>NC_136426.1:159881278-161321278 GCF_052849685.1 Lactuca virosa | reverse complement strand
TGAGGTGAGTGGATTTACACCAATAGAAACCATAAATTTCATACACAATAAAAGGGATATGCTCCATTTTCTTATTTTTAGATAGGAAATGTAGTTCGTTTTCCGTTCTATCCTATTTGATCATTGATATTCGAACATGGCTCTCTTTCCTTTGTTCAAGTTCATGATCTGAACGAGGCGCACATACACCTTAGTACATGTTCCTCGATGCTGAGGGCATCCCCGAATCGCGGGGGATTTTGTGACATTTCTAATTAGCTGTCTTGTATTTCTAATAAGTTGTTTAATCGTTGGCATGTTGAATCATATACATAATGGACTGGTTTAGATTGATCCTAACCGCATGATTATGAATTCCTTTTATTAAATAGAATAGTAAATAAAAGTCATAATATATTAATATGAAACTCGGCAGGGGTAATTTCAAATCACGAATTGATGCGAAATCCAGGCTATGCTATTGTCATTCAACCGCTATAAGATCAACAATTTCATAAGCTTGGGCCTCTGTTGCTGACATAAAAACATCTCTTTCCATGTCTTCAGAGACAACCCTTAGGGGTTTGCCCGTTCTTTGTACATAAACCCTTGTCAGGGTTTCACGTAGTTTCAGCAGTTCTCCCACTTCCAGGATGAATTTTCCCGTTGCTACTTCAGAAAAAGAACCAGCAGGTTGATGGATCATTACCCTGAGGATATAAGAAAATAAAAGGTTTCTTTATTTCGCATGATAAAGGGAAGATAAAACAATGATAAAATAATAACAAGAAAAAAAGATAGAATCGAACAACCGTACGGGCATTATGCATTACATACGGCTCTACAATAAACTTGAACCCTACCTTACATCAAATAAAGAAAAAATAGGATCGATCAGACCTCGATCGGTAAATGATCAACTTACCACCCTTCCTTTCGGGGGAATTCAAAAATACTATGATGGCTCCGTTGCTTTATATATTTATTTTATTATATTTTTTTGTCTGTGATTAAGCAATCCCAAAGTTGCTTTTTTATTTGATCAAATAAACTAAGGAAAAAAGAATCTTGTTTTTTTTCGCTCTATAAATATTGTTAAGAGACCTCTGGTGTGAAAAAAAGTTTGTGACGCTGAACTGGACTTCCGATAAGAAAATCGGAAATACCTTTTTCTCATATTACTCTCTCGATACATAATCTAATGTTTTGAAAACAAAATTTCTTATATCGAATTCAAAGTGCCATGCTATTATTAATTAATATTCATATTTCATATGGCGAAGGCATAGTCTTCTTTTTTCTCTCAAATAAAAGCCTCATTGGCGCCAAGCGTGAGGGAATGCTAGACGTTTGGTAATTTCTCCTCTGACCAGGATAAAAGATCCCATTGAAGCGACTGATCCCATGCATATTGTATGTACATCTGGTTACACAAATTGCATAGTATCATAAATAGCCACCCCCGGTATTACCCATCCCCCAGGAGAGTTTATAAAAAAATACAGATCTTTGGTATCATCCTCGATACTGAGATATATCATAAGACCAATAAGTTGATTCGAGATCTCGCTATCAACCTCTTGACCTAAAAAAAGTAATCTTTCTCGATAAAGTCGGTTGATTAGGGTCAAATCCCTTTGGAACCGTACAGGAGTCTTTTGATGCATACGGTTAAAAAAAAAGAATCAATGTGTAGATTCCAATACTTTTTATATTTTCATAGCAAGTTCCTTCTAACTTATAAAAAAGGATTTTCTCCTTGTTGGTGCTGTCTATAATGATAGATTAATCAAAACCTTTTAATTGGACTTATTCTTTCAATTGGTATTTTTTATCACTTATTTTGTAAAAAAGGAAACTCAGGTAAGTGCTTTTTTTTTATAAACATATGTATAAAAATAACATATTTCATTTAGCTCCTTCATGCTTACCATAACTAGTTATTTCGGTTTTCTACTGACGGCTTTAACTATAACCTCAGCTCTATTTATTGGTCTGAGCAAGATACGACTGATTTGAAATTCATTGCACAATTCATAAAAGGAAATCTTTCCGCGAACTTCTGTGTATTTATAGATACTTACCGTGTCCATTGCCAAATTCTTGGTCATTGAGATTCATGGTAATTCAGATTAATATTTTATGTATAGATATTACCTCTTTTTTCTCCTTTCAAACAAATTGAAATGATTGAAGTTTTCCTATTTGGAATCGTGTTAGGTCTAATTCCTATTACTTTGGCTGGATTATTTGTAACCGCATATTTACAATACAGGCGTGACGATCAGTTGGATCTTTGATTAGATTAATTAACATCTCTTTTTTTGATTGACCTCCTCCTTTCTTTAATATCCAGGAGGTCAAATTCATATTGTCGTTCCAGTTAGTGCTTCAACCGAATTCGATCGAAGAAGATCCGAATCACGCTCTGTAGGATTTAAACCTACGACATCGGTTATGGAGACCCACGTTCTACCGAACTGAACTAAGAGCGCTTTCTTATCATAAAATATAAGATTGTAAATAAAATGATTGGCCCCAATACATCTTGTATGCATACACTATAATAGTATCATAACAATGAAAGATTCTATATGATGTGTCCAATGTGAATTGATCTCAAAAAATCCCTCGTTACTGCTCAAAGGAGCAGTAATAGGTAGGGATGACAGGATTTGAACCCGTGACATTTTGTACCCAAAACAAACGCGCTACCAAGCTGCGCTACATCCCTTCCATTGGTCTACAGTGTCATTGTAGAGAATTCTTGTCTTGTTTTCCACATCGTTATCTCCTCTATTAAAATCTAGAATTTTTATGTCCATTTCGTCTTTTTGTTCTCATTTAACATATAATAATAGTAAAATACTTCTATCTATATGAAAAATGGAATGGAACCCCTATGAAAAATAAATGAGTTGGGGGAATAGTGGGGAAGAAAGGACGTTTTTTTCTGTATTTAACAAAAAGTCAATCTTATTTACTGGATGATTGTACATTTCAATATGTTTATGTATTACAATAAAATGAAGGAGGTTTTTGAATGAGAGATCTAAAAACATATCTTTCCGTAGCACCAATATTAAGTACTCTATGGTTCGGTTCTTTGGCAGGTTTATTGATAGAGATTAATCGCTTTTTCCCGGATGCGTTGACGTTCCCCTTTTTTTCATTCTAGTTATTGACGTGGGAAGGAATAAAGAAGATTAGAGATACAATTAAATACCAGCCCCCCCTTCTTTTCTGTATTTTCCCTTTAAAAAATTTTAGAATAAGGGAGGAAAGAGAAAGAATAAAAGTGCATTCAACAGCTGCGAGACTCGGGTTCAGGTTGGAATTAAATTAATATGAAATTTCTATGTATTCAATTTCTATGGAAGTAGAATACAAACTGTGGTTCTAGGGAAAGAGTATTATATAAGATACTTATATGAAATACTGTACTGTGATTTGAAATCTAGTTTAGAAATCTTTCTATCTTATTTGCTATATTGATTGTAGTGAAATCTTGCATAAGAGGATAGTAAGTTACAAATTCTATTTTGTTTTTTCGTTCCTTTCTTCTTTTTTGTTTCGGATTGAAAGAGGAAGAGTTGAGTAAATGAAAAATCCAAAGGAGGTTCATGGCCAAGGGTAAAGATGTGCGAATACCGGTTCTTTTGGAATGTATCGCTTGTGTTCGAAACGATGTTAATGTTAATAAGGCATCAACGGGCATTTCCAAATATATTACTCAAAAGAACCGGCACAATACGCCTAATCGATTGGAGTTGCGAAAATTTTGTCCATATTGTTACAAACATACGATTCACGGGGAGGTAAAGAAATAGATCGAACCGAGCACCTGCGCCCTTATCTATCTTACAAGGAAAAGGAAAAAATGACATTATATATATAACATATTTAACATAGTTAAAGATAATTATAAACAAACCAAATCCTATTTTTTTATTCTAATTAGAGATACGTCTGAAATAGGATTTTAGGGATAAGAAATAAACTAACCAAACCATGGATAAATCCAAGCGAACTTTTCGTAAATCCAAGCGATCTTTTCGTAGGCGTTTGCCCCCGATCCAATCGGGGGATCGAATGGATTATAAAAACATGAGTTTAATTAGTCGATTTGTTAGTGAACAGGGAAAAATATTATCTAGACGAGTGAATAGATTGACCTTGAAACAACAACGATTAATTACTATTGCTATAAAACAAGCTCGTATTTTATCTTTGTTACCTTTTCTTAGTAATGAGAAACAATTTGAAAGAACCGAATCGACCACTAGAACTCCAAGTCTTAGAGCCAGAAAAAGATAGGTTTACTCTTTATTCACTTGAATTCGAATTCCCATCCGAACTCAAACGGGGATTGATATTTTGTTGGAAAAATCCAAGAATCCGGATTGAATTCTCGTGTCGTAAGAAAACAAATAATAATCTGGGAAGAATAAATTTTTTTATTTAACTTGTTGATTCATATTTATTTTGACTACTTTCTCATATTTTATCATATTCTATTCATTTTTATTCGACCTTCCCGGAGTTCATTCTCCGGGCAACTCCGTTTAACCGGTGGATTCCTTCCAACCTACTTCTTTTATGATCTCATTGGAAATCATATAAAGACAATTCCTATTTGATATAGCTATTTGTGCAAGTATTTTACGATTAAGAAGCAACTGTCTCTTGTACAGACCGTTTATTAATCTACTATAACTATAGCATACCCCCCTTTCCAGAATTGCTGTATTTATTCGAGTGATCCATAAACGACGAAAATTGATTTTTTTCTTATCCCTATCCCGATGAGCCGAAACCAAAGCTCTTATTTTTGTTGAGTAATAGTTCGAGTAAGTCTTGAATGAGCCCCCCGAAAGCTTGATGCAAATAAACGAATTTTTGTTCTACGTCTCCGAGCGATATATCCCCGTCTAATTCTGGTCATTGAATAAATGCAACTTTCACGAATAACTAATAGATTTCCTTTCTTTCAGTTATTCTTTTGCCCCTTTCCTAGTATATTAATAACAAAACGGATTTTTCCAATGTATAAACTAAAAATTCCAACGGCTTTGGCTACTATAACCTTCCCAACCACGATTTTTTCTTTTTTATAGGCGTTTCGCCTCGAAATACGAAATTGTACTAGACTAGGTATTAAAAAAAATAAAAAAAAATAGCAATGATAAAGAAATAGTGGATTCCATCGTTTCTATGGTTACTTCTTAAACGGTGAGGTATTCTCTATACACCGGAGCCTTTACTTCATTTAATCAATGTTATTGCTAACTTGTATAGTTCACATTCTTCGGCTCTACCCATGAATTATCCAGTAATAGGTCTTTCACAACGAGCTCTACCTATACAGTAACGGTATTTAATTATGAAGGTTGGCTGGGTAGCTGACCCTGTTAATCCGTTCTTGCAAGAGGGGTCTATATTAACTAAGATTTCCTCCGCTTAATGGATAACCATTTGCTACCAATGGAGAATTGTTTCTCATCTTGAATTGAGGTGAGTGGATTTACACCAATAGAAACCATAAATTTCATACACAATAAAAGGGATATGCTCCATTTTCTTATTTTTAGATAGGAAATGTAGTTCGTTTTCCGTTCTATCCTATTTGATCATTGATATTTGAACATGGCTCTCTTTCCTTTGTTCAAGTTCATGATCTGAATGAGTCGCACATACACCCTAGTACATGTTCCTCGACGCTGAGGGCATCCCCGAATCGCGGGGGATTTTGTGACATTTCTAATTGGCTGTCTTGTATTTCTAATAAGTTGTTTAATCGTTGGCATGTTGAATCATATACATAATGGACTGGTTTAGATTGATCCTAACCGCATGATTATGAATTCCTTTTATTAAATATAATAGTAAATAAAAGTCATAATATATTAATATGAAACTCGGCAGGGGTAATTTCAAATCACGAATTGATGCGAAATCCAGGCTATGCTATTGTCATTCAACCGCTATAAGATCAACAATTTCATAAGCTTGGGCCTCTGTTGCTGACATAAAAACATCTCTTTCCATGTCTTCGGAGACAACCCATAGGGGTTTGCCTGTTCTTTGTACATAAACCCTTGTAAGGGTTTCACGTAGTTTCAGCAGTTCTCCCACTTCCAGGATGAATTTTCCCATTGCTACTTCAAAAAAAGAACCAGCAGGTTGATGGATCATTACCCTGATGATATAAGAAAATAAAAGGTTTCTTTATTTCGCATGATAAAGGGAAGATAAAACAATGATAAAATACTTTTTATTCCAATACTTTTTATTTTTTCATAGCAAGTTCCTTCCTTATTAACGTATAATATCAAAAAAGAATTTATTAAACTTATCCAATTAACTTCTCATTGATGGATTCTTTCATCGCGATTCAATCCAAATCACGATGTTATTTTCTTGTTCTTAAATAGGCCTCTTTAATCTTTTTAGGTTTATGCTCTACTCCGGGTAAAGATCCGCCCGATTTTGATATGCACATATAGTACAAATGCTCCCATTACGACTTCTTTTTCTTATGCCTTTTTTTTTAATTCACGCATTCCGTAAAATAGTTGACGACTTCGTGCATATTACTCGATTGATTAACATAAGAGTTTGAAATAACTTCTACTTACAAAAAAGGATTTCTTTCAAATCAAATAAAAATAGGAATCCTTTATTATATAAAATAGATATATTATCACTTGGTTTTTTTAGACGGAGCCTGGATACTTCAATGTAGTATTCCAATTAAGCCAACCATAAATTCTTCTAATTGATAATAGTAATTTGAATCCCCCCCAAAAATGGATGTAATTGCACTTCACGCTCCAAATTTTTGATGATTCAATTAATCTTTCATGGGCGAAACAGAGGATATCTCGATTGGGGAGAAAACGGGGAAATCCCATATGACCCAATATATCTGACAAGTCGCACTATATGTCAACCCAAGATGCATCTTCCTCTCCAGGACTTCGAAAAGGTACTTTTGGAACACTAATAGGCATTAAATGAAAGAAAAAAGAACTCAGTACTAGATTTTACTTTGATGTGGAAACGTAACAAAGCCTTTATTATCTTTATAATTATCTTTATAATATTGTACTTTATCCTAATCATATTTTATTATCATATTTATTCATAAATTAGAAAATTTTATAAAGAAAGTCAGAAAAAATAAGGGAAAATTATTACGAATAGTGTCCTTTAATGATGAACAAGTATGGGCACATTCGCTCATATAAAATGGCATTAACCTCCCCATTGCGTATTGGTACTTATCGAGTATAGAATAAATCTGCTTCTCTTTGTTCCTACGAACAAAATTGTTCCATTATTACCAACAGAATAGAACAAATATGAACCCTTGCGTTGAAATAATCCACTAAAGAGGGGGTCCATAACATAGTCATAGTATATTTCCAATGCAATAAAGTTACGTAGTGTCTTTTTTTCTTTCATAAAGGGGTATTTCCATGGGTTTGTCTTGGTATCGTGTTCATACCGTTTTATTGAATGATCCCGGACGGTTGCTTTCTGTTCATATAATGCATACAGCTTTGGTTGCGGGTTGGGCCGGTTCTATGGCCCTGTATGAATTAGCAGCTTTTGATCCTTCTGACCCTATTCTTGATCTAATGTGGAGACAGGGTATGTTCGTTATACCCTTCATGACTCGTTTAGGAATAACCAATTCATGGGGTGGTTGGAGTATCACGGGGGGGATTATAACCAATCCGGGTATTTTGAGTTAGGAAGGTGTGGCCGGAGCGCATAGTGTGTTTTCTGGGTTGTGCTTTTTGGCAGCTATCTGGCATTGGGTGTATTGGGATCTAGAAATATTTTCTGATGAACGTACAGGAAAACATTCTTTGGATTTGCCCAAGATCTTTGGAATACATTTATTTCTTGCAGGTGTGGCTTGCTTTGGTTTTGGTGCATTTCACGTAACAGGTTTGTATGGTCCTGGCATATCGGTGTCCGATCCTTATGGACTAACAGGAAAAGTACAAGTTGTAAATCCATCGTGGGGTGTCGAGGGTTTTGATCCTTTTGTTCCGGGAGGAATAGCCTCTCATCATATTGCGGCAGGGACTTTGGGCATGTTAGCAGGCCTATTCCATCTTAGTGTCTGCCCGCCCCAACGTCTATACAAAGGATTGCGTATGGGCAATATTGAAACTGTCCTTTCCAGTAGTATCGCTGCTGTCTTTTTTGCAGCTTTTGTTGTTGCCGGAACTATGTGGTATGGTTTAGCGACTACCCCCGTCAAATTATTTGAGCCTACTCGTTATCAATGGGATCAAGAGTACTTCCAACAAGAGATATATAGAAGAGTTAGTGCTGGGTTAGCCGAAAATCAAAGTTTATCAGATGCTTGGTCTAAAATTCCTGAAAAATTAGCCTTTTATGATTACATCGGAAATAATCCCGCAAAAGGGGGATTATTCAGGGCGGGCTCAATGGATAACGGGGATGGAATAGCGGTTGGATGGTTAGGACATCCTATTTTTAGAGATAGAAGGGCGTGAACTTTTTGTACGTCGTATGCCTACCTTTTTTGAAACATTTCCGGTCGTTTTGGTAGACGGATGGGATTTTTAGAGCCGATGTTCCTTTTCGAAGGGCAGAATCTAAGTATAGTGTCGAACAAGTAGGTGTAACTGTTGAGTTCTATGGTGGTGAACTCAATGGAGTCAGTTATAGTGATCCTGTTACTGTGAAAAAATATGCTAGACGTGCTCAATTGGGGGAAAATTTTGAATTAGATTGTGCTACTTTGAAATCCGATGGTGTTTTTCGTAGCAGTCCGAGGGGTTGGTTTACTTTTGGACATGCTTCATTTGCTTTGCTCTTCTTCTTCAGACACATTTGGCATGGTGCCCGAACCTTGTTTAGAGATGTTTTTGCTGGTATTGACCCAGATTTGGATGCTCTAGTAGAATTTGGAGCATTCCAAAAACTTGGAGATCCAACTACACGAAGACAAATAGGCTGATATAACATTTCTTTGGTGTCTTTCGAATCTATTTTATTTTTTTGATATAGGGTACCAATCTTGATTTGCATCGTCATTTTTTTGTTACTCTTGCTCTTTCTTTATTCGGGATATGATCCCCCAAAAAAGAAACAAAAAATAAACAGGTATGGAAGCTATAATTGTAAACCACGATCGAATCTATGGAAGCATTGGTTTATACATTCCTCTTAGTCTCGACTCTAGGGATAATTTTTTTTCGCTATCTTTTTTAGAGAACCTCCAAAAGTTCCAACTAAAAAATAAAAAAGATGAAATGATTTTTCATTATCACAATTGAAGTAATGAGCCTCCCAATATTGGGAGGCTCATTACTTCATTTAGTCCCCGTGTTCCTCGAATGGATCTCTTAGTTGTTGAGAAGGTTGCCCAAAAGTGGTATATAAGGCGTACCCAGTAAAACTTACAAGTAAACCAGATATAAAGATAGTGACTAGGGTTGCTATTTCCATTATCATATAATTTTAAGACCACAATGGATCTATGATAAGATCGTTTATTTACAATGTGATGGTATACAAAGTCAACAGATTTCAATGAATACAATAAGATTTATGGCTACACAAACTGTTGAGAACGGTGCTAGATCTGGTCCAAGACGAACTACTGTAGGGGATTTATTAAAACCATTGAGTTCGGAATATGGTAAAGTAGCTCCTGGGTGGGGAACGAACCCTTTGATGGGTGTCGCAATGGCTCTATTTGCGGTATTTCTATCTATTATTTTGGATATTTATAATTCTTCTGTTTTATTGGATGGAATTTCAAAGAATTAGATCTATAAGAACCCACAAGTTTTTCTGTTAATATAAACTCACATTCATGGATAATATAAACTCACATTCTATTAATAAAACGGGATTTTGTTTTATACTTGTATTTAGAATACTCTTAAACTGACCATTATCACTATCAAACCCTTTCGGTAACTCCATTCTCAAAATGCAATATGGCGGTGAGGGTGGTAAGCGCGAAGCATATTAAAAACCGACCTCATTAGGAATCATAGAGACCTCCTGAAACCCTTACATTAGAACGAGTGAGCCTAGTCGACGTAAGACTGAAAATGTCAATGTTTAAACACGCGAGGGCGCATGTTGTAACTTTCTTATAAATATAATAGACACAATTCTAATATATTTAAATACAAGGGGTAAATTTAAATCTCTTTAAATTTAGTTATCTAAAGGGGTTAGAAATCGTCCCTAAGAGGGGGAGGAAGAAGGGTTGGGGAATACTTCAAGCCAAGGTGCAAGGAGGAATGAAATCCCTAAGGCCCCATTTATAGCCTTGGATGCCTCCTAGGGTTTAGTATTCCTTCCCATGTGGGATGGAGGCCTAACCACGAAATTTCACTCCTTTCCCATGTGGGATGGAGTGATTTTCATCCAACCCTAATTCCATAAGGTTTTGGAACATTTCTGATTAACCAACTATCGATTAATGAACATTCAACCATTTAATTAATTAAACTTTTAATTAATTCCCAAAATATATTTCCAAAATATATTTCCAATTAGTTTGTAATTAATTATTAACCATGATAATTAATAAACTAATTTCTCCTTTATGTATTCTACTCAATTTGGGTCTTGAGGGAAACCCAAAAGGACCCTGCTAGTATTATAAATATTACCAATAGTTAATGACCTTGGACACTATTCCAACTAGTTCTATCATGCAATTCCTGAAGATCCATAGCCTATCACTAGCATGTTGTTCTAGCATATCACAATATCAAAGATTAGTGTGGTAACTTGGGGTCAACTTACTGGCTCTGGCTGATTGTACACATCACATCCTCTTTGGTTATTTTGAAAACAATTTGAAAAAAAATCATTTTTAAAACGTTTTCCTTAGTTTGAGATTGGATTCTCCGGGCCTAAGCCTGACCGCTACGCCTCTCGGGCCATCAGTCTATCCGAGACGCCCTGGGTCTCTTAGTCTTTAGTCTATTGTAGTCTGCCTTAACCCACCTATACACAACATGTCAACATATACGTAACCGATAAACATATAAATCTAGTAAATCATAACAACATATCGATATAAACATTATCGGGTTTGTTGACTGACAACACATAGCAATATAGTCTCAACCCACCCACACCACATCGACATATACAACAGATAAACATATATCCCAAAAAAACGGATAACAGGAAGATATACTGATCACTAACCATGGAATCATCCTATGTACTAGGATACCGATCTAATAGATCACTACAGCAAGATAACATACTATCACATAACAGGATATTCAATCCGATGGGTCAGCCTTGGTGCCTTCAACCTGAAAGCACAATAAGGAAAACCCACCTCACAAACTGAACAGAAGCTGATGAGGTCTCGACTTCGAATCTCAGCTCTCTAACCAACACATATTCCCACCAAATGTCCAACTTACATCAAAATCCCAAAATACCCAAAAATACTCTCTAGGTCAAACTTGGTCAAAGTCAAGCTGGTCAAACCAACTAGGTCAACTGAGTCAAACCAACCGAGTCAATTTGACCGAGTCGACTCAGGTGCGTAGGCGAGGTGTACTCCGGAGGTACGCTGGAAGTACACGCGGCCTCGCACGTTGACCACCGTCGGGGTGGTTGACCTCGTACGTAGGGTGTACTCTGAGTACGCGAGACGTACACCTCAGAAGCCCAAAATCCATTAAGAGCTTAATGGCTTAAGCTCTTACATCCATACTTCAGATCCATGGCTAAAATACTCTTAGGAGTCATAAAGTCTCCAACTTTATGACTTAGCATGAGCATTAAGTGCTTAACTCAAGGTCTTAATCCATTAAGACCTTTTAAATGATGCATGAAGCAAAACTAACCATTTGGAACCCATTTTTATGACTTAAGACCCCTCATAAGGTCTGAAAGGACAGCTGAAAGGTCAAGAACATGCCATGTTTAAGATCTAACATTTTGGGACCAAAAAGCTCCATAAAGACTGTTGGATAAGGTGTCTAAGTCCATAACTATTTATGGTATGTACTTAACCCGACCCGGCATGGTCCATTTGGGTTGCATGGCACCATGCAATTGGATAAACTAAAATGAGAGAAATAACACTTATGGTTTTTTAATATATTATAAGTTCTAATATATTAATAATATTATTTAATTAGTTTGATCAAGAATTAATTTAGAATTAATTAAGTGATCAAAAAGATAACTGATTAAATATATGGGTAGATTATGTAAATCTTCCATATCTTATATAGTGGGCTAAGAGGCTCCATGGATTATCAAGTTGGGTTCCACCCATAGGATGCTCCATGGAGTTAACCCATGGATCAGGAAATGAAGAGTCGTGTTACATTAGGGTTTACCTAATGCAACACATTATATAAACAAAGGTGTTCTCCCCAAAATCGGCTACACTAAGAAACAAGAGGGCTAGAGCCGATTTTGCAAATGTAAGATTCTCTCAAATTTTAATTCTTTGCATTTGGTGTTGTGTGAAGCATTTGAGGCATCACACTTGGGGTGCTAGGCTCACAAGGTTTCAAGGATCATAATCAACAACAAGGTATGTTATTTTATCCTTCATTCAAGATAAAAATGTTCCCCATGTATGCTAGATAGGAATATAACCTTGGAATTCAACTTTGCATGATAATTAGACAAACATGGATCCAAGGTTATTAGGGTTGCATGTACACTTAGGAAGTGTTAGAATGCTCAAAACCCATCAGTGGTATCAAAGCCTAGGCTTGTTTGTTGATTTTTGTGCAAACTGCTTGAAAAAATCAATTTTTTGTCTTCTGCTCGTATGAACTCGCCGAGTCCATGGGGGGACTCGATGAGTCCATGAACAAATGCAAGCTACTCGTCGAGTCTGTTCTTGCACTCGACGAGTAGAGGCTGCAGTTTTCAGAATTTTGATTTGTGCTGCTGGAAATGGACTAGAAACATTACCCTAAACTGTTTTGGTGTTTTAAAACTTGTTTTAGATGGTGTAATGTTTATTCTAATCCATTTACAATGGCAATTATCAAAATTACAAGTCTTAAGTGTAATTTTTGATTCTTGAAAGTGTTCGTTTTCATGTTCTTGAACTTATGAAGATTAGATGATCATAGGAATTGTTTGTAACCTTCATGGTAGTTTAATTCATGATCATAATGTGTTTTAATGGAGTCCATAACTTGTCCTCAAGTTATGGAAAACCAAAAGTCTCACTTTTATTTAAGCCATTAAAAGAACACAAGAGTAATAAAAAATGAAGTGTCTTCATTTTTATTACTCAATTAATTCATAAGTTATAAGAAATGAAAAGTTTTGGAAGTTTACAAAACTTGCCCTCAAGTTTTGGAACAAGTAAAGTCTTGATTAAAACTTTAGTTCCAACCCTTAGAATTTTAAAAGTTAAAATTCAACCCTTATACTTTATAATATTATAAGTTAATAATATATATATGTATAAGATCAAGTCGTCTTACCGCTAGCACGCCTCATTCGCGAAGCCGATCTATAAGGGGGGTATAAGGTTGTTGCCTATAAAATGGCAACTTAATGGGTGTCCACTCTCACCCACCGCTTCCTTGATCGGTGGAGGTTCGTTAGCCGAACGGGTAGGACAAGGACTTATAAATTCTCATTAAAAGTATGATGAATATTATAAAGTAACTAAATGCTTTTATTAAATTCCCAATCTTAGTTACTTTAGGAAAAATGTGAATAAGGTGCTAATCCATGAAATTACACTTTACACTTTGTTTAAGTCGTTGGTGGAGCTTGTGTGGTTAACCGACACACTAACTTGGACTTAACAAGGTAGGTAAAGGGTGACTTAAGGTTTATCATAGTATTGGTGGAGCGTGTGTGGTTTACCGGCACATCGATTGAGTGATAAACATTAAGGGTACCAAGTGATTTGCATGGTTACTTCACACCTCGTTTTGTGATCCTCGGTATCCCAGTCACAAAACTTGGAGGGCACACTCGAGATTGAAACATGCCTTTGAAAAGTTCATTGAATCTCAAAAGAATCTAGGAATTTCTAAGAACCAATTAAAAAACCTAATATTTATATTTCGTTTTTCATGGTGGAAATTGGTGAATCGTCATTCACCTACCTTTCAAATATGTTATAGCTTGGATTACGGCATACCTCTTCTAAGTTATAATATATTGTGATTGGATCCTAGCCTTAATATTACATTTGGGTGTTTTATTAAGGACTCTCTTAATATCTAAACTAATCTTATTCTCTTCTTTCAGATGTCTTCAAACAATGCTGCTTCAGGCTCTAATCCTAATGGCTCCCTTAACCTTACGAACTTGTGCGGGAAAGTCGCTTTTGATGGATCCAAGTTCAATGAATGGATCAGAAACATCAGGATGATTACTCGCTACGAGGACAAAGAATATGTCCTTGACAAGGAGCTTAAGGAGATTGATGAGACCACTGCAACTCCCCATGAGATCGCTGACTTCCGGGCACATGAAAGGGATGCTACCAAAGTGGCATGCATCATGTTGGCCACCATAACAGCAGAACTCCAAAAGTCCAATGAGGACTTCTACCCTTTTAAAATGCACCAAGATATGATGGAAAGATACCATCAAAGTGCACGACAAGAGAGGTATGAAATCATCTGCTCCATCATAACAACCATGACGAAGGACGGAGAATCCGTCACGAGCCACATGCAGAAAATGCAAAGGTATGTGGATCGGTTGCTGAAGCTTAATGTGAACTTCCCTGAGGAGCTTGCAATAGATATCATTTTGCACTCCTTACCATCGTGCTATGATCAATTCCGCATGACATATCACATGAATAAGGAAGATGTCACACTCAGCAAACTTCAGGGACTCCTCAAGACCACAGAAATAGGTCTTAAGGGTAAGTCAGTTGTTAACACTCCTACTCCAAACTCCACCCCGGTTTTGGCAATCGGGAAAGGTCGAGGGAAGAGCTCTTCGAAGGGTACCAAGGATAGGACCCTTGATGGCTCTTCTTCAAGTGGAACCAAGAAAGGTTTCGTCACTCCTTCTTCTGACCCAAAAGAGGCTGAATGCTTCTATTGCCATGAAAAATCACATTGGAAGCGGAACTGCCCAAAGTACCAGCAAGATGTGAAGGATGGGAAAGTTAAACCCAACCATGCAGGTATTTACACTATCTTATCTAATAACTCACCCCATTCTAAATCTTGGGTCCTTGATACCGGTTGTGGTATTCATATATGTTCTGATTTGCAAGGACTAAGAAGAAATGAGAATGTGGAGCATGGAAGAATAAACTTGATCATGGGGAATAGGAAAGTTGCACCTGTCACCAAGATTGGAGTTTATACTTTATCGCTAAGTAGTGGGTTTAGTTTAGATTTGAATAAATGTTGTTACTCTCCAGAAATGGCAAGAAATATTATTTCCTTTCATGCATTGTATAAACAAGGTTTCACCTTTTCATTTGATAGTGAAGTTGGTTCGATTAATGCTTTCTTTAATAATGTTCTTTATTTTAAGGCATTACCTTGTGACAGTGTGTATGAAACTGTATCTGTGGTTGATAATTTAGGAAATAATGTATTGTGTATTGATTCTGTTAATGATAATAACTTGGATAAAGCATCTTTATGGCATTGTCGTCTTGGACATATAAGCAAGAAACGCATAGGCCAACTCCAAAAGGATGAAGTCTTGGAGTCATTTGACCTAAAGTCAGATGATAGTTGCGAATCATGCTTACTTGGAAAAATGACAAAGTCACCCTTCACATGTTCTTGTGAAAGGGGTGAAGGTTTGTTGGATCTTGTACACACGGATGTGTGTGGGCCCTTCAAACATGCCACAAGGGATGCTAATCGTTATTATTTGACTTTTACTGATGATTACAGTAGATATGGATATGTCTACTTAATCAAGCATAAGTCAGAGACTTTTGAAAGGTTTCAAGAATTTAAACAGGAAGTCGAGAATCAATTGGGCAGGAACATTAAGATGCTTCGATCCGATCGAGGTGGTGAGTATCTTAGTTCAGAGTTCCTCGACTATCTTAGGGAATGTGGGATTGTCTCACAATTGACACCTCCCAGGAAAACACAGTTGAATTGTGTAGCCGAGAGGCGTAATCGAACCTTGTTGGATATGGTTCATTCCATGATGATTCGAGCTTCGCTACCAATCTCGTTTTGGGGGTATGCCTTAGAGACTGCCGCCCATATCCTTAATCTAGTCCCCACAAAGAAAGTTGCCAAAACTCCTCATGAGATGTGGACTGGTAAAGTACCCAAACTAGACCACATCAAGATTTGGGGTTGTAAGGCTTTCGTGAGACGCGAGACTCATGATAAGCTCGAACCTCGAAGCGAGAGGTGTATTTTCATCGGCTACCCACATCAATCCTTTGGTTACCTCTTCGATAGAACTAGTGAAAATGTGGTCTTTGTAGCTAGGAGGGCTGTCTTTCAAGAGAGAGAGAGAGAGAGAGAGAGTTCATAAGCCAAGGAAACAGTGGGAGGCAAGTTGACCTTGAAGAAAGTCAAGAGTCAAGTGGTGAAGGAACTTCAAACCCTAGCACTCAGCTTGAGGAGGAAAATCCTGTTGAGCCAATTGACAAGTCTGTACCTCTGAGGTGTTCCACAAGGGTTAGGAATGCACCTGAGCATTACTATGGATTCCATATTACTGCAGAAGGTGATACACTTATCAGTGATGAGACACTGATAGGTCTGGATAACCTAACAGT
This sequence comes from Lactuca virosa, assembly GCF_052849685.1. Classification (NCBI taxonomy): domain Eukaryota; kingdom Viridiplantae; phylum Streptophyta; class Magnoliopsida; order Asterales; family Asteraceae; genus Lactuca; species Lactuca virosa. The sequence goes on along the minus strand of NC_136426.1, from coordinate 161,304,546 downwards.
TACGCGGAAGCCATGACAGGCCCTGATTCAGCCATGTGGAAAGAGGCAATGGACAACGAGATACCGTCCATGTATGACAATCAAGTTTGGAACTTGATTGAGAATGTACCTGGTCGTAAGACTGTAGGGTGAAAATGGATCTTCAAGAAGAAGACCGACATGGATGGTAATGTACACACTTATAAGGAACAACTGGTTGCAAAGGGTTTCTCACAAACTCGGGGAGTTGATTATGATGAGACCTTTTCTCCAGTGGCCCAGATTAAGTCTATTAGGGTTCTGTTAGCCATAGCCTCATTTCATGACTATGAAATATGGCAAATGGATGTCAAAACCGCTTTCCTTAATGGAAAGTTGGCTAAGGATGTTTACATGAGTCAACCAGAGGGTTTTGTCAATACAGAGTACCCTAATACAGTTTGTAAGCTTGAGAAATCTAGTTATGGATTAAAGCAAGCACCTCGCAGATGGAATCTTTGCTTTGATGAGAAAGTCAAAAAATTTGGCTTTTCTAGGAGTGAAGATGAATCTTGTGTATATGTCAAGGCTAGTGGGAGTATAGTTAGCTTTTTGGTATTGTATGTGGATGACATACTACTCATAGGAAATGACATCCCAACTCTGTAGGAAGTCAAGTCCTGGCTTGGCAAGTGTTTCTCTATAAAGGAGCTAGGAGAAGCTGCCTATATTCTAGGGATAAGGATCTTGAGAGACCGGAGTAAAAGACTAATTGGACTTAGTCAGAGTACCTACTTGGATAAGGTGCTGAAGAGATTCAGCATGCAGGACTCCAAGAAAGGAGACCCATCCAGAGTAAGGCCAGATTGAGTAAGACACAAAGCCCTAGTACTGAGGTTGAGCTAGCAGAAATGAGTCGAATATCTTATGCTTCGGCTATAGGATCGATCATGTATGCTATGACGTGTACTCGACCTGATGTAGCCTTTGCCTTGAGCATGGTTAGCAGGTATCAGGGGAACCCTGGCAAGGCACACTGGACTGCGGTAAAGAGTATCCTCAAGTACCTACGGAGGACCAAGGACTGGGTCCTTACCCTCGGTGGGAGTGATGACTTGAGAGTTGTAGGGTATAGTGATGCTCGCTTTCAGACTGATAAGGATAATTTCCGCTCTCAGTTAGGCTGGGTCTTTACCTTAAACGGAGGAGCAATTTCTTGGAAGAGTTCCAAGCAAGAGACAGTGGCTGATTCAACTTGCGAATCAGAGTATATAGCAGCGAGCGAGGCAGCAAAGGAGCCGATATGGCTGAAGAACTTCATTGGAGACCTTGGAGTTGTACCAGCTATTAAGGAGCCAATGGAAATTTTCTGTGATAGTGAAAGCAGTTGCCTTAGCCAAGGAACCAAGGGATCACGGGAGATACAGACACATCGACAGAAAATACCATTTCATCAGACATCAAATAGAAGAAGGACTCCTCGTGGTAAAGAAGGTATCATCGGATGAGAATCCAGCAGATCCCCTCACGAAGGGACTGACTCGGGTTAAGCATCTCCAGCATGCTCAGAGCATAGGGCTGAAGGATGATATTAAATTTAGTAGTTAGATAACCTTGAAATTTGTAAAGTGTAATTGACATTAGATGATGAATAAAAGGTGTTTTATTTATGAGTAAAGTGTTGCTATCTCTTGTCGACCGTTTACTATATTTCTTTTGCATGTTTTGACTTCGAGAATAATTATGTTTGGTATATGATATTATTCGAACCTCCACAGTCGGTCATATGTCGGAAGTAGGTATGAATCAAGACTGTCATGATTGGTTGCAGAGGTCTAAGGTGTTGGACATGGCTACAACACTCATGAGTGCTCATAAGTTCTGAGCATTGGTTCAACCCACGCTCACTGGAATCGCTTCATGGAATTTATCTCGAGTGATCGTGAGACGGTAATATCATATAAGTCTTCAAACCTAGAGATATGATTTGTGCCTATGTGTTGGTTATGCATTGATTGTACGAAAACGCATTGGTAACTCGATGTTATAAGATGTGCTCTTATGTATAATTCAATAAGTAGTAGAACAAACATATGAGTCGAAGTTTATCTGTTCCTTCTTGGATTAGAAGCTGATATCTGGGCTCCTTGATGATTTTGTTTTGACCTATGTACCGGGGTCGGTCAGAACTAAGTTGATGTGTTCAATTAAGTTCTTTGTCAAACAAATCGGAAATCGGGAAACAAACTGTTGGACAATAAGTAAGACATTGTTCCATGTATTTGTCCAGCTGATATCTAGAACAGAGGATTATATGATCACTTATCTTAAATGGCGTATCAACATCTTCTCAATTCCGAGAGACCTTGAAAGAGCTACGATTTCCGATCGGTTCCTGAAGTATTGCAGTTATAGTTATTATACTTATCCAAGTGGGAGACTGTTGGATAAGGTGTCTAAGTCCATAACTATTTCTGGTATGTACTTGACCCGACCCGGCATGGTCCATTTGGGTTGCATGGCACCATGCAATTGGATAAACTAAAATGAGAGAAATAACACTTATGGTTTTTTAATATATTATAAGTTCTAATATATTAATAATATTATTTAATTAGTTTGATCAAGAATTAATTTAGAATTAATTAAGTGATCAAAAAGATAACTAATTAAATATATAGGTAGATTATGTAAATCTTCCATATCTTATATAGTGGGCTAACAGGCTCCATGGATTATCAAGTTGGGTTCCACCCATAGGATGCTCCATGGAGTTAACCCATGGATCATGAAATGAAGAGTCATGTTACATTAGGGTTTACCTAATGCAACACATTATATAAACAAAGGTGTTCTCCCCAAAATCGGCTACACTAAGAAACAAGAGGGCTAGAGCCGATTTTGCATGTGTAAGATTCTCTCAAAGTTTAATTCTTTGCATTTGGTGTTGTGTGAAGCATTTGAGGCATCACACTTGGGGTGCTAGGCTCACAAGGTTTCAAGGATCATAATCAACAACAAGGTATGTTATTCTATCCTTCATTCAAGATAAAAATGTTCCCCATGTATGCTAGATAGGAATATAACGTTGGAATTCAACTTTGCATGATAATTAGACAAACATAGATCCAAGGTTATTAGGGTTGCATGTACACTTAGGAAGTGTTAGAATGCTCAAAACCCATCAAAGACATCTAAAACTTGATCTATATGCTAGAGGCATAAAGTTGCAAACTTTATACCTTGGGAAGGTTGCAAATGATGTAGAAATCCCAGATCCAAGTGTTTCCCTCCTTTAAGATGAGCTTGGCTTTCTTCCTTCTTCTTCTAAGGCACCAAAATACACACTCTAAGCTTGAAAAGGCTCCTCAAGGTGAAACTAGGGTTTCAAAGACATATGAGATGGATGGAGGCAATTATGGTGGATGAAATGAGGCCATATGAGAGCTTAAATACGAGTCACACCCTAAAAATTAAGGTTTTCATATCCGGCAAGTACGCCCAACGTACACTGATGTACGCCCTGCGTGCCTTAGTGCGCTCAACGTACACCACATACACATGGCGTACTTCCAAGGCCAAAATTACAAAAAATGCCTCTAGGGCTCCTTTTGCACACTTTTTTGAACTTAGGGACCAAAAAACACAATACATCTCAATATAAAAATCAACAATGGAAGTGCTTCAAAACCAGATGTTACAACATATTGCATATCTTATTTTGTTTCCTGATGACTGCTTGTTTTCAGTTCTTGTTCTTGTTAGGGATGTTCAAAATATCCGAAAACCGAACCTTAAAACCTTAAAACCGTACCGATTTTCAGGTTAGACAAACCGATATTTTTGAATTTTTTGGCTTGGTTAACCGGAGGCCGTAAAATCTTCACTTTTTTAGTTCGGTTACGGTTCACGTTTTTTTCTAAAAAAGGTTAACCGAAAAAACAAATTTATTTTCTATTTTTTTAAAAATAGTGTTTATGTTTAGTTGACTAAGTTAATATCAAATTATATCTGAGAATTTCTAATTACAACTAATAATTGTAATATTATTTTTATTTTCCATTTTAAGCCAATAATGGTCATCATTAACATCGGTTATAAATATGCATATGTTGATATTGATTAAAGTTATCATTTATTTCACCACCATTTCACGTAAATAACTAAGTATTGGGTTATTTACATAAAGACACCTGAAAGTTTTACGTTTGGTTTTAAATAATCATTTAACTTTTTTTTTGAACCTTTTAGACCCTTAAACTCAAAATTTACATGTTTAAAACATCATTTTGATCAAAGTTAGTCGGTTTTCCGATTAGACTGTTGAATGCTGATGTGTAATAAAATATCATCAAAGAGTAACACACCCCCTTTTTCATTGACCTAGTCTCCAAGAATCCTCCTCCTCTTGCATCTCTATTTGCCTATGTGTACTTCCTGATAGAAACAATAACAAAAACAACCATACTATTTCTTCAATCGATGAACACGTGTGAATTTCCCTTTTCTCTCTTATCTACCACAAGTCTAAAAAATTGCCTCATCTTCGTCCCTTTCTTTCTCTAGTAGCAGTTTGCAAATGATATGATGGTAGATATGAGGTTATGGTGGTTCCGATCGGTGGTAATAAAGTCTAGCTTGGTTAGTGACGGTCAACAATGGCTCAATTGGTTTCTTCTACATAATCAAACTCGTTATCTGATTCTATCACAAAAATCATCTCTTAAATCTCAGTATTGATATACTTGATTTTTTTTCGTGATAGTCAAGATCATATCTTTAAACTTAAATTTATATGGTGATTATATATCTCTCTTTCTCAAACTGTTTGATGAACTCGAGTAATTTCACATATATTCTATCTCGATTTGAAGAAATTTGATCATCTGGTTTAAAAATTGTGAAGCGTTAGTCAAAAACTCAAAAGTCCTAGTCAAAATATGATGAATGATGTCCCGAAGCTTAAAAAAAACTATGTTTTGCTTTGGATTGATGAATCGGATTTACAGAATTCATTATTTCTTCATGTAATGCTAAAAGGAAACGAATATGGAGTAAAACATGATTTTTATTGCTTTTAACTAGTTGGTTTAATTTTTAATTTTTTGGTGAAGTCGAACTATATCGGACGAATTCAGATTCAATTTTGATAATTTGGTTTGTAATTGATGGTCAAAGGTTGCTTCAATGATTCTGAAAGTCAAAATTGGGATTTCAATAAGTTTGAATTCGGTGCTGATGCTTTGATAAATGGTGACGATGATAATCAAACTTAGTGGTTCATATGAAATACAATTGTTGTGGTTTCGATCGAGCCTATCAACGTGATTTTTTTTCCATCAGTTCATGTTACGTGATTTTTTTTACCGATACCAAGCACTATTATGTCATTACCGACGTCTTCGCCACAGGTGTGCCTCCAATCGTTGTTATCGTGCAGCCGCTGCTACAATGTTGTCACCTCTTCTACTCTGCAACAACGTGTTTTTCGTTTTCACAGTTTACACTGCATCTAGTTAATGATGATGGTGATGGGGAAGAACATAGACGCAATGAAAAAGAGGAGGATTCTTGGAGACTCGGTCAATGAAAAAGGGGGTGCATTACTTTTTGATGGTATTTTATTACACATCAACATTCAACACTAATATCTAAGCGGGAAACCTACTAACTTTGATCAAAATGATATTTTAAGGTCTAAAAGGTTAAAAAAAAGTTAAATGGTTATTTAAAACCAAACGTAAAACTTTCATGTGTCTTTATCTCAATAACCCCTAAATATTTTACTATCTTTTATCTATTAATGAAAAAAATATGTTTTTGTATTAGTCGATATTATTTTCCATATTCCATGGGTATTTGATAATGGATTCTAATTTCATTATTAATAGAAAAAACAACATAATTAAACAAATTATATGGATTATTCATTGCCATTCATTTTTTTAGTAAATTTGTTATGGGGTTCGGTAATCTTAACATATATTTATTAATTAGTACTGGTTAATTGGTTAATCGAATAACTGAACAGAAAATATCGGTTAACCGAATACTAGTTAACCTAATTTTTCGGTTTAGGTTTAGGTTTAAGAAATGAATGAACCAATAGTATCGGTTAACCTTCCGAAATATGTTTTCGGTTCGGTTAACCATCCATGAACACCCCTAGTTCTTGTTCTCGTTTAATATGTATTTTTACATACTTTATACTAATCTTGATGTCATCATAATTATAACCAAACCACCCTAACAATCTTGTTCTAGTTTAATGTGTATGTCATCATAATTCCCTACGTTCCAAATATCATAGAAGTGCACTCAATTTTGCATTTGCTTCCTACTATAGCCTCTTTATTTTTTTCTCATATATGACTTTCCAAATTGCCATTCAAGAGCAATAAAAATAATTCATTCGGTAACATACTCAACCATAGCACTTTGATATATTTTTTTGCAATTAGACAATGAAATCATCTAATAATGTAGTTCTTAACATAACAAAGTGTGTCCAGATGGATGTAAAAGTTTCAAGGAACATTTTCGCCCTAATCAGAGTGACATGCAAACCCTCCATGACCAAAACAAAAAAAGGGAGATAAAGGACCCCCTGACTTAAACACCTATGCATATGAAATTCCTGAGAAGGAGATCCATTCATAAGAACCGATGCTGTAGCCGAAGACAACATCTCCATTATCCAACCACACCACAATGACCCAAAACCCAAAATCTCCATAATCTCCACCAGGTACTCCGAGTCTCCCATGATGAAGAATCATAATCTTTTAAAAAAACCACTTTGAAAATCAAGAGCGGATTTTTAGAAGCCTTACTCTAAGCTACAATTTCAAGAAGAATAAAAGGCCCATCAATCGTATGTCTGCCTTTAATGAAAGCAGACCGCTCTAGACTCACCATGGTATGAATAACCTCATATAGTCTATTAGCTAAAATTTTACCAATAATCTTATATTGGCACCCAATTAGACTAATAGGCCTAAAATCTTTGACATGCTTCGGGTCTCTAATCATCAGGATCAAATTAAAAAACAAAGCATTACACTCCTTCAGAATCGAGGAGTGAGTGTAGAAATAAGAAACAAACTCAATGAATTCATCCTCCAAAATATCCCAATAACTCTTTAAAAAAACAAAAGAGAACACATCTGATCCAGGAGCCTTTGTCGATCCACAATCCCACACGGCCTGTTTTGATATGTGTCATCTTCTTTATGATGATGATGTTATTTTGATGGTTGCACTGGATTAGAAGAACTCCCTTCACATTGTTCATATTCTTAGATGTTTCTTTATGGCTTCGAGTCTAAAAATCAATTTACTAAAGAGTAAATTGTATGATGTGGGAGTTAGTGCTGATCAAGTTTCTTCTATGGATCTTATAATGGGGTGTGCTTTAGATACCCTTCCTTTTACTCATTAGGGAGTGCGGTTGGTAAGAATATGTCGAGAGTTGTGGCTTGGTCTTCTATTTTGGATCCATTTAGGCGTAAACTGGAGGTTTGGATGTAACACCCCGTATTGAAAGTACTCGGTTGTGGTCCCGGAAGCCATAGGGTAGGGGTGATTTGTTCTTTTATGGGTCTCAGGTTTTATCCGGAAGGTTTTAGGCTTGGGGGTGCGGCTAGGAGCGTAGGGCTTCTCGCCACCTTTTCATGGATATAAAGTTCGTCGGAAACGGACTTAGAGTGAAGGAGTTATGACACTTTGAAGTTATTGTCACTTTTAGCCCCTAATGGAGTTTTGTAACAAGGCAGCCCATGCATGCAAGGAATGCATGCGTGTGTTTAGCTGGGTACGCACAACGTATAAGGTTATATGGTCGCGGGTGCGGAGAGGCGTACGCCCAACGTACGCTCAGTGTTTCTAAAACCCTAATTTTAGGGTTGTGTCACTATAAAAGGAATAATGTGCCTCAAGGGTCAGCCTCCATCTCATCTTTAGACAACCACCACGAAACACTAACCCTCCTTTGAGTGTTCTTGGAGATTTCGAGGCGATTAGAGATCATTTTGGTGTTGTGAAGCCATTTTTTCAAGCAAGTGAAGCAGTAGATCCAAGATTGTGGTTCCATTTGAGATCATTTTGAGGTATAAAGTCTAAAACTTTCCTCAAGTATGCTTAGATCTATGTTAATGGAGTTTTTGGACCTTTTAGGTCCCAATAATTGACCTTTATGACACAACTCGTTTTCTAGGTTGAGGGTTGCCACCCTTAGTGTCATAAGAGTCCCATATGCAGTAAAATTTCAATCTTTTGGGCTTATTTGTGACCATGCATGAGATCTACCCCTTTTCATGGAAGTTTGTTGTCACATGTCAAGTTTTGGCTCATTTGGTGGGTTGCAAGCCACCAAGTAATCAACTTTATGGATTAAGACATTGAAGAGGACTTGGATATGTAATTGTAGCTTCTGGAATTAAGAATTAATCACTTAATGGGAAAAGTACCTTAATAGGGGAGTACGTTGGGTGTACATGTAGGTACGCGCATCGTACACCACCTTCAGCTAGTACGCTTAGCGTATAGAAGAGTACGCCTCGTGTACTCATCAGTTATGGGCTCGGTGTGTTTTGGGCGTCGGGTTGGGCCAAGCAGTGGACTTTGGCTCTTTGGGCCTTAGTGGGCCATCAGAAGTCAGATGTTTTAGCCAATAATATGTTTGGGCTTAGGATAAGGCCCATTAGAAGAATTGGGCCCAATTTAGCAAATTAGGCCATTAGTAGGCCACTAGTGGGCTTGGAAAGCCTACCTAGTGTTGGGTCTTTTTGCATTATGGCTTTGGGCCTTAGATATGGACCAAGATAGACTAGGGGTAAAATGGTCATTTTACCCTAAGGAGGATTATTGATTTGGGCTAATTGCCATTGTGGGTAATGGTAGCTCGGGGATTCAAGAGACCAGATGTTCAGGGATCCGCCAGCAAGCTGCGAAGGGTTATTCGCAGGGTTCTACAGTCAGCTTGTGAGGTGAGTCTCCTTACTGTTTGTATGGGTCTAAGGCACCAATGCCGACCCATTTAGTTTATGTGTGATAGGAAGACCAGAGGGTTATCCCGAGGCATTATGCATGAAAGACGAGGAGGCGGCTCCTGGCACACAGTATGTTATTATGTATGGCAGGAAGACCCAGGAGTTAGCCCTAGGCAATATGTATGAAAGACCAAGAGGTGGCTCCTGGCATACTGTATGTTATTATGTATGAAAGACTAGGAGGTGGCTCCTGGCACAATGTATGCTAATTAGCTAAGTAGAGTCGTAAGTATGCTAGTTGTCTTTGTGATGCTTGCATAGAAGACCAGGAGGTGGCTCTTGGCACTTGTCTGTAAGACCAAGGGTCCCAGGCTTGACAAGAAAGACCACGTGAAGCCCGTGGCATAATGGCAAGACTATGTTTGGCAAATAGCACCTTACTTGATTATGGATATGTTTGATATGTACGGCTCACAGTATGTATGGCATGTATGGCCCAGTTGATATGTATGGTATGTGGTATTTGGGGAACTCACTAAGCTTCGTGCTTACGGTTTACAGTTTTGGTTTCAGGTATCTTCAGTTTTCAAGAAATAGGAGCTAGGAACGATCACAATGCATTCACCCATGTTATTCCGCATTATGTGATCTTTGGGATTGGACTCTGATATTTGTTTGAATTGAAATGTTTTTAATGTCTGGAATAAAGATATTAAAGGTTTTCTTATATTAAAAATTAAATTTTTTGCCTTCAATTTTGGGATGTTACAAGTTGGTATCAGAACCTTGGTGTGAGGGATTCGGGCACACTCTCAGGTGTGTCTGGACTCAAACTGAGGACTTGGTATGAACATTTTCAAAACTAAAATCATTTTTTATAAAAGAATTTTGAAAGGAATATGGAAAGAGAAAGAAACTTTGAAAAGAAAGGGGTGCAATGCGTGCAATCGGCCGAGCTCAAGTAAGTGGTTCCCAAAATACCAATACATGTTTGTTATATGATATGATTATGTGATTCGCATGCTATTAGAGCTAAGGATCTAGGAGAGATGCCTTTGTATGCTTATATGAGTTTGTAGATTTGCATGCTAGAACTGATCAGCCAGTGGTAGGATGACCTGTCTAGGTTATGCCTAATTATATGAGCCTTGTATTGTATGCTAGTATAGATTCCTGATTAGAGGATAGTTTGATTGGAATATGTTGGTTAGATTTTTCCTTTGTCTGAATGCTACATGCTTTGTGATTTGTGGGACTCTGAGTGATGGGAGTTAGCCATTAGGTGAATACATCAACTCACATGTGATCAGGGTTGAATAATCTCAGAGTTCTAGATTTGGCCCTATTACGCAGCTCTCGTATGAGTCTAATCATTGTAGGGATGAGTCCTTTACTCGAAGGATTATCTGAGCCTCGTCACATGTGATGGTATTCAGGTAGTGGCTAATTGGCATCATGAAGATACCTTCAGTAGTAGAGGACTGGGTTCGGATTGGAGGTTACCCTAGGACAAGCCTAGGATGAGAGTAGTGCTGAGAGCAGTCGTGGCAGTAAGGAACTTGGTGAAGTCAAAGAAATCCTTGAGGAAAGTACGGATAGATGTGGAAGGTAGTATGGGCCCGTACTATTGAAAGCAGAGGATCCGTACTCGATTCAAGGAGGGCTGGGATAGAACCGGGGAACTTGTAGTATATGAGACCTTCTGAGGTTACGTATGGCCCTGCCGATTATGTGTTTCGTTTCATAATGGTGATGATTACGCGACATGGAGCAGGAGGATCAAGATCATGATCGGCATCAGGTTCTGGTTCGAGATCCGAACCAGTTGATGAGAGTCTGCGCGAGTTTATCGCGACGGAGATCATGAGAGGCATCCTTGAGGCGACCCCAGTGATTTTTGAGTCGATCAAGGAGGGGATTGTCGAGTTGATGGAGGATCGTCTCAGGGCGCCCAACAGTGATATGGCATCTGGCCAGACGGGGACATGCATACTCTCCTTTAAGGACTTTAGGGGATGTGGTGCGCCAGACTTCCACGGGGTGAAAGACCCTATTGTTGCCAGGGGATGGATTGCAGACATGGAGTCGGCTCAGTTGATTAGCTTCTGCCCTGAGGGACCGAAGGTCCGGTACGCTGCGAGATGTTTGAGAGACAGAGCTAGAGATTGGTGGGAGTCGGTTGGTGACTCTCTGGGAGCCTCAGCCATTGAGGCTATGACTTGGTTAGACTTTGAGGCCCGGTTTAGGGAAAAGTTCGCGCCGGCTGTGGAGCTTCAACAGCTGGCCAGGGAGTTCCTCGACATGAGGCAGACGACAGAGACAATGGCAGAGATTATTGCCAAGTTCCGTGAGAGGGCCTTGTTGGTGCCTCAGTATGCGGGAAATGAGGAGATGTGGAAGACCCGCTATCATGACATGTTGAGAGCTGATATTCGGGAGCATGTCAGCTACTCGGCATGCCTGACCTTGGATTCTATGATCTCCAGGGCGCGGGAGAGCGAGATTGATTTGGAGCACATTGCGAAGAGGAGGTCTGATTAGATGTATACTTTGGAGGGTCCCGGGAAGAGACCCAAGACTTCATATCAACGATTGGTAGGTCGGTAGGGCCGAAGTGAGTGCAGCACATGCGGGAAACTACACGAGGGAGTTTGTCATTCCAGGGGTTCAGGCTGCTACAAGTGTGATAGGGATGGTTACGTCAGCAGGGACTGACCACAGGGGGCAAGCCCATTATGCTTTCTGTTGGGTTTATGATGTTGCGTCTTGGGCTCGTTCCTTTTAGCCCAGTTTTGTAGCCGGTTTGGGCCTGTCCAACCGTGCATTATTTTATTCTAGGGTTTTAGTATTTAAGGTGCATGCATGCATCCTTAGTTAGTAACGCTTTAATTATTTTTCTCATCATAGTATTGTAAACCCTAGCTCGCCTCTACAGTGGAAGTTCTTTATCGAGCTCTGCTGAGGCGTGACTACGTTTGAATCATAAGCATCATATTGATTCAATATTGTGTTCTTGGTCGTGTTATGATTGAATAGTTTGTTCTTTATTAATATACCTATGAAAGATCTAAACGATCTAGAGATTTATTCTCATCAATTGGTATCAGAGCAGGAGGCTGTGTAATTCATACACATCTCTTCTGTTGAAGAAATTATTAGGGTTTTTCCACATTGATTGATATTAATTGAGCCGTCATTCTAAATTGGCGTATCTCATTAATTGTCGATCTTGCCCTAATGATAAATTACAAGTCTGATCTTAAACAGGTTATCGATCAAACATCATCACAATGTCTATGGACGATTCACAATCCAATCCAATCAACATCTCCAACAATATTGGATCAACAACAAGGATTCCAATCTTATACACTCAGGATTATGAAGTTGGGTACTTGATCTAGGAAGCAATCACAGTTGGTCCGTTTGCTCACTCAAGCAGTTCAAAGATTGTCAAAACTCAAAAGGAGTACAATCAGCTCGTGAATGATGTGAATGACATTCATCAAGACGAGAAAGAAAAGTTTCAGTGCAACATTAAAGCCTTAAGAATGATTAGGTTTGCTTTACAATCAGATACGTTTCGATTGGTGAGTTCATGTGCTACAGCAAAAGAAATATGGGATAGGTTAAAGGAATTGTACTCTACTATGAAGATCTGGAACATTCGATTCAAACCTTGCTGCTTTCTGAATTTGGTGATTTCAAACAGAAGCCCGAAGAGAAAATCATTCAGGCCTTTGATCGGTTTAATCATCTTCTTAGTAAGATGATAAAGCACGGGATCGAAAGGAAGGTTATTGAGCAGAAGGTTACCTTCATGAACAGTCTTAGACCTGAATGGATGGCAGTTGTGTCCACAGTGAAGGCACACGAACATTTCAAATCATACTCTCTGGCGAAACTGGTGGGAATTCTGAAGTCACATGAAAGTGCGGTATCAAAGGAAACGAATGTAGTTTCCTGCTTGGGTTCGTTAGCTCTTATCTCCAAAGGAAAAAGTGTTGTTGAAGAAGAAGAAGAATTAGATCTAGCTGACTATGATCTAATCGGTGAAGAGTATGCCTTGATGGTTTCCAATCCAAGAAAGTTTATCAAAAGGAAGTTCCCCGCCAACAAGAACCGAAACTGGCAGGGAAGTTATACTTCTGAAAAGGTGAAGGATGAACCAAATATGGATTCAAGGTCTAAAGAATCTAAGAAGGAAACAAAGATTGGTGGTGACTCAGGTTTTGACTTTCATTATTGTAGAGGCAAGAACCACTTTGCCAAAGACTGCATGCTAAAGAAGAAGTCTGAAAAAGTTGATGAAGATGATGAGGAAGCGAACCTCCTGAGACGATTGGAGGAGATCAAGAAAAAGAAATCAACAGCTAACAATAACACCATGAATGCTTTGATTGTACACGATACATGTGATAATGATGAATTTGGTGGAGTGCAGGTGTGGTCCACAGATTCAGAGGATGAAGAAGTGAGAAAGCCGACTCATGGCAAGGCTCTGCTTGTGAAAAAAGAAAAGGTTGAGAGAAGATGTTTGATGGTGACGGAAGGTGTGTCACAAATGCGAGGATACACAACAGATGGTGGGCTGGATGACGAGAAGGAGCGAGAGGACAAGTGTTTCGCTGCAAAACCTGTCAGTGCACAGATCAACGAATGTCATGAGTTGATCAAGAAGGTACAAAATATTCTCACTTCTCTGAAAATTCCTATTACTAACTATGAAAAGGAACTGAACAGCTTAAAATCAAAATTTTCTTCTTTAAGTAGTAGTCTTACCCAAAATCGTGTCACAAACTCTAACCTGACTGATCAAATTAGCAGGATATCGTCGAAGAGTGAGGAGAGGAGGATCTAGATTGAGCAAAAGGAGAAAGAATTAATTAGGTATAGGGATGAGTCAATCTATTTGCAACGAGACAATCTTAAGCTTTTAAAACAACGAAATGTTTTTTGTTTGATTGCGAAAAGATTATATTTTAATATCACTCAGTTACATCTCAATTGTGAAATAGGAAAGAAGATACATCGCATGATTTTACCCTTCCTTGAGTTAAAGGAGGATGAAGTCGATGTCGAAGCTTACAACTGTGAAAATGTTGTATCTTCTGACGAAATCTCTCCTGCCTACAAAATTGGTCTTGACAAAATAGAGTCCTCCATAAAGTCAAAAGATCATAAGGACATGCTTAAAAATATGTTAGATAAAAATGATAAATTGAAACTGAGAACCGAAACTGTACAGATTTTTGATTCATTGAATGCCAAGTTAAGTTCAGAAAATAAAATTGATGTTGAAAATGCATCTGAACTTAATGAGGATGATGACATGAGTGAAATCTCTATAGAGGACGTGGTGGACTGTTCTGAATTTTTCAAAAGCGAACCCGAAACTAGTAAAAATCTAATTTCTGAAAACTCCGTTGAGTTCGCTCGCTCATCGACAGACAATACCAAAGTCCTCAAGGCAAAAGCTGTTGTATATCAAAAGGTTCAAACCACTCCAAATCAAGTTTACACAGTTCAAGGAATCACACCACAACAAACAGCCGAACTGACAGCATTGGTAGAAGAAGATAATGCTAATGGTTGTGATGAATTTTTCTGGTCAGCACCTATAGATAATGCTGATGAAACAAAACGTTTATCTCAGAAAACCTCATCGAGAGTGAAGGGTAGGTATGTGGTAGAACCACTTAATGAACCTACAAGATATGATGTACCAAGCACAAGCGGCACCAAAACTTCTTCGGGCGAACCAATGACAGCGCCCAGTGAGACGTGTTCGTCAAAGAGCGAAAGCCATGCTCAAGTACCGAAGAAAAAGCCAATATTCATAAAAATCCAAAACACGTGGCAGAATGAAAACATCAACGTAACTTGAGATACAAGAAGAATTTCTCAGAAAGAAAACAGTTTTGGTGATCCTAGAATCCTCATTACGTAAGGTATGAAAAGACAAATAAGTCACGAAGAGAACCAAGATGTAACCGAAAGGAAGGTTTCGGTCCTCAACAAGTAAGCAACCGAAAGGAAGGTTTCGGTCCTCAACATGCAAGAAACCGAAAGAAAGGTTTCGGTCCTCAACATGTAAGCAACCGAAAGAAAGGTTTCGGTCCTCAACATAATAGCAACTGAAATGATGGGTTCAGTCTAAGGTTCAATCAGAAGAACCGAAGGGAAGAATGTTTTCACTCTCAACCAAGGAAGAGCAATAACCGACGATCTAATATTGCTTCTAAACCTTATTCTTCTCATTCTTATTTTAATTCTCATTCTTCTAAAGATTCAAAGGGGAAAGGAAAGCTCTTTCAAGAAGACGATAGATGCCTGAAAGAGACCCAAAAGCATGCAGACGTCTAAACTACAAATCCTACGTCTAAATCAAATGAGTCTAAGTCAAACAAAATCAAATTTTTTACAATAAAAAGAAAAGATGAAACAACTCTAATAAAAAGAACTTATCTGGTTGATGTTTCTCTTACTATTCCCTGTCCTGTAAAAGGCTCACAAGGACCCAAGAAACTTTGGGTTCCTAAATCTGCTTGATATTTTGCAGGTTATTCGTGACGAGCAGTTTGACGAAGACTGGTACATTGATAGTGGCTGCTCGCGTCACATGACAGGAAGAAGATAAGAAATGAGGGAGTTTCGGTCTCTCAAGGATGGTGGAACGGTGAAATATGGCAATAATTCGTTTGACACTATCAAAGGCTATGGAGTGATTACAACTGGCGATTTCTCAATCAGAAAAGTAGCATACGTTGAAGGGTTGTAGCACAACCTCATTAGTGTCTCACAGCTGGTAGTTGGGACCGGATTGAAGGTCTCCTTTGATGACGAAGGCTCAGAGATTGTCGAAAAGAAGTCAAATAATATACTGTTGATGTCGAAGCGAAAGGGGAAATGTACCCTTTAAATCTCAATCCAATTCGAGGGAAACCAGCCATTTGCCTGCTAACGAAGGCACACTCAGACGAAAGCTGGTTATGGCATCGAAGGCTCTCTCAACTTAATTTCAAAGATATCAACAAGCTGGTACTTGGAGATCACATTCGAGGTCTTCCAGTTCTCAAATTTGACAAAGAACATCTATGTGCAGCCTGTGAAATGGGAAAGCAAATTCGACAAAGTCATCCTTCTATTACCAACACAAAGGTGATAGAACCATTTCAGCTGTTACATATCGATCAATGTGGTCCTTCCTCTATTGAAAGCATTGGTGGAAACAACTACATTCTTGTCATCGTAGAAGACCTCTCTCGTTTACATGGGTATTTTTCTTGAAGCAAAAATCAGAGGCCACTCCCAAGCTCAAACTCTTCACAAAGCAAGTAGAGGTTCAACTGCGAAAAGTAGTTCGTAACGTGAGAAGTGACAATGGCTTGGAATTTAAGAACAAGGATTTTGAAGATTTTCTAGCTGAGAAGGGAACGACTCACAATTTCTCTGCTCCATATACTCCACAGCAGAATGGAATCATCGAAAGGCGAAATCATTCTCTGTGCGAAGCGGCTCAAACTATGCTGATCTTCGCTTCCTTGCCTTTATATTTCTGGGCTGATGTTATTGCTGCTGCTTGTTACACTCAGAATAGATCATATCTAAACAAGCGATTCTCAATCACTCCATACGAGATCTTGAACAACTGTAAGCCAAATGTGAAGTTCTTCCACGTGTTCGGTTCAAGACGCTTCATTTTCAACTTAAAGGAGAATAGAAACAAGTTTGATGCTAAGGCTGATGAAGGGATTTTTCTAGGCTACTCCTTGAACTCTAAGGCGTATAGAGTTCTGAATAAATGCTCAAAGAAGATTGAAGAGACATACTATGTCACTTTCGATGATAGTTATGTCAAGAAGTTGAAGAAAACTGAAGGTGCAATGCAAGATATCTTTCCAAACTCTAGTCAAGTCACTGTGCCTATTTCAAATCTTTTCGAGCAATATATGCTTCTCTTCGATGAACCAGAAAAAGCTATTGATTCTGAATCCAAGACTGAAGATAACAGAGTCGACAGTTTGAATCAAATTATTAACGAAGTTGCACAGAAGATGGCAGCTGAACAACCAAAGGCAACTGAAAGGCCTGCCTCAAGCGAACCTTCTGGTGACTGTTCTTCTATCCTAGGGAGGGTTCGTCTCTACCAAATGATCAGGGTTCATCATTTCAGGGGGAGAATTCATCGTCGCAATCATCAAGTTCAACCGAAAGTCCAAACGAAGGGGAGCGTTCTGATCCAGAAATTGAACTCGTGTCATAATTCGAGGGGGAGAATACGAATGTCAATGATGATGATACACAATCAGAATTGGAAGAAGAAATCAATGCAAAACTGGATCCCTCTTGTGATCCAAATTACCCTCCTCTCATTAAATGGACCAAAGACCATCCTCATTGCTATATTCTGGACAAAGCAGTCTATGGCCTAAAGCAGGCTCCCAGAGCATGGTATGAAACTCTCACTCGATTCTTAAAAATGTCCAAATTTAAACAAGGTTCGGTTGACCCAACCTTCTTTCATAAGAGAGAGGGTAACCACCTTATGATAGTCCAAATTTATGTTGATGACATCATCTTCGGCTCCACGAATCCCAGCCTAACAGTTGAATTCAGGAAGTTGATGGAAACTAAATTTGAGATGAGCTCAATGGGTCCTATTAACTTTTTCCTTGGTTTAAATATTAGACAGGGACCCAAATGCATTTTTATCAATCAGGAGGCATATACAAAAACATTTCTTGCCAAATTTGGCATGATAGGAGACACCAAAGTGAAAGTTCCTATGGCTTTTGGAACAAAGCTTACACCATCATTGGAGAAGCCAACTGCTGACATGATGCTTTATCGTCAGATGATTGGGTCACTGATGTATCTCACACCCAGCAGGCCAGACATCATGTTCTCAGTTTGTTATTGTGCCTGATTCCAAGCTAACCCACGCGAACCTCACATGCTAGCAGTGAAGAACATCTTTCGCTATCTGAAGCGAACTTCCTCTCTCGGTCTATGGTATCCAGCCAACTCAGGTTTCTTTGTCCAAGCATTCTCAGATGCTGACTTAGGGGGTTGTGGATTGGATCGTAAAAGCACTACTGGAGGATGCCAATTTCTTGATGGTAAATTGGTTAGATGGAAATCAAAGAAACAAACATGTGTCTCTCTCTCCACGGCTGAAGCTGAATATATAGCGGCCGCCTCATGCACATTTCAGGTTGTTTGGATACAGAGTCAGCTTAGGGACTATGAGCTGAACATGAAGAAAATCCCACTATATTGCGACTCTGAAAGTGCAATTAGGATTTGTCATAACCCAGTGCAACACTCGAAGACAAAGCACATAGCACTGCGGTATCCCTTCATCAAAGATCATGTGGAAGATGGTAACGTAGAAATTCATTTCGTTAGGACCACTGATCAATTAGCAGATATATTCACTAAGGCTTTACCTGAAGCAAGTTTCAATAAGATCTTACAAGGATTAGGAATGATGGAAGCAGAATCAGTACCAAAATCGCCTTCGCTTCATTAAAGGTAAGAAGCGAAATAGAGCGAACGCTCGGTCTATTTCGGGTTCGGTTCACTCTGGAACAGAAATGAATCGAACGCTCGGTCTATTTCGGGTTCGGTCCTTCTGAACTCGTTCGCTTCTTTTTTATTAAAAGGGATTCAGTTGTATTCTTTTGTACACTCTTTTCCATACTCATTTTTATGTTTATCTTTTCATTTTTTTATTTTCATAAAATCCAAAAATATTTTTCTTTTTGTTTTATTAAATTTTTTTCACAAAATACAAAAATATATTTCCTTTTATTTCATTTTTCTCATGCTTTTCTTTGTATAAAAGCTACTATCGATGGTGAAGCTAAAGCAGGTATAAATTCTTTTCTATGAGTTAGTTAAGTGTCCCTAGATGCATGTTGCTGCATGTTGACCAAAGCCTCTACAGATTTTGAGTGAAGCCTTAATAATGTGATATATACAAATCATGATTTCCCAAACTAGGCTGTTACATTCACTCTAATCGTGAGCTACCTTACTCTTCTCATATTAAGTTTAGAGTTTTCTGCTTGGTCCCTCTTTTATAGCAGAGGTACATTTGCTTCTTAATCCACCTCCATCATTTTTCTCCATTACACTTCATCTCACTCATGTAACCCTTGAGACTCTCAGCACTTACCACTGAGGTTTATGGTTACACAAAAATCTGTTTTTATGATCTTAGTCTCGTTTCACTACGTACTAAGTGAAACCCACAATTCAATACCCTTAATGCATTGACGGTGAACAATTACTATGTTCTAGCTTTCACCAATGAAATCTCTTTTTATTTTGAGAGATCCTTTTGAAAATGTCTATCACCAAGACTTTTCTTCCATAAAGATCCAGTTATATTTTTTTTTTTGAGATTTCTCAGTTTTAACAAGTTACTAAATACATATCAAACCTACTTGTTCAACAGGCCACATTGGTCTCACAAGTACTTCATTCTCTTTTGGTCTTATATCAAGAACCGAAACTTGAATTGAAGCGAAAGCCACCCATACAAGCCTTATATCTAAAGATGCCTTTCATTGCCTCTTAACATGCACTTGATTGTATTCTAACGGGAAACCACACACACACTTTGAAGTCTCTTTTGACTTGAAAGGAAGAGATTCGTGCCCGGGATCTACTGTTTCATGTCTTAATTGACATCACAATATCCCATAAAGTTCGATTTGTTTCTTTTTCATTCACACTCTGTGCACGAAAATCTTTGATTTTCCAAAAGTATGGTTCTATTTTATATATGAGCTAATTTTTACATCTTGGGTTCTAAAAGTCATTATGGTGATTTTTAATCGATAAGATAAAGGTGACGGCGGTTCATGTAAATTATGTGGGTGACGTTTCAGATAAAGCACAATGGATGAGTCAGAAATTATCCAATCATTTCGTCGATTTGAAAAAGGTACTTTCTATGGAAAGGCACATAAAAAGTGAAACGTTTTTTCTCTCTCTTGCGTCATCATCGGGGTTGCCAACTATCTACTCCCCATCGTATCAGGAAACGTTTCACAAAAGGATGAGATTTAAGCCATATCTTTCTCTCTCCTACTCTCACGTATAAAAGGGTTTTTCATGATCAACTTTACTCTTTTACCACTCACAAATCTTCTAAAAGAAAAAGGCGATTTCATCAAATGTTCATCATCTTCTTCTCAAGCTTCATCAATGGCGGAATCATCTTCTGTTCAAGATACCTCTGTTCACTCCAACCTTATGGCCATCAAACCCAACCAGAATCTTATTATCGACCTTACGCCTTCAACCTATGAACCCTACATGCTGCAAATTGTGGAGTGCCTCAAATATTCTCCACTTGTTGTCGCTCTATCTCAGGTGGAAGTTGTTCCCATGTCTTGCCTTTCTCACATCTACTCCACTGCATACTACGACAAGGTTGCTGATAGACTACACTTCGACATTCACAATGAGAAGACCTCGATTTCCAAGAATTGCTTATGCAACCTGCTAGGTCTTGCTCATGAACCCACCATGGTAAACCCCGATTCCATCACCACTGGTCAATTGTTCTCTATGTTCTACAATATGGGGTACACTGAAACCCTAACCACTATAACGAAGTTCAAGAAATCTTGCCTTCCTCCCCAATGGAACGGCCTCTTCACCTTGTTGTTCAAAGGTCTTTCTGAGCGAAGCGCTGGATCTAATGGTGCAAGCAAGTCCTTTATGACCATGCTTTATGGTTTGTACAATGGCGTACATTTGGATTATGGCTCAGTTTTATGGCAACAACTTGTTCAAAGCTTATCCTCTTCTTCCTGACATTCTGAAGTCTCCTGTGGAAGGTTCTGGTCAATTATCACAAAATGGGCGATGAATCGTCTCCATGTCCCAATCATGGCAGATTCGCTTCTCTCTTCCATTGCCACGTTTCATACAACCGAGATTCTGGTCAATGATCTGTCCAAGTATCTGTTTGTTGGATCGATTCCGGCATCCATGTATGCTTGTGTGCCTGCCCAAAGTGCAATCATTCAAGAATACAAGAAAATTCCATCTATGGGACCAAGGGAACTCACACTAGCAATGGTTCGTTCCATTGAGGAAGCAGATAAACCATCCAATAGGGGAAAGAAACAAGATAAACATAATGAACAATTGGTAGTTAAAGGAGCTAAGGGGCAAACTCCAAAGAAAAGAAAGACTGAGAAGGCATCACCTTCACAGCCCAAGTAGAAAAAGGCAAAGAAACCTGCTAGGAGGCTTATTCTTCAGTCCTCGAGTGATTCAGATTCTGACTAGGTTCCTATTCGACATAAACGACCCTCTCCTACTGCATCTGGAAGTGAAAGCTCTGATGAGGAGGTTTCGGTTCATGGTGATACCCCTCCTCGCTCGCCGACTCCAGAGGTACCTGTTCGCTCTAAAGCACCTTCTCCTCCACCTGCTTCTATTCCTATTTCCCTACCCCAACCTTCCCAGTTATCACGTCCCAACCTTCTTCCACAATTCCCATCCCTACACCCATTTTTGTCGAAGCTACTACTACCACAACAACGGGAGTTCCGTCCAAAGTATCTAATACGGGGGTTCGTTCTTCTCCACCCCAAACCCATGTTACTACTAAACATCCATCTCTCACCCGTTCAACCGAAACCAACATTGTTCTTGGAGGTGAGGACATGGAGTTTGATTCGACTTACTTCAGTCCTTATCGTGTTCAGAGTGACGATGATGATGACGCTCCTATCACCAAGTGACATCTTAAGGCTGTGACTGATAAGCTTGTTCAGTTACTTTCCTCTTCCTCTGCTACTCCCTACTCAGAAGCTGCTCTCAAGGCCCTCTTCTCTTCTGCAGTTAAGGAGCATGACACCTCTCTCTCTAATGCAGCGAAGGCAATTGATGCCTCCACTTCTCAATGTCAAAAGGCTTCGCTCGCAGTGGAAGCCTCTCCTAAAGACTGTAAGGAAGCGACCGCAAAAGTTGAAAAACTAATTTCTGAAGCTCAAATCTTTCTAGATTCCCTTCAAGCTGCTGCTCAGAAGAATGCAACTATAGTGACTGCTTCGGTTGATTCTCTTAAACGTTCACTGGAGGCCGAACTGTCACAACTTGGTATGGCTCATAAAGCTATTGAAGCTGCTAATGAACAGCTTCATACCAAGGTTGATAAACGGTTAACTACTCTTGAAGCAGAACTAGCAGTTGAAAACAAAATCATGGATGAGTTGGACAAACGAACCTCTCAGCTCAAAATTCAGAACTTGAAGCTTCGTACAGCAACTCAGGAGCTTAATGATCTCAAATCTGAAAGAGAGGTGATTCACAGTTCTGTTGGTGATGTCCATTCGATCCTGCTGCATCTCATCGATGCTAATGACTCAATCTTAACGATCTCTATGACAAACCGAAATTTTCATGTTCAATAGATCAATTCTATCAAAGTTAGACTCATTTTTCTATCTTGTAGCACTGTTTAGGGTCTATTGGAGTGTTCTAAACGTAATACAATCAAGGTAGTAGTTTAGAAATGGGTTAACTCGATGCATATCGATCAAAACCGGGCCAAACACTCCAATACATGGAGTGTGCGGCCACACACATGAGTGTGCGGCCACACACCCATTTCAGCCACACTCCTTCATATAAATAGAACACTTAGCCAATTTTGATCACTTTTCCACTTCTTCAAGACTAGGACTCGAAATTCTCTCAAGTATCATCCAAATCTTCATCTTGATCTTCATAAAAGTAAGTAATTCTTCCTTTTGATTTGTTGATACATGACCCTAACTAGCAAAACCCTTTGCATTGATCCATCAAAACATCCATTTGTAGTCAAGAACACCAAGAACACACACTAGTTTTGGACCTTAATCACCCTTTCAAGCCTCTATAACGTGTATACACTTATCACAACTAGTTATATGCTAATAACACTTGAGATTATACATGAAAAAAATCATTTGGTATTAACTTCAAGTGTGTGCGGCCGTACACACCATGGTGGCCGCACACACCCTTTTTAGGTCCCAAAATGGCAACAAACTTCATTTAAGGCTAAGGCATGAAGAATGAAACCTTCCTAGATGTCCCTTATAGCTTAAAAACACGTTTTGGCACATTCCATAAGGAGTGTGCGGCCGCATACACCTCCTGGCCGCACACACACAATTGTTGTGCATTTTGACCATACACTCCCTTGTATAGTCATATACCAGTCATATACAATCTTATATGGTTGTAACACTTCATAATAAGTGTTTACTAGTCCCTAAGGTGGTTCCAAATCAATAATTAGTTATTAGATACACTAATTGTATACATATATATATATATATATATATATACATATATATATATATATATATATATATATACATATATATATATATATATATATATATATATATATATATATATATATATATATGTCATTATATGCTTAATAGGATTCGTTGTGCTCAAGTCTTCAATTGACACTCAACTTCCTACATCGATCTTACATTCGACTTATTCACAGACAGGTGAGTTCATACCCCTTAAACAACCTTTTAAATGTTGCATGCTTTTAAATACTTTTATGGGGGGGGGGGGGGGGGGAATACAAGTTGAATATCATAGTTATTATATCAATCACATGTGATTAATAACTACCAAACAGAGGGATTTACTATACTTTCAAACCGTTTTATCAAACCAACTACTTTTAAATCGGTTTATAAACTGACATCAAGTCATGATTATTTTATTGTTTCAAACCCTTTAAATGTATTACAAAACCCCTTTTCACTTATATATTCAAAGAAACCATGTCTATACACTTGTGTAGTAAGTATATATATATATATATATATATATATATATATATATATATATATATATATATATATATAACATATATGTATTTCATAGGATGGCTGTGACTAACCATTCTACACCCAGCTGTTAGCTACAGAGGGAAAATGCACATCGACGAATGTCTATGGTTAATACTATTCGGCAAGTTACTCTGTCGTGTTTATCCTAGTACCAAAGGATAATACTTACATGATTATATAATTTTTCCCTTTTACTTTTATTTTGTGACATATTCACATAAACGATGAAGTATACTATATTTTGATAATAATAGTTACACATGGGAAAATTACACACTTTTACAAGAAACAATCATACAAAACAGTCGGGTCTTGGTAGAAGACTACATTTTATACTAGTAGGAAATATAGGATTTCCTAGGGTTTTCACACTTATACGAACTTTTTCATCAAACATTTACAAGTCTTTTCCTTACGGTTTTACAAATCAAAGACATTAAAATACTTATGAATTCACCAACTTAAATGCTGATCTATGTTTTCAAAATAACTTGTATTCTCAGGTCATCAGTAGACAGGTACCGGTGACAGGTTTTTGAGAAGACGGAGCTCAGACAAGACCCGTCTTTTATCATTCATTTTTGATGTCTATTACATTACAAAGAACACACATGTATTAAAAATATATATTTAATGCAATGGATGATGTTTGTTTACTTGTTTGCTATTACTATGTTGTGATACTATACATGACGTCCTCCGCCCCAGAACGTTTCCGCCGTTCTCGGTTTTGGGGTGTGACAGATTGGTATCAGAGCATTGTTTATAGTGAATTGAGTATATCAACCCATAAAAAATATACTACCTATAAACACAATGGGATTAAAACACTCTGACCAAGAGTTTATACTTTTAAATAATAAAATATTTAACTAAGTATACATACCTGCATTCATACTAAAATCAGTGTCACAATGACAAATACAAAAGTATTACGATTGTTGAATATCACAAGTAAGCTCGGGGATGTATGGTCAGACCTGGGAGTGGCATAGCCTGATCAACTATGCTGGTCTGAGGAATGATTAGCATATGTCCAAGAATGGTTGTGATGTGACAACAAGTGTAAAAGCTTACCAACACTACTACAATGAGAACCTCAAAACAAAACATAACTTAAAATACTATAGGAGTATTTTGAGTTACTATAAATATCTTAGCTAGTACGTCTCTCTTAAACTAATTCTTTTACCACTACTTCTCGCGTAGATAACATGGCTGGATTTCATATCCCTGGAGACCCGTACTTCCCAAATCAGGGCAATGCTGGATGGCTAGATGAAGAGCTAGAAGATGACCATCCAATCCCTTTGGATGATCATCTCGCAGAAGGCTTCTCGGATGGATTTGACTCCGAGCCCGAAGTCAACAACCTACCCCAAGTAGGTCAAGCCCCGAATAACAACCCTCGACCCGCGTTTCAAGGTCCCACACCCTTGTGGGCAACAAACTTGAATCGTTGGAGCAATGAACAAGGTCAACCCTCACCTTACAACGGGGACCGAAGCTTTTACAACATAAGCGAGGGTGGATCAGCTGACCGAGCCCTACCTATCATGGTCTGCAGGATTGCTCGGAATGTTGAACAAGGTCGGGCAACCATCGGCCGAGTAGTGGAGATTGATGCCAACTCCGGTGTCAACACGGTCTGCATTCGCCATCTCGATGAAGCAATGGAAAGAACCAGGAGGACCAATGAGACTCTGCAGCAACAGCTAGTTGCCTCCCGAGCTGAAGTCATAGAACTTCGAGTTCGTCAGAGGGCTCATGAACGACACCTTCAAGAAGTGGTTCGTCAGATGGAAGATCTGAGGGTTCGCCCGAGGAATTCCCATCGTCTTTAGAAGATGTTTAGCACATCATTTCTTTTAATTAAGAAATAGCTTTCTTACATATGCTCTAAGTAGCACTTGTCTGTAAATTATTCCTTCCTTTCAAGTACTTTATTAGACTTCTAAACTGCCAATATTTTCCCCTATGGTATGATGTAAGACCTTTAGTTAGGTCATTTTCCCGAACTTATTTACATCATAAATACCAGTAATTTTGGCATGTTATCTAATCTATTCAGGAACTCATACTATCATCTGTTGTTGAGCTATGGCGATTTAGTTCATGAGACACGTTCATTTTCTATACTATTGAATTCTTGTCATTGCCTTTATCTTTTCAACTTATAGTTGAAAAATGCCGCCTCATAGAAATCCTAGGCGCAACAATGGTGAGGAAGCACCAACACCACCACCACTGCCTCCACCTCCTCAGTTTAACGCTACTATGTTCCAAGCGATTGTCACTGCGGCAGTAGTGGCTGCCATGTCACAAATCAATACTCCTGTCCCTAGTGGATCAGGAATTGGAACACCTCTTTCTAACCATGGCGAGAGTCATGGGCACCCCAGCGAGTGCACCTACAAGGATTTTACGAATGCCAAACCCCGGAATTTCAATGGAATAGTAGGGGTGATGATTTTGAGGCAGTGGATAGAAAAGACAGAAGCAGTCTTTGAAATCTGCGCCTGCCCAGAGAACAATAAGGTCAAGTTTGCTACTTGCACCTTTTCTGACAGGGCCTTAACTTGGTGGAATGGCCATGTTAAGTCACTGACCCTGGTTGTAGCAAACACAATAAGCTGGGAGAACCTGAAAGCCATGCTGATGAGAGAGTACTGTCCTCGAGGGGAAATTCAAAAGCTCGAGCAGGAGCTCTGGAATCTTAAGATGGTTGATTCCGACGTATCAACCTATACCAATAGATTTTGTGATCTGGCAGTTCTTTGCCCGGAAATGGTTGCTCCTGAGAGCAAGAAAATAAAGCGATTTATTTGGGGATTGTCGCCTCAAATACAGTCGAGCATGCTAGCTTCAAGGCCTGTTACTTTCGACATCGCTAAAGAACTGGCACAATCTATTATCGATCACGGAAACTACCTGAATCCAACAATTGCTACACCGATCAACAAAAGGGAAACAACAACAATAGGAAGAAGGGGTGGAACAAGAGGAAAGGAGGGTCTTCATAAGAATCCTCAAAGAAACAACAGCTAGTTACAGTAAATGCTGCTGTTGTACCTATTGTTGTTCCTACTAACCCCTACCCGGCAAATCCTTATGTGGGTAACCTGCCGAAGTGCAATAAATGCAATTTCCACCACACCGGACCTTGCCGGGAAATACATTGCTCCAACTGCAATAGAAAGGGGCATACTACCCGTTTCTGCAAAGCTCCTGCAAAGCCAAGCACTCAAGTTCCAAATGTTGGTGTGGGCCAAACTTGCTACGGTTGTGGCGAGGTGGGTCACTTCAAGAGAAACTGCCCGAAAGCAGCAAACACCGGCGGAGTGGGATGAGTTTTGGCTTGGGTCACGAGGAAGCCGTAGCTGATCCTACGATATTTACCGGTATGTTTCTCCTCGATAATTCATATGCATGCATACTATTCGATAGCGGAGCGGAGAAAAGCTTCGTAAGCCAGAAATTTGTTCACTTCCTTAAACAAAAACCACGTACATTAGAGGAATCATTCACTGTAGAAATGGCAAATGGGAAAACGGAAAGTAACAACTGCATATACGTAGGTTGTACTCTAACTTTAGATGGTCATTCTTTCCAAATAGACCTCATGCCGGTCTCAATTAAAAGTTTCGACGTCATAATCGGTATGGATTAGTTAAGTCGTCTTCGCGCCGACATCATGTGCTTTGAGAAAGCAGTTCGTCTTAACCTCCCTAACAACGAAACCCTAGTTATATATGGCGACAAATCTAGTTCGAACCTTCACATCATTTCGAGTATTCAAGCTCAAAAGTGCTTACGAAAGGAAAATCATGTGTTCCTTGCACACATCATAGATACGAGACAAGAAGTAAAGGAAATTCAGAACATTCCAGAAGTACGCGACTTTCCCGACATCTTTCCAGAAGAACTACCAGGATTACCACCGCAACGACAAGTCGAGTTAGAAATAGACTTAGTGCCAGGGTCTACGCCAGTAGCCAAATCTCCTTATCGTCTGGCACCAGCGGAGATGCATGAACTTTCCTGTCAGGTTAACAAACTTCTCAAGAAGGGGTTCGTTAGGCCAAGCTTTTCACCATGGGGAGCACCGGTCTTGTTCATCAAGAAGAAAGACGGATCGTTTCGTATGTGCATCGACTACAGGGAACTCAACAAACTTACCGTTAAAAATCGTTATCCTCTACCCCGAATTGACGACTTATTTGATCAACTTCAAGGAGTGAATTACTTCTCGAAGATAGATTTACGATCCGGGTATCACCAGTTACGAGTGTTAGAGGAGGATGTTCCCAAGACAGCTTTCCAAACTCGTTATGGACACTACGAGTTTGTAGTGATGCCGTTCGGATTAACCAACGCAACAACCATATTCATGGACCTGATGAATAGGGTGTGTCGTCCTTACTTGTATCAGTTCGTTATCGTCTTCATCGATGACATACTTATCTACTCCCGAAGTAAGGAGGAGCATAGTCAACACCTACGAAAAGTCTTAGAAACATTACGAACGGAGAAGCTCTATGCGAAGTTCTCCAAACGTGAGTTTTGGATTCGAAGAGTCGAATTTTTGGGCCACGTCGTTAGCGAAAAGGGAATACACGTGGACCCTTCCAAAATTAAGGCTATTGAGAACTAGTCAGCACCGAAGACACCTACAGAAAATCGTCAATTTCTAGGTCTCGTTGGCTACTATCGCAGGTTCATACAGATCTTCTCTAGCATCGCTAAGCCTCTTACTACACTGACCCAGAAGGGCGTGGCCTTTGACTGGGAAGAGAAACAAGAGAAGGCGTTCCAAACGCTGAAGCGAGCCTTATGCATCACGCCGATACTATCCCTCCCAGAAGGAATAGAAGACTTCATAGTCTATTGCGATGCATCCAACCAAGGGCTCGGATGTGTTCTGATGCAACGAGGAAAGGTCATCGCCTATGCCTCGAGACAGCTAAAGACACACGAGGTCAATTACACCACACACGATCTTGAGTTAGGAGCAGTTGTGTTTGCTCTGAAGATCTGGAGACATTATCTGTATGGTACAAAAAGCACTATATTTACAGACCACAAGAGCCTTCAACACATCTTCGATTATAAGGAGTTCAACATGAGACAACGATGGTGGGTCGAACTACTCAATGACTACGAATGCGAAATTCGTTATCATCCCGGAAAGGACAACGTAGTAGAAGGCGCCCTAAGTCGGAAAGAATACTCTGGTCGTAGAGTCAAATCATTGACTATGACTATCCGTTCACACTTGTCTACAAAAACTAAGGAGGCTCAGCTCGACGCTTTGAAACCTGAAAATATGGCGAGTGAATCCCTAAGAGGGATGGATAGGAACCTAGAAAGCAAGGGTGGCGGAGCGTTATATTTCATGGACCGAATCTGGACACCGAAACACAGTGGCTTCAGAGACGCAGTCATGACCGAGGCGCACAACACGAGATATTCCGTTCACCCAGGTTCAGATAAGATATATCTGGATCTTAAAAAGTTATACTGGTGGCTTAACATGAAAGCAAAGATTTCTACCTTCGTGAGTAAATGCCTTACTTGCGCCAAGGTTAAGGTCGAATACCAGAAACCATCAGGTTTACTTCAGCAATCGGAGATACCAGAATGGAAATGGGAGCGGATTACTATGGACTTCATAACCAAGTTGCCCAAGACAACGGGTGGACTTGATACCATTTGGGTCATCGTCGACAGATTGACCAAATCCGCGCATTTCCTACCAATAAAAGAGACTGACAAAATGGAGAAACTAACAAGAACATACATTAGGGAGATTGTACGACTGCATGGTGTTCCCATATCCATTATCTCCGATAGATATAGTAGATTCACTTCGAGGTTCTGGCAGTCGCTACAAAGTTCCCTTGGGATGAGGCTGGACATGAGTACAGCCTACCATCCACAGACCGACGGACAAAGTGAGAGAACTATCCAAACCTTAGAAGATATGCTGAGAGCCTGTGTGATCGATTTTGGGAAGGCATAGGATACTCATTTACCCCTTGTCGAATTTTCCTACAACAACAGTTATCACACGAGCATAAAGGCTGCTCCATTTGAAGCCCTCTATGGCCGGAAGTGCAGATCCCCTCTATGTTGGGCTGAGGTGGGTGACACCCAGTTAGCTAAAGGACAAGTTCCTGACAGCACTCTCACGGGTTTGGAAATCATACGGGAAACTACAGAGAAGATCGTTCAGATCCGT
Organism: Lactuca virosa; assembly: GCF_052849685.1. Taxonomy (NCBI): domain Eukaryota; kingdom Viridiplantae; phylum Streptophyta; class Magnoliopsida; order Asterales; family Asteraceae; genus Lactuca; species Lactuca virosa. The sequence continues at coordinate 161,274,460 of NC_136426.1, read as the reverse complement.
GAACGATTAAAAGCCTCCAGAGACCGTCAGAAAATCTACGCAGACAATCGAAGGAAACCTTTGGAATTCCAGGTGGGAGACCGAGTCCTTTTGAAAGTCTCACCCTGGAAGGGCTTGATACGCTTCGGAAAGCATGGAAAGCTAAATCCAAGATACATAGGGCCTTTCGAGATTCTTGCTAGGATCGAACCTGTAGCTTACAAACTCAATCTACCGCGTGAACTTAGTAGCGTACATCCTACTTTCCACGTCTCGAACTTGAAAAAAGTGTCTGTCCGACGAGACTCTTGTAATCCCACTCGACGAGATCGAGATCAAAGAGAGCCTCAACTTCGTGGAAGAACCTGTAGAGATCAAGGACCGAGAGGTCAAGCAAACGAAACAAAGTTGTATCCCGATTGTGAAGGTTCGTTGGAACGCCAAGTGAGGACCTGAATTCACATGGGAACGCGAGGACCAGATGAAACAGAAATATCCTCATCTCTTTACTTAGTTATTTGTAACTACTTATTTTCTTAAACTCTAATTTCGGGACGAAATTCTCTCTAACGGGGGGATGATGTGACAACCCGAAATTTTCATGTTCAATAGATCAATTCTATCAAAGTTAGACTCATTTTGCTATCTTGTAGCACTGTTTAGGGTCTATTGGAGTGTTCTAAACGTAATACAATCAAGGTAGGAGTTTATAAATGGGTTAACTCGATGCATATCAATCAAAACCGGGCCAAACATTCCAACACATGGAGTGTGCGGCCACACACCCATTTCAGCCACACTCCTTCATATAAATAGAACACTTAGCTAATTTTGATCACTTTTCCACTTCTTCAAGACTAGGACTCGAAATTCTCTCAAGTATCATCCAAATCTTCATTTTGATCTTCATAAAAGTAAGTAATTCTTCCTTTTGATTTGTTGATACACGACCCTAACTAGCAAAACCCTTTGCTTTGATCCATGAAAACATCCATTTGTAGTCAAGAACACCAAGAACACACACTAGTTTTGGACCTTAATCACCTTTTCAAGCCTCTATAACGTGTATACACTTATCACAACTAGTTATATGCTAAGAACACTTGAGATTATACATGAAAAACATCATTTCGTATGATCTTCAAGTGTGTGCGGCAGCACACACCATGGTGGCCGCACACACCGTTTTTAGGTCCCAAAATGGCAACACACTTCATTTAAGGCTAAGGCATAAAGAATGAAACCTTCCTAGATGTCCCTTATAGCTTAAAATCACGTTTTGGCACATTCCATAAGGAGTGTGCGGCCGCACACACCTCTTGGCCGCACCTCCTGGCCGCACACACACAATTGTTGTGCATTTTGACCATACACTCCCTTGTATAGTCATATACCACTCATATACAATCTTATATGGTTGTAACACTTCATAATAAGTGTTTACTAGTCCCTAAGGTGGTTCCAAATCAATAATTAGTTATTAGATACACTAATTGTATACATATATATATATATATATATATATATATATATATATATATATATATATATATATATATATATATATGTCATTATATGCTTAATAGGATTCGTTGTGCTCAAGTCTTCAATTGACACTCAACTTCCTACATCGATCTTACATTCGACTTATTCACAGATAGGTGAGTTCATACCCCTTAAACAACCTTTTAAATGTTGCATGCTTTTAAATACTTTTTTGGGGGGGAGGGGGGAATACAAGTTGAATATCATAGTTATTATATCAATCACATGTGATTAATAACTACCAAACAGAGGGATTTACTATACTTTCAAACCGTTTTATCAAACCAACTACTTTTAAATTGGTTTATAAACTGACATCAAGTCATGATTATTTTATTGTTTCAAACCCTTTAAATGTATTACAAAACCACTTTTCACTTATGTATTCATAGAAACCATGTCTATACACTTATGTAGTAAGTATGTATATATGTATTTGATAGGATGGCTGTGACATCAGCTCCAACACCTTGTATAGCAAAAGTGTATAAACATACATGGACACTTCAAACTGCATTACTAGCAAACTATAATAGGTATTTTTTGGAAATACTACCTACTATTCCTAGTACAAATGGAACATACAAGAGTCAGTTCATTCATGAGTCTATACAAATGTATTACATACTATATGAAGAGATACTATTACATACTATATGGAGAGATACCATTACATACTATAGGAAGAGATACGATTACATACTATATGATGAGATACAATTACATATTATATGAGTAGATCCTGTTATATACGTACGGGACTAACCATTCTACGCCCAGCTGTTAGCTACAGAGGGGAAATGCACATCGACGGATGTCTATGGTTAATACTATTCGGCAAGTTACTCTGTCGTGTTTATCCTAGTACCAAAGGATAATACTTACATGATTATATAATGTTTCCCTTTTACTTTTATTTTGTGACATATTCACATAAACGATGAAGTAGACTATATTTTGATAATAATAGTTACACATGGGAAAATTACACACTTTTACAAGAAACGGTCATACAAAACATTCGGGTCTTGGTAGAAGACTACATTTTATGCTAGTAGGAAATATAGGATTTCCTAGGGTTTTCACACTTTACGAACTTTTTCATCAAACATTTACAAGTCTTTTCCTTACGGTTTTACAAATCAAAGACATTAAAATACTTATGAATTCACCAGCTTAAATGCTGATACTTTTCCGCCGTTCTCGGTTTTGGGGTGTGACAATCTCCATTCGCTGTCACTTGGCTGAGAAGTTACGTCCCCCCTTGGATATTCTCAGTCGTATTGAAGGTGTTTCGGACTCTGGTGTTCATCCGAAATAAGGGGGAGAAACGAAATCCCAAGGAGGTAAACTTGACAAAACTCAACCTCCACCTCCTCCAAAACCGAAAGCTACTGCTGGACCGAAGGATAATGAAGCTTCGGCCAGTAAAAGTCACAAGAAAAAGAAGATCATTGGAGAAGATGATGAAAATGAAGAGGATGATATTGATGATATTATTAAAGGAGCTCCTTCTAAGCCTGATCCAAAATACAAGTCTTATGAGCAAGAGCTTCGGGAGAAATTGGATCGGTTGGAGAAAGGAATGAAAGAGAACGAACTTCTTAATAAAAAGAAGTCAATGTTTCCCGAATGGTCTATTGAAACGCTCCAGAGGGAAGTCATTGATGAACCGAGTACTCATTGGCTTGAACCTGTTTTATCGTTCAGTCTTGAGAACTTGAAGGAAGCTTAGTTCGACATGCCGATCAATCGAAAGGCATTCATCTTACACTGCTTTGCCTCGACTGCTGTCGTTCCTTCTCCAGACCCGAAGGTTGATCGGGATCTGCTGGAATTTTATTTGGAATTTTCTCAACCACAATACCTGACCTGGAGCTTGAAGAAAATTACAACGGTCAGGGTATTGAAGCCCTCTTCAGCTGGGAAATTTATCAATGTCAAATTCAAAGTGAACCGAGGCTCAGATAGCTCGGTCCACACTATTTCCCTAGCTGATCTTCCAAATCTAAACCCACAAGTATGGATACTCCTCAACAATATTCTTCTATGCAATCCTCAGGAATATCAGTCGATCATTGATCATATCAAGCGAATGCTTGTTTGTTACATTCATGAAGTAGCAAAGATGGATCAAGAGATTGTCGCTGCCATTCATAAGCGTACTTCGGTCAAAGCCATTGGAAGAGCTGGAAATGTAAACACGATGATCAAGGGAAAGATTTACACTAAGTTTCATACTGTGATGTTCGTTAGGGGCGAAGGTCAAAAATGCCTATTCGTTCTTATTGACAAACACCTGTTCTCCACCGCGTGCTTGGAGCATATTTTGGAGATCATCCATAGGTGTAATCAGAACAGTGAAGCTGACAAGAAGTTGTTTACTAATATGCTTCGTTGGTATATTCAGTTTCGGCAGACGCTTCTTGCTATTATTCCTCGGTTGTTCAAATTTGTGAAGCAAGTCAAGGTCACACAACCGAAGTGAAGGTCTCGCCCCAATTGACGCAAAGGGGGAGATTGTTGGGTTTATGATGTTGCGTCTTGGGCTCGTTCCTTTTAGCCCAGTTTTGTAGCCGGTTTGGGCCTGTCCAACCGTGCAATATTTTATTCTAGGGTTTTAGTATTTAAGGTGCATGCATGCATCCATAGTTAGTAACGCTTTAATTATTTTTCTCATCATAGTATTGTAAACCCTAGCTCGCCTCTACAGTGGAAGTTCTTTATCGAGCTCTGGTGAGGCGTGACTACGTTTGAATCATAAGCTTCATATTGATTCTATATTGTGTTCTTGGTCGTGTTATGATTGAATAGTTTGTTCTTTATTAATATACCTGTGAAAGATCTAAACGATCTAGAGATTTATTCTCATCACTTTCAATGCAATCAGGTGGGCCATAAGAAGGCCGACTGCCCGACGATGAGGGGAGGAGCGGGGAGTGTGACTGCCCCGACTACTTTGAGGATTACGGATGGGAGAGGGGGTAGGGCCTTACAATAGGGAGATCTGGATTACAGCATGCAATGTTGTAGGTATGTATCAGTTTCCCTTTTCGATTCTATACGTATCATGATTGTTCTTGCCTCGGTCTCGGGTATTAGTATGTATGAGTTATCTCCCTGCTTGTATTCGGATTGTATTTGCAGAAAATGTCATATGCCAATTGCATACCAGGAATTATTAATAACTAGTGTAAGGTCATTTCCTTTTTCTAGTTCGAAGGGTTCAAGGTTATCTCAGTTACTGCCGATATAAGTTCAGGAGCATCATGAGAACTTTGCGGTCAGGGTTCAGCAGGATGGTTATCCACCATCGTCAGGATTCGGTGAAGTTCAGTCGTTGTGCTAGGGATAACTTTTGGAAGCATCAAGAGAGGCATTCTTCCGCTAAAGGAGTTGCTCTGAGCATCAGCTAATTCGGCTTTAAGGTTGAGAGGGACATCAGGTTAAGCTTTTGGGGTCATTAGTGTCGGGATTTCAGGAAGCGTGCATCTAGTCTTCAGTGATTGTGCGACCTTTGGAGTGGGCTAGTGATGGATCGCTAGCAAGACTAGGCGTTGGTAGTTAGCGTGTCTATCGTGTAAGGGAGGAAGGAATGGAAATCCTCTGATTTTTGTGTGACGTGAAGACTTAGTCAAAGCTAAGTGGGGGAGAAACGATCATGTACTCAGAAGCTGGAGCGGTTTTGAAAATGGGATAAGTTTCACATTCTTGTCAAGGAGAAAGACGGCCCAAGTGGCTGTATGGATTGAGGATAGTGTGAATTGGAAGTTCAGAAAACTTGCCAATGTTGAGATCGCATTCTCAGGATATCTGATAGCAGGTTTCAGAAAAATTAGGTTGGGAATTTCAGTCAGAACATGAGTACAGCTTGGGGTACTAGATTGTGCTTGTATGCTCGATTATGGGGGTGTTCGGATTAGTAGTCAGCGAAAGACCGTGGTCAGCATGGAAAGTGTTGTAAGACTGCGGGATAGCCGTAGCATTCACTAATAACCAGTCGGCAGGGGGGAGGTGTTGTAAGACTGCGTGTTAGCTGTAGAATTCACCAGTGGCCAGATAGCATGAGTGTGGCAAGACTGCGGGGTGGCCTGTAACATTGGTTAGCAGATAGTAGAGAGCGTTCACTAGTTGTCAGATAGATTAGGAACGTTGTAAGACTGCGGTGTGGCCAGTAGCATTCGTATATCAGTATAGTAAGACTGCGGTGTGGCCTGTAGCATTAGTATTGTAAGACTGCGGTGTGGCCCGTAGCATTGGTATGGTAAGGCTGCGGGGTGGCCCGTAGCACTCGATAGTTAGCCAGTAGTATATTAGTATTATAAGACTACGGTGTGGCCTGTAGCATTGGTATAGTAAGACTACGGGGTGGCCCATAACATTCATTAGCGGTCAGTTAATATGGAAGCGTGAGACTGCGGGATGGCCTGTAGCATTCGTCGATCCCTATTCGGAAGTAAGAATGTGTCAGATGTGTGACTCGCTTATGGAGTTTTTTAAATAGGTTAAACCGGGGTAGGGTAGCCCACACGGATGTGGGTAGGCCACAACATGATTGGGTTCCGTAATCGGGTGGAATCTGGTATTTCTAGATAGCCGATAGGTAAGTTGGGACCAGGGCGGTCTCGGTTCATCCGGAAAAGCAGATAAGAGAGAGTAGGATCTTCAGGCATGAGCAGTGATAAGAGAATTCGTGCATGGAATAGTTAGTTGACCGAGAGGTGCTAATTCACTCACAGCAGGATTAAATAATCTCAGAGTAAGTGGTTTGACTCTGTTTCGCAGCTCTCGTATGAGTCTAACCGTTGCAAGGATGAATCTATTACTCGAAGAATTATCAGACCCATTAGTTGGGTTGGGTGTTCGGCATCGTGTCATAGTAAGTGGAAGCATTCAAGTGGGTTACAGCGAAGGGACCAGCACTAGGAGTGGCTAGAGATTTAGTTATAACGAAGGATCTGTCCTTCGCAGAGACAGGAAAGGTGTCGCTTATGTATAGTTGCCTTGGAAAACCATCGGTTGCACAGGGTAATGGTTGGACCCTCAGGATGTCAAGTGTAGCTGTCCTTCCAGGAATCGGACTGAGCAGACAAGGTTAGGCGTTGTATAAGAATGGTTGTGAGTGTTCAGGCTAGTTTGGAGTAACTACTGTGTCCCATGAGAAGTATCCGAGATAAGTATCCGCAGAAGACTTCGAGGATGAAGTCTAGTTTAAGTGAGGGAGAGTTGTAACACCTCGTTTTGAAAATACTCGGTTCTGGTCCTGGAAGCCAAAGGATAGGGGAGATTCGGTCTTTTATGGGTCTCAGGTTTTATCCTGAAGGTCTTAGGCTTGGGGGTGTGGCTAGGAACGTAGGGCTTCTCGACACCTTTTCATGGATATAAAGTTCGTTGGAAACGAACTTAGAGTGAAGGAGTTATGACACTTTGAAGTTATTGTACATTTTATCCCCTAATGGAGTTTTGTGACAAGGCAGCCCATGCATGCAAGGAATGCATGCGTGTGTTTAGCTGGGTACGGCCAGCGTAAGCTGGGTTACACCCAGCATATAAGGTTATATGGTCATGGGTGCGGAGAGGCGTACGCCCAACGTACGCTCAGTGTTTCTAAAACCCTAATTTTAGGGTTGTGTCACTATAAAAGGAATAATGTGCCTCAGGAGCCAACCTCCATCTCATATTTCGACAGCCACACGAAACCCTAACCCTCCCTTGAGTGTTCTTGGAGCTTTGGAGGCTATCAGAGAGCATTTTAGTGTTGTGAAGCCATTTTTTCAAGCAAGTGAAGAGTATGGCAAGGTGGTGGATCAAAGGGGAAGCAGTAGATCAAAGATTGTAGTTCCATATCAGATCATTTTGAGGTATAAAGTCTGAATCTTTCCTCAAGTATGCTTAGATCTATGTTAATGGAGTTTTTGGACCTTTTAGGTCCCAAGAATGGACCTTTATGACTCAACTCGTTTTCTAGGTCCAGGGTTGGCACCCTTAGTTTCATAAGAGTCCATATGTAGTAAAGTTTCAATCTTTAGAGCTCATTTGTGACCATGCATGAGATTTAGCCCTTTTCATGGAAGTTTGTTATCACATTTCAAGTTTGGGCTCATTTGGTGGGTTGCAAGCCACCAAGTAATGAAATTTATGGATTAAGACATTGAAGAGGACTTGGATCTTTAATTGTAGCTTCTAGAATGGAGTATTAAGTACTTAATCGGAAAAAGTAGCTTAATAGAGGAGTATGCTGGGCGTACATGCAGGTACACGCTGCGTACACCACCTTCAGCTAGTACGCTTAGCGTAAAGAAGAGTACGCCCCGCGTACTCATCAGTTATGGGCTCGGTGTATTTTGGGCCTCGGGTTGGGCCAAGCAGTGGACTTTGGGTCTTTGGGCCTTAGTGGGCCTTCAGAAGTCAGAGGTTTTGGGCTAAGAATATGTTTGGGCTTAGGGTAAGGCCCATTAGAATAATTGGGCCCAATTTAGCAAAATAGGCTATTATTGGGCTTGGAAAGCCTACCTAGTGTTGGGCCTTTTGTATTATGGCTTTGGGCCTTAGATATGGACTAAGATAGACTAGGGGTAAAATGGTCATTTTACCCTAAGAAGGATTATTGATTTGGGCTAATTGTCTTTTTGGGTAATGGTAGCTCGGGGAGTTGAGAGACCAGCAGTTCGGGGATCCACCAGCTAGTTGCGAAGGGTTATTCGTTGGGTTGTACAGTCAGCTTGTGAGGTGAGTATCCGCACTGTTTTATGGGTCTAAGGCACCAATGCCGGCCCATTTAGTTTATGTATGATAGGAAGACCCGGGGGTTAGCCCTAGGCATTATGCATGAAAGACCAGGAGGCGGCTCCTGGCATACAATATGTTATTATGTATGGTAGGAAGACCCGGGGGTTAGCCCTAGGCAATATGTATGAAAGACCAGGAAATGGCTCCTGGCACACTGTATGCTATTATGTATGAAAGACCAGGAGGTGGCTCCTGACACAATTTATGCTGATTAGCTAAGTAGAGTAGTAAGTATCCTAGTTGTCTTTGTGATGCTTGCATGGAAGACCAGAAGGTGGCTCTTGGCACTTATCGGTAAGACCGAGGGGTGGCCCTAGGCTTGGCAAAAAAAGACCACGTCCGGCCCGTGGCATAATGGCAGGACTATGTGTAGTACATAGCACCTTACTTGATTATGGATATGTTCGATATGTATGGCTCACAGTATGTATGGCATGTATGGCCCAGTTGATATGTATGGTATGTGGTATTTGGGGAACTCACTAAGCTTCGTGCTTACGGTTTACAGTTTTAGTTTCAGGTATCTTCAGTTTTCAAGAAATAGGAGCTCGGGACAATCACAACGCATTCACCCATGTTATTCCGCATTATGTGATCTTTGGGATTAGACTCTGATATTTGTTTTAATTGAAATGTTTTCAATGTCTGGAACAAAGATATTAACAGTTTTCTTATATTAAAAATGAAATTTTTTGCTTTGAATTTTGGGATGTTACAAGTTGGTATAAGAACCTTGGTTTGACAGATTCGGGCACACTCTCAGGTGTGTCTGGACTCAAACTGAGGACTTGGTATGAACATTTTCAAAAGAAAAATCATTTTTTATAAAAGAATTTTGAAAGGAATATGAAAAGAGAAAGAAAATTTGAAAAGAAAGGGGTGCGATGCGTGCAATCGGCCGAGCTCAAGTAAGTGGTTCCCAAAATACCAATACATGTTTGTTATATGATATGATTATGTGATTCGCATGCTAGATTAGATCTAAGGATCTAGGAGAGATGCCTTTGTATGCTTATATGAGCTTGTAGATTTGCATGCTAGAACTGATCAGCCAGTGGTAGGATGGCCTGTCTAGGTTATGCCTAATTATATGATCCTTGTATTGTATGCTAGTATATATTCCTAATTAGAGGACATTTTGATTGGAATATGTTGGTTAGATTTTTCCTTTGTCTGAATGCTACGTGCTTTGTGATTTGTGGGACTCTGAGTGATGGGAGTTAGCCATTAGGTGAATACATCAAGTCACATGTGACCAGGGTTGAATAATCTCAGAGTTCTGGATTTAGCCCTATTACGCAGCTCTCGTCTGAGTCTAACCATTATAGGGATGATTCCTTTACTCGAAGGATTATCTGAGCCTCATCACATGTGATGGTATTCAGGTATTAGCTAATTGGAATCACGAAGATACCTTCAGTAGTTGAGGACTGGGTTCGGGTTGGAGGTTACCCTAGGGCAAGCCTAGGATGAGAGTAGTGCTGAGAGCAGTCGTGGCCGTAAGGAACTTGGTGAAGTCGAAGCAATCCTTGAGGAAAGTATGGATAAATGTGGAAGGTAGTATGGGTCCGTACTATTGAAAGCAGAGGATCCGTACTCGAGTCAAGGAAGGTTGGGATAGAACTAGGGAACTTGTAGTATATCATACCTTCTGAGGTTACGTATGGCCCTGCCGATTATGTGTTTCGTTTCAGAATGGTGATGATTACGCGACACGGAGCAGGAGGATCGGGATCAGGTTCTGGTTCGGGATCCGAACCAGTTGATGAGAGCCTGCGCGAGTTTATCGTGTCGGAGATCACCAGAGGCATCCTTGATGCGACCCCGATGATATGGCATCTGGCCAGACGGGGACACACACACACTCTCCTTTAAGGACTTCAGGGGATGTTGTGCGCCAGACTTCCACGGGGTGAAAGACCCTATTGTTGCCAGGAGATGGATTACAGACATGGAGTCGGCTCAGTTGATTAGCTTCTGCCCTGAGGGGTCAAAGGTCCGGTACATTGCAGGATGTTTGAGAGACAGAGCTAGAGATTGGTGGGAGTCGGTTGGTGACTCTCTGGGAGCCTCAGCTATTGAGGCTATGACTTGGTCAGATTCTATATGTATCATTTGCCCTTTTCGATTCTATATGTATCATGATTGTTCTTGCCTCGGTCTCGAGTAATAGTATGTATGAGTTATCTCCCTTCTTGTATTTGGATTGTATTTGCGGAAAATGTCATATGCCAATTGCATACTGGGAATTATTAATAGCTAGTGTAAGGTCATTTCCTTTTTCTGGTTCGAAGGGTTCAGTGTTATCTCGGTTACTGCAGATATCAGTTTAGGAGCATCATGAGAAATTTACGGTTAGGGTTCAGCAGGATGGTTATCTACCATCGTCAGGATTCGGTGAAGTTCAGTCATTGTGTTAGGGATAATTTTTGGAAGCATCAAGAGAGGCAGTCTATCGCTAAAGGAGTTACTCTGGGCATTAGCTAATTCGACTTTAAGGTTGAGAGGGACATCAGGTTAAGCTTTTGGGGTCATTAGTGTCGGCATTTCAGGAAGCGTTCATCTAGCCTTTAGTGATTTTGCGACCTTTGGAGTGGGCTAGTGATGGATCGCTAGCAATATTAGGCGTTGGTAGTTAGCGTGTCTATCGTGTAAGGGAGTGGGCTTTGGAAGACCATCGGTTGCACAGGGTAATGGTTGGACCCTCAGGATGTCAAGTGTGGCGGTCCTTCTGGGGATCGGACTGAGCAGACAAGGTTAGGCGTTGTATAAGATTGGTTGTAAGTGTTCAGGCTAGTTTGGAGTAACTATTGTGTCCCATGAGAAGTATCTGAGATAAGTATCCGCAGAAGACTTCGAGGACGAAGTCTAGTTTAAGTGGGGGAGAGTTGTAACACCCCGTTTTGAAAGTACTCGGTTATGGTCCCGGAAGCCAAAGGGTTGGGGAGATTCGGTCTTTTATGGGTCTCAGGTTTTATCTGGAAGGTTTTATGCTCGGGGGTATGGGTAGGAGCATAGGGCTTCTCTCTACCTTTTCATGGATATAAAGTTTGTCGGAAACGGACTTAGAGTGAAGGAGTTATGACACTTTGAAGTTATTGTCAATTTTATCCCCTAATGGATTTTTGGGACAAGGCAGCCCATGCATGCAAGGAATGCATGTGTGTGTTTAGCTGGATATGGGAGCGTAAGCTGGGTTACACCCAACGTATGAGGTTATATGGTCGCTGGGTACGCCCAACGTACGCTCAGTGTTTCTAAAACCCTAATTTTAGGGTTGTGTGTGACTATAAAAGTAATAATGTGCCTCAGGGGTCAGCCTACATCTCATCTTTAGAGAGCCACCACGAAACCCTAACCCTCCCTTGAGTGTTCTTGGAGTTTTGGAGGTCATTAGAGAGCATTGTGGTGTTGTGAAGCCATTTTTTCAAGCAAGTGAAGAGTATAGCAAGGTGGTGGATCAAAGGGGAAGCAGTAGATCCAAGATTATGGTTCCATTTTAGATCATTTTGAGGTATAAAGTCTTAAACTTTCCTCAAGTATGCTTAGATCTATGTTAATGGAGTTTTTGGACCTTTTAGTTCCTAAGAATGGACCTTTATGACTCAACTCGTTTTCTAGGTCCAGGGTTGCCACCCTTAGTGTCATAAGAGTCCCATATGCAGTAAAGTTTCAATCTTTTGGGCTCATTTGTGACCATGCATGAGATCTAGCACTTTTCATGGAAGTTTGTTGTCACATTTCAAGTTTGGGCTCATTTGGTGGGTTGCAAGCCACCAAGTAATCAACTTTATGGATTAAGACATTGAAGAGGACTTGGATCTTTAATTGTAGCTTCTGGAATGGAGTATCAAACACTTAATGGGAAAAGTAGCTTAACATAGTAGTACGTTGGGCGTACATGCAGGTACGCACTGCGTATACCACCTTGAGCTAGTACGCTTAGCATACAGAAGAGTACGCCCCGCGTACTCATCAATTATTGGCTCGGTGTGTTTTGGGCCTCGAGTTGGGCCAAGCAGTGGATTTTGGGTCTTTGGGCCTTAGTGGGCCATCAAAAGTCAGATGTTTTGGGCCAAGAATATGTTTGGGCTTAGGGTAAGGCCCATTAGAATAATTGGGCCCAATTTAGCAAAATAGGCTATTAGTGGGCTTGGAAAGCCTACCCAGTGTTGGGCCTTTTTGTATTATGGCTTTGGGCCTTAGATATGGACCTAGATAGACTAGGGGTAAAATGTTCATTTTACCCTAAGGAGGATTATTAATTTGGGCTAATTGTCATTTTAGCTAATGGTAGCTCCGGGAGTCGAGAGACCAGCAGTTCGGGGATCCTCCAGCTAGCTGCGAAGGGTTATTCGCAGGGTTCTACATTCAACGTGTGAGGTGAGTCTCCTCACTGTTTTTATGGGTCTAAGGCACCAATGACAACCCATTTAGTTTATGTGTGATAGGAAGACCCGTGGGTTAGCCCTTGGCATTATGCATGAAAGACCAGAAGGCAGCTCCTGACACACAATATGTTATTATGTATGGTAGGAAGACCCGAGGGTTAGCCCTAGGCAATATATATGAAAGACCAGGAAATGGCTCCTGGCACACTGTATGCTATTATGTATGAAAGACCAGGAGGTGGCTCCTGGAACAATGTATGCTGATTAGCTAAGTAGAGTAGTAAGTATGCTAGTTGTCTTTGTGATGCTTGCATGGAAGACTAGGAGGTTGCTCTTGGCACTTGTCTGTAAGACCGAGGGGGTGGCCCTAGGCTTAGCAAAAAGACCACGTGCGGCCCGTGGCATAATGGCAAGACTATTTTTGGCACATAGCACCTTACTTGATTATTGATATCGTTGATATGTATGGCTCACAGTATGTATGACATGTATGGCCCAGTTGATATTGTAACGCCCGCAGATCCGGGCTAGTTTAGAGACAATAAGCGTCAAAAATGAGTTTTTGATGAAAGATTATTTAGAAGGATTAATCTTAACCAAGTTTTACTATATGTTACAAGGGTTCCATACATATAAAGAACGCCGAAATCCGAGTTATAACGAAGAAGTTATGGCCCGTCGAAGTTTTACGGCAAAATCGAAATGGCACCGGGAGACGTAAATAGTCAATTTAGGATAGAGGACTTTTTAGCCTTAGTAATCTAAACGAAAGTCGTAGAATATGTTAAACTGAGAGCGTCCATAAAAAGAACGCCCAAATCTGACTTCGTATGAGGAAGTTATAAATTTTCTAACATTTGGCATAGCAGTGCATGACCTGAAACTCGAATTTTAGTTCGAGCGGTTTTTGGCATACGCGACCTAAATGATAATTGAAGATCTCATTAATAGGAACTCAACGGTAAAAAGACAGACGAAAACAGAGTCAGTATGTAGAAGTTATGAATTTTACGCGGACATTTAACAGTATAATCTCCTCGTACTGTTAAATTTAAGATCGGTCGAGAATCAGCCGACGGAGTCAAAATGAAAGTTGTAGATATTATTTTTACCTATGCGTGGATATAAAGAACGTCAAAAACGGAAGTCGTATGTGAAAGTTACGGATTTTAGAAGTCGGAAGTGTGCTGTGCGAAAATAGGTGATGTGACACAATCTTGGCCATTGCTTTCTCCCTAAGTCTTGCCACTAGATGGTGACATGTGGCACCAAGTTCAGCCATTTTTCACCCTATAAATAGAACCTCTCCTACCCTCATTTTCTTCACACCTTTCCCATTCTTTCTTCTCTTTACTCTCTCTCTAGAACCTCTCTCTAGCCCCCAAAATCCACCGAAAAGCCTAGGGAACCTCCCTAGCATGAGGCGTAAGCCCCGGAGTGTTCGACGGCTCCGAGAAGAAGAGCTTTTCGGCTCGGGAACGCTGCTCCAAGCAAAGCCCGGTTTTCTATAAAACCCGTTGTAAGTGAGCTACGCCTACGCTATTTTTAATATAGCTTTTATTTAATTATAGTAACGTTATTAGGAACTTATAATAAGTACTTGGGATATTGTTATGGGTTATATAAGTATTGTTTAACGCTTATATAATAGTAATAATAGCTAGACTATTAATTAGTCTCGGTGAATAATAGACTAAACTCTAGTAGTAATAATACTAGGTTTCGTCGAAAGAAATTATTTTTTTAAGAAGCGAACCCCTGTCTAAGTTCGGAATCACCACCTTTTTAAGTGAGTGCATGGTCCCTTTCATCTTACACATAGATATGAAGTATTTAATATAAGTTACGTGTTATGTGTGCATATTGTCTGAATACTTGCTGTCTATGCTGGGTGAAATATTTTTATACACGTTTTAAATGATTTAAACTGTATATATGTATTTTATATCTACAAAATGTGTTGGGTAAAACATGGGTAGATGTAATAGTTGCTATGTGACCAAATAAAATAATGAGAGGCCTCAATATAGATGTTATTGATGATCCAGTCATCTAGTAGAGTATAGATGACGACCACAAACTATTCTAGACAGTCCAGTGGAACGCTAGCAGGCTCGCAACTTGTAGGTGTTTATTTGAACTGTTTGTTCACCAGTAGTACTCCAGCCCCCACATGGTTGCCTTATTTGACATGAATTGCTGAGGAACCCCCGAAGCATGTGTTGTCACCCCGATGATAGTCCTTAGACTAGGTCCCTTGTGTTAGATGTTTTAGGGACGTAAAGTGAGGATAACGGGAACGGGTAATCAGGTTTGTTTGGTTTGATAAAGTTAATAAACTTATTTATTGTGGGTTGAAAACCCTATGTATTCACCAGGTTTCCCAACCTGACCCACTCAGTTTATTTATATCACAGGTGTTGATATGAAGTCACATTACACTAAGAGATTAAGGAGATATAAATCACTAGTGATAATGAATGTAAGTTCTATTTATGCTTATGTTTCTGTATTGACGATGACATCCCAAATGTTTTAAAATGAATAAAAATACTTTTCTTCGGAAATGCTTTGATAATGTATTTATCATGTTTTACTGGGAACAAATTTCGCAACATTTTTATTAAAAGAGGTACTATGATTTTTATAAACCATAAACAAGGCCGTGAAAATGGGGATGTCATAGATATGTATGGTATGTGGTATTTGGGGAACTCTCTAAGCTTCGTGCTTACGGTTTGCAGTTTTGGTTTCAGGTATCTTCAGTTTTCAAGAAATAGGAGCTCGAGACGATCGGAACGCATTCACCCATGTTATTCTACATTATGTGATCTTTGGGATTAGACTATGATATTTGTTTTAATTGAAATGTTTTCAATGTCTGGAACAAAGATATTAAAGGTTTTCTTATATTAAAAATGAAATTTTTTGCCTTAAATTTTGGGATGTTACATTGGAAGGCTAAAAGTCTTTCAATCGAGGGTTGTCTTACTTTGATTAAGTTCATCCTGGGGTCCTTAGGGAGTTACCTTATGTCTATGTTTCTTGTTCCTATCACGGTGTTGAACTCTTTAGAAATATTGAGAGCTTCTTTCTTATGGGGAGTGGATTTTGATGACTGGTGCATACATTGGGTTCAGTGGGATAGGGTGCTTGTGTCGCGAGATGATGGTAGGTTGGGAGTTGGTAGCCTTTTTGCCTACAATAAGGCCTTATTATTGCAGTGGTGTTGGCGTTTCTTTCATAACCCTAACTTATTGTGGGTCAGGGTGGTGAAAGTCTTGTATGGTTTGGAGTGTCACGCTTCTTCTTTGATCCCAAGGAGAAATTGGTCCGGTCGTTAGAATGGCATTACTCGGATACTTTCCAATCTTAATGACTGTGGTTTTGACTTTCAAATGGTTTGTCCTATTCGGGTAGGGGATGGGCTCGTACTTATTTTTGGCATGATGTTTGGATGGGAGATCTTCCACTTGTTGTTTCTTTTCATAGGGTTTTCGCTTTGGATAACCACCGTACTTCTATAGTCAAAGACCGTATTTCCTTTGGCTGGGATTTGCAAAATTTTAGACGGTTGCCTAGGGGAGGTATTGAGCAGACCCAGTGGGATTCTTTTCTACATTTGATGCAGGTTGCTCAACTTTATGCAATCCCGGACAGATTGGGGTGGTCTCTGGACACCTCTGACATCTTCTCGATTTCTTCGGCTCGTTCTTATCTGGATAGTGGTTTGATTACTTTGGGTGATATAGTCACTAGATGGAATAATTAGGTTCCCATTAAGTTCAGTATTCTAATTTGGAGGTTGCAACTTTAGAGTATTCCCATGAGAGGGAGATTATCTTCCATAGGTATTACGGTGGCGACGATCATGTGTCCGATTTGCTCTTGTACAGTGGAGACTATTGATCATCTTTTTTCTGGATGTTCTGATATTTTGGATATTTGGAGTCGTATTTCTATTTGGTGGGGTCTACGTCTTCCAGATCAGATCTCTATGCAGTCTTTACTTTCCTGGTCTAATGTGGTGAATATGAGGGGAGGACAAAGAAAGGTCTTTGATGCAATTGTGTTGACTACGTTTTGGTGCATTTGGTATTTTCAAAATTCCACCATCTTTGGAACGGTTATCCCAAAAAAGTCTTTATTATTTGATAATGATGTAGATAAGGCTTTCTTTTGGGTCTCTAATAAATATAGTAACGCTAAGTTAGGTTGGACTATTTGACTTCATAATCTAGCTTCAACTATGATTCATGTAATTTCTTTTTCTAACTTCTTACTAGTTTAATATAATTTATTTCTTTCCAAGAAAAAGTTTCTAAGGAATAATTGTTTTAATAGTCTATAAAAATCAGATACACGATTATTAAGAAAAGAAATAAGAAAACACAAATTTATTATTAAACAAACAATTTATATGTAGCGAACTATGAAAAGAAATAAGAAAACAAAAGATTATTATTAAACAAACAACTTGTAGGTAGCGAACTATACTTGCACATTGGCATGTGGTATGAGTAGATGGTCGCTTCGCTGCAAATGTCTGCAAGATTAAAAAAACATATACATATGTTACAAGAAAAATAAAAGAAACACCAATAAATATAATGTATCTTAGTTTTCTTTTAGAACTAATCCTCCATAATAAATAAAAATCTTTTTATCGCATGTTATATTTTCATTTATTTTGCCACATGTAATTTTGTGATTATTTTAAATTAATTTTTATTCTACATGTCATTTTATGGTTTTTTCATTTTATTAGATTTTAGATAGT
The DNA here is from genome assembly GCF_052849685.1 of Lactuca virosa. Lineage (NCBI taxonomy): Eukaryota > Viridiplantae > Streptophyta > Magnoliopsida > Asterales > Asteraceae > Lactuca > Lactuca virosa. The sequence goes on along the minus strand of NC_136426.1, from coordinate 161,256,976 downwards.
ATTTATATTCAATAATAAATACATATCAATTTCATTAATAAACTTTACTCTAATTTCAAAATTACCAAATTGAAGATTCATTAATTTATTTATCACTACAAGAAATATACTCTTTAGCGGCGACACTATTACCGGCGACAAGAGGCTTTACCGACGACTTTAGATAAAGTCGCCGGTAAAGCCCCTTGTCGCCGGTAATAGTGTCGCCGCTAAAGGGTTGTCACCCGAATCCGCACTTTCCCCCTCTGTTGCATCTCAACCGTTCGATGAGATATCCAATCCAACGGGTGGGGTGTCTTATCCTGTCTAACCTAATACCGGCGACACAGATGTCGCCGCTAAAGGTTAAAAAAAGTCACCGCTAATAGTTCACTAAAAATGACGCGGTACCCTTCCCTCCAGTTTGTCGCTGCTATTACTAATTGTCGCCGCTAAAAGTGTCGCCGCTAAAAGTGTCGCCGCTATTGCCTCTCGCAGATAAAAAAAAACGCACGCAGAAACCCTCCCTTCTTCATTTTCCTTTCTGTTTGCTTCCAATTTCCTTCACCATTTCGCCGATTTCCTCTTCAATTTGCTTCTTCCAAGCAAATTTCTCCCCACATTGTTCCAAGCAAGTATCTTTAGGTGTGGTTAAAGCCTTTGGGACCAATTTCTACCTCCATTTCTTGAAGAAAGGTAAGTTTATTTGGTGATTTCATTTTTATTTTGTATGTTAATTTCGATTTGTAGCTTTATCTAATGATTGAATGATAATAAATTGTTCATATTCTTGTTTTTGGTGGTGTTGTTTTGGATTAGAAGCAAGTTATTCAATTTTTTGTTTGTGGTTATTGAATTGCAATTAGTTGTATAGCTTCCAGTTGTAGTTTAGCCTTTAGGGATATTTATGATTATTAAAAGCTGATTTTGATGACTAAATTGCAATACATTGTTCAATTTCAGTGATTTTAGTGGTGTTGTTCAGTTTTTCCGGTGAGGGTAATTTCGGGTGAAGACTAGTTTTTCCGGCTACATATCCGTTGATTTCCGCCATTACAGGTTCTATTATTTCATTTTTTTTGTGAATTTTGTATTTATATGTGAAATTATGTGAAAATTGTCATATGTGAAAATTAGATTGTATATTTCGTATTTGTTTGAATATATGTGAATTTGGTATATATATTCCAATGTATGTGTGTTTGATGTATATGTGGTATATTAGTATTTGGTAGAAATTATATGTATTTGTTATAAGTAGAATGTTATTGTGTGTATGTGAATGTATGTATGTTTGTTGTAAATGTGATATATGATTGTGAAATTATGTGTATATGTGAAATTATGTGTATTTGGTTTAAGTAGGATGTTATTTTGTGTGTATGTGTATGTATTTGAATTTGGTGTATATGTGGTATATGTATGTAAAAGTATGTGAATTTCATCTTCTTATGTATTATGTAAAATTATGTGGTTTTCTTATAAGTAGGATGCTATAATTGAAAAGAAAATAAAAATTAATTATTGTTATAATTGGAAAAAAAACACAAATATATATATATATATATATATATATATATATATATATATATATATATATATATATATATATATATATATATATATATATATATATAATTGTTTAAAAACTTATATACAAAAACTAGAAAGTTTCTAGTTTTTACCCAAGCTAACTCCAAATTAATTAACCAATAAGTTATATAGTTAACTTATAATCTTCAAATTAATTCATAAGATTATATTTCTATAACCAATAATAATCGGTTACCATAAAAATAGGTTAAAGGATGCTATAATTGAAAAAAAAAATAAAAAAAAATTATTGTTATAATTGGAAAAAAAAACACAAAAAAAATTATAAAATTGTTTAAAAACTTATATATATTTTAATCTCGACGGTAAAAAAGAACAACACAACAACATAATGTCTATTATAAAATTGTTTAAAAACTTACAAGTAATTTTAATTAAAATTAATTAAAAAAATGCATAAATAAAAATTTGTAATTTATTTTTTTTATTTTTTTATTACTTAATTTTTGTATTATTTTAGATGTAAAAAAAATGTGGATTGGAAAAAAAACAATGCTAATTTTGTATTATTTTAGAGTGTGGCTTTTGTTTATGTTTATCATGGCTGCTGTCATGGGTCGTGGACATGGGGGAGACGGAGCTGAGGACCCACCTTTCCCAGGTGGTAGAGGTCCTGGCCAGCACGAACAGGACGGTAAGTCTTATCATGAATTTTTATTTACTATTTTTGTTCAATTATCATAAATTAAATATCGTTTCTAATAACTTTTAATTACATTTGTAGTTGAGGGACGTGCCCGAAGGAAAGTTCGAGGAAAAGCAAAAAATATAAAGCTTGAAAAAGCAATCTTGCAGAACCAGGGGAAACCAATAGACATGCAATATGATAGGGATATCACATTTAATCCCGTAGGAGAGGCGGGAGGCATGTTTTCCCGAGAAGTTGGGAAAACAATGTGGCAGATGGTCCCTTTTGACAAATGGAGTTGGAAAAGAGTTTCCCCTGATATAAAGGACACTGTATTACAACATTTAGCGGTAATTATTTATTTAAATATATTTTATAGGTTTAACTATGATTGTTTTTTACTTGGTTAACTTTTTTTTTGTAGACAAAGTTTGATCTCAATCAAATGTACCAGGATGCACAAGCTGCTCTATTGACAGAGAGTTTTCAAGCAGCCTTGTTAAAAGGTTATCGAGAGCGTAAAGCCGACGCAAAAGAATATTTCAAGATGGTCGGAGGGTATGAAGATATCCCGAGAGCATTGGCCAATCCTCCGGATGGTATGCTTGTTGATAACTGGGTGAAGACAGTTGAGTATTTTCAAACTGACGAACACATAATTGCTTCAGAAAGGAACAAAAAAATCCGTGAAAAGCAAACAAATGTGAATCGTGGGGGTTCGAGCTCGTATAGCAGTACTTGCTATAAGAAGGTACCGATTATTTATTTAAAATATAATCTAATTTTTAAACTTAAACAGAACCTTAAAAGAGTGGAAACATTTCGCAAAGCTCATACCGATAAGAATGGTGTATTTGTTACTGCTGAATCGGAACAACAATATGTAAGTATTTAATTATAATTTTATCATATATTTAAATGTTTATTTATACTTAATTGTTACTCACTTTTGGGAGTTACATAATCGGTTAGTTGAAGAGCTGTTAGAACAAACTCAAGATGAAAGTGAGTTAACGCCCGCTCAAGAAAGAGCTACGTTCGAGAAAGTATTAGGAGAGCGACGTGGCCACATTAGAGGCATTGGCCGCAAACCTTCTGGTCTCCCGACGATTCCACAGCCTTCGCAACCATCACAACCACCATCACAACCATCACAGGTAAAATAGCAATCTACTTTAGCATCGTAAAATGCATGTTGATTTGGTAGTTTGGTTTTGTGGTGGTTATTTGCTAAAAAGTTTGGTAATTTGGTTTTTGTCCCAAGTGCAAAATATAGCAATGTACTTTGGTTTTCTATCTTTGTTTAAAAATAGCAATGTATTTTGATAGTTTTTGTTTATGTTTGACGATCTAACTTATAAGTTTATATATATTGTTATTAATTATGTAGTTGGAAAATCTTCGTGCAATGCTCGCCGACCCGGCATGTAGGGATGAGCTTTATTCGTTTTTTCAATCCCAAAATAATCAAGGAAACGATGAGAACGACAATGATGGTATGTAAGGATGAGTTTTATTTGCATATGTTGTCTCGTTTTGCTACTTGGTAGATTGTAAAAATTTTGTTGTTTTGCTACTCGAATATTATGACTTTTGATATTTAATTGTATTTGGATGTTTGTTTGTAATTTGCATTGACACTATTATGTTTGATATTTAATAGGATGTTTGTTTTGTAATTAGCGTCGACACTATTGGTTTTGATATTTAATCGAATATTGTTATTACCGACGACACTTTTACCTGCGATATTATCACCGGCAACCAAAATCATTATTTAAAAAAAAATTGAAAAAAAATTACCGGCGACACTTTTGCCGGCGACACTTTTACCGGCGACAGACGTCATTACCGGCGACTAGCTTATTAGCGGCGACAATACTCATTAGCGGCGACATAGTCAATAGCGGCGACAAACTGATCAATAGCGACGAGGCAGTAGCGGCGACTCAGTACCGGCGACGCGTCGCCGCTATTAGTATTACAGGCGACTTTTGGGACTTTTACCGGCGACTTTTGGGATCGGTAATGGCCTTTTTCCTTGTAGTGTATTTATTTATCTAAATTATTTGTTTAAATTTAAAAGAGAAACAAACACTTTAATTTTTATAATTCAATATTTCTTACTTTTCTTATAAATTCATACTTTTCAAAATGTTCAGAATTTTGTATTTAGTTTTTTTTTTTTTTTTTTTTTTTTTTTTTAAATAAACTCATATAATACATGAATCTCACACCTAGTCACATAATTAGTGGCTAACCCATATACGCTTGTCATCCACCAACCAGATTGAGATTATTTATATAAAGAAAAATTAAGGGAAATCTTCGATAAAATTTTAATATTTTAGGTCAGTTTACGGTTTAATCCTTAAATTTATTTTTTGATCAGAAAAATCCCGAATATCAAATTTTATACGATAATATGTCATTTTATGTTTAAAAAAATAAAGTCTATTTCGTTAATTTGAGCAAAATATGAAATAATCAAGACTTTTATATTAAAAAAATAAAAGTTAAAATTAAACCGTAAAGTAGTCCAAAATATGGAAAAGTTATTGAAGATTTTCCAAAACTAAAATAAATATAATTTTACTAGGACTATGACTTCCACTAAAATATCAATACAATTACTTTAGGCCTTACTCTATACCGTGCATGTTACTTTGATGAAACGTGAAATGTTTTCCCATTTGAGTTACTATCAATTCAAGAAATTTCAGTAATGAATAGCATACCATGGTGACATCGAAATTCGACAAAACGATTGACATAAAAGTTATTTCCGCGAGACATGCATGATATATATGATTTGCAACATAATTCTGTATGCAAGGTTCATATACATGATGTTACAGATTATATATGCATATATGCATACAAGCTTAATTAGTTCTTTTATAGATTGCGGAATGATGATGGTAGGCTTCTTTAGCTAGCTTGAAAAGAAAAATTATCTCAAGTAGGGATTTTTAAACCACATTTGAATAAAGAAGAAGAGGAATTAATTCATCGGTATATATAAATGCAAATCAATTCCACATATATGCATCAACAAAGTCAAATTATTTAAAGTATTCAACATATATGCATAAACATAGTCGTGATGTCACATTTACCATATATATATATATATATATATATATATATATATATATATATTTGTATATGCATGACTGCGAAAAATTAATTAACTTGGTTTCTTGTAGGACTTACATGTCATTGCCATTGAATATGATAAGAGAAGCAGGCTGATCGGGCGATAGGCAGAACAATTGCCAAACTACGTATACACATAGAGTAATGCTGTGAAAATTCCAGATTAAACATTAGCCATATGTATCACACTATAATTTGGAATGAGTTCAGATATATGATTAAGGGAATTTACGTTAGCAATATATATATATATATATATATATATATATATATATATATATATATATATATATATATATATATATATATATAGCTCATCGCCTCATCGTAAACACTTTGGGTGATAAAAAAACAAAATTGACTTGGATCGAACAATTAAATACTCACCTCCCAAAACATAGATGTAGGATTATCCACAAGGAAGCTATTATCCAACTTGATTCTTTGTACGCTATCCACACCTTAAATAGCGTCCACTCTTCTTGTTAAACAAAAAAAGAGGAACAAGAAGTTCCTATAAAGTTTAAGAGTTGCATATTGCAGCATGTGGTAGCTAGATAGATCGATTTGCAATTTAAATTATTTATTGTAAATGCATAAAAAGCCCTAAAATTGGAATCGTGAAACATCGATCATATATCAAGTTAATCGCATGAGAATGAAAGCGACTGGTTTCGTATTAAGCTGCAAATGTCTACGTCAAAAAATGCTACTATCACTCTATAAATGGACAATTTCAAATCGAAGCAAAAAAAATTGATTTTAAAGACCATAATAATGTCAAATAACAAATTTTGTTAGAGCAAAAACAAATTGATCAAAACAAAAGTATATCATTAAGGTAGACATACCGATAACATCACAGCATGGACATAGAGGTCAGTCATGTCTGTTAAGAAGCACCTGTTTTCATATATTATTTATTAATGTCCTCTTTACATTGATTATGAAGAAGAAAGTTAAATAAAGATTGAAGACATATTTACATACTTTGAGAATACTTGAGCATAGGATCCAGATATATCTTTAATAAGCGTGTAAATCAAAGATCCAAGCGTCAAACATGCTAGTGTAGAAAATATTACTCTTGCAGTTACAACAGAGATCCCCGGGGTGTGTTCCCTAAGAAAAAAAATACAAAAATAGAAAATACACGTAAATATCTTTACAATTGGTTTGATATGATTCATGCAAACAGTGACAAATATCAACAAGATAACCCCGTTTTCTCGTTGTGAAACCGGTATTGTTAATTAAAGGTAGTTTAAGAAAGCAAGTAAAAGATGATTTTACCTTGTTCAATTGAAAAGAGAACATGGAGAAAGAAATAATTAGTGTACCTCAAATTTATTTTACGTACACTTTTCACTTCAATTGTAAAAGGTTTACATTTTAATTATAAACACAAATGGAATTCAATATATAAATAGAATGGATAGTACTTCCCACTGCTATATTTTAATGGTCAAGAATATCCTTTATTATTACCTTTTATGACGTCTCACTAACACAAAATATAATGGATTTGTGGAAGATTCTTCACTTGATAACCTGAAGAACTGAACAAGGATGTATCCAATGCTAAGAAGGCTGTAGAAGGTAAGAAAATATGACTATGACACCAATTCTCACAAGTTCCCACGGGTAGTAAATATGATAAAAATTGTATAGTGTATGCTTCAAGAAACAAAAAAATGACATTATTTGAAAGAGGCTCCATGAAGGTTACTTTATTTGTAGACTTGTAGTGAACATAAGTACAATTATTCTTAATACATGAAAAGTTTCAAATCGGAGCTTCCACTTAAAAAAGATAGAGAACTAAAAAAAAATGATTCTGAATTTGATTGCAACGAGAACCATATACAACAAATATCATTTTGTCATTAATAGTTTAAATTTGTATGGACAGCTAGGGTTCATCGTCATGCAGGATTAGCAACTTTCACTGTAGCAAATTAATTAGAGCATCATGTGTTAAATTTATGAAAATTACTCTTTAACTTCACTAGGGAATGACCTTAGTTTTTTGACAAACTTAACTTTCATAACAAAGTGACGTTTGAACATGAGATCATATATTTAAAATCAAATATGTACGTAATTTTAGTTGTTAAAGAGACTTGATCATGCGTGTTGCAACATGCCGGCTCAATTAATTATGAAATTTATCAACTAGTGCTCTGAACAAGAAAAACTAGAAATACATTTTTTTTATGGGTAAATGGCACAAAAAACACTCTTTTTATACAGAAATTCGATTTTGACACCGTGTTTTTTTTTTGTGTCAATTTTGACACGATGTTTTTCAATTTGTTACAATTCTGACCACTTGACCGGTTAACCAGGTTGCATGCTGACGTGGCATGATGACGTGTCAGTTTTGATGACGTGGCATGCTGACATGATATGCTGGCGTGTCAAAATTGAAATTTTTTCTCACAAAAAACACTAAGTTTTCATTTTTTTTTTATTTTGACACTAAGTTTAATTTTTTCTTTCAACTTTGACACTATGTTTTTTTGTTCCAAATCGAACATCATTTTTTCCAATTTTGTTCAATGTTGACAATTTTCTATTTAAAACCGTATAAATATTTTTTTAATACATTTAAACCGTATAAATATGTTTTTTTTTCATTTAAAAACCATAGTTTTGTATAAATACATTTTTTTTACACTCAAACCATATTTTTATGTATAAATATGTATTAGTTATATAAAAATTGTATTTTATATTAAATATGCAACTTTAAAATGTGTTTGGAGGTTTGGAGGCGTGTAGTCGATCAAAACTCGGATATCAAGTTTGCAACCCATCAAATTTTTACATCTTATTAGAAGCTTATGGTTAGTTTGATTCTCATGATATAACTAATGCTTTGAATGTAAGAAAAAAATACACCTTGTATTTAAATAAAAATGTGGTTTTTAAACGAAAAAAATATGTTTATACGGTTTAAAATGTAATAAAAAAAATATATTTATACGGTTTCAAATGTAAAATAGACAAAATTGAACAAAATTTGATAAATGATGTTCGATTGGAACAAAAAAAAACATAGTGTCAAAATTGAAATAAAAAATTAAAGTAAGTGTCAAAATCGAAAAAAAGTGAAAACTAAGTGTTTTTTGTGGAAAAAAAATCAATTTTGACACGTCAGCATATCATGTCAGCATGTCACGTCATCAAAACTGACACGTCATCATGCCACGTTAGCATGTAACCTGGTTAACCGGTCAAGTGGTCAGAATTGTAACAAATTGGAAAACACAGTGTCAAAATTGACACAAAAAAAACACGGTGTCAAAATCGAATTTCTGTGTAAAAAGAGTGTTTTTTGTGCCATTTACCCTTTTTTTATTGTATAAAAAATATGTAAAATGATCATGTTTGAGGCGACATATATAACCTACTCCATAAGTTATATAAAATTAAAAGCCATTTAGCCCAAATGCACATCCACATACCCTTTCAAGTGAAATGCAAAAATGATTCAAAGTTGTTAAACAACTGACAAACAGAAAAAAGATTATCTTCCTAGCAAATACATCAAAACAACGAAAATAGTTGTCTTGATCCAGCTTGATTCCTTGTAGAATACCCACGCCTATAATGACAACCGGTATATAACAAAGTGTTAATTAACTTGTTTAAAAAGAAGATGTGTACAAATATATCCTACTGAATACAAATGATTATAGTTAGCATATGCACCATCATAAGTGCTCTAGGTTTTACTCATCAATGTGCATCAAAAGAAAAAAAAAAGTAAAGGTACCAGTTTGATTTAAAGTGAAGTAGATCACATTACCTAGAGTAATTTTTTATTGTTAACCTGCAGAATTAACCTTGATTACCACGTACAAGTGAGAAAAAGACACAAACAAAACAACAAAACAGGGGAAGAACAGGGACGAAAATAACATACGAGATTAATAATTGTTCACCAAGTTTTTATTAGAAACAAGACCGATAAACTGAATACAAAATATCAAATAAGTTACCCTACGTATACTAAACATAAATGAGTCATTCTCCAACACAAAAGCTGAAAAATAGGAGACATTTTAAAAATACTCTTGACTCTAAAAACGCCCCAGTTCTAAATTAAGCCAATATTTCCCTCCTAATTTATAATGCATTTGTGGAAAATGTTGTTCTTTAGTCTCTATGTGTATGACCTAAATGCCATCATTGTATAAAATGGAACCTTGTATCAATGTGTTTCCTTTTACCATGAAATACTGGATTTTTCATTAAATCCAATGTTCACTTTTTGTCCACATGTAGTATAGTAGGTGTAATGCTTTTTCCTCTTAGCTTAATCAATACCTACTTATCAGTGGCGGGCGGATTCAAGATCAAAGTAAAGGTGTATCCTCAGTAAACAAAATCGCGTAATACACAATATGAAAAAAAAAATTCGAAAAAAATTACACTATTGAATTTTTTTTAAGGGTATCCCGGGCTACCCTGGGATATATACTAGATCCGCCATTGCTACGTATCCATATACCTTGGCATGTTGCACTAGTAGAAACCACAAATTCAGCTTCACATGACGAAAGAGGTATTAAGTATTGCTTCTGAGAAGCCCATGTGACCAGGTTGTTATTTAGGTAAAAAAACTATACATGTTGTACTTCGCCTGCCATTTACATCTCTTGCCAAATCACTATCAATGTAATTGGTCACTTCCATGTCACCTATTTACTTCTACGTGTGTAAGTCAAACAATTACTAGTGGTTCCTCTTATATATCTCACGTTGTATTTAACGGACTAGATGTGTTTACCGGTGGTTTCTTTAATATTTCTCATGATGTATTTACCAGTGGGTTTTTTATAAAAGGATTAACCAATCCTACACCATATGATATATCTAAGCGAGCGTGTGTCCAATATCTTAATCCAACATCAATCCTTCTATACTTTGTAGGATCTATTAGTTGTCGTTTATCTTTCATCAATTATAGTCTTGGTTCGGTATGGTATCTACACGGGTTGCAATCATATGAAGGGGGTTTGTTAGGGGTAACCAAACTGTAGGGAAAATCATCTCGTCAAAAGTGACACGACGAGAAATGATGATCTTACGAGTACAAAGATCATAGAAACAAAACCCATAATGATATGTAGGCTAACCAAGAAAATGTAAGAGTTTGTGGGTAGTGTGAAGGTGGGGAAAAAGTAAACATCAAAAGACACAAATATTATCATAAGTCAGAAGAAAAAGATGATAGTGAGGTGTGTCATTGGCTATGGGCATATATGGAAGAATATTAAGGATGTGGGTGGCTATGTGGAGAGCTTCCGACTAAAAAGTGGGTGGAAGGTGTGAGTGAATGAGGAGAGTGTGCACCATATTATTGATAATGTGAATCATGTGTTCATATTCCCATTTTGCTAGGAAGTGTGAGGGCAAGAAAATCGAAAAGTAATGTCATGGGAAGCAAAGTGGTCATGAAAAGATTTATTATTATATTCCCAACATTATCACATTGAAATTGTTTAATTGTGCCCCCAATTTTTTTTTAAAATATTGAAAAAATGGAGGAATTTCTAAAAGTCTTATAGGTTATTATTGAGTGGATATACCCAAAGATAATGAGACTAATTAATAAGAAATAATATATAATATTGCAAAAAACTATGGACGGAGTTGCTTGGCACCTCGATGTCGACTCAGCACGTCTTGAGGTTGAAGAAGGACCCAAGGGTTTGACAATTCCTATAATCAAGAATCTAGGACTTCGACTCCATTATTGAATTAGCTTCTCCTAGAACTTCTATTCTTAAAACTGTATTTTCACCCTCCTACCGCTGGTAAAGCTAGTAGTCTAATAATTTTTTTTCATGTTAATACATACCACTAGTACATTTTCATTGACCACCAAAACCACCCATAAGTTCTGTTGCCCTGCACGATTGGTGCTTGAAAAGATAAAACTCTCGTCGTAGTTTGGCAACCTAAGGGGATGAAACTTTTTTTTATCTAAAGGAGAAAACTCTGAAGTGAGTGAGCAATCGACCCAATGGGTGAACATGTCGGGCTCCGACGGAATGGTTATGATTACAACAATAGTGAACCTTCTGGGTATTGACTACGAATAGATCTTCTTATATATATATATATATATATATATATATATATATATATATATATATATATATATATATATATATATATATATATATATATATATATATGAGAAATTAAATATCTTCCTACCTTTTGATCCTACTAATCCTCCTACCCATTTAAATGATGACATGTGTCATACTAGTATCTTAAAATATCATTAAATTTCATTACATGGGCATTAAATGTTACACATGTCACCATTTCATTGGGTAGGAGGATATGCTGGAACAAAAATTAGAAGGATATTTAATTTCTCATATATATATATATATATATATATATATATATATATATATATATATATATATATATATATATATATATATTGTATTTAATTTTGGGCTTGACCAAAAATCAATTTTAGGTTAAGTCGTTTTTGTAAATAGATATTCTTAGCTTGGGGGTGTCATGCCACAATTCTACCATGGAAAAGACTCTCTGTATAAGCTCTAAATAGCATTATTGGTTGCATAGTGTTGTGAAATTTATTTTGAAATCATGGAGAGAGAGAGAGAGAGAGAGAGAGAGAGAGAGAGAGAGAGAGAGAGAGAGAGAGAGAGAGAGAGCTCGGTATAAATCAGCTGAGCTCGACGTAGCTGCACATGGAACCGGTGAGCTGACATGGTGGTTACCACATATTAGGTGGCAAACCGCCCTCGAAACCACACCTACACTCTTCAGCCTTATTTGAGTGCATCCTTAATGCCGAAAGTGTGTTTGATTATAAATAAAGACATCACGTCGTCGTGTATTTTTCAAATGAGAGGATAAATAATTTTGTTAACGTCATACTAGGTAAAAGAACTATCTAAAGTTTTTGAAGATACCATAAACTAAAAAGAATATCATTAAAAGGTAACAAAATTTTACTTTTATTTTTAAAATATTATTATGACCTGTGATAAGCATTTTCTCCGGGTCATAATAATAATTTTTTTAACAAAACTTATAGCTTGTTATATTTAATGTCTTTTTTAGTTTAATTGTATTTTCAAAACACTTTCCATAGTTTGTTACCTCTTCATAGTTTTTTTCGTTCACAATTTAATAATCATATTCTTTTCATTTTTAGCACTTGTCTATTGTTTAAGAAACATAAATTTTATTAATTTTCTAATCTTAATATTTATATAAGTATAAATCTATTTTACAAAAAAAGTATTATGTTACAACATTCACAATTTAATAAAGTCATCATTGAACTATGGAGTTGTAATATTGATATTCATCTCTAATTATAGAATACAAAACTATTAATTTTGATATGTTTGGTTATTTTTGTAAAACAATAAAAAGTATATAAAATTAAAAATATTACTATACCTCTTTGTTTGATGTAACCAGTTAAAATGACTTCATTCACTTCAATTTTACTTAATATTTAAAATATTAGCTAGGCTTCTGCGTTTCATCTAGCATTTTAAAATGGCTTCATTCATTTTGGTTTTTCTAGAAACCTCATATCTATCTTGACATCTTATCCACTTATACCTTTAAATTTATCTAAGTCTATTCTTTTGATCTAACAAGTTAAAATGCATATAGATTCAAATAAGTGATCAAAATCACAAACAATTATTAAAAGTAAAATATGAAAAAATGCAATTATTAAATTGTGAACTAAAAAAATGAAAAATGTATCGTATAAAGTATTTTAAAAATATGATTTAACAAAAAAGACATTTATATACATATTAATTTTTGGTTCCCTAATGCTCAGTACCTGGTGGGTTTTATTTTTTGTTTTTGTTTTTTTTTTATTTCGTTGGTTTAATTTTAGTTTATTTTTCAACGTCATTTCCATGTGGTGTTATCTGTTTAACCATTGTTTCCCCCGACTCGATAAGCCAATTATATTGCGATTGGTGTCATCGGTTCTTCCAAGAATGAGTGCTTCTTCCCGGTCTTCTCACCGCCTCCGCCGTTGTATTGGAAAAGCCGGGTGGATTTATATGATCAGGATTTCTTCTCGATGCTATCCACCGCCATTAGCTCCACCATCTTCTACTTTCTGCTTCTTCGTTTTATCGCTTCAATTTCATTTTTGATTTGGTGTTTGATTATTTGGTGTTTTGTGTGTCTTTCTCGCTTTCCCTCTTCGATTAGCACACAAATCATCCTCCTTAACAAAAATCTTCAGTCGAACCTCATGAACTTCTTCCCATGTGGTTGCTTGCCACCACAACCTACGATCGGTGTGTCGGACAACGATTGCTCATTTTTTGTTGGTCGACGTATGTTTCTTCCGTTCGTTTCCAATACTTCCTGAGGATATGATTGCTGTTAGGGTTAGACGATCTCCAATACCACGCAGTCTAAATCCGATTTCGAATTGGAGTCGCCTCCCTAAGGTTTTCTATGAGCAAAAGGAGACAAAGCATCAAATCAGGTAAAACCAACTTCAATGATCCTTTCTCAAAATCGGAATCCTCGAGTTCTTTTATCTTTCATTCAGCTGCCACAAAGGAGGCCGATAATGACAATGGATTGAACTCTACTGCAAGAAATTCAGCTGTATCCAAGGATCCTTTTCAAAAATCGGAATCCTTGAGTTCTTTTAGCTTTCATTCAGTTAGTGGTTTATGGGTATCATGGATCTGATGATGAGGGCGGGTGGGAATTCTTGGATGCCTACTCAGAGTCCAAGTTAGCGCAAAATGGGAAGGATAATAAGGTAATGATTGCTGCTTCATGTTAGTAATGAGATTGTAATCCCTTTTCTGGAATTTCACTTGATGTGTCTGCTTACAATTACACTCTGCCATAGGAAAGGAGTGCACCTTGACTGTTTGAATCCTCTCTTGAGGAACTTTTTGAGAAGACTATGTCTCCCCCCGAGTTTACAAGACGGCTCACTGTTGTCCTAATGATCTATTTGGAGCACCAAACAATGGAGTTTTTGTTGAATCTCATGTAACTGATAGTAGATTCAACTCCAAGCCAATCACAAACATTCATAATTGCTTTAGAGTTGACATAAAATCTAATTCCAAAGATACCACAAATGAGTTAAATTCATATCCACTTGGTGGGAGTGTTGATAATTTTGGGGAGTTTGAGGCTGCATTTATGGAACAACCATCAAAGAGAAGGTACACAATCACATGGTTTTTTTTGAAGCTGATGAAAAGTGGCACAAATTCTTTGATTTTTTTTCAAAGCAGTTGTAAAGGTATCATGGTTTTTATTGTTTTTTATTAGTTTCATCGGCTTTGTCTATAGCTGTGATTGTCTTCATTTTTAGGGATTTAATGACTCAAATGAGAGGGTACCATTTTTTACTATATTGTTTCCAGTATCCTGCATACAATCTGCAAACGGACTTTTGTTCTTCCTGGTCTTGGTAACTTTTTTTTTGACTTTTTTTTGTTCTTTTATCTCTGTTCCTGCAAGGAATATGATCGCTTGCCTCCATCATAACCCAAGAACACGATTCAGTTATACCCCAACCACTTCATATTGACATTTGAAAGAGAGTCTGACTACGCACCCCAACTGCTCGATGAAATGCTTGAACCAAGATGCCTAGAAAAGATCAGTTTTTTTTTTCTTCTGGAAATATGAAAAAAAAAAGGTAATTGTTTATGAGTTTAGGACATGTATTCATTATGTGTTAAACATTTTTTACTTCATTTTAATTTGATCTAATTATAACATTTAGTAATTAGTTTTCATCATCAACATTTATATGTTGTTTTTTTGTAAAATTGTTGGTTATACACTTCTGTTTAACCATCTTTGCTCCTCCGTGGAAAATAGGTGATTTCCATTCAGAAAGATTAGGCGAAATGTTCCTTCTTAACCAATTTTTTATTTTTTTTATTTTTATTTATTTATTTTTTTTTTAATTTTTAATTTTATCTAATTATACACTTCTGTTTAACATTTATATGTTGTTTTGTTTGTAATTTTTTTTTTGTTAATTCTTCTTTTTAACTTTTTGACCAGATTATTTTTTTAGTTTTTACTTTCTCTATATCATATTTGATGTTTGTAAAGAAATATAAGTAAAGTGCTATTATTGGTATTAACTAGAGAGGAAGGGGTATAACTGGAAAGTTGAAGGTCGGTAGATGGTTAAAGAGTTTTAGAGGTAGGGGCATAATTGGGAAGTTGAAGGTAAGCACAAATTCATTTATATTCTAAAGTAAAATTTTTATTGTTGATTCATTGGGTACAGTTTTATTAATTTGGATTTTTTTGCTACATTTTTAACGAATGTGTGGTCTTCATAAATACTTTTACATTTTTAATTGTTTTGTATCAAGATTGTTTTTTGATTTCTTAATCATCTTATTTGATTCTATTACAAGTCGCAGATCGACTTTTCTTTTTAATCATTGAATCATTGGTGATTTTGGAGAGCAGTTACACATGTAATTTTCATTGATAAAGACTACTTTTGTGGTTTATTTATAAATTATAACTATGACAGGTAACGAAAGAGGAATTGACAACAAAAGACGAAGTAGACGGATTCCGGAAGCACGTGACGGGTTTGGCTGCTTTAGACTTCTTCGTGTGCTTGGAATCCGATATTTTTTGTAATGACACATGGAGGGAATTTTGTGAAATTAATAATTGGTGCAAGAAGGTAGATGTCAAAAGAAATCGGAGGTGTCTTTTATGGAATTCCAATCTTGGACCTTACACGGGAACAAATTCATTTCTGAAATAAGTTCTCATCTCTAGGATTTCATGTATGTAAGTTTTTAGTTATGGAAACTTAGTTATCCAATTTGCTTTAGGATTCACTATCTGTAATTTTATGATATTGGTAGTTATAGCTTTTTCGAATGAAAATTTTATAATGTTTGCATCCAATTCTGAATATTTGTTGCTGATATTTTCCATGGGTAGCAAAGTATAGGGGCGCAAACGAGCCAAGCTACTCGTGAGCTACTCGAGATCGGGTCGTTAAAAGCTCGACTCGAAACCGATTTTAAACGAGCCCGAGCTTAATATTAAGCTCGTTTATTAAACGAGCTCGAGCTTGAGCCTATGTCAATAAGCTCGATTAGGCTCGCTAGCCTAAACGAGCTTTTATATAATATAATTTATTATTATTTTTATATATTAAAATAAAAATATATTTGGGGAATTAGGAATTTATGGTATTAATAAATGAGCTTCTTAACGAGCTCGAGCCGATCTTAAGCTTATTTAGGCACGTTGAACAAAAAACGAGTCAAGCCCAAGCCCGAGCCGAGCTCAGTATAAGAAAGCTCGAATCGAGTCGAGTTCGAGCTCGAGCCTCGTATAACTTAAATGAGCCCGACCCGAGCCTGACCAGGCTCGGCTCGTTTGCACCCCTAGCAAAGTAACAACACCTTCTGTAAGGGGCTCGACAGATTCCGTATTCAAAGGTCATAGGATGATATGAAACCATTAGCATGGTTGTATAGCATAACTCATTTTTTATGTAAAGAAATATAAGTACATTGCCATTATGAGAAAAGTGTTGTAAAGATGTTGCAGTTATGTGTATACAAATGTAAGTCCATTGTTAATAATAAAAAATGAAATTATAACTTTCATTTTAAAAAATTTTTGAATTAAAAAAGATATGAAAATATAACAAGCTTTAACTTTTATTTTTAAAATGCTACTATGACATGTAATAGCTTTTTTCCTGGACATAATAGTATTTAATTATTTACAAAACAGATGTTATAGTTTGTTATCTTTTAATGATATTTTTTTTAGTTTAGTGGCATTTTTAAAACATTTTAGATAGTTAGTACTTAGCTTATAATAATATTAACCCTTTTAAAGAAAAATTGATTCCTACATAACAAGTTTTTTTTCCATACACAACAATTTAGGTCTAAAAATGTTACGTTGTATAACTCCATAAGATATAAATTATTATTAGGTCTAAAAATGTTATGTTGTATAACTCCATAAAATATAAATTATTATTTATGGAGAAAACTATTATGTAAGAATCTTTTCTCTTTATAAAAACGAAGTCTATGTTTTGGTTAGTTCACCATCAAAAGCCTAAACTCTAAAGGACAAAGAAGCAACAAGTTAAACTTATAAATGAATAAATGATAAGAAGATTCATACGCCTATAACAGCAAGATACACGGCAAACTCCACTTGAACTGCTATCCCCCACCTGCAACAAATTCCATAATAAAAATAAAAGTTAACAAAATAATTCATGAGGAAACTGATTAAAACGCAAAAACATCAACAGTTTACTTAAATCTTAAATTTCTCTACCATATGATTTGACATTCGTAACAATAAAATACAAAACAAGTCTTGAAAACAAATCGGTGATAGCTTGTACTTTTATTACCTGGTTCCCAAGTTGAAACAAGAAATAAAACCATCGATGGCGAATAAGTAAGCAAACCCAGCTACCATTACGCAAAACAATACCATCAACAACACCCTCACCGCCACCCCCACGGCCGTTGCTGTCACCATTATTGCTTCAATGGCTGTATGTTGGGAAGCACGTCAAGTTTTCGAGTGTTGATAAGTTAGATGATGAATATATAGTAGGGCATGTCTATTTTTAGTAGGGTGGTCGGATGTACAGCTGTGGATGTGGAAGGGTATGCAAATGCATTCCCTTGATTAGTTATTAGACTTAATGTTATTTAATATATATATATATATATATATATATATATATATATATATATATATATATATATATATATATATATATATATATATATAAAGGTTCAAATGAGAACCAAAAAAGGTTAAGAACCTCTAATTTTAGATGTTTATAAAGGGTTTAGGGTTTAGGGTTTAGGGTTTAGGGCTTAAGGTTAAGGGTTTAGGGTGTTTATAAAGGGTTTTGGGTGTTTATAAAGGGTTTAGGGTTTAAGATTTAGGGTTTAGGGTTTAGGGTTTAAGGTTTAGGATTTAGGGTTTAGGGTTTTGGGTTTAGGGTTGCCCTAACCTTTATAAACATCTAAAGTTAGAGGTTCTTACGGTTCTTAACCTTTTTTGGTTCTCATTTGAACCACTCCCTATATATATATATATATATATATATATATATATATATATATATATATATATATATATATATATATATATATATATATATATATATATATATATATATATACTAGTTGTAAGATCTGTATATTATACGGGTTGATTAAAACAAAATGTTAATATAAATGATTAAAGGGAAAATTTATTTGAATTTGAAATTTGAAATAACTGAAAATTATGATAAAAATAAATAAATTAGTTAAAATTATGTGTTTAGTTATCAGATTTATGTATTAAACGGGTAAATTATAACAAAATGCTAAACACAAAGATTTAAACTATAAATTTATTTGAAATTGAAATTAAAATTTAAAATTTGAAATTTGAAATTTGAAATTAATAGTAATTATGATAGGTTTAATTTATAGAAACTAAACTAATGATATATTGGAAATGAAAAATGAAGTAAATAACAAGTGGAAAATAAATAGATCTTAAAATTATGACACAATGACATGTGACCAATTGAATGAGAGAAGGACATGTGACAACTATATTTGACACAATGGAATTTTTTTGAAATACTTGTCACTCGGTGTAAAACCGTGTATTACACGGGTTGATTAAAAAAATTAAATATTAAAATATAAACATTAAGCATTTTTTTAAATAAAATTTTGAAATAAAGAAAGAAAAAACGTATTAATTACAATTACTACCATGTTTATTACATTTAATACTTTGCATATATAAGTATTATGTGATTTTTAATTTTAAAAATTATAAAAACTTAGAAACTAACATGTGGATAGTATTTAATTTTAAAAATATCATAAAATGACAAATGTCAAAACTCATGAGAGATTGATATGTGGCAAAATGGATCTTCATTTATTATAGTTGATTAAACGAATTCCATACCTTGTAAAGTTACTTGCATGCCAAGATTAAAATCCAAACCTAATAAAAGGAAAATCCGCCACACAAATGGCAACTATATTTGACACAATGGAATTTTTTTTGAAATACTTGTCATTAAACGAAAAAAGAAAAATCACAAATCTTAAAGTTAGGTTTTATCAACAAAATTAAAAAGATACAATCCGAAAGTGAGAATCACCGGTTTTTTCCGTCTTGATAATACCTTGCTGATCGCTTTTGGCCTCTTTCTCTACAGGTTGCTTTTGTTTATGCAGTTGTGTCAATTAAATAGAGAAATTACTTTCTTGTTATTGTAGCAAGTAGATTTAACTATTAAAATAACGATCATGTGTTTGCTAATGTGTGCCAATTAAATACAAAAATTACTTTTTGTTAATGTAGTAAGTAGCTTTAACTATATTACAATAATGATTAAAAAAGTAAATGTGTTGTGTTTGAATGTGCAGTCAATTTCCTTTTCTATGTTAAAGCATGCAAGTGGCATATAATATATTGAATTACTTTTTTCCATAGCACAGAAAAGTCTATACATACAATATCAGAATCGTACATTAGAATATGATTTATGTTTTCTACTATTTTGATCTTGGTCTATAAGTATGAATTATAGATTTTAGTTCTGTTTAATTTCTAAATTATTAATTGTATTAGTCTTCTCAGGAAAAATTTATTTTGACGACAACAATTAATGAAGATAAAAACAAGTTATCAAACGCTAGAAGAAAATCGGAACATTAGATTGGTTTGTTAATGCACAAAAGAAAACAAAAAAAAACCCAAGCCAATTCTTCCTCAACGCCCAATAATATTAGACATTCCATTGAAGCTCTTGATATGAAAGATGTATATGTTCTGAGAGGAAGAAAAAAAAGTTGGTAAACTACACAATTTTCATCGTTTCTGAGTTGAAGTCTTTGTTGCTATCGTTGATTTACAACTTCAAGAGTTGAAGAACCGATTTCATAAGGTTAGTACAGATTTACTTCTTCATATGGCTAGCCTGAGCGATAAGAAACTATTATTGCCCTTGCAAAACTTTATCTCAGTGAGTTTGTAAGTGTTGAATTAGTTAGTCTTGGTGATAGCTTCATAACTACATTTATGATATGAAAAAAAGGAAAATTAAATGGATTGAAGGATCTTAAAGAACTCTCTATGGAGATGGTGAAATCAAACAAAGATAAAGTGTTTGATCATATCTTTTTACTAACTAGGTTTAAATCCGTAGAAACTATGGTCGAGAAAAAAAAACGTTATTTATAATTTGAAATCGTAATAACTAATCAAATAATTACAAAATAATTATTAATTTACAAAAATAAATGTTTTGTTAGTAATACAACATTACTATACAATTTTTTTTTGTAATGGCGGAAATTTAAAAAAAAACTAGATGGAAACCAGAAAAAAAAAGCATTACAACAAAATTGTAGCAAAAATAGGATTATGAAGCCAAAAAGTCCAGCTAATCTTGACTTTTGTGCACCTATTAAAAATCCAAAAAAATGTCCTATAAAAACATCATCAAAAAGCAAAGAGTTCATAGGGGAAGCTGCTCCAAAAATCGAAGAATTTCTAAAATTCCAAATGCACCAAAAGGAAGTCAAAACCTTCGCATTAAAGGCATTTCGGTGATCGGCTCACAAAGAAGTAGAATTTGATCACGAGATAAGAGACTCCACTAAAAGCTGAAGTGGCACCTGGATGTCCCACTAAACGACAATATGCGACCATAAAACAATCAACTCAGTACAACCGACAAAGATGTGCTCAATTGTCTCCACACTACAGGAAAAAATGGGACAAAAAATCGAATCCAACAAAATATCCCTATGAGATAATCGCTCTTTAGTAGGGATGTTGAGTAACCTAATCTGACATATTAGAATATCGATCTTAATGGGCATCCAATTGTTATACCGGGTCTCGGGACCTTCTGAAGAAGGGCATAATACCATCAATATATCTTTGAGTAGTAGAAACAAAGAAAGTATCATATGTGTCAATAATCCAACCCAATCAATCTGGGATTGATTGAAGCTGGAATCCTACAATAACAAAAGAAAACTATCATACTGCTCCTGCTCATCTCCTCTATTAGGAATACGTCTAAGAGTATTAGTGTAACATCCAAAATCTTGAAGAGAAATTGTTGAGAATAACTTTATTTCTAGGTCAACTCGACAAGTTGGAGGGATCAACTCATCGTGTTGAAGATGGATGGATCGCGAGGGTTTAATGAACCAACTCGACGAGTTAGGGAACCTCAACACGACGAGTTGGCATTTGGGAAGAAAACCCTAATTTTTAGGGTCTTGCACCCTATTTAAAGTCCTTAAGTCCTTTTTCTGGCCTCCTTATCAGCCTCCATTATCAAGTTTTTGGAGCCTTGGAAGGAAGTTTGGTGTTCTTTTGTGCATTGTGAAGAAATTAGAAGATCTTGAAGTTTCTAGCTTGGAGAAAGAAGTCTTCGATCCAGAATCACTCCATTTCTTGCAGTCCCTTTAAGGTATCAAGTTCATACCTTGACTTATGGATGATTAGATTGTTGGATTAGGTGTCTAAGCGCATAATTATAATTGGTATGTACTTGACCCGAGAGTAGCATGGTCCATTTGGGTTGCATGGCACCAGAACAATTTGTAAGGATGGACTTTTGAGAAGAGGATATTCATGATTTATTAATATATTATAAGTTCTAATGTATTAATATGAAATCAAATTATTTAACTAGTATTGATCAAGAATTAATTTGGAATTAATTTTGTGATCAAAAGAGACTAATTAAATATAAGGGGTTGATTTGGTAAAATCATTCATTCTTATGGTGTGGGCCAATGATCCATGATTCTTTAGGTTGGGCTAAACCCATGTGACAACTCATGGATGATCCATAGAGGTTTAAACCCATGGATCCTAAGGAATATGGAAGGTCATGCACAATAGGGTTTACATGGTGTAACCCTAGTTTTGCCACACTATATAAGAAAACGATTAGCTCCTAAAATTGGCACCCTAGTGTTCTTGGAAGAGCTATAGCCGATTTTAGAGTGCAAGTATTCTCTCTCAAATCCTTTGTTGTTGGTGATGTTGTGTGATTCCATTTGAGGTACAAAACATGGGGCACTAAGTTCTTAAAGGCCAAACACAGCAAGTTCTACAAGCTACAATAAAGAGGTAACACTATAACTCATTTTTGTGTTGTTTATATCAATTGTATGTTAGCTGTAGGCTTAAAGCTTTGGAAAAAATATTGCATGTATATCTAGAGAAAACATAGTTCCAAAGCATTTAGGGTTGTATGTGCACCATAGGATGTTGTAGTATACTAAAACCCTTCAGTGATATCAGAGCCTAAGCTTGTTTTCTATTATACTTGATGTTTTATTGTTTTTCAAAGTTAGAAAATCTGCAAATTTCGTTTCTACCTGCCCACCATGACGTGGCAGCTATTACCACGACGTGGTGATACACCTGTGAGCAGAATTTCGAGTTTTGTGGCCTGTTTTGGATTAGAAATTACCACAAAATGTTTTAGTTCATAAAATCTGATTTTGTTGATATGATAATGATGATTCTCATCCAAATAAAAGATAATTGTCAAAGTTTCATGATTTGTATTAGTTTATATGATTAGACTAATTTCTTGAAATTTATTTGATATGAATTATCTTAATTTATGAGTTTAATTAGATCATAGACAAATTGTTTGATTTTGTTAGTTACAATTTTTGATCTAAATGTTTTTTTATGAAATCCATAACTTGTCCTCAAGTTATGGAAAGTGAAAAGTCTCAATTTTCAATGTCATCATAAAATGGTTTTAAGTCTTCCATAACTTGTCCTCAAGTTATGGAACTTGAAGAGTCTTTTACATAAATGTTTTTATGAACTCCATAACCTGTCCTCAAGTTATGGAATGTCCAAAGTCTTGTCATAAAACCTATATTAAACTCATAAATAATGGATTCCAAAAGTTTTCGAATAGTTCAAAACTTTCCCTCAAGTTTTTGAAATTTGTAAATACAAAGTCTCACTTTGAAACATTTAGTTCCAAACCCTAGAATTTTAAAAGTTTAAAATTCAACCCTTATACTATTATAATAATATAGGTTTACTATTTATATATATATATGTATAAGAGTAAAGTCATTCTTACCGTTAGTAGGCCTCATTCACGAAGCCGGTCTATAAGGGGGTATAAGGTTACTGCTTATAAAATGGCAGTTTAATGGGTGTCCACTCTCACCTACCGCTTCCTTGACTAATGGAGGGTCGTTAGCCGAACGAGTTTGACAGGAATCTGAACTTTGGTAAAGAAAGTCAATGAAGTATTGATTTCTAGAAGTCTAGTTGATTATTGAGCACATGTCAAAAGCTAGTGGGAGCATAAGTGCTATGCTAGTAAAAGTAATGATTATTATGCTAGTGGGAGCATAATCAATTATGATGAATGTTGCAAGTTAGCAATGTTAATTATAGAAAACAAAAGTTTTAATTCGCAAGTTACAAGGTTTGAAAAGTTGTGTTGCTATAATTAAGGGAGATGAATTCATACTTCATTTCAAAATCTAAAATCTTAGATTGAGATTTTAATCAAATTTAGTCATATATATATATATATATATATATATATATATATATATATATATATATATGATATGTTGGAATGGTTCAACATAAGGAAATTCTATATATGGATGTGTTAATTGCGTTCTCAAAATTTGATTATGATTACGACATCCATTTTCATAATTCAAATTATGAGAACATGGCAAATAAAAAATATTGTAGCAAAAGACTGATCAAGTATCATGTCTTTATATTATACATTATGAATCGTGTCCCATATGTTTCGGGTATAAGATTGATTGGATATGCTATAATATTCTCGTGTTCTAATTTTCCAAATGCCTAAGGCATTAAGAGGGAAAAAGGAATAGAACTGGATTTGACTGAAGTGGTTAAACAACTGTTAAGGACAATCTAAGGTTCGCCAAAGATTGGTCGCTTAAGGACAGTTGGAAGTATAGTAACAGATGGACCATATTGACATTATTATAAATAGACAGGAGTCTATTAATAATGAGTTGTCGTATGGCAACTATGGAATGTTTCCATATTGGGAGTTGAAGAATAGATGAGAAAGTTAGAAACTTTTATGCAAGAAGGATGTTTAAAGGAATGTACTTTGAATTCGAGACTTCATTTCCATGGAATTGTCTTGTAACAATCTCTAAAGGAATACTTTGTAATATCATTAGTCAAGTCTCTGTGAATTTTAGCACCCAGACATTACAAAAGAATCATTGCATGATAGTTTAGAATCTAACACTTTCTAGCAGTGACAAGAATTTGGAATTCATACACTTGCAATAAGGATTTGAATTTGGAAATGAGCATAATTTAAATGTTCTTCAATTGATCTATTTCACAAATTAAGGACCATAGACAAACATAGTGTGCATGCTTCGTACATGGCAATACAACCGTTTAGATAAACATAGTGTGCATGCTTGGAGCATAGCATAACTATTGTTTTAATTCAAGTATTAATTTGGTTATTCGAAACATTATACAATGAATGATGAGTAATAAATATGGCTCAAAAGTTTTGGGGCCATATAGGATTAGTATTATTCTTGTGTTTCACTTTTCATGTTTTGACTTCCCGAATAACTAGGTTATTCAAACCATCCACAGTCGATCATACTTTGGAAGTAGGTATTGAGGCAAGACTGTCATGAATGGGTCTGTAGTTTGTCTAGGACATGGTGACCGTAGTGTTCATGAGTACTCCTGGAATAAGATTCGAGTATTGGATTCAACCCACGCTCATCTGAATCACTTCGTGGATTTTATCACGAGTGATTGTGAGACGATAATATCTTATATTCTTGAAACGGAGACATGTGATTTGTAGTTGCAATTCAGTTGCACATTGACATATGTAAACGCACCAGTAACTTGGATGTTATAAAACATATCGTTATGTGTAATTTGATGAGTAAGTACAAGAAAGCATTTGGGTCAAAGTTTATCCGTTCCTTTTACCCCATGTGGATAAAAGCTATATTTGTAGGCCCCTCGATGATTTATTGATAACATCAGGCCTGGACTGATTTGATTTGTTCAATTAGTCGGTCGTCATAAATCGGAAATCGGGAAACAACAGATGGACAGAGAGAATGATTATAATCCATTTCTCAGTCCATGTGGTATCTAAAATGGAGGAATATATGATCTCTTATCTAATGGACACGTCATTGACTAGGTCAGAGTTCGACAACGCCTTTTAAGAGCTACGATTGTTAGTTGGGTTGTGAAGTCGTACTTGGAATAATAATTATTAGACTTATCCAAGTGGGAGACTGTTGGATTAGTGTCTAAGTCCATAACTATAATTGGTATGTACTTGACCCGATAATAGCATGATCCATTTAGGTTGCATATCATTAGGACAATTTGATGGGATGGACTTTTGAGAAGAAGTTATTTATGGTTTATTAATATATTATAAGTTCTAATATATTAATACGAAATCATATTATTTAATTAGTATTGATCAATAATTAATTTGGAATTAATTTTGTGATAAAAAGAGACTAATTAAATATAAATGGTTGATTTGGTAAAGCATTCATTATTATAAAAAGGGTTTATGATCCATAGTTCTTCATGTTGGGCTAAACCCATGTGGTAACCCATGGATACTCCATGGAGGTTTTAACCTATGGAGCATGAGGGATATGGAAAGTCATTAGGGTTTACATGGTGTAACCATAGTTTGCTACACTATACAAGAACCCCTCTAGCTCATGAAATTGGCAATTAAGTGATATACAAGAGGGCAAGATGATTTTGTGAGTGCAAGTGACCTCCTCTCAAGTTCCTCCATTGTTGGTGGTGTTGTGTGATCCTATTTGAGGCATTCATACTATTAGTCCTAAGTTCTTAAAGGCCAAAGACAACAAGGTTTCCAACTACATGAGAAAGGTATGTCATTCTACTAGTTTTGTATTACATAAACTTCATAGTATGCTAGTTAGGATGAAACCTTGGGAAAATGAAAGTTTGCATGTATAATAGAGAAAAAATAGATCCAATGTTTCTAGGGTTGCATGCATACGTTAGGAGTGTTAGAATGCTCAAAACCCTTCAGTGTAGGATTAGAAGAATGCCCTCCACATTGTACGTATTCTTAGATATTTCTTTATGGCTTCAAGTCTAAAGAGTAAATTGTATGGTGTGGGAGTTAGTGCTGCTCAAGTTACTTCTATGGATCTTTGAATGGGGTGTGTTTCGGATACCCTTCCTTTTACTCAGTTGGTAGTGTCGGTTGGTCAGAATATGTCGAGAGTTGTGGCTTGGTCTTCTATTTTGGATCGGTTTAGGAGTAGACTGGCGGGTCGAAAGGCTGAAAGTCTTTCAATCTGGGGTCGTCTTACTTTGATTAAGTTATCATGGGGTCCTTAGGCAGTTACTTGATGTCTATGTTTCTTGTTCCTATCACGGTGTTGAACTCTTTAGAAAGAATAAGAGCTTATTTCTTCTGGGGAGTGGATTTGGATGACTGGTGCATGCATTGGGTTTGGTGGGATACGATGCTTGTGTCGCGAGATGATGGTGGGTTGGGAGTTGGCAGTCTTTTTGCCTACAATAAGGCCTTACTATTGCACTAGTGTTGGCGTTTCTTTCATAACCCAGACTTGTTGTGGGTCAGGGTGGTGAAAGTCTTGTATGGTTTGGAGGGTCACGCTTGTTCTTTGATCACGATGAGAAATTGGTCCGATCCTTAGAATGGAATTACTCGGATACTTTCCAATCTTAATGAGTATGATTTTGACTTTCAGATGGTTTGTCCTATTCAGATAGGGGATGGGGGTCGTACTTATTTTGGCATGATGTTTGGATGGGAGATCTTCCACTTGTTGTTTCATTTCATAGGGTTTTTTTTCTTTGGATAACCAACTTACTTTTATAGTCAAAGACCGTATTTCTTTTGGTTGGGATTTACATAATTTTAGACGGTTGCCCAGGGAAGGTATTGAGTAGACCCAGTGGGATTCTTTTCTAAATTTGATGCAGGTTGCTCAACTTTTTGCAATCCCAAACAGATTAGGGTGGTCTTTGGATACCTCTGACATCTTCATGGTTTCTTCGACTCGTTCTTATATGGATAGTGGTTTGATTACTTCAGGTGATATAGTCACTAGATGGAATAATTAGGTTCCCAATAAATTCAATATTCTAATTTGGAGGTTGCAGCTTTAGAGTATTCCCATGAGAGGGAGATTACCTTCCGTAGGTATTACGGTGGCGACGATCATGTGTCCGATTTGTTCTTGTACAGCGGAGACTATTGATCAACTTTTTTCTGGATGTTATGATATTATGGATATTTGGAGTCGTATTGCTATTATGTGGGGTCCACGTCTTCCAGATCAGATCTTTGTGCGGTCTTTACTTTCCTGGTCTAATGTGGTGAATCTGAAGGGAGGACAAAGAATGCTCTTTGATGCAATTGTGTTGACTACGTTTTAGTGCATTTGGAATTTTCAAAATTCCACCATCTTTGAAACGGTTATCCCTAAAAAGTCCTTATTATTTGATAATGATGTAGATAAAGCTTTCTTTTGGGTCTCTAATAAATATAGTAAAGCTAAGTTAGGTTGGACTGTTTGACTTCGTAATCCAACTTCAACTACGAGTCTCATGTAATTTCTTTTTCTAGCTTCTTACTAGTTTAATATAATTTATGTCGTTCCAAAAAAAAGTTTCAAGGAACAATTGTTTTAGTAGTCTATAAAAATAAGATACACGATTATTAAGAAAAAAAATAAGAAAACATATTATTAAACAAACAACTTATACGTAGCGAAATATGAAAAGAAATAAGAAAACAAAAGATTATTTTTAAACAAAGAACTTATACGTATCCAACTATACTTGCACATTGGCATGTGACATGAGTAGAGGGTCACTTTGCTGCAAATGTCTGCAAGATTAAAAAAAATATACATATGTTACAAGAAAAAATAGAAGAAACACCAATAACTATAAGATATAATGGATCTTACTTTTCTTCTATAATCAAACGATGAACTAATCACATAATTAGTGACTAACCCATGTGCATGTCATCCAATAACCACACTGAAAATTAATTATATAAATAAAAATTAAGGGAAATCTTCCATAAAGTTTTAATATTTTGGGTTAGTTTATGGATTAATCCCTAAATTTATTTTTTGAACAAAAAAGTCTCGAGTATCTAATTTTATACGATAATATGTTATTTTATGTTAAAAAAATAAGGCTTATTTCCATAATTTAAGCAAAATATGAAATAATCAAGACTTTTCTATTAAAACTAGAATTAAACCATAAAGTATTCCAAAATATTGAGATTTTATTGAATTTTTCCCAAAACTAAAATAAGTATAATTTTACTAGACTATCACTTACACTAAAATATCAATACAACTACTTTAGGCTATGCATGTTACTTTGATGAAACGTGAAATGTTTTCCCATTTGAGTTACTATCAATTCAAGAAATTTCAGTAATGAAGAACATGCCATGGTGACATCGAAATTCGACAAAAGGATTGATATAAAAGTTATTTCCACGAGACATGATATATATGATTTGAAACATAATTCTATATGCAAGGTTCATATACATGATGTTACAGATTATATATGCATATATGCATACAAGCTTAATTAGTTCTTTTATAGATTGCGGAATGATGATGGTAGGCTTCTTTAGCTAGCATGAAAAGAAAAATTATCTCAAGTAGGGATTTTTAAACCACATTTGAATAAAGAAGAAGAGGAATTAATTCATCGGTATATATAAATGCAAATCAATTCCACATATATGCATCAACAAAGTCAAATTATTTAAAGTATTCAACATATATGCATAAACATAGTCGTGATGTCACATTTACCATATATATAT
This sequence comes from Lactuca virosa, assembly GCF_052849685.1. Lineage (NCBI taxonomy): Eukaryota > Viridiplantae > Streptophyta > Magnoliopsida > Asterales > Asteraceae > Lactuca > Lactuca virosa. Next base: position 161,227,568 of record NC_136426.1, on the reverse strand, counting down.
ATATATATATATATATATATATATATATATATATATATATATATATATATATTTGTATATGCATGACTGCGAAAAATTAATTAACTTGGTTTCTTGTAGGACTTACATGTCATTGCCATTGAATATGATAAGAGAAGCAGGCTGATCGGGCGATAGGCAGAACAATTGCCAAACTACGTATACACATAGAGTAATGCTGTGAAAATTCCAGATTAAACATTAGCCATATGTATCACACTATAATTTGGAATGAGTTCAGATATATGATTAAGGGAATTTACGTTAGCAAATATATATATATATATATATATATATATATATATATATATATATATATATATATATATATATATATATATATAGCTCATCGCCTCATCGTAAACACTTTGGGTGATAAAAAAACAAAATTGACTTGGATCGAACAATTAAATACTCACCTCCCAAAACATAGATGTAGGATTATCCACAAGGAAGCTATTATCCAACTTGATTCTTTGTACGCTATCCACACCTTAAATAGCGTCCACTCTTCTTGTTAAACAAAAAAAGAGGAACAAGAAGTTCCTATAAAGTTTAAGAGTTGCATATTGCAGCATGTGGTAGCTAGATAGATCGATTTGCAATTTAAATTATTTATTGTAAATGCATAAAAAGCCCTAAAATTGGAATCGTGAAACATCGATCATATATCAAGTTAATCGCATGAGAATGAAAGCGACTGGTTTCGTATTAAGCTGCAAATGTCTACGTCAAAAAATGCTACTATCACTCTATAAATGGACAAATTATTTTAAAGACATATTATATCAAATAACAAGTTTTTCTTAAAGAAAAATAAATGATCAAAGCAAAAGTATATCATTAAGGTAGACATACCGATAACGTCACAGCATGGACATAGAGGTCAGTCATGTTTGTTAAGAAGCGTCTGTTTTCATATATTATTTATTAATGTCCTCTTTACATTGCTTATGAAGGAGAACCATAATTAAAGATTGAATACTTTTTTTACGTACTTTGAGAATGATTCAGCATAGGATCCAGATATATCTTTAATAAGCGTGTAAATCAAAGCTCCCAGTGTCAAACATGCTAGTGTAGAAAACATTACTCTTGCAGTTACAACAGAAATCCCCGAGGTGTGTTTCCTAAGCAAAACATATAAATACAAAATACACGTAAATATCTTTATAATATGTTTGATATGATTAATGATGCAATGATCGGTGATAAAAATCAAAGAAAAAAAAAATCCTAGTTTCTCTTATTGAAATCGGAGATATTGTTAAAAGGTAATATATAAGAAAGCAAGTAAAGGATGATTTACTTTGGTCAATTGAAAAGAGAACATGGAGAAATAAATAAGTAGTGTAACTCAAAAAACATTTACGTACACTTTTCGTTTCAATCGTAAAAGGTTTACATTTTAATTAAAGACACTAATGGAGCTCAATACATATAAATATGATGGATCCAGTAATGCCCATATATTGCTATTTTACTTTACGGGTCAAATAATATCATACTTTAATCTTACATTTTATGACGTCTCATTAACACAAAATATACCGGATTTGTCGAAGATTCTTCACGTGATAACTTGAAGAACTGTACAAGGACGTATCCAACGCTAAGAAGGCTGTAGAGGGTAGTATATATGATATGTAAAAATTCTATCATTATCCTTGAACAGAGAAACGAAAACAAAAAAGACATATTATTTGGAAGTGGCTGCATGTTTATTAGGGTTATCGGCACACATAATTTGCTCCATGAAGGCTAGTTTGCAGACTTAAAAGTGCCCTTTGACAAAATTTTTGTTCATTTATACCGCAAACTTGTAAGAAAAATTTTGGTTTATATCGGCCCATTTTACAGGTTAAGCCGGTAACCTGAATAGCTGGCAAGACATGTGGACAATGAGTTGGATGGACTCGGTGAAGTAATAAAGCAACTCTCTGCCACGTGTCTGACACGTCACCGAGTCCATCTAACCCATCATCCACGTGTCTTGCCAGCTATACAGGTTAATTACCGCCTGATAAAATCGCAAATTCTTGAAAAACTTAAGAGTTTTTGTGACATTATCCCTTATTCTTAATATACACATGCAAAGTTTTAAATCAGAGGTAGCTTCCACTTAAAGAAGATAGAGAATTGAGAAAAAGCATGATTTTGAATTTGCTGCAAACCTAGAGCCATATACAACCAAAATCATTTTCCTATTAATAGTTTAAATGGGTTCATGTCATGTAGGATTACATCATCCACAATGCATAGTTCAATGCTAGAGTTAAATGAGATGACATGTCTAATTGACATTCAATGGATTAAACTCCACCATTGTAAGATGCCATGTTGACATTCAATGGATATGTCTTTAATTATTAAATATTTCTTAATTAGATTTAACTTATAAATATATTTCATTGAACTTTCTAGAGTTTAATGTATTGTATGAAAACTTTGGTAGAGTTATATGGAGAGTATAACGATAATCTGTCAATCCATTAAACTCTAATGAGTTTCATGCATTATGGATGTCCTTAACAACTTTCACTGTATTTATTATTATTATTATTATTATTATTATTATTATTATTATTATTATTATTATAGAGCAAGACGAAAATACTTTAATGAGTTCAATGCATTGTGGATGTCAACTTTCATTGCATTTATTATTTTACTAGTTTATAACCCGTGGGAATCACGGTTATAATTTTTTTTAGAACTTTCATAATAAAAATTCATAATTATTAATCAATTATTTTAAATAAATTATTAATTAAGAGATATACCAAAATTTTAAAGTTATTATAACTTCAAATTTAACATAGAATTAGAAAAAGTGAATTTCAGTTTTGAATTTATTTGCCTAATATATAATATAATCAGAAAAAGCGTATTTGATTTTGAAGTGATTTGTCTAATATATCTCTGACACGTGGCATAATATTAATGAGAAATTGTATTAAAATGATACATGACAAATATTTTTTGGACAACAAGACTTGAACTCATGAATGAGAGAATCACTCCTTACTACTAAGCCAAAGACCATTTGGTAATCACAGCATTATGTGTTCATCCATTTATGACCTTTACTCTTTTACTTCACATATAAATTATGTATACGAGATACAACTGGAAAATGACCATAGTCTTTTGACAAACTTAGCTTTAATAAGAAGTGACCTTTAAACATCAGATAATATGTTTGAAATTAAATATGTAAGTAATATTAAATCTTAAGAGACTTGACCACCTTGCAAGTTGCAATAGGTTCGCTCAATTGATTATGAAATTGATCAAGTTTTTGAATAAAGGATAGTCCTTGTGGTTTCACAAATGTCAGAACTTTAGTCTTCGCTAATGGTTTCTGAAACTAATGGTTCTGTTGGTTTCTAAACTTTCACGAATGATCCCTAACTCCCTATGGATTGTAATCTTGCACGGATGGTTTCTATGGTTTCTAAAACTTACACAAATAGTCTCTAAACTACATAAAACGACTGCTTTTCCCTTTTATTTTTATTTTATTTTTATCTTTTTTTAGTAAATTTAGTTATTAATATTAAAAAAAAACCCTACCCACCCCACACCGCTCTCCCCCCTCCTCCTAGTATTTGTTTCCTTCTCTTCTCTTTTCTCTCCCTTACGTCTCTTTTCCTCACCAATAACCACCATCTCCATCCACCACCACCACTACGAGTATGGAAAGAACAATAATCTTTCCAATTCTTCTTGTTTTTTTGGACATCTTAATATTTTATTAAAAAAAATTAACAAAAAGTTAACATATAATTACAAAGGAATGGAATGAATTGGGTTTGAAAACCACACATTCCGACAAATAGAAAGCTTCTTATTTCTAAAATCAAACCAATAATAGAAAGCTTCTTTCCGATTCTTCTTCTTAGCAGCCAAATACAAAAAAATCACATTTCTCCATAACTTCACTATCACCCTTATCCCTTCATCCAACCACAATAATCACAACTTCAAAACACCATCAACACCACCCTCATTCCTCCATTTCAGCCACCAATATATTATCTTCTTCACCCACCATCACCCTCATTCACCCTCTCCTCAAGCAACTAAGATTATGACCATGCCTTCCCTATCTTGATGCTAGAAACATCTGTTTAGACCAACATCATCTACCTGACTACAACCAGACTTGGGAAAATCCATCTTGATCTGATTTTTTGATTGACACCCGAAAACACAAACCTTTTGATATGTTACTTTCACCGTAGATACCAACCCACCTGTAATTCTCATGTTCATTACCATCTCCCCAACAATATCAACGTTAAAACCCACCATTGGCATACACAAACAAATTAAAAATATGTAAAATGATCATGTGTAACAAGACATATAACATCCATAAGTAATATATAATTAAAAACCTTTTAAAGAGGGCATTATAGCCCAAATATTCTAGTGAAATATAAAAATGAATCAATGTTGTTAAACAATTCATAAGCTAAAAGAAGATTACCTTCCTAGAACATACATCGATATGGCGAAAATAGCTGCCTGGATCCAACTTGATTCCTTGTAGAAAACCCATGCCTAAAAATAACCAGTATACAACAAATTAATGTCAATGCACTTGATTAAAAAAGATGTGTACAAATATATCCTAGTGAATGCAATTATATATATATATATATATATATATATATATATATATATATATATATATATATATATATATACCATGAAAAGTGCTCTAGGTTTACGCAGTGTGCATAAATAGACATAAGGTAAAGATTACGAGTTTCTAAAGTGACAGTGGGCGGACCGATCATCTCACTTAATGAATTGGTCACTTCATTCAGCAACACATTGTATTAGCTAATTAAAACTAAAGGGATTAGGAGGCGCTAAGCCATGCCATGGATGCCACACACCGCCCCTGGCAAGAGCCAAGGGGGTCGCCAAATGAAGCTCATTTTGCTCCCAACGAGAAGAGAGAAACAGTGGTAAAAGAAGGTTGTGACTGGTGTATCTAAAAGGTTTCACCACCTCTTCCCAAAAAAATGTCAAAGAACATTCTATGTTAAACTGATGTGACACTGTGTTAAGATCACCACCACTCTTTATATCCTACTTAAGTGGTGAAGCAACAAAGCTTTATTGAATGGTTGGACAGATAGTTATATTTGAAGAGGAATACTGGGTGGGATCATGTATTTATCTGTCAAGATCCAAATGAGTTGTACAAAGTTATTGATCAAAACGGAGAATAAGGACATCAGATTTAGCTTTGTTCATATAGGTGAGAAAGAAGAAGAAGACGATGGGGGAGTGGGTTTCATCCCCCCCCCACCCCCCCCCCCCCACACACACACACACACAGAGAGAGAGAGAAAGGACCCCTTTGTATATTATTTCATTTTTTTATAAAATAAGAGAAAACATCATAAATGGTCCCTGTGGTAGTGAAATGACGAAAATACTTTTCCGTTAACAGATAAAACTTAATGGAGTTAGCAATAAGGCCTAATCGTCAAAAACTTTGAAAGCACAGGGACCATCTATGATGTTTTTAAACCACGGAGAGTAAACTTCAGATTTGGGAAAACCACAGGGATCATTTATGATGTTTTTTTAAAAAATAACTAAAAATATGTAAATTTATTATTTTTTAACATCTACCCATACTAATAATCGATTTATTTATTTATTTTGCATATAACGTAACATATGCACCATATGCACATCGGTAGAAAATCACCTTCATTTGTGTATATATGGATATGGTGCACATTTTATGTAAAAGAAATCATTTTTCCCGAAAATCAATATAGAAAGATGCTAACAAATGATGAGATTACATATTTTTAGTTATTTTATTTATATAACATAAGATCTTAAACACGGTTGAAAAATCATGCAGATTTGAGTTTGTCCAAATATGTGTTTTTTTTTTCTAGATATTTTTTAGAAAAAATCTTAATTAGAAAAGACGTTTTAAAATGTGATTTGTTGAAAAGATATTTTAAAAAAATACGTTTTTTTATGTGATATGTGTTTATGACACACATTTTTCATACAATTTTTTTTTTCAAAAATCAATATGGAAAGTTGTTGACAATAATGAATTTACAAATTTTTATTTACTGTTCTCGATAGAGGATGAACTCTAAAACAATGATTGAAAAAGTGATTTTAATAATCATAAAATAGTTAGTGATATATTTGAACTTTAGTGTATATATATATATATATATATATATATATATATATATATATATATATATATATATATATAGAGAGAGAGAGAGAGAGAGTTAGGTTCAATGTAGAACCATAATTAACCAATGAACCAAGAAACCAATCTTTTTTTTTAATTTTTAGAACTTATTTTTTATCAAAAAAAAAAAACTAAAAATACAGAAATCTATAATTTTTTATCCTTTTTCCAATGATATCAAATTCAATTTTTTTTACGTCAAATTCACAATGTGAATTTTTGAAAATTCACAACGTGAATCCGGATTCACACGGTGAATCCGAAAAATATTTTTCACATTCACAATGTTAATATATGAATTTATATATTTTTAGATTTTTTTCGATAAAGAATAAGCTCTAGAATTTAAAAAAAAAGATTTGGTTTCTTGAATAACCAATAATTATGGTTCTTTATTGAACTTTTCTCATATATATATATATATATATATATATATATATATATATATATATATATATATATATATATATATATATATATATATATATAGTCTGTAAAACTTATTGTAGATATGTCAGGTTGAGTCCAAATATAGATTTTGTTATCTGGCTCATTCTCGTACGTATGTTCAATTTATTGTTGAATTTGTTTCTAAGTCATTAAATTTTCAACTGTCAACTTCTTCCAATTACCAATTTGCATTTAAACTAAATTCTAAAAATAAAATGTATCACAAGGACCAAAGTAGTGTAATCGATCAATATCTATTATTAAGCTGGTTTTTATTACTAAGACCATATTTAAAACATACGATTTTCATTTGAGGAAAAACATAAAATGGGTTAATCATATTAACCATTTTTCAGAAATTAGTCAAAAATCAGCAAAATACTTAAAATAGCCAATGATTTCACAGATGAGTCAAAATTCAGCAAAATACTTTAAATAGACAATGTAAAATCATTAATCATAAATGAGCTGGAAAAAGTGAATTCATGCTACAGAGATACTAACTGTCATAAGATATCGGCCGAAAAATGGGCCTAAGCGGTCCCCCAATATAAACAATATATATATATTTTTATCATTTTCTCTGATTTTTAAACCTTCATTTTAGGGATTCAACAGGGACAAATGGGGCGGGGATTGTCGCTCTCACCCCCGAAATTTTCCTGTTCCCCCGCCTCCGCCCCCACCCCGAAATCTCTAGCATCCCCATCCGCGCTCCTGCCCCCGCCCCCGAATACCAGGATTAGCCCCGCCCCCGCCCCGGTTTGGGTTGACTTTTTTTTTAGGCGAACGAATGTGTTATTTAAGTTAAAAGAAGTTATTTTTTAAGCTAAAAGAAACCATTTTGGATAAAAATAGTTATTTATAGTATAATTTTATTTATTTAAAATAAAAATATTATAAAATCTCAAAAACGTTATATTATAAACTTAAAAACATTATATTTTATTGAATTTTAGAAGTTCAAAATCATTACTATTATTTATTATATTTTTATAATTAATATATATTAATATAAATAATATATTAACAGGGTCTCCATTGGGGGTTCGGGACGGGACTACCCACATTCGCCCCCGTCCCCAAAACTAAAACGGGGGTTAACCTTGCCCCCGACCCGCCCCCGTCCCTGATTTTTTAAACAAATATTCCCCATTCGGGATCGGGGCTCCACGAGACTTTTTGACATCCCTACTTCATTTCGTATATACTAAGAAATTCTCTCCGAAGAAATGACACAAGATGACAACAATCTACAAGATATAGTAAGTTTTTTTTGTCATTTATATGTTTGATACGTTTCATGTAGCATTTTATAAGTTTTTTATAGTATTATAACTACAACTAAAATATTTTTCGCATATTACTACAAAAAATCTCAAATATACATTGAAAATAAAAGATTAATTTCTATGAATGCCATTTGGGAAAATCTCATATCTACAAGGTGAATCAGATATTTTTCACATATTTCAAAAATGTTATCTATGAAAATTTATAATTTTCAACATAGAACTAAGATGTTTGCAAATGATATGTGAAAATATTTTATTTACATCGTATATATTAGGTATACAGGAGCGTTGTTGATTGTTTGTTACGAGGTTTATGACTCGTCAACATGACTGTAAGAATATACGACAGTCTACTTTCAAGATGAAGTTTTGAGTTCCTTAAGGGTGAAAAAACAAATTTATCTCTCAAAGTCAAGTGGCCACACTTTTAGATTGCATAGACTATTAGAGGAATGGCGGAAGACCAACACGACCAATTGTTATGCATTTTGTTTTGATTGAGGGGATGCCTCAACAAGATGGCATCACCAGATGAAGCACTTGGTGTCAAGCCATCCTAAATATATATACTCAAGATGAAGCACCAACTATGAGTTTTTGTTATAGATTGACTTCTAATTTTTGCTGGATCTCGTGCAAAATGTCTAACACGAATAAGTGTAACAATCGTATGGTGTCTTCCTTTGTTGATTAGTTTTTATATTGTACCCACCAACATACGCAAAAATTCATGAATGACAAATTTTTTTTTTATTTTTTTTTAATTACTTAAATCAAAATAATAGAAAATAATGGAATAACCTTACAAACCCATTACATTCATTACAAACTTAACTTCCATGGTTACTGTTAGATGCATTTGATATGCATATTTTAGCACTATTTTTTCATTATTTTCTCATCATTTGCTAGCTTTTTCCCTTGTATTGTGATAAAATGCGTATTTATCATTATAGTTACATATACTCATTTTTGTTATGATTATGAAGGTAAATTAGATCAGAATGAGAATACGACACTTTGAGGATCCATTCGAGGATGCATTGGAGCTCAATTGGACATTGGAATTGATGATTGATGCTAAAGAGTGATCGGGAGCTATTTTAAGAGAATAATGAAGTTTGTACTACGTGAAATTGGATTTACACGATCGTGTTTTCCATTTACACGATCATGTATAGCCCCCGAGGATTATTTGCGACCTCATTTTATGCATTTTGAAGACTTGAAGCAAAAATACAATCAACTCTCAAAAACATGAATGTGTTTCCGATCGTGTTTCTCGTATGCTGTTTAATTGTACTCTAAAATCCTCGAAGACTCTTCAAGCTCAAAAACAATATCATGGTCAAGAAAACACAATTGTGTTTCTCACAAAACACGGTCGTATTATTGCTTTGAAGCCCAAAAAAAGAAACATACTTCATTTATCTGGCTTTGGATGCACGTTTAAGAAAAACTTGATGTCGTTTCTCAAAAACACAATTGTGGAATTGCCCGATTTCTGTCTGCACTTACAAATAATGCATGTTTAGCTTTCTAACAACCTAACTTGGTTCTAAATAACTTTTTGGCGAATTTTTTAGGGTTTCCGGTGAAGATCAAAGATCCGAAGAATATGATTCAATATGTTTCTTTTGTTAGTAAGATTTATCGTTCATACTTTATTTCCATCTTTTGTAATTCTTTTTTAGCCATGTCCAGCTAAAACCCTATATTTCAGCTTCGCACCGGCTCGAATTTTAATGGAAGTAATCATTAGGATTGAGTTTTTGTTGTGATTTCTGTTTAGTTTGATCAGTTACGTGTTTAATTGAATGTTTGATTTTGGTTCAATTTTTGTTGGCGACTTGAATTGGTATTTGATCATTCTAGTAAACTGGTTATTAGAATCTCTAATCGTTTTAAACAACCACTAATAAGTAACGAATATTAAATTGGTTTTGTGTTAGGATTAAATTCTAATATAAACTAATTAAACAACTTTTTACGTTTCCGAGCTTTTGAGAAGTATTAAACTTTATTGGGAATTTTTACATTGTTATAAATACTACTTTTATAGATTAATTAAGAGTTTGTTTGGTTAACTTAGTAAAAAGTACGGTTTACATCAAAGATCATTTTCTGTTTAAACAATTCGATAAATGAAAATTATTAGAGCTTGTTAATGATTTCAATACTAGTATGGGGAGAACAAAATTCAAACAATCAAGTTGAAGATTATTTGCATGACTAGAAGAGTCATTACGGAAATGAAATTGCTTTTAATTATCTGAATTTTATAAGTTATGTAGCTGTATTTGATTTAATATAAGCTTACATTTAATACTACTTTTAATTATCAACCTCCGCATCCCCCCCCCCTTTTTTTTAAAATTTCGTCAGACTAGTATGTGTCTTTCGCAAAAGGGCATAGAGTTTAGGATGTGTCTTTATGGATTCGACCTTGTTTTCCTGTACTACCCCCCTTAGTGAAACCAATAATTAATTTTTATACCCCTTGTTTATTTGTTTAGGCGCTTACAAAACACATAAAAAATTGGCATCGTTGTTGGGGGCACGAAACCACTGATTGTTTTATGCCAAGATCTTGACGTACAACTACACCACTAGGGTTTAATCTAGAGATAAAGAAGACTGCGAGAAAACCGAACAAATGATAAACACTAAAAAAAATTCAAGAGGGTTCTCAACTTCTTCACATTTTCTAACACTGTAGAAAACTGATCTACAAGGCAACCCCTTAAGGAATGAAATCGAACCTACATTTTCATCCTACACTAAAGAATCATGATCTTCAACCTCCCACAATAAACGATAAGCATACTCATCATCGTCTGACATATCCAAAAATACCGAATCCTCTGACTTCAAACCTGAAACACTTGCTCACAAATCAACCATGAGTGTCAGAGAAGGAGAAGAGAGGAATCTCATACAGTGGGCTACACAAGAGGTCACTTAACAACCTCTTTTTATTACTTTTCCTACTACCCAAAATTTCAAACTTAAATCTTGGGTTTATGCACCTCCTCCTCACATTCCGAAGCCTTAAACACAAAGACCTACATAAATTCCTCAAGGAATTTCATGTCGTCAGTTTCGGAATAAAGTCACACACCATCAAAGAAGATTAGATAAAGTTAAGCGCATTCCAATTTCCAGTGCATGATTCAACTAAAGAATGGTTCTATGATCTCTTATCCAATTCTATAACCACATGGACTGAGCTCGCAAAATTATTTCTGGAAATGTTTTTCCCATAAACGAGAGTTTCAAAACTGTAACATCTCTACTCACATAAGAGAAGAATATCAATCAAGGAATGAGAAGAGGCTGTGGGATCTGGTGTGATTTCATCTAGAGCTTCTTTTGAAGGTAAAAAGTCTATACCTTGCTCACTAGTATGATTAGATACCATTTTATGGAGTTTTGGGGCTTATTCCATCTTCTTAAGGCTTGGAGTGTACCAAGTGATTTAGACTTTATATCTGGACCTTGTGAGGTCCCTAGATTCCAAAGGTCCCAACTTTATCCAGCTACTAAAAGAGCCTTCGTGATTAAGACCATAAGTGTCATGCATGAACGTAAAGCTTGCAGCTTTACGTGACATCCGAGCCTTGGGAGGCTAGATCTAGAGTTTGGGTTGTAGATTTGACTTAAAACGTCTGAATGAGGTAGTAGACTGAATAAACTCGTCGATTCAATGAGCTGACTCGACGAGTCGGCTAGGGTTTTCCCCGATAAGTCTGGATGGGTAACTCGGCGAGTTGACGAGACAACTCGACGAGTTAAGTTGGATTTTCGCGACCTCTCAGAGGAAACGAGGGGACTCGATGAGTCACATAGATGCACTCGGCGAGTCGAGTCAACATGGACTGTTGAATCGAGTGTTGACTTCTGTTGACTTTAGGGTTTTGGTCAAGACGGGGATTATGGGGACCATAGAGGGGTAAAATGGTCTTTTACCCATTTCAAGAGTTTGAGAGAGGAAATAATTTAGAGTCGTGTTTTAAGTGTTACTTAGAGATAATTATCCTATGTGTTAGGCGGAGGCTAGTTCGAGATTCGTGTACGAGGTTATTTGCTTGCTTGCTTACGAGGTGAGTCTTCTCACTATACTTACCTAGAGTGGTAATCTTTGTGTGACCGAATGGTATTATATGCTTATATTAAGTATTGTGATATCATGCATTATGTCTTTGTGATTTATGATGTGTATTATCCTGAGCTTACTGAGTTAGGACCAAAGGGTCCACCCGAGTTGTGGGACCGGAGGGTCCCACTGAGACACATTGATCGGAGGGTCTTATTTGAGTATAGCCATGAGAGGCTAATGAGATATGTGTGGTATTTTGGGGAACTCACTAAGCTTCATGCTTACCATGTTATGTGTTATGTGTTTCAGGTACTTCTCAGGATCACAGGAAGACACTGGCTTGATTGTACACACACACATACAAGTTGAAGATATGTTTTGGAGGATCCTGGATTGTGTTATAAAAAATTTATGAACATGTGTTTTGATAACTCAATATTTGGGGGTTTTTTATGGTTGTGTTAATGAAATTAATGTGATTTTTAAATGAAAATTTTGTTTGGAAATTTACGGTGTTACAAAGACTTTGTAGAGAGATCCTCGGAATCAAGAAAGCAAAAAAGGAAAGTTATACACACCTACTAAGAACGTTTTAAAAAGTTGCTTCTCCGATGACCGTAACATAGATTGAGTGATTATCAGTTGTACCAGTGTTTCTATGAAGGACTCACACCCATGGAAAGACATTTGATTAATACTTAAAGCGAAGGATCGTTAGGAAATATGACACCAATTCAAAGCTAGGCGTTAATTGGAAAACTGGCGATAGAGTCGAAGCATTATGCAAATGAAGAAGAATGGTATCTAGATCAATCAAGATGAATGAAAGAGATAAGAAATCCTTATCTTGAAATACATGTATTTGAATTGATGAAATTCGTTCTTTAGCTGATAAATGATAAGGAAATCGAACCCAAAATCAATGCTTGAAGAATATATTTGAAGACTGGGCACCCAACAGACATATGCCCACTACTACAAGAAGATACTAAAGTTATCCAAGTTGTAGGAGGTTACCAAGGTCAGCAACAACAAAAGAGACAATTTGATCAACCTCGTAACTGATAGGTTTTATACAAACAATCCTATGTGTGCATGCAACCCTAGAGTTGGATCTATGTTTTCACTATTAGACATACAACTTTAGGAACACAAAAAAGAAACCTGGCATGCTCCTACTAATTTCTAAATCCACATAGGAGAATATAATACATACCCTTTTGTTGTTATATAGTAATAACAACTAGTTCCTTGAATCTCCTTAGCTTTTGAAAGCAAGTACCACAAGTGTAGTACCTCTAATGGTTCACAAACACACTTGGGTGAGATGATTGATATGAGAGAGTACTAAGCTCCAAAATTCGGCTTCGGAAGGGTTTTCCCAAGGGTTGGCCGAATTCCTAAGCCTAGGGGGCTATTTATACTTGAGGCTAGCTAGGGTTTCAAGGTGGAAACCCTAATCCTTTAGCTTAGGGCCTAAGCAAGTCCATGGACTCCTTTGCTTAAGCCCTTGGACGAAAACTCCTAGATCCTTCTAGGATTTTCGTTCAAGCCTTAATAAAGGTGATCCAATGGCCCAAAGTCTCAACTATCAAATAATTACAAAACAACCCCTGTACTTTTAATTAATTCATTTAATCCCAAAATTAATTCCTAATTAATTTCTGATTAAATACTAATTAATAATATGATTCCTAATAAATATATTATTCTTATAATATATTAAAAATTTATATTTATACCCCAATCTATCATTCTTAACAATAAATCAGCCTCTCTCCTCAATAGTCATCGTGTCCGGTCACCAGTGTGAAGGCAACCCAAAAGGACCATGCTACAACCGGGTCAAGTACATACCAAATATAGTTATGGACTTAGACACTAATCCAACAGTCTCCTACTTGGATAAGTCTAATAACTATTCTGCGTATGACTTCAGATCCTGATCAGCGATCGTAGCTTTCAAAAGTCGCTGTCAACTCTGATCTTTTCAGATACTCGTCCTTTAGATAAAGGATCATATATTCCTCCATTCTAGATATCGTATGAACTGAGACATGGATTTTAATCATACTCTCTGTTCATGTGTTGTTTCCCGATTTCCGATTTTCGACGACTGACTAATTGAACAAATCAAATCAGTCCAGGCCCGGCCGAGCACTTTCATTTGTCGTCACCAAATCATCGAGGGGCCCACAGATATCGCTTTTATCCCATATTGGGTAAAAGGAACAGATAAACTTTGACTCAATGCTCGCTTGTACTCACTCACCGAATCACACACAATAATACGTTTTATAACACCAAGTTACTGGTGCGTTTACATATTATCAATGTGTAACTGACTCGCAAGATACAACTCACACATCTTGGTTTCAAGAATATAAGATATTATCGTCTCACCAATCACTCGTGATAAAATCCATGAAGCAATCCAAGTGAGCGTGGGTTTAATCCAATGCTCAAATCATGTTCATAAGCACTCATGAACGTTGCAACAAACTTTTGCTATGTCTAATACGCTTTAGACAATCTACAAACCAATTCATGACAATATTCTTTCATACCTACTTCCAAAGTATGAGCGATTGTGGAACGTTCGAATAATTCAATTATTCAGGAAGTCAAAACATGCAAAGTGAAACACAATAATAATCAAATCCAATATGGCCCCAAACTTTTGAGTATAAATAAAACTCCTTTTATTTAGTCACCATATTGATTACATATTACTCATTGTATATGTTTCGGGTAATCAACTTATTACTTAAATTATAACAACAATTGTCATATGCTCTTAGCATGCACACTATGATTGAATAACATTTTTAATCACACTCATTTTACAATTCCCAATCCTTACCACAAGTGTAAGAATTCCAGATTCTTGCCACTTATAGAACATGTTAGATTCTAACATTTTTATGCAATGTACCTTTCGTAATGTCGTAGCACCAAAGTCACAAAGACTAGGGCCAATGACATTACAAAGTCCTCTATCGGAGATTGTTGCAAGACAACTCAATAGATATGAAGTCTCACATTCAAAGTACATTCCTTTGAACATTCTTCTTGCATAAAATTTTTTCTAATCTATACATGGATTCTTAATATCCAACTCCCACATATGGAAGCATTTCCATATTTGCCATATGACCACTCATTCTAAATAGAATCCTATCTATTTATAATAATGTTGATATGGTCCATCTATTACTATACTTCCAATTACCCATAAGTAACCAATCCTTGGCGAACCTTAGAATGTCCTTGACAGTTGTTTAATAAACTTAGTCATGTCCGGTTCCAATACTCTTTCCCTCTTAATGCCCTAGGCATTTGGAAAATTTTAGAACGGTCAATTATTATAGCATATGCGATCGATCCTATACCCGAAGCGTATGGAATACGAAGCATAATATCTTACATAAAGACGTGATACTTTACCAGTCTTTTGCCATAATATTTCTATTTGTCATGTTCTCATAATTCGAATTATGAAAAGGGATGCCGTAATCATAATCGAATTTTGAGAACACAATTCGTATATTTGACTAGATTTGATTAAAATCTCTCGATCTAAGCTCTTAGATTTCGAAACGAAGTACAATATTCTCTCCCTTAATTATAGAAAAACAATCTTTCAACCCTTGTAACTTGGCAAAGTAAAACTCTTGTTTTCTATAATTAATAATGGTAACTTGCAACACTTAAAATAATAATCATGCTCCCACTAACATGATGATTATCTCCTTACTAGCATAACACTTATGCTCCTACTAGCTTTGACATGTATTCAGAAATCATCTGAACTTCTAGAAAACAATGCTTATTAAATTTCTTAAGTTCATATTTCTAATACTAGATGCTTCGACAAGACTTTATCTAAGCTTCTTACACTCATACACCTTTCCTTAGATAGCTCATATGTGTGTCTCTAAACGATTCTAGAACTTATAGCAATAAGTCTAAAATGTTCAGACCCATTTGCCATTTCCCACAATTCGAACTATGAAGAGGGATGCCGTAATCGTAGTTGAATTTGAGAAATCCAAATTACATAATGGTATCTTCAAAATCTCTCCTAGTGAAAGCGTTTCCTCACAATCATTTTCATGAAGGAGAGAAACCTTATGGCACTTAGATTTTATGGTGTATGTGTTCTTATCCATGTGAATTTTTCATAACCACAATTACATGATAATGTTTCTGACAAATCCAACTCATATGGACCGAACTTATCTAATCTTAATTTCTTGCTATCAAGGGTCTCACCATTGCTTCAAAGTTATTGAGCAGCTCACCCTATCTTTCAATGTACTTTCCTTTTATCAAGGTGTCTTGCCCTTATGCAACCCATTGAGAACTCATAGAACTCACATGCATAGTTGACCAAACTGGAATGACACAGAAACAAAAAAAAACTGTTAACACGATAGGTTAGAAACCTCAAGTCGTGTGCTAGTGATTAATAATAGGTTTACTCTTGATTAGTTCTTGAACCTATTCAAGATCATTTAGACTCCCACTGACCTCTTGACATATAATATTCTCTTGTCAAGAAACATTTCTTGACAAAACAAATATTCAAGAGTTAGTGTGTGTCTTTATCAAGACAAACCTTACACACAATTTGGTACTAGTTGGTCTTTGTCTTATTCTAGACATCACAACTCACCAAAATGTGAAAAAAAAATAAGAACATTCCTAATTAAGATTTTATCACTCAAGTCACAATCTTGGAGTTTGACTCTAAGACTTGATCTTGGAACGAAGTACGATTCATCTTATTAACTAAACCCATTTTGACAATTCCCGACTCCTCTTCTTAGCCATACTAGTGCACTAAGGTGTCCTTAGAGGATGAATTGTAATACGGTTCTTAAGATGATCAAAAGTACTCTCCCCTCTTCTTAGATTGGAGAAACTTTTATCTTTCTGCCTAATTGATTCTTCTTATTCGTTCTGCCATTCATTGAAACTTTTCAATGATTCAGAATTACACTTAATCTTGTAAGCATAATCACGTTTACTAGACTTTTAGTAAATCATGACGAATAATCTTGTTGTTCTTTATGGTGGACTTGACTAGTGCACTACATTGTGAAATCGATCTCCTAGTCCTTCACTTGACTCTTTGTCAAGGAATTAGCCTTAAAATTTCTAAGTACCAAGATTTCCATATATCACATGATTCAAATCATATGATTCCATGCTTCTGTCCAATTGAAACTTGGGCGATGGGAATCTTTCCTTACTTAGAAATTTACGACACATAAATAACATAACTAAGAATCACATCCACTTAATATTGCTTATAATAGAAATACACAAACATCAATCTTCACAATTGCCATTACAAGGAAATATCAATAAAACAAAATCAAAATTTATTTTATTGCGGAAAAATATATATCCTTACAATGTAAATGAAAACTATGCTATTACATATTCCTAAGCAATCTACCATAAATCTAAGCAGCCGCTCAAAAATCCGATCATCGAATCCATGCGATCGTAATCCATTTCTTCGCGATCAGACCCAACTCGCTCCTTCCTTTAAGCTTCCTTTCTTTTCTTCAATCCTTCGAAACATCAAAATGTAATCTTATCACATCATGTATTAAGAATATCCAAATAGGAACTTAATGGAGTTAGATAGTAGATTTTATCTAAAGCAAAGTCATACATCTTGAATCTCCCATCTCTTAGATCTCTTAGGTAATGAGGGCGGCTTCGTAACCAATGCCCCTTCTTTTGGCAGTATAAACACATGGATTCTTCTGGAATGGTACACTAGACTATCTCAGACTCAGCTTTTCTCTTCCGTATAGAAAACCTTTCTGGACTTCCAATGTTGCCATTGCCCATAGAAGGTTGGGATATTGATTTATCAGAAAAATTTGCTCCACCAGTGCGCCAAGTCATTTCTGATTCAGCAGCAATAAGCAAATAAGTCAAATCAATGAGGGTCACGTCATGGTCCATCATATAGTACTCTCTAACGAACTTACCATATGATTCGGGAAGTGATTAAATAACCAAGTCAACAACCAACTTCCTTAAGACATCGACACTCAACATCCTTAACCTGTCAATGTGTGACTTCATCTTTAAGACGTGTGCACACACAGACTTTCCATCTTTGTGTCTTATTGCCAATAGGGTTTGAGTGACCATGAACTTTTCAAGTCTTCGAACACGTGGGTCAAGGAGAATTATTGGAGGAGATGGAGGAAATGAAGCATGATTTCCATTTCCACAATCCAATCGTGGAACATCATCTTCATGTGGAAAACCTTTTCCAATGGATTTATGAAGACCATAGTTGTCAGACTTTGACATCTACAAACAGGAGAAATTTCAAGTTTAGTTGATTAAGTCCTTAATAAAACACCCAAATGAGATATTAAGGCTAGGACCCAACACAATATCCTCCAAATTGGAAGAAGGATGCCGTAATCCAACTTGCAGAACATTTGAAGGTAGGTAAATGACGATTTACCAATTTCCACCATGAAAAACGAAAAAGAAGGTTAAGTTTTAAATGTATTGGAAACTCCTAGATCTTCTGAGATTCATTGAACTTTTCAATGTCATGTTTAAATCTCGATATGCCCCTCGATTTGTGACTGGGATGTCGAGGATCACAAAATAGGGTGTGAATAACCATGCAAATATACATGGTGCCCCCAATGTTACAGTCACCTATTCGATGTGCCGGTTAACCACACACGCTCCATCGAACTATGACAAACATCGAGTCACCCTTTGCCACCATTGCTTAGAACCTAATTAGTGTGCCGGTTAACCACACACGCTCCACTAACGTCTTAGCAAGGGTACAAAGTGTAATTTCATGGAATTGCATCAAATTCACTTTTGCCTAAAGTAACTAAGATATGGGAATTTTGTAAAACATTTAGTTACTTTATTATTCATTATACTTTTAATGAGGAGAGGGTTTGCCCTATCCTACCTGTTCGGCTAACGACCCTCCACCAATCAAGGAAGCGGTGGGTGAGAGTGGACACCCATTAAACGACCATTTTATAGGCCATAACCTTATACCCACCCCCCCCCCCTTTATAGATCGGCTTCGTGAATGAGGCCTACTAACGGTAAGAATAGCAGTTTAAGTTATACATATATAATATTAGACTTTTATTGTTATATATAGTA
The DNA here is from genome assembly GCF_052849685.1 of Lactuca virosa. NCBI lineage: Eukaryota > Viridiplantae > Streptophyta > Magnoliopsida > Asterales > Asteraceae > Lactuca > Lactuca virosa. Next base: position 161,208,268 of record NC_136426.1, on the reverse strand, counting down.
TAAGGGTGTATTTTACACTTTTAAGATACTAGGTGGTTTAATTTTATAAATTACACTTTTAATTTGATTAAATATAAACCATATGATTATGGATTTATTAACTCTCTTTTAATTATACTTTTAATTAACTTAACAAAACCATAAGGGTGTAATTTGAACTTTTCAAAAACTAGGGTTTTTAGAATTTACACTTTCAAAATTAAACTTTTTAATCAAACAATTTAAATTCCAAAACTTGAGGGTAAGTTTTGAAACTTTTCAAAACAATTAGGTTCAATTATTCAAATTTCAAAAACACTAGGGTTTTTAATCATATTTAAAATTTTCGAAAATTAAAACCTTTTAATTTTAAAATCTTAATTATTAAAACACTGATTTAATAATTATCAAAAATTAAACAATTAATTTGAAGTATTTAATCTTGGAGGATATCTATTAAATTAAACAATTAATTTAACCTAATCTCTTAAATCCCCTAAAATTCGAAAGTATGGGATGGGATAATTCAAAATCTTTAATTACCATATTTAAACAATTAAGAGATAATTACAAGATATGACATTATCTAAATCCCTAGAATTTGGGATCTAATCTTGGGGAGGAGGCCAATTTCGAAATTCAAGGGTTGGATAACCCTAGAATTCGAAATCTTGGGGACAAAGGAAATGGTTAGGGAAACCCAACCAAATTTCGAAATTTAGGGTTTATGAACCCTAATTTTGAAAATCATGCCTTTAGGGTTTATAGTCTATAAACCCTAATATGTCAAATTCATACTTTTGTATAGAAAACTAATTGAAAACAAAAACCAATGGCTCTGATACCATTGATAGGTTTTATACAAACAATCCTATGTGTGCATGCAACCCTAGAGTTGGATCTATGTTTTCACTATTAGACATACAACTTTATGAACACAAAAAAGAAACCTGGCATGCTCCTACTAATTTCGAAATCCACATAGGAGAATATAATACATACCCTTTTGTTGTTATATAGTAATAACAACTAGTTTGTTGAATCTCCTTAGCTTTTGAAAGCAAGTACCACAAGTGTAGTACCTCTAATGGCTCACAAACACACTTGGGTGAGAGGATTGATACGAGAGAGATGAGGAAGGGTACTAAGCTCCAAAATTCGGCTATGGAAGGGTTTTCCCAAGGGTTGGCTAGGGTTTCTAAGTGGAAACCCTAATCCCTTAGCTTAGGGCCTAAGCGAGTCCATGGACTCCTTTCCTTAAGCCCTTGGACGAAAACTCCTAGATCCTTCTAGGATTTTCATTCAAGCCTTAATAAAGGTGATCCAATGGCCCAAAGTCTCAACTATCAAATAATTACAAAATAGCCCCTGTACTTTTAATTAATTCATTTAATCCCAAAATTAATTCCTAATTAATTTCTCATTAAATACTAATTAATAATATGATTTCTAATTAATATATTATTCTTATAATATATTAACAAATCATATTTATACCCCAATCTATCATTCTTAACAATAAATCAGCCTCTCTCCTCAATAGTCATCTTGTCCAGTCACCATTGTGAAGGCAACCCAAAATGACCATGCTACAACCGGGTCAAGTACATACCAAATATAGTTATGGACTTAGACACTAATCCAACGGTAACAACCAAACTTGGGGATATAATCAGAACAAGTTTCAGCAAAGATCCCAACTAAACTTTCACCAAGACAACAGTTCCACCATCCACTTGGATTCCAGCAACAACAACCAGTTTTTCAGAAAAATCACCAACAGTTTGCTTTTCAACAGAAACTAACTCAGTAAGAAATTATGCAACTGCAACATGTCTTTGGAAAACATTGTGAAAAATGTAGCCACTAGCACCCATGCTTTCCTAAATGAAACTAAATTGAGCATCAAAAATATGGAACAACAAATGGCACAACTCGCCAACTCAATTATGCAAAAATACTCTCCTGGATCGGAATAAAATGGACGCTCTTGGTCAATCGATCCACGATGACCCAAATAGAATCCACTATGCGCGCTGTCTTGGGAAGCTTCGTGATAAAATCCATCGTGATGTCTTCCCATTTCCATACGGGAATCTCCAACGGCTGCATCTCACCGTGAGGTCGCTGATGCTTGGCCTTGACTTTCCTGCAAGTCAAGCACCTCTCCACAAACCATGCTATATCCCGTTTCATGCAGGGCCACCAATAATCAAGGCGAAGATCCCTATACATCTTCTTCGTCCCGAAATGAATGGAGAATCTCGACTTATGAGCCTCCTCCATCAGAACTTGGCGCACACCGCCCCAATAAGGAACCCATACCCTCCGATGCAGGGTCAACAATCCGAGACTATCATAATCGAAGGAAACCACCTAACCCACAATCTGCTCACACTTCCGACGCTCCTCCTTCATAGCCTCGACCTAAGCTTACCGAATACGTTCTAGCAATGGAGCAATCACTGTCATCCTCAAACATATATCATTGATCGGAGTCACGACCGCCTTGCAGCTGAGAGCATTGTGCACAAGAGAGTGACACAAAAAGGAAAAGTCGAATCTGGAAAACCCTTGGTTCATGTGGTTGAAAACAAACCAAGGAATCCGAACAGGAAAGAACATGGAAATGCAAGCAAGAATATGTCCCAAATAACTCCAACAAAAAGAAAAAGTAATTGGTTTGTGTTAAGTGCTACAAGGTGGGACATTGCAAGCATGATTGTTGTGTGAATCTTGGCAACAATGGTGCTACAAGGAGGTTAGTTTTTGACTGATTTTGATAATTCATTAATTCTAAACAAAATTATGTTTATTATGTTTCACTTATTCCTTAATCATTCTATGTATAAGATGATGATGTTGCTTGGTGGATCGATTCTGGTGCAACCAACCATTTATGCAAGGATGAACGTCTATTTGAAACATTAACACCGCTTGAAGATGGATTCGTGTTGCACATGGGAGATGATTCTTTTATACCTATTTGTGGTGTCGATATCGTTAATCTTTAATTTACTTCTGAAAAGATTGTTAGAATTTTTGATGTTTTGTTTATTCCTATGATTCAAAAGAATCTTTTTAATGGTTGTTTTTTTTTTGAATTTTGATGGTTTTAAACAAGTTTATGAATTAGATAGGTATATCCTTTCTCGAGGTGAAATGTTTATTGGTTTTGGATATTTGAATAAAAAATTTGTTTCATTTGAATGTTGTTACTTGTTCAAAATCCTGCTTTTGAGTCATCTTCTTCTAAAATTGATGACTCAATGTTTTGGCATGCTAAATTGGGTCATGTCAATTTTATAAGGATGCATGAAATGTCAAAAGATGGTCTAATTCCACCTTTTGACATGAATCTGGAAAAATATAAAACATGCATTCTTACAAAAGTTACAAAACAACCCTTTCCAAATGTTACTAGAAATTCAGCTATTTTGGAACTTGTACACAGTGACCTGTGTGATTTTCATTCTACTCTTTCCTTGGTTAATAAAAAGTATATGGTCACATTCATTGATGGTTGTACTAGATATTGCTATGTGTGTTTGCTTAATGCTAAAAATGAAACATTGAAAAAGTTCAAAATATACAAAATCGATGTGGAATTGCAAATGGGTAATCTAGTTAAATGTCTTAGAACTGACCAGGGAGGTGAATATATGGATCTCATATAATTCCAATCAGTGGGTATCATTCATGAAACCACATCACCATACTTGCCCTAACAAAACAGAATTGTCGAAAGAAAAAATCGAGTTTAAAAAGAAATGGTAAACTCAATTCTTTCTTAATCGGGATTGAGTGAGGGATTATTGGGAGAGGCCATGTTAACGAATTTCTATTTTATGAATAGGGTTCCAAATAAAAGGAAAAAAATCCCATATGAACTTTGGTTCAAGAAAAAGCCAAATTTGAGCTATTTTCAGGTTTAAGGATGTCGGACAACTGTAAAACTCACCAAGCCCAAAAGAAAAACTTTGGGAGAACTTGTAATAGATTGTATATTCATTGGATATGATGAAAATTCCAAATCATATAGGTTCTATGTAATAAAATCTAATGATTCGGTATAGATTAACACCGTTATCGAGTCACAAGATGCAATTTTTGACGAGATGCGTTTTTAATTGTTTCATAGGTCTATGGATTTGAATTTTGGCACTAATGAAGTGCAAAATCTAGAAAGTAAAGATGGTGTTGTTGTACTAGAAACACAAGAGCTTCGAAGAAGCAAAAGAGACTGAATTGAAAAAGATTTCGGTTGCAACTTGCAACTATATTTGGTGGAAGGTTCAAGGGATGAAATTAGTCTTGAATAATCTTATTGTTATAATATTGATGATGATCCTAATACATTTCAGGAGGCCATTGAGTCTCACTATGTTATCTTTTGGAAGGAAGCAATTGATGATGAAATATTTTTAATTCTTGAGAACAACACTTGGGTGTTGTCTATTTTCCTCCACATTCTAAACCACTAGGCTACAAATGGATTTTCAAAATTAAAATGAATTTTAAGGGGACTGTTGACAAGTATAAATCCCAGTAGTTCATTCAAGGCTTTTGGAAAAAACCCGGTGTTGACTATTTTCATACGTACGCTCCAGTTGCACGTATTTCTACTATTAGATTGTTAACTGCTTTGGCAAGTATCTACAATATGATTATCCATCAAATGGATGTTAAATCAGCATTTTTAAATGGTGAACTTGATGAATAAGGTTACATGAAACAACTAGAAGGTTTCATTATGCCCAATAAAGAGCATAGGTTATGTAAACTGGTAAAATATTTGTATGGTTATTATGTCCTCTGGTTTTAAGTTAAACCAATGTGACAAATGTGTTTATAGTAGATTTGATGATGCTACTAGTGTAGGAGTGATCATTTGCTTATATGTAGATACATGCTGATTTTTAGTACTGACCAAGATCAAATAAATGAAATAAAGAAATTGTTGTCATCTGAATTTTCCATGAAAGACTTGGGAGAAGCTGATGTAATTCTCGGTATAAGGATTAAGAGGGTTAACAAGGGCATAGTAATGAATCAAATTCATTATGTTGAGAAAATTCTCAAATGGTTCAATTTTAGTGATTGTTCTCTTGTGAGCACTCACATAGATTCTAGTGTGAAATTAATGCCTAACACTAGCATTCATATTTCACAATTATAATACTCTAAGTCCATTGGTAGCTTGATGTATGCCATGAAAAGTACCAGACCTGATATAGCTTTTACAGTGGGAAAGTTGAGCATGTACACTAGTAATCCTAGTGTTCAACATTGTTACATTAGCTACTGCTGGAAAAGAAGCAAAGTGGCTAATAAATTTAGTCAATGATATTCCTTTGTGGTCAAAGCTGATAGCACCCATCACTATCGTTTATGATATTGCAGCTGCCTTAGCTAAGGCATACGACCAAGTTTATAATGGAAACTCTAAACAATTAGGTGTTAGACACAGTATGATTAGGGAACTAATCAAAGTATAAATACGGCTTCTTTGTTGAGCCATTAGTAGAACCTAATGAAGCTCTCTCTTTTTTAATCAACCGCAAGAATTCTCTAGAAATTTGGCTTATGTTTTTGTGCCCGTATTTGTGAGTGTTGCTTTGGATTATCCTATACTTGATTTCATGTATCCCGAGCATATTGAGGAAATCTCAGTTCAGAATCTTACACAATCCATTAGGAATCCGGTTCTCCACCATCACCCTACTATACCCCCAACAAATCTTCTCAACCACAATCGACAACGAATTCTGCCAATAAAGTACAAGAAACACAATTCCATCAAAAAAAACAATCAAAAGAGAAAAGAAAAAAAAAACTAAAATCATTCCAATGGAAGCGAGTAATTGGACAGAAAAATAAGAAACTTGTAACGACGTAAATTTTCAACCCAAAATTTTCATTTTTAAAACACATAAAAACTCATAATATATTTCTCAAAACAATATTGTTTAAATGTCAGCACAAATCCACATAAACTGTCAGTATCCCAAAATCATTCACAAGGTCTCGAATCGGTGTGTACAATCAAGCCGGTGCCTTCCCGTGATCCTGAGAGGTACCTGAAACACATAACACATAGCACGGTAAGCATGAAGCTTAGTGAGTTCCCCAAAATACCAAACATAACTTGTTAGCCTGTCATGACTATACTCATATAAGACCCTCCGGTCAATGTGTCTCAGTGGAACCCTCCGGTCCCACAGCTCGAATGGACCCTCCGGTCCTAACTCAGTAAACTCAAAATAATGCACAACATAAATCATAAAGACATAATGCATGAAATCACAATACTCAAAATAATCACATAAGACTCTCCGTTCACATAAAGGTTACCACTCTAGGTAAGTATAGTGAGAAGACTCACCTCGTAAGCAAGCAAGTAAATAATCTCGTACACGAACCTCGAACTAGCCTTCGCCTATTACATAAGATAATTATCTCTAATTAACTTTTAATTCACGACTATAAGTAAACTAGGTTATTCTCTCTCTCAAACTCTTGGAATGGGTAAAAGTTCATTTTACCCCTCCATGGTCCCCATAACCCCTGCCTTGACCAAAACCCTAAAGTCAACAAAAGTCAACACTCGAGTCAACTGTCCTGACTCGCCGAGTGCATCTATGTGACTTGCCGATTCCCCCTTGTTCCTTCAGAACATCGCGAAAATCCAACTTAACTCGTCGAGTTGTCTTATCAACCCACCGAGTTACCCATGTCCAGACTCATCGAGGAAAACCCTAGCGTACTCGTTGAGTCAGCTTATTGACTTGTCGAGTCCCTTAAGTCAAATTCTCATTCAGATGTTTTAAGGCAGAACCCATGCCCTATACTCCAGATCTGACTTCCTAAGGCTCGATTATGACGTAAAGCTTCGATCTTTACGTTCATGCATGGCATATTTGCTCCATAATGCCAATTCAAGCTTCAACAAGGGTTAGATGCACAAGATCTTATCTCTAGCTCAATAAAGTTCGGATCTTTGGACTCAAAAGACCTCCTACACTCCAGATTTGAGGTTTCAACCACAAATCATGCTCAAAGGACTCAAATGACACAAAAAGGGATGGGAGAAAACCCTAGAAACTCCCTAAACCAAGATCTCATAAGGAAATGATCAAGTTAGCATCTTTTTACCTCCAAATGAAACAAAACTCTGATGAACCTCTAGATCCACAGCCTCCTCTTGATCCAAGATTTGATACTCTCATCTTCTCCTTCAAAAGTGCACTATTAACCACAAGATTAGCTTCTCTCTCACTCTCTAGCTCAAGTGGACGATTAGGGTTTCTCTCAAGGGTGTAAGGTGACTGGTGAGGCGGAAATGAGGGCTTAAGGCCCCTTAAATAGGTCACAAACCCAGGGATTTAGGGTTTCCTCATACAACGCCAATTCAACGAGTCTACTCTCTGACTCGTCGAGTCGGTCATTAAACCCACGCGACCATTCCAACTCTACTTGACGAGTCGGACACACAACTCATCGAGTTACTCATTAAATCCCAATTAAATAAATAAATAAATAAATGTAATACCTGGGAGTCAGGATGTTACAATTCTCCCCCACTAGAATCAGACTTTTCCCTCGAAGTCAGGCACCAAAAATAACTCTGGACATTGCTCGCGCATCTCGGACTCCGGCTCCCAAGTCCACTCGGAACCCTTCCGATGTTGGCACTGGACCTGAACCAGGGGCACCTCTTTGTTCCTCAGAACCTTCACCTTCCGATCCAAGATCGCTATCGGCCTCTCAATATAATCCAGGTTCTCATCCACCTGAATGTCATCTAAGGGTACCACCGCCGTCTCATCAGTTACACACTTCCTCAACTGAGACATGTGGAAGGTGTTATGAATCTGACTCAATTCTGTAGGTAGCTCCAGCCGGTAAGCTACCTTACCTACTCTGGCGATCACTTTGAAAGGACCAATGTATCTGGGCCCCAACTTGCCTCGTTTCCTGAATAGGATCACCCCTTTCCATGAGGATACATTCAGGAGGACAAAATCTCCAACCTGGAACTCTAACTCGGATCGCCGCCGATCTGCGTAACTCTTCTGGCGATTCTAGGCTGTCAGTAACTTCTGTCTGACCTGATGAATCTGCTCGGTCGTCTTCAGCACTATCTCAGTTCCACCCATCATACGCTGCCCTACCTCTCCCCAACAAATGGGATTCTGACACGTCCTCCCATATAAGAGCTCAAAGGGAGGCATGACAATACTAGAATGATGGCTGTTGTTGTAAGAAAACTCAGCCAAGGGAAAATAGGTGTCCTAACTTCCTCCGAAGTCCATAACACATGCACGTAGCATGTCCTCGAGCGTCTGAATCGTCCACTCACTTTGCTCGTCTGTCGGTGGGTGGTATGCAGTACTGAAATGCAACCGGGTACCCAGATCCTCATGAAATTTCTTAAGGAACCTGGAAGTAAAACGCACATCTAGATCTAACTATCAAGATCGGCACTCCATGCTTGTGCTACCACATCTTTCACATAAATCTCGGATAGTGTCTCTGCAGAAGAGCTCTCACTGATGGTAAGGAAGTGAGCACTCTTCGTCAACCGGTCTACAATCACCCATATTGCGTCAACCCCACGCGCGGTCCTTGGTAGCTTGGTGATAAAGTCCATCGAAATCTGTTCCCACTTCCACTGGGGAATCTCTAGAGGTTGTAGAGGGCCATGTGGACGTTGGTGCTCCCCCTTAACCCAACGACAGGTCAAGCACCTCTCAACTACCCATACCACATCCCTCTTCATACATAGCCACCAATAATCTCTCTTCAGGTCCAAATACATCTTAGTGGCCCCCGGATGAATCAAGAATCTTGATATATGTGCCTCCTCCATCAATATGCGTCGTGCTCCACCTGTATAGGGCACCCAAATCCACCCTCAGAAAGTCATAATCCCACGAATGTCTATCACAAACTCAGAAACCTGCCTAATCACCCACTCCCTCTTGTTGTTCTCCGGTCTCACGGCCTCCACCTGGGCCTCTCGAATGGTATCTAAGATTGGAGTCATCATTGTCATCCTCATGCACACTTCTCGGATCGGAGCACTCACTGCTCTACGACTCAGGGCGTCGGCTACCACATTAGCCTTGCCTGGATGATATAAGATCTCGCAGTCATAGTAGTTCACCACATCCAACCACCTCCTCTGCCATATATTTAGGTTGGGTTGATCCATGAGGTACTTCAGGCTCTTGTGGTCCGTATATATGGCCCACCAGACTCCATACAGGTAGTGGCGCCAGATCTTGAGGGCGAACACCACCGCCCCCAACTCCAAGTCGTGGGTGGGATACCTCGTCTCATGAGGCTTCAGCTGCCTTGATGCATATGCTATCACGTGCCCCGTATACATCCACACCGCACCTATCCCGGATATAGAAGCATCACAATAAACCACAAAGTCCTCCACTCCCTCGGGAAGGGCTAACACTGGGGCTTTGCACAATCTCTGGCGAAGGGTCTCAAATAAGGCTTGCTGCTTGGGCCCCCAAGTAAAAGTAACACCCTTCTGGGTCAACCTGGTGAGAGGAACGACAATCTTGGAGAAATATTTGATAAACCTCCGATAGTAGCCGACCAAACCCAAAAAACTCCTGATCTCGGACGGGGATCTCGGCACCTCCCACCTCATAACCGCCTAAATCTTGGCCGGGTCGACCAATATTCCATTCTGATTAACGACATGTCCCAGGAACTAGACCTCTCGTAACCAGAAATCACACTTGGAGAATTTGGCATAAAGCCTCTCCGTCCTCAGTACTCAAAGGATCTCTATAAGATGCTCCTCATTCTGCTCTATGGATCTCGAATACACCAGAATATTGTCGATGAAGACGATCACCGAACGATCCAATATAGGACTACACACCTGGTTCATGAGGTCCATGAACGCTGCTGGTGCATTGGTGAGTCCGAAAGGTATCACCACAAACTCGTAGTGCCCATAACGAGTCCTAAAGGCCGTCTTCTGGATATCCTCCTCGCAAACTCTCATCTGATGATATCTAGATCTCAAATCAATCTTAGAGAACCAAGACGCCCCCTGCAACGGATCGAACAAATCATTTACCCTCGGTAGCGGATAACGGTTCTTGACTGTCAGCTTGTTCAACTCCTGGTAATCAATACACATCCGGTGTGAACCATCCTTTTTCTTGACAAAAAGGATTAGCGCTCCCTACGGTGAGCTACTCGGTCTGATAAAACCCTTCCCCGGCAGCTCCTAGAGCTGTGATGAGAATTCCTGCATCTCTGGTGGCGCAAGGCGATAAGGTGTCTTGGCAATAGGCGCTGCTCCCGGAACCAAATCAATTCGAAACTCCACCTGCCTCTCGGGAGGCACACCCAAAAACTCCTCAGGAAAACATCCGGAAACTCGCACACTATCGGAACCTCGACGATAGAACCCGACCTCTCCGTGGTAACCCGCATATCCATCACATACGCCAAAAATCCCATACAACCCTGTTGTAGACTCTGTCTCGCTCTGGAAGCAGAGCAGAAAGCTGATCGTATAGTCACTAACTAACGCTCGCAGTCAATCACGGCTCCAAAATGGCTCAACCAATCCATACCCTCTATAACACATACATCACCCATCACTATCGGCACCAGATCTATCAGGAAATCGACACCAAAAATCTCTAATACACATCCTCAGAATACATCAGTGGCAAAAACCGCATGCTCGTCGGCTATAGAAACCCTCAGAGGTCGATTCAACGTCTCACGTATCATACCATTGTGACGATTAAAAGCTAAAGACACGAAGGATCGACTCGCACCCGAGTCAAATAACACCAAAGTAGGTACATGACTCACAAGAAAAGTACTTATGTGTAACACAATATAAGCATAATCAAATCTCAAAATAACAGTAACAAGGAAAGTACATACCAGCCACGACATCAGGCGCTGCGCGAACCTCCTCCACTGTCAACTGGAATGGTCTCCCACGAGCCCTCGGAGCCTCGGCCTTCACTGGTCGACCATCAGTAACGCGTAACGCAGGAGGAGTAGAAGTCTGAACTGATCCCCGAGTGAGATGAGGACACTCGGCCTTCCGATGGCCAGTCTGGTTGCAATTAAAAAAAACCGAAAATCCCATGGGGCAGTCCGTCGCCATATGCCCCTCCTTGCCACACTTGTAGCAAATCCCTACCCGACAAGATCCCTTATGACTCTTTCCGCACTTGCCACAAGTGCGGTCCTTTTGGCCTCCTGATCTCGAATCAGCAGGCTTAGCCCGCTTCGCTGCCGGCTACGACTGCGCCGGTCTCCGATCTCTCCCCTGAGACTCCACCTCCTCCCTAGCCTGAGTCTCCAACTCAATCTCCCTCCTACTGGCATTTGCTTGCAGCTCGACAAATGTCCGGTAAGACGAGTTCGACACGAACTCCCAAATATCCCTCCTCAGAATGCTCAAATATCGGCTCATGCGTGCCTGCTCAGTGGACACATGCTCAGGGCAGAACAATGCCCTCTCGTGAAATATCCTAGTAATCTCAGTCACTGACTCTGTCTTCTGCTTGAGAGACAAAAACTCCTGTGCCAAACATTCCCTCTCCACCGGGGGAACATACTCATCTCGAAACAACTGAGTGAACCTCTCCCACGTCATTACAGCATGGTCTACAGGAGTAAAGCTGGTAGTCACAAACATCCACCAATCCTTCGCCCCTGCGCGAAGCTGGTTCAGCGCAAATCGAACTCTCAAATGATCAGGGCATGAACATGTATAAAAACACCCCTCGATATCAGAGATCCATCTCATAACAACAATTCGATCCTGTGTCCCATCAAACTCTGGTAGCTTTGTGTTGCTGAGCTCCCGAAATAACAACGAGTCACCTCCCTGTGGCCTGGCAGCAGCGACAGCTGCGGTGGCTGCAACAGCAACCGCCTCAATAACAACAGCATATCGCTTGTAAAATGTTTCAATCAGTGTGGTATTAATAGACCCAAACATCTCAGGTATCACCTCTCGAATGGCTGCGACCACCTCCTCATGAATCATCCTGCGAATCTCATCATCACTAGTCCCACTGCTCCCGGGGTTGTGGCGTGTACCCATCATGATGTCTCTGAAACACAACACAAAATCATCAGAGACTCGCTCGAGCATATTCACACTCGGTTACCCGTTCCTACTTGTTACTTATCATCCTAAGGATTCTTACTTGGGTTGCATACAGATCTGGTGCTTTCAGTAGTACGGGCCCAATACTACCTTCCACACCAACCTGTAGTCACCCGAAGTCCTCCTCCTAGGATCCCAGTTCACAAGTACTCTATCTCTCACGAATATCAGACTACCCTCTTAGTAGACCTCTCCTAAGCTCATCAAGGTATCTCTTCTTATATTATCCATCAACTCAGAACTCTCTCTCTAAGTGATTCCTGCTAAATACTCCTACTCAGCATATACTCAAGGCAAACATCAGATAACAACAACTCCCAGACTAAGGCATCGCAAATCAGGCAACTCTAGCCCTAACATGAAATACCTAGCCTATCCTCTAGCATGCATCCCTAACATCACACAAATATCTCATAGCACAATTAAGTAAGGGTATTTTAGGAAATCACCGTTTGGGCTCTGGCTGATTGTACACATTGCTCCAACTCGCTTTTCTCTTAAAACTCTTTCTCATTTTTGGAAAAATTTACTTATTTTGAAATTTTTTTCAAATCCTCAGTTTGAGTCCAGACACACCCGAAGATATATCCGAATCCCTCAAACCAAGGCTCTGATACCAACTTGTAACGACGCAAATTTTCAAACCAAAATTTTCATTTTTAAAACACATAAAAACTCATAATATATTTCTCAAAATAATATTGTTCAAATGTCAACACAAATCCACATAAACTGTCACTATGCCAGAATCGTTCACAAGGTCTCAAATCGGTGTGTACAATCAAGCCGGTGCCTTCCCGTGATCCTGAGAGGTACCTGAAACACATAACACATAACACGGTAAGCACGGAGCTTAGTGAGTTTCCCAAAATACCACACATAGCTCATTAGCCTCTCATCACTATACTCAGATAAGACCTTCAGGTCAATGTTGTTGGATTAGTGTCTAAGGCTGTAACTATATTTGGTAAGTACTTGACCCGATTCTGCATGGTCCTTTTGGGTTGCCTTCACCATAGCAACTTGATAGGGTGATTTAGAGAGAAGAGATATTATTACTAATGTATTATAAGAATAATATGTTAAAGGAATAATAATATTATTTGATTAATATAAGTCATAATTAATTAGGAATTAATTTGGTGACTTAAAGAGATTAATTGAATAAAGGGGCATAAACTGTCAAATGTGTGATAGTTGTATTTTGGGCGAAGGATCTTTATGGATTAAGGGGTGGACGATTTTAGGGATATGGATCTCCTAGAAATCGTCCAAGGCTTATCTAGAATGATCTTTGGATTGCTTTGAGGCTAAGTTATCCAATTAGGGTTTAAGGTGAAACCCTAGGAGCTCACAGTATAAATAGACCCTTAGGGTTCAAGAAATCGACTACTCCATGTTTGAGGAAACCCTAGAGCCGATTTCTCACCTCTCTCCTTCTCTTAAATCATCTTCTTGCTAGTTGGTGTTTGTAAGCCATTAGAGGAGTGACATTTGTGACTCTAAGCTCCAAGAAGAAGAAGGTTTTCAAGCAAGTAACTCAAGGTATTATTCTAGATCTGTTTTCATATGTTTTAATTGTTAGTTTACATTAGATCTAGCCATGAAAGTCTTGGATATGTTGCATGTTCAATTAGTGAAACCTAGATCCAAGCTATAGGGTTGTATGTGCACATAGGGAAAGTTCTTATGTCCAAAACCCATCAGTGGTATCAGAGCCATGATTGGTTTCAATTGAATATGATGCTTAACTGTTTTGCTTGCTGAAAATCGTTTTTCTTGCCCTCTGTCGACCCAACTCGGCGAGTCAGTGTTTGGACTCGGCGAGTCCAAAGCTTGACTCAGCGAGTCCGAGCGTCAGACAGAGGATAATTCGGGATTTTGTTGCTGTTTTGTCTTGGATTGATACCTAAATCATTTTATTATGTAAAAATCCGAATTTTAACTTAATTTAATGATTATCCTTGACATAAATATAGATAATTTCAAATCTTTTAAATATTGATTATTTATATGATAAATATTGGACTATTTAAGATTATTTGGTAATTATCTAATGACTAAAATTTAATTAGGTCAAATATAGATAATTATGAAATTAATTGTTTAATTTGAATTATTTGTTATTTGATCCCTATTGTTTTGAAAAGTTCAATTTTATCCCGAAGATTTGAAATTTGAATTTTGTGATTAATAGTTTAATTTAGAAGAATTTAAATTTCAACCCCTAGAGTTTTACAAGTTTAAAATTCAACCCTATACTATTATATTATTAAAGGCTTAATAAATATATAAGTAAAATTAAAATTCTAGTCTTACCGTTAGTAGGCCTCATTCACGAAGCCGGTCTATAAGGTGGGTATAAGGTTGCTGCCTATAAAATGGCGCTTAATGGGTGTATACTCACACCCACCGCTTGCTTGACCGGCGGAGGGTCGTTAGCCGAACAGGTAGGATAGGGCAACTCTCTCTCCTCATTAATAAGTATAATGAATCTATAAAGTAACTAAACTATTTTTTAAAATTCCCAATCTTAGTTACTTTAGGAAAAGTGAATTGGTGCAATCCCATGCACTTTGCACCCTTGCTAAGAAGTTATTGGAGTGTGTGTGATTTACCGGCACACTAATTGGTTCTAAGCAAAGGTGGAAAAGGGTGATTCATTGTTTATCATAGTTCGATGGAGCGTGTGTGGTTTACCGGCACATCGAATAGATGACTGTAACAATGAAGGCACCATGTAGATTTGCATGGTAATCCACACCCGCTTTGTGATCCTCGGTATCCCAGTCACAAACTAGAGGGGCATATCGAGATTTAAACATGCCATTGAAGAGTTCAATGAATCTCTAAAATCTAGGAATTCTCAATAAAGCTTAAGGTTATGTTTTTGTGGTGAAGAATTAGTGAATCGTCATTCACTTACCTCCAAATTATTTGCATGATTGGACTACGACATCCCTTTTCTAATATGTAAATAATGTTGTTGGGTCCTGGCGCTAATTTTTCATTTTGGGTGTTTAATTAGGGATCCAATTCTAATCAAACTTTTTCCTTTCTATTTGTAGATATCGAACGCAAACAACGTTGCTGCTAACTCATTCACGTTAATGAGTCTTTGCCAAAAGGTGACCTTCGATGGTACCAACTTTAGCGAATGGATAAGATACATTCGCACCATTGTACGCTACGAGGACAAAGAGTATGTCCTCGACGAAAAGCTCGAGAAGGTCAACCCGGAAATCGCTACTCCCGAAGAGATGGCTGTCTTTGAGACACACGAACGTGATGCAACGAAAGTCCATTGCATCATGATAGCCACTATGAACCAAGAATTCCAAAAGTCCTATGAGGACATGTATCCGTATGAAATGCATCAAGACTTGATGGAGAGGTACCACCAAAGTGCGAGGCAAGAGCGCTACGAGATCATCACCAACATGATCACCGCTAAGATAGGAAATGGAGAATCATTGACTGTGCACTTGCAAAAGATGCAACGATATGTTGATCGTCTTCGCAAGTTAAATGTTAACTTTGGGGAGGATTTGGCCATCGACATTGTTCTTCATTCCTTGCCTTCATGCTACAACCAATTTAGGATGACCTACCTCATGAACAAGGAAGAGGTCACCTTAAGCAAGCTCCAGGGACTGCTAAGGACTACTGAGAGCAACCTAAAGGACAAGTCTGTTGCACCAACTCCCGCACCAACCGCTGCTCCTGTTTTGGCTATAGGGCAGGGAAGGGGAAAGAAGAGGAAGGCTCCTTCAAAGAGCCACCGCAAGGGAAAGTCCCAAGATGGTTCCTCTTCTAGTGGGACCAATGTTGATCCCGCTAAGACCAACCCTAACCCGAAGGAGGCAGAGTGCCATCATTGCCACAAAATAGGGCATTGGAAGAGAAGCTGCCTGGAATATCTGCAAGCCATCAAGGATGGAAAGATCAAGCCATCTTTTTCAGGTATATACACAATTAAATCTAGTAATTCATCTCACACTATTTCTTGGGTTCTTGATACAGGATGTGGTTACCACATTTGTTCTGATTTGCAGGGACTAAGAAGAGATAGAGATGTGGAGGAAGGAAGAATAAATCTAATCATGGGAAACAGAAGATCGTCGCCTGTCACCAAGATTGGAGTGTATTCTTTAGTGCTTAGTAATGGATTAAGTCTAGATTTAAATAATTGTTGCTACTCGCCAGATATGCCAAGAAACATCATTTCATTTCATGGTTTGTTTAGACAAGGATTTAGATATTCGTTTAATAATATGAATGGTTCTATTTATGCTTATCTAAATGGTGTTTTATACTTTGAAGCAATGCCTTGTAATGGAATTTATGAAACTGTTATGGTTGTAGATAACCTAGGAAATGATGTGTTGTGTATAGATTCTTCCAATAGTATGGATAAAGCATCTTTGTGGCATTGTCGTCTTGGACATGTCAACAAGAAGCGCATAGCCCAACTCCAAAAGGATGGAGTGCTGGAGTCATTCGACCTTAGGGAAGATGACACATGTGAGTCTTGTTTACTTGGAAAGATGACCAAGTCACCCTTCACTTGCACTTGTGAGAGGGGAGAGGGTTTATTGGATCTCATACATACCGATGTATGTGGACCCTTTAGATCCACCACAAAGGATGGAAACCGCTTCTACATGACTTTCACCGATGATTATAGTAGATATGGGTATATTTACTTAATCAAGCACAAGTCTGAAACGTTTGAAAAATTCAAAGAGTTCAAGAATGAAGTGGAGAATCAATTGGGCAGGAAAATCAAGATGCTTCGATCCGATCGGGGAGGAGAGTACCTAAGTCTTGAATTCCATGACTATCTCAAGGAATGTGGAATAGTTTCACAATTGACGCCACCTAGGACACCATAGTTAAATGGTGTGGCAGAAAGGCGCAATCGAACCCTGTTGGACATGGTTCGTTCTATGATGAGTCGTGCTTCACTACCTATCTCATTTTGGGGGTATGCCTTAGAGACTGCCGCCCATATCCTTAACCGAGTCCCTACTAAGAAGGTTGCCAAAACACCTCACGAGATGTGGACAGGGAAAGCTCCCTCGTTGGCACATATCAAGGTTTGGGGTTGTGAAGTTTTCGTAAGACGAGAAACTCATGAGAAGCTCGAACCTCGTAGTGAGTGATGTGTTTTCATCGGCTACCCGCAGAAATCCTTTGGATATCTCTTCTATAGACCGAGTGACAATGTTGTCTTCGTTGCGAGGAGAGGGGTTTTCCAAGAGAGAGAGAACTCATAAGCTAAGGAGACAGTGGGAGGCAGATCGATCTTGAAGAGATTCAAGAGTCGAATGATGAAGGAACCTCTGCCGCTGGCGCTCAACCCGAGGAGGAAACTCCGGTTGAACCAATTGACGAGTCATTACCTCTTAGACGTTCCGAAAGAGTTAGAGTTCAACCCCAGCTGTATGGTTTTCATATTATTACCGAAGGGGACACGTATATTAGTGATAGTACACTAATAAATCTAGATAAACCTAATTGCTATAAGGAAGCCATGGCAGGCCCGGAGTCTGCAAAATGGAAAGAGGTGATGGACAGCGAGATTCAGTCCATGTATGACAACCAAGTTTGGAATTTGGTTGACAATGTGCCCGGACGTAAGACGGTTGGGTGAAAATGGATATTCAAGAAGAAGACCGACATGGATGGGAATGTGCACACGTACAAGGCGCGATTGGTGGCGAAGGGCTTTACTCAAACTCCCGGAGTTGACTATGATGAGACCTTCTCACCAGTTGCGAAGATAAAATCTATTAGGGTGATGCTAGCTATTGCTGCATTTCATGATTATGAGATATGGCAAATGGATGTCAAGACCGCTTTCCTTAATGGGAAGTTGGCTGAGGATGTTTACATGGCTCAGCCAGAGGGTTTTGTCGATCCGAAGCATCCAAATAGAGTGTGCAAGCTTGAGAAGTCCATTTATGGACTTAAACAAGCGTCTCGCAGATGGAATCTTTGCTTTGATGAGAAAGTCAAAGAGTTTGGATTTGTACGAAGCGAAGATGAATCATGTGTATATGTCAAAGCTAGTGGGAGCATAGTTAGCTTTCACGTTTTGTATGTCGATGACATACTGCTCATAGGAAACGACATCCCGACTCTGCAGGAGGTAAAGTCCTGGCTCGGGAAGTGCTTCGCTATGAAGGACCTCGGAGAGGCTTCCTATATTTTGGGAATAAGGATAGTGAGAGAAAGAAGTAAGAGACTAATAGGACTTAGTCAGAATACTTACTTAGATAAGGTACTAAAACGTTTTAGTATGGAAAACTCGAAGAAGGGAGAACTACCGATATAGAATAATACCAAGTTGAGTAAGACTCAAAGTCCGAGTACCGAAGCCGAGATAGCTGAGATGAGCCGAGTACCTTACGCTTCCGCAGTTGGTCGATCATGTATGCTATGACTTGTACTCGTCCTGATGTGGCCTTTGCTTTGAGCATGGTCAGTAGATATCAAGGGAATCCTGGTAGAGCGCATTGGATTGCGGTCAAGAACATCCTTAAGTACCTTCGGAGGACGAAGGAATGGTTTCTAGTCCTCGGAAGGAGTGATGACTTGAAGGTGCGAGGGTATAGTGACGCCAGTTTCCAAACCGACAGAGACAACTACCGTTCACAGTCGGGATGGGTCTTTACCCTTAATGGAGGAGCAGTAACTTGGAAAAGTTCTAAACAGGAAACTGTAGTTGATTCAACGTGCGAATCAGAGTACATTGCAGCGAGCGAAGCGTCAAAGGAGGCAATATGGTTGAAGAACTTCATTGGCGATCTTGGAGTTGTGCCTACCATAAAGGAGCCCATGGAAATTTTCTGTGATAATGAAGGAGCGGTTGCCTTGACCAAGGAACCGAGGGATCATGGTAGATCTCGGCATATCGACAGAAAATATCACTTTATTAGGCATCGAGTAGAAGAAGGACACCTCATGGTTAAGAGGATATCATCAGAAGATAACCCAGCAGATCCACTTACGAAGGGACTGAACAGGGTTAAGCACTTGCAGCATGCTAGGAGTATTGGGCTGAAGGATGATATTAGTTTAGTATTAGAAACGTGTAATACATAAATGTAATTGACATTTGATGATTAAATAAAGGAGTATTATTTATAAGTAATGTTACTGTCTTATGTTAATTGTTTAGCCGTTGTTTCACTTTGCATGTTTTGACTTCCAGAATAATTGAGTTTATTAAGAATAATCGAATTATTCAAACTGTCCACAATCGTTCATATGTTGGAAGTAGGTATGAATGAAGATTGTCGTGAATTGGTGTGTAGATTGTCTAAATGGTATTAGACATAGCAAAGGTTTGCTGCAACGTTCATGAGTGCTTATGAACAAGTTTTGAGCATTGGAATAAACCCGCGCTTGCTGGAATCACTTTGGAGTGATCGCAAGACGATGATATCATATGGTCTTAAAACCTAGATATATGGTTTATTATTTACTAATTGGTTGTACATTGATAATGCGAAACCGCATCAGTAAATTGATGTCATAAAACGCATTGTTGTGTATAGTTGGTTAGTCTATAAGTAAATGCATATAAGTCGAAGTTTATCTGTTACTTTTATCCTAAGAGGGTAAAAGCGATATCACGGCCGCTCGATGATTTGATTTGACTTATGTGCCGGGCCCGGTCAGGACTGAATTGATGTGTTCAATTAAGTTCTATGTCAAATGAATCTGAGATCGAGAAAATTAGTTGCTGGACGACAAGTGTGATAATCGTCTGCACGATATCAAAACAGAGGACTGTACGATCCATTATCTAAAGGACAGGTTACTGATAAGATCAGAGTTGACAGCGTCTTTGAGAGCTACGATTGCTAAAGGACAGGTTACTGATAAGATCAGAGTTGACAGCGTCTTTGAGAGCACGATATTGTGTTTGCGTTTATAGTTACTAGACTTATCCAAGTGGGAGACTGTTGGATTAGTGTCTAAGGCTGTAACTATATTTGGTAAGTACTTGACCCGATTCTGCATGGTCCTTTTGGGTTGCCTTCACCATAGCAACTTGATAGGGTGATTTAGAGAGAAGAGATATTATTATTAATGTATTATAAGAATAATATGTTAAAGGAATAATAATATTATTTGATTAATACAAGTCATAATTAATTAGGAATTAATTTGGTGACTTAAAGAGATTAATTGAATAAAGGGGCATAAACTGTCAAATGTGTGATAGTTGTATTTTGGGCTAAGGATCTTTATGGATTAAGGGGTGGACGATTTTAGGGATATGGATCTCCTAGAAATCGTCCAAGGCTTATCTAGAATGATCTTTGGATTGCTTTGAGGCTAAGTTATCCAATTAGGGTTTAAGGTGAAACCCTAGGAGCTCACAGTATAAATAGACCCTTAGGGTTCAAGAAATCAACTACTCCATGTTTGAGGAAACCCTAGAGCCGATTTCTCACCTCTCTCCTTATCTTAAATCATCTTCTTGCTAGTTGGTGTTTGTAAGCCATTAGAGGAGTGACATTTGTGACTCTAAGCTCCAAGAAGAAGAAGGTTTTCAAGCAAGTAACTCAAGATATTATTCTAGATCTGTTTTCATATGTTTTAATTGTTAGTTTACATTAGATCTAGCCATGAAAGTCTTGGATATGTTGCATGTTCGATTAGTGAAACCTAGATCCAAGCTATAGGGTTGTATGTGCACATAGGGAAAGTTCTTATGTCCAAAACCCATCAAATGTGTCTCAGTGGAACCCTCCGGTCCCACAGTTCGGATGGACCCTACGGTCCTAACTCAGTAAGCTCAGAATAATGCACAACATAAATCACAAAGACATAATGCAGGATATCATAATACTCAATATAAACACATAAGACTCTCCGGTCACACAAAAGTTACCGCTCTAGGTAAGTATAGTGTGAAGACTCACCTCGTAAGCAAGCAAGTAAATAATCTCATACACGAATCTCGAACTAGCCTCCGCCTAATACTTTAGTCGCAAGGTTCTTGAACTCAGGCTTAGGCTTAATTTTATCCTGGAACTCTATCTGTTTAGAGAAAGAAAACCATAAGATAATTATCTCTAATTAACATTTAATTCACGACTCTAAGTAAACTAGGTTATTCTCTCTCTCAAACTCTTGGAATGGGTAAAAGTCCATTTTACCCCTCCATGGTCCCCATAACCCATGCCTTGACCAAAACCCTAAAGTCAACAAAAGTCAACACTCGAGTCAACTGTCCTTATTGACCTAACTCACCGAGTGCATCTATGTGACTCACCGAGTCCCCCTTGTTCCTTCTGAACATCGCGAAAACCCAACTTAACTCGTCAAGTTGTCTCATCAACTCGCCAAGTTACCCATGTCCAGACTTATCGAGGAAAACCCTAGCGTACTCGTCGAGTCAGCTCATTAACTCGTCGAGTCCCTTAAGTAAAATTCTCATTCAGACGTTTTAAGGAAGAACCTATGCCCTATACTCCAGATCTGACTTCCTAAGGCTCGATTATGACGTAAAACTTCGATCTTTAATTTCATGCGTGGCATATTTGCTCCATAATGCCAATTCAAGCTCCAACAAGGGTTAGATGCACAAGATCTTATCTCTAGCTCAATAAAGTTCGGGTCTTTGGACTTACAAGACCTCCTACACTCCAGATCTAAGGTTTCAACCTCAAATCATGCTCAAAGGACTCAAATGATACAAAAAGGGATTGGAGAAAACCCTAGAAATTCCCTAAACCAAGATCTCATAAGGAAATGATCAAGTTAGCATCTTTTTACCTCCAACTGAAACAAAACTCTAATGAACCTCTAGATCCACAACCTCCTCTTGATCCAAGCTTTGATACTCTCCTCTTCTCCTTCAAAAGTGCACTAATAACCACAAGATTAGCTTCTCTCTCACTCTTTAGCTCAAGTGGATGATTAGGGTTTCTCTCAAGGGTGTAAGGTGATTGGTGTGGAGGAAATGAGAGCTTAAGGCCCCTTAAATAGGTCACAAACCCGGGGATTTAGGGTTTCCTCACATAGCGCCAACTCAGCGAGTCTACTATCTGACTCGTCGAGTCGGTTATTAAACCCACTTGACCATTCCAACTCTACTCAACGAGTCGGACACACAACTCGTCGAGTCACTCATTAAATCCCAAATAAATAAATAAATAAATAAATAAATGTAATACCTAGGATTTGGGATGTTACAAAACTGCTTTAGCCAAGACTTAGATTTCGGCTAGCCGATACCCAATTAAAGGAAATGCCTAAACGAGAGAAACATTTTGGGGATTGTTCGAAACATAAACCATAACGAAATGAAGCAAAGTGAATATCAGACGACCAACCAAATTACATCAAAATGGTGCAACATGAGGATGAAGATAATTGAATTCAACGAAATGCACACTAACCTCAAGAGAATACACAAAATGAGGTCAACAATTTTGATGTCTTCGTAATGGTGCTAAAATAATACATAGAGTTGCAATCAACCTGAAAATATTTTCCTTACGTAAATAATTGGTACGAGTTGAAGAAATGTCGTAGATATCATTTTAATGACGTTTCAAGTTCTCCGGTTCAAAGCGTTTAAGGAAATCTCAATCACCTAATTGACAACAATCACACAACTGAAAATTTATCAACATCAATGGTAAGTTGGATGGATTTGAAGTGGGAGAACCTCTATGTCAACCCATTTGAAGGAATAAAGCGAAGATAACAACTTTCAGTTGTAGTTAAAGTTATTCGGAGGGTAGCGGTATAGATCATTTGAAAGGTAACTTTGATCGATACGTCCAACCTAAAGAGTAGAAGGTTGAGATCATTGAGGAAGCCAAAAAAGAATAGACAAAACTGCAAAAATGGTCCATGTGGTTTCTCATTTTATGTGGTTATGGTCCAAACGTTTGAAAAGTTGCAAATTTGGTCCTTTTCAACAAGTTTCATTGTGGTTTTGGTCCCTCATCCGTTAAGTTTAACTGGTTGACTGTTAACTTTTTTAAAATGACAATTTTACCCTCAGTGGACCATTTTCGCAGTTTTGTCTTTTACCATACTATAAGGACCAATTTTGCATACATTCTTTTATATTTTATTGAAGTATTATATATTAATAAATATTATTTTTAATATATAATATTATATTTTAATAAATATTGTTTTATTGGATTATTAATTTATTTTAGTTGACTGTTTTAACTTTTTTTTGTTGGAGTAATTTTTTTATTGAGTTATTATATATCAATACATATAGTTTTTAATATATAATATTTATATCATAATAAATATTATATTATTGGATTATTAATTTTTTTTAGTTAATATTTTTAATTCTTTTTCTTAAAATTAATTTTTATTGGATTATTACTTTTAATTTATTCGTATACTAAATATTGTTTTATTGGATTATTAATTTATTTTAGTTAATTCTTTTTTTTTAAAAACTTTGTAATGTTTTAATTTTGATGAAAATCTATTACTTTTATTTAATTTAGTTATTTTAAAAAATTATAATTTTGTTGATTAAAAGAATGAAAAGTAAAGTATGTTGATGATAATTTGCCGTGGGTATACCAAGTTAAAGACATCTCCAACTCTACACAAAAAAATATAGTTTTACATTTAAAGTTGTATTCTATTGCTCCATCACAACAATGATGTATTTATAATGTTGGTGAATAGTATAATATTAAATATAGTATAAAATTATTAATCAACACTAAATATAAGGTTAAAGTTTCATTAGTACAATTTACTCCCTCAAATTTGATCAAACATATTTTTAGATTATTGCTTATATAATTATAACTAGATGATTGACCCGCATTGCGAGGCCAAATATGTGATATTTTGTTTTTGGCCTTTGTTATAGGGCTCTTTGTGATATGGATTCAGACTGTTTCTTTAGTTGGGTACATGGGATACATGGGACAAATGTGAGGTCAATATTTAATTTCATGGCAATGCAGTACATGTAAAAAAGCATCACTTATATGGATAGCAGTAACAAAAGGTGGTGGTGTTGCCATTTCAATTTCATAAGATCTGAGTAAATGGAGCAAACATTAGGCAACCATTACATTTCATAATGTGATAGTGAAAAAACATTAATAAAACATCTGAGTACATGGAACAAACATTAGGTAACCTCTATGCGTCCTCCTCGATTAATTGGTGAACTTTTCGATATGCTTTGAGTTCTTTGGTGATGATTATGAAGAGCCGGATGCACATTAGAGTGTTCATTTAGACTCTTTTAATTGGATCCCTTATTGACCCCAGTTCTTGCAACTCCGCTTCAAACTCATCTATTTTCCTTTTAAGAACTGAAAATAGTAACATGTTTTTTTTTTCTTTTGTCGTTTCGATGTCTCATCATCTTGTTTGGTGGGTCAGGTATACGAATACTAAAAAGGTTGAAATAGCAGTTAATTGCCCTTTGACTCACAACCATAAAACTGAAACATCTTATGTATTTAGTATTTACAGTGGATTGACTACCATATCGGTCAACGCCCTTTGACTTTGAGGTGGACCTAATTTTTGTTAAGTAAATAGCCTTTGCCTTCTCCATGTAGGGCGATTTGGGAAGAAGGAATTTCCGCTTTTCCAATTTTTGTTGGGTCATCATTGCCTGCAAAAAAATTTTAAGTGTAAGAAATCGATATATCTACCAACAACTTTATTCATATAATAACCATGTAAATTTGTGCTAAAACTCCATTCAAAATCATTATGGACTATATTCTTCTTTATCCCACCATTAAGTACAATTCTTGATAGATGGTCATTACAACTGAAATAAAATTATAATTGATGCCTATTTTTAATTGTTGTGATGATTTTTGTCCCTCAGGTTGTTTAAAAAAATATGTTTAATAGTTTTACCTTGCAATTTTAGTGTTTATAGGTAGAATATAATGTGATTAGCGTGGTTATGGTGGATAACTACTATGTCAAATTCACAGAAATCATTCAATTCTATGGTGGTATGTA
Source organism: Lactuca virosa (assembly GCF_052849685.1). NCBI lineage: Eukaryota > Viridiplantae > Streptophyta > Magnoliopsida > Asterales > Asteraceae > Lactuca > Lactuca virosa. The sequence continues at coordinate 161,183,097 of NC_136426.1, read as the reverse complement.
ATGTTTTTTTTTTTTCAAAAGCAATTTAATATTAGTGACTATTTCTGAAGAAGAAATCTTTTTTTTTTCCTGCATTTTCTAGGAAAAGATTACATATGAACACGCAGTAATGATTACTAAGAAAGAAAGCAAACAATGATTGTTTAAAAACCTGAATGAACTCATTGTACAAAAGAACTACTGCTGTGACAGACGATTCAAATGCTCATGTTTGCAATTTTACAAATGGTATGCATCGATAACACAACCTCTCAAATTGATCAAAGAATAAAAATTTATTCTTTTTTTCTTTTTAAGGTGCATTTGTTTTAAACAAATGAAAATTGATCATAAGAGAACATAACTTGAATAAAAATTGCAATTGACCATTTTTTATAAATATTTTTTTTTAATATGGCTGGAATCGAGATCCCAAATTAAAATGGTACCTTTATTACCAGTATTTGTTTCTCCATTTCGAGATCTTACTAAAAAATAAATTGCAGATAGTGCAAATTGCTACATTAGTGCATTTCTTAAAATCTAACCAACCACTTTTTCTATATTTCCAGTATCATTTCTCAATTTTCAGTAGGCAAATAAATCAAAAGTCAGATTTGGTAAACCTGTTGTTTTTGTTATTTTTGTTATATTTCTGGTCTCATTTCTCACTTTTTCTTTACGTGTTGTTTTATGATTCTTTCATATTTCTTTTATTCATTTAAGGCGTCGAACACAAATTTACATACACCTTATCAATGTAATTATCATTACAAATTGCTAAGGGTGCGTTTAGTTGCGGAGAAATTGACTGTTTTCCGGAAAAATTTTCCAAGAAAAATGAGAATTTTGAAAACGCGTTTAGTTCGTCTATTTTTCTAAATATTTAACGGAAAATGAAAATTTTCTGTTTTCTAAAATTACAAAGAAGTTGGAAATTTTTGGAAAACTGATAATCATTGTTTTCCACATTTTTCTAATTCCAAAATTTTTCTAAAATATAACTACACCCACACTCCCACCTCTACCTACCCCCACATTAACACCCCCAACTCACCACACTCCTACCTACCCACACCCACCCACTCCCAAGCCCACCCCCACAAACACAAACACACACACACACACACCCACTTCCAAGCCCGCCCCCACAAACACACACACATACACACACCCATCCCCACAAACAAACACACACACTCACCCCCACCTCCACCCACAAACACACACACATACACACACCCACCCCTACAAACACACACACACACTCACCCCCACCTCCACCCACAAACACACACACACACTCACCCCCACCTCCGACGGCATACGGCGGAGAGCGGGGGAGTATTCGCTTACCCGGGTTCCTCTTCAAAAGCCCTAAAACAGAACACGTATCAACCGGACACGATTGAGGGGTCACCCGGCCTATGGTGGTGGTCGTGTGACGGTGAGTAACGGAAGAGCCATAGCAATGGAGAACCGGGGGAGACGATGAAGAAAGAGATTTGTAAAAGAGCAAGAAAAGGAAAAGATTGGAAAAAATGCCAACAATCGAAAAGTGATTGGGTGGAAAAGTGGTGAAGAGAACAGCGAAAAACACATAGCAACAAAAATCGATGAAATGGAACACAAACCATTCCAAATAAAGAATCCCCGGTATAAAGTGAGGGCCATCTATGACAAAAAAAAGCCGATGTTCACTATTCCTTACTTTCGTCCCTTTTTAATATGTATATAAATTTATTGAGAAATCATTTCAATGCATAGATGTATAGTTTTATATAAATGCATGTATAGTATTTCTAAAATGCAGGTATGATATTTATTTTAATTTGATTTTAAATTTAATTTTTTTTCTTAATAAAATTGGTTGTTTCAATCATAAGATAAATAACTACATACAAATAATTAATTTTGATTACATAGTTTTAATAATATAATTTATATAGTTTTATTAATAAAACATTATGGATCAAGTTTTTAAAAGCTCAATAAGTACAAGTTTTTTTGTAAAATTATAAAAGCCATATAAATAAGAGAGTAAATTATGTGAATAGACGTTATGATTTGAGGTAATTTGTACGTTTGGTCTCAAAAAAAAAATTTCGTAACTCGGATGGTCGTAAGATGTACTTTTTCTTGCATGTTTGGTCCCTACCAAACATAAAATTATTATTTTGTCCTTAATGATATAATTTTCTTTTCCTTATTATTTTAATTATTATAAATAAAATAAGTTATTAATATATTGTTGAAAAAGGGACCAATTCCACCTTAAATCCTCTTCCAGTTCTATTTCCCGACACCACCTCTGGTGACCATCTCAAAACTCAATTCCAATTCTCGGCACTAGCTCTGATCACCATCTTCGGTCACATATCGAATACAACATAAATCACCTCAAACTCAACACAAATCTACCTAACGTTCAACAATAAATCAGAAATACATCTAAAATTGAACCTGAAATCCAAAACCAAAATGTAATGTGCAACTCAAATCTGAAAACAAAATTAAACCTAATATTCAAATCTAAAACCAAAATCGAACATGCGACTCACTCAAACCCTAATTCAAAATTAAACCTGCAATTCAAGCTCAACTCCAAAACCAAACTCCAAAACCAAACTCCCAGCTCCGAGCACCATCTTCCTGCACCTATACGCACCCTTCTTAAATATTTAAGCTTCCAAAAAGAACTGTTGTTTCTCTAGCTTTGTCCTTAAGATCAAACCAAATCAAAACTAAAATAAACCTGAAACAAACCTACTTAAATCAAATCCACGTAGGAAGAGTGGCGACAGTGGTCCGGTGGTCGACCTTAGGGTCTAACCCTGGTAAAATGTGCAATAAAAATACATCTTATGGACTGTCCGAGTTAAGAAAAAAAAAACTAGAGGCCAGACATGAATATTACCTTGAACCATAGGGACCATTCGTGTAATTTACTCTAAATAAAAATATACCTACAATATTCTTTTTAGTGTTAATTTAAGTAATGTGTTGGAGAGGTTTAGTGTTAACACAATCTTTTACACTATAATTATAGGTTTAGTGTAGGTTGTTAATTATGTGTTTGAGATGGTCTAAATATGATGTGGTTGTAGTAATAAGGTGACGATTACGATATTTTTTATGTGGCCATAAGGTGAGTATACCTCATGGCCAGATCTTCCTTTTGATATGTTAGATTGGATCATTAATTTATGTGGCAATGTGGTGAGTATACCCCTAATCTTTCTTATGATATATTAGATTGGACAATTAATGAAATTCTTACAAGCTACATGGATATAAAGAACGTACTCTTTTGCAGCTCTTCCAACAATTGTTTTATTAGTCTTTGGAATATAAGATAACATGATTATTAAGAAAATTAAATAAGAAAACAATAGATTATTAATAACAAATTAACAATGAAACAAACAATTTGTATGTAGCGAACTATAATTAGACATTGGCATGCGGGATGAGTAGAGGGTCACTTGACTGCGAATATCTGCAAAATAAAAAATAAAAAAATATTCGTACAATCAAAGATGTTACAAGAAAATAGAAGAAACAACAATAACTAAGATATAGTGTAATCTTAGTATTTTCAGTAATCAAACAAATGATGAACTAATCATTAACACTTGAGTGGCTAACCCATACGCCTAATTTTGTTCTTTTATATATTATGGTATGATTACCAGCCTAGCTAAGCATGAACAACAAAATCTCAAGTAGAGATTTTTAAACCACATTAATTTCTTGATGAAGGTGAATAAGGAAGAAGAGGAATTAATTCATCCGTATATAAATGCAAATTAATTCAACATATATGCATCAACAAAGTCGTGGTCACACATGTAACATATAAATTTGTATATACATGTCTACAAAAATTTAGTTAAACTAATTGTTTGTAGGACTTACATGTCACTGCCATTGAATATGATAAGAGAAGCAGGCTGATCGGGTGAGAGGCAGAACAATAGCCGAACTATGTATACACATAGAGTAATGCTATGAAAAAATTAAAATTAAACATCATCAGCCATATGTATCGCATTATAATATGGAATGAGATTAGAATAATGATTCAGGGAATTTATTTAAGCAAATATATATAGTTCATCATAAACACTTGGGTGATAAAAAACAAAATTGACTTGGATCGAACAATTAAATACTCACCTCCCAAAACATAGATGTAGGATTATCCACAAGGAAGCTATTATCCAACTTGATTCTTTGTATGCTATCCACACCTTCAAAAGCAACAGCCAATCTTCTTGTTAAAGAAAAAATTAGGAAGAACTTCAAATCCAATCTTCAAATTAATAACAAGTTTTCATAGGGAATTGAAGAGATGAAAATGATCAAAGCAAAAGTTTTCATTAAGGTAGACATACCGATAACATCACAACATGGACATAGAGGTCAGTCATGATTGTTAAGAAGCACCTGTTTTCATTTATTATTTATTAATGTCCTCTTTATATTGCTTATGAAGGAGAACCGGCCATAATATAATTGAAAACATTTTTACGTACTTTGAGAATGCTTCAGCATAGGATCCAGATATATCTTTAATAAGCGTGTAAATCAAAGCTCCAAGTGTCAAACATGCTAGTGTAGAAAATATTACTCTTGCAGTTACTACAGAAATCCCAGAGGTGTTTTCCCTAAGCAAAATATATAAATAGAAATACACAGTAAATATCTTTACAATATGTTTGATATGATTCATGATGCATTGATCACCGATAAAAATCAAAGAAAAAAATCTCGTGTTGTCGTAGTGAAACCGGAGAGGTTGACGATTGTTAAAGGTAATATATAAGAAATCAAGTAAATGATGATTTGCCTTGGTCAATTGAAAAGAAAACATCGAGAAAGAAATAATTAGTGTACCTCAAAAAATATTTACGTACACTTTTCATTTCAATCGTAAATGCTTTACATTTTAAAGACACAAATGGAGCTCAATATATATAAATATGATAGATCCAGTAGTGCCCATATATTGCTATTTTAATGGTAAATCAATATCCTAATTTATTCTTACCTTTTATGACGTCTCACTAACACAAAATATAACGGATTTGTCGAAGATTCTTCACGTGATAACTTGAAGAACTGAACAAGGACGTATCCAACGCTAAGAAGGCTGTAGAAGGTAGTAAATATGATATGTAAAAATTCTCTCATTATGCTTGAAGCTTGAACCAAAATAAAGACATTATTTGGAAGAGGCTCCATGTTTATTAGGGTTACTGGCACACATAATTTGCTCCATGAAGGCTAGTTTGCAAACTTAAAAGTTAACATAAGAAAAACTATTCTTAATATATGCAAAGTTTCAAATCAGAGCTAGCTTCCACCTAAAGAAGATAGAGAATTAAGAAAAAGAAAGATGCTGAATTTGATTGCAACACCTTGAGCCATATACAACAAACATCATTTTTCCATTAATATAATAAATGGGTTCATCGACATGCATGATTAGCAACTTTCACTGCATTAATTAGAGCATCATGTGTTTAATTTATTTACTCTTTTACATCACATATAAAGCTGTGGATACGAGATCATATGTTTGAAATCAAATATGTAATATATGTTTGAAATCAAATATGTAAGTAATTTTAATTCTTTAGAGACTTGATCATGCATGTTGCAAAGACTCGCTTAATTGATTTTGAAATTGATCAAGTTTTTGAAATCTCATATTCTGAACAAGAAAACTACAAAAGTCACATTTTTTATTGTACAAAGAAATATGCAAAATGGTCATGTTTAATGTGATATATAACCACCATAAGTAACATATAATTAAAAGCCCTTTAAACAGTCATTATAGCCCAAATGAACTTCCAAGTGAAATGTAAAAATGATTCCAAAGTTGTTAAACAACTCATAAACGGAAAGTAGATTACCTTCCTAGAACATACATCGAAACAACGAAAATAGTTGTCTTGATCCAACTTGATTCCTTATAGAAAACCCACGCCTAAAAATAACCGGTATACACAAATTAATGTCAATTCACTTGATTAAAAATATGGTGTATACAAATATATCCTACCGGTATACACAAATTAATGTCAATTCACTTGATTAAAAATATGGTGTATACAAATATATCCTAGTGAATGCAAATAATAATACTTAATATATTTACCATGATAAGGGCTAGCTAGCATAAATACACGAAAGGTAAAGATACGAGTGTCTAAAGTGAAGTACATCACACAATTAAGCTAGATATATTTTTTACTTCATCCAATGATTTGAAGATGATATATATTTCGGTATCCAAGTTGAAGCAGGGAATCAAGCCAACAACGAACCCGTTCCATCAAAAAGATAGAACGGATGGAATATTGACAATGCACTTGGACGGACCGATCATCTCACATAACAGACTGGTCACGTCACTCAACGACAAGACTAAAGGGAGTGGGATGCTCTAAGCCTCACCACCTCCCTCATCAAGGACGCCAAACACCGCCCCTGGCTCTTGCCAAGGGGGTCGCTATGTAAAGTTCATTGTGCTGCTAGCTAGAAAAGAGAAGACAGTTTAGGTTTTCTTTTCAAAATCAAATATATTTAAATGATTTTCACCACCACACCCCAAGAAATGCCAAGTTGAACATGTTAGACATGAAAACAAAAAAGATGGTGTGGCAAGTGTGTTCAGCTCACCACAACTCCCTCTATCCTAAGTGCATGGGCACCTGTAAATTCAAGGAAAATGAAAAGTCCACTCGGATTTTACAATTTAGGGTCAGGATTTCGACTATTTGCGGGTATGATTTTTGATTATTTGCAAGGATTTTCCATTCCGTTATTTCCTTTTGCATTAGACTTATAAAAGGTTTTAATAGAATTAATTCTTTTTTAAAATAACAAAATCCTATTCTTGTGACTTTTGAGCAATTTGATATCGTTTCCGTGTATTTCCTTTCTTTTGTATTTTATGCACACGAAGACTAGCTGAGATGGTCGGTATTAATGGAAAACCACATATTGAGTTGTAGAGCTTGATCTTCCCCAAAGATATAGTGCAAAGTAGCGGAGTAGTTGTGGGGTTGGCTGTTGTACAATTGTGGTGTTCCCTGTGGTGCAAACTTCCGTGTAAATGCCATAATAACTGATCCGATGATAACGTTTTTTGGGCTTAGCCCACAAGCAGATTTTAGATCAACTCGCGGTTATAAATATATCTCCTTTTGTGAATGTAACCTTGATGTAGAAAGTGTGAATGTAGCTTGATTACTCTAACCGAGTTAAACATGTTAATTCCTTTTCTTCTTTATTTTCTTCATATCTTTAACCGTGTGTTTTGCGCAATGTTTTAAAACCTGGGTCGACCCGGCCGGTTCAACCGGTTGGACCGTGACCCGGGGTGGAAGGCGGGTCAATTGAGAACGGTTTTTTGTAAAAATGCGGACCGGATCGAACCGGTCGGGTTTCCCCTAACCCGCGGTCGAACCGTTTATGTCGAACCGGTTAAAACCGGATTGACCCGTTTTGATATGGCTTTGATCGATTAATTGATGTTTTCTTCTCCTATCGACTGTGAAGGTGACGGTTTTGGTTAGTTTATTGATTATTCATTGTTAATTTATCATTGTTTCAAGGTTTTTGATTGTGTAGATTATGTAATTAGGATCCAATTAACATATGTTTATTGATTATAACATTGCTTTTCAATTCAATTAAATATGGAATCAACGGAAGAAGAACGATTACAAGCACAATCTATAACATGTTTTGATATTTTTTCAATGTTTAAACTTTGAAGACATCAAATTATTGGTTTTATATGTCTATGCATTATATAGGAAAGTAAAAATATATGAAAATAGAAAAAGATCATAAACCGGGTTGACCCGGCGGTTCAACCTATTAATAAAGATCGAGAATTTCTAAGAAGTGATGATGATTCCTATTAATAAAGATCGAGTCAATGACATCTGTCCATCAATAATTCTAATCCTTGCTTGAAAATTTTACGTGTATACCAAAGATGAAATGGTAAAAAGTGAAGTTGCTCATGATTTGCAAGACATTGAGGTCAAACCCGAGGAGATCGGAGTTCAGGAGATGTCTCAATGTGAAGAATTTCGGGTCGTCAAGTATGATCCTTTTATTTACCATTAAAAAAAAGTTCTTGAATCATCCAAGAAAAAAAAACACGCTAGAAGGTTCCTTAGAATCCTGACTTTGTGGGATTAATCATAAAAAACCATTTTGAATAGGTCAAACTCAACTAAGCTATCAAAACTTTTTCATGATACCGATGTTAAACAAGACTCCAAGCCTTGTCCTTTGGTTAATTCCGCATCAAAAGTGTAAAGGATAAAGAAGCAACAACTTAAACTTATAAATGATATGAACATTCATACCCCCATAACAGCAGTATATACGGAAAACTCCATCAGCAGTGCTATCCCCCACCTGCAACAAATTTGACAAAAAAATAAAATAAAATAACTCGAAGGGAAACTGATTTAGAAGCAAAAACATCAACAATTTACTTAAATCTTAAACTTCTATACCATATAATTTGACATTCATAACAATAAAATACAAGGTTAATCGAGATAATTCTTGGAAAGAAATCGGAGATAGAGAGTTCTCTACATAAAGCTTGTAATTTAACTAATAACTTGTAGAAGTCACCCCACACGTTACCATGAGAAACTCACTTTGCAGTTTGTATATACAACATTATTTTCAAATGTCAAAAGTAGAAACAAGAGAAAACTATAAAAGAAGTTATGTAAGGGACAAAAAACATCACTTTACAATAAAGGATCCAAAATTGCAACTTATAAAAACTGTTCAAATGAAAAAAAATTGAGAGAAAAAAATGGAAACGTGGAAATCCATTATGATCAGTGGCAAAATCTCTAATTCCAAATAAATTCTTATTTATTATAATATTTGTTATATGATATGTTGAAAAAATTATAACTTCATGTAAGTTGTGGTCTAAAAAAATAATGCGAAATGAATAGTGAACTGTGTATAATTACCTTGCTCCCAAGTTGAAACAAGAAATAAAACCATCAATGGCGAATACGTAAGCAAACCCAGCAACCATTACACAAAACAATACGATCAACAACGCCTTCACCGCTACTCCTACGGCCGATGCTGTCACCATTATTGCTCCAAGTTCTGTGTTGGGAAGCACGTAAGGTTTTCGAGTCTTTATAAATGCGATGAAGAATATAAAATAGCAAATTAAAAGGGTATTTGTCTATTTTTAGTAAGGATTGTTGGTTTTTGGCTTCTGTCGCCAGGCTTTATAATAGCAATTGCCAACGAATTTGTGTATATTTAATTTTGGTTGACATTTAGAATTCCTATTCCTATCTCTTTATGTATACTTTGTCAAAAGTCAAAAGAACGACGTAGAAGTAAAATAAGATCTTAAAAAAATAAATATTGACTGAATTATTGTGGATATATGATGTTGATTGTAAATATCGATTTGGTTATTTGGTTTGTTCCCGTATTTTCAAATTATTGCCGACTTTGTTTCCAAGTCATTAAATTTTCAATTGTCAATCTCTTCCAATTACCAATTTGCATTTAAACGAAATTCTAAAAATAAGACTTATCACAAAGACAAAAAATTAATCGATCAATACTTATTATTAAGCTATATTTTATTATGATTTTCATTTTGGGAAAAAGATAAACTACATTAATCATATTAACCATTTTTCAAAAATTAGTCAAAAATCGGTAAAACACCTAAAATAGTTGGTAATTTCACAAATGATATTTGCGAAATCACTTAAACGTCTGAAAAAATTGTCAACCGTACGAAGAAAAGTGAAATTGGCTCAAAATGACAACAATCTAGCACAAATGGCTCAAGATGACAACAATCTAGCACATATAGTAAGTTTTTCCGTCTTTTATATGTTTATACGTTTATGTAGCCTATTATACATTCTTTATTGTATAATAACTTCAAATCAAATATTTTTCTTAGATAGCATATGAGAATATCTCAGATCTACGTTGAAAAACAAAATTTTCACAAATGTCATCTGCAAAAATCTGATATTTACAAGGTGAAGCATAAATTTTCCGCATATAACATCTTTGAAATTTTATGATCTTCAATGTAGATATGAATTTTTTGCAGATGACATCTGTAAAAATCTATGATTTACAGTGTATATTATAATTATACATGAGACTTATTAGTTATTAGGCGAGCTATGACTCGACAACATCACAGTAAATTAATATACACGACGACCTTCTTTTTGGATATGGTTTTGAGGTTCCTTGAGGGTGGAAGTAAATTCTCGATCTTTCAAAATCATGTTGCCAAACTTCTAGAGTGCATCGACTATTAAATGAATGATAGTATGTCGGCACATCTATTGTTATGCGTTTTGTTTTGGACTAGGGGATGCCTCAAAAAGAAGGTGTCATGAGAGATTGTGATGTCTTCATTTAGATGTTCCTAAAGTAATTGGTATCGAGTCATCCTTTGAGTATTGAGACTTGATATGAAGCAACAACTATGAATTTTCGTTTTAGGGTATTTTTTTTTCTTTTTGTAGGGATATTATGAAATCCTCTTTTAGTATTATACTACTATAGATAATGTGTAACATTTATAAGTGTGTAAAGTATATGTTTAATATTTATTTGCATTGATTACTTTCTATATTTTGTTTTCTACATACAATAAAGCCAATTTTAATTCTAACAACATTAGCAAGATGATCCAGTTCTGTCATTAGCTTGTCAAGCATTGCATCTGCAACACCGATCCATTTTTTGTCCCTTTTATTTTCTCTTAGTATCAGTAACCAATTCTAGATTTTCTTACATCTATGTTCAGAGAACGTATGTATGATTGTACATTCATTAGTATTAGACTCTCTTATGAGTAATTTTGGTTGGATTCTTCTGATGGGTTTTCTATGCATCTTTATATTAGATTTAGGCAATGGAAGCATTCAAACATAATCATAAGTGTACATGCACCATAGATCTAGGTTTTACTATTATGACAACGTACTTTCAAAACTATGAATTTAAACTATTGAAAGGGAGAGATTTACTAACCTTTCAAGTATAATCATATATACTTATGAATCCTTGATGATCTTTTAATTCCTTCCTATCACTTAGAAGGACTAACACCTAAAGTAGGAATGTCCCTAATGGCTCACACTCAAAAGTCTAAAACCCTAGAATATTTAGGAGAGAGAAGAGACTGACTATCAAAATCTAGTTCTTCAGCCTTTTAGGAGGTTGGATCGATTTTCTCAAAGGCCATATGGTTTTATTTATAGTTGAGGTAGCTTGTAGACAAGACAGATTTGAATCAACTAAATAATCAGATTTAATCAAGAATCAAATCTTTATCCTTATCAGATACTAGGATTGATTCTATAACCTTTTTAGAGCTTCCAAAATCGTCCACCCTCTTTTGGAACTCTAGAATTTTCATTTTGCTCGACTATTTAATAATTAAGATTTAGACCCCACACGTTTGATCAATTCCCAATTAATTATAATTAATTCCAAGTTAAGTCAAATCAATTCTAAATTAAATTTAACAAGTTTCTAATTAATTTATTAATCTGTAGTAAATTAATAAACTATTTCCTCACTCTCTTAAAAGTTATTATTGTTATTTCAGCGCCTGAGGACAACCCAAAAAGTACTTTGTTTTTACTCCCAAAGTGATACAATTTAGTTATGACATTGAATACCCATTTCCAACATCTCTAGCTCGCTTCATCCCTTCTAGTATGTAATCAGGCATTTTAGTTGATAGTTGATAATTCCGAACATCAACAAATAGGTTAATATCATAACAATCTTCATCTCACAATGTCAAACATAAAATTTAGATGAACTCATTTTTACAGCAAAAAAGAAACCATTAAGATTAAAACATGTATAGTTCTCATAAAGAATGTAGTATGTGAAAAATAAATATTGTTAGGTGAATGCACAAAGAACGTGGTAGGTGGAAATGGAAATATTGTCTAGTTAATTGTAATTGTAATAAAAAAAAAGCCACATTTAATGACCGTTTCACATATAGATGTTGTCGATTCATAGATCTCATATGTAAAATGGGACTCGGAATAGCATATTTTCATAGATGGTAGTTGTGAATATGCAAATGCCATCTATGAAATGATCATAGATTTTTTAAAACAAAATGGTAACTTCTTGGATGTAATGACCCGAAAATCGTTCCCTTAAAGAGGTTAGTTTTGTGTTACTCGGATATTAATTGTTGTAAAGTTTATTTCAATTCTAAGGGTATAGGATGAAATAAATTAAATAAAAATTTGTTACGTAATACCTAAATGAATTATTCAACATTTAAAATGTATATGGATTAATTAAAGAGTTTGGCGGGTAAACATAACTTATTAAAATATATAAAAGATGTTGAGGGGCCGTAATGTCATTAAAGGAAACATGGTTTGTAAGATATATAAGTTTGGGGTAGGAGTTGTCAAGCATGGGAATCTCAAGGGACCAAAATTGTAACTAGAGCTTTAAAAGCCTCATAAAGGATTGAAATCAATTAAAAAGCTTCGTGTTTTGTTTTTATTCGTCGGTTTCTTTAATTGGGGGCTATTAAGGGCATTAAAGAGAAACAAACGCACAAACCGTTCTTGATACGTAGAATGTCGAATGGGAAACGTGTCAGTTAAAAGAAAACGTAAACAAGAATGAAGGATTTATACATCATTTCGTTATATCTTCGAATCAGAATAATTAAATTGGGTTTTCCGGTTGATCTCAAAACCTCTAAAACCCTCAGCAATAAAGAAAACGAATTTTTCTATGTATCTTCATATGCCCCTCACCACATGTATATATAGATGGAGATATACCCTAACGTGAGAGATGGAAGGAATCTTGAGGATCTCGAGTCAAATCGGGAACTCAACCCACAAGTTAAGTAAATATTCTAAAAATCGGTCCATCAACAATTTATCTTCTTACCATAATAACTGGATTTAATGATAACATTATATATATATATATATATATATATATATATATATATATATATATATATATATATATATATATATATATATATATAAAGAGAGAGAGAGAGAGAGAGAGAGAGAGAGAGAGGTTCAAATGTGGATTGACATCTATTGTGCGGACGTGTGTACAGTGTTATTCTGTGAAAATGACAAAGAAAATATGTTGTTTGATAATATAAATACGTTCAATCTTACATAACTATTGTCATTAACACACATTTTCACTAATTAAATCATTTATAAAATTATTATAGACTTTTTATTATTATTCTCATTCTGTCATAATGTTGTCAGAATGTTTATTGAGTCGTATTCTGTCAGAATGAAAGTGAGTGAAAAACGATCTGTGAGAACAAAAATAAATAAGAATTAGTGATAATGCATGAAAATGATGATATTTATGTACGGTTGAACGTATTTGCATTACTAAACAACTTATTCTCTTTGTAATTCTCATAGAATAGCACTGTCCATACGTCCGCACAATAATTGTACATCCACATTATAACCTAGCTATATATATATATATATATATATATATATATATATATATATATATATATATATATATATATATATATGATGTGGTCCCATAATTATCTAACAATAATATATAAATATATGTATAATTGTATAAGCGTTATAATGAATGTTATCATATTATTGGTACCCTTACACCCTGTTCCTGAGTCAAAATTAAGGAGGGAAGCGGAGAGAAAAGAAGAGAATCCGAGGGAAAAAAGGAGTGAAGATTGTTCCCGAGATTATTTTTTGGAATGATTTGGAGAGAAAGAGAATCATCGATACAAGAAAATCCCGATGATTACCAAACTACTCCTATATACATTCACGTACAAGATCACAGAGGAAAAAAAATCGTTGCTTCTCCTCTTCACGCTCTGCAATCGGAGACGATTCCATAGACGGGTTCCTAATCAGCTTCGTCTTCAAGCTTCCCATTGACCGGTTCCTGATCAGCTTCGTCTTAAAGTTTCCATTATCAGGTTTCATTTTTTTTTCTTTGATTTGTTTTTTTATGTTTCTTATACATGATGCTATTCTTCTTATACGCCATATATTTCTTGGCTATGGGTACTTATTTGGCATTTATTATATAATCAAGAAAAGTATATGAACTCACCTGCTCTTTCACTAGACTTCCAGTTTCATGAAGTTTGCATTAGTTGTTTCTATGTTTCTTCTCTGTTATTTGGTGGTGTATGGGTACTTATATAGTCTTTTTCTGCCTCTGTAAAATCACTCCCAAGTTTTACAAATGTGTTTATCCGCATAAATTTAATAAAAAGTTGCTGGATTTCTCAAAAAATCTCATTACAATGAGTCTTTTTCTGCCTCTAAAAAAGATTAATTTAAGCAAGTAACTATGAGCATTACTGCATTACAACATGTACCATGCTTCTTTCTGTTAATTGGATTAGTTTAAGCTAGTGTTAATATGATTATATAGTTTTGCCAAAGATTAATTTTTTGATTATCATCTCAACATAGAAGATCACAGAATACCCTATTATACATATTCATGAGTACTCTTGGGTGGTGTGCCTCATTGTAAACTGTTATGTTAAGTCTCATTCTTATCCACCTTCCTTACACCACCATATATTGTTTGATTTAGCTGATAGGATTGGTTTAAGCATAACATTATTTCATATTCATTTTCTTGGGGATTTTGATAGAATTACTGGTTTATACATTTGGGCTTGAAATAACAATATAAGTGCAACAAACTACCATCCGCTAGGGAACTGAACAAGCTGTTCATATTTCATTTTCTTGGGGATTTGGATAGAATGACTATGAAAATAAGTCTGATCACAAAACTAACTATAGGCAAAACAAACAATGAGCAACAATAGCATTGCTACTAAAAAATATGAGGTTTTATCGAATTACAATTTATATATTTTTTAGTATAATCTTATTTGGGTTTTAAAAAGCCTTCATTAGGTGTACATAAATTTTATCACTAAAGATTTTCATAAGTAAAATCAATCTATTTTTCCTTTTCCTTTTTCCGATTCTGGTTTCCATCCTTATAACGTTTAATCTATTTTTCCTTTTCCTTTTTCCGATTCTGGTTTCCATCCTTATAACGTTTAATAATTACAAAAATTCAAAAAAATAAGACAAAAAAGTATGTGGGTCGACCTACATGAACACAAAGCTTATTAGAAGTTTATTTTCGTTTGTGATGATTTATTTGATTCTTTACTTGGTTTGGTTTAAAGAAGTAAGTATATTTGTTTTGAGAATTATAATGATACTTTACAGCTTCAATGCAACCACACCTAATATGAAATGGATATTCATGTTACCCAAATTGTTAACAAATGATGTGACCACAAATCCACATATAACACAAGTATTACAGTTTAATAATTTTCATAAAATAGGTAACAATTTCGATGGATAGTGAGCTACAAACACCCACTCAATTTCTGAGAGTCAGGCAAAGGCAAGTAGTTCATCTGCTTTGCTTGTTGATGGCCATTCTGACACATCGTGCCCTTGCCAACACAAACCGTCCTAAATTACCTTCTAGGAAACTTATTTTAAAACGGCGACGTATACGTGAACAGTTGCTACACGACCTTTCAAATGGTGGTCAATGCCGTGAACTTATCCGTATGAGTGAGCAGGCTTTTAAGAAATTGTGCGCTATCTTACAAGTTGGTGGTCTTCGAGCTACTCAACGCATGTCCGTTGAAGAGCATGTTGCAAGATTTTTGCACATTGTCGGCAATGATTTTAGAAATCGATTTGTCTCTTGGCTATACCGTCGATCTAAATCTACTACAAGTAGGTGCTTCCATAGAGTTCTCCGGGCAATTATATCACTGGAAAGTCATTATATTCAACAACCAATAGGTGATGTTGTCCAAAAAGAAATTCAAGAAAAAAACGATTTTATCCTTACTTCAAGAATTGTATAGGTGCAATTGACGGGACACATGTTCGTGTCAAAGTACCTAACAAAGATGCCCCTAGATATCGTGGTCGCAAGGGATACCCTACGATAAATGTCTTAGCTGCTTGTACATTTGATTTAAAGTTTACGTACATTTTAAGTGGCTGGGAGGGTACAACATCAGACTCGAGAATACTAAAGAATGCGCTCAATAGAGAAGATAAACTTGTAATTCCTAAGGGTAAATTTTTAATACCAAAAGTACTCTTATGTGTAATCCAATTTTTAATACATAACTAATTACAACTTATTTGTAGGCCGATACTATTTGGTAGATGTTGGTTTGCCTCATACAACTACACTAATGGCACCATATCGCGGTGTCAGATATCATTTGAAAGAGTATTCTGCTCGGGCCCCTGAGAATGCAAAAGAGTTGTTTAATCTCCGTCATGCTTCATTACGTAACGCTATAGAACGGGCATTTGGTGTTCTAAAGAGAAGGTTTGCTATCATTAGAAGTACACAAGAACATTTTTATTCTTGTGAAACGCAATCAGACATTTTCTTGGCATGTTGTATTTTACATAACTTTTTGTTAGAAGAAGATCGAGACAAAAATCTTGAAGATGAGATCCTACAGGAGATGTTAAATGAACCAAGAGAGGAAATGTGCCATAATATAAGGGAGACAAGTGAAGGTAATGTTGTGGCAGAGCAAATGAGGAACTTAATTGCAAATCAAATGTGGACTGATTACTTGCCAAATCGAAACCAAGAGATAGATATGTCAATGTAGCTACTAGTTTTTATTATAGCATTTCAATTTGATTTTGTATGGATCTTTTGTGTTTGACTTGATTTTGTATGAATCGTTACTGTTTTGACTTTATTTGTGTTATTTATCTTTTGGACATGTTATTTAATCATTATTTGTACATCCTCTAAGTATGTATTTTTTATGTTATCAATGCTTGGTTTGTTATTTATGATGTTATGCAGGTCAAAATGATGAATGAAGAACAAGTTACTAAGAAAGAACATATAAAATGGACAGATTGGATGGGTTTATTGTTTTACTCAATCTATGATGACACAAGATGAGAAAGGATTAAAGATTAGTGGAAGTTTCATCCCACAAGCGTACTCTAACATGGTGGAGGAGCTTAATCAAAAGTTTGGGAAGAGTTTAACAAAAAGTCATTTAAAGAATCGTTTGAAAACTTTAAAATCAGGTTTCTCGCAATGGTATGACATGTTCCGCGGAACTTCATTGAGTGGGTTCGGTTGGAATTCTGAAACACAACTAATTGAAGCGGACGAGGAAGTGTGGGCCAACCTAATTAATGTAAGTTTCTTTTATTGCATGTTACTTAGTTTGTATATATTTATGTTATTTTTCTTAACAATAATTGTATTTGGGATTGTGTGTTACAGTCAAAGCCAAAGGCAATTTCATTGAAGTCCAAAAAAATACCAAACTACAATGAAATGATAGCTTTGTTTGCGAGAGATAGGGCTTCAGGAGTACATGCTGAAACCCCAAAAGAGAAGAATGCTCGATTGAACAAGACTGGGGATAACAAAGTGGAAACAATTGAAGAAGTGGATCAGTTACTAGCAAGCAATGACATAGCACTTGAGAAACAACAAAAAATAATGATGATGATGATGATGATGGTCTTGATGATATTCAAGTGTTATCTCCTACATGCTTTTCACCGGTGCAAAATTCAAGTTCTAAGAAGTACAAAACTAAAAAAAGGAAACATGAAATTGAAGATGAAGATGAACCTGAAGTTGAACCTGAATCGTTTGAAAAGGTTATTATGAGTGCAGTTACAGATGTGGCTTCTGCTATGAGGGAGGGTAGCAAAATCTTCGAAAACTCTCATCACCGGGTTTATACTGGTGATGAAATTTATAAAGAGTTAGAGCCAATGGATTTGGAACCAGATGAATTAGCAGAAGCTCTCATGTTTTTGTCGCGAAATCAATCTGATGCGGGGACATTATTTATAGTTCCATTTAAAATACGAAAAAGTTTGCTGAAAAAAAATGATGGGGGCAAGTAAATGACTTACTTAGGATGATAGTTTTTTGGTTTTTTATCAGTTTGACTTCATACTTTTTGGTTTTTGGTTTGAGTTCATACATTGGAATTTGTTTGATTATTCTTGCATTGACTTTAAATTGGTTTCTTATGAATTTGTTTGATTATTCATACATTTATGTTATTTTTGGTTTGGGTTTATTTACTTCTTTTACCCTTTATATTGATTTTGTTTGAAAAAGTTATATAAATGAAGAATATACTAGAATTGTGATTAATAATGAATTATGCATTAATGATTATTATATAAATAATCATGTGAAAAAAATAATTAAAGAAAAATAATTTAGGCATAATTTTGTTTTCAAGAGAATCGTGTGGTATATATTTGAAATTATGGAAAAAAGGTGACAAGGGTATAGTTGTCCACTTTTAGTTTTCATTTCTTTTCCTTTCAACTCGGGAACACAAAGAAAAATAGTTTTCCTTTCCTTTCTCTCGAACTCGGGAACATAAAAATACACTTTACTTTCCTTTCCATTCTTTTCTTTTCTCTTCACATTTCTCTTCTTTTATTTTCTTTCCTTTAAATGAAACTCGGGAACAGGGTGTTAAACAATCATGTCCATTAATCATAATAGTATAGGATCAAAGCGGTTTTCGTTACAATTTACGTAACTGAACCTATCAATGGTCACATATACGTATATACTACCTCCGTCCCAAATTAATTGTCCACATTTCACTTTTGAAGTCTTTATTCTTCAACTTTGACCTTAAATATTTTTCTTTTTGATAGATAATACTTGATGCAAAATATATAAATCGATTGTATTTTAAATGTCTTTTCATCGTTATAAGTTTCATCAAGTAATAAATAACACAAATTAAAATATTTAAAGTCAAAGTTGAAAAAAAAAGACTTCAAAAGTCAAAAGTGGACAATTAATTTGGAACGGAGGGAGTAACTAACGAGATAGATTAAACATGATGTGTGATTTTAAATTCTAAATAGATTTCCAACGAGTTCCTCTTTAGATTGATGTGTGATCAAACTTCAAATAAGTGTAACTAATAATGGAGTTAACCGAATTCTTAATTTTGTACAGAAAAACATAATTGTTCTTAAACAAAACATAAAACAGTATAAATCTCCCACTAAAAGCAAATATCACATCAACGTGTGTAGTATGCTCATGAAAGACTTATGGAGGTAATCCATATATGAGCAGATCTGCTTTTATAGAGTTTGTTCATATGTGTTATATATATTTCCATTTTGCACTATTGCATTAACAAAAGGAAACTTGATGTCTGCTTTAACTTAATAGAACTTCTGTTATTGGAATATAACATTGCTGACTTATTATCATAACTTTAGTGGTCCTTCAATACCAATAATGTGTGGCCTCGTTACAAAATTCCGCATCCATATTCCATGCTACAAATTATTCTGTGGGTATGGAAGAAGCTACCAAAGTCTATTCCATGAAATGCTTCATCACGCTAAAATGTAAAAGTATCCCGATATGGATCGATAACCATTTTGGCATCATATTCTTAATAAAAATGATCTTCAAAACATATGATTTCCTATAGTTGAGCATATAGCCTTTTTGTTATATATAGATATCTCAAAATCAATTTGGCTGCTTTCTTATGATCCAAACTTGGGTTGCGCAGATATCTGACCAAAACCAGAAAGATAAATTTACTCTTACTCAATCTGTGGTACACAAAATCATCTACTGTATTTACCTCAAAAACAAAAGAGATAATAAATTAATGAAACATTGGTACCACATGTAGGATATCAAAAGTTGAGGTTGTTGAGATTGTGTATTATGAATAGGAGATTGAATAACATTGTCGATCACTGATTCATAATCTACATACTATCAAAATCACTAATAGGAATTAAGATTGATTCCTCCGTAAGGACAATGTTTTAACCTTGCTTCTCCCCCAAACTCAACATCCTCAAATAATGTTGATATATACAGAATGCAAGGTCAATATCCTTGCAGCTGAGAACTAACATATTACCCTCATTCCATTCCTTAAATTTAATCCCATTGAGTACATGAATCATATCAATTAACAAGCTCCTCTTTAGATTGACTTATTAATCACATATTTATCACCACATAGAAACAAAAAAATCGTCACATATTGATCACCACATATATGTTTATTCGGCCAAATATCAGTCGACCTTTGGGTCGGCTAATACCTGCATTAATAAACACATAAACTAAAAATTTTGATAATAAGAATTGATATATATCATGTCAATTAATGAGTTCCTTTTTGTAATGACTTATTAATTACATGTAACCTAAATATTGTCGTATATTTATCATCAAACATGTATTTATTCGGCCAAATATTAATCTACCTTTGATTGGATTAATATCCGCGTTAATAAACACAAACCATAAAATTTAAGTTCTTTGTAGATTAATTTTCACAAAAGAGATCACTTTGACGATATATTGTGTCAATTAATTTACCCTTAAAATAAATAATATACGATAACTTAATTTATTGGTAACCAAAAATTAAACGACAATCATATATAAGATATAGTGTCTAGTTAATGTAACCAAAGATATTGCCAAATTAATCTATCAAATCATAAATCATAGTAAGTAAACAACAAGAACCCACACTTTAATTTAAACACCTTAAAATATTTTAAGGCACAGTAACTGCAACCAAAACTAAAAAATTTTAAACCCACATTAACTGCAACAAAAAATGAAAGCAGCTAATTCATATTATAATTAAAAGATTTTGTAAATTTAAGGCGTACTACTAATTTAAATGTTACATTGTAAATTAGCATTATTGGGTTTTTGTTGGTACGGTAATATAATCTAAATGTAAACCGTAGTTTACATAATCATATAAAATTAAGCTCACTAATTCACTTAAGTGTATAGAGTCCTTGATTAGATAAAACATAAATATGAGTTTGTCGACTCCTTCACGTGGGTTCTATAGCAAAAATAAAATAATAATAATAATAATAATAATAATAATAATAATAAAATAAAAAATCCCAATAAATTACACGATGTTGTTATTGCTCGTTAAAAGAAAACCAACAACATAGTATTTCAGAGCATAAGATGACAAGCATATAATTAAGTCATGAAATATATTAAACTTTATTTGTGATGAGATAAAAAATTTAAACACATAAATCATTGACAAATACGGTAAGTAAATAATCTACTAATTCTTACCTTATAACAATAAATTAATTTACATGTTTAAAATCATTACCAAACACATGACTTGACCCATACGAACTCATATGAACAAAAAAAAGCACAAAAGAAAATCTGCCAATGATCAACTTTTAAAGTTAGTGATTAAACACTGACAATATCAAACGAATTAAAAGTATGCATGGGTTGAAAAGTTAGTTAGTGTAGTCAAATATTATGACTAAACAAATATCCTTCGGTACTTATTGCTTAAAAATAAATAAATTATGCAACTAAAGTACAAAGGGTAAACTTATCAAGAGCAAAACAAGAAACATGTTTGTTTAATTCGAAAACTAATTACGGAGAGATCTTAAACCAACAAAAAAAAATTCAGCAAAATAGGTATGTCTATATGATTTTAAATCAACCAAAAGAAATTCTAATAACATATTTGAGTAGGCTCTGATATCAATGGTTGGTTATTTTGATAACCAAAACATAAAACACGGAAACATAACTATGGATATTTAATCTCGAATCTAGTTAAAAGACAACTTAAACAAGGATGAAGGATTCATACCTGATTTCATTATGATCTTTGAATCTGAAGAATTAGGTTGAGTTTTCTAGTTGATCTCAAGACCTCTAAAACCCTCAGCAATAAAGAAAACGGATTTTTTTTTGTGTATCTTCATATGCCCCTCATCACATGTATATATAGATGGAGATATACCCTAATGTGAGACATCGAAGGGATCTTGAGGATCTTGAGTCAAACCGGGAACTCAACCCACAAGTTAAGTAAAAATTCTATAAATCGGTCCATCAATAATTTATATTCTTACCATAATAATTGGATTTAATAATAACATTATATATATATATATATATATATATATATATATATATATATATATATATATATATATATATGATGTGTTCTCATAATTATCAAACAAAAAAACAAGAAAATGAAGCAACCGTTTTTCTTGGGGTATTACATAATCATCAAGATCACCTTCGATTTGTTTATGGGTTCTTGAAGCATCGGCGATAGGAAAAAAAAAGACGAATGCGAAGAAGACGGGAAGGAACGATCGCAAGAAGAGAGAGAGAGAGAGAGAGAGAGAGAGAGAGAGAGGAGGAGGAGGAAACGGAAGGAAGGCTTTACGATATTTTGTGGTGCCTAGAGGCTGTGAAATCGACACAAAACTTGTGAGATTTTTTATTCTTTCTTTCTTACAAGTTATGGATTCTTTTGCAAGGGTTATGCACGAAAAAGGTGAAGTACTCTTGTGTGGGTGTGTGTGGTTTGAACATATTTTATTCCATTCATTTTTATTAGTTGTGTGGTTTTTTTCTTGCTATCATTAGGCTGCTATGAACAATCATTAAGGTCCTCTAAAGAGTCCCAATACACCATGTCGTGTTTGCTTAAGGGCAGATTTCATTATCTAACTTCAAAGTTCATAGAATGTTCGATTTTCCATCTCTCGTTTATGTCCTATAAAGTGTGAGTTAAGAACTGAAATGTGCAGCCTATATGCCATATTATATGGAGATAGGTTCAAATGTTTCTAACAACTATTGTGTTCCTGAATGCACCAATAAAAAATTAGCAAATATTAAATAATAATTAAACTGTTAAAAGGTATAATAGTAATCTTTACCATAGTTAATTTTAGTAATTATTTAAAATATTTAATATCCTTTAAATGAGGATAATCAGGTTAAAACCCTACATTCACATTTGCCTCTACATTCACAATTGCCGATCTCCTCTGTTCACGACATCATCCCTCACTACCGGTGCAATCTCCTTCTTCCCTGTAGCTACCGGTGTCGCCATCATCTTTCCCAAGAATAACGATCAAGTCAACATCTAAAATTAACCTATAATATCCCTTTATTTTAGGAATAAGTTTCTTATTTACCATATTAAAACCCACCTTCATCAAACGTCTACAAACACTTCCACCGACCAAAGAGGGCACTTAAACCTCTTACTGCCATCGTCACCTACACCATCCCCGAAGAAATCTTCACTTGGAAAGGGCTTTGTTTTCATTCTGCATGTGGTAGATATATGGATCGGCACTCATCAACGAAGGTAAACTCTAATTTCAACTTTTTTTTATTATGAAGGATACCTATGTTTTTTGCCGTCAATTGAAATTAAATTACTTTTTTGATGCTACACTATCTATTTTTGAATTTCTCATGTTTGGATTATGATACTATCTCCACTCAACCACCAAATGTTGTCGTTAAGTTGCTAACTGATTGTATGTTTACTCTGTCTAAATCGCTTTTTATTTTTTATTATTATTTGTTTGTTGTTTTTGTTTACTTACCTTAATTTCACAATCTGGGTGTATAAATAATCAAGTCGGTTTGGTATTAAAAGTTTATTGCTAAACAACAAATTAAGTAATAGTTATATTCATAAGTTGCACAATAGATGTTTTTGGAGATTCCTAAAAAAGAATTTTACTTTTGCTTTTTTAAACCCTTTTCACTTGCTGGATCTTTGTTTTTTTATACTTTGAGCTTTGATTCTCTATTATCTATATGTGTTGCACAAAAGGTGTTTGTGGAAATGCCTGAAAGAGAGTCTGACCATGTGATATGTATTCTGTCAAAACTCTCAGAATGCCTATCATTATGACAAAATTCGATTTCAATCTCCTTATTTGTCAAGATAGGAAAAGTAAAAAAACATTGCAAGATAGGAAAAGTAAAAAAAAAAACATTCTGGTAGAATATGCTATCATTATCCATTATATAGTTTCCATTAAATAAGTAATGCTTGTATTATGTCAGAATTTATTTGTATAAAGACATTCTGTTAGAATGTCATTGAGAATGTTTTTTAACAACAAATATATTTGCTTAACTGGTAATACTAACGAGTAATGTATGTTACTCTTTCAGAAGGGCTTGAAGAAGGACTTCAATATTGATCATACAAGAGAACGTCTTTGAATTGAGTTCAACAACAAGTGTATTTGCAAAGAATTACATTCTTGCGATAATACATCACATTTTCGTAATAATTGGAATCAAGTGGATTATTTGGACCACTGAAGAAGATCAAGTGTATTTTTTCAATAATTGTACATTTAAGAATGCTATTTCTTAAAATTTTTATTCATTTTGGATGATATTCTGTTAGAATATGTATAACTATATTAAAATATATAAGACAATTAGTCTGTAAGAATATATATGATTTTGTATTCAAGTTCGGATGTATCTTAAGAATAAAATCATAGACCATCATTCTGACTTGAATGTATATGAATAATATATGTAGAATTCTTAAATCAGGTTAATTATCAAAAATATCTGTATTGGAAATATATTCTACAAGAATAAAATCGAAAATACTTTTACTAGTTTATGGTTGGCATTCTAACAGAATAAAATTGGATTTTCAAATCTGAACTAATTTAAAATATTCAGATTTTTAAAAATAAGGGAATTAATTATCCCTTTAAATCTGAAAAATTCCTTTTTTAATATATGTTAATTGACCAAAATGCCCTTATGCTGAAATTTTTGTGATTATATGGTACATGTTACCCTATTGTGATATCATAGACTCTCAGATAATGACCATTGATTCTATTACATCCGTTTGTCCAGATATGTGCTTACATGCACACAATAGTGCTGGGAACAAATGAACCTATCCCTATTATATGTACTTAAAGTTCACTCAAGAATGATCCAAGGGTTGGACATAAATACCCTTGCTACAAGTGTCAAAAGAAATACAAAAATAGCTAATATAATGTATATATGTAGGAGTAAGGGCATAGGTGGTAAGATAAACCAACAAACCATCTTCAGTTGTACCCAAACTAAAGTGTGTTTACACTCATATCCACATTCACATATTCAGAAGTAAAAATGAACTAAAGAATACATATCGGGAAGACGTAAATCTTACCCGTTATTGAAAGCTCTGCTGGGCAAAGTGAGAGAAAATTGGACAGAGCACCAGTGGAAAATAATTGTAGGAAATTGAGTCTAGTTTCCAGAAAGTCTGATATCATCCCATTTGGAGTTGTAAATCCTATTTTATGCTCAAAACACTGAACATGGGTCAAGATGGGAAATTCTAAAACTTAAATAAAAATAATCATTCACTTAATTCTATTGCTAAGTCTATATGCGTGAAAGTAGTAACTTGAAAACACATAGTAATATGATTGTTTGTGTTGTATCAGGGATGCTTGTGATAATCTCAAGTGCTTACTAGTTTTAAAGTGGGAAAGAGCATCTTCATGACAAATGTGAGTTAATCTTTGTGGATTTTAAAGTACTTTGTTAGGGAATTCCATAACTTAGATGGATTGGAATGAACCTCGGTTATTTAGGTTGTATGTACCCCTATTGTGTGTGATATGTTATTGGTTATTATGTTTCCTTATGTGTATGAGAATTTAGGATGCTTATTATATGCTAGAATCTTATTATTTTGATGTGAGAGGTGTGTTAGGGCCATGATAGAAATAGTGCCTTTTGTTGATTTTTGTGATGTGTGCATGTCATGCTTTCTTAGAAACACTTGTCTATGATTATTAGGAAAAAGCATGCTAGTGATGTTGTCAAGCCATAATTATGATATTGTTGGATTAGTGTCTAAGCCCGTAACTATATTTGGTAAGTACTTGACTCGGTTGTGCATGATCCTTTTGGGTTGCCTTCACCAAAGCAACATGATAGGACGATTTATAAATAAAGAGGTTATTATGATTTATTGATATGTTATATGAATAATATATTAAAAGAGAAATCATATAGTTTAATTAATATTAGACAAGAATTAATTAAGAATTAATTCTGTGGCTAAAAGAGATTAATTAAATAAAGGGGACTGGAATTGTCAATTGTGTGATAGTTGATTTAGGCTGAGAATCCTTTTGGTTTTAAGGGGTGGACGAAATTAGAGTGGGAGCCCATCTAAATTTCGTCCGAGGGCTTTATTCTGGAAGGTTCTTTGGACTGCTTAAGGCCTAAGCTATCCAATTAGGGTTTTGACTGAAACCCTTGCAGCACAAGTATAAATAGACCCCTTAGGCTTCAGAAATCGGCTAACCCTACTTCTAAGAGTACCAGAGCCAAATTCTAGAGCTTCCAACCTCTCTACAAGATTATCCTCTTGCTTGTGGTGTTTGTAAGCCATTAGAGGAGTGACATTTGTGACTCTAAGCTCCAGGGGCAAGAAGATTCAAGCTTTGAAATAGTGGTAATCATCTAGATCTGTTTTGTTATGTCAATTTTGAATTATATACACTAGATCTAGGGTTTGCACGTCTTGGATGAATTGCATGTACAATAGAGAAGCCTAGATCCAAGTATTAGGGTTTGCATGTGCACATATGATGTTATTTTGTGTAAAACCCATCAGATATATGCATGAACTTGTATGCTATGTAAAATGTTTTAGCATGTATTTACTTGTTTACATGCTTACATAGGAAGTAACTTGGGAAGTAATATGATAGAAAAATATGATAATAAATATGCATGATTACTTATGGATGTCATATGTGTAATCCCTTAAAAGATAAATTAATAATTAATTATTAAAGGGGGAATACACTAGTGGGGCGAATGGTAGCAACCTAGACTTAGGTGTGTATCCTATCCGGATAATATGATGGCCTAGTGGGTTGAAGATACCTAAAGGATAAGAGCTTAAGCTAACTTTGATGCCGAATGGTTTTCCTAGACAACCACTCGGGGCATGGTCCATGGTTTCCAGGACTGGAGTGATGTTTAGGATTGATGGAACATCTGCGCAAACACCTCAAGGGATTTGGGAGGTGTAACATGATGAAATTGGCACCGCTCATATCAATCCTTAACGACAACGCATGTACTAGTATATGCAACGTCTGAGTAGCGAATGCAGCAAAAATCGGGGGCAATGTTATTGGTGAGAGTCGTGCCTCACTTAGTGCATTAGGTCATGTCGGTCACGTTAATAGCGAATGTGATACTTACCTTGGGGTTACTGATGAATATATAGACCCATAAATAGGAAGTATTACAACTACAATTACAAAGATGATTTAGAGGAGAATAATTGTTAATGATGATAATGACGATTAATATTATTTAAGAATATTATAGTGATGAATAAAGTAATAAAAATTAGTTACAAAGACGAACAATGAAGTGTAACTAAATGAAAAAGCTCTAAAGATGAATAATATTAATTGGGATTAATTGTAATGGTTAGCTAATGTATGTGATGTAAGTGGTGTATATGATGTATGGGATGTATGTGGTGATGATATGATGTACCTGATGCCATGCTATATGAGTATCTGAATGTATGTTTATATGATGTATTTGACGCCATGTTATGTGAGTGCCTGAATGCATGCTTATATGATGTCTTGTCTGACCCATTTGTGGTATGTGTGTTCCATAACACGGTACTGTGGTTGACTCACTTAGCTTATGTTGACACTTGTTTCTTTGCTTGCTATTGGCCTTGCATTGGAATAGGTAGTGTGATATGATGCCTTGAGAGGATAGGGACCTTTTGCGTAGTTATATTCTAGTTTATGTCTTAGTTTTGATACCATTTTGGACATGCTGTTGAGTTTTCATCACATTTGGTTTTGAGAATTTACCTTCGTGTTAGTTTTTAAGGACTTTTATTTTGATGAACTAGTTTTGATAATAAAGTAACATTGGTGATGTCTCCATAATATTTAAAATAAGACTTCTGCTAACGTATTCTGGTTAAAATGTGTTTAAAATAAAAAGAACAATCTTGGGTGAAAAATCATGGTGTTACATTAAATGACATCACTTTTATCAAATGACATGATCAACTTTGTAGATGCCATCTGTAAAATTGATGGCTATTTTCGGAAACCTTTTAATTTTTTAGTTAATATTGGAAAGTGATATATAGGCTTAGAATGATTTGTCTTTTTCTATATTCATCTTATATATGAAAAAAAAATACAAAAACAATACATGAACTTATACGGGTCAACATTTTCAAAAATAGAGTACAAATGATGCAAGTACCCTCTTCATGATGATCATCTTTGTTTTGGTCAAAAAATGAACAGTCAATAATCAACCAAATTGTATGGGAGGTTGTGATATTCGAGTTAAAACAAGTATGAAACGGTAGACAAGGTGACACAATGGTTTCCATGAAAGCCCTCGATCCTTGCTAGGAGCTCTGACACAAAACCGTGGGAGGTGATAATGATCACCTGCCTTGATGATTTTATTAATGTAAAATGTTAATTATAGAGATGAATGTGTAAATGCCAGTACAAGTATCGTAGATAGGCTAATTGTGTCTTGTGTGTGTAATACATGTGTTATTTATAGTCTAATGCTAATAACAAGAAGTTCGATAATTCTGGGATCCTCTGAGAATCAACATATGCACGTTGTTTTACTTGGTATTATAGGTCTTTTGTCTGGTTGAGACGATTCTCTATTGAGAATAAGTCTTTCATTGACTAATTCTGCATATGTTTCAATAAGAAATTAGATTATAACCGTTATAGGTGTTAGTAAATATTAACGATAATAATCAGGATCCTGACATGTGTTTAAGGATCTTAGACATGTAGCAATATTAAGGATCCTGAATATGATTTAAGGATTTTGCCCCTAACAATCTTCATCTTCTTTATTTCAAATGGATGGGTCATCTAAAACTTCAGGAATACAAACATCAAGTGAAAGGATTAATAATAATGAAATAGTGAAGTGTAGGTTTGGTATTGAAGTAAGTGTCTCAAATTCATTAACAAAAAAGAACCCTTGAAGAAAGTTTAGGGGATGCCCAAATATACAATATAGTTCTACTTTAAGATGTTATACTTTCTATGTCACTATTTAACTGCTATAATTTATTATTATTTTCATGATTTTAGTCATATTTTTTTTACAAAAATTTATATTAATAAATTAGGTCCGATTTTTTGTTAAATTTAATGGGAATATAAAATAATAATAAACAATTAAGGTAATAAATGGAAACACAATATTATTACGTCAATTCAAACTCATCTAAAAACAACATTTTCAATATATTTAGAAAGCAGATGTCTCCAAAAACGTTTTATAAATCTAAATGTTGTGTTAGTACTCAAAACATAATACTATCAAACTAAATACTTGTTGGGGAAGAAAGATGAACCTTGATTGACCTCGAACTTTTTTATAATAGTTCCACTTGCAAACGAAATCATGATTGAATTTTTTACAATTCATGTAATAGAAAGCATGCTTGAATTTTCAAAGTGTAACGCCTTAACTAAAAAAACTTGTATGTATGATGTAGTAACAGAAATTTTAAAAAAATAGGATGTTTTAATACACATATAAATGAAAAGTACAATGATATTTCTCACAAAGGGATGACTTACACATTTGAAAATTAGAAGCCCGAAAATGTCGCCTGAAACTTTTATCATCCAGCATCCGAATCTCAAACATGAAATATTTCTTCACTTTTTTCACAATCCTAGCCAAAGTCTAGTAGCTGGATCAGCAAGGAATGTAATGTATGTTGACTGGACATTTGTTCCCACAAATTTAAGAATATTTCACTCTATGTCTTCATCTTGTGTGCGTTTGACATAATCATTAACAACTAAAATAGCCAAAAACAATAAACAAAGAACATATTTTGAGATGCAAAACACTTGTTTAACTCTAATACATTCATATAAGCTAAAAGTAAGCATATATTTCTAGTAAACTACAAAAGCAACTTTTTACTAATGGGAAATGATCACTTTCGAATCCTATAACTTGTTTCCTCTTAAACTAGAACAGGTACCCCAAACAAAATCAAATGTGCAAAATTATACATAGTAAAATTAAAGATGTCTCATAAAATAAAAGGTTTTTCTAATTATGTTAAACAAAAGAGTAAATAGTTAACTTTATTTACCATTTAATAATTTAATTTCTTGTCTAGTTTCTCATTAGTATTTGTTAAATGTGACTTGAGCATTTGGAGAATTCTCATGGAGCATTTGAGTTCAATAGAGCACTTGGAACTCAATGGAGCACTTAGGGTTCATGGAGCATGTAACAAAGGAATGTATCATTTGAGAAGGGAATGAATCATTTGAAAAATGAACAAATCAAGTTCCAAATGAACGGATCGTCTAAAAGGGGTATGGAGCACCTGGAAGAGGTTTGGAGCACTTGGAGTGGAATGGATCAACTTGATGAATAGTTGCGCTATTTGATTAGGTGTTAGGCCAATTGGCAATCGTGTTGTGCCATTAGGCAAGCATGTTGCGCAATTAGCATACATGTTGCACCACTTTGGATCATGTTACTGTTGGATTAGGTGTCTAAGCCCATAACTATAATTGGTATATACTTGAATT
Source organism: Lactuca virosa (assembly GCF_052849685.1). Taxonomy (NCBI): domain Eukaryota; kingdom Viridiplantae; phylum Streptophyta; class Magnoliopsida; order Asterales; family Asteraceae; genus Lactuca; species Lactuca virosa. Next base: position 161,152,456 of record NC_136426.1, on the reverse strand, counting down.
GATAGTAGCACAGTCCTTTTGGGTTGCCTTCACTCTTGCAACTTGACAGGATGACTTTTGGAGATAAGTTGAATTTATTATTTGGAATGATAAATTGATATAAATGATTTATTAATATGTTATGAAAATATATATTAATTAGAAATCATGTTGTTTAATTAAAAATAATCATTCAATTAATTAAAAATAATCATTCACTTAAGATGGGAAATTCTAAAACTTAAATAAAAATAATCATTCACTTAATTCTATTGCTAAGTCTATATGCGTGAAAGTAGTAACTTGAAAACACATAGTAATATGATTGTTTGTGTTGTATCAGGGATGCTTGTGATAATCTCAAGTGCTTACTAGTTTTAAAGTGGGAAAGAGCATCTTCATGACAAATGTGAGTTAATCTTTGTGGATTTTAAAGTACTTTGTTAGGGAATTCCATAACTTAGATGGATTGGAATGAACCTCGGTTATTTAGGTTGTATGTACCCCTATTGTGTGTGATATGTTATTGGTTATTATGTTTCCTTATGTGTATGAGAATTTAGGATGCTTATTATATGCTAGAATCTTATTATTTTGATGTGAGAGGTGTGTTAGGGCCATGATAGAAATAGTGCCTTTTGTTGATTTTTGTGATGTGTGCATGTCATGCTTTCTTAGAAACACTTGTCTATGATTATTAGGAAAAAGCATGCTAGTGATGTTGTCAAGCCATAATTATGATATTGTTGGATTAGTGTCTAAGCCCGTAACTATATTTGGTAAGTACTTGACTCGGTTGTGCATGATCCTTTTGGGTTGCCTTCACCAAAGCAACATGATAGGACGATTTATAAATAAAGAGGTTATTATGATTTATTGATATGTTATATGAATAATATATTAAAAGAGAAATCATATAGTTTAATTAATATTAGACAAGAATTAATTAAGAATTAATTCTGTGGCTAAAAGAGATTAATTAAATAAAGGGGACTGGAATTGTCAATTGTGTGATAGTTGATTTGGGTTGAGAATCCTTTTGGTTTTAAGGGGTGGACGAAATTAGAGTGGGAGCCCATCTAAATTTCGTCCAAGGCCTTTATTCTAGAAGGTTCTTTGGACTGCTTAAGGCCCAAGTTATCCAATTAGGGTTTTAACTGAAACCCTAGCGGCACAAGTATAAATAGACCCCTTAGGCTTCAGAAATCGGCTAACCCTACTTCTAAGAGTAACAGAGCCAAATTCTAGAGCTTCCAACCTCTCTCCAAGATCATCCTCTTGATTGTGGTGTTTGTAAGCCATTAGAGGAGTGACATTTGTGACTCTAAGCTCCAAGGACAAGAAGATTCAAGCTTTGAAGAAGAAGTAATCATCTAGATCTGTTTTGTTATGTCAATTTCGAATTATATACACTAGATCTAGGGTTTGGAAGTCTTGGATGAATTGCATGTACAATAGAGAAGCCTAGATCCAAGCATTAGGGTTTGCATGTGCACATAGGATGTTATTTTGTGTAAAACTCATCAGTGGTATCAGAGCCTTGATTGACTTCTATTGTATTTGATGCTTTGTATTTCATTCTTGCTTGAAAATCTGGTTTTTGGGTCCTCTGCCTGACGGACTCGGCGAGTCCCAATGTGGGCTCGACGAGTAGGATGAACTCGACGAGTCCATAAGGGGACTCGGCGAGTCGGAGCGACAGACAGAGGGATTTTCGGGATTTCTTGCTGTTTTGCTTAAGGATAATTGCCAAAATCATTTTTGACTAATAAAATCCGAATTTTATTACTGTTATATGTTTATCCTTTCCAAAACAAAAGATAATTACCATTTATTTGAATAATAAATTCCTTATATGATAATATTTGATTATTTAAATTATTTGATGATTTATCTTGTGAATAAAATTGATTAGGTCAACTTTAGATAATCATTAAATTAAATGTTTAATTTAAATTATTTGCTATTTGATCCTTTGTGTTTTGAAAAGTTCAAAACTTGCCCTCAAGTTTTGAAATTTAAATTTTTGATTAAAAGTTTAATTTGAACTATTTAAATTTAAAACCCTAGAATTTTACAAGGTTAAAATTCAACCTTATACTTTATAATATTATAAGATATATATATATATATATATATATATATATATATATATATATATATATATATATATATATATATATATATATATGTAGAACTTGAATGCTAGTCTTACCATTAGTAGGCATCATTCACGAAGCCGATCTATAAAGGGGGTATAAAGTTATGGCCTATAAAATGGTCGTTTAATGGGTGTCCACTCTCGCCCACCGCTTCCTTGATTGGTGGAGGGTCGTTAGCCGAACGGGTAGGATAGGGCAACCATTTCCTCATTAAAAGTATAATGAAATTACAAAGTAACTAAATGTTTTTTCAAAATTCCCAATCTTAGTTACTTTAGGCAAAAGTGAATTGATGCAATTCCATGAAATTACACTTTGTACCCTTGCTAAGACGTTAGTGGAGCGTGTATGGTTAACCGACACACTAATTGGGTTGTAAGCAAAGGTGGTAAAGGGTGACTCATTGTTTGTCATAGTTCGATGGAGCGTGTGTGGTTAGCCAGCACATTGAATAGGTGACTGTAACAATGAGGGCACCATGTATATTTACATGGTTATTCACACCCGCTTTGTGATCCTCGGCATCCCAGTCACAAACTTGAGGGGCATATCGAGATTTAAACATGCCATTGAAAAGTTCAATGAATCTCAAAAGATCTAGGAGTTTTCAATACATTTAAAACTTAATCTCTTTTTCGTTTTTCATGGTGGAGAATTAGTGAATCGTCATTCACTTACCTTCAAATTATTTACTTGTTAGATTACGACATCCATCTTCTAATTTGTAAATAATGTTCTTGGATCCTAACCCCAATTTCTCATTTGGGTGTTTAATTGGGGATTCATTTCTAATCAAACTTTGTTATTTTTCCTTTTAAGATGTCGAACGTCAACAACAATGCTTCCGGCTCGAATTCCTCCGGGTCCTTCTCACTCATGAACTTGTGTGGGAAAGTGATCTTTGACGGGTCCAATTTCAATGATTGGACCCGCTGTTGGGTTTTGAGCATTCTAACACTCCTATGGTGTACATGCAACCCTATAAACCTTGGATATATGTTTTCTCTATTATACATGCAAATATTAACTATTCCAAGGTTTCATCCTAACTAGCATATTATGAAGCACCTATACTACAAAGTTCTAGTTAGATGACATACCTTTCGATGTAGCTTGATGTCTTCAAGCTTTAAGAGCTTAGCCCCAATAGTGTGGAAGCCTCAAATGGAATCACAAATCACCAAAACACCTTGGAAGAACTTGAGAGAATATGTATGCACACTAAAATCGGCCCACTCTTATTTTCACACACTTGTGCCAATTTTGTGAGTCAAGGACCCCTTTATATATTATGGAGGATTAGGGTTACATCCATGTAAACCCTAATACCCATGACCTTTCATTTACATAGGATCCATGGGTTAAAAGCTCCATGGACCATCCATGAAAGCTTAGCCCAACCTAAATGAACTTGGCCCATTCCATATATATAAGAGTCCATATTTAATTAGTTCTTTTTGATCATTTAATTAATTCTAAATTAATTCTTGATCAATACTAATTAAATAATATTATTCCATATTAATATATTAGAACTTATAATATATTAATATAAATCATAAATATACTATTCTCAAAAGACTATCCATATAAATTGTGTCGGTGAAGTGCAACCCAAATGGACCATGCCGGGTCGGGTCAAGTACATACCAAATATAGTTATGAACTTAGACATTAATCCAACAGTCTCCCACTTGGATAAGTCTAAAACTATTATTGAGTATGACTTCAAAACCTAACTGGCAATCGTAGCTCTTAAAGCCGCTGTCGAACTCTGACCTTGTCAATGACTTGTCCATTAGATAAGGGATCATATATTCCTCCATTCTAGATATCATATGGACTGAGACATGGATTATAATCATTCTCTCTGTCCATTTGTTGTTTCCCGATTTTTGATTTATGATGACTGACTGATTGAACAAATCAAATCAGTCCTGGCTTGGCCAAGCACTCACATGTGTCATCGCTAAATCATCGAGGGGCCCACAGATATCGCTTGTATCCCGAAGGTAAAAGGAATGGATAAACTTCGACTCATATGGCTTGTTCTACTACTTGTTGAATCATACACAAAGGCACGTTTTATAACATCGAGTTACCAAATGCGTTTTCGTGCAATCAATGTATAACCAACTCATAGTAACAACTCATATCTCTAGGTTTGAAGAATATAAGATATTATCGTCTCATGATCACTCGTGATAACATCCATGAAGTGATTCAAATGAGCGCGGGTTGAATCCAATACTCAGAACTTATGAGCACTCATGAGTGTTGTAGCACCACTTTGTCCACCAACTTGGACCTCTACAAACCAACCCATGACAGTCTTGATTCATATCTACTTCCAACATATGACCGACTGTGGATGGTTTGAATAACTTAATCATTCAGGAAGAGCGACTTAGTTATTCTGGAAGTCAAAACATGCAAAGTGAAACACAAGAATAAATGAATCAAATATGGTATCAAACCCTATGAATATAAATAAACACTTTTATTTATCACCATACTGATTACTCATTATTCATTGTTTCGGTTTTATCAACTTTATACTTGAATTAAAAACACTAGTTGTCCCATGCTCCAAGCATGTACACTATGTTTTTCTTAAACAATAGCTTTGCCATACACCAAGTATGCAGTCTATGTTTGTCTATGATCCTTACTTTGTGAAATAAACCAATTGAACATAATTTCAATGATTCTAATTTCACACTCCCAAATCCTTATCGAAAAATGTGAGAATTTCAAATTCCTATCATTTATCGAAATCTGTTTAGATTTTAAACTTATATGCACTGACCCTCCTGTAATGAATATGTACAAAGTCACAAAGACTTGTCAACAGTCATTATAAGGTATTCCAATGGAGATCAACTCCATGGAAACTAAGTCTCATATTCAAAGTACATTGCTTTGGACATGCTTCTTGCATTAAGTTTTCTAATCTTACACAGATAACTTCCACCTATGGAGACAACTCCATATTCTCATTTTGACTATCTCTTCTGAATAAGAGATGCCTCTTTTCAGAATATGTCAATATGGTCCTTCCAAAATTAGCACTATACTTCCAACTGTCCCTGAGCAACCAATCTTTGGTAAACCTCAGATTGTCCTTGACAATTGCTTAATCATTTTAGTCATATCCAATTCTAGACCTTTTCCCTTCTTAATGCCTCTGGGCATTTGGAAAAATTTAGAAATGACAAATATTATAGCACATGCAATCGATCCTGTACCCAAAGCAAATGGTACACGATTCATGATGTCTCACATAAAGACATGATTCTAGACCAGTCTTTTGCTACAATATTTTTATTTGCCATGTTTTCAAAATTTGACTATGAAGAGGGACGCCGTAATCATAATCGAATTTTGAGAACGCAATATATAGAATTTCCTTAAGTTGAACCAATCCAACATGAAATTCATATATATATTCTTGACTAAAGATGATTAAGGTCTCAATCTAAGCCTTTAGAACTGAAATGAAGTATATCCTCTCCCTTAATTATAGCAAAACAACTTTTTCAATCCCTGCAGCCTCACGAATTGAAACTTTTGTTTTCTATAATTAACATTGCTAACTTGCAACACTAACAATAATTATCATGCTCCCACTAACATGATGATTATTAACATAACACTTATGCTCCCACTAGCTTTTACATGTACTCAGAAATCAGCTGGACTTCTAGAAATCAATACTTTTATTGACTTTCTTACCAAAGTTCAGATTTCTGATACGAGATGCTTTGATAAAACTTTATCAAAATCATACACCTTTCCTTAGATAGCATGCATGTGTGTCTAAACAATTTCAGAACTATGAAAAGGGATGCCGTAATCATAGTCTCAATTGTTTAGACCTTTTGCCATCTGCTTCAAATCTACTTGGTGGAAGTGTTTCCTCACCATCATTTTCATGAATCGGAGAGAAACCTTATGACCCTTAGATTTTATGGTGTATGTGTTCTTATCCATGTGAATCGTCAAAACCATAGTCACAAGACAAGGATAATGACAAATCCAAACTCATATCGACTGAACTTATGCAATCTTAACTTCTTGCCACCTGGCAGTACATGGCCTGCAATTGCTTCCAAGTTGTTATGCAACCAATTGAGAACTTTCAGAACTCCTATGCAAAGCCAACTTTAACTGGAATGGGCACAGAATATGTCAACACGAAAGGTTATAAACCTCAAGTCGTGTGCTAGTGAAGAACCTCAGGTTTTATTCTTGATTAGTTCTTGAAATTCTTTTTAGGATCTTTAAGACTCCCACTGTCCTCTTGACATATAAGACTATCTTGCCAAATATTCAAGAGATAGTGCGGATTCTTTATCAAGACAAACACTTCACACAATTGGCCTTAGTTGGTCTTTGTTTGATCCAAAACATCACAACTTACCAATTTCAAATGTACAAGAGTAGGACACTTTTACTCTTACATTTGACAAGTGTTTTAAACCTTTCTTTAAGATATTTCACTCAAGTTACAATCTTGGAGTATGACTCTAAGAATTGTTTTGGAACGAAGTATGACTTATCTTCCTGATCTAACCATTTCAACAATTCATGACTCCTCTTCTTAGTCATAAGAATGCACTAAGATGACCTTTAGAGGACTAATTGTGATATGATTTCTAAATCATTAAGACGATCACAAACATGATACTAAAGTACTCTCCCATCTTTTCAGATTTGAGAAACTTTTATCTTTCTGCCTAATTTGATTCTTCCCATTCGTTCTGCCATACATTGAGACTTTTCCAATGTTTCAGAATTATACTTAAACTTGTAAGTATAACCATATTTACTAAACTTTAGTAAATCAAATAGTCTTAACGATCTTTGTGGTGGACATGACCAGTGCACAAGAATGTGTACTCGATCCCTTTAGTCCTTCACTTGACTCACACATCCATGTGAACAAGTAATTAGTCTTGATTTTCCAATGCTTGAAAGTTCTCATTCATTATACTATTCAACTTGCATGATTCCAAGTTTCGGTCCAATTGAAACTTGGGTGATGAGGAACTTTCCTGATTTGGTAAATTTAGACACTACCACAAATGAAAGAATCAAATCCATTTTCCAATATTGCTGTCAGTGGAATCATATAAGCAACAATTTTCCACAAATGCCATTGTAAGGATACTTCAAATAAACAAAATTAAACAATTTTCTTTTATTTTAAAACTTTGCGGAAAAACTTATCCTTACAATCCACATGGAAAATTGTTGTTATCTATTCCTTAGCAATATATCATAACTTCTTAAGCAACTGCTAAAAATTCTGATGCTATCGAAATCCACCTTCGCGATCAGAATCAGCATATACTTCCTTTAAGATTTCTCTCTATTCTTTGATTCTTAAATCATCAACATGTGACCCAGTCACATCATGTAATGAGGATCTCATAATAGAATTTAACAGAGTTAGATAATGGGCTCTACCTGATGTAGAGTCAAACTTATTGACTTTAACATCCTTAGGTAAATTTGGCAGCTTTGCAATCAACGCCCCTTCCTTTGGCAAAATAAACATATGGACCCTTTGGTAATGGGACTATCTCAGACTTAGCCTTTCTCTTTACCATTTGGTCAATCGGGTTGACTATGGCCAATCCCTTTCCATTGGGAAGAGAATGCTTTTTCTGGATTTCTAGTGTCACCATTGTCACTGTCCATAAAGTTTTTGGGAAGTTGATCTTCTAATCAAATTTGTTTCACTATCGTTCCAAATCATTGCTGATTCAGCAGCACCAAGCAAATAGATATGATCATTAAGGTTCATGTCATAGTCTGTATCATAGTAGTCCCAAAGGAACTCACTATGTGACTTAGAAAGTGATTGAACATCCAACTTTCTCAAGACTTTGAAACCCAACTCTCCCGGCTTGTCAATATGTGATTTCATCTCTAAGATGTGATCACACATAGACCTTGCTTGCCATTAGGGCTTGAGTGACCTTGAACTTGTAGGTTAGGGAGAATAATTGGAGGAAGTGGAGGAAGTAAAGTTCCAAGAGATTTGGGAAGATCATAGATGTCTGAACTCGACATCTTTTGGGAGATATTCAAGATAGTTGATCTAAAGTCCTTAATATAACACCCAATATGAAATATTAAGGCTAGGATCCAACAACCTATTTATAACTGGAAGAGGGATGCCGTAATCCGAGTTATAATATAGTTGAAGGTAGGTAAATGACAATTTACCAATTTCCACCATGAAAAATGAAATAATTTAATTAGGTTTTTTTACTTGGATTTGAAACTCCTAGATCTTTTGAGATTCATTGAACTTTTCAATGGCATGTTTTAATCTCGAGTGTGCCCTTCAGGTTTTGTGACTGGGATGCCGAGGATCACAAAACAAGGTGTGAAGTAACCATGCAAATATACTTGGTACCCTTAGTATTTACCCCTCAATCGATGTGCCGGTTAACCACACGAGCTCTACCGATACTATGATAAATATTAAGTTACCCTTTGCCTACTTTGTTAAATCCAGGTTAGTGTGCCGGTTAACCACACACGCTCCACTAACGGTTTAAACAAAGTGCAAAGTGTAATTTCATGGATTAGCACCTTATTCACATTTTCCTAAGTAACTAAGATTGGGAATTAATAAAGGTTTAGTTACTTAGTATTTATCATTAATACTTTTAATGAAGGGAGAGTTATAGTCCTTGTCCTACCTGTTCGGCTAACGACCCTCCACCAGTCAAGGAAGCGGTGGGTGAGAGTGGACACCCATTAAGCTGCCATTTTATAGGCAACAACCTTATACCCCCCTTATAGACCGGCTTTGTGAATGAGGCCTACTAATGGTAAGACGACTTGCTCTTATACATATAATATATAAAACTTTTAATATTATAATAGTATAAGGGTGTATTTTAGACATTTAAAATACTAGGTGGTTTAATCTATTAATTAAACTAAACTTTTAATTTAATTAAACTCAAACCATATCTTTATTTATGGATTTAATAATACTCTTTTAATTAAACGCTTTAATTAACTATTAATAAATTCCATAAGAGTTAATTTGAACTATTCAACAAAACATCATAATTCCAATTAATAAATTCAAAATTAAAACCATTTAATTAATTGTTTAAGTTATGAACCCAAGAGTCTTAGAATTCAATTCTTTTTTTTCATAAATTTTTTTTTCAAATTCCAAAACTTGAGGGCAAGTTTTGTAACTTTTGAAAACCTTTGGATTCCATAACTTATGGAATTAATGGTGTTTTATGATGAAACTTTCCATGTTCCATAACTTAAGAACAAGTTATGTAATTCTTTAAAACATTAACCCCAAGTTTTGTAACTCCATAAAAACTTTGAATCAATTTTTTTTTTAAAAAACTTTCATATCCATAACTTATGGAAGTTTCAAAACTCTTAAGATCACAACTTTAAAAAAGAAAACTTTTGAGCTCCAAAATTTTATGACAAAATTTGTAACTGCTTAAAACATTTAGATCAAACTTTTAAAACTAATAAAATAATCATATCATTTTATCTTTTACTAAATTTGACCTAATTCAACTCATATAGCAAATGATTCAAATTTTACAAATAATTAGTTTTACACAAAAACAAGTAATTATCTTAAAATTTGACAAACGTCATGTTTTTTTTCCTTTTTTTTCCAACTTTGAAAATAAAACATTTGCATCAATATAACAGAAAACAACCCATGGCTCTGATACCACTGTTGGGTTTTGAGCATTCTAACACTCCTATGGTGTACATGCAACCTTATAAACCTTGGATCTATGTTTTCTCTATTATACATGCAAATATTAACTATTCCAAGGTTTCATCCTAACTAGCATATTATGAAGCACCTATACTACAAAGTTCTAGTTAGATGACATACCTTTTGATGTAGCTTGATGTCTTCAAGCTTTAAGAGCTTAGCCCCAATAGTGTGGAAGCCTCAAATGGAATCACAAATCACCAAAACACCTTGGAAGAACTTGAGAGAATATGTATGCACACTAAAATCGGCCCACTCTTATTTTCACACACTTGTGCCAATTTTGTGAGCCAAGGACCCCTTTATATATTATGGAGGATTAGGGTTACATCCATGTAAACCCTAATACCCATGACCTTTCATTTACATAGGATCCATGGGTTAAAAGCTCCATGGACCATCCATGAAAGCTTAGCCCAACCTAAATGAACTTGGCCCATTCCATATATATAAGAGTCCATATTTAATTAGTTCTTTTTGATCACTTAATTAATTCTTGATCAATACTAATTAAATAATATGATTCCATATTAATATATTAGAACTTATAATATATTAATATAAATCATAAATATACTATTCTCAAAAGACTATCTATATAAATTGTGCCGGTGAAGTGCAACCCAAATGGACCATGTCGGGTCGGGTCAAGTACATACCAAATATAGTTATGGACTTAGACATTAATCCAACACCCGCAACATCCGAATTGTCACTCGTTACGAGGACAAAGAATATGTCCTCGATGAGAAGCTAAAGGAAATCAATGTCAACACTGCCTCTGTTGAAGAGATCGCGACCTTTGAGGCCCATGAGCGTGATGCTACGAAGGTCCACTGCATCATGCTGGCGACTATGACTACAGAACTCCAGAAGTCCTATGAGGACATGTATCCCTATGAAATGCATCAAGACTTGCTGGACCGGTACCACCAGAGCGCTGGGCAAGAAAGGTACGAGATCATCACTTCGATGATCACTACCAGAATGGGTAATGTAGAGTCCCTTACCGCTCATCTGCAAAAGATGCAGAGATATGTTGATCGCCTGCTAAAGTTGAATGTTAACTTTGATGAAGAGCTGGCAATTGACATGATCCTTCACTCCTTGCCTCCCTGCTACAACCAGTTACACATGACCTACCACATATATAAGGAAGAGGTCACCTTAAGCAAGCTTCAAGGCTTGCTAAGGACTGTTGAGAGCAATCTCAAAGATAAGTCTGTTGCATCAACTCCAACTCCTGCTGCTACCCCTGTCTTGGCAATTGGGCAAGGGAAGGGTAAGAAGAGGAAGGCTCCCTCAAAGAGCCACCACAAGGGAAATTCCCAAGATGGTACCTCTTCTAGTGGAACCAAAGTTGGTTCTGCTAAACCCAACTCAAACCCCAAGGAGGCAGAATGCCACCACTGCCACAAGATAGGGCATTGGAAACGAAGCTGCCCAGAATATTTGCAAGCTATCAAGGATGGGAGGATCAAGCCATCCTATGCAGGTATTTACACTATTAAATCTAATGATTCATCGCATTCCATTTCTTGGGTACTTGATACAGGATGTGGTTTTCATATTTGTTCTGATTTGTAGGGCCTAAGAAGAGATAGGGATGTGGAGCATGGAAATATAAATTTGATCATAGGGAACAGAAGATCGTCACTTGTCACCAAGATCGAAGTTTACTCTTTGATGCTCAGTAGTGGATTAGGATTAGATTTAAATAATTGTTGCTATTCGCCAGATATGGCAAGAAACATCATTTCATTTCATGGTTTGTAGAGACAAGGTTTTAGATATTCATTTGATAATGAAAAGGGTTCTATTAATGCTTATCTTAATGGTGTCTTTTATTTTGAAGCATTGCCTTGTAATAGAATATATGAAACTGTGATGGTTGTAGATAACTTAGGAAATGATGTATTATGTATTGATTCATCCAATGTTTTGGATAAAGCATGCTTGTGGCATTGCCGTATTGGACATGTCAACAAGAAACGCATAGCCCAACTCCAAAAGGATGGAGTGTTGGAGTCATTCGACCTTAGGGACGATGACGTTTACGAGTCTTGTTTACTTGGAAAGATGACCAAGTCGCCCTTCACTGGCACTTGTGAAAGGGGTGAGGGCTTATTGGATCTCATACACACCGATGTGTGTGGGCCCTTTAGATCCACCACAAGGGATGCGAGCCGCTTCTATGTGAGTTTTACCGATGATTATAGCAGATATGGGTATATCTACTTAATCAGGCACAAGTCAGAAACCTTTAAAATGTTCATAGAGTTTAAACAAGAAGTGGAGAATCAGTTGGGCAGGAAAATCAAGATGCTTCGATCCGATCGAGGTGGAGAGTACCTAAGTCTTGAATTCCACGACTACCTCAAGGAATGCAGAATCGTTTCGCAATTGATGCCACCTAGGACACCGCAGTTGAATGGTGTGGCTGAGAGGCGTAATCGAACCTTGCTAGATATGGTTCGTTCCATGATGAGTCATGCTTCACTACCTATCTCATTCTGGGGGTATGCCTTAGAGACTGCTACCCATATCCGTAACTTAGTCCCTATGAAGAAGGTTGCCAAAACACCTCACGAGATGTGGACAGGGAAAGCTCCCTCGTTGTCACATATCAAGGTTTGGGGTTGCGAGGCTTTCATAAGAAGAGAGACTCATGACAAGCTTGAACCTCATAGTGAGCAGTGTATTTTCATCGGCTACCCGCAGAAGTCCTTTGGATATCTCTTCTATAGACCGAATGACAACGTTGTCTTCATCGCGAGGAGAGGGGTTTTCCGTGAGCGAGAACTAATAAGCCAAGGGGACAGTGGGAGGCAAATCGATCTTGAAGAGATTCAAGAGTCGAGTGATGAAGGAACCTCTAACGCTGGCGCTCAGCCCGAGGAGGAAACTCCGGTTGAACCGATTGACGAGTCCTTACCTCTTAGACGTTCCGAAAGAGTTAGGGTTCAACCCCAGTTTTATGGTTTTCATATTACTACAGAAGGGGATACGTTCATTAGTGATAGTACACTAGTGAATTTGGACGAACCTAATAGCTATAAGGAAGCCATGGCAGGCCCGAAGTCTGCAAAGTGGAAAGAGGCGATGGACAACGAGATTCAGTCTATGTATAACAATCAAGTTTGGAATTTGGTTGACAATGTACCGGGTCGTGAGACGGTCGGGTGCAAATGGATCTTCAAGAAGAAGACCAACATGGATGGGAATGTACACACCTACAAGGCACGATTAGTTGCGAAGGGTTTCACTCAAACTCTCGGAGTTGACTATGATGAAACCTTTTCACCGGTTGCGAAGATAAACTCTATTAGGGTGATTCTGTCCATTGCTGCATTTCATGACTATGAAATATGGCAGATGGATGTCAAAACCGCTTTGCTTAATGGAAAGTTGGCTGAGGATGTTTACATGGCTCATCTAGAGGGTTTTGTCAATGCGAAGCATCCCGATAGAGTGTGCAAGCTTGAGAAGTCCATTTATGGACTGAAACAAGTGTCTCGTAGATGGAATCTTTGTTTCGATGAGAAAGTCAAAGAGTTTGGTTTTCTACGAAGCGAGGATGAATCATGTGTATATGTCAAAGCCAGTGGGAGTATAGTAAGCTTCCTCGTATTGTATGTCGATGACATACTACTTATAGGAAACGACATCCCGACGCTACAGGAAGTAAAGTCCTGGCTTGGGAAGTGCTTCGCTATGAAGGACCTCGGAGAGGCTGCCTATATTTTGGGAATAAGGATAGTAAGAAACAGAAGTAAAAGACTAATAGGACTTAGTTAGAATACTTACTTGGACAAGGTACTAAAACATTTTAGTATGGAGAATTCAAAGAAGGGAGAGTTACCAATCCAAAGTAATGCCAAGTTGAGTAAGACTCAAAGTCCGAGTACCGAAGTTGAGATAGCAGAAATGAGCCGAGTACCATACGCTTCCGCAGTTGGCTCGATTATGTATGCTATGACTTGTACTCGCCATGATGTGGCCTTCGCTTTGAGCATGGTCAGTAGATATCAAGGGAACCCTGGCAAAGCACATGGACAACAGTCAAGAATATTCTTAAGTACCTTCGGAGGACCAAGGAATGGTTTCTAGTCCTCGGTGGGAGTGATTACTTAAGGGTGCGAGGGTATAGTGACGCCAGTTTTCAGACCGACAGGGACAACTACCGTTCGTAGTCGGGTTGGGTCTTTACCCTAAATGGAGGAGCAGTGACTTGGAAGAGTTCCAAGCGGGAGACCGTAGCTGATTCAACGTGCGAATCAGAGTATATAGCGGCGAGCGAGGCGTCAAAGGAGGCGATAGGGTTGAAGAACTTCATTGGAGACCTTGGAGTTGTGCCAGCCATAAAGGAGCACATTGAAATTTTCTATGATAGTGAATGAGTGGTTGCCTTAACCAAGGAACCGAGGGATCATGGGAGATCTCGACATATCGACAAAAAATATCACTTTATTCGACATCGGGTGGAAGAAGGACTCCTCGTAGTGAAGAGGGTATCGTCGGAGGATAACCCAGAAGATCCGTTTACGAAGGGACTGAGTAGGGTTAAACACTTGCAGCATACTAGGAGCATCAGGATGAAGGAAGATATTAGTTTAGATTAGATAGCTTCGAAACGTGTAATAGATAAATGTAATTGACATTTGATGATTAAATAAAAGAGTATTATTTATACGTAATGTTACTGTCTTATGTTATTTATTTACCTATTGTTTCACTTTGCATGTTTTTTGTAACATACCAAAAATACAGTCTAAAAATTTCATTTTAATTTAATAATAAAACCATAGTCATCGAACATCATATAAAAATCATAAACAGTGTATCTCAAAATATCGTAACAATTGTCAAAATATCAGATTATAAACATCCCAGGCTGAACAGATGGTGTGTGTACTGCAATCTTCCCGAGCTCCTCTTTTGAAAACTGAGTACCTGAAACCAAAACTGAAACTGTAAGCACAAAGCTTAGTGAGTCTCCCCAAACTACCACATACCATACAATAAAATATAAAGCAAATACTGGGCCTTGCCCACTGTATCAGACCGAAGTCCGGAATAACTAGGGCCTCGCCCACTGCATCGGACCGAAGTCCGGAATAACTAGGGCTTCGCCCACTTCATCGAACCGAAGTCCGGAATAACTAGGGCCTCGCCCACTGCATCAGACCGAAGTCCGGAATAACTAGGGTCTCGCCCACTGCATCGGACCGAAGTCCGGAATAACTAGGGCCTCGCCCGCTGCATCGGACCGAAGTCCGGAATAACTAGGGCCTCACCCGCTGCATCGGACCGAAGTCCGGACTAACTAGGGTCTCACCCACTACATCAGACCGAAGTCCAGAATAACTAGGGCCTTGCCCGCTGCATCGGACCGAAGTCCGGACTAACTAGGGCCTCGCCCACTGCATCAGACTGAAATCCGGAATAACTAGGGCCTTGCCCGCTGTATCGAACTGAAGTCCGGACTAACTAGGGCCTCGCCCACTGCATCGGACCGTAGTCCGGAATAACTAGGGCGTTGCCCCCTGTATCGGAAGGAAGTCCGGAATAAACTGAACATAGCATAAACATGATCGTAAAAATATAACATAATCACATATACATGCATGAATCACAAAGACATCAAGCATACAAAACTACTTCTCGGGACTACCCCGACATCGGACCACAGTCCGAAACTACTATCATCTAAACGGGCCGGCATTGTGGCCGTAGACCCGCTCCTACTGGAAGGAAACTCACCTCACACTGCTGAAGTCCTACTAACAAAACCCTAGCTGCTAGATGACAGAGTCCCGAATCTGTCAACATCAAAATAACACCCAATTAATAATTGGGTTCCACTACATAACCATAAGTACATACTTTGGATAATTACTACATTACCCCAAACTTGGCTTATTCAAGTCCAAGGCCCAATCCATAGGCCCAAAGTCAACTAGGAATCAAAGCCCGACATATGGCCCAATTTTCCAAATTGGGCCCAAGCATATACATGGTCTTATTCTAAGACCCAACATCATATAATCATTAAGGCCCAAAATGTGGCCCATATATGGCCCAATTTTCCAAATTGGGCCCAATCCTTCATATCGGCCTTACCCTAAAGCCCAACTAATTACTCTAGTCCATTTGATTATTTTTGGATGGCCCATTAATAAACCAATTACCAAAGCCCAATGGAAAGGCCCAACTCAAGGCCCAAGTGAAATTAGGGTTTCACATAAAATGACGATTAGGGTTAAGTGTTTCTTACTTAACCCATTAAGGACTTAATCCATTAAGTCCTTTACTCTACTAGATAAATGATATGTTGAAATTGGGCTTAATACACAATCCAATCTCAATGGCCCAAAAGTGGGTCCAATAAGTCTAAGGCCCAAATACTCATAATTAGGGTTTTCTAAACCCTAATTAGGGTTTTTCATTCAAAAATGGCCCAATAGTCCCAAAACTAATCCTTAAGCCCATTAGGGTTTTGCTAGTGGGGCACCACCCACTACCATCTCGGGTAGTGGTGGTCAATGGCGGCTTGCGGCGGCGGCCACCACCTTACGGTGGTGGTTTTGATTCTTTTCATTAATCTTTTCGCTAATTACAATTACAAGCATTTAATCCACAAATAAACACACACTAACTACTCTAACACACACACACAACCACCCTAGTGGTGGCCGGCGGTGGATCGTGGCGGCAACCACCACCTCACGGTGGTGGCGGTGGTGACTTCCTTGGTGTTCCAGCCACACAAAATACACACTCCAACATACAGAATACCCTCCAGCACCTACCTAGTGGTGTTTGGCGATGACAGCCAGCACCTCACGGTGGTGGCGGCGGTCCTTTTGTTTCCCAGCCGAGCTAGCACCTACACATGTTAGCAAACCCGATCTAAAGACTAACATTTCTCAACTCAGCCGCGGAAAGCGACGACCGGAACCTAGAAACGAAGGCCAAAGCGCACCGTCGATCTCAGTGACATACACGACGTCGGTCACCAAGGAACGAAGAAGAAAGTGCAGATGGAAGGCGATGGTCCAACCGAGAGCTTCCAGCTGCTCATGAATCATGATGTAGCGACGACGCCGGTATTCCTCGGTCTCAACAAACCTCCGATGCACACGACGTCTCCGATAATGAGGCTGTTGTGGCGTTCGGCGGCGAAGGAGCGGCGGCAACGGGCCCCTGCTGGTCGGAATAGCGAACGGAGAGGGTGGTGGCGGCAGTCTTCACGCATGGCGGCTGGACTAGGGTTTTAACGGCGGCGACCGGGGAGAATGAGAAGGAGGTGGCGCCGGAGATGGGAGGCATAAGGTGAACGTGGCGGCTACATAAAATGGTCCGTAGGGTTAGGGTTTCACAAGGGTTTTATACCCGCCTCCATGAAACTTATTGCCATAATGACACTTATGGCCCCTCCCTTCATAATTATTTTCAAAATAGGCCCCATATTTACCCTTTAAACCCTTCCCCTTGAATTCCTTTTCAAACTAAGTCCGGATTTTACTAAACAACCCCCATCTTCTAAACTCTTTATAAAACTAATCCAAAATTTACCTTTTTAACCCCCATCTTTCAATTATGACATAAATAGTCTTCCCTTCTCTTTTTCTTCCAAATTAAATCCAAATAATTACCACAGAGCCCCCTGTCTTCATAAATAATTATAACTGAGTCCGAAACTTCCACTTTTAACCCTCAACTTCTAAATTATTCTAATTAGTCCTTCAAGACCATCCTTTGTTATATACTTATTTATTTTAGGGCTACCTTCGTTCATTAATTTATTTATTTATCTAATAAATAAACGGTGTGTTACAACTCTCCCTCACTTAAATTAGATTTCGTCCTCGAAATCATTCCTTACCATTTCTTATACGCCAAACCATTCTAGTAACATGGTCACCATCCTGGACACACCTTAGCCTTCCCAGGATAGCCATGACTAATCTTCGCAAAGCCTTAAATTCCACTGGTGAACGAATTCCTCGCAACAAGTCCAAATCTACTCTGTCAGAAATCTGCTGTCTTGAGATGGTCTGATTCCCTGACAGACCACTCATACTGGATCATTATCGATGAAACTAGCCTACTTATTTCTCAACTGACTACTCAACGTCTAATAGCTCGAGGCTCCCACTAGAGAACATACTCACAATTCCTAATTATCCCTGAAGATCACTTATGCTTGGCCTAGGCTCAGATAATCCCGCTGTGAGTGAGTTAGCATAACCCAAGCTGTTCGTGACTCTAACCATACATGAAATCCCAACATGCTATTACTGCTTGAGACACTGAATTGGTCCGAAACACTGATCTGCCTGAAACACTGAACTGCCTGAAACAGTATGCTGCTACATGGCTGCTTTCCAAAATCTATCGAGACCTTCCTGGTCTCAATTCATTCGTCATTCATATGAAATACCGGGTTCCACCCTGACTGCGGAGCCAAAGGACTCCCTACTTAGTCGCCTCACACGACTTCTGAACGAAATCCTTCTCTGGAACTAGTTGCTACTAGTTATCTTGTCACTGAGGCTCTAATAACTTTCTGATCTAACTGATCGAGTCCATACGTTGAATCCTGACGTCACCAAACCCAAGGCTAAAAAGTGATTGCTACATGACCATTGGTAGCCTTATGTCATGAATGATCTTAAGCAGTCCACTGCTTTCTTGCTCTCATAGCTGTAGTGGCGCTTCTACAGTCTTATCACTGGCTTAACCAGGTCTAATCCATCTGGGTAATTCCGAAATCCAATCCGTGGATTTCCATATCCTCACTGCTACACCTGAACTGGTGGGTACTACTGTTCTTTCCTCACCCTAACAACGCACTCATGCTATCTACCAAACTAGAGAATGCTACGACTACACTCGCAGACTTACAACACTCTCCATACTAGATCGAACATGCGCTTGACCCGCACTCAGCTGAACTCATGTCCTGACTGAAATCCCCAACTTGATTCCTTAAGGCTTGCTAGCGAACATTCCGAGAACGCGATCTCATCATTGGCAAGTTTTTCCGAACTTCCATCTCACATTCTCCTCGAACCATACAGCCACATGGGTTGTCTTCCTTTCAGACAAGGATGCAAAACTTATCCTAGTCTCAAAACTGCTCCTGCTTCTGAATCCTTGGGCGATTCTCCCCCACTTTGATTCAGCTAATGCCTTAGAGCACACAAAACTGGAAGAATTCTCAATCCTTCTTACCATTCTATGCCCAATTTGCTAAAAACCACGCTTACCGTTGCTAGCGTTTCAATACTAGCCAGTCCAAAAGATCACACCACCTCCAAGAACCCGAATAAATCTCCGGTAATAACCCGCTAGACCCAGGAAGCTCCGAATCTCAGTTGGAGTCCTCGGAATCTCCCACTGCATCACGACCTCTATCTAGGCCGAATCGACTAATACACCCTTCTGGTTGACAGGGTGCTCAAGGAATTGCACCTTGCGCAACCAGAACTCACATTTGGAGAACCTTGCAAAAATTCTCTCCCTCCTCAAAGTCTCTAGCACATCCCTCAGGTGCTTCTCGTGTTGCTCCTCGGTTTTGGAATAAACCAAGATGACACTGTACTCTCCCAATCCCGCATGTGCTATACTGAATCTAACCCTGCTGGTCCCTCAAAAGCTAATATGAAATCTAGGGTCTCCTCCCGAGACCCCTCAATATAAGCAACTGATCTGATTCCCTCCTACCAATGTGCTCCAAGTCCATATCTCGTTCTCAAGCTCAATAAGTCATATCATTCAGGGTCTTGCACCCCGAGATACTCACGATCTCCCTGCTATCATTCTACAATATGTTCTGATAACTTACCATCTTCCTTTCCTCATCTGCTACATACGGTGGTACCATATAAGCTCTTTCCCGAGACTTGGTAGTGATCTTTGCCACAGTCTCAGTCGTCTAGTGGAGATCTAACAACTCTTGCGCCAACTGTAGCGCCTCAAACGCATGGGCACACTCTGCCCAGAATCTGGTCTAAAAGTCATCCCATGACATAGCATCAACTTCATCATCACTCAACCTTCGACCAACCTCTTCCTATCAATCTCGTGCTCTGTCCCTCAGGAGATAGGAAGTAAGTCAGATATTGTCTCCTTTTGAGACAACGTCTGGTACGAAAAGCGATGGTGACATCTGCCAACCATCTGCTACTAACAATGGGGTCCCTAATCCCCAATGACAATCTGAAGCCTCACAAACTCTGAATTCCCGAAACATCAACGTACGGGTCCCTATCATGACTGTTATCTCAGTGCAGATTGCACTCGGCCTCTCATCACAAGTCTCTATAATGCCTTCCTTGATCATACTGAGGATCACAAGAGTCAGGTCAATGATACTGTGCGTAATCTCAGATGGAATGAACTCCCTCATCTGATCATCGAGCTGCCTGGCTACAGAGTCCGAGCCCGATCCCTCGTCGACACCAGAACTACCATCTGGTCTACCACGTAGCGTTACTATACTCGATAATATACAATCACTAACATCACAATACTAATCAAAGCTCGAGGGATCTCACACACTACAAGTTCCCTGGTCTTATCTCGGGTTTCCTTGATTCGAGTACGGATCCTTTGCTTTCAGTAGTACGGGCCCATACTACCTTCCACATCTATCCGTACTTTCTTCAAGAACTGCCTTGACTCCACCAAGTCCCTTCTACTACTACTGCTCTCTGCTACTCTCATCCTAGGCTTGCCCTAGGGTAATCACCAACTCACTCTCCGCCATCAGCTGCATAAGAAGTCCCTGCTTTCTTCCCCTAACTAGCTCGCGAATACTATTACATATTACCCAGACTAGATAATTCTTCGAATGAGAGATCCTACCCTACAACGGTTGGACTCAAACAAGAGCTGCGAAATAGAGCTAGACCTAACCTTCTGAAATTATTTAGTCCTTGCAATATGTAACTTAACATATTCGTTTACTAGTTAGTGAAAGACAACTAGAACTCCTAAAAGCACAAAGCAAGCAGCATTCGGGCATTGAGTACACATAATAAAGCATAAATTACTCAGACTATCATCCTGACTAATCTGTACTAGCATGCAGTTCTCATAAAGCTGAATCACATATAACATGCACATAAGGCATCCTTCCTAGATCCTTAGTCCTAATTTAGCATGTTGTTCTAATAAAGCTGATAATCATAACATAGCACAAACTTGTATGGGTAAGTTGGGAGTACTTACTTGAGCTCGGCTGATTGCATGCACCACACCCTTTTTTCTCTTTTCAAAGTTGTTTTCTTTCTAAAAATTCTTTTCTCTTTTCTAAAACTCTTTTCTTTTGAAAACTTTATACCACTTCCTTAGTTTGAGTTCAGACACACTCGGAAGTGTGCCTGAATCCCTCAAAACAAGGCTCTGATACCAACTTGTAACATCCCAAAAATGCAGTCTAAAAATTTCATTTTAATTTAATAATAAAACCATAGTCATCGAACATCATATAAAAATCATAAACAATGTATCTCAAAATACCATAACAATTGTCAAAATATCAGAGTATAAACATCCCAGGCTGAACAGATGGTGTGTGTACTGCAATCTTCCCGAGCTCCTGTTTTGAAAACTGAGTACCTGAAACCAAAAATGAAACTGTAAACACAAAGCTTAGTGAGTCTCCCCAAACTACCACATACCATACAATAAAATATAAAGCAAATACTAGGCCTTGCCCACTGCATCGGACCGAATTCCGGAATAACTAGGGCCTCACCCACTGCATTGGACCGAAGTCCGGAATAACTAGGGCCTCGCCCACTGCATCGGACCGAAGTCCGGAATAACTAGGACCTCGCCCACTGCATCGGACCGAAGTCCGGAATAACTAGGGCCTTGCTCGCTGAATCAGACCGAAGTGCGGAATAAACTGAACATAGCATAAACATGATCGTAAACATATAACATAATCACATATACATGCATGAATCACAAAGACATCAAGCATACAAAACTACTTCTCGGGACTACCCCGGCATCGGACCACAGTCCGGAACTACTATCATCTAAACGGGCCGGCATTGTGGCCGTAGACCCGCTCCTACTGGAAGGAAACTCACCTCACACTTCTGAAGTCCTGCTGACAAAACCCTAGCTGCTGGATGATAGAGTCCCGAATTTGTCAACATCAAAATAACACCCAATTAATAATTGGGTTCCACTACATAACCATAAGTACATACTTTGGATAATTACTACATTACCCCAAGCTTGGCTTATTCAAGTCCAAGGCCCAATCCATAGGCCCAAAGTCAACTAGGAATCAAAGCCCGACATATGGAAAATTGGGCCCAAGCATATACATGGTCTTGTTCTAAGAGCCAACATCATATAATCATTAAGGCCCAAAATGTGGCCCATATATGGCCTAATTTTCCAAATTGGGCCCAATCCTTCATATGGGCCTTACCCTAAAGCCCAACTAATTACTCTAGTCCATTTGATTATTTTTGGATGGCCCATTAATAAACCAATTACCAAAGCCCAATGGAAAGGCCCAACTCAAGGCCCAAGTGAAATTAGGGTTTCACGTAAAATGACGATTAGGGTTAAGTGTTTCTTACTTAACCCATTAAGGACTTAATCCATTAAGTCCTTTACTCTACTAGATAAATGATATGTTGAAATTGGGCTTAATACACAATCCAATCTCAATGGCCCAAAAGTGGGTCCAATAAGTCTAAGGCCCAAATACTCACAATTAGGGTTTTCTAAACCCTAATTAGGGTTTTTCACTCAAACATGGCCCAATAGGCCCAAAACTAATCCTTAAGCCCATTAGGGTTTTGCTAGTGGGGCACCACCCACTACCACCTCGGGTAGTGGTGATCAATGGCGGCTTGCGGCGGCGGCCACCACCTTACGGTGGTGGTTTTGATTCTTTTCATTAATCTTTTTGCTAATTACAATTACAAGCATTTAATCCACAAATAAACACACACTAACTACTCTAACACACACAACCACCCTAGTGGTGGCCGACAGTTGCTCGTGGCGGTAGCCACCACCTCACGGTGGTGGCAGTGGTGACTTCCTTGGTGTTCCAGCCAAACAAAATACACACTCCAAAATACAGAATACCCTCCAGCACCCATCTAGTGGTATTTGGCGATGATAGCTACCACCTCACGGTGGTGGCGGCGGTCCTTTTGTTTCCCAGCCGAGCTAGCACCTACACATGTTAGCAAACCCGATCTAAAGACCAACATTCCTCAATTCAGCTGCGGAAAGCGACGACCGGAACCTAGAAATGAAGGCCAAAGCGCACCATCGATCTTAGTGACGTACACGACGTCGGCCACCGAGGAACGAAGAAGAAAGTGTAGATGGAAGGCGATGGTCCAACCGAGAACTCCCAGCTGCTCATGAATCACGCTGTAACGACGTCGCCGATATTCCTCGGTCTCAGCAAACCTCCGATGCACACGACGTCTCCGATAATGAGGCTGTTGTGGCGTTCGGCGGCGAAGGAGCGGCGACAACGGGCCCCTGCTGGTCGGAACAGCGAACCAAGTCCGAATTTTACTAAACAACCCCCATCTTCTAAAATCTTTACAAAACTAATCCAAAATTTACATTTTTAACCCCCATCTTTCAATTATGACATAAATAGTCTTCCATTCTCTTTTTTCTTCCAAATTAAATCCAAATAATTACCACAGAGCCCCCTGTCTTCATAAATAATTATAATTGAGTCCAAAACTTCCACTTTAACCCTCAACTTCTAAATTATGCTAATTAGTCCTTCGAGACCATCCTTTGTTATATAATTATTTATTTTAGGGCTACCTTCGTTCATTAATTTATTTATTTATCTAATAAATAAACGGGGTGTTACATTTTGACTTCATGAATAATAAGATTATTCGAACAATCCACAGCCGCTCATACTTTGGGAGTAGGTATGAAAGAAGATTGTTATGAACTGGTTGTATTATACATAGAAAAAGTTTGCTACAACTTTCATGAGTGCATATGAACTTGATTTGAGCATTGAAATAAACCCACGCTTGCTGGAATCACTTCATGGAATTTATCACGAGTGATCGCAAGACGATAATATCATATGGTCTTAAAACCTAGATATATGGTTTGTTGTTTGCTAATTGGTTGTGCATTGATAATGCGTAAACGCATCAGTAATTTGATGTTATAAAACGCATTGTTGTGTATGATTTGATTAGTGGATAGTAAATACATATAAGTCGAAGTTTATCTGTTCCTTTTATCCTAAGAGGGTAAAAGCGATATCTGGGCCCCTCGATGATTTGGTTTGACTTATGTGTCGGGCCCGGTCAGGACTAAATTGATGTGTTCAATTAATGTTTATGTCAGACGGATCAGAGATCGAGCTACAACTGCTGGACAATAAGTATGACTATGTTCCATGTAATTGTCCACATGATATCTAGAACAGAGGATTATACAATCCCTTATCTAAAGGACAGGTTACTGATAAGATCGGAGTTCGACAGCCTCTTTGAGAGCTACGATTGCTAATCGGATTGTATTTACAGTTGTAGTTACTAGACTTATCCAAGTGGGAGACTGTTGGATTAGTGTCTAAGCCCGTAACTATATTTGGTAAGTACTTGACCCGGTTGTGCATGGTCCTTTTGGGTTGCCTTCACCAAAGCAACATGATAGGATGATTTATGAATAAAGAGGTTATTATGATTTATTGATATGTTATATGAATAATATATTAAAAGAGAAATCATATATTTTAATTAATATTAGACAAGAATTAATTAAGAATTAATTCTGTGGCTAAAAGAGATTAATTAAATAAAGGGGACTGGAACTGTCAATTGTGTGATAGTTGATTTAGGCTGAGAATCCTTTTGGTTTTAAGGGGTGGACGAAATTAGAGTGGGAGCCCATCTAAATTTCGTCCGAGGGCTTTATTCTGGAAGGTTCTTTGGACTGCTTAAGGCCTAAGCTATCCAATTAGGGTTTTGACTGAAACCCTTGCAGCACAAGTATAAATAGACCCCTTAGGCTTCAGAAATCGGCTAACCCTACTTCTAAGAGTGCCAGAGCCAAATTCTAGAGCTTCCAACCTCTCTACAAGATTATCCTCTTGCTTGTGGTGTTTGTAAGCCATTAGAGGAGTGACATTTGTGACTCTAAGCTCCAGGGGCAAGAAGATTCAAGCTTTGAAATAGTGGTAATCATCTAGATCTGTTTTGTTATGTCAATTTTGAATTATATACACTAGATCTAGGGTTTGCACGTCTTGGATGAATTGCATGTACAATAGAGAAGCCTAGATCCAAGTATTAGGGTTTGCATGTGCACATATGATGTTATTTTGTGTAAAACCCATCAGATATATGCATGAACTTGTATGCTATGTAAAATGTTTTAGCATGTATTTACTTGTTTACATGCTTACATAGGAAGTAACTTGGGAAGTAATATGATAGAAAAATATGATAATAAATATGCATGATTACTTATGGATGTCATATGTGTAATCCCTTAAAAGATAAATTAATAATTAATTATTAAAGGGGGAATACACTAGTGGGGCGAATGGTAGCAACCTAGACTTAGGTGTGTATCCTATCCGGATAATATGATGGCCTAGTGGGTTGAAGATACCGAAAGGATAAGAGCTTAAGCTAACTTTGATGCAGAATGGTTTTCCTAGACAACCACTCGGGGCATGGTCCATGGTTTCCAGGACTGGAGTGATGTTTAGGATTGATGGAACATCTGCGCAAACACCTCAAGGGATTTGGGAGGTGTAACATGATGAAATTGGCACCGCTCATATCAATCCTTAACGACAACGCATGTACTAGTATATGCAACGTCTGAGTAGCGAATGCAGCAAAAATCGGGGGCAATGTTATTGGTGAGAGTCGTGCCTCACTTAGTGCATTAGGTCATGTCGGTCACGTTAATAGCGAATGTGATACTTACCTTGGGGTTACTGATGAATATATAGACCCATAAATAGGAAGTATTACAACTACAATTACAAAGATGATTTAGAGGAGAATAATTGTTAATGATGATAATGACGATTAATATTATTTAAGAATATTATAGTGATGAATAAAGTAATAAAAATTAGTTACAAAGACGAACAATGAAGTGTAACTAAATGAAAAAGCTCTAAAGATGAATAATATTAATTGGGATTAATTGTAATGGTTAGCTAATGTATGTGATGTAAGTGGTGTATATGATGTATGGGATGTATGTGGTGATGATATGATGTACCTGATGCCATGCTATATGAGTATCTGAATGTATGTTTATATGATGTATTTGACGCCATGTTATGTGAGTGCCTGAATGCATGCTTATATGATGTCTTGTCTGACCCATTTGTGGTATGTGTGTTCCATAACACGGTACTGTGGTTGACTCATTTAGCTTATGTTGACACTTGTTTCTTTGCTTGCTATTGGCCTTGCATTGGAATAGGTAGTGTGATATGATGCCTTGAGAGGATAGGGACCTTTTGCGTAGTTATATTCTAGTTTATGTCTTAGTTTTGATACCATTTTGGACATGCTGTTGAGTTTTCATCACATTTGGTTTTGAGAATTTACCTTCGTGTTAGTTTTTAAGGACTTTTATTTTGATGAACTAGTTTTGATAATAAAGTAACATTGGTGATGTCTCCATAATATTTAAAATAAGACTTCTGCTAACGTATTCTGGTTAAAATGTGTTTAAAATAAAAAGAACAATCTTGGGTGAAAAATCATGGTGTTACATTAAATGACATCACTTTTATCAAATGACATGATCAACTTTGTAGATGCCATCTGTAAAATTGATGGCTATTTTCGGAAACCTTTTAATTTTTTAGTTAATATTGGAAAGTGATATATAGGCTTAGAATGATTTGTCTTTTTCTATATTCATCTTATATATGAAAAAAAATACAAAAACAATACATGAACTTATACGGGTCAACATTTTCAAAAATAGAGTACAAATGATGCAAGTACCCTCTTCATGATGATCATCTTTGTTTTGGTCAAAAAATGAACAGTCAATAATCAACCAAATTGTATGGGAGGTTGTGATATTCGAGTTAAAACAAGTATGAAACGGTAGACAAGGTGACACAATGGTTTCCAGGAAAGCCCTCGATCCTTGCTAGGAGCTCTGACACAAAACCGTGGGAGGTGATAATGATCACCTGCCTTGATGATTTTATTAATGTAAAATGTTAATTACAGAGATGAATGTGTAAATGCCAGTACAAGTATCGTAGATGGGCTAATTGTGTCTTGTGTGTGTAATACATGTGTTATTTATAGTCTAATGCTAATAACAAGAAGTTCGATAATTCTGGGATCCTCTGAGAATCAACATATGCACGTTGTTTTACTTGGTATTATAGGTCTTTTGTCTGGTTGAGACGATTCTCTGTTGAGAATAAGTCTTTCATTGACTAATTCTGCATATGTTTCAATAAGAAATTAGATTATAACTGTTATAGGTGTTAGTAAATATTAACGATAATAATCAGGATCCTGACATGTGTTTAAGGATCTTAGACATGTAGCAATATTAAGGATCCTGAATATGATTTAAGGATTTTGCCCCTAACAATCTTCATCTTCTTTATTTCAAATGGATGGGTCATCTAAAACTTCAGGAATACAAACATCAAGTGAAAGGATTAATAATAATGAAATAGTGAAGTGTAGGTTTGGTATTGAAGTAAGTGTCTTAAATTCATTAACAAAAAAGAACCCTTGAAGAAAGTTTAGGGGATGCCCAAATATACAATATAGTTCTACTTTAAGATGTTATACTTTCTATGTCACTATTTAACTGCTATAATTTATTATTATTTTCATGATTTTAGTCATATTTTTTTTACAAAAATTTATATTAATAAATTAGGTCCGATTTTTTGTTAAATTTAATGGGAATATAAAATAATAATAAACAATTAAGGTAATAAATGGAAACACAATATTATTACGTCAATTCAAACTCATCTAAAAACAACACTTTCAATATATTTAGAAAGCAGATGTCTCCAAAAACGTTTTATAAATCTAAATGTTGTGTTAGTACTCAAAACATAATACTATCAAACTAAATACTTGTTGGGGAAGAAAGATGAACCTTGATTGACCTCGAACTTTTTTATAATAGTTCCACTTGCAAACGAAATCATGATTGAATTTTTTACAATTCATGTAATAGAAAGCATGCTTGAATTTTCAAAGTGTAACGCCTTAACTAAAAAAACTTGTATGTATGATGTAGTAACAGAAATTTTAAAAAAATAGGATGTTTTAATACACATATAAATGAAAAGTACAATGATATTTCTCACAAAGGGATGACTTACACATTTGAAAATTAGAAGCCCGAAAATGTCGCCTGAAACTTTTATCATCCAGCATCCGAATCTCAAACATGAAATATTTCTTCACTTTTTTCACAATCCTAGCCAAAGTCTAGTAGCTGGATCAGCAAGGAATGTAATGTATGTTGACTGGACATTTGTTCCCACAAATTTAAGAATATTTCACTCTATGTCTTCATCTTGTGTGCGTTTGACATAATCATTAACAACTAAAATAGCCAAAAACAATAAACAAAGAACATATTTTGAGATGCAAAACACTTGTTTAACTCTAATACATTCATATAAGCTAAAAGTAAGCATATATTTCTAGTAAACTACAAAAGCAACTTTTTACTAATGGGAAATGATCACTTTCGAATCCTATAACTTGTTTCCTCTTAAACTAGAACAGGTACCCCAAACAAAATCAAATGTGCAAAATTATACATAGTAAAATTAAAGATGTCTCATAAAATAAAAGGTTTTTCTAATTATGTTAAACAAAAGAGTAAATAGTTAACTTTATTTACCATTTAATAATTTAATTTCTTGTCTAGTTTCTCATTAGTATTTGTTAAATGTGACTTGAGCATTTGGAGAATTCTCATGGAGCATTTGAGTTCAATAGAGCACTTGGAACTCAATGGAGCACTTAGGGTTCATGGAGCATGTAACAAAGGAATGTATCATTTGAGAAGGGAATGAATCATTTGAAAAATGAACAAATCAAGTTCCAAATGAACGGATCGTCTAAAAGGGGTATGGAGCACCTGGAAGAGGTTTGGAGCACTTGGAGTGGAATGGATCAACTTGATGAATAGTTGCGCTATTTGATTAGGTGTTAGGCCAATTGGCAATCGTGTTGTGCCATTAGGCAAGCATGTTGCGCAATTAGCATACATGTTGCACCACTTTGGATCATGTTACTGTTGGATTAGGTGTCTAAGCCCATAACTATAATTGGTATATACTTGAATTGATAGTAGCACAGTCCTTTTGGGTTGCCTTCACTCTTGCAACTTGACAGGATGACTTTTGGAGATAAGTTGAATTTATTATTTGGAATGATAAATTGATATAAATGATTTATTAATATGTTATGAAAATATATATTAATTAGAAATCATGTTGTTTAATTAAAAATAATCATTCAATTAATTAAAAATAATCATTCACTTAAGATGGGAAATTCTAAAACTTAAATAAAAATAATCATTCACTTAATTCTATTGCTAAGTCTATATGCGTGAAAGTAGTAACTTGAAAACACATAGTAATATGATTGTTTGTGTTGTATCAGGGATGCTTGTGATAATCTCAAGTGCTTACTAGTTTTAAAGTGGGAAAGAGCATCTTCATGACAAATGTGAGTTAATCTTTGTGGATTTTAAAGTACTTTGTTAGGGAATTCCATAACTTAGATGGATTGGAATGAACCTCGGTTATTTAGGTTGTATGTACCCCTATTGTGTGTGATATGTTATTGGTTATTATGTTTCCTTATGTGTATGAGAATTTAGGATGCTTATTATATGCTAGAATCTTATTATTTTGATGTGAGAGGTGTGTTAGGGCCATGATAGAAATAGTGCCTTTTGTTGATTTTTGTGATGTGTGCATGTCATGCTTTCTTAGAAACACTTGTCTATGATTATTAGGAAAAAGCATGCTAGTGATGTTGTCAAGCCATAATTATGATATTGTTGGATTAGTGTCTAAGCCCGTAACTATATTTGATAAGTACTTGACTCGGTTGTGCATGATCCTTTTGGGTTGCCTTCACCAAAGCAACATGATAGGACGATTTATAAATAAAGAGGTTATTATGATTTATTGATATGTTATATGAATAATATATTAAAAGAGAAATCATATAGTTTAATTAATATTAGACAAGAATTAATTAAGAATTAATTCTGTGGCTAAAAGAGATTAATTAAATAAAGGGGACTGGAATTGTCAATTGTGTGATAGTTGATTTGGGTTGAGAATCCTTTTGGTTTTAAGGGGTGGACGAAATTAGAGTGGGAGCCCATCTAAATTTCGTCCAAGGCCTTTATTCTAGAAGGTTCTTTGGACTGCTTAAGGCCTAAGTTATCCAATTAGGGTTTTAACTGAAACCCTAGCGGCACAAGTATAAATAGACCCCTTAGGCTTCAGAAATCGGCTAACCCTACTTCTAAGAGTAACAGAGCCAAATTCTAGAGCTTCCAACCTCTCTCCAAGATCATCCTCTTGATTGTGGTGTTTGTAAGCCATTAGAGGAGTGACATTTGTGACTCTAAGCTCCAAGGACAAGAAGATTCAAGCTTTGAAGAAGAAGTAATCATCTAGATCTGTTTTGTTATGTCAATTTCGAATTATATACACTAGATCTAGGGTTTGGAAGTCTTGGATGAATTGCATGTACAATAGAGAAGCCTAGATCCAAGCATTAGGGTTTGCATGTGCACATAGGATGTTATTTTGTGTAAAACTCATCAGTGGTATCAGAGCCTTGATTGACTTCTATTGTATTTGATGCTTTGTATTTCATTCTTGCTTGAAAATCTGGTTTTTGGGTCCTCTGCCTGACGGACTCGGCGAGTCCCAATGTGGGCTCGACGAGTAGGATGAACTCGACGAGTCCATAAGGGGACTCGGCGAGTCGGAGCGTCAGACAGAGGGATTTTCGGGATTTCTTGCTGTTTTGCTTAAGGATAATTGCCAAAATCATTTTTGACTAATAAAATCCGAATTTTATTACTGTTATATGTTTATCCTTTCCAAAATAAAAGATAATTACCATTTATTTGAATAATAAATTCCTTATATGATAATATTTGATTATTTAAATTATTTGATGATTTATCTTGTGAATAAAATTGATTAGGTCAACTTTAGATAATCATTAAATTAAATGTTTAATTTAAATTATTTGCTATTTGATCCTTTGTGTTTTGAAAAGTTCAAAACTTGCCCTCAAGTTTTGAAATTTAAATTTTTGATTAAAAGTTTAATTTGAACTATTTAAATTTAAAACCCTAGAATTTTACAAGGTTAAAATTCAACCTTATACTTTATAATATTATAAGATATATATATATATATATATATATATATATATATATATATATATATATATATATATATATATATATATATATATATATATATATATGTAGAACTTGAATGCTAGTCTTACCATTAGTAGGCATCATTCACGAAGCCGATCTATAAAGGGGGTATAAAGTTATGGCCTATAAAATGGTCGTTTAATGGGTGTCCACTCTCGCCCACCGCTTCCTTGATTGGTGGAGGGTCGTTAGCCGAACGGGTAGGATAGGGCAACCATTTCCTCATTAAAAGTATAATGAAATTACAAAGTAACTAAATGTTTTTTCAAAATTCCCAATCTTAGTTACTTTAGGCAAAAGTGAATTGATGCAATTCCATGAAATTACACTTTGTACCCTTGCTAAGACGTTAGTGGAGCGTGTATGGTTAACCGACACACTAATTGGGTTGTAAGCAAAGGTGGTAAAGGGTGACTCATTGTTTGTCATAGTTCGATGGAGCGTGTGTGGTTAGCCAGCACATTGAATAGGTGACTGTAACAATGAGGGCACCATGTATATTTACATGGTTATTCACACCCGCTTTGTGATCCTCGGCGTCCCAGTCACAAACTTGAGGGGCATATCGAGATTTAAACATGCCATTGAAAAGTTCAATGAATCTCAAAAGATCTAGGAGTTTTCAATACATTTAAAACTTAATCTCTTTTTCGTTTTTCATGGTGGAGAATTAGTGAATCGTCATTCACTTACCTTCAAATTATTTACTTGCTAGATTACGACATCCATCTTCTAATTTGTAAATAATGTTCTTGGATCCTAACCCCAATTTCTCATTTGGGTGTTTAATTGGGGATTCATTTCTAATCAAACTTTGTTATTTTTCCTTTTAAGATGTCGAACGTCAACAACAATGCTTCCGGCTCGAATTCCTCCGGGTCCTTCTCACTCATGAACTTGTGTGGGAAAGTGATCTTTGACGGGTCCAATTTCAATGATTGGACCCGCTGTTGGGTTTTGAGCATTCTAACACTCCTATGGTGTACATGCAACCCTATAAACCTTGGATATATGTTTTCTCTATTATACATGCAAATATTAACTATTCCAAGGTTTCATCCTAACTAGCATATTATGAAGCACCTATACTACAAAGTTCTAGTTAGATGACATACCTTTCGATGTAGCTTGATGTCTTCAAGCTTTAAGAGCTTAGCCCCAATAGTGTGGAAGCCTCAAATGGAATCACAAATCACCAAAACACCTTGGAAGAACTTGAGAGAATATGTATGCACACTAAAATCGGCCCACTCTTATTTTCACACACTTGTGCCAATTTTGTGAGTCAAGGACCCCTTTATATATTATGGAGGATTAGGGTTACATCCATGTAAACCCTAATACCCATGACCTTTCATTTACATAGGATCCATGGGTTAAAAGCTCCATGGACCATCCATGAAAGCTTAGCCCAACCTAAATGAACTTGGCCCATTCCATATATATAAGAGTCCATATTTAATTAGTTCTTTTTGATCATTTAATTAATTCTAAATTAATTCTTGATCAATACTAATTAAATAATATTATTCCATATTAATATATTAGAACTTATAATATATTAATATAAATCATAAATATACTATTCTCAAAAGACTATCCATATAAATTGTGTCGGTGAAGTGCAACCCAAATGGACCATGCCGGGTCGGGTCAAGTACATACCAAATATAGTTATGGACTTAGACATTAATCCAACAGTCTCCCACTTGGATAAGTCTAAAACTATTATTGAGTATGACTTCAAAACCTAACTGGCAATCGTAGCTCTTAAAGCCGCTGTCGAACTCTGACCTTGTCAATGACTTGTCCATTAGATAAGGGATCATATATTCCTCCATTCTAGATATCATATGGACTGAGACATGGATTATAATCATTCTCTCTGTCCATTTGTTGTTTCCCGATTTTCGATTTATGATGACTGACTGATTGAACAAATCAAATCAGTCCTGGCTTGGCCAAGCACTCACATGTGTCATCGCTAAATCATCGAGGGGCCCACAGATATCGCTTGTATCCCGAAGGTAAAAGGAATGGATAAACTTCGACTCATATGGCTTGTTCTACTACTTGTTGAATCATACACAAAGGCACGTTTTATAACATCGAGTTACCAAATGCGTTTTCGTGCAATCAATGTATAACCAACTCATAGTAACAACTCATATCTCTAGGTTTGAAGAATATAAGATATTATCGTCTCATGATCACTCGTGATAACATCCATGAAGTGATTCAAATGAGCGCGGGTTGAATCCAATACTCAGAACTTATGAGCACTCATGAGTGTTGTAGCACCACTTTGTCCACCAACTTGGACCTCTACAAACCAACCCATGACAGTCTTGATTCATATCTACTTCCAACATATGACCGACTGTGGATGGTTTGAATAACTTAATCATTCAGGAAGAGCGACTTAGTTATTCTGGAAGTCAAAACATGCAAAGTGAAACACAAGAATAAATGAATCAAATATGGTATCAAACCCTATGAATATAAATAAACACTTTTATTTATCACCATACTGATTACTCATTATTCATTGTTTCGGTTTTATCAACTTTATACTTGAATTAAAAACACTAGTTGTCCCATGCTCCAAGCATGTACACTATGTTTTTCTTAAACAATAGCTTTGCCATACACCAAGTATGCACTCTATGTTTGTCTATGATCCTTACTTTGTGAAATAAACCAATTGAACATAATTTCAATGATTCTAATTTCACACTCCCAAATCCTTATCGAAAAATGTGAGAATTTCAAATTCCTATCATTTATCGAAATCTGTTTAGATTTTAAACTTATATGCACTAACCCTCCTGTAATGAATATGTACAAAGTCACAAAGACTTGTCAACAGTCATTATAAGGTATTCCAATGGAGATCAACTCCATGGAAACTAAGTCTCATATTCAAAGTACATTGCTTTGGACATGCTTCTTGCATTAAGTTTTCTAATCTTACACAGATAACTTCCACCTATGGAGACAACTCCATATTCTCATTTTGACTATCTCTTCTGAATAAGAGATGCCTCTTTTCAGAATATGTCAATATGGTCCTTCCAAAATTAGCACTATACTTCCAACTGTCCCTGAGCAACCAATCTTTGGTAAACCTCAGATTGTCCTTGACAATTGCTTAATCATTTTAGTCATATCCAATTCTAGACCTTTTCCCTTCTTAATGCCTCTGGGCATTTGGAAAAATTTAGAAATGACAAATATTATAGCACATGCAATCGATCCTGTACCCAAAGCAAATGGTACACGATTCATGATGTCTCACATAAAGACATGATTCTAGACTAGTCTTTTGCTACAATATTTTTATTTGCCATGTTTTCAAAATTTGACTATGAAGAGGGACGCCGTAATCATAATCGAATTTTGAGAACGCAATATATAGAATTTCCTTAAGTTGAACCAATCCAACATGAAATTCATATATATATTCTTGACTAAAGATGATTAAGGTCTCAATCTAAGCCTTTAGAACTGAAATGAAGTATATCCTCTCCCTTAATTATAGCAAAACAACTTTTTCAATCCCTGCAGCCTCACGAATTGAAACTTTTGTTTTCTATAATTAACATTGCTAACTTGCAACACTAACAATAATTATCATGCTCCCACTAACATGATGATTATTAACATAACACTTATGCTCCCACTAGCTTTTACATGTACTCAGAAATCAGCTGGACTTCTAGAAATCAATACTTTTATTGACTTTCTTACCAAAGTTCAGATTTCTGATACGAGATGCTTTGATAAAACTTTATCAAAATCATACACCTTTCCTTAGATAGCATGCATGTGTGTCTAAACAATTTCAGAACTATGAAAAGGGATGCCGTAATCATAGTCTCAATTGTTTAGACCTTTTGCCATCTGCTTCAAATCTACTTGGTGGAAGTGTTTCCTCACCATCATTTTCATGAATCGGAGAGAAACCTTATGACCCTTAGATTTTATGGTGTATGTGTTCTTATCCATGTGAATCGTCAAAACCATAGTCACAAGACAAGGATAATGACAAATCCAAACTCATATCGACTAAACTTATGCAATCTTAACTTCTTGCCACCTGGCAGTACATGGCCTGCCATTGCTTCCAAGTTGTTATGCAACCAATTGAGAACTTTCAGAACTCCTATGCAAAGCCAACTTTAACTGGAATGGGCACAGAATATGTCAACACGAAAGGTTATAAACCTCAAGTCGTGTGCTAGTGAAGAACCTCAGGTTTTATTCTTGATTAGTTCTTGAAATTCTTTTTAGGATCTTTAAGACTCCCACTGTCCTCTTGACATATAAGACTATCTTGCCAAATATTCAAGAGATAGTGCGGATTCTTTATCAAGACAAACACTTCACACAATTGGCCTTAGTTGGTCTTTGTTTGATCCAAAACATCACAACTTACCAATTTCAAATGTACAAGAGTAGGACACTTTTACTCTTACATTTGACAAGTGTTTTAAACCTTTCTTTAAGATATTTCACTCAAGTTACAATCTTGGAGTATGACTCTAAGAATTGTTTTGGAACGAAGTATGACTTATCTTCCTGATCTAACCATTTCAACAATTCATGACTCCTCTTCTTAGTCATAAGAATGCACTAAGATGACCTTTAGAGGACTAATTGTGATATGATTTCTAAATCATTAAGACGATCACAAACATGATACTAAAGTACTCTCCCATCTTTTCAGATTTGAGAAACTTTTATCTTTCTGCCTAATTTGATTCTTCCCATTCGTTCTGCCATACATTGAGACTTTTCCAATGTTTCAGAATTATACTTAAACTTGTAAGTATAACCATATTTACTAAACTTTAGTAAATCAAATAGTCTTAACGATCTTTGTGGTGGACATGACCAGTGCACAAGAATGTGTACTCGATCCCTTTAGTCCTTCACTTGACTCACACATCCATGTGAACAAGTAATTAGTCTTGATTTTCCAATGCTTGAAAGTTCTCATTCATTATACTATTCAACTTGCATGATTCCAAGTTTCGGTCCAATTGAAACTTGGGTGATGAGGAACTTTCCTGATTTGGTAAATTTAGACACTACCACAAATGAAAGAATCAAATCCATTTTCCAATATTGCTGTCAGTGGAATCATATAAGCAACAATTTTGTGATGGTTGTAGATAACTTAGCCCAACTCCAAAAGGATGGAGTGTTGGAGTCATTCGACCTTAGGGACGATGACGTGTACGAGTCTTGTTTACTTGGAAAGATGACCAAGTCGCCCTTCACTGGCACTTGTGAAAGGGGTGAGGGCTTATTGGATCTCATACACACCGATGTGTGTGGGCCCTTTAGATCCACCACAAGGGATGCGAGCCGCTTCTATGTGAGTTTTACCGATGATTATAGCAGATATGGGTATATCTACTTAATCAGGCACAAGTCAGAAACCTTTAAAATGTTCATAGAGTTTAAACAAGAAGTGGAGAATCAGTTGGGCAGGAAAATCAAGATGCTTCGATCCGATCGAGGTGGAGAGTACCTAAGTCTTGAATTCCACGACTACCTCAAGGAATGCAGAATCGTTTCGCAATTGATGCCACCTAGGACACCGCAGTTGAATGGTGTGGCTGAGAGGCGTAATCGAACCTTGCCAGATATGGTTCGTTCCATGATGAGTCATGCTTCACTACCTATCTCATTCTGAGGGTATGCCTTAGAGACTGCCACCCATATCTGTAACTTAGTCCCTATGAAGAAGGTTGCCAAAACACCTCACGAGATGTGGACAGGGAAAGCTCCCTCGTTGTCACATATCAAGGTTTGGGGTTGCGAGGCTTTCGTAAGAAGAGAGACTCATGACAAGCTTGAACCTCATAATGAGCAGTGTATTTTCATCGGCTACCCGCAGAAGTCCTTTGGATATCTCTTCTATAGACCGAATGACAACGTTGTCTTCATCGCGAGGAGAGGGGTTTTCCGTGAGCGAGAACTAATAAGCCAAGGGGACAGTGGGAGGCAAATCGATCTTGAAGAGATTCAAGAGTCGAGTGATGAAGGAACCTCTAACGCTGGCGCTCAACCCGAGGAGGAAACTCCGGTTGAACCGATTGACGAGTCCTTACCTCTTAGACGTTCCGAAAGAGTTAGGGTTCAACCCCAGTTTTATGGTTTTCATATTACTACAGAAGGGGATACGTTCATTAGTGATAGTACACTAGTGAAATTGGACGAACCTAATAGCTATAAGGAAGCCATGGCAGGCCCGAAGTCTGCGAAGTGGAAAGAGGCGATGGACAACGAGATTCAGTCTATGTATAACAATCAAGTTTGGAATTTGGTTGACAATGTACCGGGTCGTGAGACGGTCGGGTGCAAATGGATCTTCAAGAAGAAGACCAACATGGATGGGAATGTACACACCTACAAGGCGCGATTAGTTGCGAAGGGTTTCACTCAAACTCTCGGAGTTGACTATGATGAAACCTTTTCACCGGTTGCGAAGATAAACTCTATTAGGGTGATTCTGTCCATTGCTGCATTTCATGACTATGAAATATGGCAGATGGATGTCAAAACCGCTTTGCTTAATGGAAAGTTGGCTGAGGATGTGTACATGGCTCATCTAGAGGGTTTTGTCAATGCGAAGCATCCCGATAGAGTGTGCAAGCTTGAGAAGTCCATTTATGGACTGAAACAAGTGTCTCGTAGATGGAATCTTTGTTTCGATGAGAAAGTCAAAGAGTTTGGTTTTCTACGAAGCGAGGATGAATCATGTGTATATGTCAAAGCCAGTGGGAGTATAGTAAGCTTCCTCGTATTGTATGTCGATGACATACTACTTATAGGAAACGACATCCCGACGCTACAGGAAGTAAAGTCCTGGCTTGGGAAGTGCTTCGCTATGAAGGACCTCGGAGAGGCTGCCTATATTTTGGGAATAAGGATAGTAAGAAACAGAAGTAAAAGACTAATAGGACTTAGTTAGAATACTTACTTGGACAAGGTACTAAAACATTTTAGTATGGAGAATTCAAAGAAGGGAGAGTTACCAATCCAAAGTAATGCCAAGTTGAGTAAGACTCAAAGTCCGAGTACCGAAGTTGAGATAGCAGAAATGAGCCGAGTACCATACGCTTCCGCAGTTGGCTCGATTATGTATGCTATGACTTGTACTCGCCATGATGTGGCCTTCGCTTTGAGCATGGTCAGTAGATATCAACGGAACCCTGGCAAAGACATGATTCTAGACCACTCTTTTGCTACAATATTTTTATTTGCCATGTTTTCAAAATTTGACTATGAAGAGGGACGCCGTAATCATAATCGAATTTTGAGAACGCAATATATAGAATTTCCTTAAGTTGAACCAATCCAACATGAAATTCATATATATATTCTTGACTAAAGATGATTAAGGTCTCAATCTAAGCCTTTAGAACTGAAATGAAGTATATCCTCTCCCTTAATTATAGCAAAACAACTTTTTCAATCCCTGCAGCCTCACGAATTGAAACTTTTGTTTTCTATAATTAACATTGCTAACTTGCAACACTAACAATAATTATCATGCTCCCACTAACATGATGATTATTAACATAACACTTATGCTCCCACTAGCTTTTACATGTACTCAGAAATCAGCTGGACTTCTAGAAATCAATACTTTTATTGACTTTCTTACCAAAGTTCAGATTTCTGATACGAGATGCTTTGATAAAACTTTATCAAAATCATACACCTTTCCTTAGATAGCATGCATGTGTGTCTAAACAATTTCAGAACTATGAAAAGGGATGCCGTAATCATAGTCTCAATTGTTTAGACCTTTTGCCATCTGCTTCAAATCTACTTGGTGGAAGTGTTTCCTCACCATCATTTTCATGAATCGGAGAGAAACCTTATGACCCTTAGATTTTATGGTGTATGTGTTCTTATCCATGTGAATCGTCAAAACCATAGTCACAAGACAAGGATAATGACAAATCCAAACTCATATCGACTGAACTTATGCAATCTTAACTTCTTGCCACCTGGCAGTACATGGCCTGCCATTGCTTCCAAGTTGTTATGCAACCAATTGAGAACTTTCAGAACTCCTATGCAAAGCCAACTTTAACTGGAATGGGCACAGAATATGTCAACACGAAAGGTTATAAACCTCAAGTCGTGTGCTAGTGAAGAACCTCAGGTTTTATTCTTGATTAGTTCTTGAAATTCTTTTTAGGATCTTTAAGACTCCCACTGTCCTCTTGACATATAAGACTATCTTGCCAAATATTCAAGAGATAGTGCGGATTCTTTATCAAGACAAACACTTCACACAATTGGCCTTAGTTGGTCTTTGTTTGATCCAAAACATCACAACTTACCAATTTCAAATGTACAAGAGTAGGACACTTTTACTCTTACATTTGACAAGTGTTTTAAACCTTTCTTTAAGATATTTCACTCAAGTTACAATCTTGGAGTATGACTCTAAGAATTGTTTTGGAACGAAGTATGACTTATCTTCCTGATCTAACCATTTCAACAATTCATGACTCCTCTTCTTAGTCATAAGAATGCACTAAGATGACCTTTAGAGGACTAATTGTGATATGATTTCTAAATCATTAAGACGATCACAAACATGATACTAAAGTACTCTCCCATCTTTTCAGATTTGAGAAACTTTTATCTTTCTGCCTAATTTGATTCTTCCCATTCGTTCTGCCATACATTGAGACTTTTCCAATGTTTCAGAATTATACTTAAACTTGTAAGTATAACCATATTTACTAAACTTTAGTAAATCAAATAGTCTTAACGATCTTTGTGGTGGACATGACCAGTGCACAAGAATGTGTACTCGATCCCTTTAGTCCTTCACTTGACTCACACATCCATGTGAACAAGTAATTAGTCTTGATTTTCCAATGCTTGAAAGTTCTCATTCATTATACTATTCAACTTGCATGATTCCAAGTTTCGGTCCAATTGAAACTTGGGTGATGAGGAACTTTCCTGATTTGGTAAATTTAGACACTACCACAAATGAAAGAATCAAATCCATTTTCCAATATTGCTGTCAGTGGAATCATATAAGCAACAATTTTCCACAAATGCCATTGTAAGGATACTTCAAATAAACAAAATTAAACAATTTTCTTTTATTTTAAAACTTTGCG
This sequence comes from Lactuca virosa, assembly GCF_052849685.1. Lineage (NCBI taxonomy): Eukaryota > Viridiplantae > Streptophyta > Magnoliopsida > Asterales > Asteraceae > Lactuca > Lactuca virosa. Next base: position 161,111,849 of record NC_136426.1, on the reverse strand, counting down.
GAAAAACTTATCCTTACAATCCACATGGAAAATTGTTGTTATCTATTCCTTAGCAATATATCATAACTTCTTAAGCAACTGCTAAAAATTCTGATGCTATCGAAATCCACCTTCGCGATCAGAATCAGCATATACTTCCTTTAAGATTTCTCTCTATTCTTTGATTCTTAAAACATCAACATGTGACCCAGTCACATCATGTAATGAGGATCTCATAATAGAATTTAACAGAGTTAGATAATGGGCTCTACCTGATGTAGAGTCAAACTTATTGACTTTAACATCCTTAGGTAAATTTGGCAGCTTTGCAATCAACGCCCCTTCCTTTGGCAAAATAAACATATGGACCCTTTGGTAATGGGACTATCTCAGACTTAGCCTTTCTCTTTACCATTTGGTCAATCGGGTTGACTATGGCCAATCCCTTTCCATTGGGAAGAGAATGCTTTTTCTGGATTTCTAGTGTCACCATTGTCACTGTCCATAAAGTTTTTGGGAAGTTGATATTCTAATCAAATTTGTTTCACTATCGTTCCAAATCATTGCTGATTCAGCAGCACCAAGCAAATAGATATGATCATTAAGGTTCATGTCATAGTCTGTATCATAGTAGTCCCAAAGGAACTCACTATGTGACTTAGAAAGTGATTGAACATCCAACTTTCTCAAGACTTTGAAACCCAACTCTCCCGGCTTGTCAATATGTGATTTCATCTCTAAGATGTGATCACACATAGACCTTGCTTGCCATTAGGGCTTGAGTGACCTTGAACTTGTAGGTTAGGGAGAATAATTGGAGGAAGTGGAGGAAGTAAAGTTCCAAGAGATTTGGGAAGATCATAGATGTCTGAACTCGACATCTTTTGGGAGATATTCAAGATAGTTGATCTAAAGTCCTTAATATAACACCCAATATGAAATATTAAGGCTACGATCCAACAACCTATTTATAACTGGAAGAGGGATGCCGTAATCCGAGTTATAATATAGTTGAAGGTAGGTAAATGACAATTTACCAATTTCCACCATGAAAAATGAAATAATTTAATTAGGTTTTTTTACTTGGATTTGAAACTCCTAGATCTTTTGAGATTCATTGAACTTTTCAATGGCATGTTTTAATCTCGAGTGTGCCCTTCAGGTTTTGTGACTGGGATGCCGAGGATCACAAAACAAGGTGTGAAGTAACCATGCAAATATACTTGGTACCCTTAGTATTTACCCCTCAATCGATGTGCCGGTTAACCACACGAGCTCCACCGATACTATGATAAATATTAAGTTACCCTTTGCCTACTTTGTTAAATCCAGGTTAGTGTGCCGGTTAACCACACACGCTCCACTAACGGTTTAAACAAAGTGCAAAGTGTAATTTCATGGATTAGCACCTTATTCACATTTTCCTAAGTAACTAAGATTGAGAATTAATAAAGGTTTAGTTACTTAGTATTTATCATTAATACTTTTAATGAAGGGAGAGTTATAGTCCTTGTCCTACCTGTTCGGCTAACGACCCTCCACCAGTCAAGGAAGCGGTGGGTGAGAGTGGACACCCATTAAGCTGCCATTTTATAGGCAACAACCTTATACCCCCCTTATAGACCGGCTTTGTGAATGAGGCCTACTAATGGTAAGACGACTTGCTCTTATACATATAATATATAAAACTTTTAATATTATAATAGTATAAGGGTGTATTTTAGACATTTAAAATACTAGGTGGTTTAATCTATTAATTAAACTAAACTTTTAATTTAATTAAACTCAAACCATATCTTTATTTATGGATTTAATAATACTCTTTTAATTAAACGCTTTAATTAACTATTAATAAATTCCATAAGAGTTAATTTGAACTATTCAACAAAACATCATAATTCCAATTAATAAATTCAAAATTAAAACCATTTAATTAATTGTTTAAGTTATGAACCCAAGAGTCTTAGAATTCAATTCTTTTTTTTCATAAAAAACTTTTTTCAAATTCCAAAACTTGAGGGCAAGTTTTGTAACTTTTGAAAACCTTTGGATTCCATAACTTATGGAATTAATGGTGTTTTATGATGAAACTTTCCATGTTCCATAACTTAAGAACAAGTTATGTAATTCTTTAAAACATTAACCCCAAGTTTTGTAACTCCATAAAAACTTTGAATCAATTTTTTTTTTAAAAAACTTTCATATCCATAACTTATGGAAGTTTCAAAACTCTTAAGATCACAACTTTAAAAAAGAAAACTTTTGAGCTCCAAAATTTTATGACAAAATTTGTAACTGCTTAAAACATTTAGATCAAACTTTTAAAACTAATAAAATAATCATATCATTTTATCTTTTACTAAATTTGACCTAATTCAACTCATATAGCAAATGATTCAAATTTTACAAATAATTAGTTTTACACAAAAACAAGTAATTATCTTAAAATTTGACAAACGTCATGTTTTTTTTCCTTTTTTTTCCAACTTTGAAAATAAAACATTTGCATCAATATAACAGAAAACAACCCATGGCTCTGATACCACTGTTGGGTTTTGAGCATTCTAACACTCCTATGGTGTACATGCAACCTTATAAACCTTGGATCTATGTTTTCTCTATTATACATGCAAATATTAACTATTCCAAGGTTTCATCCTAACTAGCATATTATGAAGCACCTATACTACAAAGTTCTAGTTAGATGACATACCTTTTGATGTAGCTTGATGTCTTCAAGCTTTAAGAGCTTAGCCCCAATAGTGTGGAAGCCTCAAATGGAATCACAAATCACCAAAACACCTTGGAAGAACTTGAGAGAATATGTATGCACACTAAAATCGGCCCACTCTTATTTTCACACACTTGTGCCAATTTTGTGAGCCAAGGACCCCTTTATATATTATGGAGGATTAGGGTTACATCCATGTAAACCCTAATACCCATGACCTTTCATTTACATAGGATCCATGGGTTAAAAGCTCCATGGACCATCCATGAAAGCTTAGCCCAACCTAAATGAACTTGGCCCATTCCATATATATAAGAGTCCATATTTAATTAGTTCTTTTTGATCACTTAATTAATTCTTGATCAATACTAATTAAATAATATGATTCCATATTAATATATTAGAACTTATAATATATTAATATAAATCATAAATATACTATTCTCAAAAGACTATCTATATAAATTGTGCCGGTGAAGTGCAACCCAAATGGACCATGTCGGGTCGGGTCAAGTACATACCAAATATAGTTATGGACTTAGACATTAATCCAACACCCGCAACATCCGAATTGTCACTCGTTACGAGGACAAAGAATATGTCCTCGATGAGAAGCTAAAGGAAATCAATGTCAACACTGCCTCTGTTGAAGAGATCGCGACCTTTGAGGCCCATGAGCGTGATGCTACGAAGGTCCACTGCATCATGCTGGCGACTATGACTACAGAACTCCAGAAGTCCTATGAGGACATGTATCCCTATGAAATGCATCAAGACTTGCTGGACCGGTACCACCAGAGCGCTGGGCAAGAAAGGTACGAGATCATCACTTCGATGATCACTACCAGAATGGGTAATGTAGAGTCCCTTACCGCTCATCTGCAAAAGATGCAGAGATATGTTGATCGCCTGCTAAAGTTGAATGTTAACTTTGATGAAGAGCTGGCAATTGACATGATCCTTCACTCCTTGCCTCCCTGCTACAACCAGTTACACATGACCTACCACATATATAAGGAAGAGGTCACCTTAAGCAAGCTTCAAGGCTTGCTAAGGACTGTTGAGAGCAATCTCAAAGATAAGTCTGTTGCATCAACTCCAACTCCTGCTGCTACCCCTGTCTTGGCAATTGGGCAAGGGAAGGGTAAGAAGAGGAAGGCTCCCTCAAAGAGCCACCACAAGGGAAATTCCCAAGATGGTACCTCTTCTAGTGGAACCAAAGTTGGTTCTGCTAAACCCAACTCAAACCCCAAGGAGGCAGAATGCCACCACTGCCACAAGATAGGGCATTGGAAACGAAGCTGCCCAGAATATTTGCAAGCTATCAAGGATGGGAGGATCAAGCCATCCTATGCAGGTATTTACACTATTAAATCTAATGATTCATCGCATTCCATTTCTTGGGTACTTGATACAGGATGTGGTTTTCATATTTGTTCTGATTTGTAGGGCCTAAGAAGAGATAGGGATGTGGAGCATGGAAATATAAATTTGATCATAGGGAACAGAAGATCGTCACTTGTCACCAAGATCGAAGTTTACTCTTTGATGCTCAGTAGTGGATTAGGATTAGATTTAAATAATTGTTGCTATTCGCCAGATATGGCAAGAAACATCATTTCATTTCATGGTTTGTAGAGACAAGGTTTTAGATATTCATTTGATAATGAAAAGGGTTCTATTAATGCTTATCTTAATGGTGTCTTTTATTTTGAAGCATTGCCTTGTAATAGAATATATGAAACTGTGATGGTTGTAGATAACTTAGGAAATGATGTATTATGTATTGATTCATCCAATGTTTTGGATAAAGCATGCTTGTGGCATTGCCGTATTGGACATGTCAACAAGAAACGCATAGCCCAACTCCAAAAGGATGGAGTGTTGGAGTCATTCGACCTTAGGGACGATGACGTGTACGAGTCTTGTTTACTTGGAAAGATGACCAAGTCGCCCTTCACTGGCACTTGTGAAAGGGGTGAGGGCTTATTGGATCTCATACACACCGATGTGTGTGGGCCCTTTAGATCCACCACAAGGGATGCGAGCCGCTTCTATGTGAGTTTTACCGATGATTATAGCAGATATGGGTATATCTACTTAATCAGGCACAAGTCAGAAACCTTTAAAATGTTCATAGAGTTTAAACAAGAAGTGGAGAATCAGTTGGGCAGGAAAATCAAGATGCTTCGATCCGATCGAGGTGGAGAGTACCTAAGTCTTGAATTCCACGACTACCTCAAGGAATGCAGAATCGTTTCGCAATTGATGCCACCTAGGACACCGCAGTTGAATGGTGTGGCTGAGAGGCGTAATCGAACATTGCCAGATATGGTTCGTTCCATGATGAGTCATGCTTCACTACCTATCTCATTCTGGGGGTATGCCTTAGAGACTGCCACCCATATCTGTAACTTAGTCCCTATGAAGAAGGTTGCCAAAACACCTCACGAGATGTGGACAGGGAAAGCTCCCTCGTTGTCACATATCAAGGTTTGGGGTTGCGAGGCTTTCGTAAGAAGAGAGACTCATGACAAGCTTGAACCTCATAATGAGCAGTGTATTTTCATCGGCTACCCGCAGAAGTCCTTTGGATATCTCTTCTATAGACCGAATGACAACGTTGTCTTCATCGCGAGGAGAGGGGTTTTCCGTGAGCGAGAACTAATAAGCCAAGGGGACAGTGGGAGGCAAATCGATCTTGAAGAGATTCAAGAGTCGAGTGATGAAGGAACCTCTAACGCTGGCGCTCAACCCGAGGAGGAAACTCCGGTTGAACCGATTGACGAGTCCTTACCTCTTAGACGTTCCGAAAGAGTTAGGGTTCAACCCCAGTTTTATGGTTTTCATATTACTACAGAAGGGGATACGTTCATTAGTGATAGTACACTAGTGAATTTGGACGAACCTAATAGCTATAAGGAAGCCATGGCAGGCCCGAAGTCTGCGAAGTGGAAAGAGGCGATGGACAACGAGATTCAGTCTATGTATAACAATCAAGTTTGGAATTTGGTTGACAATGTACCGGGTCGTGAGACGGTCGGGTGCAAATGGATCTTCAAGAAGAAGACCAACATGGATGGGAATGTACACACCTACAAGGCGCGATTAGTTGCGAAGGGTTTCACTCAAACTCTCGGAGTTGACTATGATGAAACCTTTTCACCGGTTGCGAAGATAAACTCTATTAGGGTGATTCTGTCCATTGCTGCATTTCATGACTATGAAATATGGCAGATGGATGTCAAAACCGCTTTGCTTAATGGAAAGTTGGCTGAGGATGTTTACATGGCTCATCTAGAGGGTTTTGTCAATGCGAAGCATCCCGATAGAGTGTGCAAGCTTGAGAAGTCCATTTATGGACTGAAACAAGTGTCTCGTAGATGGAATCTTTGTTTCGATGAGAAAGTCAAAGAGTTTGGTTTTCTACGAAGCGAGGATGAATCATGTGTATATGTCAAAGCCAGTGGGAGTATAGTAAGCTTCCTCGTATTGTATGTCGATGACATACTACTTATAGGAAACGACATCCCGACGCTACAGGAAGTAAAGTCCTGGCTTGGGAAGTGCTTCGCTATGAAGGACCTCGGAGAGGCTGCCTATATTTTGGGAATAAGGATAGTAAGAAACAGAAGTAAAAGACTAATAGGACTTAGTTAGAATACTTACTTGGACAAGGTACTAAAACATTTTAGTATGGAGAATTCAAAGAAGGGAGAGTTACCAATCCAAAGTAATGCCAAGTTGAGTAAGACTCAAAGTCCGAGTACCGAAGTTGAGATAGCAGAAATGAGCCGAGTACCATACGCTTCCGCAGTTGGCTCGATTATGTATGCTATGACTTGTACTCGCCATGATGTGGCCTTCGCTTTGAGCATGGTCAGTAGATATCAAGGGAACCCTGGCAAAGCACATGGACAACAGTCAAGAATATTCTTAAGTACCTTCGGAGGACCAAGGAATGGTTTCTAGTCCTCGGTGGGAGTGATTACTTAAGGGTGCGAGGGTATACTGACGCCAGTTTTCAGACCGACAGGGACAACTACCGTTCGTAGTCGGGTTGGGTCTTTACCCTAAATGGAGGAGCAGTGACTTGGAAGAGTTCCAAGCGGGAGACTGTAGCTGATTCAACGTGCGAATCAGAGTATATAGCGGCGAGCGAGGCGTCAAAGGAGGCGATAGGGTTGAAGAACTTCATTGGAGACCTTGGAGTTGTGCCAGCCATAAAGGAGCACATTGAAATTTTCTATGATAGTGAATGAGTGGTTGCCTTAACCAAGGAACCGAGGGATCATGGGAGATCTCGACATATCGACAAAAAATATCACTTTATTCGACATCGGGTGGAAGAAGGACTCCTCGTAGTGAAGAGGGTATCGTCGGAGGATAACCCAGAAGATCCGTTTACGAAGGGACTGAGTAGGGTTAAACACTTGCAGCATACTAGGAGCATCAGGATGAAGGAAGATATTAGTTTAGATTAGATAGCTTCGAAACGTGTAATAGATAAATGTAATTGACATTTGATGATTAAATAAAAGAGTATTATTTATACGTAATGTTACTGTCTTATGTTATTTATTTACCTATTGTTTCACTTTGCATGTTTTTTGTAACATACCAAAAATACAGTCTAAAAATTTCATTTTAATTTAATAATAAAACCATAGTCATCGAACATCATATAAAAATCATAAACAGTGTATCTCAAAATATCGTAACAATTGTCAAAATATCAGATTATAAACATCCCAGGCTGAACAGATGGTGTGTGTACTGCAATCTTCCCGAAGTCCACTGTATCAAAATATCAGATTATAAACATCCCAGGCTGAGCAAATACTGGGCCTTGCCCACTGTATCAGACCGAAGTCTGGAATAACTAGGGCCTCGCCCACTGCATCGGACCGAAGTCCGGAATCACTAGGGCTTCGCCCACTTCATCGAACCGAAGTCCGGAATAACTAGGGCCTCGCCCACTGCATCAGACCGAAGTCCGGAATAACTAGGGTCTCGCCCACTGCATCGGACCGAAGTCCGGAATAACTAGGGCCTCGCCCGCTGCATCGGACCGAAGTCCGGAATAACTAGGGCCTCACCCGCTGCATCGGACCGAAGTCCGGACTAACTAGGGTCTCACCCACTACATCAGACCGAAGTCCAGAATAACTAGGGCCTTGCCCGCTGCATCGGACCGAAGTCCGGACTAACTAGGGCCTCGCCCACTGCATCAGACTGAAATCCGGAATAACTAGGGCCTTGCCCGCTGTATCGAACTGAATTCCGGACTAACTAGGGCCTCGCCCACTGCATCGGACCGTAGTCCGGAATAACTAGGGCGTTGCCCCCTGTATCGGAAGGAAGTCCGGAATAAACTGAACATAGCATAAACATGATCGTAAAAATATAACATAATCACATATACATGCATGAATCACAAAGACATCAAGCATACAAAACTACTTCTCGGGACTACCCCGACATCGGACCACAGTCCGAAACTACTATCATCTAAACGGGCCGGCATTGTGGCCGTAGACCCGCTCCTACTGGAAGGAAACTCACCTCACACTGCTGAAGTCCTACTAACAAAACCCTAGCTGCTAGATGACAGAGTCCCGAATCTGTCAACATCAAAATAACACCCAATTAATAATTGGGTTCCACTACATAACCATAAGTACATACTTTGGATAATTACTACATTACCCCAAACTTGGCTTATTCAAGTCCAAGGCCCAATCCATAGGCCCAAAGTCAACTAGGAATCAAAGCCCGACATATGGCCCAATTTTCCAAATTGGGCCCAAGCATATACATGGTCTTATTCTAAGACCCAACATCATATAATCATTAAGGCCCAAAATGTGGCCCATATATGGCCCAATTTTCCAAATTGGGCCCAATCCTTCATATCGGCCTTACCCTAAAGCCCAACTAATTACTCTAGTCCATTTGATTATTTTTGGATGGCCCATTAATAAACCAATTACCAAAGCCCAATGGAAAGGCCCAACTCAAGGCCCAAGTGAAATTAGGGTTTCACATAAAATGACGATTAGGGTTAAGTGTTTCTTACTTAACCCATTAAGGACTTAATCCATTAAGTCCTTTACTCTACTAGATAAATGATATGTTGAAATTGGGCTTAATACACAATCCAATCTCAATGGCCCAAAAGTGGGTCCAATAAGTCTAAGGCCCAAATACTCATAATTAGGGTTTTCTAAACCCTAATTAGGGTTTTTCATTCAAAAATGGCCCAATAGTCCCAAAACTAATCCTTAAGCCCATTAGGGTTTTGCTAGTGGGGCACCACCCACTACCATCTCGGGTAGTGGTGGTCAATGGCGGCTTGCGGCGGCGGCCACCACCTTACGGTGGTGGTTTTGATTCTTTTCATTAATCTTTTCGCTAATTACAATTACAAGCATTTAATCCACAAATAAACACACACTAACTACTCTAACACACACACACAACCACCCTAGTGGTGGCCGGCGGTGGATCGTGGCGGCAACCACCACCTCACGGTGGTGGCGGTGGTGACTTCCTTGGTGTTCCAGCCACACAAAATACACACTCCAACATACAGAATACCCTCCAGCACCTACCTAGTGGTGTTTGGCGATGACAGCCAGCACCTCACGGTGGTGGCGGCGGTCCTTTTGTTTCCCAGCCGAGCTAGCACCTACACATGTTAGCAAACCCGATCTAAAGACTAACATTCCTCAACTCAGCCGCGGAAAGCGACGACCGGAACCTAGAAACGAAGGCCAAAGCGCACCGTCGATCTCAGTGACATACACGACGTCGGTCACCAAGGAACGAAGAAGAAAGTGCAGATGGAAGGCGATGGTCCAACCGAGAGCTTCCAGCTGCTCATGAATCATGATGTAGCGACGACGCCGGTATTCCTCGGTCTCAACAAACCTCCGATGCACACGACGTCTCCGATAATGAGGCTGTTGTGGCGTTCGGCGGCGAAGGAGCGGCGGCAACGGGCCCCTGCTGGTCGGAATAGCGAACGGAGAGGGTGGTGGCGGCAGTCTTCACGCATGGCGGCTGGACTAGGGTTTTAACGGCGGCGACCGGGGAGAATGAGAAGGAGGTGGCGCCGGAGATGGGAGGCATAAGGTGAACGTGGCGGCTACATAAAATGGTCCGTAGGGTTAGGGTTTCACAAGGGTTTTATACCCGCCTCCATGAAACTTATTGCCATAATGACACTTATGGCCCCTCCCTTCATAATTATTTTCAAAATAGGCCCCATATTTACCCTTTAAACCCTTCCCCTTGAATTCCTTTTCAAACTAAGTCCGGATTTTACTAAACAACCCCCATCTTCTAAACTCTTTATAAAACTAATCCAAAATTTACCTTTTTAACCCCCATCTTTCACTTATGACATAAATAGTCTTCCCTTCTCTTTTTCTTCCAAATTAAATCCAAATAATTACCACAGAGCCCCCTGTCTTCATAAATAATTATAACTGAGTCCGAAACTTCCACTTTTAACCCTCAACTTCTAAATTATTCTAATTAGTCCTTCAAGACCATCCTTTGTTATATACCTATTTATTTTAGGGCTACCTTCGTTCATTAATTTATTTATTTATCTAATAAATAAACGGTGTGTTACAACTCTCCCTCACTTAAATTAGATTTCGTCCTCGAAATCATTCCTTACCATTTCTTATACGCCAAACCATTCTAGTAACATGGTCACCATCCTGGACACACCTTAGCCTTCCCAGGATAGCCATGACTAATCTTCGCAAAGCCTTAAATTCCACTGGTGAACGAATTCCTCGCAACAAGTCCAAATCTACTCTGTCAGAAATCTGCTGTCTTGAGATGGTCTGATTCCCTGACAGACCACTCATACTGGATCATTATCGATGAAACTAGCCTACTTATTTCTCAACTGACTACTCAACTTCTAATAGCTCGAGGCTCCCACTAGAGAACATACTCACAATTCCTAATTATCCCTGAAGATCACTTATGCTTGGCCTAGGCTCAGATAATCCCGCTGTGAGTGAGTTAGCATAACCCAAGCTGTCCGTGACTCTAACCATACATGAAATCCCAACATGCTATTACTGCTTGAGACACTGAATTGGTCCGAAACACTGATCTGCCTGAAACACTGAACTGCCTGAAACAGTATGCTGCTACATGGTTGCTTTCCAAAATCTATCGAGACCTTCCTGGTCTCAATTCATTCATCATTCATATGAAATACCGGGTTCCACCCTGACTGCGGAGCCAAAGGACGCCCTACTTAGTCGCCTCACACGACTTCTAAACGAAATCCTTCTCTGGAACTAGTTGCTACTAGTTATCTTGTCACTGAGGCTCTAATAACTTTCTGATCTAACTGATCGAGTCCATACGTTGAATCCTGACGTCACCAAACCCAAGGCTAAAAAGTGATTGCTACATGACCATTGGTAGCCTTATGTCATGAATGATCTTAAGCAGTCCACTGCTTTCTTGCTCTCATAGCTGTAGTGGCGCTTCTACAGTCTTATCACTGGCTTAACCAGGTCTAATCCATCTGGGTAATTCCGAAATCCAATCCGTGGATTTCCATATCCTCACTGCTACACCTGAACTGGTGGGTACTACTGTTCTTTCCTCACCCTAACAACGCACTCACGCTATCTACTAAACTAGAGAATGCTACGACTACACTCGCAGACTTACAACACTCTCCATACTAGATCGAACATGCGCTTGACCCGCACTCAGCTGAACTCATGTCCTGACTGAAATCCCCAACTTGATTCCTTAAGGCTTGCTAGCGAACATTCCGAGAACGCGATCTCATCATTGGCAAGTTTTTCCGAACTTCCATCTCACATTCTCCTCGAACCATACAGCCACATGGGTTGTCTTCCTTTCAGACAAGGATGCAAAACTTATCCTAGTCTCAAAACTGCTCCTGCTTCTGAATCCTTGGGCGATTCTCCCCCACTTTGATTCAGCTAATGCCTTAGAGCACACAAAACTGGAAGAATTCTCAATCCTTCTTACCATTCTATGCCCAATTTGCTAAAAACCACGCTTACCGTTGCTAGCGTTTCAATACTAGCCAGTCCAAAAGATCACACCACCTCCAAGAACCCGAATAAATCTCCGGTAATAACCCGCTAGACCCAGGAAGCTCCGAATCTCAGTTGGAGTCCTCGGAATCTCCCACTGCATCACGACCTCTATCTAGGCCGAATCGACTAATACACCCTTCTGGTTGACAGGGTGCTCAAGGAATTGCACCTTGCGCAACCAGAACTCACATTTGGAGAACCTTGCAAAAATTCTCTCCCTCCTCAAAGTCTCTAGCACATCCCTCAGGTGCTTCTCGTGTTGCTCCTCGGTTTTGGAATAAACCAAGATGACACTGTACTCTCCCAATCCCGCATGTGCTATACTGAATCTAACCCTGCTGGTCCCTCAAAAGCTAATATGAAATCTAGGGTCTCCTCCCGAGACCCCTCAATATAAGCAACTGATCTGATTCCCTCCTACCAATGTGCTCCAAGTCCATATCTCGTTCTCAAGCTCAATAAGTCATATCATTCAGGGTCTTGCACCCCGAGATACTCACGATCTCCCTGCTATCATTCTACAATATGTTCTGATAACTTACCATCTTCCTTTCCTCATCTGCTACATACGGTGGTACCATGTAAGCTCTTTCCCGAGACTTGGTAGTGATCTTTGCCACAGTCTCAGTCGTCTAGTGGAGATCTAACAACTCTTGCGCCAACTGTAGCGCCTCAAACGCATGGGCACACTCTGCCCAGAATCTGGTCTAAAAGTCATCCCATGACATAGCATCAACTTCATCATCACTCAACCTTCGACCAACCTCTTCCTATCAATCTCGTGCTCTGTCCCTCAGGAGATAGGAAGTAAGTCAGATATTGTCTCCTTTTGAGACAACGTCTGGTACGAAAAGCGATGGTGACATCTGCCAACCATCTGCTGCTAACAATGGGGTCCCTAATCCCCAATGACAATCTGAAGCCTCACAAACTCTGAATTCCCGAAACATCAACGTACGGGTCCCTATCATGACTGTTATCTCAGTGCAGATTGCACTCGGCCTCTCATCACAAGTCTCTATAATGCCTTCCTTGATCATACTGAGGATCACAAGAGTCAGGTCAATGATACTGTGCGTAATCTCAGATGGAATGAACTCCCTCATCTGATCATCGAGCTGCCTGGCTACAGAGTCCGAGCTCGATCCCTCGTCGACACCAGAACTACCATCTGGTCTACCACGTAGCGTTACTATACTCGATAATATACAATCACTAACATCACAATACTAATCAAAGCTCGAGGGATCTCACACACTACAAGTTCCCTGGTCTTATCTCGGGTTTCCTTGATTCGAGTACGGATCCTTTGCTTTCAGTAGTACGGGCCCATACTACCTTCCACATCTATCCGTACTTTCTTCAAGAACTGCCTTGACTCCACCAAGTCCCTTCTACTACTACTGCTCTCTGCTACTCTCATCCTAGGCTTGCCCTAGGGTAATCACCAACTCACTCTTCGCCATCAGCTGCATAAGAAGTCCCTGCTTTCTTCCCCTAACTAGCTCGCGAATACTATTACATATTACCCAGACTAGATAATTCTTCGAATGAGAGATCCTACCCTACAACGGTTGGACTCAAACAAGAGATGCGAAATAGAGCTAGACCTAACCTTCTGAAATTATTTAGTCCTTGCAATATGTAACTTAACATATTCGTTTACTAGTTAGTGAAAGACAATTAGAACTCCTAAAAGCACAAAGCAAGCAGCATTCGGGCATTGAGTACACATAATAAAGCATAAATTACTCAGACTATCATCCTGACTAATCTGTACTAGCATGCAGTTCTCATAAAGCTGAATCACATATAACATGCACATAAGGCATCCTTCCTAGATCCTTAGTCCTAATTTAGCATGTTGTTCTAATAAAGCTGATAATCATAACATAGCACAAACTTGTATGGGTAAGTTGGGAGTACTTACTTGAGCTCGGCTGATTGCATGCACCACACCCTTTTTTCTCTTTTCAAAGTTGTTTTCTTTCTAAAAATTCTTTTCTCTTTTCTAAAACTCTTTTCTTTTGAAAACTTTATACCACTTCCTTAGTTTGAGTTCAGACACACTCGGAAGTGTGCCTGAATCCCTCAAAACAAGGCTCTGATACCAACTTGTAACATCCCAAAAATGCAGTCTAAAAATTTCATTTTAATTTAATAATAAAACCATAGTCATCGAACATCATATAAAAATCATAAACAATGTATCTCAAAATACCGTAACAATTGTCAAAATATCAGAGTATAAACATCCCAGGCTGAACAGATGGTGTGTGTACTGCAATCTTCCCGAGCTCCTGTTTTGAAAACTGAGTACCTGAAACCAAAAATGAAACTGTAAACACAAAGCTTAGTGAGTCTCCCCAAACTACCACATACCATACAATAAAATATAAAGCAAATACTGGGCCTTGCCCACTGCATCGGACCGAATTCCGGAATAACTAGGGCCTCGCCCACTGCATTGGACCGAAGTCCGGAATAACTAGGGCCTCGCCCACTGCATCGGACCGAAGTCCGGAATAACTAGGACCTCGCCCACTGCATCGGACCGAAGTCCGGAATAACTAGGGCCTTGCTCGCTGAATCAGACCGAAGTGCGGAATAAACTGAACATAGCATAAACATGATCGTAAACATATAACATAATCACATATACATGCATGAATCACAAAGACATCAAGCATACAAAACTACTTCTCGGGACTACCCCGGCATCGGACCACAGTCCGGAACTACTATCATCTAAACGGGCCGGCATTGTGGCCGTAGACCCGCTCCTATTGGAAGGAAACTCACCTCACACTTCTGAAGTCCTGCTGACAAAACCCTAGCTGCTGGATGATAGAGTCCCGAATTTGTCAACATCAAAATAACACCCAATTAATAATTGGGTTCCACTACATAACCATAAGTACATACTTTGGATAATTACTACATTACCCCAAGCTTGGCTTATTCAAGTCCAAGGCCCAAAGTCAACTAGGAATCAAAGCCCAACATATGGAAAATTGGGCCCAAGCATATACATGGTCTTGTTCTAAGAGCCAACATCATATAATCATTAAGGCCCAAAATGTGGCCCATATATGGCCTAATTTTCCAAATTGGGCCCAATCCTTCATATGGGCCTTACCCTAAAGCCCAACTAATTACTCTAGTCCATTTGATTATTTTTGGATGGCCCATTAATAAACCAATTACCAAAGCCCAATGGAAAGGCCCAACTCAAGGCCCAAGTGAAATTAGGGTTTCACGTAAAATGACGATTAGGGTTAAGTGTTTCTTACTTAACCCATTAAGGACTTAATCCATTAAGTCCTTTACTCTACTAGATAAATGATATGTTGAAATTGGGCTTAATACACAATCCAATCTCAATGGCCCAAAAGTGGGTCCAATAAGTCTAAGGCCCAAATACTCACAATTAGGGTTTTCTAAACCCTAATTAGGGTTTTTCAATCAAACATGGCCCAATAGGCCCAAAACTAATCCTTAAGCCCATTAGGGTTTTGCTAGTGGGTCACCACCTACTACCACCTCGGGTAGTGGTGATCAATGGCGGCTTGCGGCGGCGGCCACCACCTTACGGTGGTGGTTTTGATTCTTTTCATTAATCTTTTTGCTAATTACAATTACAAGCATTTAATCCACAAATAAACACACACTAACTACTCTAACACACACAACCACCCTAGTGGTGGCCGACAGTTGCTCGTGGCGGTAGCCACCACCTCACGGTGGTGGCAGTGGTGACTTCCTTGGTGTTCCAGCCAAACAAAATACACACTATAAAATACAGAATACCCTCCAGCACCCATCTAGTGGTATTTGGCGATGATAGCTACCACCTCACGGTGGTGGCGGCGGTCCTTTTGTTTCCCAGCCGAGCTAGCACCTACACATGTTAGCAAACCCGATCTAAAGACCAACATTCCTCAATTCAGCTGCGGAAAGCGACGACCGGAACCTAGAAATGAAGGCCAAAGCGCACCGTCGATCTTAGTGACGTACACGACGTCGGCCACCGAGGAACGAAGAAGAAAGTGTAGATGGAAGGCGATGGTCCAACCGAGAACTCCCAGCTGCTCATGAATCACGCTGTAACGACGTCGCCGATATTCCTCGGTCTCAGCAAACCTCCGATGCACACGACGTCTCCGATAATGAGGCTGTTGTGGCGTTCGGCGGCGAAGGAGCGGCGACAACGGGCCCCTGCTGGTCGGAACAGCGAACCAAGTCCGAATTTTACTAAACAACCCCCATCTTCTAAACTCTTTACAAAACTAATCCAAAATTTACCTTTTTAACCCCCATCTTTCAATTATGACATAAATAGTCTTCCATTCTCTTTTTTCTTCCAAATTAAATCCAAATAATTACCACAGAGCCCCCTGTCTTCATAAATAATTATAATTGAGTCCAAAACTTCCACTTTAACCCTCAACTTCTAAATTATGCTAATTAGTCCTTCGAGACCATCCTTTGTTATATAATTATTTATTTTAGGGCTACCTTCGTTCATTAATTTATTTATTTATCTAATAAATAAACGGGGTGTTACATTTTGACTTCATGAATAATAAGATTATTCGAACAATCCACAGCCGCTCATACTTTGGGAGTAGGTATGAAAGAAGATTGTTATGAACTGGTTGTATTATACATAGAAAAAGTTTGCTACAACTTTCATGAGTGCATATGAACTTGATTTGAGCATTGAAATAAACCCACGCTTGCTGGAATCACTTCATGGAATTTATCACGAGTGATCGCAAGACGATAATATCATATGGTCTTAAAACCTAGATATATGGTTTGTTGTTTGCTAATTGGTTGTGCATTGATAATGCGTAAACGCATCAGTAATTTGATGTTATAAAACGCATTGTTGTGTATGATTTGATTAGTGGATAGTAAATACATATAAGTCGAAGTTTATCTGTTCCTTTTATCCTAAGAGGGTAAAAGCGATATCTGGGTCCCTCGATGATTTGGTTTGACTTATGTGTCGGGCCCGGTCAGGACTAAATTGATGTGTTCAATTAATGTTTATGTCAGACGGATCAGAGATCGAGCTACAACTGCTGGACAATAAGTATGACTATGTTCCATGTAATTGTCCACATGATATCTAGAACAGAGGATTATACAATCCCTTATCTAAAGGACAGGTTACTGATAAGATCGGAGTTCGACAGCGTCTTTGAGAGCTACGATTGCTAATCGGATTGTATTTACAGTTGTAGTTACTAGACTTATCCAAGTGGGAGACTGTTGGATTAGTGTCTAAGCCCGTAACTATATTTGGTAAGTACTTGACCCGGTTGTGCATGGTCCTTTTGGGTTGCCTTCACCAAAGCAACATGATAGGATGATTTATGAATAAAGAGGTTATTATGATTTATTGATATGTTATATGAATAATATATTAAAAGAGAAATCATATATTTTAATTAATATTAGACAAGAATTAATTAAGAATTAATTCTGTGGCTAAAAGAGATTAATTAAATAAAGGGGACTGGAACTGTCAATTGTGTGATAGTTGATTTAGGCTGAGAATCCTTTTGGTTTTAAGGGGTGGACGAAATTAGAGTGGGAGCCCATCTAAATTTCGTCCGAGGGCTTTATTCTGGAAGGTTCTTTGGACTGCTTAAGGCCTAAGCTATCCAATTAGGGTTTTGACTGAAACCCTTGCAGCACAAGTATAAATAGACCCCTTAGGCTTCAGAAATCGGCTAACCCTACTTCTAAGAGTGCCAGAGCCAAATTCTAGAGCTTCCAACCTCTCTACAAGATTATCCTCTTGCTTGTGGTGTTTGTAAGCCATTAGAGGAGTGACATTTGTGACTCTAAGCTCCAGGGGCAAGAAGATTCAAGCTTTGAAATAGTGGTAATCATCTAGATCTGTTTTGTTATGTCAATTTTGAATTATATACACTAGATCTAGGGTTTGCACGTCTTGGATGAATTGCATGTACAATAGAGAAGCCTAGATCCAAGTATTAGGGTTTGCATGTGCACATATGATGTTATTTTGTGTAAAACCCATCAGATATATGCATGAACTTGTATGCTATGTAAAATGTTTTAGCATGTATTTACTTGTTTACATGCTTACATAGGAAGTAACTTGGGAAGTAATATGATAGAAAAATATGATAATAAATATGCATGATTACTTATGGATGTCATATGTGTAATCCCTTAAAAGATAAATTAATAATTAATTATTAAAGGGGGAATACACTAGTGGGGCGAATGGTAGCAACCTAGACTTAGGTGTGTATCCTATCCGGATAATATGATGGCCTAGTGGGTTAAAGATACCGAAAGGATAAGAGCTTAAGCTAACTTTGATGCAGAATGGTTTTCCTAGACAACCACTCGGGGCATGGTCCATGGTTTCCAGGACTGGAGTGATGTTTAGGATTGATGGAACATCTGCGCAAACACCTCAAGGGATTTGGGAGGTGTAACATGATGAAATTGGAACCGCTCATATCAATCCTTAACGACAACGCATGTACTAGTATATGCAACGTCTGAGTAGCGAATGCAGCAAAAATCGGGGGCAATGTTATTGGTGAGAGTCATGCCTCACTTAGTGCATTAGGTCATGTCGGTCACGTTAATAGCGAATGTGATACTTACCTTGGGGTTACTGATGAATATATAGACCCATAAATAGGAAGTATTACAACTACAATTACAAAGATGATTTAGAGGAGAATAATTGTTAATGATGATAATGACGATTAATATTATTTAAGAATATTATAGTGATGAATAAAGTAATAAAAATTAGTTACAAAGACGAACAATGAAGTGTAACTAAATGAAAAAGCTCTAAAGATGAATAATATTAATTGGGATTAATTGTAATGGTTAGCTAATGTATGTCATGTAAGTGGTGTATATGATGTATGGGATGTATGTGGTGATGATATGATGTACCTGATGCCATGCTATATGAGTATCTGAATGTATGTTTATATGATGTATTTGACGCCATGTTATGTGAGTGCCTGAATGCATGCTTATATGATGTCTTGTCTGACCCATTTGTGGTATGTGTGTTCCATAACACGGTACTGTGGTTGACTCATTTAGCTTATGTTGACACTTGTTTCTTTGCTTGCTATTGGCCTTGCATTGGAATAGGTAGTGTGATATGATGCCTTGAGAGGATAGGGACCTTTTGCGTAGTTATATTCTAGTTTATGTCTTAGTTTTGATACCATTTTGGACATGCTGTTGAGTTTTCATCACATTTGGTTTTGAAAATTTACCTTCGTGTTAGTTTTTAAGGACTTTTATTTTGATGAACTAGTTTTGATAATAAAGTAACATTGGTGATGTCTCCATAATATTTAAAATAAGACTTCTGCTAACGTATTCTGGTTAAAATGTGTTTAAAATAAAAAGAACAATCTTGGGTGAAAAATCATGGTGTTACATTAAATGACATCACTTTTATCAAATGACATGATCAACTTTGTAGATGCCATCTGTAAAATTGATGGCTATTTTCGGAAACCTTTTAATTTTTTAGTTAATATTGGAAAGTGATATATAGGCTTAGAATGATTTGTCTTTTTCTATATTCATCTTATATATGAAAAAAAATACAAAAACAATACATGAACTTATACGGGTCAACATTTTCAAAAATAGAGTACAAATGATGCAAGTACCCTCTTCATGATGATCATCTTTGTTTTGGTCAAAAAATGAACAGTCAATAATCAACCAAATTGTATGGGAGGTTGTGATATTCGAGTTAAAACAAGTATGAAACGGTAGACAAGGTGACACAATGGTTTCCAGGAAAGCCCTCGATCCTTGCTAGGAGCTCTGACACAAAACCGTGGGAGGTGATAATGATCACCTGCCTTGATGATTTTATTAATGTAAAATGTTAATTACAGAGATGAATGTGTAAATGCCAGTACAAGTATCGTAGATGGGCTAATTGTGTCTTGTGTGTGTAATACATGTGTTATTTATAGTCTAATGCTAATAACAAGAAGTTCGATAATTCTGGGATCCTCTGAGAATCAACATATGCACGTTGTTTTACTTGGTATTATAGGTCTTTTGTCTGGTTGAGACGATTCTCTGTTGAGAATAAGTCTTTCATTGACTAATTCTGCATATGTTTCAATAAGAAATTAGATTATAACTGTTATAGGTGTTAGTAAATATTAACGATAATAATCAGGATCCTGACATGTGTTTAAGGATCTTAGACATGTAGCAATATTAAGGATCCTGAATATGATTTAAGGATTTTGCCCCTAACAATCTTCATCTTCTTTATTTCAAATGGATGGGTCATCTAAAACTTCAGGAATACAAACATCAAGTGAAAGGATTAATAATAATGAAATAGTGAAGTGTAGGTTTGGTATTGAAGTAAGTGTCTCAAATTCATTAACAAAAAAGAACCCTTGAAGAAAGTTTAGGGGATGCCCAAATATACAATATAGTTCTACTTTAAGATGTTATACTTTCTATGTCACTATTTAACTGCTATAATTTATTATTATTTTCATGATTTTAGTCATATTTTTTTTACAAAAATTTATATTAATAAATTAGGTCCGATTTTTTGTTAAATTTAATGGGAATATAAAATAATAATAAACAATTAAGGTAATAAATGGAAACACAATATTATTACGTCAATTCAAACTCATCTAAAAACAACACTTTCAATATATTTAGAAAGCAGATGTCTCCAAAAACGTTTTATAAATCTAAATGTTGTGTTAGTACTCAAAACATAATACTATCAAACTAAATACTTGTTGGGGAAGAAAGATGAACCTTGATTGACCTCGAACTTTTTTATAATAGTTCCACTTGCAAACGAAATCATGATTGAATTTTTTACAATTCATGTAATAGAAAGCATGCTTGAATTTTCAAAGTGTAACGCCTTAACTAAAAAAACTTGTATGTATGATGTAGTAACAGAAATTTTAAAAAAATAGGATGTTTTAATACACATATAAATGAAAAGTACAATGATATTTCTCACAAAGGGATGACTTACACATTTGAAAATTAGAAGCCCGAAAATGTCGCCTGAAACTTTTATCATCCAGCATCCGAATCTCAAACATGAAATATTTCTTCACTTTTTTCACAATCCTAGCCAAAGTCTAGTAGCTGGATCAGCAAGGAATGTAATGTATGTTGACTGGACATTTGTTCCCACAAATTTAAGAATATTTCACTCTATGTCTTCATCTTGTGTGCGTTTGACATAATCATTAACAACTAAAATAGCCAAAAACAATAAACAAAGAACATATTTTGAGATGCAAAACACTTGTTTAACTCTAATACATTCATATAAGCTAAAAGTAAGCATATATTTCTAGTAAACTACAAAAGCAACTTTTTACTAATGGGAAATGATCACTTTCGAATCCTATAACTTGTTTCCTCTTAAACTAGAACAGGTACCCCAAACAAAATCAAATGTGCAAAATTATACATAGTAAAATTAAAGATGTCTCATAAAATAAAAGGTTTTTCTAATTATGTTAAACAAAAGAGTAAATAGTTAACTTTATTTACCATTTAATAATTTAATTTCTTGTCTAGTTTCTCATTAGTATTTGTTAAATGTGACTTGAGCATTTGGAGAATTATCATGGAACATTTGAGTTCAATAGAGCACTTGGAACTCAATGGAGCACTTGGGGTTCATGGAGCATGTAACAAAGGAATGTATCATTTGAGAAGGGAATGAATCATCTGAAAAATGAACAAATCAAGTTCCAAATGAACGGATCGTCTAAAAGGGGTATGGAGCACCTGGAAGAGGTTTGGAGCACTTGGAGTGGAATGGATCAACTTGATGAATAGTTGTGCTATTTGATTAGGTGTTAGGCCAATTGGCAATCGTGTTGTGCCATTAGGCAAGCATGTTGCGCAATTAGCATACATGTTGCACCACTTTGGATCATGTTACTGTTGGATTAGGTGTCTAAGCCCATAACTATAATTGGTATATACTTGAATTGATAGTAGCACAGTCCTTTTGGGTTGCCTTCACTCTTGCAACTTGACAGGATGACTTTTGGAGATAAGTTGAATTTATTATTTGGAATGATAAATTGATATAAATGATTTATTAATATGTTATGAAAATAATATATTAATTAGAAATCATGTTGTTTAATTAATATTTAATCATAAATTAATTTGGAATTAATTTTGGGATTAAATGAATTAATTAAAAGTACAGGAGCTGTTTTGGAATTAATTGATAGTTGTGAAATAGGGCTCTTGGACTCCTTAGATAGGAGTGGACGAAAATTATGGGGAGGCCCTATAAGTTTTCGTGCAAGGCTTCTAGATGAGGAGTCCATGGGCTGCTTAGGCCTTAAGCAGGAATTTAGGGTTTCCAATTGCAAACCCTAGCTTTGGGACTAAGCAACCTAAATTATAAAAGGAGCCTAACGCTTGTGATTTCGGCCACTTGCTTCTAACCCTAGCATAGCCGAAAGTATGGTGTATCTCCTCCTCTCTCCTCTCATCCTCTTGCAAAGAGTGTTTGTAAGCCATTAGAGGTGTCACATTTGACGTACTTGCTCTCAAGAGTTCAAGATCTACAAGGATTAATTGTTATTAGTACATAACAATTGAAGTAAGAATCTAAACTCTAGTATTAGGTTAATTTCGATTTTATAGATGCATATTAGGGTTTCTCTTTTGTATTCAGGTTTGCATGTTCAACTAGTGAAAACCTAGATCCAAAATTATAGGGTTGTATGAACACATAAGATTTGTAGTTATACTCATAGCCTATTAGTGGTATCAGAGCCTAGGATGTTTTTCAGTTGAATATGATGCAATTGTGAATTGTTCAAAGGAGAATGGAGCAGAATCTTCATTCTGTTCATAGAACTCGACAAGTTCATATTGGAACTCGACGAGTTGGTATCACCTCGACGAGTGCACTGCCCAGACTCGACGAGTTGAGCTGTCAGATCCTAGATTTTCGGCTTTGAAAAGTCTTTCATGGATTGATTACGATAATTACCTTAAATTCGTTTTAATTGTTTAAAATTGGAAAATTTAATGAGTAATCTTGTATCCTTATCATGAATTCATAATTGGGTTAAATTTTTAGATAAAAATAAAATTAAAGGTTAATTTAATAATTAAAAATTTAAACCTAGTATTTTTGAAAAGTTTTAAAAATACACCCTTTGGTTTTATAATTTAAAATTTAATTAAATAGTTTAATTTTGAAATCTTAAATTTTAGAATCCTAGTATTTTAAAAGTTTAAAATACACCCTTATATGTGATTATATATATATATATATATATATATATATATATATATATATATATATATATATATATATATATATATATATATATATATATATATATATATATATATATATATATATATATATAGGTAGGTTCAAATGTTTACTACAACTATTGTGTGCATATAGGAACCAATAGGAATTTAGGAATAATTAAATAATTAATAATTCTTATAAGGGTAATTATGTAACTTAGCATATGATAATCAAAATAAAATCCCTTGATTCATGGAAACTTCCATAAAAATCTCTTTGACTAACTCTTTAACCCTAACCACGCATATCATTCGTATTCTAATTTTGACTCCTCCCATTTGCTTATTAACATCACTGTTCCTGTTTCTTCCCCAAAATTTCTACAACAAAACCCTATCAACGATTGATCCAAGCATTTGCAAGATAATCGATCATGAAATATAGTCCAAAACTTCCTAAAAATCTTTTCTAGATGGCTTTCTTAATGTCAGATCTTCGATTCTTGGATGTGTTTTTCTTAGCTAGTTGCAATCAGGTTCACAATCCGAAGTTGAGATTCATCAGGTTCGTTATTTTCTCCTTCTTAGACTTCATATATTTCAATTTTGTCCAAGTAAATCTCGTTATTTTACTTCCTTTGACGTGTACATGTAAACACCGATGCTAAAAAAAGTTAGATATTCCATCTCCAGTGCCTGTCTGATTTGCCTAATATGATTTTGTCATGGCCTCCATGTGTGCGATAAAATGCCTCAATGAAAAAATAGTTAATAATCTTTAATTTTTTTTACTTCATTTTGTTCCTTATTCTTTTCAGAAATATATAACTTAATTTAGATTGGGTTGGATGCCTTTTTCATAACAACATGTTGATGTTAGTTGATTTGGATTAAGTTTGGAATTGCATTCGGTTTCTTCAATCCCATTTCACTGCTCTTTTATTGTTGGTATTAAATTAGATTAGATAGATTTTGCATTTCTTGCTCTTTTATTGTTGGTATTAAATTAGATTAGATAGATTTTGCATTATGTTAGAACATGTGTAATTATATTAAAATGTATAAGGTTGATATTCTGTAAGAATATGTATTAATTTGTATTTAAGTTAGGATGTCCATGAACAAAATTAAGAATGTTGTTATTATTCCACCAGGGGTTCAGAAAATGACTCTTTAATAATAATCTAATAGAATACAATTCTAACAGAATCTCATAACATCATTCTAACAAAATAACAAAATAACATTCTGTCAGAATAAAATCGGTTTATGATTACAAATTACGTTTGAAATTGAATTAATTTAAAAAACAAATCAAAATTTTTAAATAAAGAGCATTAATTATCCCCTAAATATTGAATTTTCCTTCTTTAAATTTGTCTCAATTGACTAAAATACCCTTATAATGAATTTAGATGATATTTTTGTGTTATTTTTAATTTAATAATATTTATTAATCACTTACTTAAAATAACTAAAATGATTGGTCCACAATCAACCATACATGCACACAATACTTATCAAAAACAAAATAACCTAACCTTGTGTGTATATATATATATATATATATATATATATATATATATATATATATATATATATATATATATATATATATATATATATATATATATATATATATATATATATATAAGAAAAGTCAGTCTTACCGTTAATAGGCCTTATTCATGAAGCCGATCTACAAGGGGGGGGGGGGGGGTATACGGAAACTGCCTATAAAATGGCGGTTGAATGGGTGTCCACTTTCACCCACCGCTTCCTTGATTGGTGGAGGGTCGTTAGTCGAACGGGTTTGATAGGACACTAAACTCTCATTAATAAGTATAATGAAATAATTAAATTAACTAAATGTTTTCATAAAAAAATTCTCAATCTTAGTTACTTTAGGAAAATGTGAATTTGATGCTAATCCATGAAATTGCACATTGCACTTTATAAAAGTCGTTAGTGGAGCATATGTGGTTAACCGACACACTAATATGGACTAATAAAGGGTGGCAATGGGTAGCTCGTAAATTATCATTGATTAATGGAGAATGTGTGGTTAACCGACACATTAATTAGGTGATAAATGACATCGAGAGTACCAAGCTAATTTGCATTGTTATTCACACCTTGTTTGTGATCCTCGGTATCCCAGTCACAAACAGAAAGGGTATAATCGAGATTAAACATGCCATTGAATAGTTCAATGAATCTCAAAAGATCTAGGAATTTCATTTAAAACCTAATTCATTTAAATTTCGTTTTTCGTGGTGAAATTGGTAAATCGTCATTTACCTACCTTTAAATAATTTGCAATTGGATTACAGAATCCCTCTTCTGAATTGTGAATTATTTAGATGGATCCTAGCCTTAATATTTCATTTGGGTGTTATATTGAGGATTTCCTTATCTAATCGAAATTTGTCTTTCTTCTTTTGTAGATGTCAACTTCCAACAATGTTTCTGGCTCTTCCAACAATAACTCCAACCACTTCTCGCTTTGGAGCATCTGCTCAAAAGTCACCTTTGATGGATCCAATTATAATGATTGGATTCGCAACATCAAGATGGCTTTGAGATTCGAGGACAAGGAATATGTTCTCGAAAAAGAGTTGAACGAGATCGATGAAACAAAAGCTACTGCTGAAGAAATTGTTGAGTATAGGAGACTTTGCAATGATGCGACCAAAGTGTCGTGCATCATGCATGGTTGCTACTATGAATCCCGAGCTTCAGAGGTTCTATGAGGACTATTGGCCATATGAGATGAATAAGGACTTGAGGGAAAAGTACCATCAACGAGCTCGTCAAGAGAGGTATGAAATAGTGAAGTCCCTCATAACTAACAAGTTGAAGGACGGAGAGTCCGTCACAACCCACTTGCAACGTATGCAACGATATGTGGATCGTCTCATGAAGCTCAATATGAATTTTGATGAGGAATTGGCTATTGACATAGTCTTGCACTCATTGCCTTCCTATTATGATCAGTTTGTTATGAATTATCATCTGAACAAGGAGGAAGTCACATTGAGTTAACTCCAAAGCTTGTTGAGAACCGCTAAGAGTGGAATGAAGGGAAAGAGTATTACCCTTACTCCTCCTGCTGTTGCTACTGCTCCTATCTTGGCCATTGGGCAAGGGGAGGGGAAGAAGAGGAAAGCTCCCTCAAAACAGAACTGGAAGGGAAAGTCTCAAGCCGGATCGTCTAGCAATGGCCCTAAAGGAAAATCTAGTTCTGAAGTTCCCCCTTTCTCTGATCCTAAAGAAGCTGCCTGCTTCTATTACCATGATAAGGGGAATTGGAAGAGAAGCTGCCCAAAGTACTTGCATGATATAAAGGATGGCAAAATCAAGCCAACCTCGACAGGTATTTACACTATTCAATCTAAAAACTCATCGCATTCTAATTCTTGGGTCCTTGATACAGGATGTGGTTTTCACATTTGCTTTGACTTGCAGTGACTAAGAAGAAGTGAGGATGTGGAGCATGAGAAGATGAACCTAATTATGGGAAATAAGAGATCGTCGTTTGTTAACAAAATTGGGATTTACTCTTTAGTTCTTACTAGTGGGATAAGTTTAGATTTAAATAATTGTTGCTACTCGTCAGAAATGACAAGGAATATTATTTCATTTCATGGTTTGTACAGACAAGGTTTTAGAAATTATTTTAATAATGAGAATGGTTCTATTAATCCTTATTATAATGGTGTATTTTATTTTGAAGCATTACCTTGTGATGGTGTATATAAAACTGTGATGGTTGTAGACAATTTAGGAAATAGTGTGTTACAAATTGATGCGTCTAATGGTTTAGACAAAGCATGCTTGTGGCATTGTCGTCTTGGATATGTCAACAAGAAACACATTGCCTAACTCCAAAAGGATAGAGTGTTGGAATCATTTGACTTAAGGCTAGATGATACATGTGAATCTTGTTTTCTTGGAAAGATGACTAAATCACCTTTCACTGGTTCTTGTGAAAGAGGTGAAGGATTGTTGGCTCTCATACTCATGGATGTGTGTGGGCCCTTTAGATCCACCACAAGGGATGCAAATCAATTTTATGTGACTTTTACCGATGATTATAGCAGATATGGATATATCTACTTAATCAAGCACAAGTCAGAGACCTTTGAAAAGTTCAAAGAATTCAAACATGAAGTCGAAAACCAATTGGGCAGGAAGATAAACATGCTCAGATCCGATAGGGGTCGTGAGTATCTTAGTATCGAGTTCCATGACTACCTCAAGGAATGTGGAATTCTTTCACAACTGACACCTCCTAGGACACCACAACTTAATGGTGTGATTGAGAGGCGTAATCGAACCTTATTGGACATGGTTCGTTCCATGATGAGTCGAGCTTCACTTCCGATATCATTATGGGGATATGCCTTAGAGACTGCTGCCCATATTCTTAATCTAGTCCCAACAAAGAAGGTTGCCAAAACAGCTCACGAGATGTGGACATGGAAGGTTGCCTCGTTGGCACATATCAAGGTTTGGGGCTGTGAAGCTTTCGTTAGAAGAGAGACTCACGACAAGCTTGAACCTCGAAGTTAGCGAGGTATTTACATCAGCTATCCACAAAAGTCCTTTATTTGTTCTACAGACCTAGTGAAAATGTGGTCTTCATAGCACGAAGGGGAGTCTTTCACGAGAGAGAGCTCATATGTGAAGAGGACAGTGGGAGTACAATTGATCTTGAAGAAATTCAAGATTCAATCGATGAAGGAACCTCTAACACTAGCGCTCAACCCGAGGAAAAGATTCTTATTGAACCAAATGACGATTCGTTACCTCTTAGGCATTCCACTCGAGTTAGAATGGCACCGGAGTTTTATGGTTTCCATATTACTACATATGGTGATACGTTTATCAATGATAGTACACTGGTAAATTTGGATGAGCCTTGTAACTACAAGGAAGCTATGGTAGAACCTGAGTCTGCTAAATGGAAAGAGGCAATGGACAGGGAGATCCAGTACATGTATGACAACCATGTTTGGAATTTGGTTGACAATATACCAGGTCGTAAGACAGTTGGATGCAAAATGGATCTTCAAGAAGAAGATTGACATGGATGGAAAGGTACACACATTCAAGGCATGACTGGTTGTGAAGGGATTTATTTAAACCCAAGGGGTGGACTACGATGAGACCTTTTCATCAATGGCTAAGATTAAATCTATTAGGGTTATGTTAGCTATAACTGCGTTTCATGATTATGAAATCTGGTAGATGGATGTCAAAACCGCTTTCCATAATGGAAAGTTAGCTGAGGATGTTTACATGAGTCAGCCAGAGGTTTTTGTGGATGCTAAATATCCCAATAGAGTGTGTAAGCTTGAAAAATCAATCTATGTATTGAAACAAGCTTCTCACAGATGGAATCTTTGCTTTAATGAGAATGCCAAAGAGTTTGGCTTTTCCAGGAGTGAAGATGAATTTTGTGTATATGTCAAAGATAGTGGGAGTGTTTTTGAGATGATAATCAAGGCCCAATTCCATCTAATCTTTCTAAGTCCACTAATGGCCCATTAAAGGCCCACTAATGGCCCAATTTTCTAAATCGGGCCCAACTTCTCAAATGGGCCTTCCCTAAGTCCAACCATGTCCTTAGTCCAAAATATGACTTTTAATGGCCCACTCAGGCCCAATAGCTGATAAGTCCAATAGTTGGCCCAAACCGAGGCCCAAAAGATGAAACACCCAACTCTGATGAGTACGCGGTGCGTACTCCTCTATACGCAGAGCATACCTGCTATGTGGCTTGTACGCTGCGCGTACTGGCTAGTACGCCCATCGTACTACCCTGTTAAGCCACTTTTCCCATTAAGCACTTAATACTCTACTCTAGAGGCTACAATCACAGATCCAAGTCCTCTTTAACGTCTTAATACATAAAGTTGGTTACTTGGTGGCTTGCAACCCACCAAATGAACCCAACTTGTAATATAGCAACAAAGTTCCATGGAAATGGCTAGATCTCATGCATGGTCACAAATGGGCCTTAAAGATTGAAACTTTATTGATAAAGGAATGCGTTTAGCTCTGAGGGTGGCAACCCTAAGCTTAAAAAACGAAGTTGCATCATAAAAATCCACCCATTAGACCTAAAAAGGTCCAAATCTCTATAAACCTAGATCTAAGCTTCTATGAGAAAAGTTGGAAGCTTTATACCTCCTTTGAGTGCCAATAGATGAGATAATCCCAGATCCTTGAGCTCAAGATACTCAAGTTCTTCTTCTCCAACTTCTCTTCTCTTCTTCCAAACTCTTCTTCACCAAACTAAGCTTCAAAATGCCAAAAACACACAAGAATGGAGTAAGTCTTGGGTCAAAAATATGGTTTATACTTTACTTTTCTAGGCGTTAATAGTTTTTGGTCATGTAATATGTTTTTGCAGTTGTGTTTACGGCCATGATGTTGTGTTTAGGGCCGTGAACTGGTTCACGGCTGTGAACCCATTCACGACCCATATATATAAGTGTTAGTGGTGAGGACATAAGAGGTTGAGGAGTGTTGTAACACCCGTGTTTTTAAGCTAGGCATTAATGATGATGTAATAGTCTAGCTTAACCTTTGTAACCCGTCTTGAAATAATAAAGATGTATTATTTGAGTATTATGTGTTTTGTGCTTAATTGTGTGACTTAAATGAATTAAGGATAAAAATAAGCGTCAAAATGAAATGTTACATAAACCCGATATCTATGAAGGATGTGGTAGTGGTCGTGACTAGGTTTCCGAATATATAAAGAATGCTGAAATCCGAGTTATAACGAAGAAGTTATGACCTGTCGAAGTTTCGCGACAGAACCGACACGACACTGTATGACGTAAATAGTGAATTTACGATAGAGCAATATTTAGCCTTAGTGATTTAAACGAAAGTCGTAGAATACGTTAAACCGAGAGTGTCCATAAAAAGAACGTCTAAATCTGACTTCGTATGAGGAAGTTATGATTTTTTTAAGTTTCGACTTAGCGGTGTACAACCCAAATCTCGAAATTGAGATCGAGTGATATTTGGCCGAAACAATCTAAACGATAATCGAAGATCTCGTCGATAGTAGCCCAACGGTGAAAAGACAGACGAAAATGGATGTCAGATGAAGAAGATATGAATTTCTAACGGAGTTTTCCTGTCCCGGCCTAGTAAAAATAATATAATAAAAATAAAGTCAAAATTAGCCGACGGAGTCTAAAAAAAAGTTGTAGAGCATAGTCTCACCTACGCGTGGATATAAAGAACGTCAAAAACGGAGTTCGTATGCAGACGTGATGAATTTATGAAGTTTTTAAATAAATAAAATAAATAAATAAAAATATAAATTCGGATGCTTATCCGAAATCGTGACTCCTCCGGTCTGATCCACCCGGTACGCCCAACGTACTCTTTGAGTACGCCCAGCGTACTTTGGCCGCTTGTGGTCCGAGAGAGAGCCGCGTAACACCTCCCGAAGTTCGACACCAGGTAGCCTGATCCGAACTACGCCCCACGTAGAGCTTCATACGCCCAGCGTACGTGTGAGGTTCAACCCCTATAAAAGGCATGCGAGGGCTGTCGATCTTTGTGTAAAATTTCTTTTCTCTCTCCCGTTTTGCCTCGTTTTACGTTCAAGATATACTCCCGAAGCCCCGGTATCATCCCGACACCCGAAGCAAGTCCCGAAGCCCCGAAGATCCCGAGAAAAAGAGTTTCCGAGCCGAAGCTCTGCCCACAAGAAGTCCGGTGTGCGAAGATCTTCTGGTTTAACCGAAGAATGCTGCTTTTAGATCCGTAGTGCTTTCCGATCATCTTCTGATCAAGTGAATGTGTATTCCTTTTCTTCTAAACATAGATACAAAGTATTCTCTACAAAATATGTGTTATGTGTTTGTATATTATTTGCTTATTTGAAATAATTGTTGAATGAATGATTTGTACAGGTTTTAAGCTGTATATAAATATATATATTTTTATCTACTAATATGTTGGGTAGAACATGGGTAGACAGTTGTTGTGTGATGAAATAAAATGATGAGAGGCCTCGATGTTGATGTTGTTAATCTAGTCATCTAGCGGAGTATGGATGACGACCACAGACTCTTTCTAGACTATCCAGTGGAACGCTGGCAGGTTCATAACCTGTAGGTGTTGTGAACGATGTGTTCACCGGTGTACTCTATCCCCCTCATGGTTTCCTTTAGGACATCTATTGTCAAGGAAATCCCTTTGCAGTAATGTCCATCCCGATGAAAATTCTAGATTAGGTCCCTTGTAATAGATGTTCTTTTAGGGACATAAAGTGAGGATAACGGGAATGGGTAATCGGGTTATTGTTGGTTGGTGAAATTAAATATAATTATTTATTGTGGGTTGAAAACCCTATATGCTCACCAGGCTCGCAAGCCTGACCCACTCAGTTTTATTTGCATTACAGGTAGTGGCGCGAGAGCATAAGATGGATGAATCATCAAGTTATTTTGTTTATAGGCCAATAGCTGCATATAACTGCTGTAAGGCTTATAATGTGCCGTTTATGCTTTTGTGTCTGTATCGGAACATGACATCCCGAGTTTTCATATATAATGAATATACATTTCTTTAAAGAAATGCTTTGATAAACTTTATTTTATCATGTATTGTTTTGGGGACAAATTCCTTAACTCTTTTAATCAAAGGATTACTCTGAAAATTATTTTAAAAGCATAAATTAAATCGGTCTTTTCTGGCCTTGATTTCGGGGATGTCACGGTTGGTATCAGAGCATTAGTTTAAGCGAACTAGGAATTTGTAGGATTTCTAGACTTAAACTTAGAATGCTAAGTGAAGATTGTGAGATGAGTGTCTGTTATATTTTAGACACGAGCACTAGTTTATTTTAGGAAAGTTGCCTAAAATGCTTTTATGTGCTAAATGTTATATGTTTACCATATATGATATTATTTGTTCGGATCTATGGTTTGTTGCCAACTGGATCTGGAAACCTTATGTGTTTAGGATTCTAAGCGTAGGACTATTGTATTAGAACTAGCATGTAAACGTTTCGGAGTGATTTGGGTAATTATCTATCGTGATTGAGGATCTAAATTCACCTTATTCGGTGTATAGATCAACGATGGCAAGAACAAGAAGCGGAGTTGGAAACGTGAACGAAAACATGAATCAACCACCTATAATCGAGCAAATACCTGTTGTAGCAGCAGCACCTGAGCCGATGACAATGGGTGGTGTACAATTGATGATTCAGATGATGTTGGATCGTCAGATGGAAGAAACGAGACATCTACTGCAGCAGAATTGTGAAGAACCTTCGATGCCGATTGTTCAGCCCTAATTAAGTGAAGGGCAGTCGGAAGGAGGACACTTCAGTGGGATAATTGGTCAAGCCAACCCACCGGTGGTTAGACACAACAACCAAGATGGAGGAAATGATGGGCGTCGGTGTAAGTACAAGGATTTCATGGCATCCAAGCCACCATGTTTATCCGGAAGCCCGACACCGGTTGAAGTTATAAACTGGATCACCGAAATGGAGACAATGTTTGAAAGTTGCGAATGCAGCAGCATACAGAAGAACGCTCCTGCGATCCCTCTGTTAAAATCTGGCGTGTTGAGTTGGTGGAAGCTATTAGCTGACTCGATGCCCAAGGGGGAGATGAGTAAGATGTCTTGGGAAGACTTTGTAGTTCAACTCAAATTGCAATACTGCTCCGAGCAGGACCTTCTGAAAATCAATAATGAGTTTCAGAATGTGAAGAAGGGAAAAATGAGCGTTACTGAATACGCTGCAAGTTTCACAAAAAAGATGAAGCTTATCCCATACCTAGTACCAACAGAACTCTCAAAGGTCAATAAGTTTGACCTCAGACTACTAGCGGACTGTGGTCCAATGGTTAAGCAAGCAACCACATTGAAAGCCGCCATCTGGGATGCTAGAAATGTTGAGACCCAGATCAGAAAGAAGGGTCTGGAGAGGTCAGAGGTTGGTGAGAAGAGGAAGTTCGACGGACCCTCAGGGTCCAGCAAGAAGGGTAAATTCTCGAAATCCGGTTCGAGAGGAGGTGGAGGAGGCGAAGCGAAATGGTGCGACAAATGCAAGAAGAAGCATCTTGGGAAATGTGGCGGGGAAGCCACATGCTTCAAATGTGGAAATTCAGGGCACTATGCCAACGAATGCACCCTTACCAAGAAATTCTGCTATGGGTGTGGTGAGGAGGGGCACATCTCGAGGGATTATCCGAAAAAGAAGGAGGCAACAAAACCCAATATTCCACCAAAGCCGAAGGCGAGAGCCTTTCAGATGACACTTGAGGCTACTAAAGATGAAGCTGATGTCGCTTTAGGTACCTTTCTCGTAAACAAATTTCCTGCCCAAATTTTATTTGATTCTGGAGCCAACTACTCCTTTATTTCCCATGAATTTGGTAGAAAACTAGCTTTGCCTGTCGATAGACTAGATAATGCTTTATTAGTCGAAGTTGCTAGTGGCAAGTTTGTACCTGTTAGCCATTGTATGAAAAACATCTTAATTGATTTGAATGAGAATAAGTTCCACGAGGAATTATTGCCTATTGAACTAAACGGTTTCGACATCGTGCTGGGGATGGATTGGCTTAGCGCCAATGATGCCGAGATATTATGCAAGAAGAAGATTGTAAAAGTAAACCCGCCAGGGAAAGAGTCATTTATGGTGTATGGGGACAAACACAGAGTAAATTCTGGAATTATTTCTCTAATGAAAGCCAGAAAGTGTTTGGCCAAAGGATGTACATCATATTTGGCATTCGTGATCGATGCTAAGAAAGAGAAAAAGGAGATGCAGAGCATTCCTGTCGTGTATGATTATCCGGATGTATTTCCCGAAGATCTTCCCGGATTACCGCGTGATCGACAAGTAGAAATCCGTATCGACTTGTTACCAGGGACGACGCCAATAGCAAAAGCACCTTACCGACTAGCACCAACGAAGATGAAGGAGCTGATGATGCAACTCCAGGAGTTATTGGACAAAGGTTTCATAAGACCTAGTTCATCACCCTGGGGAGCTCCGGTGTTATTCGTGTAAAAGAAAGACGGGAGTATGAGGTTGTGCATTGATTACAAAGAGCTGAACAAGGCAACAATAAAGAATAGATATCCGTTGCCAAGGATTGATGACCTGTTCGATCAACTACAAGGTTCAAGTTATTTTTCAAAGATCGACATAAGGTCAGGATATCATCAACTGAAAGTAAGAGAGCAGGATATCGAGAAGACTGCATTCAGAACATGATATGGATACTACGAGTTTTTGGTTATGTCGTTTGGACTAACCAGTGCTCCAGCAGCATTCATGAATTTAATGAATAGGGTTTGTAACCCGTTCCTTGATAAATCTGTGATAGTGTTCATAGATGACATTCTGATTTACTCGAAAAGCCAAGAGGAGCATGGCAGACACTTGCGAGAAGTGTTGGAAGTCTTGAAGAAGGATTTGAGAAGTCCAATTCTTGGGTCACGTGGTCAACCAAGAAGGGATAATGGTTGATTTAGCAAGATTGAAGCTGTGATGAAGTGGGAACAACCGAAGAGTCTCACGGAGATCCGAAGCTTTTTGAGATTAGCCGGATATTACCGAAGGTTTATCCAAGGCTTTTCTTTGATCGCTACTCCATTAACAACTTTGACTTACAAAGGAGCTACTTATGCTTGGAGTGATAAGCACAAAGAAGCATTCGAGTTGCTAAAGAAGAAGCTATGTGAGGTACCGATTCTTTCTCTACCCGAAGGAGTTGAATACTTTGCTATCTATAGCGATGCGTCTCGTGTTGTGTTGGGTTGTGTTTTGACCCAAAGAGAAAAGGTGATAGCATATGCGTCTCGACAGCTGAAAGAGCATAAAAAGAACTACCCTACTCATGATTTGGAGTTGGCAGCGGTAGTATTTGCTCTGAAAATATGGAGGCATTACCTCTATGGCTCGAAGTGCAAACTTTTCACTGATCATAAGAGTCTCCAATATCTCTTTAATCAGAAAGAATTGAAAATGAGGCAACGACGCTGGCTAGAGTTACTTAAGGACTATGACTGTGAGATACTTTACCACCCTGGTAAAGCAAATGTTGTCGCTGATGCTCTCAGTCGGAAAGTCAATCTTGAAAGAAAAAGGCCAAGAGCGTTGAGAATAGAAGTTGTCTCGACAATTATGGAGAGTATAAAGAAAGCTCAAGAAGAAGCTTCTGAGAAGAATGACCGAAAGGGAGAACGTTTGGGCAAAACGTTAGTGTTCGGTATAAACGGTTACGGGCTGAAGGTATTCCAAGATCGAATTTGGGTGCCTAAGTCAGGAGGAGTAAGAGATATTATGATGGAAGAAGCTCACAAAACCATGTACTCAATTCATCTTGGTAGCACTAAAATATATAGGGACCTAAAACCCTATTACTGGTGGCCGACGATGAAACTTGATATTGCAAAGTACGTGGCGGATTGTGTGACATGTGCGTGGGTCAAGGCACAACATCAGAAACCATATGGGAGTTTAGAACCTTTACCTGTGCCTATGGGTAAATGGGAAGACATTGCTATGGATTTTGTCACTAAACTGCCCAGAACAAAGAATGGTCACGACATGATTTGGGTGGTCGTTGATCGCTTCACTAAGAGTGCGCATTTCATAGCAGCCAATGATAAATGGTCTATGAATAAAGTTGTGAATTCTTACGTGAAGGAAATTGTGAGGCTTCACGGTGTTCCATTAACGATTATGTCAGATCATGACAACCGTTTCACCTCGCGATTTTGGAGAAGTCTACAAGAGGAATTGGGTACCAAGTTGTGTTTGA
This sequence comes from Lactuca virosa, assembly GCF_052849685.1. Lineage (NCBI taxonomy): Eukaryota > Viridiplantae > Streptophyta > Magnoliopsida > Asterales > Asteraceae > Lactuca > Lactuca virosa. The sequence continues at coordinate 161,075,859 of NC_136426.1, read as the reverse complement.
GTACAGCTTACCATCCACAGACTGATGGTCAGAGCAAACAAACGATACAAACGCTTGAAGATATGCTGAGAGCATGTACCCTGGATTTCCAAGGCAACTGGATGAACATTTGCCTTTGGTAGAATTTTCCTACAATAATAGTTTCCACTCGAGCATAAAGATGGCACCTTATCAAGCTATGTACGGAAAAAAATGTCGTACGCCGTCTTGTTGGCTTGAGGCTGGGGAAAAGCAATTTATGGGACCGGAGATAGTCCATCAAATTGCTGAAAAGTTGAAAATAATTAGGGAGAGAATGTTAGCAGCTCAGGATGGTCAAAAGAGCTATGCTGACAACAAGCGAAGACCGATGACTTTTGAAGTTGGGGATTTGGTTTTGCGTAATGTCTCGCCGTGGAAGGGACTTATAAGATTTGGAAAAAGGGGAAAATTAAGTCCAAGGTTTATTGGACCGTTTAAAGTTCTTCAGAGGATTGGGAATCAAGCATACAAGCTAGAACTACCCGAAGAACTGAATGGAATTCATAACACTTTCCATGTATGTTATTTGAGGAAGTTCACGGGATAAGTTCCCGACATGATTCCAATATCTGAATTAAGAACTGATGAGAACAAAAGGTTAATTGAAGAACTAGAGGCAATAGTTGACCGAAAGAGTAAGAAGTTGCAATCCAAGATGGTTGAATTAGTGCTTGTCCGATGGAAACATGCAAATGGGCCAAATCTCACCTGGGAAACGGAGAGTGACATGATGAATCGCTATCCGCATTTGTTTGTTGATGTGTGATTCCGGGAACGGAATCATCCTAAGGTGGAGAGAATTGTAACTCCCGTGTTTCTAGTCTAGGCAATAATGATGATGTAATAGTCTAGGTTAACCTTTGTAACCTGTCTTGAAATAATAAAGATGTATTATTTGAGTATTATGTGCTTTGTGCTTAATTGTGTGACTTAAATGAATTAAGGATAAAAATAAGCGTCAAAATGAAATGTTAGATAAACCCGATATCTATGAAGGATGTGGTAGTGGTCGTGACGAGGTTTCCGAATATATAAAGAATGCTGAAATCCGAGTTATAACGAAGAAGTTATGACCTGTCGAAGTTTCGCGACAGAACCGGCACGACACTGTATGACGTAAATAGTGAATTTACTATAGAGCAATATTTAGCCTTAGTGATTTAAACAAAAGTCGTAGAATATGTTAAACCGAGAGTGTCCATAAAAAGAATGTCTAAATCTGACTTCGTATGAGGAAGTTATGATTTTTCTAAGTTTCGACTTAGCGGTGTACAACCCAAATCTCGAAATTGAGATCGAGTGATATTTGGCCGAAACAATCTAAACGAGAATCGAAGATCTCGTCGATAGTAGCCCAACGGTGAAAAGACAGACGAAAACGGATGTCAGATGAACAAGATATGAATTTCTATCGGAGTTTTCCTGTCCCGACCTACTAAAAATAATATAATAATAATAAAGTCAAAATTAGCCGACGGAGTATAAACAAAAGTTGTAGAGCATAGTCTCACCTACGCGTGGATATAAAGAACGTCAAAAACAGAGCTCGTATGCAGAAGTTATTAATTTCTGAAGTTTTTAAATAAATAAAATAAATAAATAAAAATATAAATTCGGAAGCTTATCCGAAATCGTGACTCCTCCGGTCTGATCCACCTGGTACGCCCAACGTACTCTTTGAGTACGCCCAACATACTTCGGCCTCGTGTGGTCCGAGAGAGAGCCGCGTAATACCACCCGAAGTTCGCCACCTGGAAGCCTGATCCGAACTACGCCCCACGTAGAGTTTCGTACGCGCAGCATACGTGCGAGGTTCAGCCCCTATAAAAGGCATGCGACTGCTGCCAATCTTTTTGCCAAATTTATTTTCTCTCTCCCGTTTTACCTCGTTTTACGTGCAAGATATACCCCCGAAGCCCCGGTATTATCCCGACACCCGAAGCAAGTCCCGAAGCCCCGAAGATCCCGAGAAAAAGAGTTTCCGAGCCGAAGCTCTGCCCGCGAGAAGTCCGGTGTGCGAAGATCTTCCGGTTTCACCGAAGAATACTGCTTTTAGAGCCGTAGTGCTGTCCGATCATCTTCTGATCAAGTGAGTGTATATTCCTTTTCTTCTAACACATAGATACGAAGTATTCTCTACAAAATACGTGTTATGTGTTTGTATATTATTTGCTTATTTGAAATAATTGTTGAATGAATGATTTGTACAGGTTTTAAGCTGTATATAAATGTATATATTTTTATCTACTAATATTTTGGGTAGAACATGGGTAGACAGTTGTTGTGTGATGAAATAAAATGATGAGAGGCCTCGTTGTTGATGTTGTTAATCTAGTCATCTAGCGGAGTATGGATGACGACCACAGACTCTTTCTAGACTGTCCAGTGGAACGCTGGCAGGTTCATAACCTGTAGGTGTTGTGAATGATGTGTTCACCGGTGTACTCTATCCCCCTCATGGTTTGCCTTTAGGACATCTATTGTCAAGGAAACCCCTTTGCAGTAATGTCCATCCCGATGAAAATCCTAGATTAGGTCCCTGGTAATAGATGTTGTTTTAGGGACGTAAAGTGAGGATAACGGGATGTGTAATCGGGTTATTGTTGGTTGGTGAAATTACATATAATTATTTATTGTGGGTTGAAAACCCTATATGCTCACCAGGCTCCCAAGCCTGACTCACTCAGTTTTATTTGCATTACAGGTAGTGGCGCGAGAGCATAAGATGGATGAATCATCAAGTTATTTTGTTTATAGGCCAGTAGCTGCATATGTGACAACCGTCAATTTCTAGTCAAGTCAAAGCCAAATAAAGTCAACGAGTCAAATCGGTCAACTCAGCTAACGCTTGTATACTAGGGTTTACATTATGTTACTATTGTACAACTCACTAATTTAATAAAGAGTTATCACTTGGAAAGTTCGTATGTTCAGAAATTCCAAACCTTAAACGGGATATGTGAGGTAACAAAACGATAAAACACTATTGCATACCCTTCGGGGGTGTATAAGACTCTCAAACATGGCTTAACAAGGTTTACAAACCTTGCCTTACGAAGTTAAACACTCACAAACATCGCAAACGAAGTCTCTCTCAATCTCTCTTTATAAATCTCTCTCTCTCTCTCTCCCAAATCTCTCCCAAATCTGTCTCAAAATCTTTTCTAACTTTTTTATAAGGGTTATTTCCATAAAAGACCCTACATTTTGATTTTTTTTCTTTTTAGACCTAAAAGTTTTTTCTTTTCCGAAAAAGACCAAACTTTTACCTTTTACTTGTTACTTTAGACCCTAATAGGTAAATTAAGTATTTTTATTTCATAAAAGACCCAACATTTTGTACTTTTTTCCAGTTTAGACCTAAAATGTTTTTTATTTCAAGACTAGTTGTATAAAAAACGTGATTATATCCTTTTAGTTTAAAAATATGCATCGATTTAAACAATATAATTATTATGCCTACATTTATTTATGATTGTAAAATTCTTTGTCCATGTATATTTATAAAAAAAGACCCTATATTTTGTAGTTTTTTCCGTTTTAGACCTAAAATGTTTTTTTTTTCAAAATAAACTCAACTTTAAAATTGGTTATAATCTTCAAGACCAAATATATAAGGTACTTTTTTATTACGCCGAAAAAGAAAGTACACATGTATACACTAAAAAATATTATCTGATCTATTATCTTTTGAACGAATATAACCTAGAAGAATTGCAAAATTTTATTTTTGTCTAAAAGATATATCTTGGATATATATTATATCATTAAACTTGATATATTATTTATAAAAAATGTTATTATTACTGCTAATAAAAAGTTCGATGTTAATTTGATATTTTTTTGTAACATGGATAATACATGGCTAGGAAGAATCTTTTAGCATAATAACATTTTTTTTTTATTTGTAGGAAAATAAACATACCAGGTAATTTAACAAAACTGTATACAAATTTTTTTTTTAAGTTTGTCTATTATACTTATTTCGTGAGTTTGGACATATTTCCCTCTCTCACTTTTCTATATTATTTTTTTGGTTGAATTTTTTAATCAATTTTTTTGGAACAGTTAACAAACGAACTAACTATCATACTCCTAAACAAAAGCCATAGAATATTTTGTAGCATTAGCCCGTTATTGAATAATATGGTATAACTATATCAAATACATACATAAAAATATTAATCCTAAACATTCATAATAGTTTTGTTTAGATATATCAAATTCAAGTTTTGTTTAAAATTGCAAAATCTTATTTTGTATACAGTTTATTAAATTACATGGTATGTTGTTTTTTTCTACAAATAAAAAAGTTGTTATTATGCTAAAAGATTCATCTTAGCCATGTATTGTCTATGTTACCAAAAAACATCAAATTAACATCGAACTTTTTATTAGCGGTAATAATAACATTTTTTATAAACAATATATCAAGTTTAATGATATAATATATATATATATATATATATATATATATATATATATATATATATATATATATATCCAAGATAAAGTTTAATTATATCTTTTAGAAAAAAATAAAATTTTGTAATTCTTCTAGGTTATATTCGCTCAAAAGATAATAGATCAGATAACATTTTTTTGTGTATACATGTATACTTTCTTTTTCAGTATAGTCAAGAAGTACCTTATATATTTGGTCTTGAAGATTATAACCAATTTTAAAGTTGAGTTTATTTTGAAAAAAAAAACATTTTAGGTCTAAAATGGAAAAAAGTAACAAAATATAGGGTCTTTTTTTTATAAATATACGTGGAAAAAGAATTTTCCAATCATAAATAAATGTAGGCATAATAATTACATTGTTTAAATCGATGTCTATTTTTAAATAAAAGGATATAATCATGTTTTTATACAATTAGTCTTGAAATAAAAAAACATTTTAGGTCTAGATTGGAAAAAAGTATAAAATATAGGGTCTTTTATGAAATAAAAATACTTAATTTACTTGTTAGGGTCTAAAATAACAAGTCAAAGCTAAAAGTTAGGTCTTTTTCGGAAAAGAAAAAAGTTTTAGCTCTAAAAAGAAAAAAAATCAAAATATAGGGTCTTTTATGAAAATAACCCTTTTTATAATCATTTGGGGCATCCCGACACTTAACTTGGTGAAAAACCGCTCGAAACGGAAAGTTTATTTGAAAAACAGCCAATTAGGGCCGAACCCTCTAAGGACCGAAGCCTCCTGGACCGAAACCGCTCTGCCGAACCGAACCCAATGAAGAACCGAACCCGAACTTCGGAGGACCGAAGGTCCCTTCGGACCGAACCTCCTCTTTCGACCCATTTTGCCTTCGGGTCCTTACTCGACCAGCTTCGCCTTCGGTTCTGGCTGCTGGGACCGAACCTTCGGCCCAATCTGAGAAGCTTCGCATATTTCCATTTTTCACCCGGTTTTCGACCACGACTCTGTTTTAAGCCCGTTTTTGATTATTTTAACGTGGGACTTTCACCCACTCCAGGGCCATACTCAATCACTATTCCTCCATACTTAGTTAATTATTTGTCCATTCACCCTCTTTCTCCAGCATATGAGGGTGATCAAGGCTGGAAATCTTTACTTTTCCTCCCACATTTCTTTACACTTTCACCAAGAATCAAACCCATTTCTCTCTCTCACTTTCTCTCTCTAAACTCGAATTTGAAGGCTGTTCTTGAGAACTCTCCTCTAATTTTGGTAAGTAACTTCATCCTACACTTGATTATCTTACATCCTTGCACTCGAGTTACGGATTCCTTACACAAATATCGTCATATTTGTTCATAGGATCTTCGAATCTTCAAGCACCTCCCAAGTGTTCTTGACTTGGAAACTCCTTTTCTTCATCATCCGTCTTCTAAAATCACTCAAGGTGAGTTCATACACCCACATTTTCATGTTTTCTTTAAGTTTTAGGGGGAGAATACAAGTTAAAACACCAACAACTTAACTAAACTCAAACATCAGCTTTCAACAGAAAAGTTAATGTTCATTCACAGACTATTTTGAACATCTTAAACTTTTTAGATTTCAGAACTGTATTAGATGCAACTAGTTCAGGTTTATACCTTTAAAATGACTACTTGCATATACTCACACGATGTTTCTACAATTTATGGTGATTTTTACAAAACAGCCTATCATTTCAGAAACCACTTCAGACCAGTCTGTGAAGTTGGACATTTTTACACAAGTTAAAGGTCACAAAAAATCATGATAAAAATTATGAATAAAATAGACATAATTTCTAAGCCCTCAAAGTTTACGGATCTAAATTTCGACCTGGGATGATTTTTCTATAAATTTTCCAATAGCAGGAACAGAAAAGTTAAAAACTATAAAATAGTTAACAATCACATTTACACCTTGTAACTTGCTGAGCAAGGTGTGTAGTTTTATTTGAATACATGTTGTTGATTGTACTTATTATTTACCTAGTTTAAAGGTATGAAGCATATATAAAGAAGTACTACCACTACAAATATTTATAATAAATTATAATAAGTATGGTTGAGTCTATTATACATCACAAACAATTAAGCTAAACTATAATAGGTATAGTTAGGTTGCATATACAATACAAACACTTTGATAAACTATAATAGGTATAGTTTATGTTTCATTTACATTTCGAACTCATTACAAAAGATTTTCATTAACGGGGTACAAATGCAAATTACCAGGTTTATACAAAAAGGGGTACATTACAAAGTACCAGGATTTTCATTAACGGGGTACAAATACAAAGTATCGGGTTTATACAAAAAGTGGTACATTACAAAGTACCGGGATTTTCATTAACGGGGTACAAATACAAAGTACCGGGTTTATACAAAACGGGGTACATTACAAAGTACCGGGATTTTCATTAACGGGGTACAAATACAAAGTACCTGGTTTATACAAAAAGGGGTACATTACAAAGTACCGGGATTTTCATTAACGGGGTACAAATACAAAGTACCGGGTTTATACAAAAAGGGGTACATTATAAAGTACCGGGATTTTCATTAATGGGGTACAAATACAAAGTACCGGGTTTACACAAAATGGTTTTATGATATTAAAACTACAATTCATCTAGAATTTGTTAGTTTCCGGCTATGATTGCTAAGTGTATATGTTAGAGTTATATAAGAATTTAGTTGCGATCGACTTTGAATTGGTGGGCCTGCCTTACTTCCTGTTCCTTGTTTGGTTGTGGATTTAGGGCAGACCCATTATATTCGACGGTTTATTTAACTTAAATTTTGTATAACTTATATACATTGGGTGATTATAGAGGGAATCTATGGGTCTTTCTAGGGTACATTATTGCATAACATAGGAGCTTTCATTACCCATTTTATAAAGAAAATAATGGATTTTTTGGAATCATATTCGTTCACTTTTACAAGGAAAATGACATCTTTATCACATAAAACTCTTATGAACTCACCAACTTAATTGTTGACACTCTTTCAAAACTACTTGTATTCTCAGGAAATCAGTAAAACAGGAAATCAGTGGCTTTTGAGGATGGGGCGCTAAGGCATCAAACATTTCATTTTTGTCAACATAATGTAATTGATTTAGAAACATGTAAACTCATACTATGGTGTAACTTTTTCAATTATATTTATGTTGGTTGTTTTTACTTTGAGCACTATTATACTCGTTGTTGTGATACTATACATGAAGTCCTCCACCCCCGGATGTTTCCGCCATCCTTGGTTTGGGGGTGTGACAGATTGGTATCAGAGCATTGTTTATAGTGAACTAAGTATATCAAACCACATAAGATATACAACTATAAATACAATGGGACAAAGTACTCTGACCAAGAGTTATAATTTTTGAAATATATCAAGTATTTTACTAAAAGTGTACATGCATACATACTAAGGTGAGTATCTTACTAGAACAGAAGAAAAGTGGTAATTGTTGAATGGCACATGTAGTCTTGGGGATGTATGGTCAGGTCTGGGAATGACATAGCCTGATCAACTATGTCTATCCCAGAAGTGATTAGCATATGCCCGGGAATGGTTGTGGTGTTGCAACAAGTCTAAAAACTTACCAACTCTATCTACAAAGAAACATTGAGAACATAAGACAAACATTAAAATACTATAGGAGTATTTTGTGATACTATAACCAACTTATGTGAAAACTAAAGATCCCTGTTAAGTAGGTCTATAATGAATGAGTGCATACGCTAAGGTTATATATAATTAAAGATATTATAGACTCAGAATCTATGATTGTTGCTCTATTTCCTGTTCCTTGTTTGGTTGTGGATTTAGAGTGGAGTCATTTATTCGAAGGTCTATTTTATCTCAGATTATGTATAACTGGTATGAACTATGTGGTTATAGAAGTGACTAATGAGGATCACCCCTATAAGTAATCGTAGGATTAGACGTCTATTAATCATCTCTTCTAGCCCTGTTCTCGCACGAACAACATCGCGAGAGCTCAACTACCAGGAGACCCTATTCTTCTTAACCAAGAAAATGGGGGTTGGAATCAGAGAGAACTTCGAAGAGGATCTTGAAGAAATAATAGAGGAAGACCCCGACGAGACTTCCATGGTCCAACACCTTAATGAGCCGTAGATTTACAGAAACAGAGTTAGGAACAAGGTCAACACCCTCCCTATGGCATGGATGAGGCTTTTACAACCTCAGCAGGGGAGGATTAGCAGACAGGGCTCTCCTTGTCATAGCACGCCGCATCACTCACAAGAGAGTACCAACACGAGCATCGGTAAGCCGAATAATGGAGGTCGGTGCTACCACCAAGATCACCGCAATTCGCCTTCGTCGTCTAGATAGAGGCCATGAACAAGATCAGAAACCACATCAAACCTTTCAGAGGAAAGTGACCGCAACTCGAGCCGAGATTAGAGGGTATGGGGAACGTCAAACAGCGTTGGAGAAAACGCGTGGTAAAAGCAGAACATCAAATGACAGAAGCCAGGGCAGAGGTTAGGTAAATGCAGACTTTCATGCCTTCATTCTATGGCCCACGAAACATCACCCGCCGCAAGTAGTGTGTACACTACTGACATATCGATACAGACTCAAAACTACTGGCATGCGCTTGAACACTACCCCGCCATATACATAAATTCGAATCGTAAAAATTTAGAGATTACACTATTCAAAGGGGTCGTGCCACTTCCAAAAATTTTCCTTACATTAACGAAATGTAGACCTATTATCAGGTCAAATTTTTCCCAAACTCTAAGTACTAGGTTATATCAATGAAATTGGCATGCATTTTATTTCATTGGGAATTTAACAAATATTTCATATCTTGGTATTACAAACGATTTGCTTATGGTAACTCCAAGAATTCTTAATGTATACCTCAAGGTTACGTGTAATTAAGAGACGATCGACTTAGAAATGGTGAGTCCGCCTTGGGTCCTGTTCCTTGTTTGGTTGTGGGCATAGGACAGGCTCATTAAGTTCAACGGCCTATTAAACCTTAAGTACACACAACTTGTATACATCGGGTGATCTTAGGAGTGGATCAGGCATGGAACAAATCACAAGATTACATTCGAGTCACTACTACTAAACTCATAAATTTATCTATATGGACTGTCATTATGAATTACTTACAAAATACATTTAAGTCGGGACATAATACAGAAAAATCTAGTTCAAAAACATCCGACTTGTCACTGCTATTGGAGGCTTACTGTCTGTTCGTCTCTACAAACTTATGACAGAACTATGCCGCCAAAGAAAAAGTCCAGACCTTCTAGCAGTGCAGCACCACCACCACCTCCGCCACCACCCCCGCAGTTTGATCCCGCAATGTTCCAAGCTGCCGTAACCGCAGCCGTAGCTGCCGCAATGTCACAAATTGGTACGAATGGTACCGGTGGTGCTGGATCTGGTGCCACAAACTCCAACCATGGGGACAGTATGGGGCGTACGAAGGAATGTTCCTACAAGGATTTTACTAGTGGCAAACCCGATTCTTTCAATGGAAGCAGGGGAGTCATCACACTGATGAAATGGTTCGAAAAGATCGAATCGGTCTTCGAAATTTGTGCATGCCCGAAGCAAGCAAGGTCAAATTTGCAGCCTGCACTTTCTCCGGCCGGGCCCTTACTTGGTGGAACAGTCACGTTAAGTCACTGACGCTTACAGTGGCTAACTCGATAAGCTGGGAGGACTTGAAGGCAATGATGCTGAAAGAGTATTGCCCAAGGGGCGAATTTCAAAAGCTGGAGCAAGAACTATGGAATCTCAAGATGACAGGCTCTGACCTTGCAACATATACCTCCCGATTTTGTGATCTAGCACTCCTGTGTCCCGCTATGGTTACCCCGGAGAACAAAAAGGTGGAACGATACCTTTGGGGATTGTTTTCCCAAATTCAAAATAGTGTGTTGGCCTCAAGACCAACCACCTTTGACAGTGCCAAGGAGTTGGCACAACAACTCATCGACCATATGGCCAGCCATGACACTGTAACAACCACCCCTGAGCAAGACGGAGGGAGAAGCAACAAAAGGAAGTTCTGGAACAACAAGAAGGACCAACCAGCCCAGGACTCCACCAAGAAGCAATAGACTGTTGCTGTTCATGCTTCCACAACTCATGCCACTCCAGCACCCATAAATCGATACGCTGGAAACCTTCTGAAATGCAACAAGTGTAACTTCCATCATACTGGGGTTTGCCGGGAGATGCATTGCAAGAATTGCAATAGGAAGGGGCACACTGTCCGTTTCTGTAGAGCACCGGCACAACCCATCACTCATGTCCCTGGCGCTGGAGTAAGCCCAGCCTGTTACAAGTGCGGCGAAATGGGACACTTTAAAAGGGACTACCCAAGAGCAAGGAATGTTGGTGATGGTGGAAGGGTGCTTATGATCACTACAGGAGAAACTCCCCCGGAACCACCCGTGAATAGCGGTACATGCTTCTAACCACCACATTTAGGTTTTAAATTTCTTTTTACTTAAACTAGTGCCAATTTAAGGTTTACCAACCATGGGTCTAGAAAACACGACAAACCCAACTAAGTCTTATCATTTATATAAAAACACAGGGTTTTTACTAGTAAATCTACGATGGCTAGTGTAAACATTAAGGCCATAAATACTTAAGATTCTATAGACTTAGAATGTATAATCCCGCCTTATTTCCTGTTCCTTGTTTGGTTGTGGGCTTAAGGCGGAGTCACTCATTCGAATGTCCCTGCAATCTTAATGATATACGACTGGTTAAACCAAGCGATTATAAAAGATCTAGTAGGACTTATACTATAAATTTTGTCATAAATTGTCGAAGCACTCGTACTGCTAGTACTCACTAGTTACATTATAAATATTCCTAGTAGTAATACCAAGGATAAAGCGGAGAGCATAACGACATATACATAGAATACACTATCATTCCAAAACAACCACTCCTTTTAAATCGACTTAGCTCAAGTTACAATAAAAATTTCCAAGGTCGTCATTTGACATGAGGTGGATTGGTCCTCACCATATTAATTTCATGTGCTGTGAAAAGTACCCCCATATTTTCCCCAAATTCTTGAAGTCCCAGTCAAAACACTAATTTCGGGACGAAATTCCTTCTAACGGGGGATGATGTGACAACCGTCAATTTCTAGTCAAGTTAAAGCCAAATAAAGTCAACGAGTAAAGCCGGTCAACTCAGCTAACCCTTGTATACTAGGGTTTACATTATGTTACTATTGTACAACTCGCTAATTTAATAGGGAGTTATCACTTGGAAAGTTCGTATGTTCAGAAATTCCAAACCTTAAACGGGATAACTGAGGTAACAAAACGATAAAACACTATTGCATACCCTTCCGGGGTGTATAAGACTCTTAAACATGGCTTAACAGGGTCTACAAACCTTGCCTTACGAAGTTAAACACTCACAAAGGTCACAAACGAAGTCTCCCTTAATCTCTCTTTTAAATCTCTCTCTCTCCCAAATCTCTCCCAAATCTCTCTCAAAATATTTTCTAACTTTTTTATAATCATTTGGGGCATCCCGACACTTAACTTGGTGAAAAAACGCTCGAAACGGGAAGTTTATTTGAAAAACAGCCAATTAGGGCCGAACCCTCTTAGAGGCGAACCCTCTAAGGACCGAAGCCTCCTGGACCGAAACCGCTCTGCCGAACCGAACCCAATGAAGAACCGAACCCGAACTTCGGAGGACCGTAGGTCCCTTCGGACCGAACCTCCTCTTTCGCCCCATTTCGCCTTCGGGTCCTTACTCGACCAGCTTCGCCTTCGGTTCTGGCTGCTGGGACCGAACCTTCGGCCCAATCCGAGAAGCTTCGCAAATTTCCATTTTTCACCCGGTTTTCGACCACGACTCTGTTTTAAGCCCGTTTTTGATTATTTTAACGTGGGACTTTCACCCAAACTCATATTTTGACATATAAAACACTATATATTCATAATTTAAACACATTTTTAGGGAAATCTTTATTTAAGAATAAAATCTAGTGGGTGAGATTTTGAGGTGGAGTGTTGACTTTACCTTTGAGTTATGACACAAGCAACCCACCACACCCACTCCAGGGCCATACTCAGTCACTATTCCTCCATACTTAGTCAATTATTTGTCCTTTCACCCTCTTTCTCCAGCATATGAGGGTGATCAAGGCTGGAAATCTTTACTTCTCCTCCCATATTTCTTCACACTTTCACCAAGAATCAAACCCATTTCTCTCTCTTACTTTCTCTCTCTAAACTCGAATTTGAACGCTGTTCTTGAGCACTCTCCTCTAATTTTCGTAAGTAACTTCATCCTACACTTGATTATCTTACATCCTTGCACTCGAGTTACGGATTCCTTACACAAATATCGTCATATTTGTTCATAGGATCTTCGAATCTTCAAGCACCTCCCAAGTGTTCTTGACTTGGAAACTCCTTTTCTTCATCATCCGTCTTTTAAAATCACTCAAGGTGAGTTCATACCCCCACATTTTCATGTTTTCTTCAAGTTTCAGGGGGAGAATACAAGTTAAAACACCAACAAGTTAACTAAACTCAAACATCAGCTTTCAACAGAAAAGTTAATATTCATTCACGGACTGTTTTGAACATCTTAAACTTTTTAGTTTTCAGAACTGTAATAGATGCAAATATTTCAGGTTTATACCTTTAAAATGACTACTTGCATATATTCACACGATGTTTCTACAACTTATGGTGATTTTTACAAAACAGCCTATCATTTCAGAAACCACTTCAGACCAGTCGGTGAAGTTGGACATTTTTACACAAGTTAAAGGTCACTAAAAATCATGATAAAAATTATGAATAAAATAGACATAATGTCTAAGCCCTCAGAGTTTACGGATCTAAATTTCGACCTCGGATGATTTTTCTATAAATTTTCCAATAGCAGGAACAGAAAAGTTAAAAACTATAAAATAGTTAACAATCACATTTACACCTTGTAACTTGCTGAGCAAGGTGTGTAGTTTTATTTGAATACATGTTGTTGATTGTACTTATTATTTACCTAGTTTAAAGGTATGAAGCATATATAAAGAAGTACTACCACTACAAATATTTATAATAAATTATAATAAGTATGGTTGAGTCTATTATACATAACAAATAATTAAGCTAAACTATAATAGGTATAGTTAGGTTGCATATACAATACAAACACTTTGATAAACTATAATAGGTATAGTTTATGTTTCATTTACATTTCGAACTCATTACAAAAGATTTTCATTAACGGGGTACAAATGCAAATTACCGGGTTTATACAAAAAGGGGTACATTACAAAGTACCAGGATTTTCATTAACGGGGTACAAATACAAAGTACCGGGTTTATACAAAAAGTGGTACATTACAAAGTATCGGGATTTTCATTAACGGGGTACACATACAAAGTACCGGGTTTATACAAAAAGGGGTACATTACAAAGTATCGAGATTTTTATTAACGGGGTACAAATATAGAGTACCGGGTTTATACAAAAAGGGGTACATTACAAAGTACCGGGATTTTTATTAACGGGGTACAAATACAGAGTACCGGGTTTATACAAAAAGGGGTACATTACAAAGTACCAGGATTTTCATTAACGGGGTACAAATACAAAGTACCGGGTTTACACAAAATGGTTTTATGATATCAAAACTACAATTCATCTAGAATTTGTTAGTTTCCGGCTATAATTGCTAAGTGTATATGTTAGAGTTATATAAGAATTTAGTTGCGATCGACTTAGAATTGGTGGGCCCGCCTTACTTCATGTTCCTTGTTTGGTTGTGGATTTAGGGCAGACCCATTATATTCGACGGTTTATTTAACTTAAATTTTGTATAACTTATATACACTGGGTGATTATAGAGGGAATCTATGGGCCTTTCTAGGGTACATTATTGCATAACATAGGAGCTTTCATTACCCATTTTATAAAGAAAATAATGGATTTTTTGGAATCATATTCGTTCACTTTTACAAGGAAAATGACATCTTTATCACATAAAACTCTTATGAACTCACCAACTTAATTGTTGACACTCTTTCAAAACTACTTGTATTCTCAGGAAATCAGTAAAACAAGAAATCAGTGGCTTTTGAAGATGGGGCGCTAAGGCATCAAACATTTCATTTTTGTCAACATAATGTAATTGATTTAGAAACATGTAAACTCATACTATGGTGTAACCTTTTCAATTATATTTATGTTGGTTGTTTTTACTTTGAGCATTATTTTAAAAGCATAAATTAAATCGGTCTTTTCTGTCCGTGATTTCGGGGATGTCACAAGTGTTCACGGCTAAGAGGGAGAAAAGAGAGAGAAAGGAGCTTAAGTGTGTGAATCTTATGAAAAAGGAACTTCATTCTAATGAAATCATACAAGATTCATATTATTATTCTTCTCCTTCTTCTCCATTTTCATCTAGCAACATCCGATTGATTGGGATTCCGCACCATCAGTCGGATCTGATTGATATATCAAGCGAATTCGGGATTTAATAGTGGTATCAGAGCTTGGATTGTATCAATCATTTTGGTCAGATCTGGAGCGTATTTGATCTTATTCTTGAAGGATTTTTGCGTTTTTGGATAGTTCGTGGCAAAATAAGGGGGGTTTGTTCTTTGTGTTTTTGATAAAAACAAGTTTCTGATCGAGTTTTGGAGGAAAAAGAGGTGAAAACGCTGTTTTTCACGTAATCTGCGAAGTGTTCACGGCCGAAGGAGGGTTCTCGGCCGAAGAAGCATTTGCAGCTAGGGTTTCTCGGCGGCGGCTGTAATCACGAATTAGGGTTTCTCGGACAGTTCACGGCCGGTGGTTCACGGTCCTCGGTGTACGGCCAGCCTCGCACGATCACGGTCCTAGCGTTTGCGACACTCGGGTTCACAGTCTTCGCACGTTCACGGCCAGCTTCGTTTACGGTCCTCGTTCTCGGCCCAGCAGGTGTGCGGTCTTCGCTAGTCAGCATCTTCGTGTGCGCAGATTCCCTTCGCAGCTTTCTTATTAAAAAAATTGGAGTTGCCAGGAATCGAACCCGGGTGCACTCCCTCTTCAACCCACATGTCTTACCATCTCATCTAGCGGGCTTCGTGTTACTTCTCTTCCTTTTTTAATTCAAGTATCTTATTTTCGCTTCCAGTTTCGCAAATTTCACACTTTTTGCCCAAAATTAAAACTTTTAAATCTTAAAATTCCATTTTCAACCCAAGTTTTTAACTTTTAATTTTTGACTTTCTAAATTGACTTTTGACCTAAACTTTTGACTTTGACTTCCAAATTTGACCTTTGACTTTAAACTTTGACTTTCTCGTTTAACTTTCAAATTTTCAAATTTAGCTTTTAAGTTTGACTTTTTAAATTTGACTTTTAAGGTTGACTTTTGAGGTTTTTTGTGACAACCCGATATTTCAAGTCAATGTAATGACCTAAGTCAAATATTGTAACCTATTTTGAATTAATAAATAAATAAAAACAGCATCAGAAATGAAATGTTCAAAAGTCTCAATTGGAATACATAAAGTAATAGATATCGTAACAAGGTTTTCAAAAATGTAAATAACATAAAAATCTGAGTTATAACGAAGAAGTTATGACCAATCGAAAATCCGCAGCAAAACCGGTAAAAGCACTGTTAAGCGTAAAACGCGAATTTTCAATAAAATACTTTTTAGCCTTAAGTATCTAAACGAATGTTGTAGATATCATTAAACCGTGAATGTACATAAAAAGAACGTCCAAATCTAACTTCGTATGAGGAAGTTATGATTTTTGTAAGTTTCGGAGTAGCGGTAGACAGCCAAAAACTCGAAATAGAGATCGAGCGATATTTAGCCGACATGACCTGAACGAGAATTGAAGATCTCGACAAAATAGTACAACGGTAAAAATATAGACGAAAACGGACATCGGATGAAGAAGTTATGAATTTTTAACGAACTTTTCCTGTCCCGGCCTATTAAAAATATATAATTAAAAATAAAGTCAAAATTTGCCAACGAAGTCTAAATGAAAGTTGTAGATTATATTCTCACCTACGCGTGGATATAAAGAACGTCAAAAACGAGGCTCGTATGCGAAATTTACGCATTTTAGAAGATCGGGGCACACAAACCGAGGGGGTACGCTATAGCGTACGAAGGTACGCTCAGCGTACCCGATGCAAGTCCTCAGATCGACCACGTCTCCCCTATGCACTCTATCCCGTCCCATCTGAAGTCTGGCGTCCGAGGGTGGCGTCATCGCTGACGTACGCCCAGTGTACGAGGGCCAGGTTCCCCTCCTATAAATAGGATGCGAGGGTTCCGGTTATTCTTGCCAATTTACAACCTTTCTCCCATATTTTCTCACTCTCGAGCCTCCCGAAACTATCCCGACATCCCGATTTCATACCCAAGATCCGACGAAGGTCCAAAGGTCCAGAAATCCTGAGAAATTTCCCACTTCCCGGTCGAAGTGCTGCCCGAGAAAAGTCTCGTTTTCTTCAAATCATCACACTTACCAGGTGAGTTCATACCCATATATTTTCACGTTTTTACTATATTTTAGGGGGAGAAATACAAGTGAAACGCAAGAAAAACTTATGTTAAAATGCAAATCGTTAAATACAGTTTCAAATACTTTATCTACATTTTGTGTATAACTGTTAAATACGTAAAATAACATTATTACAAATGTTATACTTTACATGCAAAGTTGGTAACACACTAAGATTTATCATTCAAAGGAAACACGCTTTTAAAAAACTATAATAGGTATAGTTTACAAGTTATTCATGATATTTTACACTCTATGAACACTATAGAAACTTTTGTGATACAAGAAAAATGGACCTTTCATACGTATATCTATTTGATACAAACTTTTGTGAGACATTTAACTTCACGTACATTCAAGTACGCATTTCAAGTCCTGTGTTATAAATCATAATATCCTGTAGGGAGAGCGTGATACTTGTGTATAGATCTATACGGGATTGACAATCCCGCACCTAAACTGTTAGCTACAGTTGGACCGATAGGTCTGGGGTGACAAACGTCATATCATTCCAATGCCTGAAGAACGTTGTGACAGGAAGTCTGGTCAATAGTACGGTTATAAAACTCACATGAAGTATTAAAACATTTGATTTACGAGGCTATCAAACGCCTTAGGGATTATATATACATATATAAATCTACTTACACTATTTTAGGTATGGAAAATTACTTATGCATTTCGGTTTTTGAAACTTTTAAAACTGCTACACATTTATGGAAAATATTGGATTTTCTAAGAAATAAACATTGTTATTTATACAGAAAGCATACAATTCTTATACAAAAATGCTTATGTACTCACCAACTTAATTGTTGACACTTTTTCAAAACTACTTGTATTTCTCAGGGATTCAGTAATATAGGTAACAACAGCTTTTGGGGAAGGGATGCTAAGGCGTCAATTTCAAACTTATTTTATCATCATAATGTAATTTCTTTTGAAACATGTAATACAATCAACAATGTAACTTTTTAAATTATATTTATGATGGTTGTATTTTCTTTCTTTACTATTTATTCAACTGTTATGATACTACATGAAGTCATGCGACCTCGAACGATTCTGCCGTTCTGGTTTGGGGGTGTGACATTTTTAGTCAAAGGGCATTTTTGGTAAACAATGAGTTCCGCAAACATTCCGGTCAATGAAGTTTCATGTTCTCAATCTTGTGAAACTACTATTAAATTTCTTCGTGAACAAATTGAGTTACTCAAAAGGGAAAATGAGGACCTTAAATATGATGGATATACCCTTAGAAAAGGCCAAAGAACTCAAAAAGAAAAATTAGAGATCAAGACTCAGGACTTTAGAAAACTATAGGAAGATTATAGCAATAAGTGTGAGTGCTACAATTTTATCGAGAAACAACTTGCCATTGTGACTGCCAAGCTTGACACATTGAAAAATAGGTTTGAAAATGCAGATTTTAATTTCAGAAAATTTGATGTGTCTAAGTGAATTTTTACGTCAATGATGGAAAATAGTTTGAAATTTAAAGATAACTAGCAAAAGGGTCTTGGGTATGATAAAGTGCCTCCTCCTTTTAATCACACCTATCAGTATAACCCTTTGACCAAAGAAGAAATGGACAGAGAGGCACATCTCAAAATGGAAAACCTGTTGTATTTGTGCCGGCAAGTGGTCCTAAGATTGAAAATACTAATGCTTCTACTTCATATGCAGATCCACCTCTAAGTCATTGCAAGCAAGCTGCTGAAGAGAGTGTGTCTGATAATAAAATTGTTTCAGAGTCTGATGTTTTTGTTTCAAACGATGCTACTCTTGTTTCTAACTCTAAAACTAATGTTTTGTCTTGTGCTGATTCTGTGTCAAAGTCTGATGACTCAAATTTTTTCGATATATTTGATGATATCTTTGATAATTCTGCCGTGGTTGTGCCAGAAAGTGTTGAGCTGAACGATTCTAATGCTTCTACTTCTTGTGCAGGTAAAGTAGTGGAAGATGAGAACAAGGAGAACACTATTGAACAAACAAATGACTCCTTGAACTCTGAATGTATTGCTTTTAACTTTGTTGCTTCTAATCAACCTGCTGTTGATAAATATAGGCCACCAAAACAAGCGAAACATAGTGCTTGCTGTAATTGTGCTTGTGGGAACAACAAGAGACAAGGCATGGATACGCCACCAGGGGCAAGAAGAAACAACTCCTAGGTGAAGAAACATACATGTTTTCAATGTGGAACACCTGGACACATTGCCAGAAATTGTCCAAATCATGCATACGTTCCCTACTACGCACAATGATGGCAAAATGCGCCGAGAGGGAGACCTTCGAAAAGAAATCCTTCGAAGTCACAATCGCGCAATGGTGACTAGAACGCGCAGAAGGGAAAGAATAAAACTCCAAAGGCCAAGAATCCAACTCTCAAGGTTCAGAAGGGAATGTCGGACAAGAAGCCAAACTCAAGAGATGCTCCTGTGAAGCCACGACCAGTAGGTCAAAGCCATCTCGACGGTCGATTTCAAGTTCAAAAGCAAGTACCGAGGCACCCATCCGCTCAAACAAGAAATGGGTTAAACCCAAATACAAATGGGTTCCGAAGGTTCACTCTCCCAAATCTTATGTGTGTGATAAGCAGGATATGTCATGGGAGAGAGTACCTTGCAAGGACGACAAAGGTCAACCCAGTTTCAAAATGAATTGGATTCTAAAGACCAACTTATCCCACTCAGTGTCGGAGCAGCTATGGAGGCATATCATCAGACTTCAGTTTGTTGATAGTGGCTGCTCCAGGCACATGATGGGGGCATCTCTCAAATGTACAACATTCAGAACTTTGTTTGAGAGCATGTCTCCTCTGCGGGAAGGGAAGAAAGGAAAGGATCACACTGGGGTTTGTGCTTAACGACGTGAATAATTTTTGGATCTGTTCTGAGATTATGTGTGATGTTCTCAGACCTTCTGGATGCAAATTCAATCGGTGAATTACTGTTTGAGTTTTCTTCTC
The DNA here is from genome assembly GCF_052849685.1 of Lactuca virosa. Taxonomy (NCBI): domain Eukaryota; kingdom Viridiplantae; phylum Streptophyta; class Magnoliopsida; order Asterales; family Asteraceae; genus Lactuca; species Lactuca virosa. The sequence continues at coordinate 161,055,845 of NC_136426.1, read as the reverse complement.
AATACTCCTGAGTTTATCTTAAAATGACTCGTTTCAAAGACAAATTTCTTTTAATTTGCGCATTTATTTTATTTCTTCCCTATGCTCATATTTAGGGGGAGAAATAAAGGGTCCAGTTAATGGTTTGGTCTAGGCTTACATTGTAATAGTTCAATATGAGTCCTTAATGCATTTTTGTGGGTTGTTTAAGTGTTTACGGTCAGGAGGTGAGTTTACGGCCGTAAACACGTTTACGGCCGTAAACCCAACTTACGGCCCAAGTCGAGTATATATAGTGGAGGTGTAGGTCTTTGTCTGGTTGTTGATGCCATAGTGTTTACAGACTATTCCATCGAGTTGTACCTGACGTTTTTATGATATAAACGTGTGCAAGCTTGATTTCTTTTCTTCTTCTACTTCTATTGTGATTGTTTGTTGCTTGATCATTGGTAAAGATCCTTTTTGAGGACCTTACAATTGGTATCAGAGCAAAAACCGATGTCAAAGCTTCATTCAATCGAGTTCTCGGCTGTTTAGACTGACATTCTTATTGTTCGAGATTGGTTTTAGTGTTTTCGTGGTTAAAGGGATTGAATCTACTCCAAAATCGCGTTTTTGAAGACTATCTGGGAGTTTACTGCCGACCGTAAACCCTGTTTACGGTTGTAAACTCAAGAACTTGAACGACCGTAAACTGTGAATCTTCATTAACCGTAATCTAAGCTTCAATAACCGTAAATTCTTAAACCGTAAACGTACAAACTATAATCATCCAAAACATAAACATAGTTTACGGTCGTAAACACGTCAACCGTAAACCCTGTTTATGGTCGTGAACACTTCAACCGTAAACCAAGTTTACGGTCGTAAACTCTTGAACCGTAAACTCAGTTTACGGTCGTAATCTCATCATCATCAACTGTAAACTCTTTTCTGAATTTAATTTGCTTTAATTTCAAATGGAATCTCAAAGTCAAACTCATTTTCACGAACTTGATACTGTCATGGGCACAACTACGCGTATTCCAAGATTAATGTCCGCAGATGGTTTTCCTGAGTGGAAGTACATAATTGAAAAATACATTAAAATGAAGGACTTTAAGGTTTGGAGAAGCATTCTTAGAGGCCCTGTTAGAATCACTATGACAGTTGGAGGACAAGTGATTGACAAGGCTGTTGAAAACTACACAGATGAAGAGTTTGAAAAGGTGGAAGAACAGGAAAGGGCTTTAGCCACTCTAACCATGGCATTATCTCCAGATATTGCTCAAGGTTTCCGAGAGTATACCTCAGCTAAAGATTTGTGGGAAGCCCTAATTGAGGTATATAAGGGCAATGAAGATATGAAGGAGAGTCGCTAGGACATGTTGAGACAAAAGTTCAATATGTTCAACTACATTCCCGGAGAGACTCTTGAGGCACAACTGCAACGGTTCACAACTCTCACCACTGACATGAATATATCTGGGATTTTCTTGACCAAGTAAGAGATTAACAAGAAGCTTCTAAATGCTCTTCCTAGATCATGGGATATGAATGTTGCTGTGATTAAGAAGACCAAGGATCTAAATCGCCTCACTCTTGCTGAAATCATGGCGATCATCAAGGCTTGTGATATTGATGACAAGCAGAGAGAAATTAACCATGTGAACTCGTACTCTACTAGAAATCTTGGAATCTCATCCAACAATGCTCTCCCCTCAATCATATCTTCCTCAGGCCCAGTATTTGCTGCTCAACAACCTCAGATTCATAAATTTGCTGCTGCTTCACCCATTCCTCATTCTCAAAACCAGCCATTTGTCATTCCACAAGCTGTTCCCCCTCCAAATGTGCCAGTTGTAGCCTCTTACTCAAACACTAAAGACACTGATGAAAATCTGGCTCTAGCCACTGGGCTTGTTAACTGCTACAATGCTCTTGTAGCTGGAGAACTTCCACCTCAGCTGTCATTTGCTGACCTGGATCAGATTCATCCAGAAGACATGGAAGAGATGGACATTACATGGCAGATTGCTATGGCTGTTTTCAGGGCCAAGCAGTTTGCTAAGAAGACAGGGAAGAGCAACTGGGGCATGAATGCAGACAAGAAGGTGGGATTCAACAAGGGCATGCTGTGATGTTTTAACTGCCACGGGCCGGGTCACTTTGCTCGTGAGTGTCCAAAGCCAGATCGTAGGACGAACAACAATAGGACAATGGTTGCAGTGGGAAACAACCGTGCAGGTGCTGCGGTCAATGGTGAAACTGATATGGTCGCTCAGTCCTTTGACTGGGAGGACCAGATTCAGGCCTTGAATATTTCGGGGCCAGAAAATGCTCACCTTGCTCAAATTGATGATGCTTCCCTGAAGAATGATGCAGCTGATCCTGAAGCAGAAATGATGGAGCTGCAGTTTGCTCTGATGGTGTCTTCTACTTCCGAGCCCAGGAAAAGTGAGGTAAATCTACCGTCTTGCTCTCAGGCATGTAATGAATATGTTAAACTTCTTCATGATGAAATTCAATTATTGCGTACAGAAGTAGAGGACCTTAGATATGAGAGATATCAACTTAGGAAAGGACAAAAACCCCTTAAGGCCCAGTTAGAGACAAAAATAAAAGATTTTAAAAGAATTTAAACAGAATACAGTGAAAAATGTGAGCTTTATGATTATGTTAAGGGACAAAATGATGACTTAATTACCGAGCTTGATACATTAAAATGACAATTTGAAACTGCAAATTTTGATTTTAGAAAATTTGACGGATCAAGCGAGGTAGTTGCCAACATGATTGATCACTGCACGCAGTTCAAACAAAATCAGTCAAAGGGTTTAGGATATGAATACCTCCTCCTTATAATCATACATATCAGTATCAACCCCTATCCAAGGATGAGATTGCCAACAAACCATTTATGGTTTATGGCAGGCCATCTGGTTTCGTTTCAGGCGGATTTATTAATGTTGAAAGTACTAACATTTCTGTTTCTGATTCTGATATTTTTGTTTCAAATGAAAAAGTTTTTGTTTCTGATGTTAAGACTGATAATGTTTCGTGTGATGTTTCCACATCTGCTACTGTTGAACTTAATTTCTTTGATATGTTTGATGAACTGTTTGGTAATTCTGATGCTTGTGATTCTCAAAGAGGAACTGTTACAAATGGAGTGCTAAGCTTTGAAAATGTCAACTTTGCTCCCGAGTTAAAGCATAGCTTGTTGAGTGTTTCCTAAATTTGCGACAAAGGCTATTCTACCCATTTTACCGATAAAGAATGCATGATTCTCAAGCCAGGCATTATCATCCCGGAGGAGTGGATTCTCGTCAAATCTAAGCGGGATGGGAATCCTTACATTATTGACATGAACAGTAACATACCTGAACAAGTCACTTGCCTATTTTCAAAAGTGTCCGAACAAAATGCAATGCTGTGGCACCGACGACTCGGTCATGCTAACGCGAAAAACCTGAATCGCCTTGCTAAGAATGAGATGGTCCGAAGGTTACCTGTCAGAGACTTTATTACATTTGAGAAGTGTGTGTCCTGTGCCCAAGGAAAACATCATAGAAAACCACACCTGCCAAAGCAAGTCAACTCAATCAGTCAGGTGCTCCAACTGTTACATATGGACTTATTTGGTCCGGTCAACGTCCTGAGCATCAACAGAAGTTCGTATTGTCTAGTTGTGATCGATGATTTCTCTCGTTTTACGTGGGTCTTCTCCTTATCCAATAAAGATGGGGTTGCTGATCTGATAAAGAAGTTCGTTGTGATGATTGAGAAACAAACCAACAACCAGGTGAAGGCGCTTCGTACTGACAATGGCACTGAGTTCAAGAATGCGGTTCTTGACCATTTTTGCGCAGAAAGGGGGATCGTGCGTCAATACAGCTCTGCTCACACGCCTCAACAAAATGGTGTTGCTGAAAGGAGAAATAGAACTTTAAAAGACGTTGCAAGGACAATGCTTTGTGATTCTAAATTACCTGTTTTCTTTTGGGCCGAGGCGATTAACACTGCTTGCTATGTGCAGAATCGTGTTCTAATCAACAAAGCTCAGATGAAGACACCGTACGAGATTCTCTATGGACACAAGCCTTCAGTCAACCATTTCCGTGTATTTGGCTGCCCTTGCACCCTTCTTCACTTGGAATCCAACCCTAAATTCAATGCCAAAGCGGATGATTGTCATTTCATAGGATATGCTGCGCGCACCGCGTATAGGGTTTACAACAAAAAGACTAAGCAGATTGTCGAATCCTATGACGTGCGCTGGTTGGAGGAGAATGAAACAGATGCTCGAGTGGGTCCTGACTGGTTATTTGATTACACATCGCTTTTCAAATCCTTAAATGTGTCTTCAGATGGCTCAAATGGATCCTCTTCTGGTTCGAAGATTGTTTCTGTAGACGAAGACGAAGAAGTTGTTTACAGACCTCCAACGGTTGATGGGGAGTCCTCTGCTCCATCTGAGGGGTAGTCATCTGATCGACTTAATATTCCAGAGTCTAAAGTTCAACATGGAACTCCTGATGCTGACGCTACACCTCTTACTCCTGTTGAAAGAGAGTTCATGTCTAGAAATGCTTCCGCTGTCACTCCAACTTTTATGGAACTACTCTTTCCTGAAGAAATTGCTAATGAGTTTGTAGCAGATTCATCTAATGTGGATCACTCAGCAAATGATGGAGGTTTCAACATCCACACTCTTCCTGTTTCTCTCAATGATATCAGCCAAGACATACCTTCAAGAATTCAACGCGATCATCCGATCGATAACGTCATTGGCCAGCTGGGTGATGGAGTTAAAACCAGAAGTCAGAGTGGAGATGTCAACGCATGTCTCTATTCTTGCTTTATATCTCAAATAGAGCCCAAGAACGTTGAAATGGCTTTGAATGAGCCCAGCTGGGTAGATGCGATGCATGAAGAGCTAAATCAGTTTGAAAAGCTCGGGGTTTGGAAATTGGGTGAGTTACCAAAGGGAAAAAGGTCTCTTGACACACGCTGGGTCTATCGAAACAAGCAAGATGATTCTGGTGTAATAGTGCGCAATAAATCAAGGTTAGTGGTTCGCGGGTTTCGACAAGTCGAGGGTCTTGATTATACTGAGGTTTATGCTCCCATGGCTCGCTTGGAGGCTATTCGTATCTTCCTTGCATATGCTTCCTACATGAAATTCACGGTTTACCAAATGGATGTCAAGACGGCCTTCTTGTATGGCAAGGTAAAGGAAGAAATCTACGTTGATCAACCCCCTGGGTTCGTTAACTCAAAGTTTCCTAATCGTGTCTACAAGTTGGACAAGGCGTTGTATGGGTTACATCAAGCTTCTCGAGCATGGTATGCGACTCTAACAAAGCACTTGCTCGAGCATGGATACTCTCGCGGCACTATTGATCAAACTTTATTCATCAAGCATGTTGGTAAAGATCAGATTGTAGTTCAAATCTACGTTGGCGACATTATCTTCGGGTCTACCAGTCCACAGCTTTGCAAGGAATTTGAAGGCGTGATGAAAACGAGGTTTGAGATGAGTTCACTGGGTGGAATGACCATGTTTCTGGGGCTTCAGGTCAAACAAAATTCAACCGGAATCCTGCTGCATCAAGCTAAGTATGTGGAGGATATTCTTGAGAAGTTCGGGTTTCAAGACGCAAAACCTGCATCGACACCAATGGCTGAAAAACCCCTGCTGAATCCAGATATTGATGGCGAATCCGTAGATCAGACACACTACAGATCGATGATTGGATCGTTGATGTATCTTACTGCAATTCGTCCCGACATCATGTTTGCAGTTTGTCAATGCGCTCGCTATCAGGCTAATCCTAAACTTTCTCATCTTATTGTTGTCAAAAGGATTTTTCGGTATATCAAAGGCAGCCCAAAATTGGGTCTTTGGTATCCGAAGAATTATGAATTTGATTTATATGCTTTTGCTGACAGTAATTATGGAGGCTGTGAGCTTGACAGGAAATCTACTTCAGGAGGGTGCCAATTCCTTGGAGATAGGCTGGTGTCGTGGCAGTGCAAGAAACAGCATACCGTCTCTACCTCAACAGCAGAAGCGGAATACGTTGCTGCATTTGCTTGCTGTTCTCAAGTTATCTGGATCCAACATCAGCTGTTGGACTACGGTTTGAATTATCTAGAAACCCCCATTCACTGTGATAATGAGGCCGCGATTCAGATTACAAAAAATCCTGTCCAACATTCCAAAACCAAGCACATTGATATGAAAATTCATTTTATCAGAGATTGTTATGAGCGCTCGCTCATCTGGCTAGAACAGGTTCCCACTGCCAATATTGTGGCGGATCTGTTCACCAAGGCTTTTAACAAAGCTCGATTCGATGTGCTTGTGAGATTTTTAAAAATGATTCGTTTTGAGGATTAAATTTTTGTTTTTACTTAGGTTAGTTTAAATTTGCGCATTTTAGTGATTTCATTCTCACCCATGCACAATTTTAGGGGGAGAAATAAACAAAAACCAAACAAAAAAATTGAAAAATTAAAAAAATCCAAAAACATTTTCTTTCTGTTTTATTTTTTTCAGAAAATATTCAAAAAATCCAAAAACATTAAAAAAAATCAGATAAATCAAAAATATTGTCGCTTACAGTTTTGCTTGTAAATGTAGTACTGGGAAGTGATATAATCATGTGGTAACAGGCAATCTGAGTCTGCGTAACGTACCCAAAATTAAATTGTCTATGCTCTGTGTTTGATGTGCTGGTAGGCACGAAAGACTCTAAAAGGACTTGATTAGGCAGAGTTGAACTTAAGGAATTAATAGACTTGACAAATTTTGACCTAGGTAGATCCGTTTAGCCTGACAATACGACGCTTGGATAGATTGAGCAGGGAGATAAATATGGGAATCTACTGGTCACATTAAAAGAACCTGTATCTGGAACCGTGGATTAACTTTTCCTTGATGTGCGGATTCTGTCCTTAATTCCGGTATTGATGGGGTGACTGGTGAATTCCGATAAATTAGGTCTGTAGAAAATTGTTTTCTATCTATCTATCTGTTAGTCATATGTTGCTTCCTCTGCGTGATCGAGAGATCCGACCTGGACTGTAACATATGCAACTCTATTTCTCTACATCCTCTATCTATGCAATTCTTTCTATTTGTTAGCCATATACTGTCTCCTTTGCGTGACTCACAATCCGACCTGGTACACAGTATATGCATCATTCTTTTCTCAATCCCTCTTAAACTTCAGTTAGTCATATGTTCCACCCTCTGCGTGATTGGAAGAGATCCGACCTGGGTGTGTAGCATATGCATTCTAAATCTATCTTCTCTCTTAATAATTGTCTGCTCACCCGATGTAAGGAGTATTCTGGAAGTCCTTGATTACTGGAGCATATCAGGAAGCGGGAAACATGTTCTAGTACAATTAAAAATTGAACACTTACAGATTGTCTATAGATCTCGCTGCTCAATTTAGGTGGACAACAATATCCCTGGTCGTCGTCAGCTGAATGGTCCTTAAGAAATATTATCTAGAAACTTAGGATCACTTTGTCTTGTAACTAATGGTATGTCCTAATTCTGTCACAATTTTTCGTGTTTAAGTGGACCACAATACCGGCGATCAACCAGACAAAGACGTGAAGATAAAAGGTACCGACAAGTGGAGTAAGACTGTCTAACAACTTTGATCCCAGTATCACAAGATTATTTTCAGGGATTTTTGAAATAAATTTTTGTCTGTATTTATTTTATCTCATTTTTATTTTTTATTTTTATTCTATTTTATTTTATTTTTATAATTGTCAAAATTTAATTGTTTTAATTTTTTTTAATTCTTAAATTTTAGAAATTATTTTATTTTATTTTTTAGTTTAATTTTAATTTTACTTTTATTTTAAAATCCTCAAAAGGTTTTATTTTTGAAAAATTAATCCGGATTTGGACTATGTCTTACACTGTGTGGGAGACAGGTAAAATTCAAAGGAGGTATAAAAGGTGGGGTTTATTGCTGTAAACCCTTTTCACCTTCTCTTTCTTATTTACAGTCGCAAACTCTCTCCACTCTCTCTCATCCTCGAAATTTTTTTGTGAGATTTTGCAAAATCGTTTAATCCACTTCAAAGGTATGCTAAAACCGACTGAGGATATGTGGTTTGTTCTTCGATTCGACTGAAACTGGAGGATTAATCGAGGTTTTGGTGTTCGTCGGCGATTACGGTTTAGGGATGGCTTACGACCGTAAACGGTCTGAGCTTATGGTCTAGAAGCTTACGACCGTAAACTCCTTTTTGGAGCTTATGACCGTAAACTCCATTTTGGGCTTACGACCGTAAACTCAGTTTACGGTCAGGAGACCACTGCAAGGTTTACGGCCGTAAACCCAATTTTGACCGTAAACCCAATTTTTACCATTTTGATCGTAAACCCAATTTTGACCATTTTGATCGTAAACCCAACTTTGACCATGTTTGACCGTAAACTCCAAATTTTTGATCAAAAATTTTTTTTGGGCCAAAATGAAATTGATTAATTAAGAAAACTTAAAGCTTTAATTGTTTAAATATTTTGTTTTCTTACTTGGTCTGGTTTAGTGCAGATCAATGGCAAGTCTTAAGTTTGCTGACATGCATAACCTGGCAATTGTACTGGATGACCCTCCTGTTGCTCATGGAGATTTCAGGTCGATGATATATAGACTGAGAGAATGCTACCTGGCCCTTGCCATTACTGTGAATCCAGTCATCTATCAGAAGATTATCAGGGAGTTCTGGCAGACTGCTAAGATGACATCAAACAAAGGAGCAGTTACCATTGAATCTATGGTGAAAGGATGCAAGATTACCATCACTGAGCAGTTCATTAGAGAAACACTGCTGATTAATGATCAACCTGATTTTCCTACTGAAATCGGGATTGATGATGTACAAAAGATTCTCAAGAAGATGGGGTATGAAGGCATCTACCCTCCCACGGTGAAAAAGCTTCTGCCACCCTACTGGAGATTCTTGGCGCATGTGTTCGTGAGCTGTATCTCGGGCAGAGGATCAGGTGCTGATGAAATCTCGCTCAGAAACACAGGGGCAATTGTTTCACTAGCTGCTGGCATCAAATTCAACTTCTCAAAGTTCATACTGGATGAGTTCTTAGTAAACATAAATGCTATAACCCGGGAGACCAGAGATGCCTTCTTGCTGTATCCTAGGTTTATTCAGATGTTCATTGACACCCAATTTCCCGAGATGGTCAAAAAGGGAGACACACTGGATATAAGGTCGTTAGGCCCACATACGATTGGTCTCATTAAGCATAATCGAAAGGGCAAAGTCGTCTTCCAAGGATTACATCCTCATGTGAAATTCGGAAAATTTGCTGAGATAAATGAATCCTCCGAATCTCATGGAACGTCAGACAAAATGTCATCTGAGCCCACTTCTTCTGAGAGAGTCATTTTGGAAGATGATGTTATTACAGTGTCAGATCGTGCTGATGAAGAAGAAACTCCAGCTCCTAATGCACAAGTAGCTGAGGAACATGAACTGACATTTGTTCGGGTTCAAGGAGATTATGATGAGGGCTCTTCGAAAAGTGTAACGGAGACTGATTTGTATGAAGACCTCGATCTCACAGGGTTCGATAACGATGAGATCCCTCTCAACTTTGGTAGTAATGAAGACTTCATGACCGGGGAAAGCCTCAACACGTTGCTTGACAATATCGATGAAGTTGCTCATCCGGCAACAGAGATAAGGGAAAATGAAGACGTTCTCGAAGCCACGCCTCCTCTTACCAATCCAATGGCGGAAATAGCAATTCCTATGGTGACAGTGTCAGGGATTCCTCCCCTTGATGTTGTTTTACCTACATCTGGGCCATTGGAAAGTGATCGCACAACTACACAAGCCTCTCAACCTCCAACAAAAAGATGAAGACTTGACCCTAGACAGGGAATTCCTGATTTGGGTGTAATTCAAAGCTTTAAAACTCCACCAACAACAACTCCTATTATCGTTTCATCTGAACCTGTTAGTGAAGGTCCTAGTACCTTCTATGAAGCTGGTGGCTCTTCCTTCCCCACAGATTTCTCTCCTCCCAGGCCAGACCATGATGCTGCTTCTGTGAGGCTAGCCAGGCATTTGGCTGAAGAACTATTCACAATGCCTCCCTCACGTGGCAAAGGAATTTCTATTGGGGGTGGCAGCTCAAGAGAAGATAATCCTTCAATTCTTGGACTTCAGAAGGAGATCGATGCTCTAAATCAGAAAAATATTGATTTAGATCAGAAAAATATTGAGTTGGATATCAAGGTTGCAGACCTTCAGACCGAAAATGCAAAGCTCAATATTCAAGTTGCCGAACTCATCGAAGATAAAGCTCTGAAGTCAAAGCAAATTACTGATCTTCAGACACATTTCGGCTTGTTAACCGCCAGCTACTACGATCTAAAGAAGAAGCTGGAAGAAAACTTTGGCGACAAATTCAAGTCATCTGTCGATGAGCCAAAGATCTATCTTCCTGATCAAGATACTCCCATAGTTCCACAACCTAAAAAATCAACCACCGTTGTTAACCGGTTTGACAAGGAACCGGCTCAGGCTCCGAGTGTAGTGGCATTGAAACGTGCTAAATTGGCCAAGTCAGCTGAAAAGGGTCAATATCTATTCAAAAGGAGCGCAGATCATAATGCTCCCTGGGATCAATCAAAGATCACCGTTACGGATCTGGGAGAACATCGTTTCAGAGACGTTTATGGTGATAGGTCAGGAATCATTTCGTGGGGATTCCATGACACTATGAACATGTGGATGGTGAGAAGAAAGAGCAGCAATACTGAAATGTACAAAGATGCTCACGATTTTCACTCCTGCACTAGGATTGATCTTACGGAGTTGTATAATGCTCCTTTCTCAAATCCATCAAACAATCCCAGGGCGACTCAGTTCAAAACTTTTTTGAAAGATCAAGTGGCTAAGGGCTTTCCGTCAATGAAGTCTGTAGAGTCTATCATCAAGATTTACCCTAACGTCATTGATCCCAAAACAAATCAGCCACTTCGGTCAGTGATGTGGCCCGCTACTGCTCAAGTAAAGTAGATTCCCGTTCTTCAAAATCATCCAGATGGATCTCTCGCATCCATGCAATACTGGGTGTTTGATGAATCTACAACTTCTGCTGTCATCAAGCTTAAAGACGATTGTATCCGCTTGTATGACAAGAGGGATTTGCTTCAATTTGGTAAGTGGGATATACATCAGCTCTCCATTCATCAGATCAAGGTGGCTGAAGACCTTTTTGAGTCCGCTGCAAAGGAGTACACTTCAATGGTTGCTGAGATTATCGAGAAAGAGATGTGGAACGGAGCTATGGGAAAATCTGATGTGCTGGTGGTCGACAAAGTCTGAGTCCAAGCTAGCACCAAACCAAGGGGGAGATTGAAGGGTCTAGTTAATGGTTTGTTCTAGGCTTACATTGTAATAGTTCAGTATGAGTCCTTAATGCATTTTTGTGGGTTGTTTAAGTGTTTACGGTCAGGAGGTGAGTTTACGGCCGTAAACACGTTTACGGCCGTAAACCCAGCTTACGGCCCAAGTCGAGTATATATAGTGGAGGTGTAGGTCTTTGTCTGGTTGTTGATGCCATAGTGTTTACAGACTATTCCATCGAGTTGTACCTGACGTTTTTATGATATAAACGTGTGCAAGCTTGATTTCTTTTCTTCTTCTACTTCTATTATGATTGTTTGTTGCTTGATCATTGGTAAAGATCCTTTTTGAGGACTTTACAAGAAATCAAAATACAAAAATTAAGAAAAATCAATAACACAAAAATATGTTCTCATGATTGTCAGTTTGTAGGTGCTTATTTGGGAAGTGATATATTCATGTGATAACATGAAATTTAGATCTGTGTAATGTATCAAAGTTGAATTGTCTAGGCTTTGTGTTCGATGCGCTGGTAGGTACGAAAGATTTAAATGGACTTGACTAGGTATAGATGAACTTAAGGAATCTAGAGACTTGACAAATCTTGAACTAGATAATTCTGTTTAGCCTGACAATACGACGCTTGGATAGATTAAGCAGGAAGATATACGTGAGAATCTACCAGTCACATTAAAAGAAACCCGTATCTAGAACTGTGGTTTAACTTTTCCTTGATGTACGGACTCTGTCCTTAATTCTGGTATTGATAGGATGACTGGGGAATTCCGATAAACTAGGTCTGTAGAAAATTATTTTCTTTCTCTCTTACAGTTAGTCATATGTTGCATCCTCTGTGTTATTGGAACATATCTGACCTGGACTGCAACATATGCAAGTCTATTTCTTTGCATCTCCTATCTATGCAATTCTTCCTGTCTGTTAGCCATATGGTGTCTCCTTTGCGTGATTAAAAAAAAACATCCGACCTGGTACACATCATATGCACCATTCTACTTCTCAACTGTTCTACTTCTGGTCAATCATATGTTAACCCCTCTGTGTGATTGGAATATATCCCACCTGGGTGTTTAACATATGCAGTCTAAATCTGTCTACTCTCTTAATAATAGTCTGCTCACCTGAAGTAAGGAGTATCTCGGAAGTTCTTGATTATCGGGGTATATCAGGAAATGGGAAACATGTTCTAGTTCAACTAAAATTGAACATCAAATAGGTTGTCTGTAGATCTCGCTGCTTAATTTAGGTGGACAACAATATCCTTGGTCGTCGTCAGCTGAATGGTCCTTAGGAATTCTATATAGGAACATAGGGTCAAATGTCTTGTCATTTGTTATATGTCCTAAATTTTGTCACAATCTTTCGTGCTTAAGTGGATGAAGGGTCCACTTAATGGTTTGGTCTAGGCTTTCATTGTATTTAGTTCAGGATGAGTCTGTAATTCAGTTTGTGAGTTGTTTATGTGTTTTTGGTCAGAAAGTGTGTTTGCGACCGTAAACAGAGTTTACGGCCGTAAACACGTTTACGACCGTAAACCCAGTTTACGGTCGTAAACCCTGTTTGCGGTCCTGTCTAGTATAAATAGCAGAGGTGTAGGTCATTGTGTCGTTGTTGATGCCATTGTGTTTACAGAGTGTTCCATCGAGTTGTACCTGGCGTTTTTCTGAATATAAGCGTGTGCAAGCTCGATTTCTTTTCTTCTTCTTCTTTTATTGTGATTGTTTGTTGCTTGACTATTGGTAAAGATCCTTTCCAGGACCTTACAATTGGTATCAGAGCACAAACCGGTGTCAAGCTTCATTCAATCGAGTTTTAGTGATTAAAGGAACTGAATCTACTGCAAAAAACGTGTTTTTGAAGGCCTTCTGGGAGTTTACTGCCAACCGTAAACCCTATTTACGGTTGTAAACTCAAGATCTTCAACAACCGTAAACTGTGAATCTTCAAAAACCGTAAACCAAGCTTCATTAACCATAAACGCTTAAACCGTAAACGTACGAACCGTAAACTCATTAACCGTAAACGTAGTTTACGGTCGTAAACAGCTCAACCATAAACCCAGTTTACGGTCGTAATCACTTAAGCCGTAAACCAAGTTTACGGTCGTAAACTCTTCAACCGTAAACCTTTTTGTGACTTTAATTTGTTTTAACTTCAAATGGAATCTCAAAGTCAAAATCATTTTCACGAACTTGATACTGTCATGGGCACTACTATGCGTATTCCAAGATTGATGTCTGCAGATGGTGTTCCTGAGTGGAAGTACAGAATTGAAAAATACATTAAGATGAAGGATTTTAAAGTCTGGACAAGTATTCTTAGAGGCCCTGTTAGAATCACTATGACAGTCGGAGGCCAAGTGATTGACAAAGCTGTTGAAAACTACACTGATGAGGAGTTTGAGAAAATTGAAGAGCAGGAAAGGGCTTTAGCCACTCTAACCATGGCATTATCTCCTGATATTGCTCAAGGTTTCCGAGAGTATACTTCAGCTAAGGATTTTTGGGAAGCCCTAATTGAGGTATATGAGGGCAATGAAGATATGAAGGAGAGTCGCCAGGACATGTTGAGACAAAAGTTCAATATGTTCAACTACATTCCGAGAGAGACTCTTGAGGCTCAGCTGCAGCGGTTCACAACTCTTACCACTGACATGAACATAGCTGGGATTTTCTTAACCAAGTCATAAATTAACAAGAAGCTTCTGAATGCTCTTCCCAGGTCATGGGATATGAATGTTGCTGTGATTAAGAAGACCAAGGATCTAAATCGGCTCACTCTTGCTGAAATCATGGCGATCATCAAAGCCTGTGACATTGATGACAAACAGAGAGAAATTAACCATGTGAACTTGTACTCTACTGCAAATCTTGGAATCTCATCCAACAATGCTCTCTCCTCAATCATATCTTCCTCAGGTCAAGCTTTTGTTGCTCAACAACCTCAAATTCATACCTTCGCTGCTGTATCATCCATTCCTTATTCTCAAAGCCAGCCATTTGTCACTCCACAAGCTGTTCCCCCTCCAAATGTGCCAGTTGTAGCCTCTTCCTCAAACATAAAAGACACTGATGAAAATCTGGCTCTAGCCACTGGGCTTGTTAACTGCTACAATGCCTTTGTAGCTGGAGAACTTCCACATCAGCTGTCATTTGCTGACCTGGATCAGATTCATCTAGAAGACATGGAAGAGATGGACATTACATGGCAGATTGCTATGGCTGTTTTCAGGGCCAAGCAGTTTGCTAAGAAGACAGGGAAGAACAACTGGGGCATGAATGCAGACAAGAAGGTGGGATTCAACAAGGGCATGTTGTGATGTTATAACTGCCACGAGCCGGGTCACTTTGCTCGTGAGTGTCCAAAGCCAGATCGTAGGATGAACAACAACAGGAGAATGGTTGCAGTGGGAAACAACCGTGCAGGTGCTGCGGTAAATGGTGAGACTGCTATGGTCGCTCAGTCCTTTGACTGGGAGGATCAGATTCAGGCCTTAAACATTTCAGGGCCAGAAAACGCTCACCTAGCTCAAATTGATGATGATCCCCTAAAGAATGATGCAGCTGATCCTGAAGCAGAAATGATGGAGCTGCAATTTGCTCTAATGGTGTCTTCTACTTCCGAGCCCAAGAAAAGTGAGGTAAATCTACCGTCTTGTTCTCAAGCATGTAATGAGTATGTTAAACTTCTTCATGATGAAATTCAAGTATTGCGTAGAGAAGTAGAGGACCTTAGATATGAGGGCTATCAACTTAGGAAAGGACAAAAACCCCCCTAAGGCCCAGTTAGAGACAAAAATAAAAGATTTTAGAAGAATTCAAACAGAATACAGTGAAAAATGTGAGCTTTATGATTATGTTAAGAGACAAAATGATGAGTTAATTACCGAGCTTGATACATTAAAACGAGAATTTGATATTGCAAATTTTGCTTTTCAAAAATTTGATGGATCAAGCGAGGTAGTTGCCAACATGATTGATCACTGCATGTAATTTAAACGAAATCAGTCTAAGGGTTTAGGATATGATAATGTACCTCCTCCTTATAATCATACATATCAGTATCAACCCCTATCCAAGGATGAGATTGCCAACGAACCATTTATGGTTTATGGCAAGCCATCTGGTTTCGTTTCAGGAGGATTTATTAATGTTGAAAGTACTGACATTTCTACTTCCCCTGCAGATCAACCATTAGATCAGGCAAATCGTGAAGCTGGAGAATCTATTTATGTTTCTAATTCTGATGCTTTTGTTTCAAATGAAAAAGTTTTTGTTTCTGATGTTAAGACTGATAATGTTTCGTGTGATGTTTCCACATCTGCTACTGTTGAACTTAATTTCTTTGATATGTTTGATGAACTGTTTGGTAATTCTGATGCTTGTGATTCTCATGAAAACCCATCAATACCACAAGTCACACCATCTGAGGCACCCTCACTTATCTCACAACCTATTTCTCATGCATGTTCCTCTGAGAAGAGTAAGAGTGTCTGTCAAGAAAATAAATCTGAAAAATGCAGTACAAGTTCAAATAATAAACAGATTTGTTTTAATTGTGGTGTTGGTGGTCATATAGCTAGGAATTGTCAAAATAGGATTGTGAATTATATCTCACCAAGAGGAGAGAACGAATCTCGAGGAAGGTCTTTAATTAGAAAATCCTCAAGAACTCGTTCTCAAAATGATGATTGGAAAGATGATCGAAGCAGGAAAAGGGCAGTTTTTCAAAAGAACAAAAAGGTTTTTAATAACAAATCTCCAAATAGTTTGCCAAAACCGAACAAGGCTGCGCCAAGATCGGTTTCATCAAAAAGCAACTCTGGATCTTCAACCACTTCTGGTAGAACATCCATAGGCTCAGTGCAAACTAATAAGAAACTTATTTCAAAACCACCTGAGAATGTTATAAAACCTAAATATCACTGGATGCCCAAATCAATTTCCAATCCATCATCATCATCCTCTGAAGTGATTAGGAATGAGGATCCTAATTTGAAAACATTAAAAGATAAATCAGAGAAAGCGAAAAGGAAACCCAGGACAGTGATGACCTAGGTTCCCAAATCTAAATGATGCCACTCATTTTGCAGGGACAGTTGCGGAGGAATGTCGTTCGTCCTTGGTACGTCGGCAGCGGCTGCTCCCGGCATATGACTGGAGACATCTCCCAATTGAGCGACATTCAATCTTTTAATGGGGGTTATGTTTCCTTCGCGGGCGGAGATGGTGGAAAGATCACTCAAAGAGGAACTGTTACAAATGGAGTGCTAAGCTTTGAGAATGTCAACTTTGCTCCCGAGTTAAAGCACAGCTTGTTGAGCGTTTCCCAAATTTGTGACAAAGGCTATTCTACCCATTTTACCGATAAAGAATGCATGATTCTCAAGCCAGGCATTGTCATCCCGGAAGAGTGGATTATCGTCAAATCTAATCGGGATGGGAATGCTTACATTATTGACATGAAAGTAACATCCCTGAACAAGTCACTTGCCTATTTTCAAAAGTCTCCGAACAAAATGCAATGCTGTGGCACCGACGACTTGGTCATGCTAACGCGAAAAACTTGAATCGCCTTGCTAAGAATGAGATGGTCCGAGGCTTACCTGTCAGCAAATTTATTACATTTGAGAAGTGTGTGTCCTGTGCCCAAGGAAAGCATCATAGAAAACCACACCTGCCTAAGCAAGTCAACTCAATCAGTCAGGTGCTCTAATTATTACATATGGACTTATTTGGTCCGGTCAACGTCCTGAGCATCAACAGAAGTTCGTACTGTTTAGTTGTGATCGATGATTTCTCTCATTTTACGTGGGTCTTCTTCTTATCCAACAAAGCTAGGGTTGCTGATATGATTAAGAAGTTCGTTGCGATGATTGAGAAACAAACCAACAACCAGGTGAAGGCGCTTCGTACTGACAATGGAACTGAGTTCAAGAATGCGGTTCTTGACCATTTTTGCGCAGAAAGGGGGATCGTGCGTCAATACAGCTCTGCTCACACTCCTCAACAGAACGGTGTTGCTGAAAGGAGAAATAGAACGTTAAAAGACGCTGCAAGGACAATGTTGTGTGATTCAAAATTACCTGTTTTCTTTTGGGCCGAGGTGATTAACACTGCTTGCTATGTGCAAAATCATGTCCTAATCAATAAAGCTCAGATGAAGACACCGTATGAGATTCTCTATGGACACAAGCCTTCAGTCAGTCATTTCCGTGTATTTGGCTGCCCTTGCACCCTTCTTCACTTGGAATCCAACCCTAAATTCAATGCCAAAGCCGATGATTGTTATTTCATAGGATATGCTGCGCGCACCGCGTATAGGGTTTACAACAAGAAGACTAAGCAGATTGTCGAATCCTATGACGTGCGCTGGTTGGAGGAGAATGAAACAGACGCTCGAGTGGGTCCCGAATGGCTATTTGATTACACATCGCTTTTCAAATCCTTAAATGTGTCTTCAGATGGTTGAAATGGATCCTCTTCTGGTTCGAAGATTGTTTCTGAAGACGAAGACGAAGAAGTTGTTTACAGACCTCCAACGGTTGAGGGGGAGTCCTCTGCTCCATCTGAGGGGGAGTCCTCCGCTCTACCTGAAGGGGAGTCATCTGATCGACTTAATAGTCCAGAGTCTAAAGTTCAAAATGAAACTCTTGATGCTGATGCTACACCTCTTACCCCTATTGAAAGAGAGTTCATCTCTAGAGATGCTTTCGCTGTCACTTCAACTTTTATGGAACTACTCTTTCCTGACGAAATTGCTAATGAGTTTGTAGCAGATTCATCTAATGTGGATCAATCAGCAAATGATGGAGGTTTCAACATCCACACTCTTCCTGTTTCACTCAATGATATCAGCCAAGACATACCTTCAAGAATTCAACGCAATCATCCGATCGATAACGTCATTGGCCAGCTGGGTGATGGAGTTAAAACCAGAAGTCAGAGTGGAGATGTCAACGCATGTCTCTATTCTTGCTTTATCTCTCAAATAGAGCCCAAGAATGTTGAAATGGCTTTGAATGAGCCCAGTTGGGTAGATGCGATGCATGAAGAGCTAAATCAGTTTGAAAAGCTCGGGGTTTGGAAATTGGTTGAGTTACCAAAGGGCAAAAGGTCTATTGACACACGTTGGGTCTATCGTAACAAGCATGACGATTCTGGTGTAATAGTACGTAATAAAGCAAGGTTGGTGGTTCACGGGTTTCGACAAGTTGAGGGTCTTGATTATACTGAAGTGTATGCTCCCGTGGCGCGATTGGAGGCTATTCGTATCTTTCTCGCATATGCTTCCTACATGAACTTCACGGTCTACCAAATGGATGTCAAGACTGCCTTCTTGTATGGCAAGGTGAAGGAAGAAATTTATGTTGATCAACCCCCTGGGTTCGTTAACTCAAAGTTTCCTAATCATGTCTACAAGTTGGACAAGGCGTTGTATGGGTTGCATCAAGCTCCTCGAGCATGGTATGCGACTCTCACAAAGCACTTGCTCGAGCATGGATACTCTCGCGGCACTATTGATCAAACTTTATTTATCAAGCATGTTGGTAATGATCAGATTCTGGTTCAGATCTACGTTGACGACGTTATCTTCGGGTCTACCAGTCCACAGCTATGCAAAGAATTTGAAGGCGTGATGAAAAAGAGGTTCGAGATGAGTTCACTGGGTGAAATGACCATGTTTCTGGGGCTTCAGGTCAAACAAAATTCAACCGGAATCCTGCTGCATCAAGCTAAGTATGTGGAGGATATTCTTGAGAAGTTCGGGTTTCAAGACGCAAAACCTGCATCGACACCAATGGCTGAAAGACCACTGCTGAATCCATATATTGATGGCGAATCTGTAGATCAAACACACTACAGATCGATGATTGGATCGTTGATGTATCTAACTGCAAGTCGTCCCGACATCATGTTTGCAGTTTGTCAATGCGCTCGCTATCAGGCTAATCCTAAACTATCTCATCTTATTGCTGTCAAAAGAATTTTTCGGTATATCAAAGGCAGCCCAAAATTGGGTCTTTGGTATCCGAAGAATTCTGAATTTGATTTATATGCTTTTGCTGACAGTAATTATGGAGGCTGTGAGCTTGACATGAAATCTACTTCAGGAGGGTGCCAATTCCTTGGTGATAGGCTGGTGTCGTGGCAGTGTAAGAAACATCATACGGTCTCGACCTCAACAGCAGAAGCGGAATACGTTGTTGCATCTGCCTGTTGCTCTCAAGTTATCTAGATCCAACATCAGCTGTTGGACTACGGTTTGAACTATCTAGAAACCCCAATTCACTGTGATAATAAGGCCGCAATTCAGATTACAAAAAATATTGTCCAACATTCCAAGACCAAACACATTGATATCAAAATTCATTTTATCAGAGATTGTTATGAGCGCTCGCTCATCCGGCTAGAACAGGTTCCCACTGCCAATAATGTGGCGGATCTATTCACCAAGCCTTTTAACAAAGCTCGATTCGATGTGCTTGTGGGATTTTTAAAAATGATTCGTTTTGAGAATTAAATTTTTTGCTTTTTGGTTAGATTAGTGTTAAATTTGTGCATTTTAGTAATTTCATTCTCAACCATGCAAAAATTTAGGGGGAGAAATAAACAAAAACCAAACACAAATTGAAAAATAAAAAAAAAAATCCAAAAACATTTTGTTTCTGTTTTATTTTTTTTCAGAAAACCTTCAAAAATCCAAAAACGTTAAAAATTCAGAAAAATCAAAAATATTGTCGCTTACAGTTTTGCTTGCAGATGTAGTATTGGGAAGTTATATAATCATGTGATAACATGCAACCTAAGTCTGCGTAACGTACCCAAAATTAAATTGTCTATGCTCTGTGTTTGATGCGTTGGTAGGCACGAAAGATTCTAAATGGACTTGACTAGGCAGAGTTGAACTTATGGAATTCATAGACTTGACAAATCTTGACCTAGTTAGATCCGTTTAGCCTGTCAATATGATGCTTGGATAGGTTGAGCAGGGAGATATATATGAGAATCTATTGGTCACATTAAAAGAACTTGTATTTGGAACCGTGGATTAACTTTTCCTCGATGTGCGGATTTTGTCCTTAATTCCGGTATTGATGGGGTGACTGGTGAATTCCGATAAATTAGGTCTGTAGAAAATTGTTTTCTCTCTATCTGTCTCTTAGCCATATGTTGCTTCCTTTGCGTGATCGAGAGATCCGACCTGGACTGTAACATATGCAACTCTATTTCTCTGCATCCTCTATCTATGCAATTCTTTCTATCTGTTAGCCATATATTGTCTCCTTTGCGTGACTCACAATCCGACCTGGTACACAGTATATGCACCATTCTACTTCTCAATCCCTCTAAAACTTCAGTTAGTCATATGTTTCACCCTCTGCGTGATTGGAAGAGATCCGACCTGGGTGTATAGCATATGCATTCTAAATCTATTTTCTCTCTCAATAATTGTCTGCTCACCCGATGTAAGGAGTATTCTGGAAGTTCTTGATTACTGGAGCATATCAGTAAGCGGGAACCATGTTCTAGTACAATTAAAATTGAACACTTACAGATTGTCTGTAGATCTCGCTGCTCAATTTAGGTGGACAACAATATCCCTGGTCTTCGTCAGCTAAATGGTCCTTAAGAAATAGTATCTAGGAACGTAGGATCACTTTGTCTTATAACTAATAGTATGTCCTAATTTTGTCACAATTTTTCGTGTTTAAGTGGACCACAATACCGGCGATCGACCAGACAAAGACGTGAAGATAGAAGGTACCGACAAGTGGATTAAGGCTGTCTAACAACTTTGATCCCAGTGTCACAAGATATTTGTCAGTTTTTTTTAGATAAAGTTTGTCCGTGTTTATTCTTATTTTATTTTTATTTTAATTTTATTTTAATTTTATCTTTATAATTGTCAAAAATTTAATTTTTAAAATCTTTTAATTCTTAAATTTTAGAAATTAGTTTAGTTTATTTTTAGTTTAATTTTAATTTTAATTTTATTTTAATATTCTCAAAAAGTTTTATTTTTGAAAATTTAATCGAAATATTGGACTGTGCCTTACACTGCGTGGGAGACTGGTAAAATTCAAGGAAGGTATAAAAGGTGGAGTTTACTGCTATAAACCCTTTTCACCTTCCCCTCTCCCTTTATAGCCGCAAGCTCCTTCTCTCTCTACTCTCTCTCATCCGAAATTTTTTTGTGAAGATTTTGCGAAATCAGTTAGTCCTCTTCGAAGGTATGCTAAAACCGACCAAGGAAAAACTATTTGTTCATCGATTCGACTGAAACTGGAGGAGTAATCGTCGTTTATGTGTTCGTCGGCGTTTACGGTTTGGGGAGGGTTTATGGTTTGGGGAGATTCAAGAACCGTAAACTTCTTTTGGGCTTACGCCGTAAACTCCTCTTGGGTTTACGACCGTAAACTCCTCTGAGTTTACGACCGTAAATTCTATTTGGACCGTAAACTCAGTTTGTCCATTGTTGACCGTAAACTCGATGTTGACCACTGTTTGACCGTAAACTCCAATTTTTTTTGTCACAGTAAATTTTAAGGCCAAAATAAAAATTGATTAATTAAGAAAACTCAAAGCTTTAATTGTTTGAATACTTTGTTTTCTTACTTGGCCTGGTTTAGTGCAGATCAATGGCGAGTCTTAAGTTTGCTGACATGCATAACCTGGCAATTGTGTTGGATGAACCTCCTGTTGCTCATGGAGATTTCAGATCAATGATCTACAGACTAAGAGAATGCTGCCTGGCTTGTGCCATCACTGTGAATCCAGTCATTTACCATAACATTGTCAGGGAGTTCTGGCAGACGGCCAAGATGTCAAAAGACAATGGTGCGCTCGCTGTTAAAGCTGTGGTTAAAGGATACAAGATCATAATCACTGAGCAGTATATCAGAGAAACGTTGCTGATCAATGATCAACCCGATTTTCCTACAGAAATTGGGATTGATGATTTTCAAAAGATTCTCAGAAGGATGGGATATGAGGGCATTTACCCTCCCACGGTGAAGAAGCTTCTGCCTCCCTACTGGAGATTTTTGGCGCATGTGTTCGTGAGCTGTATCTCGGGGAGGAGATCAGGAGCTGATGAAATCTCTCTCAGGAACACAGGGGCAATCGTTTCACTGGCTGCTGGCATTAAATTCAACTTCTCGAAGTTCATTTTGGATGAGTTCTTGGTAAATATTAACGCTATAAGCCGGCAGACCAGAGATGCATTCTTGCTATATCCGAGATTTATTCAGACGTTCATCGACAACCAATTCCCAGAGATGATCAAAGATGGTGACAAGCTGGATATAAAGTCATTAGGCCCACACACGATTGGTCTCATCAAGCAGAATCGAAAGGGCAAAGTCATCTTCCAAGGCTTACATCCTATCGTGAAATTCGGAAAATTTGCTGAAATAGATGAATCTTCCGAATCTCATGGAATGTCTGACAAGATGTCTTCTGAGCCCACTTCCTCCGAGAGAGTTGTTTCTGAAGATGTCATCACAGTTTCAGATCATGATGAAGAAGAAACTCCAGCTGCTAATGCTCAAGTAGCTGAGGAACACGAATTGACATCTGTTCAGGTACAAGGAGATTATAATGAGGGGTCTGGAACTGAGACTGATTTGTACGAAGATCTCGATCTCACAGGATTCGATAACGATGAAATTCCTCTCAACTTTGGTAGCAATGAAGATTTCATGACCGACGTAAACCTCAACACGCTGCTTGAAAATATCAATGAAGTTGCTTATCCAGCAACGGAGATAAGGGAAAAAGAAGAGGTTCTCGAAGCCACGCCTCCTCCTACCAATCCAACGGCAGAAATAGCAATTCCTATGGTGACAGTGTCAGGGATTCTTCCCCTTGATATTGTTTTACCTACTTCGGCGCCATTGGAAAGTGATCACCGAACTATACAGGCCTCTCAACCTCAAACGAAAAGACGAAGACTTGACCCTAGACAGGGAATTCTTGACTCGGGTACACTTCAAAGTTTTACAGCTCCACCAACAACAACTCCAGTTATCGTCTCATATGAACCTATCGGTGAAGGTCCTAGTACCTTCTATGAAGCTGGTGGATCTTCTTTCTCCACATATTTCTCTCCTCCCAGGCCAGACCATGATGCTGCTTCTGTGAGGCTAGCCAGGTTCTTGGCCGAAGAACAATTCACAACGCCCCCCTCCCGTGGCAAAGGAATTTCTAGTGGGGGTGGCAGCTCAGGAGAAGAGAATCCTTCAATACTTGGACTTCAGAAAGAGATCGATGCTCTGAATCAGAAAAACATTGATTTAGATCAGAAGAATATTGAGCTGGATATCAAGGTTGCGGACCTTCAGACCGAAAATGCAAAGCTCAATATTCAAGTTGCCGAACTTATTGAAGATAAAGCTCTGAAGTCAAAGCAAATTACTGATCTTAAGACGCATTTTGGCTTGTTGACCGCCAGCTACTACGATCTGAAGAAGAAGTTGGAAGATAAATTTGGCGACCAATTCAAGTCATCCGTTGATGAGCCAAAGATTTATCTTCCTGATCAAGATGCTCCCATCGTTCCACAGCCTACAAGAACACCCACCGTTGTTGACCGTTTTGACAAGGAACCGGCTCAAGCTCCGAGTGTAGTGGAGGTTAAACGCGCTAAATTGGCCAAGTTAGCTGAAAAGGGTCAATTACTATTCAAAAGGAGCACAGATCTTCATGCCCCCCTGGGATCAACCACAGATTACCGTTACGGATCTGGGCGAACATCGTTTCAGAGACGTGTATGGTGATAGGTCAGGAATCATCTCGTGGGGATTCCATGACACTATGAATATGTTTATGGTGAGAAGAAAGAGCGGCAATACTGAATTATACAAAGATGCTCACGATTTTCATTCCTTTACTAGGATTGATCTTACGGAGCTGTCTAAAGCTCCTTTCTCAAATCCATCAAACAATCCCAAGGGGACTCAGTTCAAGGCATTTTTGGAAGATCAAGTGGCTAAGGGCTTCCCTTCGATGAAGACTGCTGAGTCTATAATCAAGGTTTACTCTGACGTCATTGATTCCAAAACAAGTCAGCCTCTACGGTCAGTGATGTGGCCCGCTACTGCTCAAGTTAAGCAGATTCCCGTTCTTCAAAATTATCCAGATGGATCTCTCGCATCCATGCTATATTGGGTGTATGATGAATCCACAGCTGCTGCTGTCATCAATCTTAAAGACAATTGTATCCGCTTGTATGACAAGAGGGATTTGCTTCAATGTGGCAAGTGGGATATTCATCAGCTCTCCATTCATCAGATCGTGGTGACTGAAGAACTTTTTGAGTCCGCTGCAAAGGAATACACTACGATGGTTGCTGAGATTATCGAGAAAGAGATATGGAACGGAGCGATGGGAAAATCTGATGTGCTGGTGGTCGACAAAAGCTGAGTCCAAGCTAGCACCAAACCAAGGGGGAGATTGAAGGGTCCAGTTAATGGTTTGGTCTAGGCTTTCATTGTATTTAGTTCAGTATGAGTCTGTAATTCAGTTTGTGAGTTGTTTATGTGTTTTTGGTCAGAAAGTGTGTTTGCGACCGTAAACAGAGTTTACGGCCGTAAACACGTTTACGACCGTAAACCCAGTTTACGGTCGTAAACCCTGTTTGCGGTCTTGTCTAGTATAAATAGCAGAGGTGTAGGTCATTGTGTCGTTATTGATGCCATTGCGTTTACAGAGTGTTCCATCGAGTTGTACCTGACGTTTTTCTGAATATAAGCGTGTGCAAGCTCGATTTCTTTTCTTCTTCTTCTTCTATTGTGATTGTTTGTTGCTTGACTATTGGTAAAGATCATTTCCAGGACCTTACAGTGGACCACAATACCAGTGATCGACCAGATCTAGACATGAAGGTGGTGATACTGATAAACGAATTGAGGTTGTCTAATAACTTTGATCCCAAATCACTCTTAAGTTAGTTATTATTTTTGTTTTTGATAAATTTGTACATAGTTTTCCCTATGCACAAATTTAGGAGGAGAATTAAAAATTTTAAAAACCAAAAAAAATTAGAAAAATTAAAAATCCAAAAAATAGTGTTATTTCTGTTTTATTTCTTTTTCAGAAAATTTTAAAAAAAATTCCAAAAAAAAAATTATTACTATTTCTTTTTCAGAAAAAATATGAAAAATCCAAAAATATTTTGAGTATTTTACTTTTTATTTTTATTTCTTAGTTACTTTTATCGTGTGCTAAATGTGTTTTTAGTTTTGTTTCTATTTTTAGCTTTGTTTGTCTTGAAAAGTGAATTCAGATGTAGATGAGACTCATGAAGACTGTATCGAGTTTTTCTGAGCCAAGGCTTCATCCGTGATCATCGAAGAATTCTCATTCGAAGGAACAAGAAATGAAGACTATTCTTTCAACATTCAATCTGTCAACCCCAGAAGCAAGGTGAAGCTGACTTGAAGATTATGTGACAGATTGCATTGAAGCCTCTTCAATCAATTTGCTGCTATTCATGAACCTGCTGAAGTGATCCAGAAAATTAGTTCTCTCTGATATTCTCTATGAAGATTCTCAAGTTGAAAGCGCTATCTTTCAAGAATCAGTACATCAAGCCTCCTCACCCAATGTGCGTTCAGAGTCAAATTTTGAAGAAAAGCCCAACTGCTCAAGATGAAGTCATTCATTGAAGATTCATCAAGTTCATCTTGAAGTTGTGAAGAATTTGAAGATTAATGCTGAAGCGAAGCTGCAAATGAAGATTAACAAGAAAAGCCAACTACCTTTTTAGGGGGAGTTTGTTGGGTCAGTTAGAAAAGAAAGATATAAACCAAGGGGGAGACTGTTGGGTCAAAAATATGGTTTATACTTTACTTTTCTAGGCATTAATAGTTTTTGGTCATGTAATATGAATTTGCAGTTGTGTTTACGGCCGTGAACTAGTTCACGGCGTGAACTGGTTCACGGCCGTGAACCCATTCACGGCCCATGTACCATATATATAACTGTTAGTGGTGAGGTTATAAGGGGTTGAGGAGTGTTCACGGCTAAGAGAGAGAAAAGAGAGAGAAAGGAGCTTAAGTGTGTGTAAGTGTGTGAATCTTGTGAAAAAGGAACTTCATTCTAATCAAATCGTACAAGATTCATATTATTATTATTCTCCTTCTTCTCCATTTTGATCTGGCAACATCCGATTGATTGGGATTCCGCACCATCAGTCGGATCTGTTTGATATATCAAGCGAATTCGGGACTTACAGCAAGAGAGGTATTTAGGGTTTCTGAGGGTGAGGGGATGGTAAGGAGACAAGGGTTGGCTATAATGGGGTATTTACATGTCTTAAACCCTAAAAATTAGGCTTTTGGCATCTGCTCACGTACATTGCGCGTAATCTTGGTACGCTGCGCGTACGTGCATGCGTCCCTCGCATCCAATGCGCCTCTACGCCCAACATACGTCTTATGGGCGGCCCAAATCCTTGGCCCATTTGCTTAAGTCCACTCCAATAGTCCTTTATATCCATATTTAGCCCAACAATAATTTTAGAAATATTTAATAATTAATACCTCAAATGACGGTCGTTACAATTCACCCCCACTTGAATTAGACTTCGTCCTTGAAGACTGCTGCATCCGGAAACAACTTTGGGTAGTGCTCCCTCATCTCCTCCTCGGGCTCCCAAGTCCACTCTGATGCCTTGCGGTCCTGCCACTACACCTTCACCAGCTCCACTCTCTTTTTCCTCAGCTATTTCGTCTTCCTGTGGAGGATAGCCACTGGTCTCTCGATGTAGTTTAGGCTATCATCCACCTGAATATCCTCTAAAGGTACAACTGCTGACTCATCCACTAAGAACTTCCGCAGCTGGGAAACGTGGAAAGTGTTGTGGATCTGGCTGAGCTCTGCCGGAAGATCTAGTCGATATGTCACCCTGCCCACCCAGGCTATAACCCTGAAAGGACCAATATACCTAGGGCCCAAGTTCCCCGCTACCGGAACCGGATGAAACCTTTCCAAGGTGACACCTTCAGGAGGACCATGTCGCCTACCTAAAACTCCAAGTCTGAACGCCGCTTGTCGGCATAACTCTTTTGCCGACTCTGAGCAGTCTGGAGCCTTCTCCGGACCTGCTGGATCCGCTCTGTGGTCTTGACTACTACCTCCATACTCCCCATGACCCTCTGACCGACCTCACCCCAACAGATTGGGGTCCTACACTTCCTCCGGTAAAGCATCTTGAAGGGAGGCCAGCCTATACTAGTGTGGTAACTGTTGTTATACGAAAATTCTGCTAACGGAATATACGTATCCCAACTGCCATCGAAATCCAAAACACATGCACGAAGCATGTCCTCGAAGTGGAAAGCGGTGCTGAAGTGGAGACCAGTTCCAATCTCGTCGTGAAACCGCTTCCAAAATCTGGAAGTAAAACGGACATCTCAGTCTGACACCACCGAAACAAGCACTCCATGTCGTGCCACTACTTCTCGCACATAAATCTCAGCCAACTTCTCTGCCGATATGCTCTCCTAGATCGGGATAAAGTGAGCGCTCTTGGTCAACCGATCAACGATGAGCCATATCGAATCAACCCCACGGGCGGTCTTGGGGAGCTTAGTGATGAAATCCATAGTAATGTCCTCCCACTTCCAGATGGGGATGACTAATGGCTGCATCTTGTCGTGAGGCCTCTGGTGCTCTGCCTTGACCTTCCTGCAAGCCAGACATCTCTCTACGTACCAAGCTACATCCCGCTTCATGCAGGGCCACCAGTAATCGGGTCGAAGATCTCTATACATCTTCGTCGCCCCGGGATGGATGGAGAACCTCGACTTATGGGCCTCATCCATAAGAAGCTGTCGTACTTCGCCCCAGTACACACCCATACCCTCGCATGCAGGGTCAACAACCCTCGGTTGTCATAATCAAACGAGGCCACCCGACCCACAATCCTCTCGCACTTCTGACGCTCCTCCTTCAGGCCCTCAACCTGCGCCTCTCTAATCTGCTCCAACAGTGGAGTGATCACCATCATCCTCAAGCATAAATCTCTAATCGAAGCCGCTACTACCTTGCGGCTTCGGGCGTCAGCCACCATATTGGCCTTGCCCGGGTGGTAAAGGATCTCACAGTCATAGTCCTTCACCACATTTAACCACCGACACTGCTTCATGTTTAGATTCGGCTGATCCATGAGGTACCCCAAACTCTTGTGGTCTGTGTTAATGGTACAACGGACCCCATAGAGGTAATGTCGGCAAATCTTGAGGGCGAAAACCATAGCCCCCGGCTCTAAATCGTGTGTCGGATAGTTAGCCTCATGAGGCTTCAGCTGCCTTGATGTATAAGCTATCACATCACCCCTTTGCATCAGAACTGCACCCATGCCTGTGATCGTGGCCTCATAGTAAACTACGAAGTCATAAACTCCCTCTGGCAAGGTCATAATCGGTGCCTCGCATAACCGTTGTCTAAGGGTCTCGAAGGTTGCCTGCTGCTTAGGCCCCCAACGGAATACCACCGACTTCTTGTTCAGTCAGGTCAAAGGAACTGCAATCTTGGAGAACTCCTGGATAAATCTCCTGTAATAACTCGCTAGACCCAGAAAACTCCGAATCTCAGATGGAGACCTCGGAATCTCCCACTGCATCACGACCTCTATCTTGGCCGGATCGACCAGAATACCCTTCTGGTTAACGAGATGCCCAAGGAACTACACCTCGCACAACCATAACTCACACTTGGAGAACTTAGCAAAAAGTATATCCCTCCTCAGTGTCTCCAGCACCTCCCTCAGGTGCTCCTCATGCTGCTCCTGAGTCTTGGAATAGACCAATATATCATCAATAAAACCTATCACAGACCGGTCCAACATCGGTTTGCACACCCTGTTCATGAGGTCCATGAACGCGGCTGGAGCATTGGTGAGCCCGAACGGCATCACCACGAACTCATAGTGCCCATAGCGAGTCCTAAAAGTTGTCTTCTGAACATTCTCGTCCCTGACTCGCATCTGGTGATAACCTGACCGTAGATCAATCTTGGAGAACCAAGATGCTCCCTGAAGCTGGTCAAACAAATCATCTATCCTCGGGAGTGGGTAACGGTTCTTCACCGTCCTTCTTCTTTACAAACAGGAATGAAGCTCCCCATGGCGAATTGCTTGGTCTGATGAAACCCTTGTATAACAGCTCCTGCAGCTGCGTAGACAACTCATGTATCTCGGGAGGAGCCAAACGATACGTTGCCTTGGCTATCGGAGCCGCACCTGGGACTAGGTCAATCCTAAACTCGACCTGCCTCTCCAGAGGTACCCCAGGCAGATCCTCCGAGAATACATCCGGGTACTCTCACACTACCAGTACTGTTGGATAAGGTGTCTAAGTCCATAACTATTTCTGGTATGTACTTGACCCGACCCGACATGGTCCATTTGGGTTGCATGGCACCATGCATTGGATAAACTAAATGAGAGAAATAACACTTATGGTTTATTAATATATTATAAGTTCTAATATATTAATAATATTATTTAATTAGTTTGATCAAGAATTAATCTAGAATTAATTAAGTGATCAAAACATAACTAATTAAATATATGGGTTGATTATGTAAATCATCCATAAATTATATAGTGGGCTAAGAGGCTCCGTGGATTATCAAGTTGGGTTCCACCCATAGGATGCTCCATGGATGCTCCATGGAGTTAATCCATGGATCATGGAAATGAAGAGTCATGTTACATTAGGGTTTACCTAATGCAACACACTATATAAACCATGTGATATCTCCCAAAATCGGTTACACTAAGTAGAACAAGAGGGCTAGAGCCGATTTTTGAGTGTTATACTTTGTCTCCAAGTTTACTCCATAGCATTTGGTGTTGTGTGAAGCATTTGAGGCATCACACTTGGGGTTCTAGGCTCACAAGGTTTCAAGGAATCAAAATCAACAACAACAAGGTATGTTATTCTATCTTTCATTTAAGTTAAAATGTTCCCCATGTATGCTAGATAGGATCATGAACCTTGGAAATCAATTTTGCATGAATCTTAGACAAACATAGATCCAAGGTTTATTAGGGTTGCATGTACACTTAGGAAGTGTTAGAATGCTCAAAACCCATCAGTGGTATCAGAGCCTAGGCTTGTTTGTTTGTTATTTGTGCAAAAATGTGTTAAAATCGAAACTGCTTGCTGTCTGATCAGTAAACTCGCCGAGTCCATGGGGGGACTCGACGAGTCCAAGTGTAAATTCATCCTACTCGTCGAGTAGGATCATGCACTCGATGAGTAGGAGGCCCTGACAACAGTTTTTCGACTTTTGTTGCTGGAAATGGACTAGAAACATTACCCTAAACTGTTTTGGTGTTTTAAAACTTGTTTTAGATGGTGTAATGTTTATGCTAATCCATTTACAATGGCAATTATCAAAAATTACAAGTTTTAAGAGTAATTTATGATTCTTGAAATGTTCATATTCATGTTCTTGAACTTATGAAGATTAGATGATCATAGGAATTGTTTGTAACCTACTTGGTAGTTTAATTCATGATCATTATGTGTTTTAATGGAGTCCATAACTTGTCCTCAAGTTATAGAAAACCAAAGGTCACACTTTAATAAAAGCCATTAAAAGAACACAAGGGTTATAAAAATGAAGAGTCTTCATTTTTAATACTCAATTAATTCATAAGTTATAAGAAATGAAAAGTTTTGAAAGTTTACAAAACTTGCCCTCAAGTTTTGGAACAAGTAAAGTCATGATTAAAACTTTAGTTCCAACCCTTAGAATTTTAAAAGTTAAAATTCAACCCTTATACTTTATAATATTATAAGTTAATAATATATATATATATATATATATATATATATATATATATATATATATATATATATATATATATATATATATGTATAAGATCAAGTCGTCTTACCGCTAGTACGCCTCATTCACGAAGCCGGTCTATAAGGGGGGTATAAGGTTGTTGCCTATAAAATGGCAACTTAATGGGTGTCCACTCTCACCCACCGCTTCCTTGATCGGTGGAGGGTCGTTAGCCGAACGGGTATGACAAGGACTTATAAATTCTCATTAAAAGTATAATGAATATTATAAAGTAACTAAATGTTTTATTAAAATTCCCAATCTTAGTTACTTTAGGAAAATGTGAATAAGGTGCTAATCCATGAAATTACACTTTACACTTTGTTTAAGGCGTTAGTGGAGCGTGTGTGGTTAACCGGCACACTAACTTGAACTTAACAAGGTAGGTAAAGGGTGACTTAAAGCTTATTATAGGTCGGTGGAGCGTGTGTGGTTAACCGGCACATCGATTGAGTAATAAGCATTGAGGGTACCAAGTGATTTGCATGGTTACTTCACACCTCGTTTTGTGATCCTCGGTATCCCAGTCACAAAACTTGGAGGGCACACTCGAGATTGAAACATGCCTTTGAAAAGTTCATTGAATCTCAAAAGAATCTAGGAATTTCTAAGAACCAAATTAAAAACTTAATATATTAATATTTCGTTTTTGGTGGAAATTAGTGAATCGTCATTCACCTACCTTTCAAATATGTTATTACTTAGATTACGACATACCTCTTCTAAGTATAATATATTGTGATTGGGTCCTAGCCTGAATAATACATTTGGGTGTTTTATTAAGGACTAAATTAATATCTAAACTAATATTGTCTTTCTTCTTACTCAGATGTCTTCAAACAATGCTGCTTCTGGCTCTAATCCTAATGGCTCCTTTACCCTTATGAACTTGTGTGGGAAAGTCACTTTTGATGGATCCAACTTCAATGAATGGATCAGAAACATCAGGATGATTACCCGCTACGAGGACAAGGAATATGTCCTCGATAAGGAGCTTAAAGAGATTGATGAGACCACTGCAACTCCCCAGGAGATCGCTGACTTCCGGGCACATGAAATGGATGCCACCAAAGTGGCATGCATCATGATGGCCACCATGACAGCAGAACTCCAAAAGTCCTATGAGGATTTCTACCCTTTTGAAATGCACCAAGACTTGATGGAAAGATACCATCAAAGTGCCCGACAAGAGAGGTATGAAATCATCTCCTCCATGATAACAACCCGAATGAAGGATGGTGAACCCATCATGGGCCACATGCAGAAAATGCAAAGATTTATGGACCGTCTGCTGAAGCTTAATGTGAACTTCCCCGAGGAGCTTACAATAGATATCATTTTGCACTCCTTACCCTCGTGTTATGATCAATTCCGCATGACATATCACATGAATAAGGAAGATGTCACACTCAGCAGACTTCAAGGACTCCTAAAGACCGCGGAAAGTGGTCTTAAGAGTAAGTCGGTTGTTACTCCTACTCCTATCAACTCCGCCCCTGTCTTGGGAATCGGGAAAGGGAAGGGTAAGAAGAGGAAGAGCCCCTCGAAGGGTACCAAGGGTAAGACCCTTGAAGGCTCCTCTTCAAATGGAACCAAGAAAGGTTTCGTCACTCCTTCTTCTGACCTAAAAGGGGCTGAATGCTTCTATTGCCATGAAAAGGCTCATTGGAAGCGGAACTGCCCAAAGTACCAGCAAGATGTGAAGGATGGGAAAGTTAAACCCAACCATGTAAGTATTTACACTACCTTATCTAATAACTCATCCTATTCTAACTCTTGGGTCCTTGATACCGGTTGTGGTATTCATATCTGTTCTGATTTGCAGGGAATAAGAAGAAGTGAGAATGTGGAGCATGGAAGAATAAACTTGATCATGGGGAATAGGAAAGCTTTACCTGTCACCAAGATCGGAGTTTATACTTTATCGCTAAGTAGTGGGTTTAGTTTAGATTTGAATAAATGTTGTTACTCGCCAGAAATGGCAAGAAATATTATTTCCTTTCATGCATTGTATAAACAAGGTTTTACCTTTTCATTTGATAATGAAGTTGGTTCGATCAATGCTTTCTTTAATAATGTTCTTTATTTTAAAGCATTACGTTGTGATGGTGTGTATGAAACTGTATCTGTTTTAGATAACTTAGGAAATAATGTATTGTGTATTGATTCTGTTAATGATAATAACTTGGATAAAGCATCATTATGGCATTGTCGTCTTGGACATATAAGCAAGAAACACATAAGCCAACTCCAAAAGGATGGAGTCTTGGAATCATTTGACCTAAAGTCAGATGATAGTTGCGAATCATGCTTACTTGGAAAAATGCAAAGTCTCCCTTCACTGGTACTTGTGAGAGGGGTGAAGGTTTGTTGGATCTCGTACACACGGATGTGTGTGGACCCTTCAAACATGCCACAAGGGATGCTAATCGTTATTATTTGACTTTTACTGATGATTACAGTAGATATGGATATGTCTACTTAATCAAGCATAAGTCAGAGACTTTTGAAAGGCTTAAAGAATTTAAACAGGAAGTCGAGAATCAATTGGGCAGGAACATTAAGATGCTTCGATCCGATCGAGGGGGTGAGTATCTTAGTTCAGAGTTCCTCGACTATCTTAGGAATGTGGGATTGTCTCACAATTGACACCTCCCAGAACACCGCAGTTGAATGGTGTAGCTGAGAGGCGTAATCAAACCTTGTTGGATATGGTTTGTTCCATGATGAGTCGAGCTTCGCTACCAATCTCATGTTGGGGGTATGCCTTAGAGACTGCCGCCCATATCCTTAATCTAGTCCCTACAAAGAAAGTTGCCAAAACTCCTCATGAGATGTGGACTGGTAAAGTACCCAAACTAGACCACATCAAGATTTGGAGTTGCGAGGCTTTCGTGAGACGCGAGACTCATGATAAGCTCAAACCTCGAAATGAGAGGTGTATTTTCATCGGCTACCCACAGAAATCCTTTGGTTACCTCTTCTACAGACCTAGTGAGAATGTGGTCTTTGTAGCTAGGAGGGCTTTCTTTCGAGAAAGAGAGTTCATAAGGCAAGGAAACAGTGGGAGGCAAGTTGACCTTGAAGAAATTCAAGAGTCAAGTGGTGAAGGAACTTCAAACCCTAGCACTCAACTTGAGGAGGAAACTCCTGTTGAGCCAATTGACGGGTTTGTACCTCTGAGGCGTTCCACGAGAGTTAGGAATGCACCTGAGCATTACTATGGATTCCATATTACTGCGGAAGGTGATACACTTATTAGTGATGAGACACTAGTAGGGCTGGATGAACCTAACAGTTACGTGGAAGCCATGGCAAGCCCTGAGTCAGCCAAGTGGAAAGAGGCAATGGAAAGCGAGATACAGTCCATGTATGACAATCAAGTTTGGAACTTGGTTGAGAATGTACCAGGTCGTAAGACTGTAGGGTGCAAATGGATCTTCAAGAAGTAGACCGACATGGATGGTAATGTACACACTTATAAGGCACGACAAGTTGCAAAGGGCTTCTCTCAAACTCCGGGAGTTGATTATGATGAGACCTTTTCTCCAGTAGCCAAGATTAAGTCTATTAGGGTTATGTTAGCCATAGATGCATTTCATGACTATGAAATATGGCAAATGGATGTCAAAACCGCTTTCCTTAATGGAAAGTTGGCTGAGGATGTTTACATGACTCAGCCAGAGGGTTTTGTCAATACAGAGTACCCTAATAGAGTGTGTAAGCTTGAGAAATTCATTTATGGATTAAAGCAAGCACCTCGCAGATGGAATCTTTACTTTGATGAGAAAGTCAAAGAATTTGGCTTTTCTAGGAGTAAAGATGAATCTTGTGTATATGTAAAGGCTAGTGGGAGTATAGTTAGCTTTTTGGTATTGTATGTGGATGACATACTACTCATAGGAAATGACATCCCAACTCTGCAGGAAGTTAAGTCCTGGCTTGGGAAGTGTTTCTCTATGAAGGACTTAGGAGAAGCTGCCTATATTCTAGGGATAAGGATCTTGAGAGACCGGAGTAAAAGACTAATTGGACTTAGTCAGAGTACCTACTTGGATAAGGTGCTGAAGAGATTCAGCATGCAGGACTCCAAGAAAGGAGAGTTACCTATTCAGTGTAACGCCAGATTGAGTAAGACTCAAAGCCCGAGTACTGAGGCTGAGATAGCAGAAATGAGTCGAGTACCTTATGCTTCGGCAGTAGGATCGATCATGTATGCTATGACGTGTACTCGACCTGATGTAGCCTTTGCTTTAAGCATGGTTAGCAGGTATCAGGGGAACCATGGCAAGGCACACTGGACTGCGGTAAAGAATATCCTCAAGTACCTACGGAGGACTAAGGACTGGGTCCTTACACTCGGTGGGAGTGATGACTTGAGAGTTGTAGGGTATAGTGATGCTGGCTTCCAGACTGATAGGGATAATTTCCGCTCTCAGTGGGGCTGGGTCTTTACCCTAAACGAAGGAGCAATCACTTGGAAGAGTTCCAAGCAGGAGACAGTGGCTGATTCCACTTGTGAATCAGAGTATATAGCAGCGAGCGAGGCAGCAAAAGAGGCAATATGGTTGAAGAACTTCATTGGAGACCTTGGGGTTGTACCAGCTATAAAGGAGCCTATGGAAATTTTCTGTGATAGTGAAAGTGTTGTTGCCTTAGCTAAAGAACCAAGGGATCACGGGAGATCCAGACACATCGACATAAAATATCACTTTATCAGACATCGCATAGAAGAAGGAATCATCGTCGCAAAGAGGGTATCATCAGATGAGAACCCAGCAGATCCCCTCACGAAGGGACTGAGTCGGGTTAAGCATCTTCAGCATGCTCGGAGCATAGGGCTAAAGGATGATATTAGTTTTAGTAGTTAGATAACTTTGGAAATTTGTAAAGTGTAATTGACATTTGATGATGAATAAAAGTTGTGTTTATTTATGAGTAAAGTGTTACTATCTTCTGTTAATCGTTTACTAGAATTTCTTTTGCATGTTTTGACTTCCAGAATATTATGTTTTGTTTTAAATATTATTCAAATTTTCCACAGTCGATCATATGTTGGAAGTAGATATGAACTAATACTGTCATGAAGTTGGTTGTAGGTGTCAAGTTTAGGACAACACTTCATGACTACTCATAAGTTCTGAGTATTGGAATCAACCCACGCTCACTGGTATCACTTCATGGAATTTATCTCGAGTGATCGTGAGACGGTAACATCATATAAGTCTTCCAACCTAGAGATATGATTTGTTGCCTATGAGTTGGTTATGCATTGATTGTACAAAAACACATTGGTAACTCGATGTTATAAAACGTGCTTTTGTGTATAATTCAACAAGTAGTAGAGCAAACATATGAGTCGAAGTTTATCTGTTCCTTCTTAGATTAGAAGCTGATATCTGGGCCCCTCGATGATTTTGTTTTGACCTATGTACCGGGCCCGGTCAGAACTAAGTTGATGTGTTCAATTAAGTTCTTTGTCAAACAAATCGGAAATCGGGAAACAAACTGCTGGACAATAAGAAAGACATTGTTCCATGTATTTGTCCAACTGATATCTAGAACAGAGGATTATATTATCACTTATCTTAAATGGCGTATCATCATCTTCTCAATTCCGAGAGACCTTGAAAGAGTTACGATTGCCGATCGGTTCCTGAGGCCATACTTGCAGATGTAGTTATTAGACTTATCCAAGTGGGAGACTGTTGGATAAGGTGTCTAAGTCCATAACTATTTCTGGTATGTACTTGACCCGACCCGGCATGGTCCATTTGGGTTGCATGGCACCATGCATTGGATAAACTAAATGAGAGAAATAACACTTATGGTTTATTAATATATTATAAGTTCTAATATATTAATAATATTATTTAATTAGTTTGATAAAGAATTAATCTATAATTAATTAAGTGATCAAAAGATAACTAATTAAATATATGGGTTGATTATGTAAATCATCCATAAATTATATAGTGGGCTAAGAGGCTCCGTGGATTATCAAGTTGGGTTCCACCCATAGGATGCTCCATGGAGTTAATCCATGGATCATGGAAATGAAGAGTCATGTTACATTAGGGTTTACCTAATGCAACACACTATATAAACCATGTGATATCTCCCAAAATCGGTTACACTAAGTAAAACAAGAGGGCTAGAGTCGATTTTTGAGTGTTATACTTTCTCTCCAAGTTTACTCCATAGCATTTGGTGTTGTGTGAAGCATTTGAGGCATCACACTTGGGGTGCTAGGCTCACAAGGTTTCAAGGAATCAAAATCAACAACAACAAGGTATGTTATTCTATCTTTCATTTAAGTTAAAATGTTCCCCATGTATGCTAGATAGGATCATGAACCTTGGAAATCAATTTTGCATGAATCTTAGACAAACATAGATCCAAGGTTTATTAGGGTTGCATGTACACTTAGGAAGTGTTAGAATGCTCAAAACCCATCAAGTACATCATCCATTGATGCCTTACCCTTATCCTGGGTATCCATAACATAGGCGATATAACTTGCGCACCCCTATAGAAGGTAGCGCCTAGCTCTCGCTGCTGAACATAGAGTCAACCCATGCTGCGGCCTCTCGCCCTGAATCACTAACCCTACCCCACTAGGAGTCTGAACCCTCACTAGCTGCTGCTCGCAGTCGATCACTGCTCCATTGGGGCTCAACCAGTCAATACAAACTATAACCTTATTCCCTCGTAGGGGAATATGAACCAGATCCACTGCTCATCAAATAACTGTAGCGTACATCCTCTATAAACCCTCGTGACCCTGACGGTCCTGTCATCTGCTATATCAACATCAAGTAGGCAATCTAGCTCCCCCGGAGCTCTACTAAATCGCTTGCTAAGTGCGAGCGAAACACAATAGATCGGGTGGCACCCGAATCAAACAGTACCAAAGCTGATATACCGTCCACTAAGAACGATCCTATAATAAAACATATAAACATAAGTAACAAACAATATAAATAAAGAGATAAGAGAAAGATACATACCCGTCACCACGTCAGGAGCTGCTCGTGCCTCCTCTGCAGTAAGCTGAAAAAGTCGTGCTCCGTGTCATAGGCGCTTCAGCCCGACCCTGGCGGCTATCTGTAATCCTCAATGTAGCAGGAGAAGGTGCTACTACCTTCCCTGCTACTAAACTCGGGCACTATGACCGCTTGTGTCCTCTCTGATTACACGGAATGCAAATCAGATCTGATGTTGTCGTGGTGGTGGTAGTGGTTGTGCAATCTCGGCTCACATGACCAGTTCGGCCGCACTTGTAGCAGCCCAAAACTCCCCGCCTTGGACATTCCCTCATGCATCTTTCCACATTTTCCATGACGGTCGTGGCTCTGCTGGCTCTGAGATCTGTGATCTGATACCTTGGGCTTCTTGTCCGAACTCCCTGACTAATCCCCCTCTAGTTTCTTCTTCATCTCCATCTATAAATCCAACTCTCTCTCTCTCTCGCCCAAGTAATCATGTCTTCTAGTGTCTTGCAGCTGGAGCGGCTCACAAACTATCTAATATCACTACTCAGCATCTCGTGGTACCGAGCCTTCTTCATATCCTCGTCCGCCACATACTTCAGAACAAGAAGGGCTCTCTCTCTGAACTTGGCGGTGATCTCCGGCACTGCCTTTGTAGTCTGTTGGAGGTCCTGAAACTCTCTAGCAAGCTGCTGCACCTTTATCATGGGTGCAAACTCGGCCCTGAACCGGGTCGTAAAGTCACTCCATGTCATGGCATCAAGAGCTGCATCATCACCTATGGCATGTCCGACCTCCTCCCACCAGTCACGTGCCCTGTCTTTCAGAAGACAGGATGCTAGTCTAACCTTGTTCCCTTCGGGACATCTGCTGGTGCGGAATGCGTTGGCGACATCAGTCAACCATCTAGTACTCGTAATGGCGTCCCGTGCCCCATGATGGTCGGGAGCTCCACAAGCTCTGAACTCCCTGAAAGTCAGTGTGCGAGACCCCATCATGGCCACCACCTTAGTGCGGAAAGCACTCTATCTCTCATCCATAAGCTCCAGGATACCCTCCTTTATCGAACCGAAGATCACATGAGTCTGCTCAAGAATACTGCGCGTGATCTCTGAGGAGATGAACTCCCTAGTCTGCTCGTCTAGCTGCTCAGCTCCAGAGCCTGAGCCTGATCCCTCACCGGCATCTGAACTACCAACTGCTGGTCTAGGGCGTAAAACCACCATTCTGAATAACACATCACAACAAACATCAGAATACTAAACATAACTCAAGGAATCTCATACACTACAAGTTCCCTGGATTCATCTCATGCTTCCTTGATTCGAGTATAGATCCTCTGCTTTCAGTAGTACGGGCCCATACTACCTTCCATATCTATCCGTACTTTCCTCAAGAACTGCCTTGACTCCACCAAGTCCCTTTTACTACTACTGCTTTACGCGCTCTTCTCATCCTATGATTACCCTAGGGTAATAACCATCCCACTCTCTACAATCAGTTGCATAAGAAGTCCCTGCTATCTTCCCCTAACTAGCTCGCGAATACTATTACATATCACTAAGTCTAGATAATTCTTCGAATGAGTGATCCTATCCTACAACGGTTGGACTCAAACAAGAGCTGCGAAATAGAGCTAGACCTAAACTTCTGAAATTATTTATTCCTCTGAATATGTAACGTAACATATTCGTTTACTAGTTAGTAAAAGATAGCTAGAACTCCTAAAAGCACAAAACAAGCAACATTCGAGCATTGAATACACATAACCACATATACTAATCAGGCTATCATACTATCTAATATGTACTAGCATGCAGTTCATAGAGCCGATACACATATAACATGCACATAAGGCATCCTTCCTAGATACTTAGTCCTAATCTAGCATGCTGTTCTCATAAAGCTGATAATCATATCATAACATAAACTTGTATGGGTAATTTTGGAGTACTTACTTGAGCTCGGCTGATTGCATGCACCACACCCTTTTCTCTTGCTCAAAACTCTTTTCTTTTTACTTTTTCTGAAATTCTTTTCTTTTCTCAAAAGTCCTTTTATAAAAATGGTTTTCCTTTGAAAATTCTATACCGATTCCTTAGTTTGAGTTCAGACACACCCGAAAGTGCGACCGAATCCCTCAAACCAAGGCTCTGATACCAACTTGAAACATCCCAAAAA
Organism: Lactuca virosa; assembly: GCF_052849685.1. NCBI lineage: Eukaryota > Viridiplantae > Streptophyta > Magnoliopsida > Asterales > Asteraceae > Lactuca > Lactuca virosa. Next base: position 161,015,413 of record NC_136426.1, on the reverse strand, counting down.
TACGGTCCAAAAATTTCGTTTTTAAATCGTTATTAAAACCATAAGTATCATCTTTATATTATAAAATCATAAACCATGTATCTCAAAATATCATAATAGTGTCAACATATAAAAATCTCATATCAAATATCAGAGTAAATCTCCCAGGCTAGAAAACGGTGGTGTGTGCCATGCGATCATCCCGAGCCCTTCCCTTTGCTAGCTGAAGTACCTGAAACCAAACTGAAAACTGTAAGAACGAAGCTTAGTGAGCTCCCCAGAACTACCACATACCATACACATAACATATAACATGTAACATAAACTTTGGGACACCGCCCAGCTGCATCGGGACGAACCCGGCATCGGACTCCTGCCCGACATCAGGCTCACCCCGGCATCAGACTACGTCTGGCATCGGGCTCACCCTGACATCGGGCTTACCCCGACACATACACAACATATCATATATCATAAGCACATAACTTAAGCATATAACATACATCGGGCTTACCCCGACATTGGGCTTACCCCGGAACACATAATACATAACAGATACACTAACATACATCGGGCTTGCCCCGGAACACATAACACATAACATGGATGAATCACAAGGATATCAAGCATACATATACTGTTCTCGGGATCACCCCGGCATCAGACCGTAGTCCAGAACTACTAACGACTAAGCAGGCCGGCATTATGGCCTTAGACCCGTTCCTGCTGGAGGAAAACTCACCTCTCAAATTGGATGCTAAAATCGTTCGTGAGGAATCTCTGCTGGCTGCTCCCATGACTCCCCAGCTAACTCTATACAAAAATACTTAGTCAAACAAACTAAGAATCCTTCTAAGGGTAAAATGACCATTTTACCCCTGCTCTGATTTGGACCATAATCAAGGCCCAATTCCATCTAATATTTCTAAGTCCACTAATGGCCTATTAAAGGCCCACTAATGGCCCAATTTTCTAAATCAGGCCCAACTTCTCAAATGGGCCTTACCTAAGCCCAACTATGTCCTTAGTCCAAAATATCACTTATGATGGCCCACTAAGGACCAATAGCTGATAAGTCCAATAGTTAGCCCAAACCGAGGCCCAAAAGATGAAAAGTCCAACTCTAATGAGTACGGGGCGGCGTACTCCTCTGTACGCAGCACATACATGTTGTGTGGCTTGTACGTTGTGCGTACTGGCTGGTACGCACAACGTACTACCTTGTTAAGCGACTTTTCCCATTAAGCACTTAATACTCTACTCTAGAGTATTACCCTCCTGCTGACGCCAAGGTAATCAATGTGATCTCTGGAGGATCTGACAGTTGTGGTACCTCTTATTCTGCAGAAAAGAGGCACGCCAAGGTGTCAAAAACAGAGAAAGAAAAAGGACCACAGAAAAACATGTCAATCACAAACGAGAAGGAGATCACGTTCGACGTAGCTGGTGGACAAGACATCCAGGATCCTCACCACGGCAGATTGGTGATCACTATTTACATCGCCGACCATTTCGTGAGAAGGAGCCTTGTTGTTGGAGGATCCTCAGTCAACATTATACTCTTGGAAACATTAAAAAGAATGAACATCCCGGAGTTTGAAATAGTTAGAAGATCCGCAGTGCTGATCGGATTCAGCGACGAAACCAAACACACCGCCAACAAGATAAAGCTACCAATCTACATAGAGGGGTAAACTCTATAGAACGTTTTTATGTAATTGATATGCTATCCTCTTATAATGTTATACTAGGTAGACCGTGGATCCACGAAATGAAGTCCATTCCATCGACATATCATCAGTGTGTGAAGATGCCTACCCCATAAGGGACAGTGAAGATCATAGGAGATCAACAAGAATCCAAAGAATGCTACAAGGCTTCGATGAAAGCCTCGACGATACCACGACAAACATATCAATTAAAGCAGGGGGCACAAGACATACTGGAAACAAGAGAACAATATATAAAAGAAGTGCCCCTGAACCTTGAGGATCCTTAAGCCAAAATTCTCAGAGGATCCTCAATGCCTGAACAAGTTGAACATGATCTAATGAAATTCCTCAAAGACAGAAGCAAGACGTTTGCATGGAAGCATGAGGACATGACAGACATAGACAAAAATATAATAACCCACAAACTTAACGTTGATCCATCTTTCAGACCAATACACCAAAAGAGAAGGAAGTTTGCACCAAAGAGGAACCAAGTTATACGAGAAGAAGTAGAAAAACTTCTCAAAACAGGGATGATCAAGGAAGTGAAATTCCCAAGGTGGCTAGATAATGTGGTCGTGGTACAAAAGAAGAATGGTAAGTGGAGAGTGTATGTACATTACACGAATCTTAACAAGGCTTGTCCCAAGGATCCGTTCCCTCTACCACACATAGACTCCATGATAGATGTGATAGTAGGTCATGAATTATTAACATTCATGGATGCATCTGTGGTATTCAAACAGATCCAGATAGAACCATCTGACCAAGAGGATACGACATTCATAACTCCAACAGGTATATATTGTTATACTGGCATGCCACTTGGTCTTAAAAATGCATGTGCAACATACCAAAGGCTAGTCAAAAAGATGTTCAAAGATAAATTGGGGACACCATGGAAGTCTACATCGATGGCACTGCGGTCAAGTCTAAGAAAGCTAAAGATCACCTCAAGGATCTTGAAGAAGCCTTCGACATATTGGACAAATATAACATGAAACTAAATCCCTCCAAGTGTCACTTTGGAATGCAATCAGGCAATGTCCTTGGATACATGGTGAACAAAATAGGAATTGAAGCAAGCCCGGAGCAAATCAAGGCCATCCTCGATCTAAGATCACCATCCTCGACAAAAGATATTCAAAGAGTAACAGGAAGAGTGGCAGCCCTAAAAAAGTTCATCTCAAGAACCTCAGAAAGATGCAAGCCTTTCTACGACATCTTGAAGAAGAACAAAAGATTCGAGTGGACCAAGGAACATGAAGATGCTTTCCAGGATCCTAAAAATATTTAATTTCAGCACCCCTATTGGTAAAACCATTAGATTAGGAACCACTTCTTCTTTAAATTTTAGTATCCTCAAACACGATGAGTGCAGTATTTGCTAAGGATCTTAACGGGAACCAACAACCCATCTACTATGTAAGTAAAAGTCTCTTGGATCCTGAGACAAGGTACTTCCACCTTGAAAAAATTATACTCGCATTTGTAACTGCTTTTCCTAAATTAAGATACTATTTTGAAACACAGCCTATAAATGTAAGAACTAATTATCCCATTAAGAATATTATGAGAATAGCAGAAAGATCAGGAAGGATGGCAAAATGGTCTGTGAAATTAAGCACATGTGACACAAAGTATGAGCTAAGATCTGCTATAAAGTCTCAAGCATGACACAAAGTATGAACAAGATGCCAAACAACTTCTACGACAGGTCCATACCTTAGATGCTTAGAAGTTCATGAAGCAGCAGAAGTTCTAATGGATATACATGAAAGAGACTGTAGCAATCACACTAGGGGCAGATCCTTATGCTTCAAAGTATTGAGTACAGGATACTACTGGCCAACCATGAAGAAAGACTCCTTCCTTCATGAAAAAAATGTGATGCTTGTCAAATACATAACAACATCCTACATCAACCAGCAGAACCTCTATATTCTATCATCTCCCCTTAGCCATTCATGAAGTGGGGGATGGATATACTGGGAAAATTGCCGGTAGCTCCTGGAGGAAAGGTCTTCATGCTAGTGATGACTGACTACTTCTCAAAATGGATAGAAGCCAAAGCTTTTGTCCAGGTAAGAGACAAAGAGGTAGTCTCATTTATTAAATTCAATATCTTGACCAGGTTCGGGATCCCTGTCGAAATCATATGTGACAACGGATCCCAGTTCATAAGCAAGAGGACAAGAAACTTTTGCTCGAGTTAGGGAATCAAGATGGCAATGTCCACTCCTGTTCACCCTCAAGCCAATGGTCAAGTAGAATCTAGCAACAAAATCATAGTCAGTAACTTGAAGAAAAGGTTGAATGAAAAGAAAGGAAGATGGGCAGAAGAACTTCCTTTCGTACTATGGGCAGATAGAACCGCTTCCAAAGTAGCCATAGGCCAAACCCATACTCCTTGGTGTTCAGAGAAGAAGCAATGATCCCCACTAAGGTGGTGATCCTAACAACAAGATACCTACTTCAAAATCAAGAAAACAATGACATGATCCTGGCCTAGGATATTGATATTATCGACGAACTCAGGGATCTTGCCAAGATCCGCATCGTTGCTCATCAACAGAGAATCACCAAGGCGTAAAACAAAAATCTAAAAGTCAGAAGATTCCATATAGGAGACTTGGTACTAATGAAAACTTTCTAAAACACCAAGGATCCTAGTGCAGGTAAACTGGCACCTAAATGGGAAGGACCATATCTCATAGCTGCCAAAGCAGGAAAGGGGCGTATTGGTTGGCTACCCTCGATGGAAATGTCTTGCTAAGATCGTGGAATCCTATAGATCTTAAAGTTTATTTTACATAAGTAAGATTAGTCGTTTTCCAACACACTCAAGGTACACATGCTTTTTACCTTTTACCCTTTATTTTTATTACTATTTGCTCTCTTCGAATACCATAACTTAAGCATCGGAGGGGCGTTAGCTATACTAACGCCCACCCCTAGCTAATGTTTGTTGTGCGCAGGGATTAAAGGATCCTAACACTCAAGGATCCTAACACACAAGGATCTTGATAAACAAGGATCTTGACGTTTGAAGACCCTGGCACCTAAGAGTCACATAGCTTAAACGTCCTATAATTCGTAATGCAAGTATCCTAAGAATAGAGACTGATCATCTCTCCTACGAATAAGGGTACTTAATCCCCTATAAGGTTTAACGAGTTAATTTCCTCTTTCACACGAGTTATGTAACAACCCGTTATTTCAGGTCAATGTAATGACTAAAAGTCAAATATTGTAATCTTTTTGTGAAGTAATAAAAAAATAGCGTCAAAAATGAAATGTTCAAAAAGCTCAGTTTGAGTATTCTAAGTGATAGATATCGTAACAAGGTTTCCAAAAATATAAAGAACACTAAAATCTGAGTCATAAAGAAGAAGTTATGACCAATCGAACATCCGCGACAATACCGGTAAAACACTGTTAAGCAGAAAACGCGAAATTCCAATAAAATGCTTTTTAACCTTAGGTATCTAAATGAAAGTCGTAGATATCCCAAAACCGTAAACATACATAAAAAGAACGCCCAAATCTGACTTCATATGAGGAAGTTATGATTTTTCGAAGTTTCGGACACAACAGTAGACAGCTAAAAACTCGAAATAGAGATCGAGCGACTTTTAGCCAACACGACCTAAACGAGAATCGAAGATCTCGTCAATAGTAGTACAAAGGTAAAAAGACAGACGAAAACGGACGTCGGATGAAGAAGTTATGGATTTTTAACGGACTTTTCCAGTCCCGGCCTGTTAAAAATATATTATTAAAAATAATTTCAAAATTAGCCGATGAAGTCTAAACGAGAGTTTGATAGTATATTCTCACCTTCATGTGCATATAAAGAACGTCGAAAACGGAGCTCGTACGCGAAAGTTACGCATTTTACAAGATCGAAGTACAAAACCCGAGGCAGGTCTGAGGGGACGCCCTGCGTTCCCCAGGGAACGCCCTGCATTCAGGGCACAGAGCCAGTCCCATCCGTCTGTTGAGTCAAGAGTATATAATCCATGACGACTCAGGGGAACGCCCTGCATTCGTGAGTGCCCCGAACACTATAAAAGGGAGGCTAGGGCTCTGGAGTTGGTTGTCATTCTCTCACCATTTCCTCCACCGAACACCTCTCGAGTCCCTCTAAGATTACCTGGAAGCCCCGGTATTATCCCTAGCACGCAACGCAAGTCCCGACGCTCCCGATATTCCCGAGATTCCCGAGAAATCAGCTTTTTCCAGTCGAAGTTCTGCTCGATTATTGTCTCAACTTCTTCAGGCTACCACTTCAACCAAGTGAGTTCATACCCCTATGACTATGTTTTTAAATACCTTTTTAAATGCTTTTAAGGGGGGGGGGGGTACAAGTAAACACACGGCTAAAATCGTGTAAAACGTCAATCTTGGATATACTTTTCATACTATTGTTTTAACTATCTTATGAAGTTATCATCATGCAAAATATTTCATAACACAAATTTACTCTCTTGGGAAAACAGCATGCTTTATAAATGAAATATGTTTTGTTTATAAGTTTGAATATTATAGAGTAAACATTTCAACTACAACATTGTGTATTCACAAGAACATATAAATCTCTATTATGCCCTTGTTAATATCGTTGAAAAGGATAATCATTTCAGAAACAAATGCATTCATTTTAATACAGGACTTAATTGAGAATTCATGAGTCGTTCATCTTCAATATACCTATTAAGGTACCGCTAGAAGTCCTGTTTATAACCAGAATCTCCCGTCCGGAGAACGTGACAAGTGTGTATAGATCTATACGGGACTAATGATCCCGCGCCCTGACTGTTAGCTACCGTCCCCGGGGTGACAAGTGTCATCTCATTTCGACGCCCGAAGAACGTTGCTACAGGCAAATTATGATAGTACGGTTATAAAAACTCACTGGATAGACAATTATTATGGTATTACGTTTTCACGGGAAAAGTAACAGTTACAGTTCTTATCACATTCAAATACAATCTTCTTATAGTTTTGTTTTATAATAAGACTATACATCATTCTTTTGAGCATGTCCTAGTTGCTTACAGGTTACGGTCTTGGTCATTTGAGACTGCATTTCACTTTTAGGAAAATAAGGGATTTTCTTGGTTCAAATACATACAGTTTATACAATGATCTTTCATACTCATTTCATACATTTGTTAGAAAATATCGGATTTTCTGGAAAACATACACGAACTTTCGAATGGCATTCATTTTCTCAAAACACTACTTATGAACTCACCAACTTAATTGTTGACACTTTTTCTTTGAAATAACTTGTATTCTCAGGAAACCGCTAAGCCAGGTTTGCGACAACTTTTTGGGATTAACGCTCCGGTGTTAATAACTTCTTTTGGAACATGATTTTGTATTTAACTTTTGAACATGTAATATATACAATCATGTAAACTTTACTAAATATATGATATGGTGGTGTGTACTTTCTTTACTATTCAATGGTTATGATACTGAATATGACGTCCTCCGCCCCCGAACGTTTCCGCCGTTCAGGTTTGGGGGTGTGACAGATTGGTATCAGAGCATTGTTTATAGTGAACTAAGTATATCAAAACCATTTTTGATATACAACTATAAACACAACTGGGCAAAAACACTCTGAGTGAGAGTTATACTTTTTAAATGAAATTTTTATAAAGTATACATGCATACATTATACAACAGGGTCAGTATCATAATGAAAACAATATAGAAGTATTGTAGATGAGTTGTGCAATACATGTATGCCTTGGAATATGTAATCGGGACTGGGATAAATATAGCCTGATCATCTATATTTATCTGAGAGCCGATTAACGTATGCCGGGGAATAGCTGCAGTGGACAACAAGTCTAAAACTTATCAAACTTATAAACTTTAGAATCAAACATAACATCAAGAATACTATAGGAGTATTTTGTAAATACAATAGTTTAACCTACATGTTTAGATTTACATGTTTTAATTTTTAGACAATTCTCATATCTCTATTCTCGCACAGACACAATGGCTGGATTCCATCTACCAGGGGACCCGTACTACCCAAATCAAGGCAACGGAGGGTGGGTGGAGGATGACCCAGAAGAGGATGAGAAACCCATGGAAGAGGAGGAAGAGGAAGGCTCGGATGGGACAGACTCAGAGCCAGAGGTAATCAACCCACCAGCCGTCCGACCTCCTGTTGTTAGGATAGGTTTTTAGGGACCAACTCCCGTTTGGGGAAGTCACATTTACCAATGGAGTCAACAACAAGGATTACGTCCTCCATATGGGATGTGTCGGGACTTCTACAACGTTAGCAATGGAAGTTCAGCTGACCGGGCACTCCCAATCATTGTGGGCATGCTAGCTAACCAGGCCTACCAATCCGGAGTGTCAGCGAACCGGGTTCCTGAAATCAACGTAGAGGTACAAGATAACGCTGCCGACATTCGTTGTCTGGACGGATTGCAGGAAAATGCCCAACTCCACACTGATGTACTCCAAGGCCGAATGGATGCATCCCTCTCCGAGATAAGGGAAATGAGGGAGCAGAAAGCCATCTTTGAGAGGCGTCTAATGGAAACCAAACAATCAGACGCGGAGTATAGCTCCAAGCGCCACCCGCGTCGCAAGTAGTACTTGCTCGACCCCAAAATTTTGTTATGGAATAGGATCTCGGCTAAAAGTCCTACTTTTCTTTAACTTCTGTATCAGAGACCTTTAGAAAGGTCAAAAATTTTCCTAACACTATGATGTAACCCAACTTATATATATAATGAAGTATTTCCTTTGCGTGTAAAAATTTCTTGGTTATCACTCAAATTCATAAGTCTATCTATTAATATATAAACTCTCATTATGAATCAAACTCAAAACCTTGTTTAGGTCAAATCCAATTCATGAAATGTTTAAAATAGCTAACTCATTAACACGCGGCTTTCAATCATTAAAGACTTATTGTCTTCATTGTTATTTCTTTGACAGCACGATGTCGCCTCGCAGATCTGATCGCAGGGTAAACAACACAACACCAACGCCACCACCACAACCTCCCCAATATGACCCCAACATGGTGCAGGCTGCTATCACCGCAGCAGTAGTAGCTGCACTGTCACAAATAAACTCTAACGGCAATGGAGGGACTGGAAGTAGTACCAATCATCTTAACCACGACACTGGTCATGGTCATGTCAGGGAATGCACATATAAAGAGTTCTCAAACGCAAAGCCAAAGATGTTCAACGGCACTGGAGGAGTCATTGCACTTATACAATGGTTCGAAAAGACCGAGATGGTCTTTGAAATTTGTTCATGCCAAGAAACAAGCAAGGTCAAATTTGCTGCTTGTACATTCACAGACCGAGCCCTCACATGGTGGAAGGGCTATGTGAAATCCGTATCTCTTCCAGTCGCCAACGCCACGAGCTGGGAGTATTTAAAAGCCCTGCTATTAGAAGAATACTGCCCAAGAGGCGAAATTCAAAAACTGGAGCAGGAACTATGGAACCTGAAAATGATTGGGTCCGACCTAGCCGCCTACACAACCAGGTTCAGTGATTTGTTATCCCTGTGCCCGGGCATGGTCAAACCGGAACCAAGGAAGGTGGAAAGATACATATGGGGGCTGTCACCCCAGATTCAAGGGCATGTTTTGGCTTCCAACCCAGTCACATTCAACAGCGCGAAGCGCCTGGCACAACGATTAATCGATCACGGGGTTAAACAGGGTACCATCACAGTTGCTGCTGACCCACCGAAGGAGGTAGAGGACCGAAGGAAAACCTGGAACAAGAGAAAGGGTCAAGCCCCGCAAGAGAACCCCAAGAGGCAACAGTTAGTGACAACTCATGCTGTTACTGTCCCTACCACCCCCACACCAACAAAGCCGTACATCGGCAACCTGCCGAAGTGCAATAGGTGCAACTTTCATCACCACGGACCATGTCGTGAGATGTATTGCACCAAGTACAATCGGAAGGGACACAATGTCCGCTTTTGTAAGGAACCAGTCGCTCCAGCCGCAAATGTGGGAGTAGGATGTACTTGTTACGAGTGTGGAGCAACGGGACACTTCCGAAAGGACTGCCCGAAGGCAAACAACAGGAATGATGGGGGAAGTGGTCGGGTATTCGTAATGGGCAAGGAGGAAGCCATTACGGACCCCACTGTTGTTATGGGTACGTTTCTCCTTGATAACTCTTATGCATGCATGTTATTTGATAGTGGAGCGGAGAGGAGTTTCATGAGCCACAGTTTTAAAAATCTACTCAAACAAATCCCTCAATCATTAAGTGAAACTTTTATAGTAGAAATGGCTAACGGCAAAACAGAAGGCGCTAAGGAAATATACTTAAACTGTACCCTCTCACTAAACAATAAATCCTTTCCAATCAACCTCATGCCAGTCTTAATAAAAAGTTTCGACGTCATCATAGGCATGGATTGGCTAAGTTCTCATCGTGCGGACATTTTATGTTACGATAAGGCCGTTTGCCTTAATCTGCCAAATGGCAAAGCCCTCGTTATTTATGGCGACAAACCTAGCACCCCTCTTCGTATCATCTCTTGCATCAAGGCTCAAAAATATATGCGCAAGGAATGCCACGCGTTCTTGGCACATGTTGTGGATGTGAAACGAGGAGTAGAAGACATCAAGAGCGTGCCTGACATCTATGACTTTCCTGATGTCTTTCCTGAGGATCTTCCAGGAGTACCGCCTGCAAGACAAGTCGAATTCAGAATTGACTTAATTCCTGGAGCCACCCCTGTGGCCAAAGCACCGTATCGCTTAGCCCCATCAGAGATGCAAGAACTATCCAGTCAACTGAATGAACTACTCAGCAAAGGATTCATCCGACCAAGCTTCTCACCTTGGGGAGCACCATTGCTTTTCATGAAAAAGAAAGACGGAGCGTTCAGAATGTTCATCGACTACCGAGAACTCAAAAAACTTACCATAAAGAACCGGTACCCCCTACCACGAATAGACGATTTGTTCGATCAACTCCAAGGAGCAAACTACGTTTCCAAGATCGATCTGAGATCGGGATATCACCAGCTGAGAGTCCTAGAAATCGATGTTCCTAAGACGGCCTTCTGAACCAGATACGGTCACTAGGAATTTGTAGTGATGTCGTTCGGACTGACCAATGCACCCGCCGTGTTCATGGACTTAATGAATCGGGTATGTCGTTCGTTCCTGGACAAATTTGTGATAGTATTCATAGATGACATACTCATCTATTCAAAAAGTAAAGAAGAACATGGTCAGAACCTGAGACAAGTCTTAGAGACACTAAGAACTGAGAAGCTTTACGCGAAATTCTCAAAATGCGAGTTTCGGATTAGGAAGGTGGACTTCCTAGGTCACGTGGTCAGCGAAGAGGGAATCCACGTGGACCCTTCTAAGATAAAGGCTATCCGGAATTGGTCTGCGCCAACAACGCCAACCAAAATTCGCCAATTTCTAGGCCTTGCTGGCTATTACCACAGGTTCATACAGAACTTCTCCAGCATTGCAAAACCTCTTACCTCCCTGACTCAGAAGGGTGTAACCTACAACTGGGGGAAAAGCAAGATACTGCATTCCAAACCTTGAAGCAAGCCCTGTGCAGTGCACCCATTTTGTCTCTTCCAGAGGAGACATAGGACTTTGTAGTATACTGTGATGCATTCAAACAAGGGTTGGCTTGTGTACTAATGCAGCGAGGAAAGGTTATTGCGTACGCCTCACGACAGCTAAAAACGTATGAGGTCAACTACACCACTCACGACTTAGAACTTGGAGCAGTGGTGTTCGCCCTAAAAATCTAGAGGTACTACCTATACGGTACGAAGTGCACCGTATTCACAGACCACAAGAGCCTTCAACACATATTCGATCAGAAGGAGCTCAACATGAGGCAAAGACGTTGGGTTGAGCTACTCAACGACTACGAATGTGAGATTCGTTATCATCCGGGAAAAACGAATGTGGTGGCAGATGCCTTTAGTCGTAAGGAGTACTCTAGTCGAAGAGTGAAGTCATTAACCATGACGATCCATTCACACCTGTCAACACAAATCAAGGAAGCTCAACTGGAAGCCTTGAAACCCAAAAACCTGACAGGTGAAGCACTTAGAGGGATGGACAAGAATTTTGAGACCAAGAGTGACGGAGTTCGTTACCTCATGAACCGAATCTGGACACCGAAGTTCGGTGGGTTCAGAGAGATAGTTGTGAACGAAGCACACAAGACCCAATACTCCGTGCACCCAGGTTCAGATAAGATGTATCTGGATCTCAAACAACTCTACTGGTGGCCAAAACTGAAAGCAGAAATTGCTACCTATGTGGGCAAGTGCTTGACTTGTGCCAAGGTCAAGGTAGAACATCAGAAGCCTCAAGGTTACTCCATCAGCCCGAAATACCTGAGTGGAAGTGGGAACAGATTTCCATGGATTTAATAACCAAACTACCCAAGAAACAGGGTGGTCACGATACCATTTGGGTGATCGTCGACAGGTTAACCAAATCTACCCACTTCTTGCCAATCAAAGAGACCGATAAGATGGAGAAACTAACAAGAACCTACATCCGAGAAATCGTTCGACTTCATGGAGTGCCGATATCTATCATCTCAGACAGAGATAGTAGATTCACTTCAAGGTTCTGGCAAACGCTACAGAAGGCCTTAGGTACTAAGCTAGATATGAGTACAACATATCACCCACAAACTGACAGGCAGAGTGAGAGAACGATCCAAACCCTAGAAGACATGTTGCGAGCATGTGTAATCGACTTTGGTAAAGCATGGGACATCCACTTACCATTGGTTGAGTTCTTATCACACTAGTATCAACACTGCTCCATTCGAAGCCCTTTACGGCCGCAAGTGCAGATCACCTCTGTACTGGGCGGAAGTGGGCGACACACAGTTGGCGAGAGGTCTAGTCCCTGATAGCACTCTCACTGGTCCGAAAATAATTAGGGAAACGACTGAAAAGATCGTTCAAATTCGATAGCGACTGAAAGCCTCAAGAGATAGACAAAAGAGTTATGCCGACAAAAGACGAAAACCCTTGGAATTTCAGGTTGGTGACCGCGTTCTACTGAAGGTCTCACCCTGGAAGGGCATGATACGCTTCGGGAAGCGTGGGAAACTAAACCCAAGGTACATTGGACCCTTCAAAATTACTGCAAAGATTGATCCAGTAGCCTATAGACTTCAGCTTCCAATCGAACTTAACAAGGTACATCCGGTGTTTCATGTATCTAACTTGAAGAAGTGTCTATCCGACGAAACTCTTGTAATTCCACTCGAGGAAATCGAACTGAATGAAAATCTTAACTTTGTGGAAGAACACGTCGAGATCATGGATAGGGAAATCAAACTAACTAAGCAGATTCGCATACCAATAGTGAAGGTTCACTGGAATGCTAAGCGGGGACCCGAATTCACTTGGGAGCGAGAAGATAAGATGCAACAGAAATACCCGCATCTTTTCCCTAGTCCATAGACAATTACTTTATAAATAATTTCGGGATGAAATTCCCTCTAACGGGGGATGATGTAACAACCCGTTATTTCAGGTCAATGTAATGACTAAAAGTCAAATATTGTAATCTTTTTGTGAAGTAATAAAAAAATAGCGTCAAAAATGAAATGCTCAAAAAGCTCAGTTTGAGTATACTAAGTGATAGATATCGTAACAAGGTTTCCAAAAATATAAAGAACACTAAAATCCGAGTCATAACGAAGAAGTTATGACCAATCGAAGATCCGCGACAATACCGGTAAAACACTGTTAAGCAGAAAACGCGAAATTCCAATAAAATGCTTTTTAACCTTATGTATCTAAATGAAAGTCGTATATTACCCAAAACCGTAAACATACATAAAAAGAACGCCCAAATCTGACTTCATATGAGGAAATTATGATTTTTCGAAGTTTCGGACATAGTAGTAGACAGCTAAAAACTCGAAATAGAGATCGAGCGACTTTTAGCCAACACGACCTAAACGGAAATCGAAGATCTCGTCAATAGTAGTACAAAGGTAAAAAGACAGACGAAAACGGACGTCGGATGAAGAAGTTATGGATTTTTAACGGACTTTTCCAGTCCCGGCTTGTTAAAAATATATTATTAAAAATAAATCAAAATTAGACGATGAAGTCTAAACGAGAGTTGTAAAGTATATTCTCACCTTCGCGTGCATATAAACAACAACGAAAACGGAGCTCGTACGCAAAAGTTACGCATTTTACAAGATCGAGGTACAAAACCCGAGGCAGGTCTGAGGGAACGCCCTGCGTTCGGGGCACAGAGCCAGTCCCATCCGTCTGTCGAGTCAAGAGTACGTAAGCCATGACGACTCAGAGGAACGCCCTGCATTCGTGAGTTCCCCCAACACTATAAAAAGGAGGCTAGGGCTCCAGATTTGGTTGTCATTCTCTCACCATTTCCTCCACCGAACACCTCTCGAGTCCCTCTAAGATTACCTGGAAGCCCCGGTATTATCCCTAGCACGCAACGCAAGTCCCGACGCTCCCGATATTCCCGAGATTCCCGAGAAATCAGCTTTTTCCAGTCGAAGTTCTGCTCGATTATTGTCTCAACTTCTTCAGGCTACCACTTCAACCAAGTGAGTTCATACCCCTATGACTATGTTTTTAAATGCTTTTAAGGGAGGGAATACAAGTAAACACACGGCTAAAATCGTGTGAAACGTCAATCTTGGATATACTTTTCATACTATTGTTTTAACTATCTTATGAAGTTATCATCATGCAAAATATTTCATAACACAACTTTACTCTCTTGGGAAAACAGCATGCTTTATAAATGAAATATGTTTTGTTTATAAGTTTGAATATTATAGAGTAAACATTTCAACTACAACATTGTGTATTCACAAGAACATATAAATCTCTATTATGCCCTTGTTAATATCGTTGAAAAGGATAATCATTTCAGAAACAAATGCATTCATTTTAATACAGGACTTAATTGAGAATTCGTGAGTCGTTCATCTTCAATATACCTATTAAGGTACCGCTAGAAGTCCTGTTTATAACCAAAATCTCCCGTCCGGAGAACGTGACAAGTGTGTATAGATCTATACGGGACTAATGATCCCGCGCCCTGACTGTTAGCTACCGTCCCCAGGGTGACAAGTGTCATCTCATTTCGACGCCCGAAGAACGTTGCTACAGGCAAATTATGATAGTACGGTTATAAAAACTCACTGGATAGACAATTATTATGGTATTACGTTTTCACGGGAAAAGTAACAGTTACAGTTCTTATCACATTCAAATACAATCTTCTTATAGTTTTGTTTTATAATAAGACTATACATCATTCTTTTGAGCATGTCCTAGTTGCTTACAGGTTACGGTCTTGGTCATTTGAGACTACATTTCACTTTTAGGAAAATAAGGGATTTTCCCGGTTCAAATACATACAGTTTATACAACGATCTTTCATACTCATTTCATACATTTGTTAGAAAATATCGGATTTTCTGGAAAACATACACGAACTTTCGAATGACATTCATTTTCTCAAAACACTACTTATAAACTCACCAACTTAATTGTTGACACTTTTTCTTTGAAATAACTTGTATTCTCAGGAAACCGCTAAGCCAGGTTTGCGACAACTTTTTGGGATTAACGCTCCGGTGTTAATAACTTCTTTTGGAACATTATTTTGTATTTAACTTTTGAACACGTAATAGATACAATCATGTAAACTTTACTAAATATATGATATGGTGGTGTGTACTTTCTTTACTATTCAATTGTTATGATACTGAATATGACGTCCTCCGCCCCCGAACGTTTCCGCCATTCAGGTTTGGGGGTGTGACAAGTTAAGGTGTATACACCTCGCTTGGACGCACGTTATCTAACTATGGGATGTGAATAAGGGGATCATTTCACGCTGCAATGACTTGGCAACCCTCTTATTTCTGAACATATGTTAAGATCATAAAGTTTAAATCTAAGGTTTATAACATTGACATGTTATCTCAAGTATGGATCATCCCCAGATAATTCCTAAGGTTCATAACATTTTCATGTTATCTCAAGTTGGGATCCTCCCCAGATAATTCCTAAGCTTCATAACATTTTCATGTTATCACAAGTTGGGATCTTCTCCAGAAAATACACAAGGTTCATAACATTTTCATTTTATCTCAAGATTAGGATCTTCCCCAGAAAATAACTACGTTGTATAACATTATCACGCAATCGGGATTTTCCCCTGTAATTTAATAAAGCTTATAGCAATAATGTGTAAATCTCAGGCTGACGTGTTAGGAAGTTCCCCAGAAAATATGTAAGACTTGTAGCACTATCATGTTACAAAATAAAAGTTACCTCTGTTATTTTCTAGGTTGGAGCCATTTCCAGTTGATTCCTAAGGAGAGATCTTCCCTAAAGTTTACTAATTTAAAGACAATAAAGGATCCTCCTTGATGAACAAGGATCGTTCCATGTACGGACTTTAGGATCCTATGGAATAAAAAGAAATGTAACTTTACGCTTCTCCTAAAGTGAGTCGTAAAGGTCACGAAGCCAGAGGATAATCAAGTTCTATCTATCCTTATTTCTCAAAGTTTTATTTCTTATATGATGATAGAAGATTTATTATCCTAAATGGATCTAAACTATATTGGGATCCTGAATGGATTACTAACTGTTTTTAGGTTATTCGGATCCTGAGAGTTCTTGAAAACCCTGAAATCCTTAGGATCGTGATTATAAGGATCTTCAGAAATCCTACAACTACAACCACGCAGTTCAATCAAGAATGCAAAGAAGAATAAAAAAACCATAGCATTAAAGGGGTTGACCACCAACCCCACAAAAAAGAAAAAAAGATAATAGTAATATTGTCTTACACCCCAAGAAAAAACCAGAAACTACTCAAACTAAATTTTCGCAAGCCTAAACCATTGACTGATTATCATCGCCTGTGGTCTTCTCCACGTTGTCCACGTTTGGCGGTTACCCTTCAGGATCTTGACTGATATTTACAAGCTTACCAGTCAATTTGGCTAGAGTTTCATGCCACGCTGCCAGGTTCCAGGATCCTGCATTGGCCACGTCCTTAGCTACTTTGATCTTGGCTTCCCAGACAGCCACAACCGCACTGGACTTTGCATCGGCGATCACTTCCTCCATCTACGCGACATGCTCTTCCTTTTTCTCAACATTCTCCTTGCTCAACAGTTCTACCCTCCTAAGAAGATAATCATTGGTCTCCTTCTACTCCTTTTCCCGCTCCATTAGGGCTCGCTCAGCCCCCTCAGTCTGGATCCTTAGATCGGCTACAGACTGGGAGAGATGAGCATAAACCTAAAACAAGCATGAAATCAGTAAAAGCAAGTAAGAGGCAGAAACTAAAATTACACGACTAGTTACAGCTAAGGAAAAGGAAAGCAACTTTTGAAGTGCCTCATCGGCTGCGAGATTCTCCAGGATCAAATATGTGGCTTCTACGGTCTTCCTCGTCCGAGAGCCTGGGGTCTTCACAACAAGATCAATATGAGATTTCTTGAGAGGAAGAGGAAAAAGCAGTTTTTTCCTTCTTGACTACAATGAGGCCGCTGGACATATCGTCTTCGAGATCAGACAAACCAAATCGGGCATTGGAGCGAGTAACCTTGGATAATACGCATCACACAATATCCTCATTAGTTCAAGATCCTTGTCAATTCAAAATCTTTATAGGAAAAATAAGAATTCTTACCTTTCGACATGGAGACAGTGGTAGACGAACTATCTTGAAGATTGAATTGGCTGAGCTTGAATGACCTCTCTAATTTAGACAAAGTTAAAACGATTTTGATCCTGTTTTCTTTATCTTCAGCGGGAGAAACCAACTCGTCGAACTTGAAAGTTGCAAAACATCAAAAAAAAAAGATAAGAAAAATGAATGTCAGGATCCTTAATGTAAAAATATGAATTCCTACCCTTCTTTATCCAGGATTATGGTAAAAGATTCACCTCAGGAATCGACTCATGTCTTATGAAGAAATATTTTCCTTTCCAAGAATCGTCATTATGATTCGACTTCAAAACAAGGGGAAATCTATCGGTTTTAACCTTCAACAGAAAGGGGGAGTTCCCAAAAGTTGTAAGATCGTAAACATAGGCTATTAAAGACCCTAACTTTCGTATTTCTGAAAGACCCAAACTTTCATACTTGACAATATAGTTACTCCAAAACATGCTACTTGCATATTCATACAAAGTGTTATATATTACATAACTACCCAGGATATTGTAATTTATACAAACATAAATTGAAGTACAAAAGTACTATTACAAACTATTCTAAATCTTTCAACAGTATCTGATCATACTGGTTACTTATCTCCTGCAATTGTTAAACATTGATAGGGTAAGCGGTGACGCTTAGTGAGTTCAATAATAGATACAATATAACGTTATGCCATATATATACTTCAATATGTCAGAAGCAAAGAGAAACAAGGAACAACAAAGGCATATGTGAATCATATGTTAAACTTTCCTTATCAATCAATGACTTGATTCAAAGATATACAATCAATGAGACATAACAATTTCCATACTTGATATACATCAATAAAGCTTCGGCCCAAATGGCACAGAAGACATAAGATTTCTGATTAACATCTTGGTAGATTTCAGGCTTATAGC
The DNA here is from genome assembly GCF_052849685.1 of Lactuca virosa. NCBI lineage: Eukaryota > Viridiplantae > Streptophyta > Magnoliopsida > Asterales > Asteraceae > Lactuca > Lactuca virosa. Next base: position 160,997,045 of record NC_136426.1, on the reverse strand, counting down.
CCTGTCTAACCATTTGCCAAATGCCATAGAATAGAAGTCATTCTCTTACGGAGACATGCTCTACAATGGCCAGAGGCTACGTACTAGTACCAATGTGAATCTAAGTCCTTTCACTAATCACATGGTCAAAGGTATTACTTATGCTATTAAAATAGCGAATAAAATAATACGGGAAAATAACCCGTAATAATAACACTGAAAAGCACATAGCACATATAACACATAACATACAATTGTTCCTATATATTGAACTCACCTTAAATTAACCGGGGGTCAAAATAATAATTTGTGCAACATTTCGTCTCTAAATATGACTTTATTCGTTGAAAACCAGGAGATTTATTGAAAAGCCGGGCTCTGCGAAGGTAGAGCTTCAAAACCGAAAAGATAAATTTTTCGGGCTTCTCGGGAACTTCGGGACGTATTTCGGGTGCTAAAATTGATATCGGGGCTTCGGGGGATGTCAAAATAGCAAAAATATGAAAAAGGGGGGTGAAAATGGCTAATTTCCCATTTTCCTCGGGAGGGTTCGTAGCCCTCTTATTTATAGGGCGAGGGTGCGAAGGTCGGCCGGTCAGAAGGGACATGCGGCTGCTGGAGCCAAGGCCACGAAGCGAGAAGGGAGAGTTGGCGCGCATGCGAGGCTCGGAGATGTGGAGGGCACGCGTCGGACGGGGATTGGACCAGCGCTTCGGACAGGCGAGGAGTCATCGGCTCGGATGCGACACGCGTCGCACCTCGGACGTGGCACGACTTGGTGACGCAGCTGCTTCGTGCGAGGTGACGTGGCCGGTACTATTCATGCGAAAATTCTCGGAAAATGTTCCCCAAACTTCTAAAATCCATAACTTTCGCATACGGGCTCCGTTTTTGACGTTCTTTATATGCACGCGTAGGCGAGAATATATTCTACAACTTTGGCTTAGACTTCATTGGCTAATTTTGACTTTATTTTTAATATTATTATTTTTAACAGACCAGGACAGGAAAATCCGTTAAAAATTCATAACTTCTTCATCTGACATCCGTTTTCGTCAGACTTTTTACCGTTGTACTACAAATGACGAGACCTTTGATTCTAGTTTAGGTTGTGTCGGCTAAATATCGTTTGATCTAAAATTCGAGTTTTTAGCTGTCTACTGCTATTCCGAAATTTAGAAAAATCATAACTTCCTCATACGAAGTCAGATTTTGGCATTCTTTTTATCGAACTTCTCGGTTTAACGAATACTACGACTTTCATTTAGATCACTAAGGCTAAAAAGTAGTTTATCAAAAACTCACTTTTTACGTCATTTGGCGCCGTGCCGGTTTTGTCGCGGATCTTCGATTGGTCATAACTTCTTCGTTATAACTCGGATTTCGACGAGGTTTTCGCCTACAAGTTTCTAACGAGATTATCTACAATTTTCAATAATAAAATTTTACTTATTCCAAAATTTATATTTTCGTTAAATTTTACCATTTGACATTTGATTGGAATCTCATAAGACTTCCAATACTTTCTGAATGATTCTAAGCATAGTTTTACTTCATTTCTAGTAAAAACCATCAGTTAGAACTCAACATTCAAATTCACATAGTATTTCACAATATTATTCATTATAAAACACAATTTCAAAACGTGTATGTTACAAATACCTCCTCCTTTTGAGGATTTTATCCTCGAAATTACATCGATTAAAACAAATGGGGATATTTTTCTTTTATCTCATTCTTATTTTCCCAAGTATAATTTTGGCCTCGGTGGTGTTTCCACTTGACAAGCACCAATTCTACTTCTTTGTTGCGTAGATTAGTTGTTCTTTCATTCACGATCTCTTCAGGCTCTTCGACATATTTTAATTTATTATCCAATTTCACCTCGGATAATGGAATTGTCTCATCATAGATGCTCAAGAATTTGCGCAGATAACTCACATGAAACACATCATGAATACCTGCCAAATCTTCAGGCAATTCTAAGAGGTATGCTTGCTTTCCAATTCTCTGGATGATTTTGTAAGGTCCAACAAATCTGGGACTCAACTTTCCTTTCTTCCCAAATCTCATAAGGCCTTTCCATGGGGATACCTTCAGCATTACAAAATCACCCACTTGAAATTCTATGGGTCGCCTCCTCTTTTCTGTATAGGATTTCTGTCGATCCCGGGCCGCTTTCATTCTTTCTCGTACGATTTGAATCTTGTCAGTAGTGTCTTGAATCATTTCAGGACCTCCAAGGATCTTTTGTCCTACATCACGCCAACATAACGGCGTACGACATTTGCGACCATATAATGCTTCATATGGTGGCATTTTGATTGAAGCGTGGTAACTGTTATTATATGAAAATTCGACAAGAGGCAAGTATTTGTCGCAATTACCAGCGAACTCTAAGACACATGCACGAAGCATATCTTCCACTGCTTGGATTGTTCTCTCTGTTTGACCGTCTGTCTGGGGATGATAAGCTGTGCTGAGAGCAACTCGAGATCCTAATTCACGTTGCATACTCGCCCAAAAGTGAGAAGTGAAGCGAGTATCACGATCGGAAATGATCTTTAGCGGCACACTATGTCTTGCAACAATTTCATCTAAGTATACTTGTGCGTATTTCTCCAATGGAGGCGTTTCACGCATGGCGAGAAAATGTGCACTCTTAGTCAGGCGGTCAACGATTACCCAAATGCTATCATGCTGTCTAGCAGTCTTTGGCAATTTGGTAATAAAATCCATGGACAACTCTTCCCATTTCCATACAGGAACACTAAGACTTTCTGGGGTTCCGTATGGTTTTTGGTGCTCTGTTTAACTTGTAAACATACTAAGCATTCCTGTACATATCTTCCAATGTCTCTCTTTAGTCCAGGCCACCAATAATCTACTCGTACATCATAGTATATTTTACTTGTACCAGGATGTATTGATAGCTTAGACTTATGAGCTTCATCTAAAATCTTCTGTCTTAATCCACCAATCTTTGGAATCCATAGCCGGTTCTTAAAAATACTTTTAATCCTCGTGGATCATCAAGTAAAACATCAGCATAATGTACCATCCCTTCCTTCTTCACATTTTCTGGCTTTAAGGCCTCAACTTGCCACTTCTCTAGTTCATCTAGGATAGTGAACTTCACTGTAGTGTGGGTAATAGTATAACACATACTATTACGATAAACCTTTCTGCTAAGTGCATCGGCAACAACATTGGCCTTTCCAGGATGGTACAAGATTTCACAGTCATAATCTTTGATCAACTCCATGGCTCGTTGTTGTCTCATATTTAGAGTCTGCTGACTGAATATATACTTGAGACTCTTGTGGTCGGTAAACAGTTGGCATTTTGTACCAAAAAGGTAATGCCTCCAAAGTTTTAAGGCAAATACCACGGCAGCGAGTTCGAGATCATGGGTGGGATAATTCTTTTCATAATCTTTCAGTTGTCTTGAGGCATAGGCTATCACTTTACCACGTTGCATCAACACAAAACCGAGTCCCAACGCAGAAGCATCGCTATACACGGAGAAATCATTATCACCTTCTGGAAGTGATAAGATGGGAGCATGAGTCAAAATATCTTTTAAAGTCGAGAAAGCTTTTTCTTGGGCTTCACCCCATTCGAACTTTGCTTCCTTTCGAGTAAGACTAGTGAGAGGTACAGCTATACGATAAAAGTCTTTAATAAATCTCCGGTAATAACCCGCAAGACACATGAAACTACGAATTTCGGAAGCATTGCGAGGCGCTTCCCAATTCTGAATGGCTTTGATTTTGGTAGGATCTACGGATACACCGTCACCAGAAATAACATGGCCGAGAAATTGAACTTGGCGAAGCCAAAATTCACATTTCGAGAATTTAGCATAATGTTTCTCCTTTCGAAGAAGTTCTAAGATTTCACGAATATGAACGGCATGATCAGCTTCAGACTTGGAATAGATTAGAATATCGTCAATGAATACGATGACAGATTTATCGAGCATTGGGCGGCATACCCGATTCATCATATCCATGAATACGGCAGGAGCATTTGTCAGACCGAATGGCATGACAAGGAACTCAAAATGCCCATAACGAGTACGGAAAGCAGTCTTCGGTACATCCTGCTCTTGTACTTTCAACTGATGATAGCCAGATCTCAAATCAATCTTTGAGAAATAGCTAACACCCTGAAGTTGATCGAATAAATCATCAATGCGAGGTAGTGGGTACTTGTTCTTGATAGTCACCTTATTCAGCTCCCGATAATCAATGCACATCCGCATCGATCCGTCCTTCTTCTTGACAAACAATACCGGAGCACCCCAGGGTGAGGTACTCGGTCGAATAAAACCTTTGTCAAGTAATTCCTGCAGTTGGATCATCATTTCCTTCATTTCAGCTGGCGCAAGACGATAAGGAGTCTTCGCAATTGGAGCAGCACCAGGCACAAGGTCGATTCGGAATTCTACTTGCCTGTCCGAAGTAAGTCCAGGCAATTCATCAGGGAAAACATCAGGATATTCATTAACAACGGGAACATCATTCACAGCTTTATTCTCCTCTCTTGAGATATCAACTGTATAGGCCAGATAGATAGGGCAACCCTTCGATATAAATTTACGAGCTTTGAGGAAAGAAATTATTTTTAAGATCCTTTGTTCCCCATAGACATAAATAGGATCTTCCCCTTCAATATGAACGCGTACTATCTTTTCGTAACACAAGAGCTCCGCGTGGTTCTTTGACAACCAATCCATGCCGAGAATAATATCAAAGTTGGGTAAGGAGATAGGGATTAGGTTAGCAAGAAAATTATAGCCTTCTATTTCTATGACACAACCCCTATAGATTTTATCAACAAGTAATGATATACTTCCTGCAGTATCTACGTGAAATGGTTGCGTGAGTGCATAGCAAGTAGTGTGAAAAGAATGCGCAAATTTAGAAGACACAAAAGAATCTGAGGCACCAGAATCAAATAAGATGTGAGCAGGTCTGGAGTTGACAAGAAATGTACCCGTCACAACATTCGGGTCCTCGCGTGCCTCCTCTGTGGTAATCTAGAATGCACGACCCTTAGCTTTTGGTACCTCCTCCTTTTTAGTTGGAGTATTCTTTGGTTGTTGGACGGAAGCTTGACTTCCCGTCACTTGGCTGGTAAGAGTAGGGCATAAACGCTTCTTGTGGCCAGTAATACCACATGCATAGCAAGTCACATCCTTCCTTGGGCAAGCTGGCTTTATATGACCAGTTTCTCCACATCCATAACAGACAATGGATTCCTTGTCTATTTTGCATTGACCCGGATGATTCCTTCCACAAACGCAACATGAAGGTGATTGAATAGAAAAAGATTGTGACCTGCCGCGGCCACGAAAAGCACTCTGAGACTGTGCTTGCTTGCTAGGATCAGTTCGAATAGATTGAGCTGGTGGAGTAGTGGAAACAGGAGTAGTTCTTTCAGTACGTGAATGCTTTGGAGCAGTAAGAATGGCACCACGTATCTCTAAGTCATGCTCACGCCTTCGGGCATACTCAACAGCTTTATCAAACGACAGAACATCCCGATTGGTTACAAAATCATGGATTTCATGTCGTAGTCCTTCTAAGAATAACTGAATTTTATCATCTTCAGTTGGAATATACTTTGCAGCAAATCGTGCGTTTTGATTGAACTGAGTTTCATACTCATTCACAGTCATTCCTCCCTGTTTAAGGTCGAGGAATTCCTTCTCCAATCTTCTCCTCATATCTAGAGGACAATACTTTTCTAGCACATGAGTTTTGAACAACTCCCAGGATAAATTCTCCTGGTCATACCCGTTGAGAGCTTCATATGTTGCTTCCCACCAGACCAAGGCTTCTCCGATGAGCATTGCAGAAGCATAGATAGCCTTGTCTTCATTATCCACATGAGAGACACGGAATACTTTCTCGGTGTTGTGAATCCAAGTTAGAACAACTATGGGATTAAGGACACCAGAAAACTCCGTAGCACCACTACTCTTGAAAGTCTTGAATGAGGGATGTCTCGCCTTCTATCCTGAAGATTCTCCAGTGACTTTCTCTTTTCCTTTATCACAATTCTTTTTGTGTTCTTCGAGAGTCTGTCGAATAACACCGGTAAGTTTACCCGAGAGTCGCTCCTCACGAGGAGGTACTGGAGTATTTACTTCCTCAGGTTGAGGGCTTCCACCAACCTCAGGGGTATGACTACTTACTTGTTCAACCATCGCTCTGTAATATGGAGTAACATTGTATTTTAGAATATTAGGATTTATTATAACCTAATACTTCACTTACGTCTTTCCTATGGTTTGTATCCATATGCTTATAATGATTCAGTTCATATATTGAACTTCCAATAGTTTAAGTCTAAATACCAATCTGTGGCATTTAGTTCGCTTAAACTACTGCTCTGATACCATGATTGAAAGACCCTAACTTTCGTATTTCTGAAAGACCCAAACTTTCATACTTGACAATATAGTTACTCCAAAACATGCTACTTGCATATTCATAAAAAACAATATTTTACATTGATAAAGAGGTTACAAACTACTGGATTCAAACCGACTATTACAAAGTGTTATATATTACATAACTACCCAGGATATTGTAATTTATACAAACATAAATTGAAGTACAAAAGTACTATTACAAACTATTCTAAATCTTTCAACAGTATCTGATCATACTGGTTACTTATCTCCTGCAATTGTTAATCATTTATAGGGTAAGCGGTGACGCTTAGTGAGTTCAATAATAGATACAATATAACGTTATGCCATATATATACTTCAATATGGCAGAAGCAAAGAGAAACAAGGAACAACAAAGGCATATGTGAATCATGTGTTAAACTTTCCTTATCAATCGATGACTTGATTCAAAGATATACAATCAATGAGACATAACAATTTCCATACATGATATACATCAATAAAGCTTCGGCCCAAATGGCACAGAAGACATAAGATTTCTGATTAACATCTTGGTAGATTTCAGGCTTATAGCCCTGTCTAACCATTTGCCAATGTCATAGAATAGAAGTCATTCTCTTACGGAGACATGCTCTACATGGCCAGAGGCTACGTACCAGTACCAATGTGAATCTAAGTCCTTTCACTGATCACATGGTCAAAGGTATTACTTATGCTATTAAAATAGTGAATAAAATAATACAGGAAAATAACCCGGAATAATAACACTGAAAAGCACATAGCACATATAACACATAACATACAATTGTTCCTATATATTGAACTCACCTTGAATTAACCGGGGGTCAAAATAATAATTTGTGCAGCATTTCGGCTCTAAATATGACTTTATTCGTTGAAAACCGGGAGATTTATTGAAAAACGGGGCTCTACGAAGGTAGAGCTTCAAAAGCGAAAAGATAAATTTTTCGGGCTTCTCGGGAACTTCAGGACGTATTTCGGGTGCTAAAATTGATATCGGGGCTTCGGGGGATGTCAAAATAGCAAAAATATGAAAAAGGGGGGTGAAAATGGCTAATTTCCCATTTTCCTCGGGAGGGTTCGCAACCCTCTTATTTATAGGGCGAGGCTGCGAAGGTCGGCCGGTCAGAAGGGACACGCGGCTGCTGGAGCGAAGGCCACGAAGCGAGAAGGGAGAGCTGGCGCGCATGCGAGGCTCGGAGAGGTGGAGGGCACGCGTCGGACGGGGATTGGACCAGCGCTTCGGACAAGCTAGGAGTCATCGGCTCGGACGCGACACGCGTCGCACCTCGGACGTGGCACGACTCGGTGATGCAGCTGCTTCGTGCGAGGTGACGTGGCCGGTACTATTCATGCGAAAATTCTCGGAAAATGTGCCCCAAACTTCTAAAATCCATAACTTTCGCATATGGGCTCCGTTTTTGACGTTCTTTATATGCACGCGTAGCCGAGAATATATTCTACAACTTTCGTTTAGACTTCATTGGCTAATTTTAGCTTTATTTTTAATATTATTATTTTTAACAGACCGGGACAGGAAAATCCGTTAAAAATTCATAACTTCTTCATCCGACATCCGTTTTCGTCAGACTTTTTACCGTTGTACTACAAATGACGAGACCTTCGATTCTCATTTAGGTTGTGTCGGCTAAATATCGTTTGATCTAAAATTCGAGTTTTTAGCTGTCTACTGCTATTCCGAAATTTAGAAAAATCATAACTTCCTCATAAGTCAGGTTTTGGCGTTCTTTTTATCGAACTTCTCGGTTTAACGAATACTACGACTTTCATTTAGATCACTAAGGCTAAAAAGTAGTTTATCAAAAACTCACTTTTTACGTCATTTGGCGTCGTGTCGGTTTTGTCGCGGATCTTCGATTGGTCATAACTTCTTCGTTATAACTCGGATTTCGACGAGGTTTTTGCCTACAAGTTTCTAATGAAATTATCTACAATTTTCAATAACAAATGTTTACTTATTCCAAAATTTATATTTTCATTAAATTTTACCATTTGACATTTGATTGGAATCTCATAAGACTTCAAATACTTTCTGAATGATTCTAAGCATAGTTTTACTTCATTTCTATTAAAACCATCAGTTAGAACTCAACATTCAAATTCACATAGTATTTAACAATATTATTCATTATAAAACACAATTTAAAAACGTGTATGTTACAGGCTAGCTCAGTTAAACCAACGGAAAGATCCCTGGAGCGATTCAAATGATCAATCCAATAGAGGATCCTCCAAATTGTTGGCATGACTTGAATATACGAGATTTCTGTGATCTCAAAGAATTCAGAAATTATTCCGGAGAAGGGGTAGGAGAGCCCCGGGTGAAAGGATACTCGGGAAGACAAACCCAAATAGAAGAAATGAAATTAGGCTGAATGCTAGCATTAAAAACCTTAAAGACGATGCCAGCAGTAAAAGTTCCATACGACTTCAACATCTTAATATCCTCATAAGACAAGATCTTCTGATCCGTGAAATCATCATCAGGTATAGCAATGATGTTTGCATGAGATCGTGTTATTTTCTTGCCCATGATCAAAACTGAATAGGATCGAAAAGAAAAAGAAACAAGAAAACTACCTTCAAATGATATTCAATGAACGTCGGAACTGAGATCTAAAAGAGTAAGGTAGAACCGAAAGGTTGGGTATTCTATTTATACAGGGATCACGGAGAGGTAAAAGGTTGATGTGACCTATTCCAACGGCTAGAAATTTAACCGTTGAAATTAAAATTACCCTATCCGTTAAACTTCAAAATCTTACCTCTTTTTTATTTTTTTAATTATCCCTTTAAATATTGGTAAACTAACTTCAAAATATTTTGCAAGAATAATTTGGGGGCAGTTGTTAGGGCCAGGATCCCAGAATTACATTCAGGATCCTAAAACCTCAAGATCCTTAAACATACTCCAAGATCCTAATTATTATCATTTATTTTTGTAACATATATAACGGTTATATGCTTCTTTATTTTTCTCATATGTGCAGAAATAGTCTGCTAAAGACTTATTCTCAATGAAGAGTCATCTTGACCATGAAAAAGACCCGGAATACCAAGTCAAATAACATCTATAAGCTGATCTCGGAGGACCCCAGAATTATCAGACTTCTTTTTATTTACTTTAGACTATAAATAACACTTGTATTTCACACACAACGGACACGAGTAGCTCATCTATGATACTTGTACTTACATTTCACACATTCATCTTCGTAATCAACATTTTCAATCAATAAAATCATCAAGGCAGGTGATCATTATCACCTCCCAAGGTTTTGTGTTGGAGATCCTAGCAAGGATCAAGGGCTTTCCTTGTAAAACACTTGTGTCACTTTGATCATCATTTTGTACTTCTTTATTTTTAACATCATAGCCTCTCATACAATTTAGTTGAGTTTCACTTGTGTAATTTTTAACCAAAACACTTCTAATCTGCAAGATTAGATTAGACTGAATAGTCATCATTTGTGCTTTGACTCTGCGAGGTTTAACTCGTTCTTTATAGCTCACGGCGTCAGATATGACGTTAGCCTTTCTTGGGTGATAACGAATCTCACAATCATAGTCTTTTAGAAACTCTAAGCATCTTCTTTATCTCATGTTGAGCTCTTTCTGATGTGCTGCAGACTCTTGTGGTCCGTGAAGACTATACACTTTGTTTCGTAAAGGTAATGATGCCAAACCTTCAGGGAAAAATCTACCGCTCCTAACTCTAAGTCATGGGTGGTATAGTTGTTCTCATGCACCTTGAGTTGTCTTGAGGCAAAGACGATGACCTTCTCCCTTTGCATTAATACACATCCCAAAACACTGATGTGAAGCATCCCAATATACTATAAAGTGATCAGTACCTTCTGGAAGGGATATTATCGGTGCGCTACATAACATTTCGTTCAACTTTTGGAAATTTGTTTCCTGTTGGTCTCCCCAAACGAATTTTACTTCCTTTTGTAATGTGTTGAGGGGTTTGGCTATGTGTGACATCCCCAAAATCACGGTCAGAAAAGACCGGTTTCATTTATGCTTTTAAAATAGTTTCAGAGTAAATCCATTGATTTAAAAGAGTTGCGGAATTTGTTCCCAAAACAAAATATGATAAAATAAAGTTTATCAAAGCATTTCATCAAGAGATGCATTTTCATTATATAACGATATTTGGGATGTCATGTTCCGATAAACAGACCAAAAGCATAAACAACAAAAGATAGACCATACAACAGTTACATATAACAACTGGTCTAATATCAAAAGATCTTGATAAGTCATCCAACTTATGCTCTTGCGCCACTACCTGTAATACAACAAAACTGAGTGGGTCAGGCTTGGGAGCCTGGTGAGCATATTGGGTTTTCAACCCATAATAAATAATTATATTTAATTTCACCAACCAACAATAACCCGATTACCCATTCCCGTTATCCTCACTTTACGTCCCTAAAACAACATCTATCTCAAGGGACCTAATCTAGGAATTTCATCGGGATGCACTTTACCGCGAGGGGTTTCCTCAGCAATAAAAGTCCTAAGGCAACCATGAGGGGGATAGAGTACACCGGTGAACACATCGTTCACAACACCTAGAGGTTATTAACCTGCTAGCATTCCACATGACTGTCTAGAAAGAGTCTGTGGTCGTTATCCATACTCCGCTGAATAACTAGATCAACAACAACAACATCTAGGCCTCTCATCTGTTTATCACACACCAACTATCTACCCATGTTCTACCCAACATATTAGTAGATAAAAATATATATTTTTATACATAGTTTAAAACCTGTATAGCATTCTCATTCAATACATATTCCAAACAACAGATGAGACACATACACATAACACGTATTTCATAGAGAATAAATCATATCTATGAGATAGAAGAAAGTGAATATACATTCACACATATAACAGCAAAATATACACATAACACGTATTTTGTATAAAATACTTCATAATTATGCGTTAGAAGAAAGTAACTACACACTCACCTGATCAGAAGGTGATCGGACAGCACTACGGCTTGTAGAAGTAGTATTCTTTTGTAGATCTGGAAGATCTTCACAAAAATTGGCTTCTCGCGGGCAGAGCTTCGGCTTGGGAATTGCACTTCTCGGGATCTTCGGGGCTTCGGGACTTGCTTCGGGGCTCGGGATTGATACCGGGGCTTCGGGATATTTCTTGCACGTAAAACGAGGTAAAAACGCGAGAGAAGGAAAGAAAATAGCAATTGAAACTCGGCAGCCTCGACTTCCTTTTATAGGGGGCTGGATCCTCGATTTATGCTGGGCGTAAATCCAGGTACGCTGGGCGTAACCCGGATAAGCCCGGTGAGTCCCCCCCTTTGGATAATATCCGAATTTATATTTAAATTTTATATTTAATTATTTAATAAATTTCAAAAATTCATATCTTCCTCATACGAACTCCGTTTTCGACGTTCTTTATATCCACGCGTAGGTGAGACTACACTCTACAACATTCGTTTAGACTCCGTCGGCTAATCTTGATTTTATTTTTATTTTTTATTTTTAGTAGGCCGGGACAGGAAAACTCCGTTATAATTTCATAACTTCTTCATCTGACGTCCGTTTTCGTCTGTATTTTCACCAATGCACTACTATCAATGAGATCTTCGATTCTCGTTTAGATTTTTTTGACCAACAATCACTCGATCTCGAATTTGAGTTTCGGGCTGCATACTGCTAAGCTGAAACTTCGAAAAATCATAACTTCCTCATACGAAGTCAGATTTGGGCATTCTTTATATGCACGCTCTCGGTTTAACGAACTCTACAACATTTGTTTAGATCACTAGGGCTAAATATCGCTCTATCTTAATTTCGTATTTTACGTCATTCAGCGTCGTGTCGGTTCTGTTGTGAAACTTCGACATATCATAACTTCTTTGTTATAACTCGGATTTTGGCATTCTTTATATATTCGGAAACCTCGTTTCAACTACTACAACATTATCCATAGATATCGGCTTTATCTAATATTTCATTTTGACGCTTATTTTCATACTTAATTCAATTAAGTCACACAGTTAAGCACAAAACACATAATACTCAAATAATACACTCCTATTATTTCGAAACGGTTTACAAAGGTTAACCTAGACTATTACATCAACATTAATGACAAGCCCAGAAACACAGGCATTACAATTCTCTCCACCTTAGAATGATTCCGTCCCCGGAATCACACATCAACAAACAAATGCGGGTAGCGACTCATCATGTCACTCTCCGTCTCCTAGGTGAGATTTGGCCCATTCGTGTGTTTCCATCGGACAAGCACTAACTCGACCATCTTGCGTCGCAACTTCTTAGTCTTTCGGTCAATGATTGCCTCTGGTTCTTCAATTAACCTTTTGTTCTCATCAATTCTCAACTCCAAAAGTGGAATTATGTTGGGAACGTCTCCCTTGAACTTCCTCAAATAACACACATGGAAAGTGTTATGAATTCCATTCAGTTCTTCGGGTAATTCAAGCTTGTAATCTTGGTTCCCAACCCTTTGAAGAACTTTAAACGGTCCAATAAACCTTGGACTTAATTTTCCCCTTTTACCAAATCTTATATGTCCCTTCCACGGCGAGACTTTAAGCAAAACCGAATCTCCAACTTCAAAAGTCATCGTTCTTCACTTGTTGTCAGCATAGCTCTTTTGACGATCCTGAGCTGCTAACATTCTCTCCCTAATTATTTTCAACTTTTCCGCAGTCTGATGGACTATCTACGGTCCCATAAACTGCTTTTCCCCAGCCTCAAGCCAACAAGACGGCGTACGACACTTCTGTCCATACAAAGCTTGATAAGGTGCCATCTTTATGCTCGAGTGGAAACTATTATTGTAGGAAAATTCTACCAAAGGTAAATGTTCATCCCAATTACCTAGGAATTCCAGAGTACATGCTCTCAGCATATCTTCAAGTGTTTGTATCGTTCGTTCGCTCTGACCATCAGTCTGTGGATGGTAAGTGGTACTCAAACACAACTTGGTACCCAATTCCTCTTGTAGACTTCTCCAAAATCGCGAGGTGAAACAGCTGTCACGATCTGACACAATTGTTAACGGAACACCGTGAAGCCTCACAATTTCCTTCACGTAAGAATTCGCAAGCTTATCCATAGACCATTTCTCCTTGGCTGCTATGAAATTCACACTCTTAGTGAATCGATCAACGACCACCCAAATCATGTCGTGACCATTCTTTGTTCTGGGTAGTTTAGTGACAAAATCCATAGCAATGTCTTCCCATTTACCAATAGGCACATGTAAAGGTTCTAAACTCCCGTATGGTTTCTAATGTTGTGTCTTGACTCTAGCACAAGTCACACACTCGGCCACATACTTTGCAATATCAATCTTCATCGTCGGCCACCAGTAATAGGGTCTCAGGTCCCTATACATTTTAGTGCTACCGGGATGAATCGAGTACATGATTTTGTGAGCTTCTTCCATCAGAAGATCTCTGACTCCTCCTGTCTTAGGTATCCAAATCCGATCTTGGAACACCTTCAGTCCATGACTGTTTATACCGAACACCAACGTTTTGCCCAAACATTCTTCCTTTCGGTCATTCTTCTCAGAAGCTTCCTCTTGAGCTTTCTTTATACTTTCCACTATTGTCGAGACAACTTCAATTCTCAATGCTCTTGGCCTCTTCCTTTCAAGATTGACTTTCCGACTGAGAGCATCAGCAACAACATTTGCTTTACCGGGGTGGTAAAGTATCTCACAGTCATAGTCCTTGAGTAATTCTAGCCAGCGTCGTTGCCTCATATTCAATTCTTTCTGATTAAAGAGATATTGGAGACTCTTATGATCACTGAAAAGTTTGCACTTCGTGCCATAGAGGTAATGCCTCCATATCTTTAGAGTGAAAACTACCGCCGCCAACTCTAAGTCATGAGTCGGGTAGTTCTTTTCATGCTCTTTCAACTGTCGAGACGCATATACGATGACCTTTTCCCTTTGGGTCAAAACACAACCCAACCCAACACCTGACGCGTCGCTATAAACAGCGAAGTCTTCAAATCCATCTCGTAGAGAAAGTATCGATGCCTCGCATAGTTTCTTCTTTAGCTTCTCGAATGCTTCTTTATGCTTATCACTCCAAGCATAAGTAGCTCCTTTATGGGTCAAAGCTGTTAATGGAGTAGCAATCGAAGAAAAGCCTTGGATAAACCTTTGGTAATATCCGGCTAATCCTAAAAAGCTTCGGATCTCCGTGGGACTTTTCGGTTGTTCCCACTTCATCACAGCTTCAATTTTTGCTGGATCAACCATTATCCCTTCTTGGTTGACCACGTGACCCAAGAATTGGACTTCTCGAATCCAAAAATCACATTTGGAGAACTTAGCATACAGCTTCTCCTTCTTCAATACTTCTAACACTTCTCGCCAGTGTCTGCCACGCTTCTCTTGGCTTTTCGAATAAATCAGAATGTCATCTATGAACACTATCACAGATTTATCAAGGAACGGATTACAAACTCTGTTCATTAAATCCATGAATGTTGCTGGAGCATTGGTTAGTCCAAACGACATAACCAAAAACTCGTAGTATCCATATCGTGTTCTGAATGCAGTCTTCTCTATATCCTGCTCTCTTACTTTCAGCTGATGATATCCTGACCTAAGATCGATCTTCGAGAAATAGCTCGAACCTTGTAGTTGATCGAACAGGTCATCAATCCTCGGCAATGGATATCTATTCTTTATTGTTTCCTTGTTCAGATCTCTGTAATCGATACACATTCTCATACTTCCATCTTTCTTCTTCATGAATAACACCGGAGCTCCCCAGGGTGATGAACTAGGTCTAATGAAACCTTTGTCCAATAACTCTTGAAGTTGCATCATCAGCTCCTTCATCTCCGTCAGTGCTAATCGATAAGGTGCTTTTGCTATAGGCGTCTTCCTTGGTAACAAGTCTATTCTGAACTCCACTTGTCTATCAGGCGGTAATCCAGGAAGATCTTCGGGAAATACTTTCGGATAATCACACACGACAGGAATGCTCCGCATCTCCTTTTTCTCCTTCTGAGCATCGATCACGAATGCTAGATACGATGTACATCCTTTGGCCAAACACTTTCTGGCTTTCATCAATGAAATTATTCCAGAATTTACTCTGCGTTTATCTCCATACACCATAAACGACTCTTTCCCAGGCGGGTTTACTTTGACTATCTTCTTCTTTCACAATATCTCGGCGTCATTGGCGCTAAGCCAATCCATTCCAAGCACGATGTCGAAACCGTTAAGTTCGATAGGCAATAATTCCTCGTGAAACTTATCCCCATTCAAGTCAATTAAGATGTTTTTCAAACGATGGCTAACAGGTACAAACTTGCCACTAGCAACTTCGACTAATAAAGCATTATCTAGTCTATCCACATGCAAAGCTAGTTTTCTACCAAATTCATGCGAAATAAAGGAGTAGTTGGCTCCAGAATCAAATAAAATTTGGGCAGGCAATTCGTTAACGAGAAAGGTACCTGAAGCGACATCATCTTCATCTTTAGCAGCTTCCAGTGTCATCTGGAAGGCTCTCGCCTTCGGCTTTAGCGGAATGTTGGGTCTTGCTGCCTCCTTCTTTTTCGGGCAGTCCCTAGACATGTGTCCCTCCTCACCACAACCATAGCAAACTTTCTTGGTGAGAGTGCATTCGTTGGCAAAATGCCCTGACTTTCCACATTTGAAGCATGTGGCCACTACGTCACATTTTCCGTGATGCTTCTTCTGATGAGACAATGAATCAAGTATTGAACGAATTAGAGAGTAAATTTAAAGTAGAATTGAAAGATTTGAACACCGATGTAAATATGATCTGTTTGGCTCTATTACGCTTTTGCAAATTTTACAGAGTACAATGAATATTCTGTAAAGACTTCGTTTCTAAGACACTAGTAACCACTCCTATTTATAGAAGAGAAAAGCGTACAAAAATATACTAAGGAGTAAACATGAAGCTTCGAATATTATGCCCTAGTAAAATACATTATAAAAATGTTCGAAGACCCAAAATACAAACTTCGACTATTACAACATTTCGACCCTAACAATCTCCCCCTTTGTAATCAAAGTCGAAGTCTTTAGTTTGTAAGTAGAGTAATGGAGTACAGCAAAACTCTTCGAACCTCAGTATACCAAGAAATAATTTTCTTCAATTCCTTCTTGTCTCCTTCATTGTTCTTTTTGCAGTGGTTCATACGAACAATCAAGTTCGTATATTGAGATGTAGAATATCTCTCCACTTCGCTAGCTTGGAACAAAAACCGCTTCGCTTTTCCAGCTTTATCCTTTCCAGCAAAAACTATTCCAAATGGCTTTAAACATATTTCTCCATCAGCATATTTCTTTAACTCAGTCTGAGTCAACGAAGGAGCCATTGGAACTTTTACTTCCATTCCCTTTGCAGTAGCCAACTCCACATCAGTCAGTGCTAGGCACTCATAATAATTCTCAATGAAGATTTTGATGTGAGCAACTCCAAGTTTGAATTCCTCTGGATCTGTGTTTTGTAGAAAAGAAAAGGATTTGTCTTTCAGAAGCAATGCCACTTGTATAAGGTCATACAAGTTCATCAGAGGAAAATCTGCAATAGTGAATTCGCATGTTTTTCCATTTGCCCTGGCCACAATATATTTAACATTTTGAACAATGTTTTCAAAGACCACATCCTTTTTCATGCTTATCACCTTCTTGATCTTGATCAGTGACCATACATCCTCAGGGGCTTTGCCAAGTACTGCATGAAAACGAATTTTCATATGAGTCCCTTCATCTTTTTCTTTGAAATTCCCTTCAGCTTTGAACTGAGGCATGATGAACATCATCTCATTTATAGGGAAATCCAACTGGCATGCATCAGTGTTTGTAACCACATAACTCTGTTTTGGCTTCTTATCAAATGAGTACATGTGCTTAAAGGCAACCAAGGCTTCGATTGTTTCATAGTTGTAATGTTTTGCTGGATCACCTTTATTCATGCCCTTCGGATCACCAGCCCTCTGAGTCATGATGCTTTGAATAAGCCTCATTTTCTCGAGTTCAGCTTCAGCTTCAGCCTTCTTTTCTTCTTTAGATTTTTCAACCAGAATTGATTTTCCTTTGTCTTTCGAAGCAGATTTTTCAGTTACGTCTTTTAGCTTCGAACCACTTCCACCAGATTCCAAAGGTTTACCAATTACAATTCCTTTCGAAATTGTTCTTGTAATTGGTAATGTTGTTACGATTGTTGAGGTCACTGGTTGAGCAGACACAATTACTGGTTTTGTTGAAGGGATGCTAGATGGAAATACCTTGCCCACCACTTTCGCTTCTTCTTCTGTTGACTTCCTTTCTCCCCCTTGCACCCCTGTGAAAACAGGAGGGGCAGTAGTTGTGGGAAGAAGACTGGATATGCGAAATAGTGGAGCAAGTTGCTTGTTAAGTATGGCTTCGAACTGCACAAACTTCTGGGATAAAAATTCTGGAGTAATCAACGGTGACGAAACCGGTTTCGTTGAGATCTCCTTCAACTCCTTTAACAACTTGATCACACCTTCAAAATTTTCACTTTCAGATTTGGAGATTTGAGTTATTTGAGGACTCAAACCTTCGTATAGCTTGACAAATCGAGTGACAGCATCACAAATGATATCGACCTTCTGATTCAAGGACGCATAATCATGTTGAACAGATAGAATTTCCTTTTTCATGTCTTCACGAAGTTCGTGAATTTGGGAGTTAACATCCTCCCTCACTTTCTTGACTTCCTGAACAAAAAGAACATGTCGTTCTTTTGTTATGCTTCGCAGATCCTTAACTTCTCCCATAGAATCAGATCTGAGAGTTTTAACACGAAGCTCAGAATTCTGATTAACAATTTTTTATTGCTTCATTGTCATTAACATATGATCAGGAAATTCTTCTTCTTCATCATGAAACTCTAGGTCTTTGAATGTTCCACCAAACCCTTCATTATCAGTTTCAGTGGGTGAAGATGGTTTGGGTGTATCAGTGGATTGAGATGAAAAAATGGAAGTAATTGGTTGATTGATGATATGTTCAAAGGTTGGTGAAACAGTGGTTGATGCGAGAGGAATAGTAGATGTTGGTGTAACAGAAACCAATGATTCGAAAGGAGTAGAGATAATTGGACCTTGATCTGCATCTTTCGAACCACCTTCACCCATGTTGACATTTGCATCCGTATCAGATACGTGTGCAGGGATGCCTGAAGTTCGAACCTCCTCAAAAATTGACTTGGCAATCGAAACTTCGGGTGGTATGATAACAGTCTTCTCAGGAATGGAACTTGTAATGATAGAAGTGAACTCTGGAGTTTCTGGTATTCGTTCATCCTCTTCTGTAGACTCAGTAGATAAAACAATCTTTTGAGTCTTCTTCATCTTCTGCTTTTTCGGTTGTGACAAGTGTTTTGCCATATCTTCTGCTGCTCTTTTCTTGGATCCGGGAGAAACAGGAACAGGTACCTCACGAATTAAAACTCCTTGGTGAGTAATTTGAGGCTTGCGAATCAACTTCTGTGATGGTGACTTTCGTTTGTGAGTGGATTTCATCTTGATTCTTCGAAACATCCCTGTTTTCGAAGGAATAATCACGTTCTCTTGAGTCTCTTCCACTATTGGCTCAATCACTTGTGTTGCTTCAACTGTCATTGCAACATTTTCTGTCTTCTTCTTTGAAGATTTAGAGGATGTTGAACCCTTCGTTTTCTTTTCAGGTGAAGCAGGATCAGCTTTCTTCGACTTTTTGGTCTTCTTTTCGTCGCCTGGCAACAAAATTCCCGTAGGAATAAAAGAATCGAATGTTTTCAGATATGCAATCAAAACAGGATTCGTAGGATCCACCCTTTTAAACATCGCGTCTGGAATCGGAGCAACGTTTGGAAATTCATCATCATTGTCAACAACTTCCTTCGGAAAGTGATAAGATTGAAAAGTAACCTTCTCTTCTTCATTTGAAACCAAGATGCCTTCCTTGTTGTAAAAATGTTGCAGAATTAGACTCCAGTACCTAGCACACGAAATGCCATGAACAACATTCGTATGTTCTACTCCTTTTTGGAATTCCTTCCATAGCTGTGTAGAGTAGTCTGCTGGAAGATCATAGTATAAACCAGCCACCATGGCATAAACCTCCATCCTTCCTTTATCTAATCCAACTGTTCTTCCGGTTAAACAACGCAAAAATATCCCAAACAAAAAATTTCATACTTTTGGAAGACCAGACTTCTTAAAGTCACTTATCTTTGACAATGGGGGCTGATATCCCATTTCATTAAACATATGAATTATTTGGGAGAATTGAAATTCAACAAAAGGAGGTGTATTTGGAATGTCAAGAATCTGACAAAACAGTTTCTTGGAAAGCCTAACCTTTTTGTCATTGATTAGGTGAAAAGTAATCGAATCAGAGGCTTTGTTGTATGTGGCAGTAGATCCTGCTTGAGAAAGCCAGGATACCGAAACAGAAAAGGAATTGAACATTGCTTTGGATAAAACAGAGTGTTTTAAAGAAACAATAAGCATCTTGAATTCTTCTGGACATTGAGAAAGTTCACCATCCACATAATAATTGGTAGATTGAATCTTCATAACTGGTGTAGAAGAAGTATCTTCAGTAGAAGGATCGACATGAGCAGTAGTCGCCATTGTTAGGGTTTGAAAAAGATGAAGAACAGAGAATTTGAGAAGTTTTGAGTTTTGATCGCATAAACGTATAAAGTACTCTTGAACCCCCTTTTATATGTAACCCTAAATGATTTGAATTTGAAGCGGGATGCATTTAATGAGATCCGACGTGGCACCTTGAAAATCGGACCTGTACAGCGGAAAGGTAGCCATGCGTCAAAAAGTGTCTGTCACATCACCTGGAAAACCGGACAAAATACCATACGTCACGTATACACAGCCTGCCATTATCCCCTTAATAGAATTGTAACCGTTAGAACCCTTCGAATGGAGGCAAGGCTCTTTCACTTTTGGGATAAAAAGCGAAGTCATTTGCCAGATGTTCGAAATCATCAGCCTGAGTTGGTATTACTCAGAACCTCAAGGATTTTGTGTGTGTAGTGTGCCAAAGAAAGTTTAGACAAGAAACAACAATTTTTTTTTTTTTTTTTTTATTTTTTTTTATTTTGTGATGTCAAAAATTTAATTTGACACGAAGGCAGTTAAACCCCGGGCAAAGGTTGCTTCGTTAATCATCAAGAGAGATGATCAACAGCTTGTGTATGTTCCCGTGAATTACAATCGAATACTTTCTGATAAGTATTAAAGGGCTTCTTTTAAGAATGCTTCGTGGGTAGGTTCAAAATTTCGTTACATGTCAACCTAAACATAAGGTGATAAAGTGTAACAGAAATTACTTGTATGACCAGTGTAGTCAGTGACAAGTCGGCTTTGAAAAATTTTAACATGACTAGGACATTCGAATGAAACTCACACGGAAATCATATTCATAAAAAATTTGTATACTGGATCTTGTTGGGTAACAAACATCGTGGGTTTCGAATGCTTGATCAAGACCACTCATTCGAAATGAATATGATTTGGAGTTTCGAACATTGGTACAGAAACAAAAGTTTCGTATATATCTGCAACAATGTTCCCCGTCAATTCCTTAATTTGTAAGATTTTTGGGTTTCACTTCCATCACGGACTCATGATGTCAGATCATAAACACATAGTTTTTATATATCTAAGTCTCGATGGGTTTGATCAGAGACCTCTCGGATATACGTCTTTGTGTGTGATCGTGTAAGAATGTTTTGGATGAAAAAGATTTGTGTAAGACACAAAAAGTACCTCTGTTATGTTTTGGACCAAACAGGAAACTCTTAACTCATTGTGAGAAGAGTAAGGTAGCTCAGAGACTAATGTGAATATAAGCCTGATTGGGAAGAAATTTTCGTACGAAACATTTCATTAAGGCTTTCGTACACACACATTGAGTCATGGAGGCTTTGGACGACATGCAGCAGCATGCTTCTAGGGACAACCTAACTAATTCGAATAATGAAAAACATATTAATTCATACGAAAAATTTTACCTGACCCTAAAACTGCCTGCATTGTCCCCTCTGAATCATCATCATAATCTGCAACAACAGTCTAAAAATAAAAATATTTTTGTTGTTTTGAATTTTTTTTTTTTAAATAAAGACCGAACAAACAAAAATCTTTTTGGATTTTCGATTTTTCGAAAATTTAAGGACAAAACAAAAGAAAATCTTTTTGAATTTTTGATTTTTCAAAAATTTAAAGACAAAACAAAAGAAAATCTTTTTGAAATTTTGATTTTTCGAAAATTTAAAGACAAAACAAAAGAAAATCTTTTTGAAATTTTGATTTTTCGAAAATTTAAAGACAAAACAAAAGAAATTGTTTTTGAATTTGTTGCAAACAGACGAATATTTGGCATTCCTTGAAGAGTGACAAATGTACGAATTCGAAGCATTCGAAGCGTTGACTATGAACAGTAACCATTAACTCAACGCTAAAAATAAGTGACAATCATGCGAATTCGAAGCGGTCGAAGCGTTGACCATGAACAGTAACCTCTGAATGCTGAATGACTTTGTGTTATCTTTTATTCAGCGCCTCTGATTCATTCTTTTTCGCCTATCATTCTTCTTTTTCGCATGGAACAGAATTGCCATCGATCATTCCAAGACCTTCTATTATTCGCATTAGAGATTTTTCATCCAAAGCTTTCGTGAATATATCAGCTAACTGATCAGTTGTTTTCACGAAATGTACTTCAATGTTTCCATCCTCCACGTGATCTTTAATGAAATGATAACGAAGAGCTGTGTTTAGTCTTTGAATGCTGTACAGGATTATGACAAATTCTTATTGCACTTTGAGAATCACAATATAATGGAATCTTTTTCATATTAATTGCATAATCACGCAATTGACTTTGGATCCATATTATTTGCGAAGTGCAAGCAGCAGCAGCCACATATTCTGCTTCAGCTGTGGAAATTGACACACACGTTTGCTTTTTCGACTGCCAACTGACTAATTTGCCATCAAGAAATTGACATCCTCTACTTGTGCTTTTTCGATCAAGATTACAACCACCCAAGTCTGCATCTGAGTATGCTTGAACGAAGAATCCAGTTTTCGAAGGATACCACAATCCTAACGAAATTGTGCCTTTAAGGTAACGAAAAATATTCTTCACTGCAGTAAGATGTGGTTCGCGTGGATTAGACTGATACCTAGCACAATTACATACAGAAAACATGATATCAGGTCTACTTGCTGTTAGATAAAGTAATGAACCAATCATGCTCCTATACAACGTTATATCAACAGCAGGTTTGTCCAACGATGGTGTTAGCTTTATGCCTGTTGCCATTGGTACACGAAGCTTTGTGCTATTCGTCAATCCAAACTTTTCTAACAGATTTTTCGTATATTTTTCCTGATTAATGAAAATCCCTTCTCTGTTTTGACGAATATTCAATCCAAGGAAATTATTGATTTTTCCCATCATGCTCATTTCATATTTGCTTTTCATCAATTCTTCGAATTCTCTAGACAAAGCAGGGTCAGTCGAGCCAAAAATAATATCATCAACATAAATTTGAACAAGCATTAGATGATTCCCCACTTTCTTTCGAAATAATGTGGGATCAACTGATCCTTGTTTAAATTTAGATTGTTTCAAAAATGATGTAAGTGTTGCATACCATGCTCTTGGTGCTTGTTTCAGACCATAAACTGCCTTATCTAAAATATAAACATGATTAGGATATTCTTCGTTAATAAAACCTGGGGGTTGTTCCACATAAACTGTTTCTTCAAGCTCTCCATTGAGAAATGCACATTTCACGTCCATTTGATAAACATCAAAATCTTTGTGAGCTGCATAAGCCAAAAATATTCGAACCGCCTCGAGTCTTGCGACAGGGGAAAAAGTTTCTTCATAGTCAATTCCTTCTTGTTGTGAATATCCTTTTACAACAAGTCTGGCTTTATTTCGAATAATGTTTCCATCTTTGTCGGTTTTATTTTTAAAAATCCATTTTAACCCGACAATCGAAACATTTTCAGGTTTAGGAATTAATCTCCAAACCTTGTTTCGTTCAAATTCAGACAACTCCGATTGCATTGCAACAACCCAATCTGAGTGTTCCATTGCATTCTTAATTGTTTTTGGTTCAATTTTAGAGATGAAAACATTAAACATGCAAAATTCTTGATGAGTATTCAATACCTCATTCTTTGCACGAATTTGAGCTCTTGTCAGAACTCCCTCTTGTGGATTCCCAATAACTTGATCCTTCGGATGGTCTCTTGTCCATTTTTCCATGGGTGGATATGCTGGATCAAATTCCAAAGGGGCATCTTTGTATATTTCATCATTTTCTGAGCTTGCATTCGAACAAGCATCATCAACATTATGCTCCCCCTCAACAACATGCTCCCCCTCAATTTCAGCATTCAATTGTTCTTTCTCCCCCTCGAAAGAATGCTCTTCATTATCTAAAGTATTCGAATCCAATTGCTCCCCCTCCAGTGGACTATCACTCATAGTTTCTCCTTCTTGAGGAGTCGATGGTGAATCATCAGTAAGTTTTGAAAATTCTGTTATGTGATTATCAGGAGCATGAACTTCAGCATCAACTGTATGATCTGAAATTCCAAAAATCAAATCATAATCAATATCATCCATTTGTATAGATTCAGTTTCAACTTGTGTTTCTTGTAAAATTGGATGATTCGTAAATCTATGCTCATTTGATTTAACATAATAATCATCGAATGTGAGATTGAACGTTTCTTCCACTTTTCGTGTTCGCTTATTTAACACTCGATATGCCACTGAATTGTGCGAATATCCAAGAAAAATTCCTTCATCAGCTTTTGCTTGAAACTTCGAAAGATGATCCTTGAGATTCATAATAAAACACCTACATCCGAAAACATGAAAAAACTTCACATTAGGTTTACGATTATTCAGAATTTCGTATGGTGTAATATTAAATCGACGATGAATGAACGATCTGTTTTGAGTAAAACATGCAGTTGAAACAGCTTCAGCCCATAGATATTGAGGTAAATTCGCATATGCCAACATGGTTCTTGCTGCTTCGCATAATGAGCGATTCCTTCGTTCTACAACACCATTTTGTTGTGGTGTATATGGTGATGAAAAATTATGCGAAATTCCTTTGTCCACTAAAAATGAATCTAGAACTTTGTTCTTAAATTCAGTTCCATGATCACTCTTGATTTTTCTAACAGTCTTCTTCAACGTGGTTTCTATCTTTTTGATAAAGTCAATCATAATTTGTGCAACTTCAGATTTGAGCCTGAGAAAATAAATCCACGTAAATCTGGAAAAATCGTCAATAATAACTAAAATGTACCGTTTATTGTTGAATGTTGAAACAGTCGAAGGACCACACAAATCAATATGTATCAACTCAAGAGGTGCAACAATTTTCGAATCAATTGTGATTGGATGACCTTGTTTATGTTGCTTTCCAACTTCACAAGCTGCACATAAAGAATCATTGTCAAATTTAAGTATAGGTAAACCTCTTACCAGATCTTGTACCACAAGTTTATTTATGTTTCGAAAGTTGAGATGTGAAAGTCTTCGATGCCATAACCAGCTTAAATCAGATGTAGCTTTCGAAAGAAGACATACTACTGGTTTGCCTACAATTGGATTGATGTCCAAAGTGAACATGTCACCTTTCCTTTTAGATTTCAGTAATATTTCGTTTGTGTTAACATTCGAAATAACACTTCCTTCTTCGTTGAAAAGAACTTGATTGCCAGTGCCCACAACAAGTTGAGAAACACTAATCAAGTTATGTTGAAGACCTTCAACATATGCAACACGATTCACTATGAATTGTCCATTTGTGATTTTTCCATATCCCATGACTTGACACTTTTGATTGTTCCCAAACTTTACTACTCCAACATTTTTGAGACTTCGAAAATCTCTTAAATTCTCCTTCTTTCCAGTCATGTGACGAGAGCAACCACTATCAATGTACCATTTGTTATCATATTGCTCGTCACACAATACCTGCAATCAATGAAAAATTTTAGGTACCCAAGGCTTTTTGGGTCCTTGGAAATTAGATTTCAATTTCGAATGAAATGAAGAACTTTTAACCCAATCACAAACTTTGGTTTTGAGACTATTAATTAAGTTCACTTCATCATCTAAAGGAACTGAAACATAAGTGTTTGATAGTTTCGAATGTTCACTGACTTTTCCCTTCGTATCTTGAGTTTGTGATTGAACAGTCTTCGCTTTTGTGACAGGTCTCCATGTTTTGACTGAGATATTCGAATCCTTAGATGATGAGCTGCCATTCGAAGAAGTATTGACATACTTTTCGTATGCTTCATGAATTTTCTCTTTTGAATATTTATTTGACTGATACATTTTTCCTCTTCCGTCAAGCCAATGATCAATGTTCTTCCTTGAAGTCATTCCTTTTTCCCGTGACGTCCTCATAGTTTCTTTCTTTGTGTAATTAGGAAAATTTTGCTTTTGAGGTACAAAATCAACTTTGGGTTTGGTAACATAAGAGTAAGCATAGGATGTATCAATTTTTGATTTAAAATGTTGACGTTGAAAAACTTTTTGATTTGAATTGGATCTTTCTGAAAAATCTCTTGTTTTGTTAGTTTCAGAAACTTTCGAAAACTTTGTTTGCTTATGTACTTCAGACCTTGTTTGATTTGATTGAGATGATTGTTAAGTTTTTGAAAAAGAATCATTTTTAACTTTGAAAACCTTTTTGATGGATTGTGATTCAGACATCTTTTGAGACTCAATATTTTGCCAAAATATTTTCTTTCGTGCTTGTCTTTTTGAAATGTTGTTTTCCTTCGAAAATTTCTCAATTTGATCTTTAAATTCCTTAGAGTTTAATTTGACAACTTTTTCATTTTCCTTTTCAACACGAATTACTTTCTCTTTTTCAACTTTTGATTTTTCAACCCATTGTTTTTGTGGTTTTTGTCGTTGAAAAATATATGAATTCTTTGTTAAGTTGTTTTCAACTGTGTTTTGATTTGCGAAAAAACCTTCCTCAGTTGTTTTTGAATTATCCTCCTCGACCATCTTCTTGAACTCTGGTTTGATATTCTCAACATTTCCGGTAGTTACGAAAACTTGATTTGGAAAAATGACATCATCTGTGCATTTGAAATTTGGAAAAACCACCGTGTTTGTTTCAAGATAATGTTCACCTTTTTAATTCATCACATTTTCGAACTTTTGTGTATCACCATACACTTGGTCAACAACTATTCGTGGAATTACTTCTTTCTTTGAAGATTTCTTTTCTTTCGAAACTTTCTCTACATCTTCATCATCACTATCATCAGTTTGGTAATCTTTGAGATCCACGAAGTTCATTTCACTAACTTTTGAAGTTGAGAGAATATCAGTTTCTTTCTCAACTATCAAATCCTTAACTTTTTCTTTCCCTTTAGAATTCGAAGCAACATTAACAATAGACAACTGAGAACAATCAACATCTTCAAACTCACTAATTTCACTAATATTGTCAGAATTATCTTCAATATCAGCAAAATTAGATTGAGAATCAGATGATGAATTCTCAGTCTTTTTCAAAATGTGAATTTGTTCAGATTTAGTCAAAGTATCATTTACAATGTTAACTAAATCATTCGAATCAAGACATTCATCAACTTTGACAATTCCATATCTATACTTGTCATTCGGAACTTTGTCAAAATCAGCTATTTCTTTTTCACAGTCATACGAAATGTTATCTACCTTAGCTCTTTCATAAGCTAAAAATGGCAGCAATTTTCTATGTTGTTCTTTACTGATTTCGCATGAATGATGAAGTTCAGTTATTTTCCCATATAATCTTTTACCAACATTACAGTAAATGTTTCTTTATGCTAACAACAGTTTATTATCACTAGATAAATTGTCCCTATCAACCATGATATTCGTTATTTGAAGTTCTAGACAATCTATCTTAGTGATTTTCGAATCTAATTTCTTCTGTGTCTCTAGCAATTGCATTGAAAGCTTCTTAGCCTCATTGCTAGCAGATACCACAATCGAATCAAAATAAGTAACAGTTTCATCAAAAGATACTAATTCAGAATTATAAGCATGTACTGGAATATTAAAAGATTCAAGAATGTTTCGTACCTTTGTGGTCATTGGTGATTTGTCAGCAGCTTTTGATACGAAGCATCTTCCATGCACTTCGTATGTTTCCTCCTCTGATTCTTCCTCCATTTTTGCAAACATAGCTCCATGGGTTGGATTTCGCATTTCCTCATCATCTGATCCAGATGACCAGATTTGATAAGTACCATCTTCATCCTCATTCGCACCCTTTGCAACCAGAGACAAATTCTTGGCTTTCGCACGAACCTCCTCCAACTTTTCAGCATAGTACGCCTCATCCTTGACCTTATTCTTTCTCTCATCCTTCTTTCGAAGCATACAGTCATTAGCAAGGTGATTAGCACCATTGCAATAATGACAATCAATCCCAGCATCACCCTTTAGCTTCTTCTCAGACTTTCCCTCAACAGGCTTCGAATCTTTCATCTCATCTTTCTTTTTCTCTTCCCCAGCACTTTTACTCAGAAAGTTCCCTTTTGTCTCAAACGACTTTGCCTTCGGATTGAAAGGCTTTTTGAAGAACTTTTTCTCATGATTGTTTGAATAAAAGGCAACTGCCTCATCATCTGAGTTCATGATGAACCCTTCATCTTCATCTGAAGCATCTTTCTCAGCATCTTTTTCAGAGATCTTCGAAACCAAAGCTAGTGGACCTCCCAACATAGCCTTCGATTCTTCAGCTATTTCGTTCACTTCGCTTTCATGAGTCTTAAGTTGGTTGTACAAGTCATTCAATGTTGACGTATCAAAGCTCTGTTGATTCTTCACCATCATGCTCACACTACGCCATTCCTTTCGAAGTCCCATAACAAATATCAGATTGAATTCCATGGCTGAGCTAGTGATACCATATCGATTGCATCGATATATCAATTCATTAAGACGATCGTAATAAACTTCAATTGTTTCACCATCTTTCTGTCTGAAGTCCTTCAGCTCTACTAAACATTGCTTCACAGAATTAACTTTCGTCTTCTCACTTCCCTGAAATTTTTCCTTGAGATTGTTCCAGATTTCCTTTGTAGTTGTACAACTCCTCACGTAGTTGTAAACAACTGGAGGCAAAGCTCCTCTTAGCTCTCTTACACACCTTTTCTCCAGCTTTTTCAGACGATCAGATTGATTTTCAACTTCAGAGTTTCCAGAGGAAGAACCAATTGGTTGAACATTCGATGGTGGATTGAGATTGCCAGAAATGCAATTCCACAGTTCTTCATCCAATCCATTGAGATAATCCTGCATACGATCAGCCCACTGATCGTAATACTCAGGGATGAGCATAGGAATTTTGGTGGATGATCCTAGAAGATGAGAAAATGAAGTCATGGAATTCAGATTGAATGACGCCATTATTGTACGAAATAGATCCTTGACAATTTTTGAAGAAACTTTGAGAATTTGACAACAAACTGTATGATTCAAATCACAATCACTCTTAGAACACTCGATTCAATGAATTAAGTGCAGAATCGAATCACATACTTAGATCTAAACAATTTTTCACTTTCAAAAAGTGCGGAAACTTTTGAATCAAAAAGTTGACTCAAAAACCTTTTGAACAAAGTGAAAATCAGATCAGAGATATGATTCGTGCTCTGATACCAATTGATGAGACAATGAATCAAGTATTGAACGAATTAGAGAGTAAATTTAAAGTAGAATTGAAAGATTTTAACACCGATGTAAATATGATATGTTTGGCTCTATTACGCTTTTGCAAATTTTACAGAGTACAATGAATATTCTGTAAAGACTTCGTTTCTAAGACACTAGTAACCACTCCTATTTATAGAAGAGAAAAGCGTACAAAAAATATACTAAGGACTAAACATGAAGCTTCGAATATTATGCCCTAGTAAAATACATTATAAAAATGTTCGAAGACCCAAAATACAAACTTCGACTATTACAACATTTCGACCCTAACATCTTCTTACATTTGTCGCACCATTTCGCTTCGCCTCCTCCTCCACTCGAACTAGACTTCAAGAACTTGTTTTTCTTGTTGGACCCTGAAGGTCCATCGAACTTCCTCTTTTCACCAACCTCTATCCTTTCCAGACCCTTTTCCTTCTGCTGGGCCTCCACATTCTTAGCTGCTCGAACAGCTGTTTACAGAGTGGTTGCCATCTTGACTGTCGGGCCAAAGTCGGCAGGCAGTCCATTAGCAAACCTCTCAATCTTGGAGAGTTCCGTTGGCACTAGGTACGGAAATAACTTCATTTTCTCAGTGAATGCAGTAGCATAGTTGTCTACGCTCATTCTCCCCTTCTTCAAGTTTTGGAACTCGTTGTTCAGATCAATCATATCTATCTCTGAACAGTACTGCACCCTTAGTTGTTCCAAGAACTTTTCCCATGACATTTTCAGGGCTTCTCCTCGTGGCATAGTATCCGCCAACAACTTCCACCAGCTCAAGACTCCGGTGTTCAGTTGTCTAACTGCAAAGACAGTCTTCTGTTTGTTGCTACAGTCGTAACTTTCAAATACCATCTCCATTTCGGAGATCCAATCCATAATCTCAACAGGCTTTGGGAAAACTCCGTTATAATTTCATAACTTCTTCATCTGACGTCCGTTTTCGTCTGTCTTTTCACCAATGCACTACTATCAACGAGATCTTCGATTCTCGTTTAGATTGTTTCGACAAACAATCACTCGATCTCGAATTCAAGTTTCGGGCTGCATACTGCTAAGCTGAAACTTCGAAAAATCATAACTTCCTCATACGAAGTCAGATTTGGGCATTCTTTATATGCACGCTCTCGGTTTAACGAACTCTACAACATTCGTTTAGATCACTAGGGCTAAATATCGCTCTATCTTAATTTTGTATTTTACGTCATATAGTGTCGTGCCGGTTCTGTCGCGAAACTTCGACAGATCATAACTTCTTCGGTATAACTCGGATTTTGGCATTCTTTATATATTCGGAAACCTCGTTTCAACTAATACAACATTATCCATAGATATCGGCTTTATCTAGTATTTCATTTTGACACTTATTTTCATACTTAATTCAATTAAGTCACACAATTAAGCACAAAACACATAATACTCAAATAATACACTTCTATTATTTCAAAACGGTTTACAAAGGTTAACCTAGACTATTACATCAACATTAACGACAAGCCCAGAAACACAGGCGTTACACTATGCGAGAGATATTTTCTATAAATCTCATGTAATAGCCAGCCAGTCCCAAAAATTGACGAAACTCTGTTGGGGTCTTGGGTGCTTCCCAATTATTTACCGCTTCGATCATGGAAGGGTCGATATGAATACCTCTTTTGCTTACCACGTTCCTAAGAAAACATACTTCTCTTATCCAAAATTCACACTTTAAGAATTTTGTGTACAACTTTTCTTTTCTTAAGAGCTCTAGGATCACTCGAACATGTTGTCCTTGCTCTTCCTTGGTTCGTGAGTATACCAGAATATCGTCGATGAATACAATCACGAATTTGTCTAAGTAGGGCTTGCACACTCGATTCATGAGATCTATAAAAACAGTTGGGGCATTGGTCAATCCAAAGTGCATGACCAAAAACACATAATGCATGTATCGCGTTCTGAAATCAGTTTGTGGAATGTCCTCTTCCATGACTCGAAGTTGATGATATCAAGATCACAATTCAAGATTAGAGAAATAACTGGATCCTTGCATTTGATCAAAAAGATTGTCTATTTGGGGTAGTGGACATCTACTGGGGAAGCTCCTGGAATTAGATCGATTTGAAACTCTACTTGTCGAGTTGGCGGCAGACCTGGTAGATCTTCAGGGAATACATCAGGGTAATCGCATACCGAAGTTACTTCCTCGATCTTTTTATTCTTATTTTCTTTCCTATAGATAATATGAGATAAGAAGGTGTAACACTTTTTCTACAAGTATTTTCTAGCCTTCATGTAGGATATGATCCTAATATTCCTACCGGGTTTATCACCGTAGACGATTAAGGGTTCCCCGTTTGGTAGGGGTAGACGTAATGCTTTTTCAAAGCATAATACTTCGACGTGGTTAGGGAATAACCAATCCATACCGATGATGATGTCGAAACTTCCAATGACCATTGGAGTAAGGTCGACGAGAAAATCATGATTAGAACGTTAAGGTACAGTTCCTAAGTATTTCTTGGGTACTACCAACTTGGCCGTTAGCCATTTCTACTTTATAGACTTCCCTAAGTTTACTATATGTGTGGTCTAATAATTTCCTAAATTTGAAAGTAAAATAGCTTCTATCGGCATCGGTATCAAAAAGTATATTTGCATATAAATTATTAATTAGGAACGTACATGTAACTTCTAATGGATCTTGGACGACTTCTCTGGCTCCTATCACAAATGCTCTACTCCTAGCATTACCTTCTTGTCCCTTCAGTTTTGGACAATCCATCCTGATGTGTCCAACTTCTTTACACTTGTAGCAAGCTCGCCTTTCTTTTATTGTGGTTCCTCTATTGGGTGGTGTTTTACACCTGTTGGCAAGATGACCGTTCTTGCCGCAGTTGGTGCAAATCTAACATGCTCCATTGTGACGAAACCCACACTCATTTCATTTTAGGCTACTTCCAAAGGTAGTCTCTGTCGGGGTTTTCGTAACCACCAATGCTTGAATCACTTCCTGCTTCTTTTCTGCTAGTTTCCTAGCCTTACCTTTGGACTCATTTCCAAACTTCATTTTTCTACCCTCCACCTTTGGAAGGTCAGCTTTCCGGACTGTCGTACCATGACGAATCTCTTGATTAGTCAGACTAAAGCTAGTCTCTTGGCACTGTTGAAGGTGGTTCACTTTAAGGCAGTGACTAAACCTTGGATAGGCTTAGCAAAACCCCAAATATACCTCTCTATCTTCTTATATTCCAGGGTGACCATCCAGGTACATAAGGTGGCAACGTTATTGAAATGACTTGTAAAAATGGCAACATCAGTTTCGTGCATCGTCAGATTCCATAGCTCCTGCTCTAGCTTCTGTATCTCCTCACGTGGGCAATACTCCTCAATCATGAGCTACTTTAACTCACTCCAATACATGGCATTTGCTACACTAATGCCCATGGTCTTTTAATAAGTGGTCCACCAGCTTAGGTTGCGTCTGCTAGGGTGCATGCAATGAACTTAACTTTACAGTAGTCCTAAGAAAAGCTTATCTCAAAAATAGACTCCATCTTTTCTATCCACCTAGTCAAACCAACTACGCTTTCGTTTCCATGGAAGGCTTTTGGTTTACATGTAACACCCGCTATCAAGTAATTTTACTTTTTAGACTTTTATGATTTAAAGTTTGCGTATATGGCCCATACGTTGGGAGTACAAAACGTACGTCGGGTGTAAGTCAGCAAAGCTTTGGCAGGTGAAGACTCAAGTATGCTGAGCATACATATAAGTATGCCGGGCGTACTCATGTTTTCTCCAAACCCTAATCCTTTTGGTGTAACCACTATTTAAGCAACATAAAATCTCTTGGACCTCCTCATGACTAGGGGTGCAAGTGAGACAAGACAACTCACGAGAAACTTGAGAACGACTCTGAAAGTTCTCGACTTTAATCGAGCCGACTCGAGCTTGAGCTACTCGAGTACCTTATCAAGCCGAACTTGAGTTGTAAAATTCTCGACTTGTAAAATTCGCGAGCTTAAACAAGTATTTATAAAATTATAGTTTTACCCTTTATATATATATATATATATATATATATATATATATATATATATATATATATATATATATATATATATATATATATATATATATATATATATATATCAAGATTGCAAAAATCGCTCGACGGTAGCTCGGCAGTGGACTGGGGTCAAGTGATTAATCGGCTAGGCGGAGATTAATCGGGGGATTAATCGGGGACCATTAATTATTAATAAATTAATAAATATAACATTAATCCTAAGAATATAACATTATATATAATATTAATAAATATAAAATTATATTAATTAAAAATTAATAAATATAACATTATAACATGAAACTATGATTACAAAAAACCCCTTTGATCCTTAATACATCACATCTAAATAACTAACTATTGCATTGTGAATGTTGAATGTTGAGGGAACAGGAAGAGTTTTAGAAGCTTTCTTTCTTGGTCTCCCTCTTGGCTTCTTTGGTTGATTCGTTTCAAAGGTCTGAATTGGATAGTAACCTTTAATTAGAACTTTAACACATTAACAATGAACCAAACATTATCAATCAAATTAACAGTTAACATGAGCATATTTGAGAAGTGAGTTTTATAATCACTCCACTTAACAGTTAACATGTTATGCTTAAATGAAAAACATCACTCAACCTAACTTATAAATGCTTAACATATCATTAACAGTTAACCGGTTATGCATATGTGCTTAAAAGTTAACCTGTTAAACATGGAGGATAACTCAAATTACAAAACAGCTTAATAGTTAATTAAACAATGAGAAATGGTTGGAGGAGAACTCAAATTGCAAAATTAAACAAGAAGAAGTGGAGAATTAAACAAGTTGTTTCCTGTTCCTTCCAATTAACCCTCCCTATAATCACTATTCAGTCAATTAAACAAGGAATGTGAATCAAAATTCATTGAGACAAAATATCAAACAGTTGGTGTGCACTTGTTGTGACGGATTCAACTACAAGATAAACATCGATTCAATTACACTACCCCATTATAATCCCTGAGATATCCATCAACACGGATTCAATTACAATTTGCGTCATGGATTGAAGAGCTAACCTACATAACAAATTCAAGGGAGTTGTGACAGTTTGCGATTCGGAGGGCCTCGCTGGAAAGGAATGGTGGAGCAGATCACGATGGTTGAGTCGACAATGGAGCAATTGTGGGAGGAAAATGGCGATGTAGGAACGATGGTTGAGCACGATTGAAGAACTAACCGACGATGGAGTAGCAATGGAAGGATAACGGGAAACGAATGGAATAAGAACATTTGAGATCGCGTCAACACGTTTTCTTCAGGGGTGTCATCACGTTTTCAAATCAAATACCTTCGATTCAACCTCATCTTTCTTTGATGGCTAATGGCTAACGATAGCAGGAGAGGAGTCGATGGCTAATGGTTAACGGCAGCAGGAGGAGAGGAGTCGGAGTCGAGTAGGGTAGGAGTCAGACCATCAAGAAAAATGGGGAAAAACGTAAGGCAAAGGACATATATGGAAGTGTAAAAGCTTGAGCATCCCACATCGAAGCTGGGAACATTCTATCAAAGAAAATAAACTCCATAAAAGGGAATCCTTCATATGAAAACAAATGCAATTATGTTTTAGGCTAGCTGGCTCCTTTGAGCCGGTGGGTCCTTTAGAGTCAGCTGGACCGATTTGGTCCGAGTTGGGCCGTTTTTGACCGATATTGACCAAGCCCGCCTAGCCTAACCCTCTAGCACCTATTCGTAGGCGGTTGGAGGCCGCCAAGCCTCTAGGCGCCGATTAATCGGCCGCCTAGACCGATTTTTACAACCATGATATATATATATATATATATATATATATATATATATATATATATATATATATATATATATATATATATATATATATATATATATATATATATAAACATGTTATAATTGTTGGATTAGTGTCTAAGCCCGTAACTATATTTGGTAAGTACTTGACCCGGTTGTGCATGGTCCTTTTGGGTTGCCTTCACCAAAGCAGCACGATAGGATGATTTATAAATAAAGAGGTTATTATGGTTTATTAATATATTATATGATTAATATATTAAAGGAGAAATCATATAGTTTAATTAATATTAGACAAGAATTAATTAAGAATTAATTATGTGGCTAAAAGAGATTAATTAAATAAATGGGACTAGAACTGTCAATTGTGTGATAGTTGGTTTTGGGCTGTGTATTCTTATGGATCATAGGGTGGATGAAATTAAGGTGTGTGGACTCCTTGAATTCGTCCAAGCCCTAATCTAGAAGGATCCTTGGACTGCTTAAGGCCTAAGTAATCCAGTTAGGGTTTCAGGCTATAACCCTAGCAGCTCATGTATTTAAAGGACCCAGGGGCTACAGAAATCGGCTACCAGAAACCCTAAGGAGTTCCTAGAGCCGATTTTGTGTCCTCAACCTCTCTCCATATCATCCTCATGCTTCTTGGTGTTTGTAAGCCATTAGAGGAGTGACAATTGTGACTCTAAGCTCCAAGGATAACAAGATTCAAGCTTTCAAGAAGAGGTAATTATCTAGATCTCTTTTGTATTGTCAATTTCGAATTGTATACCATAGATCTAGGGTTTGCAAGTCTTGGATGAAAAGCATGTTCATTAGAGAAACCTAGATCCAAGCATTAGGGTTTGTATGTGCACATAGGAATGTTCTTATGGCTCAAACCCATCAGTGGTATCAGATCCTAGGCTTGGCTTCTCTTGAATTTGATGCTTTGTGTTTTGATTCTAGCTTAAAATCGATTTTTTTTGCTCTCTGCCTGATGAACTCGGCGAGTCCCATTGTGGACTCGGCGAGTAGGATGAACTTGACGAGTCCATATGGGGACTCGGCGAGTCGGAGCGTCAAACAGAGGGAATTTGGGATTTCTTGTTGTTTTGCTTAAGGATAATTACCTAAATTGTTTTAGCCTAATAAATCGAATTTTATTACCTTTTTATCAATATCCTCATCAAAACAAAAGATAATTACCAATTGTTTAAATAATAATTTCCTTTTTTGATAATACTTGATTATTTAAATTAATTGTTGAATTATCTTGCAAGTAATATTGACTAGGTCAAATTTTGATAATTATTAAATTAAATGCTTAATTGAAAATTATTTGCTATTTGATCTTTGTGTTTTGAAAAAATTCAAAACTTGCCCTCAAGTTTTGAAATTTAAATTTTATGATTGAAATGTTTAATTTGAACTATTTAAATTTCAAACCCTAGAATTTTACAAGTTTAAAATTCAACCTTATACTTTATAATATTGTAAGATTAATATATATATATATATATATATATATATATATATATATATATATATATATATATGTATGTATGTATAACTTAAAATGCTATTCTTACAGTTAGTAGGCCTCATTCACGAAGCCGATCTATAAGGGGGTATAAGGTTATGGCCAATAAAATGGTCATTTAATGGGTGTCCACTCTCACCCACCGCTTCCTTGATTGGCGGAGGGTCGTTAGCCGAACGGGTAGGATAGGGCAAACCCTTCCTCATTAAAAGTATAATGAATCTATATAAAGTAACTGAATGTTTTTACAAAATTCCCAATCTTAGTTACTTTAGGCAAAGTGAATTGATGCAATCCCATGAAATTACACTTTGTACCCTTGCTAAGAAGTTAGTGGAGCGTGTGTGGTTAACCGGCACACTAATTGGTTCTAACCAAAGGTGGCAAAGGGTGACTCATTGTTTGTCATAGTTCGATGGAGCGTGTGTGGTTAACCGGCACATCGAATAGGTGACTGTAACAATGAGGGCACCATCTACATTTGCATGGTTATTCACACCCGCTTTGTGATCCTCGGCATCCCAGTCACAAACTTGAGGGGCATATCGAGATTGAAACATGCAATTGAAAAGTTCAATGAATCTCAAATGAATCTAGGAGTTTTCAATACATTTAAAACTTAACCTTCTTTTTGTTTTTCATGGTGGAGAATTAGTGAATCGTCATTCACTTACCTTCAAATTATTTGCATGTTAGATTACGGCATCCCTTTTCTAATATGTAAATAATGTTGTTGGATCCTATCCCTAATTTCTCATTTTGGGTGTTTAATTAGGGATTCATTTCTAATCAAACTTTGTTCTTTTCTTCAGATGTCGAACTCAAACAACAACAACAATTCAGGCTCAACCTCGTCCGGCTCGTTCTCACTCATGAACTTGTGTGGGAGAGTGATATTTGACGGGTCCAATTTCAATGATTGGATCCATAACATCCGAATGGTCACTCGTTACGAGGACAAAGAGTATGTCCTCGATAAGGAGCTGAAGGAGGTGAACATCAACATTGCTACTCCCGAAGAAATCGCTGCCTTTGAGGCCCATGAGCGTGATGCCACGAAAGTCCATTGCATCATGCTAGCGACCATGACTGTTGAACTACAAAAGTCCTACGAGGACTACTATCTCTACGAGATGCATCAAGACTTGGTAGACCGGTACCACCAAAGCGCGAGGCAAGAAAGGTATGAGATCATCACTTCGATGATCACTGCCAAAATAGGTAATGGAGAGTCCCTTACCGCCCATCTACAAAAGATGCAGAGATATGTTGATCACCTGCTGAAGTTAATTGTTAACTTCGATGAAGAGCTGGCAATTGACATTATCCTTCACTCCTTGCCTCCCTGCTACAACCAGTTCCGCATGACCTACCATATGAATAAGGAAGAGGTCACCTTAAGCAAGCTTCAAGGATTGCTTAGGATTGTTGAGAGCAATCTCAAGGATATGTCTGTGGCATCAACTCCCACTCCAACCGCTGCTCCTGTTTTGGCCATTGGGCAAGGGAGGGGCAAGAAGAGGAAGGATCCTTCAAAGAGCCACCACAAGGGAAAATCCCAAGATGGTACCTCTTCTAGTGGAACCAAAGTTGGTTCTACTAAGCCTAACTCTAACCCGAAGGAGGCAGAGTGCTACCACTGCCACAAGATAGGGCATTGGAAGAGAAGCTGCCCGGAATATTTGCAAGCCATCAAGGATGGGAAGATCAAGCCATCTTTCGCAGGTATTTACACAATTAAATCTAATGATTCATCGCATGATATTTCTTGGGTTCTTGATACAGGATGTGGGTTTCACATATGTTCTGATTTGCAGGGACTAAGAAGAGATAGGGATGTGGAGCGTGGAAGGATAAATCTAATCATGGGGAACAGAAGATCGTTGCCTGTCACCAAGATTGGAGTGTATTCTCTAGCGCTTAGTAATGGATTAGGATTAGATTTAAATAATTTTTGTTATTCACCAGATATGGCAAGAAACATCATTTCATTTCATGGTTTGTTTAGACAAGGATTTAGATATACATTTGATAATAAGAAAGGTTCTATTTATGCTTATCTAAATGGTGTTTTATATTTCTAAGCATTGCCTTGTAATGGAATTTATGAAACTATGATGGTTGTAGATAACCTAGGAAATGATGTGTTGTGTGTGGATTCTTCCAATAGTATGGATAAAGCATGCTTGTGGCATTGTCGTCTTGGACATGTCAACAAGAAACGCATAGCCCAACTCCAAAAGGATGGAGTGTTGGAGTCATTCGACCTTAGGGACGATGACGTGTGCGAGTCTTGTTTACTTGGAAAGATGACCAAGTCACCCTTCACTGGCACTTGTGAAAGGGGTGAGGTTCTATTGGACCTCATACACACCGATGTGTGTGGGCCCTTTAGATCAACCACAAGGGATGCAAACCGCTTCTACATAACTTTTACCGACAATTATAGCAGATATGGGTATATCTACTTAATCAAGCACAAGTCGAAAACCTTTGAAAAGTTCAAAGAGTTTAAACAAGAAGTGGAGAATCAATTGGGAAGGAAAATCAAGATGCTTCGATCCGATCGAGGAGGAGAGTACCTAAGTCTTGAATTCCACAACTACCTCAAGGAATGCGGAATAGTTTCGCAATTTACGCCACCTAGGACACCGCAGTTGAACGGTGTGGCTGAGAGGCGTAATAGAACCTTGTTGGACATGGTTCGTTCCATGATGAGTCGTGCTTCACTACCTATCTCATTTTGGGGGTACGCCTTAGAGACTGCCGCCCATATCCTTAACTTAGTCCCTACGAAGAAGGTTGCCAAAACACCTCACGAAATGTGGACAGGGAAGGCTCCCTCGTTGGCACATATAAAGGTTTGGGGTTGTGAGGCTTTCGTAAGACGAGAGACTCATGACAAGCTCGAACCTCGTAGTGAGCGGTGTACTTTCATCGACTACCCGTAGAAATCCTTTGGATATCTCTTCTATAGACCGAGTGACAATGTTGTCTTCGTTGCGAGGAGAGGGGTTTTCCGAGAGCGAAAACTCATAATCCAAGGGGACAGTGGGAGGCAAATCGATCTTAAAGAGATTCAAGAGCCGAGCGATGAAGGAACCTCTAACGCTGGCGCTCAACCCGAGGAGGAAACTCCGGTTGAACCGATTGACGAGTCATTACCTCTTAGACGTTTCGAAAGAGTTAGAGTTCAACCCCAGTTATATGGTTTTCATATTACTACAGAAGGGGACACGTATATTACTGATAGTACACTAATAAATTTGGACGAACCTAACAGCTATAAGGAAGCCATGGCAGGCCCGGAGTCTGCAAAATGGAAAGAGGCAATGGACAGCGAGATTCAGTCCATGTACGACAACCAAGTTTGGAATTTGGTTGACCATGTGCCCAGACGTAAAACGGTCGGGTGCAATTGGATCTTCAAGAAGAAGATCGACGTGGATGGGAATGTGCACACATATAACGCGCGATTGGTTGCGAAGGGTTTTACTCAAACTCCCAGAGTTAACTATGATGAAACCTTCTCGCCAGTTGCCAAAATAAAGTCTATTAAGGTGATGATCGGCATTGCTGCATTTCATAATTATTAAATATGGAAAATGGATGTCAAAACCGCTTTCCTTAATGGGAAGTTGGCTGAGGATGTTTACATGGCACAGCCAGAGGGTTTTGTCAATACGAAGCATCCCGATAGATTGTGCAAGCTTGAGAAGTCCATTTATGGACTTAAGCAAGCGTCTTGCAGATGGAACCTTTGCTTCGATGAGAAAGTCAAAGATTTTGGGTTTATACGAAGCGAAGATGAATCGTGTGTATATGTCAAAGCCAGTGGGAGTATAGTTAGCTTCGTCGTATTATATGTCGATGACATACTACTCATAGGAAACAACATCCCGACACTGCAGGAGGTTAAGTCCTGGCTCGGGAAGTGTTTCGCTATGAAGGACCTCGGAGAGGCTTCCTATATTTTGGGAATAAGGATAGTGAGAGACAGAAGTAAGAGACTAATAGGACTTAGTCAGAATACTTACTTGGATAAAGTACTAAAACGTTTTAGTATGGAGAATTCAAAGAAGGGAGAGTTACCGATCCAAACTAATGCCAAGTTGAGTAAGACTTAGTGTCCGAGTACCGAAGTCGAGAAAGCAGAGATGAGCTAAGTACCATACGCTTCCACAGTTGGCTCGATTATGTATGCTATGACTTGTACTCACCCTGATGCGGCCTTCGCTTTGAGCATGGTCAGCAGATATCAAGGGAACCCTGGCAAAGCACATTGGACCACAGTCAAGAACATTCATAAGTACCTTCGGAGGACTAAGGAATGGTTTCTAGTCCTCGGTGGGACTGATGACTTAAAAGTGCAAGGGTACAGTGACGCCAGTTTTCAGACCGACAGAGACAACTATCGTTCGTCGTCAGGCTGGGTCTTTACTCTTAATGGAGGAGCAGTGACTTGGAAAAGTTCCAAGAAAGAGACAGTAGCTGATTCAACGTGTGAATCAGAGTATATTAGCGTCAAAGGAGGCGATATGGTTGAAGAAATTCATTGGAGACCTTGGAGTTGTGCCTGCCATAAATGAGCCTATGGAAATTTTCTGTGATAATGAAGGAGCGGTTGCCTTGACCAAGGAACCGAGGGATCATGGTAGATCTCGACATATCGACAGAAAATATCACTTTTTTTGACATCGGGTAGAAGAAGGACTCCTCGTGGTGAAGAGGGTATCGTCAGAGGATAACCCAGCAGATCCGCTTACGAAGGGACTGAGTAGGGTTAAGCACTTACAACACGCTAGGAGCATTGGGCTGAAGGACGATATTAGTTTAGATTAGATAGTTTAGAAACGTGTAATAGATAAATGTAATTG
Source organism: Lactuca virosa (assembly GCF_052849685.1). Taxonomy (NCBI): domain Eukaryota; kingdom Viridiplantae; phylum Streptophyta; class Magnoliopsida; order Asterales; family Asteraceae; genus Lactuca; species Lactuca virosa. Next base: position 160,955,534 of record NC_136426.1, on the reverse strand, counting down.
ACATTTGATGATTAAATAAAGGAGTATTATTTATAAGTAAAGTTATTGTCTTATGTTAATTGTTTAACTATTGTTTCATTTTGCATGTTTTGACTTCCTGAATAATTCAGTTATTTAAGAATAATCGAATTATTCGAACAGTCCACAGTCGTTCATATGTTGGAAGTAGGTATGAATGAAGACTGTCATGAATAGGTGTGTAGATTGTCTAAAAAGTATTAGACATAGCAAAGGTGTGCTACAACGTTCATGAGTGCTTATGAACAAGTTTTGAACATTGGAATAAACCCACGCTTGCTGGAATCACTTCATGGAATTTATCAGGAGTCATCGCAAGACGATAATATCATATGGTCTTAAAACCTAGATATATGGGTTATTGTTTGCTGATTGGTTGTGCATTGATAATGCGAAAACGCATCAGTAACTTGATGTCATAAAACGCATTGTTGTGTATAATTTGATTAGTGAATAGTAAATGCATATAAGTCGAAGTTTATCTGTTCCTTTTATACTAAGAGGGTAAAAGCGATATCAGGGCCCCTCGATGATTTGATTTGACTTATGTGTCGGGCCCGGTCAGGACTGAATTGATGTGTTCAATTAAGTTCATTGTCAAATGAATCTGAGATCGAGAAACAAACTGTTGGACAATAAGTATGACTATGTTCCATGTGATTGTCCGCACGATATCTAGAACAGAGGACTATACGATCCCTTATTTAAAGGACAGGTTATTGATAAGATCAGAGTTCGACAGTGTCTTTGAGAGCAACGATTGCTAATCGGAATATGCATACATTATAGTTACTAGACTTATCCAAGTAGAAGATTGTTGGATTAGTGTCTAAGCCCGTAACTATATTTGGTAAGTACTTGACCCGGTTGTGCATGGTCCTTTTGGGTTTCCTTCACCAAAGCAACATGATAGGATGATTTATAAATAAAGAGGTTATTATGGTTTATTAATATATTATATGATGAATATATTAAAGGAGAAATCATATAGTTTAATTAATATTAGACAAGAATTAATTAAGAATTAATTCTGTGGCTAAAAGAGATTAATTAAATAAAGGGGACTAGAACTGTCAATTGTGTGATAGTTGGTTTTGGGCTGTGGATTCTTATGGATCATAGGGTGGACGAAATTAAGGTGTATGGACTCCTTGAATTCGTCCAAACCCTAATCTAGAAGGATCCTTGGACTGCTTAAGGCCTAAGTAATCCAATTAGGGTTTCAGGCTGTAACCCTAGCAGCTCATGTATTTAAAGGACCCAGGGGCTATAGAAATCGGCTACCAGAAACCCTAAGGACTTCCTAGAGCCGATTTTGTGTCCTCAACCTCTCTCAATATCATCCTCTTGCTTCTTGGTGTTTGTAAGCCATTAGAGGAGTGACAATTGTGACTCTAAGCTCCAAGGATAACAAGATTCAAGCTTTCAAGAAGAGGTAATTATCTAGATCTCTTTTGTATTGTCAATTTCGAATTGTATACCATAGATCTAGGGTTTGCAAGTCTTGGATGAAAAGCATGTTCATTAGAGAAACCTAGATCCAAGCATTAGGGTTTGTATGTGCACATAGGAATGTTCTTATGGCTCAAACCCATCAATAATTACCAATAAAACAATTTAAGGACTTTTACACTTGTACCTTTTAGGAAGGTGCCAGTTCAATTTTTTTGAGAACCCTAAATTCTAATCAACACCACACCAGTCGTGAACCTCCACTTTCATCTCCATTTCTCCTTCTCACGACGCACCAATGACTACCTCTAACCACCTTCCCTTCCGATGCTTACTACAATCGGTCTACCGCTACTAGTACCTCTCATCGTCGTCGTGCTCCTCCTTGGCTCTGCATCCCCGACTCAATAATCAAGTAAGCCAAGTCTACTCTTTTTCCTTTTTTGTTTTCTTAGCTTCAATAATAGTAGTTTAGTACTGATTTCATTTATTTTCTTATTCAAATAAATCATTATTCTATTATAGATTCTTGTTTCAGTACTGATTATTTTTGTAGTACCGATTATATATCTCTGCAAAAGAGACGTACTGATTTTTTTTCTTAGCTTCAATAATCAATATTGATGTTGTCTCTTAGCTTCAATAATCATTGTTTTACACTTACTCTGCATCTTCGTTTCTTTTTTCTCTTTTTATCTTCATTCACTTTGACTCAGTGGGATCTATGAGATCAATACTGATCTCACTTTTCTTTCTTATTCAAATGTTGGAATACTTGTTGCATTATCGAATATTGTCTAATGTGTATGAAATCGTTATAGATTATGAAAGCAATATCGATTTCCCTTTTCTTTATTATTAATTTATGGCTTTTTAATGTTGTTTTATAGATTTGCATATGTATTCAATCATACCTATTAATGTTTCATCAGCTCCAAACTCGCAACATGAGAATGATGGTTTGGTAAATGACAGAAACACCCATTCTACTAATAATGAACTAAATGTAAATGAAGAAAAGTCCCATTTTGAAAGGAAGAAAGGAGCAAAGACTTCTCCGGTATGGGACTATTTTACTGAAGTTAAGATGCCTGATGGGACCAAGAAAGCATAATGCAGATTTTGTAAAAGTAGACTCACCATATTATCAAGCTCGAGTACTAGTCATTTGAAATAACACTTGAAGACATGTGGCCCAAAAGCAGCTCATGACTTGAAACAACAATACATCCCTTTGCAAGTAGTTTATTCAATATGTAATTAAGAAAAACATGTCAATCTCGCCCTTACTTATGGAAAGTTTGATATGATGAAAATGAGAGAGTCTGTTGCACATTGGATACATATGCATGATTATTCTTTCACAATTGTTTAGGAAGAAGGATATAACATGATGCAAAAGCATGGAATTCTTGAATGGGAAACTATCTCATGTGTTTCCATTAAAAAAGACTGTGAAAAATTCTTGCGATAGAAAAGAACATGATGAAGAATTTATTAAAGTCTATTTCGAAGATTAGTGTGACCGTAGATATGTGGAAATCTACCAAGCAGAAGATCGGGTATATGGTTCTTACATGCTATTTTGTTAATTCTAATTCGTAATTACAAAAATGTGTTCTTAACTTTATTCACTTACCTCCTCCTCATCGTAGGCTTGAGATCGCTGACAATATTTACAAGTGTTTTGGGGATTGGAGCATCGAGAATAAGGTGTTCACTATTTTTTTCAATAGTGCCTCAAATAACGATTCGGCTATTAGGATCCTAAGTGAAACTTTTTTAAGGGTTAAAAATTTGTCTTGTGGAGGAAAGTTGTTTCATGTACGTTGTTGTGAACACATCTTGAATCTTATGGTTCAAGATGGACTTTCTAGAGTTAGCTATATTATTGAGGATATTCACGAAACTGTCATGTTTATCAATCAAATTGAAGGGAGATTTAATTTGTTTACAGAGATTGTGCAACAATTGTAATTGCCACATAGAAAACTTATTTTTTGAATGCAAGACAAGATGGAATTCAACATATCAAATGTTGTCAGCAACAATCAAATTTAAAGAGGTGTTTCCAATGTACAAAGAAAGAGAGCTACGCTATATTTGTTGTCCCAACAGTGACAATTGGTTGAAGGTGGAAAAGGTATGTGAAATCCTAGAAGTTTCTGACTCTGCAACTAATATCATCTCTGGGAGTGAGTATCCTACTTCAAACTTATTTCTTAATGAAGTTTTTAACATCAAAGTTTTGTTGGATAAGAAGTTCCAAGATCCTAATGAAGATGAGTTTGTTCATGACTTGGTTGAGTGCATGAAACAAAACTTTTATAAATATTAGGGAGATTGCAACTTGATGATGTCTGTTGGTGCTATTTTAGATCTTAGGTGCAAAATGAAAGTTACTAAGTTTTAAATTCCTAGGATGTATCCCGCAGATGAAGCTCGTGAAAATATAGACAAAGTGAAAAAAAAAGCTTTATATGAATTGTATAAAAAAATATACATATTAGTATTACTCTAGTAGTGGTGAAGGAAATGGTGAAAGTGTTGGTTTAAGAGGAAACAATGTGACAATTCAAGCCTCTTCTTCCAGGTGGTCTGAGTTTGCTCAATTTGTATGAACAGTTGAAAATATACAACCACAAAAATCTGAGTTAGATAATTATCTTGAAGAGCGTTGTTACATTTGTGAAGAGAATCCAATACCATTTGACGCTTTACAATGGTAGTTGTCAAATTCGTTAAAGTATCATATATTGTCACACATGGCTCGTGATATACTTGCAATTCCTATCACCACTGTTGCATTAGAAGCTACTTTTAGTGCGGGTAGTAGAGTTATTGACACATATAGAGCATCATTAGCTACCGAAACTGTAGAAGTCTTACTTTGTGGTGGAGATTGGTGTCAAAACCTCTATCGTTTGAAAAGAATGAAAAAGGCATGACTATTTGTTTCTCATCACCTTTAACGTCTTTTTCTAATTTTAGTTATATTTATTGTTCTTCTATTTATACATTTCAGAAAGAGAAGCAATAAATGGCGATCAATATTCTCATTCCATGATAAGTAAGTTTATTTAAAATGTTGAAAGTTGTTATCGTTTTTTTTGGCTGTTTTTTGGCTGTTTTCTTTTTTGCAGTTTTTTTGTTTTTTCTATTTTTTCTTTTTGCAGTTTTTTTCCCCGTTTTAAACTTTTTCTGGCAATTTTTTGCTGTTTTTTTTTTATTTTGGAGTTGTTTTTAGGTTACATAATTGTTAAATAGTTATTGTTTGTTGTTATTTCAACAGGTAGAAGAGACTAAGTTGTTTTGGTGTTGAGTTTGTCCATTTTTTATGTCTTAAAAGTTGTTTTGCATGGAAAAATGTTTGTTTTTTATGTTTTGAAAGTATGCAAAAATGAGATAGATGCCTGAATGGTTGATGCTATTTTGCATTGAAGAATGTTTATTTTTGGTATTTTGGAAGTATGTAAAAGTTATGACATATATGGACTATGGAAGATGTTATATTGATATTAGGCGGTTAATTGTGATTTTTTTTGGTAGTTTGAACATCTATATATGGAATAGTTTAATATTTCTTACTCAATTTACTGATTTAAAAAAAAATTAGTTGAGCCGAGCCGAGCCAAGCTCGAGACTATTGAGTATTTCACGAACCCGAGCTCAAGCTTAAAATCAAGGCTCGAGTCGAGTTCAAGACGAGCTTCGAGCTCGATTATTTTAGTCGAGTTGAGCTTCGAGCTTTCTAGTACTCGATTTGGCTCAGATCGTTTACACCCCTACTCATGACCAACCTCCATAATCCCTAAACCCTAAAATTGAACCCTAGTGTGTGAAGGAGAGTTTTGAATCTTGGAAAGTGATTCTTATGTGCTTGGTGTTAGAAGGAAAGTCTTTCAAGTGAAGGTGGTGCATTCAAGCTTGTAGATCCATAAACTTCACCTTCTTGTGCACCTTTTCAAGGTATAAAGTTTGAATCTTGGAGCTTGACTTAATAGATTTTGCTTAGTCTTGTATTTTGGTTCTTTTGTCCAAAAGCTTGGATCTTTGTGAGTATGGAGTACTCCAGGGCTATTAAGTTGTCCTTTCAGACATTCTAAGGTGTCTTGAGTCATAAAAATGCTACCTTTGTCACTTCTTTTCTTTCTTGAAAGAGTTGTGGGGGTTCTTATGAAGTAAAAGTCATGGGTTTTGAGTTGTAACTCCTTCTAGCCATGCAAAGGCTTAAAGTCAAAGACTTTATGGATTAAGACATTCTTTAGTGGTCATATTAGTGTTTAGAATTGATGTCTTTATGGATTAAGACGTTTGCATGAAGGATGTGAAAACAACATGTGTACGATGCGCGTACGTTTGGCTACGCCCCACGTAGCCTTATGCGAGTCTGTTTCTGGTGATGCACTCTACGTCCAACGTAGATCTGAGTACGCTGAGCATACTAACCCCAAGTTGAGTTTTTTTTTACTTCTGTGAATTTTGACTAACTGGGTATTAAGTGAATGAGAGGGGTTTGTGAGGGGTAAAATGGTCTTTTACCCTAAGTGTGTACTAGACTTGTTTTGGGCTTAGTAGTGTATGTGAAAATACCCTAATTATTAATTAAGGTTAATTGGTGTATTTAATTAGGCGGAGTCTAGTTCCGGCATTTTGGGTGTGAGTTGTATCAGTCATTAGTACCAGGTGAGTCTCCTCACTTCTTCTTACCTGTGTGGTAGAATAGTTGTATATATGTGATAACCAGTTAGGTGCAGATGTTATTATTGTGTTTGTGTTGTTTATATATGATTAAGACTTCGTGTAGTCTCCAGGGTTACTGATAACCCACAGGGCATGCTGTTTGTCTATTGAGTCTTCGACTAGTCTCCAGGGTATTTTATAACCCATAACTGTTTTATGTGTTGTGCTATATGGGATATCTTGGGGAACTCACTAAGCTTTGTGATTCCAATTGTTGATTAAATGTGTTTCAGGTCCTTCTAAGGATCGCGGTAAGGCGAAAACTTTATTGTACACATTCGCCAGAAGAATTTGTTATTGGATATTTTGAGACATTATGATATTTTAATGTGGAATTGTATTTGACATTATGAATTTTCTTCGGATAGTTTTTTATGAAAACTGTTTTTTGTGGATTTAAAATTGAAAAATTTAGGTTGAAAAATTTGATGTTACAATTGGTATCAAAGCCCTGGGTTGAGGGATTTGGATGAACCATAGGGGAATTCCAAAATCAAACTAAGGGTCTGAGGATTTTTATAAAAACAATTCATAAGAAACGAAGAATTCCAAAGGTGAAAAACTCGGTGAAGCAGTGTTTACAATTAGCTAGAGCTCGAGCGATGGTTTCCCAAAATATATTTATTTTTATGAGTAGTGTAGAGCTGATATCCTATGAACTGATACAACTGCATGCTAGTCGTAGGCTAAGGGACCTACATGAAAAGTGTGATAGGGTTGCATAAATTGTTATGCCTTTAGCCTAGGAGGTTACTTTATAAGATTGAATCTATCATTACTATTTGCTTAGTGTATGCTTCATAATTGTACATAGTTAGGGTTTTATAGCCTTAGAATGCTTAATTTAGCCTTTCTTCCTATTCTTTGTTTGGTTGTCGACTTGAGTTAGAATCATTTATTCGACTGTCTATCGAGTCTTGTATTGTGTACGATTGGCATGCACGAAGCAAATGGTGAGGATAGCGGAGATCTTGTGAGGCGGAGCGATGCTAGGGAGCAGTCTAGAATGAATACCTAGATGCTTAGTAGTGGTTCTGAGGAACCAGCAGGGCGACTGTATAGCTGATCTTGAGGAATAGAGCTCTTGTGACTTAGGGTTTTGAGAGGACGACTTGGGACGAGTACGGGTTGGTGTGGAATGTAGTATTGGGCCCGTACTACGAAAATCACTAGATCCGTATGTGGCTCAAGAAGGAATCTTAAGGAATTTAGGAACTTGTAGGAGTGTTTGAGCGTTTTTGCATGTGCTTTAGCCTGATTCTAATGGTTTTCTTATGTGTTTTAATATGGTGGTTACCCGAGGTTCAGGCTCCAGCGACCCAGATAGGCCAAGTGCCAGTGTGGATGAGATCCGTAGGATCGCTGCCGCTGAGGTAGCCGCAACAATCAAAGGAGCTATTATAGAGATATTTAGGTCTATTAAGACCACGTTGATTATGCCTTTGGATGAGTGGTATGTTGCCGTCACTGAGGTTGTTGATGTCACAGTCGCCGCAGCCGTTGCTGCTATGAGACCGTAAGGGGTGATTCGTTGTGGTACCGGGAGTTTAAAATTACGAAGACACCAGAGTTTGATGGGACCCAGGACCCGATTGCTGCAATGAGATGGATTTCTGATGTTGAGGGTTGTTTTTACACTTTCTCCTATCTATAGAATTTGAGGGTTCGATCTGCATTGAACCTGCTTCGCTTGGGCATGAAGGATTGGTGGAAATCCATGACAACTGATTATACTCTTGTAGTGCATTCTGCAGTGACATGGGAGAGATTTATTGAGATGTTCAAAGATGATTTCATACCAATGACTGAGAGAGAGAGAGAGAGAGAGAGGTTGGCCCATGAGTTCCTGTCTCTCAAGCAGAAGATAGAGACGGTGACTGAGATCACCAGGATCTTTCATGAGAGAACCTTGTTTTGCCCTGAGCACATGTTGACTGAATCGTCACGTGTGAGTCGTTATCTGAGTATTTTGAGGAGGGATATCCGTGAGTTCGTGACGAACACCTCGTATCGGAAATTGGCTGAACTGCAGACCGATGCCAGGAGGAGAGTGATCGAGCTGGAGACCCATGTGGGATAGGATAGGAAGATTCAGCCGAGAGATAGGATACCAGTGCAGTTGCAGATGGAAACTAAGTGGCGCAAGCCTGCGGACTCGAGAGATGGAGGCCAGAAGGGCCGCACTTGCAGCTAATGGGGCAAGGGACATGAGGGACCCTATCGGTCGGGGACTATTTGCTACATGTGTGGCAAGGAAGGGCATATGGCTAAGGATGTCCCCAAGGGATTTCGGGTTTGCTTCAATTACAACCAGACAGGTCATTTGAGACTCGAGTTTCCATAACTTACATCTAGGATGGTATAGATTCCGGCCCCTGCGACCCTGCGTATTACTGATGGTTGGCAGAGGAAGACCGAGGCTCTGAGGGATCGACGGAGAGCATTTCAATTGACATTAGAGGAGGCCAGAGCAGCTCCAGGTGTCGTGGCTGGTATGTATTCTTTATTTATTTCTGCTAATTTGTTTATGTTTCTTATGATATTGTTTATGTTAGATACTTTCCTTATGAATTTTGTACATGCACTTGTTCTGTTAGACTCAGCTGCAAATCGGTCTTTTTTGTTGTCATCTTTTTGTCGTGGTTTTAGTTTTGCATGGGAGGCCTTGAACAGGCCATTGAGAGTCTCTATACCTGATGAGCATCCGGTCTCCTCTCTTGGCATCTATCGGGGTTGTGTACTAGAGGTTTTTGGTATTGGATATCTAATAGATCTTATCCATATTGCGATTGGAGATGTCTATGTTATCATGGGTATGGATTGGTTGAGCCAGTTTGGGGCTCCGATTGACTGTGAGCGGTAGTTGGTGACGGTTCGAGATCCTAGTGGGGGAGTACTGACCATCTACAACGAGGGTACTAGGTCAGGATCATCTTTCTGTTCTGCCGCCAGGGCGAGGCAGAGTTTACAACATGGATGTATGGGTTATCTGGCATATGTAGTGGATACACGGGTTGATGAGAAGAGATCGGTTTTTGTTTCTAATGTTCCTGTTGTGCGTGACTTTCCTGATGTTTTTCTAGAAAAGTTGTCGGGTGTGCCTCCTAAGAGGCAAGTGGAGTTCTGGATCGATCAGATCCCTGGTGCGGCGCCAATTGCCAAGGCATCATATCGTCTTGCACGTCCTGAGATGCAGGAGTTATATACTCAGCTTAAGGAGCTGTTAGGAAAGGAGTTTATTCGACCGACCAGTTTTCTGTGGGGAGCACTAATCCTTTTTTTCAAAAATAAGGTGTTTGATTAGGTTTCTAAGCCCATAACTATAATTAGTATATACATGAATTGATAGTAGCACAGTCCTTTTGGGTTGCCCTCATAACTAGCAACTAGACAGGATGACTTTTGGAGAGAGGTTGAATTTATTATTTGATTAATAAATTGAAATACATGATTTGTTAATATATTATGAGAATAATATATTAATTAGAAATAGCAATATTTAATTAATATTTAATCAGAAATTAATTGAAATTAATTTTTGGGATTAAAGGAATTAATTAAAAGTATAGTGGCTAAAGTGCAATTGTTCAATAGTTGAACACGAGGCATTCTAGAACCATTCTAGAGTCTTGGACATTTTCCCATGGTTTTAGAGGATCTAGAATATCTAGAATATCCAGAATTATCCTTGGAGGATAATTAGGAAACCAGATAAATACCAAAAGTAAGATAATGTTATTTTATTGTTGTGGGACTTATCTAGGATTTCAGGGTACACTATATAAAGTCCCCTAAGCCTCATATTTTTGTCCAAGCATTCTTAGAGAAGTTATGACCAAAATTCCTAGCACTCTTCTCCTCTCTCCTCCTTCATCCTCTTTCTAGTGTTGGGTGTGAACCATTAGAGGCACAACAGTTGTGCTTGCTCTCAAAACTTCAACAACACTAAGGATTTGCATGGTTATTACTATATAACAATTAAGGTTTATTTTCCTAAACTTATTAGTGATTTCGAAATTATAAAACTAGTATTAGGGTTTCCCAATTGATGTTCAAATGTTGTATGTTCAATTAAAGAAAACATAGATCGGGAAATTAGGGTTGCATGCACACATATGTTTTTGTTTGTTATGCTCAAAACCCATCAGTGGTATCAGAGCCTTGGCTTGTTTTTTATTGAATTGATTACAATTGTTGAATTTAATCAATTATGGTTTATGGCAATTAAACCCTTTTGGACTTAGGGATTTTCAAAATTAGGGTTTCTTGAGCCCTAAGTTTCGAAAATTAGGAAAGGGTTTTAAACCTTTCCTTTGGCCTACAATTTCGAAATTAGGGTTTCCATAACCCTCAAGAATTTCAAAAATGGAAAGGATTGAAATCCTTGCCTTCCTCCCCAAGATAAGCATTTTTCGAAAATTAGGGTTTTTGGTAGGGTTATCTTATTTTTGGTAATTATCTCCTTATTTGATTAATTGGATAATTATAAAATTTGTTTTATCCCTCCCATATTTTCGAAAATTAGGGAGAGAGGATTAGGATTAAAATATCTTCATTAATTTAATTGGATAATCATCAATTGATTTAATAATTTAATTAAATGTTTAATTGATAAGATAATTATTAAATCATTTGTTTTTAATTTTTGACTTTAAATTAAAATTCTTTATATCGAAATTTAAATTTAAAATTTAAAAACCCTAGTATTTTGAAAGGTTTAAAATACATCCTTATGGATCTTATTATTAATTTAATTAATTGATTAATTAAAAGATAATCAATAAATTCATAAAATGGTTTAAATTTAAATAAATTAAAAGTTTAGTTTATTAAAGGATTAAACCCGTGGAATTTTAAAATGTTTTAAAATACACCTTATACTATATGTAAAATTAAGTGTTTAATTTTTACTATATGTATAAGATAAGTAAGTCAAACCGCTAGTACGTGTCATTCACGAAGCTGAACTATAAGGGGGTATAAGGAAACTGCCTATAAAATGGCAGTTGAATGGGTGTCCACTCTCACCTACCGCTTCCTTGATTGAGGGTCGTTAGCCGAATAGGTTTGATAAGACATAACATCATTAAAAGTATAATGATAAAAAGTAACTAAACTATTCTCTAAAATCTCACTCTTAGTTACTTTAGAAAAAATGTGAATTTGATGCTAATCCATGAAATTGTTGATTACACTTTATAAGTCGTTAGTGGAGCGCATGTGGCTAACCGACACACTAATATGGAACTAATAAAAGGTGGTAATGGGTGTCTCAAAAATTATCATTGATTAATGGAGCATGTGTGATTAACCGACACATTAAAACAAGATGATAAATGACATCGAGAGTACCAAGCTAATTTGCATGGTTATTCACATCTTCTTTGTGATCCGTGGCATCGCAGTCACAAAAGTGAGAGCATAATCAAGATTAAACATACCATTGATTAGATTCAATGAATCTCAAATGATCTAGGAGTTTCATAAGATTGAAATTGGTAAATGCTTTACCTACCTAAAATAGATTCGAATTTGATTACGGCATCCCTCTTCAAAGTTCAAATCAAAAATATGGATCCTAGCCTTAATTTAAATTCATGCATTAATAATTAAGGGTTAAAATCAACTAACTTGAATTGTCCTATTAAATATGTCAAGTTCTAACAACAATAGTCTTCCTCGTTCTTTGCGAAGTGGTTTTCCTCTTCTTTCTGAAGATGATATTCCATATTATGGTCAAGGTGAAAGTATGTTCCCTTCTTTTAGAAATTGTGGAAATGGAGGTCATGCTTATTCAATTATTCTTCCTCCTCCTCCTCCAGTGACTCTCCCCAAGTCATGTTTCCTTCAAGCTGAAAAATACAAAGTCACAGAAGCCCTGTTGGCATGCAAACATCAAGATGGAAAGTCTGTGTGTGCACATGTTCTAAATTTGAAATCGTACATTGACAGATTGGGAATGTTGGGTGTCATTTTCCCAAGGGAGCTAGCCATTGAATTGGTTCTACTTTCGCTTCTTGAGTCATATTGTCAGTTCATTAAAGACTACTGTATGACTAACCATGATGTGAACCTAATTTATCTAACACATATGTTGATTGTTGTTGAAGAAGAAATACTCAAGAGCACAAGTGAAGCAAAAGTGTTTGAAGGATCCACCTCCCAAATGGACATTGACAATGGAAACAATGGTAGTACAGAAAAGGTTTCTCTTCCCAATGGAAAGGGATTGGCCAAGGTTAAACCGTTTGACCATATGGTAAAGAGAAAGGCTAGTTCTGAGATAGTACCATGTGCTAATCTTAAAAGTTCCATATGTTTCTATTGCCAATTGGGAGAGCATTAGTTGCGAAGCAGCCCTGACTACCTGATGTGACAAAGAACATGGTTTGGAATGCGGAATTAAAGCTTGCACAATTAAACATGGTGATTTGGGAGTTCAAGAGATGTATTGAATATCTATTGTGTTACCAAAAAGGGACATAGATCTACATCTACATAAATAACACACACTCACACACTCAAACTTTACACCTCTCAAGTACACCTCTACAAGTGGACAAACCCACCTTATATAGAGGTGTTTACATGTCTCTCTCTCACTCTCTAATACTCATTAGTCAAAAGGCTAATGCACCACATGCAAGTGGGTCTACACAAGTCAACCCATACAAAGTCATACATGAAGAACTTTGCACCCCAACATTCTCCCCCTCAAAGTTAGGAATGGATGACCCACTTCAAATCTTCCAAAATCGAGCATCTACGCGGTTCGAGCCTCAAAGGTGACACATGTCGAAACGAACTTCAATCTTCAATTCTTCCATGATTCTTCAATTTGGGCTCTAGGATGTGAGACCATACAAACCGAGCAGCAACGAATGATTAACTTCAAATAATCACCCAAAAGTTGCGCATAAAAACACATCCCAAAAATCTTCAATAAAACCAAACCCATTTCGAAAATAAATCATTTTCGAACTTCCAATTGCATCATTCCGTAAGCTTCAAAACTTCAAGATCACTTCGGTCTTCAAATCCGCGTAATATGAAAAATTCAAGTTCGAATTTCCATATAAAACTTCTCCCCCTTTTTATAATCGAAAATTGATTATAAAACTCCCAAGGAAAAAGAACGTGCTCTATTCGGAGTTTTTCGTGTCAAAACTCCCCCTTAACATGTGGCATAAACTTTGTGCTTCAATCCGAAAAATCCAAAAAATCTTCAATTTTTAGCTTCGTTCACGGATCGCCTTTGACAAAATTTCTCAAAAATGGGTAGAAATTGTCAATTTCAAAATTCTGTAGTGACCCGGTGCGCCTAAAACAGCCAAATATGCAAAACTCTCCCCCTTTTCCAAAGCTGGGTAGAAAGCGTCAATTTGCACAAACTGCAGGGGCTTAAAATGCATTTTTTTCAATTTTCAGCAAAAACAGTCCTTTTTCGAATTTGGGTATGAACCGCCAAACATTCGAAGCCTCAGGGACTATTTTCGAAAATTCTGCCATTGTGCACCAAACATACGACCTTTTGATCAAACATTCGAAATTTCAGAAAAATTTCAAAGTTGGGTGAAAAGTGTCAAATATTCGAAACTTGAGTGAATTGATGAGGTTTGCCAAACATTCGAAATTTCAGGGGCTGAATTCGAAAATTTTGCTTTTTGATCAAAATGTTCGAAGCCTTTTGCAAAACATTCGAAGCCTTTTCCCAATTGACAACCATTCGAAATTTCAGGGGTGATTTTCGAAAATTTTACTTTTTGAGCCAATCATGCGAAAATTTGATCGATCATACCAAGCCTTTCCCTAACATTCGAAGTTGGACCACTTGTGTCACTTTGTTAAAAGAGCAGGAACCAAAATTATAACTGTTAGTTTTCTTCTCCAATTCACCAATTCACGTGACGCTTCGTACGAAAATCTCATGTACCAAACACACAAAAAAATTTCACCCAAACGCACGAATATTTTCCTTCTCTCCTCTTCGTAAGAAATTCTCAGGTACCAAACACACATCGTCTTTCCAAATTTTTTTTTTTTTTTTTTTCAAACACACGAAATTTTTTCCAACCAAACGTACGAATTCGAAGCATACGAAGCCTACTGAATGAACAGTAACCTCTGAATAGCTCTGAATCAACTTTGTTCACTTCGTACATTCAACCCAAAAAAAATTCTTCGTCCTTACAGTTCTTCCCCAAATCATCAATCCAAAACACAAGAACCCTTCGTACATTCACCCATCTATTCCCTTCGAATCTTATTCACCAAATCACAGTCGATCATTTTTCGTTCGTTTTTCAGTTCAACCCAAACATCCAAAAACTCGTCGACATCCAAAAATCACCACAAAACGAAAAAAAATTTCGTTCGTTCTATCATCACCCATCGACTCCAAATGTTCGAACAATACTTCCCAATTCCAAAATCGACTGTAAACCAAAACATCAAACATCCAATAAATTCGAACAATCCTAAAATCAAATTTTCGCACATCGATTCCAAATATCAATTCGTCGTACATCGATCCTTTAGGATTGACCTTCCCAGTTTGTTCTTCAAACACTTAAACCCATCTATCGACCATCGTTACTTCAAGATCGATCCATCCATTCACTTTTTCATCACAAATCATCAAACTCAAACCCAAAACGAACGAAATTGAAATCCAGACTTCAAACATCGACTTTTACAGTTATTCGTTCCCACAGTCTTTAACCTTCGTTTAAAATCGATCCTTGTATACAAACCCAAAAACCAATCGATCCTCAATACTCAACTCCAAACATTCGATCATTCGTTCCCAATTTTGACTTTTTGGCAGTTGACACCCAAAATCGATTATCGACAAACACCAAAATCCTTTTTCTCAAATCGATTTTTGGATTAAACTCACTAATTCAACAGATTCACCCTGTTCGTTCATCAGTTCTTGAAACATCTCGACTGATAAACTCAATAACCAAAATCGATATCGATCCAAATCAACAATTTCCGAGTTCAATCAAAATCTTCAAACCAAGAGTCATTAACTTGTCGATCTGATTTAACGAATAACTTGATCATTATCGGTTTTTGTATTCAAACATATCGATTCACAAGTTTATCACAAAGATCGAAACTCATCGATTATAAGAACTGATAAAATGAAAACGAAAATCAAGAACAAGATTAACAGTAATGTTGATTGCGACTTCCGAGTTTCAAATATATGTTGACAAACATATACACATCAACAGATTTTGATGAATAAATGGGATCGATTATGAGAACTGTATCGGATCTATTCATTTGGGCTTAAAACAAGATTGATGAGCAGTAACAAGTTGAATTTTGGGCTTAAGGCTTTCAATCGTGAATAGTAGTTGATTGTTTTTGGGCTAGTTTTTGATTCAAGTAAACAATTACCACAAAAAGAAAAGAAATTTTATGAACAGTGAATTTCGAATTTGAGAATGATTTTAGAAATTTTGATCTAAGCAAAAATTAATTGGATCAAACAAAGGAATTGAAACGAATTAGATCCAATGAATCAAAACGATCAACAATTTAAAAATGCAACGCACGATTCAAATATTACGAGAGATCATAGAGAGAGACTCACCAAAATTGATCAAATTGCGACAATATTAGCCAAACCCAGAATCGTTCTTCAAAAATCACCTTGATCTTGAAGACCCGCTCTGATACCAATTGATGTGACAAAGAACATGGTTTGGCATGCGGAATTAAAGCTTGCACAATTAAACATGGTGATTTGGGTGTTCAAGAGATGTATTGAATATCTATTGTGTTACCAAAAAGGGACATAGATCTACATCTACATAAATAACACACACTCACACACTCAAACTTTACATCTCTCAAGCACACCTCTACAAGTGGACAAACCCACCTTATATAGAGGTGTTTACATGTCTCTCTGTCACTCTCTAATACTCATTAGTCAAAAGGCTAATGCACCACATGCAAGTGGGTCTACACAAGTCAACCCATTACAAAGTCATACATGAAGAACTTTGCACCCCAACACGACCTGAACGATCTTAGAGATGGTAAAGTCAAATCGTATGACTCCACTTCAGGTACATCCATTATCTAATTCCATTATTTTAATAAGTTCCTATTCGTAGATTTTTAATGCATGATGTAATAATCACATTTTGATGTTTTGTAGGATCTAAGAGAAAGAAGGAAGCTTAATAAGAGTAAGTTGAATCGGATCGTGAGAGATGGATTTCTGTTGCATGGTTCGATAATCAGATCGTTGAGCTACTGCTTAGGAGTTATGATAGATTGCTTAGGAAATGTCTAGAAACATTGTATTTCATTTCTGCATTGTAAGGACAAGTTCCAATTTTTTAATTTATTTTTAATAAAAGTGAAATTTTGGTTGGTTTACTTTATACTTCCTTGCAATGGCATTTATGAAAGTATTTGTTACATTTCTATTATTCGCAATATTAATTGTGGATTTGATTCTTGTTATATCACTTGTGGTATTGTCATAATTAACCAAGTGAAAGAAATTCTCATCGCCCAAGTTTCAATTGGATATAAACTTGGAGTCATGCAATTTGATTTGCATGATGTATGAAAATCTTGATCGTTGGAAGATTATGACTAGTTTATTGATCACATGTTTATGTGAGTCAAAGTGAAGGACTAATGGATCTTGTACATATCAATATGGACTATTCATATCTACCACAAAGGATGAAAAACTTTATTCGTCATGATTTACTAATGTTTCAGTAAACATGGTTGTGTTTATAAGATTAAGCACAATTCTGATACTTTGAAAAGTTCAAAGAGTACGAGAACGAATAAGAAGAATCTATTAGGCAGGAAGATAAAAGTTTTTCCAATCTGAAAGGAGAGGAGATTGCTTTAGTATCGCGTTTTATGATCATCTTAATTATTGTGGAACTACTTCACAATTGACACTCAAAGAACATCTTAGTGCAATTGTTAGATTAAGAAGAGGAATCAGATATTGTTGAAATGGTTCAATCAAGAGATGAGTCATACTTCGTATCCAATCAAGTTTCAGAGTCATATTCTAATTACTACACATCATATCTTGAAGCTTATTTCATACTAAGTAGGTTTATAACACCTCATGAAATGTGAAGTAATAATGTTTTCTTACTCTAGCACATTTGGAATTGGATGTTATGATGTGTTTTCTTGTTAATAATCCACACTAACTTTTGAATATTTGTTTTTGCTCGCCAAGGAATGTTCTTTAAAAGAGAAACTCATATTTCAAGAAGTCAGTGGGAGTCTTATTGATATTGAAGAGTTCCAGGAGTCAATCAAGAATAAACCTTTTAGCTATCACTAGCACACGACCTGAGCTTGATAAACTATCATGTTAAGTTGACACATTCTTGTTTATGTGCATCTTCCTGTGGAGTTGGCAATTCTTATGAGTTCTATGGTTCTCATTTGATAGCAAAAGACAGAGCACGTTGGTCAGTGATAGTACATTGGTCAATGGAGGTGAGCTGCTTAAAGAACATGGAAGCGGTACTAGGCCCTTGTGCTACTAGAATTCAAGAGATTAAGAACAAGTAAAGTTCAATCCATGATAGCTAAATTAGAATTTGAATTTTTCATATACCTTGTCTTATGATTGTAGGTTGGAAATGATAGATTCACATGGATGGGAACACATACACCATAAAATCTAGGTGGCAAAAGGTTTCGCTATAATTCATGAAAATGATTATGAGGACACAATTTAGCTAGTAGATTTTAAAGATTTTATAAATATCATTATTGTTAGTGGTTGTGGTAATTGTATTCTCAAATTCACAATATGATTACGATATCCCTTTTCATAGTTCGAATTATGAGAAATGGCTAGGACCTGTTTGAACGTTCAGGACTTATAGCTATAAGTGCTGAAAGGGTTTAAACACACACATATGTTATATGATGAAGGTGTATAAGCTTGAGAAGTATAGATGAAGACTTATCGAAGCATCACGTATCAGAAATCTGCACTTAAGTAAGAAAGTCAAAGATAATTGATTCCTAGAAGTTCAGTCGATTTCTGGATACATGTCAATGCTAGTAGGAGCATAATTGTTGTGATATTGGGAGCATAGTTGTTATGCTAAGTGTTGCAAGTTGGCAATACTAATTGTAGGAAACAAAGATTTCAAATTTGAAAAATTGAAAAATTGCAAAGTTTGAGAATTTTTTCGCTACAGAAAGATTTAGGGGAGAGGGCACTCATACTTCTTTTCAAATATAAGAGTTTTGTTTGAAGTTTTTAATAAAAAGTTAGTCTTGGACATATATGAATATTGTGTTGAAATGGTTCAACATAGGAAATTCGATATATGGAAATATTATATCAAAAGACTGATCATATATCAGGCCTTTATGTAAGACATTATGTATCGAGTCCCATATGCTTCAGATATAGGATCATTTACATATGCTATATTACTCACTTGTTCTGATTTTTCCAAATGCCTTGCGTATTGAGAAGGCAAAAGGACTAGAACTTGGTGTGACTAAAGTTGTTAAACAACTGTCAAGAACACTCTGAGGTTTACTGAAGATTGGTTGCTTGTGGATAGTTGGAAGTATAGTATTTTTTGGAACGACCATAGTGACATGTTTTAGATTCGGATGATTCTTGATCAAAGTTGATGGTCATGTGGGAATAGGGAAATGTTTCCATAGTGGAAGTTGATTATTAAAATCTACATGTGAGTTAGAAACTTTAATTCAAGGAAGGTGTTGAAGTTGTGTACCTTGAATTTGAGACTTCGTTACCATGAAATTGTTTTAAGTAACAAAGTTTCAATGGAACATTTTTGTAATATCGTTGGCAAATACTCTATGACTTTGAAACCTCAACATCACAAAAGGATATTGCATGTAAGGTTGAACTCTAACACATTTAGTAGTAACAAGAATTTGAAATTGTGAAATGAGCATCGTTGGAATTGTGTCCAATCAATCTGTTCACAAAGGAAGGACCATAGAGAGACATATTAAGAATGTTTATAACATGGCATTACCGATGTTTAATTTATATTCAATAGTCGATTCAAGTGTTTAGTTGATTACTCGAAACATTATACAATGAATAAAGTCTAATTAATATGGTGATTAAATAATAAGATTTTCATTTATATTCAATAGTTTTGAGACCATAGTTAATTAGGTTATTATTGTTTTTCACTTTGCATGTTTTACTTCCCGAATAATAAGATTATTCAAAACTCCAAAATCAATCGTACTTTTGGAAGTAAGTAACAAATTAAGACTGTCGTGAACTAGATTGCAGATTGTCTATGAAGATTAGACAAAGCAATAGTTTTACTACAATGTTCATGAGTACTTGGAAAATGGGGATTTTGAGTATTAGATAAACCCACGCCCAGAGAATTACTTCATGGATTTTATCACGAATAATTTTGAGACAATAATATCTTATATTCGTGAAACGAAGATATATGAGTTGTTGTTTGCAATTCAATTTTGCATTGATAATACGTAAACGCATCAGTAACTTGATGTTATAAAACGTATTATTCTGCATGATTTGATGAGTGAATAGTGCAAGCAGATGATTCAAAGTTTATTCGTTCCTTTTTCCTAAACGGAAAAGTGATATTTGTGGGCCCCTCGATGATTTGATGTCGACATCTAAAGCGCTTGGCCAAGCCTAGAGTGAATTGATGTGTTTAATTAGTAGTCTGAATCAGTCATCATAAATCTAAAATCGAGAAAACAAAACTTGGTCATTGAGATTGATTATAATCCATGTCTCATGTCCATACGATATCCTGTAGAACGTAGGAATATTTGATCACTTATCTGACACGTAACTGACTTGGTCAGAGTTCGACAGCAGCTTTTGAGAGCTGCCAGAAGAGTTATGAAGACCAGCGATGCTCTGGGCTAGAGTTTCAGGCTGGAGATTTGGTGTTTCTGAAGGTATCACCCTACAAGGGCATTATCTGCTTTAGAAAGCGGGGCAAGCTGGGCGAAGTCTGATTCTAATGGGGGAGATTTGTAACACCCGTTATCAGGTAATTTTACTTTTAAGTCTTTTATGTTTTAAAGTTTGCATATACTGCCCTTACGTTGGGCGTACAAAGCGTACGTCGGGGGTAAGTCAACAAAGCTTTTGCACATTCAGATTCGAGTACACTCAGCGTACACATAGGTACGCCGGGCGTACTCACGTTTTCTCCAAACCCAAATCCTTTGGGCGTAACCACTATTTAAGAAACATAAACTCTCTTCGACTTCCTCATGATCAGCCTCAATATTCCCCAAAGCCTACAATCGAACCCTAGTGTGTGAATGAGAGTTTTGAAGCTTGGAAAGTGATTCTTATATGCTTGGTGTTAGAAAGAAGGTCTTTCAAGTGAAGGTGGTGCATTCAAGCTTGTAGATCCAGAAACTTCACCTTCTTGTGCACCTTTTTAATGTATAAAGTTTGAATCTTGGAGCTTGACTTAATAGATCTTGCTTATTTTTGGTCCTTTTGTCCTAAAGGTTGGATCTTTGTGAGTATGGAGTACTCCCAGAGCTATTATGTTGTCCTTTCAAACGTTCTAAGGTGTCTTGAGTCATAAAAATGCTAGCTTGTTCACTTCTTTTCCTTCTTGCAAGAGTTGTGGGGGTTCTTATGAAGTAAAAGCCATGGTTTTTGAGTTGTAACTCCTTCTAGACATGAAAAGGATTAAATTCATAGACTTTATGGTTTAAGATATTCTTTAGGGGCCAGATCTATGTTTGGAATGGACGTCTTTATGGATTATGACGTTTGCATGAAGGATGTAAGAACAACATGCATACGTTGCGTGTACGTTTGGCTACACCCCACGTAGCCTTATTCGATCCTGTTTCTAGTGAGGCGATCTACGCCCATCATAGAGCTAAGTACACCGAGCGCACTGACCTGAAGTTGACTTTTGTTGACTATTATGAATTCATATACTTTATCATGTCGGATCGAGATGTTTGTTTTACTTCCGGATTTTGCAAGAGGTTTCGCGAAGAATTGGGCACCCGGTTGCATTTCAGTACCACCTATCATCCGCAAACCGATGGGCAGAGCGAGTGGACTATTCAGACGCTCGAGGATATGTTGTGTTCCTTAATCATTGATTTTGGTGGGATCTAGGACTCCTAACTTCCTTTGGCTGAGTTTCCTTACAACAACAGCCATCATGCCAGCATTGGTATGTCTCCTTTCGAGCTTTTGTATGGGAGGATGTGTCAGACTCCTATTTGTTGGGGCGAGGTCGGACAGAGAGTCATGGGGAGCACTGAGGTAGTGCTCAAGACGACCAAGCTTATTCAGCAAGTCAGGCAGAGGTTGCTGATGGCCGAGAGCTGCCAGAAGAGTTATAAAGACCAGCGATGCTCTGGGCTAGAGTTTCAGGTTGGAGATTTGGTGCTTCTGAAGGTATCACCCTGGAAGGGCATTATCTGCTTTAGAAAGCGGGGCAAGTTGGGCCCCAATTTTATCAGCCCTTTCAGAGTGTTAGCCCGTGTGGACAAGGTGGCTTACTGGCTGGAGCTACCTGAGGAGTTGAATCAGATTCATGATACCTTCCATGTTTTCTAGTTGAGGAAGTGTATAGTTGATGAGACGGTTGTGATTCCTGTGGAGAACATTCAGGTCGATGGTCGCCTGAATTACATTGAGAGGCCGGTGTCGATTCTGGATAAGAAGGTGAAAACCCTAAGCAACAAGGTACTAAGCCTGGTCAAGGTTTATTGGCAACACCTGAGGGGCTAGGAGTGGACTAAGGAGCTCGAGGATGAGATGCGGGAGCATTACCCGGATTTATTCACAAAGGCTAACTTCGAGGGCGAAGTCTGATTCTAGTGGGGGAGATTTGTAACACCCGTTATCAGGTAATTTTACTTTTCAGTCTTTTATGTTTTAAAGTTTGCATATACTGCCCTTACGTTGGGCGTACAAAGCGTACGTTGGGCGTAAGTCAACAACGCTTTTACACATTAAGACTCGAGTACACTGAGCGTACATATAGGTACACCAGGCATACTCATGTTTTCTCTAAACCCTAATCCTTTGGGTGTAACCACTATTTAAGAAACATAAACTCTCTTCGACTTCCTCATGACCAGCCTCAATATTCCCCAAAGCCTACAATCGAACCCTAGTGTGTGAAGGAGAGTTTTGAAGCTTGGAAAGTGATTCTTATGTGCTTGGTGTTAGAAAGAAGGTCTTTCAAGTGAAGGTGTTGCATTCAAGCTTGTAGATCCAGAAACTTCACCTTCTTGTGCACCTTTTTTAATGTATAAAGTTTGAATCTTGGTGCTTGACTTAATAGATCTTGCTTATTTTTGGTCCTTTTGTCCCAAAGATTGGATCTTTGTGAGTTTGGAGTACTCCCAGAGCAATTATGTTGTCCTTTCAGACGTTCTAAGGTGTCTTGAGTCATAAAAATGCTAGCTTGGTCACTTCTTTTCCTTTTTGCAAGAGTTGTGGGGGTTCTTATGAAGTAAAAGTCATGGTTTTTGAGTTGTAACTCCTTCTAGACATGAAAAGGCTTAAATTCATTGACTTTATGGTTTAAGATATTATTTCGGGGCCAGATCTGTGTTTAGAATGGATGTCTTTATGGATTATGACGTTTGCATGAAGGATGTAAGAACAACATGCATACGTTGCGTGTACGTTTGGCTACACCCCGCGTAGCCTTATTCGATCCTGTTTCTAGTGATGCGCTCTACGCCCATCATAGAGCTAAGTACACCGAGCGCACTGACCCGAAGTTGACTTTTGTTGACTATTATGAATTCATAGACTTTATCATGTCGGATCGAGATGTTTGTTTTACTTCCGGATTTTGGAAGAGGTTTCGCGAAGAATTGGGCACCCGTTTGCATTTCAGTACCACCTATCATCCGCATACCGATGGGCAAAGCGAGCGGACTATTCAGACGCTCGAGGATATGTTGTGTGCCTGAATCATTGATTTTGGTGGGAGCTAGGACTCCTACCTTCCTTTGGCTGAATTTCGTTAGAACAACAGCCATCATGCCATCATTGGTATGTCTCCCTTCGAGCTTTTGTATGGGAGGAGGTGTCAGACTCCTATTTGTTGGGGCGAGGTCAGACAGAGAGTCATGGGGAGCACTGAGGTAGTGCTCAAGACGACCGAGCTTATTCAGCAAGTCAGGCAGAGGTTGCTGATGGGCGAGAGCCGCCAGAAGAGTTATGAAGTCCAGCGATGCTCTGGGCTAGAGTTTCATGTTGGAGATTTGGTACTTCTGAAGGTATCAACCTGGAAGGACATTATCTGCTTTAGAAAGTGGGGCAAGTTGGGCCCCAGTTTTATCGGCCCTTTCAGAGTGTTAGCTCGTGTGGACAAGGTGGCTTACCGACTGGAGCTACCTGAGGAGTTGAGTCAGATTCCTGATACCTTCCATGTTTTTTAGTTGAGGAAGTGTAAAGTTGATGAGACGGGTGTGGTTCTTGTGGAGAACATTCAGGTCGATGGTCGCCTGAATTACATTGAGAGGCCGGTGGCGATTCTGGATAAGAAGGTGAAAACCCTAAGGAACAAGGTACTAAGCTTGGTCAAGGTTTATTGGCAACACCTGAGGGGCTAGGAGTGGACTTAGGAGCTCGAGGATGAGATGCGGGAGCATTACCCAGATTTATTCACAGAGGCTAACTTCGAGGGCGAAGTCTGATTCTAGTGGGGGAGATTTGTAACACCCGTTATCAGGTAATTTTAATTTTCAGTCTTTTATGTTTTAAAGTTTGCATATACTGCCCTTACGTTGGGAGTACAAAGCGTACGTCGGGCGTAATTCAACAAAGCTTTTGCACATTAAGACTCGAGTACACTGAGCGTACATATAGGTACGCCGGGCATACTCATGTTTTCTCCAAACCCTAATCCTTTGGGCGTAACCACTATTTAAGAAACATAAACTCTCTTCGACTTCCTCATGACCAGCCTCAGTATTCCCCAAAGCCAATAATCAAACCCTAGTGTGTGAAGGAGAGTTTTGAAGCTTGGAAAGTGATTCTTATGTGCTTGGTGTTAGAAAGAAGGTCTTTCAAGTGAAGGTGGTGCATTCAAGATTGTAGATCCAGAAACTTCACCTTCTTGTGCACCTTTTTAATGTATAAAGTTTGAATCTTGGAGCTTGACTTAATAGATCTTGCTTATTTTTGGTCCTTTTGTCCCAAAGGTTGGATCTTTGTGAGTATGGAGTACTCCCAGAGCTATTATGTTGTCCTTTCAGACGTTCTAAGGTGTCTTGAGTCATAAAAATGCTAGCTTGGTCACTTCGTTTCCTTTTTGCAAGAGTTGTGGGGGTTCTTATGAAGTAAAAGTCATGGTTTTTGAGTTGTAACTCCTTCTAGACATGAAAAGGCTTAAATTCATAGACTTTATGGTTTAAGATATTCTTTAGGGGCCAGATCTGTGTTTGGAATGGATGTCTTTAAGGATTATGACGTTTGCATGAAGGATGTGAGAACAACATGCATACGTTACGTGTACGTTTGGCTACACCCCGCGTAGCCTTATTCGATCCTGTTTCTAGTGATGCGCTCTACTCCCATCATAGAGCAAAGTATACCTAGTGCACTGACCCGAAGTTGACTTTCGCTGACTATTATGAATTCATAGACTTTATCATGTCGGATTGAGATGTTTGTTTTACTTCCGGATTTTGGAAGAGGTTTCGCGAAGAATTAGGCACCTGGTTGCATTTTAGTACCACCTATCATCCGCAAACCGATGGGCAGAGCGAGCGGACTATTCAGACGCTCGAGGATATGTTGTGTGCCTGAATCATTGATTTTGGTGGGATCTAGGACTCCTGCCTTCCTTTGGCTGAGTTTCCTTACAACAACAGCCATCATGCCAGCATTGGTTTGTCTCCCTTCGAGATTTTGTATGGGAGGAGGTGTCAGACTCCTATTTGTTGGGGCGAGGTCGGACAGAGAGTCATGGGGAGCACTGAGGTAGTGCTCAAGACGACCGAGCTTATTCAGCAAGTCACGCAGAGGTTGCTGATGGCCGAGAGCTGCCAGAAGAGTTATAAAGACCAGCGATGCTCTGGGCTAGAGTTTCAGGTTGGAGATTTGGTGCTTCAGAAGGTATCACCCTGGAAGGGCATTATCTGCTTTAGAAAGCGAGGCAAGCTGGGCCCCAGTTTTATCGGCCCTTTCAGAGTGTTAGCCCGTGTTGACAAGGTGGCTTACTTGTTGGAGCTACCTGAGGAGTTGAGTCAGATTCATGAGACCTTCCATGTTTTCTAGTTGAGGAAGTGTGTAGTTGATTAGACGGGTGTGGTTCCTGTGGAGAACATGCAGGTCGATGGTCGCCTGAATTACATTGAGAGGCCGGTGGCGATTCTGGATAAGAAGGTGAAAACCCTAAGGAACAAGGTACTAAGCCTGGTCAAGGTTTATTGGCAACACCTGAGGGGCTAGAAGTGGACTAAGGAGCTCGAGGATGAGATGCGGGAGAATTACCTGTATTTATTCACAGAGGCTAACTTCGAGGGCGAAGTCTGATTCTAGTGGGGGAGATTTGTAACACCCGTTATCAGGTAATTTTACTTTTCAGTCTTTTATGTTTTAAAGTTTGCATATATTGCCCATACGTTGGGCGTACAAAGCGTACGTCGGGCGTACGTCAACAAAGCTTTTGCACATTAAGACTCGAATACACTGAGCGTACATATAGGTACGCCGAGCATACTCATGTTTTCTCCAAACCCTAATCCTTTGGGCGTAACCATTATTTAAGAAACATAAACTCTCTTCGACTTCCTCATGACCAGCCTCAGTATTCCCTAAAGCCTATAATCGAACCCTAGTGTGTGAAGGAGAGTTTTGAAGCTTTGAAAGTGATTCTTATGTGCTTGGTGTTAGAAAGAAGGTCTTTCAAGTGAAGGTGGTGCATTCAAGCTTGTAGATCCAGAAACTTCACCTTCTTGTGCACCTTTTTAATGTATAAAGTTTGAATCTTGGAGCTTGACTTAATAGATCTTACTTATTTTTGGTCCTTTTGTCCCAAAGGTTGGATCTTTGTGAGTATGGAGTACTCCCAGAGCTATTATGTTGTCCTTTCAGACGTTCTAAGGTGTCTTGAGTCATAAAAATGCTAGCTTGGTCACTTCTTTTCCTTCTTGCAAGAGTTGTGGGGGTTCTTATGAAGTAAAAGTCATGGTTTTTGAGTTGTAACTCCTTCTAGACATGAAAAGGCTTAAATTCATAGACTTTATGGTCTAAGATATTCTTTATGGGCCAGATCTGTGTTTGGAATGGATGTCTTTATGGATTATGACGTTTGCATGAAGGATGTAAGAACAACATGCATACGTTGCGTGTACGTTTGGCTACATCCCGCGTAGCCTTATTCGATCCTGTTTCTAGTGATGCGCTCTACTCCCATCATAGAGCAAAGTACACCGAGTGCACTGACCCGAAGTTGACTTTTGCTGACTATTATGAATTCATAGACTTTATCATGTCGGATCGAGATGTTGGTTTTACTTCCGAATTTTGGAAGAGGTTTCGGGAAGAATTGGGCACCCGGTTGCATTTTAGTACCACCTATCATCCGTAAACCGATGGGCAAAGCGAGCGGACTATTCAGACGCTCGAGGATATGTTGTGTGCCTGAATCATTGATTTTGGTGGGAGCTAGGACTCCTACCTTCCTTTGGCTGAGTTTCCTTACAACAACAGCCATCATGCCAACATTGGTATGTCTCCCTTCGAGCTATTGTATGGGAGGAGGTGTCAGACTCCTATTTGTTGGGGCGAGGTCGGACAGAGAGTCATGGGGAGAACTGAGGTAGTGCTCAAGACGACCGAGCTTATTCAACAAGTCAGGCAGAGGTTGCTGATGGCCGAGAGCTGCCAGAAGAGTTATGAAGACCAGCGATGCTCTGGGCTATAGTTTCAGGTTAGAGATTTGGTGCTTCTGAAGGTATCACCCTGGAAGGGGGTTATCTGCTTTAGAAAGCGGGGTAAGCTGGGCCCCAGTTTTATCGGCCTTTCAGAATGTTAGCCCGTGTTGACAAGGTGGCTTACCGGATGGAGCTACCTGAGGAGTTGAGTCAGATTCATGAGACCTTCCATGTTTTCTAGTTGAGGAAATGTATAGTTGATGAGACAGGTGTGGTTCCTGTGGAGAACATTCAGGTCGATGGTCGCCTGAATTACATTGAGAGGCCGGTGGCGATTCTAGATAAGAAGGTGAAAACCCTAAGGAACAAGGTACTAAGCCTGGTCAAGGTTTATTGGCAACACCTGAGGGGCTAGGAGTGGACTTAGGAGCTCGAGGATGAGATGCGGGAGCATTACCCAGATTTATTCACAAAGGCTAACTTCGAAGGCGAAGTCTGATTCTAGTGGGGGAGATTTGTAACACCCGTTATCAGGTAATTTTAATTTTCAGTCTTTTATGTTTTAAAGTTTGCATATACTGCCCTTACGTTGGGCATACAAAGCATACGTCGGGCGTAAGTCAACAAAGCTTTTGCACATTAAGACTCGAGTACACTGAGCGTACATATAGGTACGCCGGGCATACTCATGTTTTCTCCAAACCCTAATCCTTTGGGCGTAACCACTATTTAAGAAACATAAACTCTCTTCGACTTACTCATGACCAGCCTCAATATTCCCCAAAGCCTATAATCGAACCCTACTGTGTGAAGGAGAGTTTTGATGCTTGGAAAGTGATTCTTATGTGCTTGGTGTTAGAAAGAAGGTCTTTCAAGTGAAGGTGGTGCATTCAAGCTTGTAGATCCAGAAACTTCACCTTCTTGTGCACCTTTTTAATGTATAAAGTTTGAATCTTGGAGCTTGACTTAATACATCTTGCTTATTTTTGGTCCTTTTGTCCTAAAGGTTGGATCTTTGTGAGTATGGAGTACTCCCAGAGCTATTATGTTGTCCTTTCAAACGTTCTAAGGTGTCTTGAGTCATAAAAATGCTAGCTTGTTCACTTCTTTTCCTTCTTGCAAGAGTTGTGGGGGTTCTTATGAAGTAAAAGCCATGGTTTTTGAGTTGTAACTCCTTTTAGACATGAAAAGGCTTAAATTCATAGACTTTATGGTTTAAGATATTCATTAGGGGCCAGATCTGTGTTTGGAATGGATGTCTTTATGGATTATGACGTTTGCATGAAGCATGTAAGAACAGCATGCATACGTTGCGTGTACGTTTGGCTACACCCCGCGTAGCCTTATTCGATCCTGTTTCTAGTGATGCACTCTACGCCCATCATAGAGCTAAGTACACCGAGTGCACTGACCCGAAGTTGAATTTTGCTGACTATTATGAATTCATAGACTTTATCATGTCGGATCGAGATGTTGGTTTTACTTCCGGATTTTTGAAGAGGTTTCGCGGAGAATTGGGCACCCGGTTGCATTTTAGGACCACTTATCATCCGCAAACTGATGGGCAGAGCGAGCGGACTATTCAGACGCTCGAGGATATGTTGTGTGCCTGAATCATTGATTTTGGTGGGAGCTAGGACTCCTACCTTCCTTTGGCTGAGTTTCCTTACAACAACAACCATCATCCCAGCATTGGTATGTCTCCCTTCGAGCTTTTGTACGGGAGGTGGTGTCAGACTCCTATTTTTTGGGGCGAGGTCGGACAGAGAGTCATGGGGAGCACTGAGGTAGTGCTCAAGACGACCGAGCTTATTCAGCAAGTCAGGCAGAGGTTGCTGATGGCCGAGAGCTGCCATAAGAGTTATGACGACCAACGATGCTCTGGGTTAGAGTTTCAGGTTGGAGATTTGGTGCTTCTGAAGGTATCACCCTGGAAGGGGGTTATCTGCTTTAGAAAGCGGGGCAAGCTAGGCCCCAGTTTTATCGGCCCTTTCAAAGTGTTAGCCCATGTGGATAAGGTGGCTTACCGGCTGGAGCTACCTGAGGAGTTGAGTCAGATTCATGATACCTTCCATGTTTTTTAGTTGAGGAAGTGTATAGTTGATGAGACGGGTGTGGTTCCTGTAGAGAACATTCAGGTCGATGGTCGCCTGAATTACATTGAGAGGCCGGTGGTGATTCTGGATAAGAAGGTGAAAACCCTAAGGAACAAGGTACTAAGCCTGGTCAAGGTTTATTGGAAACACCTGAGGGTCTAGGAGTGGACTTAGGAGCTCGAGGATGAGATGCGGGAGCATTACCCGGATTTATTCACAGAGGCTAACTTCGAGGGCGAAGTCTGATTCTAGTGGGGGAGATTTGTAACACCCGTTATCAGGTAATTTTACTTTTCAGTCTTTTATGTTTTAAAGTTTGCATATACTGCCCTTACGTTGGGAGTACAAAGCGTACGCTGAGCGTAAGTCAACAAAGCTTTTGCACATCAAGACTCGAGTACACTGAGTGTACATATAGGTACGTCGGGCATACTCATGTTTTCTCCAAACCCTAATCCTTTGGGCGTAACCACTATTTAAGAAACATAAACTCTCTTCGACTTCCTCATGACCAGCCTCAATATTCCCCAAAGCCTACAATCGAACCCTGGTGTGTGAAGGAGAGTTTTGAAGCTTGGAAAGTGATTCTTATGTGCTTGGTGTTAGAAAGAAGGTCTTTCAAGTGAAGGTGGTGCATTCAAGCTTGTAGATCCAGAAGCTTCACCTTCCTGTGCACCTTTTTTAATGTATAAAGTTTGAATCTTGGAGCTTGACTTAATAGATCTTGCTTATTTTTGGTCCTTTTGTCCCAAAGATTGGATCTTTGTAAGTATGGAGTACTCCCAGAGCTATTATGTTGTCCTTTCAGACGTTCTAAGGTGTCTTGAGTCATAAAAATGCTAGCTTGGTCGCTTATTTTCCTTCTTGCAAGAGTTGTGGGGGTTCTTATGAAGTAAAAGTCATGGTTTTTGAGTTGTAACTCCTGTAGACATGAAAAGGCTTAAACTTTATGGTTTAAGATATTCTTTAGGGGCCAGATCTGTGTTTGGAATGGATATCTTTATGGATTATGACGTTTGCATGAAGGATGTAAGAACATCATGCATATGTTGCGTGTACGTTTGGCTACACCCCGCGTAGCCTTATTCGATCATGTTTCTAGTGATGCGCTCTACGCCCATCATAGAGCTAAGTACACCGAGCGCACTGACCCGAAGTTGACTTTTGTTGACTATTATGAATTTTGACCAACTGCGTATTAAGTGAATGGGAGGGTTTTGTGAAGGGTAAAATGGTCTTTTACTTTAAATATGGAATAGACTTGTGTTAGGCTTAGCAGTATGTGTGAAAATACCCTAATTATTAATTAAGGTTAATTGGTGTATTTAATTAGGCGGAGTCTAGTTCCGGCTGTCCGGGTGTATGTTTTATCAGTCATCAGTACCAGGTGAGTCTCCTCACTTATTCTTACCTATGTGGTGGAATAGTTGTATAAATGTGATGACCAGCTGGGTCCAGATTTAATTATTGTGTTTGTGTTGTTTATATGCGATTGAGACTTCAGGTAGTCTCCAGGGTTGCTGATAACCCATAGGGGGTGTTGTTTGCCTACTGAGACTTCGGTTAGTCACCAGGGTTGCTCATAACCCATAACTGCTTTATGTGTTGTGATGTATGGGATGTCTTGGGGAACTCACTAAGATTTGTGCTTACGGTTGTTGATTAAATGTGTTTCAGGTACTTCTGAGGATCGCGGGAAGGCAAAGGCTTTATTGTACACATTCGCCAGGAGATTTTGTTATTGGATATTTTGGGACACTCTGATATTTTAATGTGGAATTGTATTTGGCATTATGACTTTTCTTGGGATGGACTTTATGAAAACTGTTTTCTATGGATTTAAAAAATGAAAATTTTGGTTCGAAAATTTGGATGTTACATTATAGTTTAGAAAATCTTTATATGAACAGACCCTGGTTGGACCTCGGTTATCTCCTTGCAAACTCTCACCTCCATTGCCTCTTGATCCTACATTCCTAGGGGTCTCTAGGTTTGCTATTGCATCGGTGGCGCGTTGGGCTACTAATGCCACAATTGCGGCAGAGCTTATAGGATCAAGATTGGGTTCGAGTTATCCTGGATTTCTCCTGGTGCGAGGCATGTTTCTAAATTTGTGGCATGTGTTAGTTGTTATGTTAAAGTTTGAGTTTTACTTTGATAATTTAGTTAAGAGAGTTAACTATATAAAGTAAACAAATCAAACAAGTAACACAATATACAATATGATCACATAATTTCCAATAACTTCCACAAATATTTACATCGGATTTCCAAAAAGAGTATACAATGATGTGGTTTGAGTAGGAAAAGCATCTATTTTACAAGCAAAAGACGTAGCAGTGTCCTAGTTTCTGCGACACTATTGTTCCCTCGTTAAAATCCACAAATCGTAGTTCCTAGCTGTCCTTGGCTAGAATTATCTACAATAAGCCAAAACAAACTACCATCTAAGCCACTATCTGTGCTAACTAGTTCTGAAGGCAACTGATCATAACCTCCATAGTGGTTGCACCTATCTCTGAAACCACCAATCTCATCTCCGTCTTCCTCACACGCTGATCTAGACTCTCGATCATGATATGCTGATACTGCACTAGAGAATGGGTCTCCTCCAGATGATTGTATGCATGGAGGATCCTCATCTCATCTAAATCTCTCCCCATTCTAAATCCCTAACTCTACCAACTAACAACCTGTTCTCCCTCCTCAGTGAGTCACAATCCTCCTCCACCTGATGTATGTGATCCTCGTGCCGTGCTACTCGCGTGACTAACACTGAGATCGCTCTATCCGCGGGATTATCTAGAATGGGATCACGCCTAGGTGCCTAGGAGGACTCTCCTACCTCATAAAACCCAATACTCTCCTCCCTGATCCACTCGTCCACATGTGGAGTCCATTTGTAGGTGGGGAAAAGATTTTTTGATGAGCTTGGCGATGATGGCGGTGAGGCTTCCCTCTTTTGGGATGGGATGTGAATAGATTTTCTAGGGGTAGTTATAGTCGTGAGTCTCAAAGAATAAATATTGAGAGAGGATGGGGGAAGTGGAGCAACAATCTCTAGGGATGACTCCGACTCAATATGGTCCTCCTCCTGAGTCTCCTCACGATCCTGGTGGGAAGATGAATTTGCATATGGTGAGTTATCTGTGGGTACTCCACCGAACTCTTCGCCAGGATGCTCCTCCTCCTCGATAGGATCCTCTTCATCCTCAAATGACTCATCATCAACTAATATTGGGGTAGGTGGTAGGGCATTTTCATATCGTAATCACTCTCCTACTTAGGCGTGTGTGGTATGACTTGGTCTTTTTTCAGGTAAGGATACGACACCCAGTGCCATATATCCTCCATATCATTCTGATATCCTGCATAAGACATCAAACAGAAAGATGTTTATGAGAGATGATATATAATACATATAATTTTCTATTATAAGTATATATATATATATATATATATATATATATATATATATTAATATATATATATATATATATATATATATATATATATATAGGTTCAAATGTTTCCAACAAGTATTGTGTGCCTCTAACAACCAATCAGAATTAAGAAAAAATAAATTCAATAATAAATCATAAAATGGTATAATAGTAATCTTAATTATCATAAATATGGTCAATAATTAAAATCATTAATAACCTTTAAATATGGAAATTCTGTTAATAAACACTATAAAATCACAAAATAGATCCCTTTATTCGACATCCTCCTCTACTAACCCTAGCCCAAAGTCGACTCTCCTTGTTTCTCTTAAAATCATCGTGCATAACCACCATCATCTTGTTCTCTGTTCACAGGCCCCGAAAACCCTTCTCCTCTTCTTATTTTGACACCACTAGAACAACAGCACCACCCCACACCACCGTCGAACCACCAGCTTTATGAATTGGAGAACCAATAGCTGCGAAATTTCTAGGGTTTTTCCACTTGTTGTTGCCGAGAAGATGAGAACTTTTGTGAGTTTTTTCCTTGTTTAAAATTTTGCCAACTTCATCTGTATCTATGTGCAATTCGTTGGATGAAATTAATCCAACTTCATTTGTTTCTTACTTTTGTGAGTTTTTTCATTGTTTAAAATTTCGCCAACTTCATCTGTATATATTTCACAATTCCTTGGATAAAATTAGATTAAATAGTTTGTCTAATAATCAGTGAGTTAAATTTGGATTAATTGTTGTGTTTGTTTCTTTTTCTTCTATCATGTTACTCTTATGCACATAATTTAGTGTATCACAATCTCGTTCCTGATTGTTTAATTCATATGGACATTATACATTTTGTTAATGTAAACACCTTCAACAGTTTCATTTACAAACAATTTGGTTTATTCTGATAAATTTTTAGCATTTATATGTTGATAATGCATTATAATAGAATTCTATTGTTGCATCCAATAAAATTTTATTGTTGCATTATAATAGAATTTTACTGTTGCATTCTAATATAATTTTATTGTTGCATTATAATAGAATTTTAGTTGATAAGTGTACATTCTAATAGAATTTTACTGTTGCATTCTAATAGATGTATTCAGCCAGAATGTATTATATGTATTCTATCAGAATATATAAAGTGATAGTTAATTGCAAGTAACATGTTTTTAACGATTATTAGTTTTTGTTGTATTTATGATAGGAATTACTGGAAGAATGCGTTGAAGACCTAATAGGAATAACTTGAAGAATAAATAAAGTTTGATCATACTCACAATTTAAGAATGTTGTTATTTTTTAAGAATTTTATTCATTTTTGTTGATATTCTTTTAGAATATATATATAATTATATTAAAATGTATAAGATTTTTAGTCTGTAAGAATATGTATGAATTTGTATTTAAGTTTGGATGTATAAGAATATATTAAAATGTTGTCATTTTTCAACCACGGATTCAAGAATTTTGTTATTCTTCAATAATATTCTAATAGAATAGAATTCTGAAAGAGCATCATTCTAACAAAGAAATAATATTCTGACAGAATAAAATCGGTTATATTTACAAATTACGTTAGAATTAAAATTGAATTAATTAAAAAAATTAAGATTTTTAAAATTACGAGAATTAATTATCCCTAAAAATCCGAAAATTTCCTTTTATAATTGTAGTTAATTGTCCAAAATACCCTTTTGCTAAAATTTGTGTGATTATATGGTACATGCTATCCTATTGTAATATTATCCACTCTCAAATCATATCAATTGATTAATTCCATCTGTTGGTCCAGATTGTGCATTCTGGCACACAATAGTTAGTAAAAACAAAATAATCTAAGCCTATATATATATATATATATATATATATATATATATATATATATATATATATATATATATATATATATATATAGTAGATAGTACCGTATCTCTAGTAACTTTCCATATGGGGGTATTTCGAATACCTATCTCTAATCCGGATATCCTCAAGGTCTACCATTCCGCTATGTGTCAAATCCTCTTGCAATAGGTCTTGATCTAAGTCTCTAGTCTTACGGAAGTCGATCTACACTACTTATCAGAAGATCCTCAAGTCGTAGTTCTCGTCCTAATCTCTTAACTAATCGTACTAAACTACTGATCCATAAATCCTGAAGCATTTAGATTGTTAACTATAGCATCCAGGTTTAGGCGTGTGTTTGTCGGACCATAATAAAGCTTAGTTGCGTATTCTAGGTCTAGTTGTGGTACGGTCGCAGTACTAGACTAACCCTAGGATTCGTTTTTGACCTAATACTTATATATATATATATATATATATATATATATATATATATATATATATATATATATATATATATATATATATATATATATAAGAATTTTGCTAAATCTAGCAATGATACACAGACCTTTAAGTTGTGTACACTCCATATAAATTGATCGGTTCAGCTATTCAATTTGTTTTGAAATGTGTTGTTTTTTTAACCATGTTAAGTGAAATCTAACTATCAAAGTCAAATAAATCAGTTCAAACGTTTTTTACCGATTATATTACATCGTTTAACCTTGTTTTTTTTAAAAAACTGACCGCTTTGATTCGATGTAGAAATTGACATAAAATTCATCGTTGTTGAACCGCTCTCGTTCAAATTCGACTCCCTGGTACAACCCGATTTTTAAAACATAGTTTTTTAATACATTGGTGTTTTTAGTTGATTGTAGAATTTTTATAATTCTCATTTTAATTTATGGGCTTATGCCATAAAAATCCCAATTTTTACACGTATAATTAGGAAAAGTCCTAACATTTTTTTGTAGGCTTTGGCCACAAGTGTTATGCAAGTTATCACTCTAGCCTATTTAACCAATTTCATGGTTAACTCTATTATCTTTCTTGCAAAATCAGTCCTAAAATTAGGTTTAAAGTCCAAAATTGGTCCTTATAGTTTGCAAAAAAATGACATCACATGTCCCCAAAAGTTATCAACTTACACCACATGTCCTGTAGTGTAGTTTAAGACTGAGTTTGAGATTTTTCGGCGAGACTTTTAAGGGGACAGGAGGTTAAAATTGAGGACATGGGTTTGTCCGCGACGGGGAGAGGAGTAGAAAGGTGATAGCTATTTGGAGAATGGAGGGGTGGTGAAGGCTGTAACAACCGGTTTCCGGTGAAGGTGGGTTTTCGACAGCAACACTCTCCAACGGAGCTAGAGACGATGAGGTTGGTTGGGTTGTGGTCACAAGGGTGGGGCGAGCAAAGTAGAGGCCTCAATTTGTGGCATAGTGGCGGTTTAGGGGGTCCATTTTGAACTTGCAGGTGGTTGTAGCGGTGGTTGTGTGTGGCGACGTGAGATGATAAAGTTAACCACATGGAACAATTTTGCAAGAAAAATAACAAAGTTAACTATGAAACTGGTTAAGTTATCTAGAGTGATAATTTTACGTAAAAGTTGTGACCAAAGTCAACCACAAAAAATGTTAGGACTTTTTCTCAATTACATGTGTAAAACTTTGAGACTTTTATGGTATAAGTCCTTAATTAAAAGTACACTTTTACCAACTTCTAATTTAACATGGATTTATCATTGTTTTTTATAATTATTTATTTATCAATATAAATGTTTTATGTTGCTTATATTCTCCAAAACTAATAGCGGCTCAATCTTTTTGTTGTTTAATGCTGAAGTCAATATTGAATTATTGATAATTTCTTAAATTAAAATTGCTTGGTCGTTATTGTTGTTTTGCTTTTTGTTGACAAGTTTCGTAATTTCAATAAATGTTTCGAATAATATAGAATTTTAAATTTGCTTGCAAATAGAATGCATGGACTTAACATGGTAGCGTAATAGGACCATCATCGTCATAGATCCAAAATTTTTGGAGCTTTATATGGTTTTTGCGAAAATAAAGACATACCTAAAAATTGTTAGATTTTCCGGATTTTGAGAATATCAGTATTTTTGGATATTTTTTGGATCGTGATTGCAACAACTTCGCAGATTCTATGATTTCAACCCTATAGTCTGGGGCATCACCAAATTAGATTTTGGATAATCCAAATAATTTCAATTTAAAAATCATGTCACTTCTAAATAAGAAACACATAAAATATCGTGTTTTTTTTGTTGTTGAGAGATAAAACAAGTCAATTGTATGATTTTTGTGTGTATGAGTTCAAACCCTTTTTTTGGAACCAGAAAATGTTCTTATACTAAAGGGAAAATAGTTAAACGGAAGTTGCCTCCTTTTGGCTCCAAAAATCGTTGGTTATTAAGACATAACCAACTTATGACATCGTCATGAATATCACCAATAGTTTTGGTGGAAAAATGCATGACTAGAGTCATACTCAACATAAAAAAATCGTTTACGTTTCTGGGCACTGCCCCGAGCCCCATCAGGGGCTTTGCTTCTTGGACCCCGTTAGTGGCCCTGCCCCTAGACGTTGCCAAGGGTGCAGCCTCTACCCTGCATGCACCCAGGGGCGCTCCCCCCAGACCCTCGTATTTTTGAGTTCACATTTATCATTACGAGTGTGCACCCCGCTCCTCCTATTTCGGTTAGTAAATGTAGTTCAGCCAATCTCATTATTAAAAATAATTACACCAAAATATGTTGATAAAACTAAAATCACCAACAAAAATCGTCTTTTGTTCTCCTTTCCGTCTCTCTCCCTTCCACTTCAATTTTTGCAACTGCAAAATCTCAGTTCTTTCGGTTTCCGAGTAATCAAGTGTATGTTTATTGTTTATTCCATAGTTGTTAGAATGAAAGATATTCTACATCAAATCATGAGTTTTATGTTGAAACTTACAACCTTAGAACGTCGTAAAACCCATAAAGGACATAAGATTCTTCCATGCAACTTTTTACTAGTCAAGATAGCGACTTGATGTTGTATTTAAGTTTAAAGTTTCGTTTACGTAATTTGTTCGCCACAGGACAATCTACTTGTCCCTCTTTCTTATAATCTGATCCTCATGGTGAATGATCAAACTGATTTCCAGACAAAAATTGATAATTACTAATAATAATTGAATTGATTATTCACAGATAATATTGACGTATAATTATCAATATTATTTGACGCTTTGGTTAATTGTTTATCTAATCAAACATAAAACACTTAGGATATATTTGATATTAAGAATAAAATTGGGATATATTTGATATTTAGAATAAAATAAAAGTATATAAGATTTGTGTTTTTTTTAGTAATATCACAAAACCACTATATTTTCTTAAAGTCTCCTTTAATCTTGGTCAAGAGCCATACGTATCTTAATTAAGCACCACATACCTGGTCAATAGAGCAAAAACATCAACATCAAAGCCACAAACAAAGGCTTTTTTAAGCAGGCGAACATGAATGGCACACAACTACAATAATATACAAAAAAAATTGTGCATGAATAATAAATAGGTTCTAAGAGGTTTTTATTTTTCTAGTTTGATATAGAAACCAAATGAATATTTAACAAAAAGTTATTTTAGCTTGATAGTTTGTGAATTAAATATTTGGTCTAAAATATCTAGAAGCTTTATCCGGCTTACCCAGTAAATCAAATCAAATAATCTTAAAACAATATAACCCAAAAGCGATTAAACCAAACTTTATTTTGATTTGATTACAATTAACATAAAACAAAATTTAAAAAAAAAAAAAGACAAAAAGAAACTCAATTAAATTGAGCCAAATAAATAAAAACAGAGTTACACCAACCGAATAAAATCCCTAGCTATTACCATGAGAAATTTACCAACTCCTATAACCTTGTATTTTCCTGTAGATAAATATATAAAGCAAACTTAAGTAGTAAGCAAGTCCGGCCCAAGGGTAGGGCGACCTGAGCCATGGCACAGGGCATCGTATAGCATGGGGGCATCAATCTTCGAATATTCATAAGGATGTCGGCGTGTGCAAAAAAACCGGTTCAGGAACCGAACCGGTCGCTGAACCGAAAACCGGTTTGGCCCTGAACCGGTTCACGTAAGAACCGAATCGATGCTGAACCGAACCACCGGATTGGACCAATTCGCACTTTCTACCCTTGAGACCGGTTTGGAACTGGTTTTTGCTGAACCGGTTTGTTGAACCGGTTTTGAACCAGTTTGCGAATATAGCCGTTGGTGAACCGGTTTGAACCGGTTTTCGAGTATTACCGTTTTTTTATCTTTTCCTAACGGTTATATAGTCGTTTGAGGCTGTTGAAGACCCGATTTTGGCTCCTTTTTGACCATATTAACCATTCCTTATAGTATATATATGTATTAGATGTTTAGGTCTCAACTTTACCTTAACCAAACCTCAAAAAAATCTCTCTTAGTTCAAAAAACGTTGTTAATTCAAACAATGGATTCGGCTTCCGTTGGTGTTGGAGATTCATCAACCAATCTTACCGTTGTTAGCATTAAAGGATGTATCATTATTTTGGGCCCTAAGTCTGATCCAGTTTGCGTATGAAAAAAAGAAGCAATAGTGAGACAAAAAAACACAGCCGCACACAAAGAAAAGGAAGAAACAGGGAGAAAACGAGGAGACGGGATACCGAGACCGAGAGACATCACAACAAGTAGTGACGATAACAATTGTATATTTACTTGTCTCCTACTCCCGTCAACCGAACATCCTTCTTATGATTTTAATTTCTATCGATTTATTTTTTTTCTGAAACTTTTTGGTTCTTCTGATGTTTTTTATTTCTTCTCTTCTTTGTTGAATGAAAGTCACCAAGGTTTTCTGATTCTTTCTTTCATTCGTGGATTGAGATTTGAGGTTGCACTAATCTTAGAGAACAAAAAAGTCAGATTACAATTCCTTCTTCTTGTATCTCTGTTTCCAACTTATGTCAGGAGGTTTATGTATTTTGGAAGGTTTTCTAAGTTAGGGGTATTGTAAGAATTTTTGTGGTTTATAATGAAATTTGCATCTGGTGTTGTTCTGTCGCTGAATGCATATTGCTGGATGTATAATGATATGGTTGGCTTACTCTTGAAGCTCAATGTTGCTATTTTTTGTTCAATTTAAATTGTTGTAGTTATCACTTTAGCTGTATCTGTACTGTTGTCGAGCCACTAGCCGAACTTTTTTTGTTATTTATTGTCATTGTGAAAAAGACTTCTTTCATATAAAATATGTTTATGTTTATTATTTAACTATTTATATTTATTATGTTTTGATTTTTGAACACAAGAGTCTTTTTTAATTTATGTTTTCAATAAATCACTCCTCTGGTAGATAATGACCTTATTGTCTAAAATGCCCATGATATCTTTAAGGTCCAATCCATAGTTGCAATTTTGCCTAAGTTGGTATTGTTGTGGATTGCTTTAATGAAAGTCTGAAGTTAAGGATGATTTGGTATTTTCTACAACCTTTATTTGTGGTCTCATAATTGTTGGAGGGCCTTAACATTTTTGTTGTTGTTGGAATTTTGATGCAAAGTGCATTGCCTTTATGTGTTAGTCCCGTAAAGTACAAAGTCTTTTTCAAAATAGATGTTTGATTTTGGTGCTGCTTTGATGTTATTGCCACTGTTGAGTTTGTTGTTTTATACATTTATGATGTGTATGAGTTTGTTGCTTTTGGTGATTTTTACAAGATTTTGGCTGTTATTATAAATATTTAAAAAAAGATATATTGCACTTTGGTTTTATACATTTATGATGTATATTGGTTTGGTGTATTGTACAATACAAATGTAGGGGCATATCAATTTTTCATCTTGCCCCGGACATGAAATACCAATAGACCGTCCCTGGTAGTAAGGCATGATTGCAAAACAAAAATATATACCTTTTTAACAAACAAATTAAATCAATTAGTTTATTATCATATATAGCTTTCTAACAAGATAATGACTTAAAAAGGTAACAAATCTAGATTGTATATATATTTAATCATTTATGTTTGTTTTTGAATAAATTTAATCATTTATATTTTCTTTTATGTACATTTAGTTACTTATGTTTTTTTTTATTTTATTTTGTGCACATATGACCAATTGACTAAATGTATACAAAAAACATAAATTACTAAATATGTACAAAAATAAATATAAGGACAAAATACATACACAATCTAAACTATGTTACCATTTTAAAGCATTGTCCCAATAAATTATCTACTAGCACATATTTCAACAAGACAA
Organism: Lactuca virosa; assembly: GCF_052849685.1. NCBI lineage: Eukaryota > Viridiplantae > Streptophyta > Magnoliopsida > Asterales > Asteraceae > Lactuca > Lactuca virosa. Next base: position 160,914,711 of record NC_136426.1, on the reverse strand, counting down.
GATTGAAACTTCTTTCTTAGACTTGAACATCTCATCAATATTCGCTTAGAAAATATTGTATTTTTTTTCATAAATATGTTAACAAAAGTCGATCCTTATATGCGGTGGCAGCTTGCCACGAAGTCAACACGTTGACTAGGTCGGTCCAACTGATTCGACCTGAACTTTTCAAAAATAAAAGATCCTCAACTCCCGATGCATCGTGCAAAGTGTGCCATTTTACGAACTGAATTCCACGGTTAGGCATGTGTGTGTGAGTTTGGTTCCTATCTTTTCTTCACTAAAGTCTTTGAAAGCATAACAAGAAAAAAACTTATAACCACGTTTTTAATTACTCCTCCGACCAATATGTGATACTTGGCAACTCACAAAATTACAATTTACCCACTAAATTTCAAAAATTAAATAGGGCTTGAACCTTCGACATCATGGAGAAGGAGAGTGCACCAAGCGAGTAAACAAACTCTCTCTCTCTCTCTCTCTCTATATATATATATATATATATATATATATATATATATATATATATATATTCCAAAAAAGTTGTACTTCATGCATACAAAACTTAAACCAAATTTGTTTTATATGTTTAATTTATTTTTGTGAATTAATTTTGAATGATTTTAATTAGTTGGTATTTATTTTAAAATTAAAAATTGAGTGGGTTTGGACTTGAGAGAGATGAGAAAAATGTGACAAGTGGGCAGAAAAGAACCGAAAAATAGATAAATTCTGCCCTAAAAATGTGCTTCTTCTTTATTCCATCAATCTTTACTAATTAAAATTTTATTTCTCATATTAGTACCGCAACAGTTAGTAAATATGATAAGTAAAATTTCTATCATGTATGCTTGAACAGAGAAACAAAAAAATGACATTATTTAAAGGAGGCTCTTAATACATGCAAAGTTTCAAATCGGAGCTTCCACTTAAAGTCCTTATTTTTCATGGCCTCTTCAGTCTTGCCAACCATTTTGTTCATTTTTTCAGGGTGGAAGCTTTTCTATCAAAAAATAAATAAATAAATGAAAAGTCATATTGCATACCTCTCCATCAATGTAAACTCTTCTTTGATAACTCAAGTCAAAGTCAAAGTCAGAACTCTCAAAAATCAACTTGAGCAGTTGAGCTCATTCTTAGGTAACAAATAAATTAAATGAGTAAAGTCAAGGTGAAAATCAAACTCAAATGATGAATCATAATAGAACTATAATATTTTTCTGAAAATAACAAAACATAATTCAATGAAAATGTTTATTCTAAAATAAAAAATTTAGTGATTATTTCAATTAAATACCAAGTAGCCACAATATTCAGCATTAAAAAAGTTTCGATCACTTGAAATTAGTACTATGTTCCACATCCTAAGTTCACGCATGGAATTAATTGTTAGGAAAAAGAATAATGTATTGTTTCCTTAGTGTGCTTTCGTTGAAGTAATTCATGAAAGGTGCCAATAGATAACTTCTTTCACAAAGTTCGATATTAAACATTCAAAATCGGAGACTTACCGATGTGAGCAGGTTGCGTCGATATAGGGTCGTTGGGGTAGCGGTGACCGGTGGCAACAGATCAATTGACAAGTGGAGGGACAGAGAAGGCAACTGAGATTTTTGGGGAGATAGAAGCGGGAACTAGAAAGCATGGAGCCCTAATTTTATTTTATCGATTCAATCCACATAATTTGACATTTTAAATATTTATTTAACAATAAAATAATTTTAAAATGTTATACTATACAACTCTATAATAAATAAATTGTTTTGTATTACAAAGATTGTTGTGTACGAATCACTTACCATTTTAATTAGGTTTTATATAATAAACGGTAGATTTATAATAGGTTGTTTGCAGAAAAGTCTTATTATTTTGAGATTTTTTTAATAAAGTCCTAAAAAAATAACCTTAACAGAATAGTCTCATTATTTTGAGAAAATGATATAATTTGTCATTTACTGTTAAAATACAAAAAATGACATTTTCGTTAATTTGGACAAAATGTTAAATATCGAGACTTTTCTGTAAAAAAAAATTAGAATTTTATCAAAAAAATTCAAAATAATGAGACTTTTTTACATAAAACCCAATTTATGACAAAAACAATTTTGAAAAAGAACTGTTTGGAATTTTATTTGCCATGTCTTATGCGTATACTGACCATGGTTACATTTTTAAAATTGCAAAAAGGAAAAAGTTTAAAAATGTAGCTATTAAAATATCTAGAGACCATCTTTAATCAGAATAAAGTTTCGGCTTTGACTCGGACTAGTCATCAAGGTTTTTTTTTTTTTTTTTTTTTTTTTTTTTTTTTTTTTTTTTTTTTTTTGTACAATTAGTCTTTAAAGTTTCAAATTACCTGTTAATCGTGTTATCTTGATCAATTTGAGTCAGTTCTCCGGTTACGAAGCTTAGTTGGCAGTCCGACGTATGTGAGAAGTTTAATCGTTAGTTAGCTACTCAGTCACGTCACAACCCGGTGTCTACCTACCTAATAAATGATAGCAAAAATGACATTGTAGCACAACAAATTATTTCCTTTTACTCGAATTCGTCACTGAAGTATTTTTTTTTGCACAATAGGTCAATGAACTCTTAATTTGTGTATCAATTTTGTCATTTTCGTTAAAAATTAGTTAGTCCCGTTAAGTTTGATGACATGGTAGACCATGTAGGATCCCATTGCCACTCTTCAACCTCCAACAACCTGTATTTTCTCATCTTTACAACTTACACACACAATCTCTCTCTCTCTCTCTCTCTCTCTCTCTCTCTCTCTCTCTCTCTCTATAACATGCTGCATCGTGGGTCTTCTTCCCGGCGTCCCCATTCCAACATCATCCTTCGTCTCCCCCTCATTTTTGATTTCATGTTTTCTAAATCTAAAATGGTCAGCTAAGTGATCTCAATTCAAACTATATCTCTCGCTTCCCTCTGAAACCATCGACACCATACTTCAAATATGGACCACCACTACTTTAAATCTAGCGACCATGACAACAACATAAATCAAGATCTGAAATCCTAACGACTCTGAAACCATGCATTTATGAAACACGAGCCCTAATTTGGTCTGCACATTTGGTCTCTGATTTAGTCTACACATTTGGTATCTGATTTTTACTCTCATTCTGGATTCGTGTTTAAAAATGATGACACCATTTGTAATTGTGTGTTTGACTTTCAAGTTTCTTCTTCTTTACCCACATTCAGTATTCCCTTCTTCCTTATTCTTCACTTCCCATGCCCACAAGACAATGATTCTTCACTCTTTAGTTTCAAATTTTCCTTTGGACTTTGAACTTTCTTCTTCTTGTTCAAATTTTATGACTTCTCTTCTGTTGGAAACAAACCCATCCTTTTTTTTCGATCTGGATCAGCTTTTCCATGGACATGGTTATGTGAAGTTTGCAAGAATGTCGGAACTTCCCAAAAAGATAATGAAGTTCTGGCACGATGGTGATGGTGAAACAAACCCATCTCTCTCTGCTACAGCCCCAACAAATGCTTATTTTTGAAGCTCATTTCGAAAAACTTGTTTTCAGATCTGTTTTAAGGAATTGGTCTTGAACCCAGATCTAAACATGATATCTGCTTGAACCCAAATCAAACACGAAGTTCTTGAAACTCATTTGGACCTACAAACTGAAGATGGACCACCAATTTTAAGAAATCTTGTTTGTGTGTTCAAGAACCAATTTGTATATGCGATATCACATGACTTGTGTGTGTGTGTTTCAAAAACTAGATAAACATATGTATATCAATAAAGAGGGAGAACCGAGATTTCTAACCCCAAAAAATAGACGAAGTTCAGAAACCTAGAAATCAGAAACATGTACATAGAGAGATAAGTGAGAAGTCGAACCTAATGTAGGTGCATGTTCTTGAGTTTGAAATATCAAAACTTAGAGGGAGAAGAGAGAACTAGAACCTTATATATGTATTCTTGAGATGGGTGCGAAGGTTGGTGGACGTCGAAGGTTGAAGACGAGAAAGACGAGAAAATGTAGGGTGTTGGAGGTTGAAGATGATGAAGTGACAATGGGATCCTACATGGCTTGCCATGTCATCAAACTTAATAGGACTAACTGATTGTTTAATGAAAATGAAGAAATTGATACACAAATTAAGAGTTCAGTGACCTAATCCGTAAAAAAATACTTTAGTGACGAAGTCGGGCCAAAGGCAATAGTTTGTTGTGCTATAGTGTCATTTGCCCTAAATGATACCCTCAAATAGCACACTCGTGATACATTGTTTCCTTCATCCAACCATTCGAGCTAAGCTTTTCAAGTTAAGAGATATCCTTCAACGATGGCTTCCTCGTCCTCCTCCACCAGTCGAACGTTGAGGCTACGAGCTATGACGACCGACGACTAGCACAACGTTGAGGCTACGAGCTACGGCGACCAAACTTTGTTGATTAACAACTATGCTCTGTATTTGGTTTCTTGATTAGCAGACCAAGCTTACGAAATGCAACTTCTTTGAGTGGATAAATGGGGAGTTGGAAGATGGTTACTACAAAACATTGATTTACTCAATGAAGCAAAAGTTGGATAGTAGAGAGAATTAGTCTGACTTGTGTAAGTGCAGGACTAAAGTGGTTGAGCTGGAGTTTCTCCTATAAAAGGAGATGGTTGAGGTTGACAGGCTATAGAAGCTCCTGGGTGAGTCAAACAAGGTAGCTGTTAGGTTCAAGATTGTGATTGTGGTTCTTGTGGTGGTTGTGCTTTGTATTTGGATGTTATGGAAGTGAAGCTAGTCAATCGGGGGTGGGGGTTTTTGTATATTTATTAGACAGTGGTTGATAATGACAATTCCAACCTACTTTTGGGAGCTTTGGTATATCATTTGTTGATGATAACAATTCTAATCGACTTTTGGGATCATTGTAGTAGTGTATGCGGTTCATAAATACTGCAAAGACTTAATGACAGGGACTTCTGTATTAGAAATGCATGCTTTTGTAAAGTCTGTTGACATTATCATAATATTGTAATGAAAAGTGCCCTTGTATTATTGTTCATGGGAAAAGTTTGTATGTGTGTGTGTATTATATTCCTTGATCTTACATAAGTACATTGTCTATGTTGTTTATAAGGAATTGAGTGCTTTGCATGTGCAGGAATGTACCACATTACTTTAATAAGAACATGGGACCAGAACTGTTGGATTATGCATGAGTGGACCACTTTGTTTCCCTTTTTATCTACAATAATAGAAAAAGTACTAAAAAATTAGGACCACATTGTTTTGGTCCATGTATATCATTCACATTCCATCATAATGTACCATATTTACCCATTCGTGTGCATGCATGTAATAATAAGGCAACCAACTTTCAAGGGACATAAATTAAAACAAGTTTCATAGAAATATTCCAAATTAGGCAACCAAGTATCAATGGACCTAAATTAAAAAAAGTTTCAAACATAAATTACACAACCAAGTATCAAGGAATCTAAATTAAAACAACATGACCAAACACTATCCTACTATATATAAAGAGTTTTTTTCCTCTGAATTCCCTGGAGCATCATCATCACCCAATTTCTTACTCAACTTCAACTTCAAGATTCTCTTTGACTTTCTTTTTGTAACACCCAATCATTTCAGGTAATATTCCTTTATTTATTTAGTAAGTTTAAATGTGGGATTTAAGTCTACGCAGGGAATAGATAGCCTCTACGCGTTGCGTAGAAGGGAAGTTGATGAAAAGGCGTTAACGAATTACATGAGGCATAGATAAGGAGTACTGATGGAGGCTGAGAATGGAAGAGGTTTATGGAGGTTAAGTTGTTTAAATATTGCTCCAAACCCTAACCCCATATTTGTGCCTTGTGACGTCTTTGAGTGCATGGAATCATAAAAATGCTATCTCGGTCCTTTAGTTCCATCCATGCATGAGTTTTGGAGCTTAGGATATTGTGATAACGTAGGGTTTTGGTTTTGGAAACTTTCTAGCCATTTTTCAACTCCCCAAATTTCACCACTATGAAAACATTAGATAAAACCATTTAACTCAAAACATTTATCAGTGTATCGTCAAATGTTATCATGTATACAAATCTCCTATTGGTGTGATGCAATCAACTCGTGCCCCTCCACTAATATAAGAAATCCTGAAAACATTTAGAACACAAACCGTAAGAACAAAGCTTTGTGCGTTCCCTAAAATAGCACATACAACACATCACAAATAACAGCTATGGGCTATTAGCAGCCCTGGCGACTACCCGAAGTCTCAGTAGGCAAACAACACGCCATGTGGATTATTAGCAAACCTGGTGAATATCTGAAGTCTCAGTGGACAAACAGCACGCCCTGTGGGTTATCAGCAACCTTGGAGACTACCCGAAGTCTCAGCACACATAATAACATATATTACAGTAACAACAAATAAGACCCAGCTGGTCAGCACATATATACTAACTACCATACATGCAAGTATAGTGAGAAGACTCACCTTGCACAGATGACTGATAAACCTCACACCCGAACTGCCGGAACTAGACTATTCTTGTTAATTACACCAATTAACCCTAATTAATAATTACAGTAATTTCCATACTCCACTAGTCCCAAGCCAAGTCTAATCCACATTTAGGGAAAAAGACCATTTTGCCCCTTCCAAGACCAAAACCCTCACAATTCACCTGAAGGCACAATTGGTCAAAAGTAAAAGAAAGTCAAACGTCAACACTCTGACCATACGCGCAACGTAGTCTACTCTATGCTGGACGTAGAGCACACAGCTGGAAGGAAACGGGTTCGTAACTGGCTATGTTGGGCGTAACCAGAATTATGCACGCATACACGGTCTCAACTCAAAATCCAACTTTTAAGGTCTCAATCATTAAGACACTTTACCCCAACCTCAGATCTGACTCTAAAAAATATTCTAATCCATAAAGTCTCTAACTTTATGCCTTGGCATGGATAAAGAGAGCGTAGTCCCAAAAACCCTAACTTCTAACATCACCAAAACTCCATAACTCATGCATGGATGAAAGAAAAGGATCAAACTTGCATTTTTATGACACTATGCACCCTAAAACGTCTAACAAGACAGCTCAAATGCTTTGGAGTATTCCATACTCACAAAGATCAAGGTTTTGGGACAAAATGAACATAAATATAATCTTAAGCAAGATCTAGCAAAGCAAGCTCCAAGGTATGAACTTTATACCTTCAATAGATGAATAATGAGATGTGGATTCTAGATCCAAAAGCTTGAATGCAACATCACTTCTTGAATGATCCTCCTTTCCTATCAAGAACACTAAAAAATCACTCAAAACCTTCAAATCACACTCTCAAGGGCTAGGTTTTCAATTTTAGGGTTTAAAGGAATGGAGGCTTGTAACATCCCATAATTTCAACAAATTTAAAACTTTTCAAAACAATCGTTTTTTCTAATAGAAGTGTTACAAAACCATTGTTTCAAAATCAAAGTCTCTGAAGATTCAATTAGTTGTAAAACCAAGGATGTGTACTATCACGCCTTCGCCTTGCCACGGTCCACTGAAGTACCTGAAACAATAAAAAACTATAAGCACAAAGCTTAGTAAGTTTCCCCCAAAGTACCACCACACAAACACATAACAAATACCAACAAACAACATGCATATAGGGCCTTCAGCATGACTGGAACGTCCCACCGGCCTACAGTCTATCTGGTACGCCCACAGAGCCTTTAGTCTGACTGGGATGCCCCACTGGCCTACAGTCTATCTACTACGCTCACAAAACCTTCATCATGACTTGTACGCCTCACCAGGCCTTCATCCTATCTAGACCATTCTCTGGGCCTTCGGCCTGACTGGTACGCCCCACTGGCCTTCAATCTATTTGGGACGTCGTGTGTCTGTTGGCCTTCAGCACTAAGCAGGACCGCCTCAACCCAACCACACACCAACCATGTCAACACACACACACACACACACACACATATATATATATATATATATATATATATATATATATATATATATATATATATATATATATATATATATATGAAAGATAAGCATACAAATAACTAGTAACAACATATCGATATAAACATTTTCGAGTTTGTTGACTGGCAGCACTAAGAAGTACAGTCTCAACCCAACCATACTACGTCAACATATGCAACCGATAAACATAGAGCCATAACAGATAACAAGCAGATCTAATAGATCACTAAGCATAGCACCATCCTATATACCAGGATACAGATCTAATAGATCACTACAACATCCAACATGTGTTAAACCAGGATAACAATCCAATGGGCCGGCCTTGGTGCCTTCGACCCAAAAGTACACTGAGGAAAAACTCACCTCTCGATCTGATCCATAGGTGATTAGGACTGACTATGAATCGCATCTTTTTAACCAATACCTGTTTCCACCGAGTGACCAATTCCATTAAAGTCCCAAAATACCCAAAATATCCTCAAGGTCTAACTTGGTCAAAGTCAATGGTCAAGGTCAACAGTCCATGTTGATCCCAACACACCGTGTTGACTTAGAAACATGTCGTGTTCCGCCTGCATCCAAACAGTCAGGAAAATCCCGACCAACACGTCGTGTTGACTTAGAAACACGTCGTGTTTGCCGAAGTTCCAACAACTTAAAACGTTAAGCCATTTTCCTTGATTCCAAGAGCTCCAAAGCTCAGATCTACTCCGAAATATGATCCATAAGGATAAAGTTTCCAAATATTGGGACTACCCAAAAAGGTCCAACACCCAATCCATAAAGCTTAAAAATGCAAGGGCTTAACCAATAAGCACTTAATCCTTAAAGTCTGAAATCCATCCTTTCCAGAATTGCTTCTAACACCTAAACCATCCCAAAGGTTAGTGCTTATAGATATACATATCCAATTTATGTCTTGAACCCATATTAGGTCAAAATGAGGATTTATGACCTAATCTCTATGCATGGAATCAAAACTAGATTATAGACCAGATCCAAGACACTACTAGGTCACCTTGACCTGGAGATTCATAAAGTTGCAAACTTTATGAGATCTAACCATATCAACGAACAAGAACAAGAGAAAAAGGGACAAAACTCAAGATCTAACAACTTTGAATGATAAAAATTGAGTCTTGGACAGTTACAAAGTTCCAGAAGAGTGTCAAACTGAAGGATGGGGGCTTGCTTACTGGATCTTTGCTTCCTTCTTTCACCTTCTTCCTTATTTAGCTCCAAAAACACCAACTAACTTCAAAAATGGAAGGGAAAGATGATTAGGATTTCTTCAGGGCTTGAGGGGTTGATGGGGGCTGAGGGTGAACAAACCCTAGCCTCCACATTCCTTTAAATAGGGAGAAAATCCCAGAAGATTAGAGTTTCATTACCAGCCATCAACACACCGTGTTCCAAGAGGCAACGCGCTATGTTCTCCTCAAAAAAATCTGCGCTTCCTCATATATGGACACGCCGTGTTGGTGCCTCCAACACGCCGTGTCAAATCCTCATAAGGTGAATCATTCCCAATATTGTTCCTGAAATTTCTGGGTGTTACAACTCTCCCCCACTTAAATTAGATTTCGTCCTCGAAATCATTCCTTACTATCTCCTTCACTGAATTAAACGATCATTACTAGACTCCCTGAATCCGAAAACGACTGGGGAAGTCATCGCACTCTGATGACCGCCCACCCTTACTGATGTCAAATCCAAAATAGAAGATATCACGAGCCCTAACGATCAATGAATCCCAACTTTTCCTTAATCCAACGAGTATCTAACCGCTATACCCGAAATTGAAAACCCTGAACATTGTTGGACTCCAAGACAAACAGAACAAATCAAAATTGCTCCCGCAAACACTCATCTTCACAACCTGAACCGAACAACCTATCCGACCTAAACGAATTTATAGTTACCCGAAAACATATACCCTCGACCACCTGCCAGATCCTTGATAAAAGTCGGTCCTAACGTACGATGGCCTCCCATTAATCGAACCCATTCCAAGCATAATTCTCATACTGACGACCGACAAATCCTTGATCCTGTTGACTTAACTGATAAAGGTCAACCATCACTACTTAGTTCCAAAACCAGGAATCCAATTTCTTATCTGAAAAGAACCCAACACGTCAATTGCGAAATTTCCACTAATCCCAATTCCATAAGATGCACGAAAATCCTTTAATTAACCCCTAACTCCCTGACACGCCATTCTAACCACTGCTCCTATGAGCAAAGATGAGAATTCTAAGAATTTCACATTTACCTTCAATCCTTAACAATGCAGGTGTACCCCCATTAAGCCAAACACCCGATACATTAACGAAGGAATTTTGATTTGAGACCTCACGACTGGTTCCCAACCTTGATAATCAATCCCTCGTAACAGCTTGCGAGAAAATGGGGTTATAATGCATCATTTCGAGAGATTTTCTTATATACGGTCGATACTCCCAACAACCTTTAATTGTTCCGTATATCCAAACCAGCTGACTGTGATCCTCCCGACTTCCATCAATGCACCAATACCGAAAGCACCATAATCAGAAGAAATCAATCAATCAATCACTGAGCCAACAACCTATATATCTGGAACCCACGATTCACACCACGACCAAAAGGACTCTCAAACTCTTTCCACTGCCTTGCAGGGACCTGAACAATGTCCCTCTCAATACTAACCGCACAACAAGGCCATGTTCAATCCTTTTCATAGAACTAGATGCCACCAATGCAGAGCCCGACGAAATCATGGTTGCCCATGACCCGAGAACAGGATGACGGTTGCACCCCTGATCCAATTCAAAGGCTATCACCCAGAAGAACCATGCGAATAATCCGATACAAGCCCCAATTCTCTCTTTTCTAACCCATATACACACAAAGAATTACCACAATGCATATCCTTACGGAACCCATAACCTCATCCAAAAAGGGCAGAAAATACCAAAGTTCTATCGAACGACGAACCTCAATCATTAACAGAAGACATCCTCATGATCGATCGAAACAAGATTTCATACTTGATTGAGACCGAACAGGTTCCACCAATACGCAACCAACTCAAGAAGACTTCTGAAGTGATCCTGAATGCCACCTAACCCAAGACTGTTATAAACCAAAATTCCACACCTCCATTGAGGGTAAGCATACCCAGAGACCAAAGGAACATAAAACATACTAAATTTGATGATAGGTGGACACATCCATAGAACTTCAACTGCCACAACTCAAATCCTCATAGAACCTTTGCTGAAAGACAAACGATGCGACCAACAATCGAGAACGCATTTTCATTAAATCTAATGAACCAAAACCCTTGTGGAGCTAAACGTACCAAATTCTGAAACTCATTCCTTGATCGACCTCTGCCCAAGCTAGATTATAAATACAAATCCATAACACCATCTGGAAATTTCCCTCCGCCATTGATGCTCAACCTGAGCTATCCTTGCGGCTCCTCCTCTATTTATTATGTAACATCCTGTTCTGGATCTTCTGTTATCAGAGTTCGTGGGCTGCAAACCGGGCAGGAGGAAGCCTCGGGGTTGCGACGAGTTTCTAGAAGCGTAGGGCATCTCGTCACCTTTCCGTAGGAATGAGGACCTTTGGAATCAGAGTTGTATCAAAGAAGATATGGAAGTTTGGAGATTTGGCAAGATAAGCCCCTAAGTTGAGAAATGTGGCAGCGGAGTACGCTGGGCATACGTATGTGTACGCTTAGCGTACGAATGTGTGTGATCCTTAAGCAAGAGCCACCTAGTACGTTGGGCGTACCAGAGGGTATGCTGGGCATACTAGGCACAGTGTGGAAACCCTAATATTTTAAGTGACCCTATATAAGGAATGAGATGGCCTCATTCCTGGCTACCTTTCTCAGAGAACAAACCCTCCAAAGCCCTAAACCTTCGTCCATAAGAGCTTGTGAGTGCATGAGAGCCCTTGGGGTGACCTTGTGAGTCCTTGGAAGTGAAGAAGGAGCATTGAAGGGAAAGGAGTTGGAGTCCAGGCTTTGGATCTGAGCTTTCATGGGGATGGAGCATCATTTGAAGGTATAAAGCTCAAATCTTTCATATTCCTTTTTGAGTTGTGCATAGTATGGTTCATTTTAGGGTTTTTGGTCCCAAAGCTTGACGCTTTATGAGTTGTTAAACTCCAGAGCCCATTATCTGTCCTTTTGAGTGTTTTTGATGGAGTAGTTTCATAAAAATGAGATCTTGGATGTTAGAATCAAGTCATGCATGAGATAAGAGCTTAATGAGAAAAGAGAATGAGTATTTTGTGTGTTTGTGACCACATCAGCCATGCAAAGGCTTAAAGTCCCTAACTTTATGGAGTAAGAGCTATTAGGAAGTCCAGATCTGAGAAATGAGCTAAGGTCTTAACGGGTTAAGACCAAGAAAATGGACTAAGCAAAACTGAGCGTATGCCCAGCGTAATTCCAGTACGCCCCGCGTACTGGGTTGAGGTCCCCGATCAGATTCATGCATGCTTGAGTACGTTGAGCGTACCAAAGGAGGTACGCCCCGCACAACCTCTCTGTGGGCTTTTGGGCTAGACTTTATTAATGGGCCTTAAGGGTTGGGCCTGAATCTTTGGGCTTGTGTATTAGAGACTATGAGCAGAGAAATATTATAAATATGCCTTGGTCCCTTGTGTTGGGCTTATCATTGAGATTGAGAATCGGGCCTTGGGAGAGTCCGTTTATTATTGGGCCTTGGTGGGCCCAATGGGTTTTAGGTCATTGATGGGCTGGTTATAGATTAACCTCTAGACCCAATGAGTGAGAGATTGGACTTAATTTCCAATTGAGATAACTGTGAGTTTGGCACAGAGTTAGTGGCCGGTGCGTAGCAACAACGTTTATAGGGGTTGTTCATCATCCTAGGTGAGTCTTCTCAGTATATTTTACCTTGAGTGGTAGTTATGTGTGACCGGAAGGTCTTATGTGCTTACATTGAGTGTTATGTTATCCTGCGTTATGTTGTATGCTATGCATTATGTCTTTGTGATTTATGCGATGCGGAGCTTTACAGACCGGACCGGAGGGTCCCACTGAGACACACAGACCGGAGGGTCTTACAGTGTTATAGCCTCGAGTGGCTAGTGGGATGTGGTATTTTGGGGAACTCACTAAGCTTCGTGCTTACCATGTTATGTGTTATGTGTTTCAGGTTCTTATTTGGATCGCGGGAGGGCGTCGGCTTGGTTGTACACACCTCAGAGATTGAGTTATGTTTTAGAGGATCCTGGAGTTTGATACGTACTGTTTTATTATGAGAATTGATGATTTGACTTTGTGATATATTAGGATTTTATTATTGTGATAAATGTGTTTTTAAATTGAAAAATTTGGTTTGAAAATTTACGTCGTTACAAGTTGGTATCAGAGCCTTGGTTTGAGGGATTCGGATGCACCTTCAGGTATATTTGGACTCAAACTGAGGAATTGAGAAAAAAATTTAAAAAGAAATGATTTTTCTAAAACGAGCAAGAGTTTCTAAGAGAAAAACGAGAAGGAGCAGTATGTACAATCGGCCAGAGCCCGAACGGTGATTTCCCAAAATACCCTTACTTATTTATGTTATGAGATATTTCATAAGATATTATGCATGCTAGAGATAGGCTAGGTATTTCATATTTTAGGACTAGAGTTGCCTGATTGTGATGCCTTAGCCTTGGAGTTGTTGTTATCTGTGATGTGCTTTGAGTATGTGCCGAGTAAGAGTATCAAGCAGGAATCGTTTAGAGAGAGAGAGAGAACTTTGAGTAAAGGAGTAATCTAGGAGAGATACCTAGATGAGCATCGGAGGAGCCTTCTGTGAGAGTAGTTAGATATGTGCGAGGGGTAGAGTTGCTTGAGTTCGGCGACACCTTTTGAGTGCGATTAGAGCAAGTAGAGTTGTAACCTAGAGTGGTTTACGTATTGGTAGAGATTATATGATGCCCGAATGCTGCTTGCTTCGTGCTTTGTGGGACTCTTGATGATGGGAGTCAGCTACTAAGTGAATATGATAATATTCAGGAGGTAGATGGCTGGCATCATAAGGAGTTCTTCAGCAGCTGATGGCAGAAAAGTGTGAGGACCTAGGGAGAGCCTAGGAAGTGAACTTAGTCAGATGATTATGCTGATGGAGGAGAGTATTTAGCTGGAGAGCGAACACGCGTGATGGGATTGGTGATTGAGAAGGTTGAACAACTACTTAGAAAATTTGGGACAATCCGTCTGGAAAGTATGGGTAGATGTGGCAGGTAGTATGGGCCCGTACTACTACAAGCAGAGGACCCATACTAGAAGCAGCGAGAGTTCCAGAGATTCTAAGTAGCTGATTGAGAAAAGAGGTAACATGGTTCGAGTACCATGATTCATAACAGATTAAGAGGTGACCACATGGTTCGAGTACCATGATTCATGGCGGTTAGTGCTTCTGGTTTTACCAGTTGCCCTGTGGTTGTTGATTAGTCGGAGATCAGGTGATAGAGTGTGGGGCCAGAGGGCAATGATGAGCAAGTTTTGATGGAGTATACATTGAAGGGAGATTGAGTTCGTTCCGAGAGATTTTATTGGTGAGATGCCAGTTAGAGCCGCAAGGCTCAGGGATGAGTAGAGATGATGCTTATTGGAGGAACGAGGTTAGATTCGAGCCATCGGTTGATGGATGAGACGTCACTTTCTGTGGAAAGAGTTGCGTTGTTCCCGTTTCCTGGGAGAAATGAAAGAGAAGTCGAGCTTCCGGTTTCAGAGTTTGGAGGTAAACCCCGTGGGGTAGTATTGGCGGTGACCTTTCCATCCGAGAAGTACGCGATTTCTCTGCTGTGAGGTATTTTTCGTACCATGGAGTCATTAGTGGAAACTGAGATGGAAGAAACCTGGGAAGGTGCCTTTTGAGTGTGGCCTGCTTTTAGCAGTAGTTTTGGGTGGTTAGGAGGAATATTTCGGGGCGGTGGCCCTCTTGGTTATGATGTGTATCGGTTGTGAGAGTGAGGTCTTGTGCCTTGATAATAATTCCCATGCTGGGAGGCTGGTCGAGGAATCAAAGACGAGGTGCGTGATGGTGCATTATGTGCCGGACCGAGAGTCAGGACTATTTCAGATCAGTTGGGGTATCCGGCGGTGTATCGGTATGAGGCTTTGAGATGACTAGAGGCAGCCACGTTGGGAGAATTCTGAGATTCTTGTTTGAGTATGGGATATTTGGAGTTGTTGGGTTACATCGGGAAGATCATTGAAGAGAGTATGTGGTACGTTCCCAAGAGTTAAGTGTTATACGACGGTAAGACAGTCTGTGGAGGAGACTGTGGGTATGCCAATTGGTGATGGTTCGAACCCTGAGTGGGGGAGGACTGAGTATTTTATAACGAAGATCCAAGATTTGTTCAGGTGTTGTTAGAAAACTGGTTATGGAGAACTGCGGTGCAGACGCACGAGACCTGGGTTATTGATGGATGAGGAAAGGTGCAAGATGGGATGATGTGTGAATCTATGCGAAAGGAAGGATAAGTGAACCCACGGCAGGTGGCCGTCGGTCAGGGAATTCATTGTGGCTAGGGATCTTTCGGGTTTGCAAAAGTTGAGTTCAAGGCAGATGGGTCGCTGAGTTCAGGGTGCAATAGCTAAGATTTGCAATTATAGGTATAGATTGTGATCTATACTCAAGGAGGGGCAACAGTTGATTTGTCAACCAATTTCGGAGTCGGTATGAGTAGTTCGTATGGACGGTGATCAGTAGAAGGTGGAGCTTCGAAATTTTGTCAATGTGTTTTCACTCATTGATGATTCCTCTGTGTTCAAGTTGTGAGTTGGGGTATTTCGAGGTCCCGAGTGTGATGCCGTAAGTGGAAGGATCAGTGTATGATACAAGGCGTCGTGGGGTTTTGCGATGGGGTACCAGGGGTATCTGTGTATGACGCCCTAAGTTTTCGGATTATTTTGAGATTTGAGTTGCTAGTTGAGTACCGGGTGTCTATTGTTCCAGTGGGAAACCCATCAGTTAATTGTCGCAAAGTGAGTCTGTTTAACGGTGTGCCTGTGTTGAGAAGAGTGCCTGGCTTATGAGAGTTTGCATCAGGAGTGGGGTACGTGAGCTGAGTGTGTGCACCTGTCTATGTTGGGTTGTGGTGTATGAGTTAGTGAAATAAGTGTAGTGATGACTTAATGATGAGATTACGATGTGATAAAAGGGCGAGTGGATCCGGATGGTGGTAATCATGTAGGGTTATCAGGAGAAACCATGGAGAGAGCCCATGGTGAGAGGAAGCGAGAGAATGTTGTAAGACTACGGGGAGTCGTAGCATCCATGAGTCAGTGAAAGAGAGTGTTGTGATACTGCGGGGAGCCGTAGTATTCACTGGATAGCGATAGAGTGTTGTGATATCACGGGGAGCCGTGGCATTCACGAGTTAGTGAGAGGGTGTCATAAGTTTGCGAGGAGTCATAGCATTCATGAGTCAATAAAGGAGCATGTTAAGACTACGAGGGAAACCGTAGCACTCAGTAGTTGGTAAGAGAGAATACTATTCAGCGGGGAGCTGTAGTATTCACTAATACGAGTATGGTGCAGAGGAGTTCTTAGACTTGGGTAGCCTTATTACTTGAGTCTTCGGGAGCCTGGTTGCCGAACCAGGGGCGAGGCGGGGGCCTCCGTGTCAGAAGGCATTAGAGAGATGGCATGTGCATAAATCCACGAATTTTGGGTCATGAGTTGGGTACCATATTGGAGATGAGTGGTTCCAATTCTGCTGTTGGATCAGACTCTCAAGCTCGAGTCTGGATCCATTCGTGTATTGAATAGGCGAGATGAGGTTTCAGATTCGTGGATGGGTTCCATTTTGAGGGGTATTGACCTCCATCTGATGTCTTAGCCCGGAGTGGGACAGTTGCATTGGTATGGGAGGAACCGCGAGACACGTGGAACCGGTAAGTAGTAGACGACAGAGGTCGAAGGTGCGACAACTTCAGAAGGGGTTGTATTATTCGCTTGAGGTAAGGCGAACTTCATGACTAGTGTGTCACTATGAGTCGAGATAGTTGTTGTGAAAAGGAAGCCGGTGAGACGTTTTGGTCAAACAATGAGTAATCTTGGGAGGTTCATCTAAATGGGTTGAGAGCTGACCTGGTGATCAGTGTTGAGGGGGATATTTGAGAAGGAGTTGGAGCTTATGTGCTTAGAAGCTCGAGGATACTTATAAGCAGGCACGATTGTTTCCTTTTGTACGAGAATAAAGTATTGAGGCTTGTTTTGTGCAGATGGGTTCTAATAGCAGTACAGTCGATGGGTCCCTGGTGGGATATGACCCTTTCCGTTCTTTTGGTATATGATCTCGATCGGCTGATAGGTCAGGCGTGTGTGTTCATCAATTGTTATGGTCGATGATCTGATTTCATCAGTCGCATCAACATAATTAGAGCTGAGAATGTGATTTCGGGATCGGTCATTCGATGAGTGGATGACCTGGTGATACCTCGCAAGGGCGGTCTGGCAGGGAGACAGACCACTAGAGTTTGCAAGTGCTGGTGAGACAGAACGAGTACCACAGCAGAGTCCATCCTTTTCGGGTTTGGGAGCTCCTGATGGGTTCAGGTATCTTTAGAAGAGATTGTTGTATGATTTGAGGCCCTTTCGGTGGTGCTTCTCGGGTTTTTGCGCTCGATCTATGTGTTGATAAGGAGCGATTTCGAGGGCGAAATCTAATTCAAGTGGGGGAGAATTGTAACATCCTGTTCTGGATCGTCTGTGATCAGAGTTCATGGGCTGCAAACCGGGCAGGAGGAAGCCTCGGGGTTGTGACGAGTTGCTAGAAGCGTAGGGCATCTCGTCACCTTTCCATAGGAATGAGGACCTTTGGAATCAGAGTTGTATCAAAGAAGCTATGGAAGTATGGAGATTTGGCAAGATAAGCCCCTAAGTTGAGAAATGTGGCAGCGGAGTACGCTGGGCGTACGTATGTGTACGCTTAGCGTACGAATGAGCGTGGTTCGTAAGCAAGAGCCACCTAGTACGCTGGGCGTACCAGAGGGTACGTTGGGCGTACTAGGCACATTGTGGAAACCCTAATATTTTAAGTGACCCTATATAAGGAATGAGATAGCCTCATTCCTGGCCACCTTTCTAGGAGAACAAACCCTCCAAAACCCTAAACCTTCTTCCATAAGAGCTTGTAAGTGCATGAGAGCCCTTGGGGTGACCTTGTGAGTCCTTGGAAGTGAAGAAGGAGCATTGAAGGGAAAGGAGTTGGAGTCCAGGCTTTGGATCTGAGCTTTCATGGGGATGGAGCATCATTTGAAGGTATAAAGCTCAAATCTTTCATATTCCTTTCTGAGTTGTGCATAGTATGGTTCATTTTAGGGTTTTTGGTCCCAAAGCTTGAAGCTTAATGGGTTGTTAAACTCCAGAGCCCATTATCTGTCCTTTTGAGTGTTTTTGATGGAGTAGTTTCATAAAAATGAGATCTCGGATGTTAGAATCAAGTCATGCATGAGATAAGAGCTTAATGAGAAAAGAGAATGAGTGTTTTGTGTGTTTGTGACCACATCAGCCATACAAAGGCTTAAAGTCCCTGACTTTATGGAGTAAGAGCTATTAGGAAGTCCAGATCTGAGAAATGAGCTAAGGTCTTAACGGGTTAAGACCAAGAAAATGGACTAAGCAAAACTGAGCGTACGCCCAGCGTAATTCCAGTACGCCCCGCGTACTGGGTTGAGGTCCCCGATCAGATTTGTGCATGCTTGAGTACGCTGAGCGTACTAAAGGAGGTACGCTCCACGCAACCTCTCTGTGGGCTTTTGGGCTAGACTTTATTAATAGGCCTTAAGGGTTGGGCCTAAATCTTTGGGCTTGTGTATTAGAGACTATGAGCAGAGAAATATTATAAGTATGCCTTGGGCCCTTGTGTTGGGCTTGTCATTGAGATTGAGAATTGGGCCTTGGGAGAGTCCATTTATTATTGGGCCTTGGTGGGCCCAATGGGTTTTAGGTCATTGATGGGATGGTTATAGATTAACCTCTAGACCCAATGAGTGAGAGTTTGGACTTAATTTCTAATTGAGATAATTGTGGGTTTGGCACAGAGTTAGTGGCCGGTGCGTAGCAACAGCGTTTATAGGGGTTGTTCATCATCCGAGGTGAGTCTTCTCACTATACTTACCTTGAGTGGTAGTTATGTGTGACCGGGAGGTCTTATGTGCTTACATTGAGTGTTATGTTACCCTGCGTTATGTTGTATGCTATGCATTATGTCTTTGTGATTTATGCTATGCGGAGCTTTACAGACTGGACCGGAGGGTCCAATGAGCCGTGGGACCGGAGGGTCCCACTGAGACACACAGACCGGAGGGTCTAACAGTGTTATAGCCTCGAGTGGCTAGTAGGATGTGGTATTTTGGGGAACACACTAAGATTTGTGCTTACCGTGTTATGTGTTATGTGTTTCAGGTTCTTATTTGGATCGCGGGAGGGCGTCGGCTTGATTATATACACCTCAGAGATTGAGTTATGTTTTAGAGGATCCTAGAGTTTGATACGTACTGTTTTTTATTATGAGAATTGATGATTTGACTTTGTGACATTTTGGGATTTTATTATTGTGATAAATGTGTTTTTAAATTGAAAATTTTGGCTTGAAAATTTACGTCTTTACATATTAGCACCCCCAAAAGAGACCAATAGTTGCAATGAGCTCCTAGATTACCCTCCTCTATATATCTCTTCCTCGGCCAAACCATGAATCCAGATCCGACACACTCGCACCACAGAACCCAAAAATACATTCTTCAATACCACGAATCGAACAGATCGATGATCCACCAAGCAGAATACCCAGTTGTCCCCCACTTAGGGTTAGAACTACCACCCATAGGTGTTGAAACCAAACCATAACTCAAACCGGCTCAACCAGGTACAACCATCCTTCACCCCGGGAATAAATAATACGCACAAGATAATATTCCAGATAAGGATCAAATAAATCCAAAGAGAATCCGGAATTTCAGCTGAAGATCTTTGAAATTCCCAATTATGACCATTTAACATTAAGGATCCCTTACAAGAGCATAAAACAATACCGAATTATGATCCAAAACATACACTCTTTGCCTGCAATTACAACCGCCAATCTGGTACCTGACCTGCGTATCACCCAAGAACACGGACCCTTGATCACATCACCAACATACATACCACATCAACCCACATACACGCTACTGCGCTAACAATCTATCTCCAAACACCGCGAACAATAGTCCCCATGCTGGGTTTACATCCCAACACTGAAATTCACAAGCCTGATTACTCCTCCCCCAAACCCAGAAGACAGAAAGAGCTAAATCGCTACTATGTATAACGACATACCAAACCATCAATCAACCATTCTAATTCCAACTGCAATCCCCAAATCGATCATAACGGTCGATCCATCCTTGAGTCCCGCGACTCGAATGCACGACGTTGAGCGAAACCCTCGAGACCTCAAAACCAAAAAGCTCATCCATGACTGAGCAACCATAACCAAAGATCAATAGATACTAAGCTACTGCCATGAACAATGGTATCAAACCATGCTAATCTCTCCCGACCAGTCTTTAGAATCCCTAAAACTTTCCTTGTTTTGAGTATGGATCCTGTGCTTCCAGTAGTACGGGCCCAATACTAACTTCCACACCTATCCATACTTTCCTTAAGAATCATATCGGGCCCTCTAAGACCTACTCAACAGCGTACAACCACGCTAGAAATACTTCCTAGGCTCTCCTAGGATCCCCCACCTCCCCTGCCATCAACTGCTGAAGAACTCCTCATAATGTCAGTTAGCTACTTCGTGAACACAATCACATGTAGTAAAGCTCATATAATCCTTCAAGTAAAAGACTCATCCTTACAAAGGTTAGACTCAGATGAAAGTTGCACAATAGGATCAAAACCATCACTCTGAGATTATTCAATCTTTATTACATGTGACTTAACATATTCACTTAATAGCTAACTCACATCACTTAAGAGTCCCACAAATCACAAAGCAAGTAGCATTAGAGCATTGGAGTCGAATGGAACTAAAATACGATAAATCAGATGGATCCTCATATGAAATCCTCGATCCCTATCTCCCAACATCTCGGATACACACTAACATACTCATACACTCCATCCTCACTCCCTAGAGGAAGGCTAAACACATCGCGATTGGCCGGCTGACCCCACATAACTCATCCTACCACCAACTTCCCCGACCCTCCATTGGTGCCAGATAACTATCGCATGAACACTATCACATACTACACAACTTAAACAATATTAGGCTCAAAGATTCAATCCTACAATGGTTGGACTCAGACAAGAGCTGCGTAGCAGGACCAAGACCTTTACCTTAAGACCATTTAACTCATGAAGTATGTGACTTATCGCATTCACTCAATAGTTAGTTCACACTCGAAAGAGTCAAACAATAATCAATAAGGTATTCCACAAGAGATAAGGCATCATATATTAGACAATTCTATCATACGATTCCTGAACATCCTTATCCTATTACTAGCATGCTGTTCTAACATAATATAACATAATCTCTAATAACTGTGTAGTAATTTGGGGTCTACATTTTGGATTTGGTGTCTAAGCCCAAAACTATAATTGGGATGTACTTGACCCAATTATAGCATGGACCTTTTTGGGTTGCCTTCACCAGTGCAACTTGATAGGATGGATTTTGAGAATAAGGTTGTATATGGTTTATTAATATATTACAAGAATAATATATTAATATGAAACCATATTATTATTTAATTAGTATTGATCAAGAATTAATTTGGAATTAATTTTGTGATCAAAAGAGACTAATTAAATATAGGGGGACTGATTATGTAAATCAATCATTCTTGTAGTGTGGGCCAATGATCCATGATCATGTAGGTGGGCTAAACTAATCCATGGATAGTCCATGGGGGTTAAACCCATGGAGCATGAGAATGTGGAAAGTCATCGGTTATTAGGGTTTGCAAATTGTAACCCTCGGATGTGCAACACTATAAATAGAACCCCTCTAGAGCCAAAATCGGCTACACCATATCTTGGAGATAACCAACTTATTCTCTAAAGCCTCCTTTTGCATTTTTGTGTTTGTGAACCAATAGAGGCATCACACTTGAGGTGCTAAAGCTTTCAAAGGTCAAGAACTCTACCCTACTCAAGAGGTAAGCATCCAAACTAAAGTTTTGTATTATATAGCTTCAATTGTATGCTAGATAGGGAGACTACTTTGGAAAAACAAATGCATGTATAATTAGAGAAAACATAGATCCAAAGCATTTAGGGTTGCATGTATACCATAGGAGTGTTATAGTGCTCAATACCCAACAGTGGTATCAGAGCCTAGGATTGTTTTCTATTATATTTGATGCTTACTAGTTTTTCAAAGCTGAAAAAGGTTGAAATTTTGCCTCTGACTGGTGAACTCGCTGAGTACATGAACAGACTCGATGCGTCCACTCAGTAAATATGGCAACTCGGCGAGTCAGTTCATGCACACAACGAGTTGAAGGCCCTATTTGCAGAATTTCGAGTTTCTTGGCCTGGTTTGGATTAGGAACACTACCACAAACTATTTTGAATCATTGGAAATGTTTTTTATGATATGGTAGGGTTTGTACTCATCCAACCACAACATAATTGTCAAAGTTTTTAAAATATTTGTTTTTATGTGATAAACAAGGTTGCTTTTAAAACTTTTGATTTAGAATTGTCTTGATTATGAGTTAAGTTAGATCATGATATATGTGATAATTTAGTTATTAGAACAAATGATCTAGTTGATTTTTAATGACCTTCATAACTTGTCCTCAAGTTATGGAAAATGAAAGGTCTCTTCATTAAAATCAAATTAAACTCATAGGTTATGAATGTGAAGAGTTTTGACAAGTTTCAAAACTGCCCTCAAGTTTCGGAATTTGCAAAGTCTCATTAAATGAAACTTTAATTCCAATCCCTAGAGTTTTAAATGTTAAAATTCAACCCTTATACTTTATAGTATTATAAGTTTAATTATATATATATATATATATATATATATATATATATATATATATATGTATGTATGTATGTATAAGAGCATGTGTCACAACTAGAAATTTTAAGTCCAAAAACCAAGCCAAAGGAGTCCCGTATATGTAATAGTTATAACTACATTATTATTATGTTATGGTAATGCAAATTTTTGAGAATTATGTTACCCTAAAACTCTCATGAGCTAAGCAAATAAAAGTGATGTTGAACTTACGTCAAAATATTTAGCACACAAACAATGAAACCAACACATTAGAATTAATATACCTTAAGGACCATGAACACTTCCCTAGGAAGCTTCCATGGCCGTAAACACCCTTAAGAAATCAAGCTTTGGCCGTAAACCCTTCTCCTTGAGCAATGGTTGGCCGTAAGCTACATTTAGTGGACCACTTTAGCCGTGAACCACCCAAATCCACCAAGCCTTGACGGTGAACATCATTTAAGGAATAAGAATGACCATGAACACCATTCTAGGCAACCTTTAGGTCGTAAACTCCCTAGTGGGCCTCCTTTAGGCCGTAAACCACCTTTGGTGGACCTCCATTTGACCGTGAACCTTAGTTTAAGGCCCATTTAGGCCGTAAATCCCTTCCAATTCAAATGTGTTGACGGTGATTGTTAGCTGTAATTGGCTAATTCCCAATGCAAATCCCAATAATTTATGCATTAACCCTTAGTAATAGAGATTACCCATCATAAATCAAAGCAAACATCCTATCCAATTCTTATTCCCATATGATAGACCGTAAACCCTATTTCTCAATTCACAACTTCATTTCACTTTATGTGAAATATCCGTAAACTCTCTCAAGCATTCAACCAAGTTCCAGAAACCATTTTCTTCACAATTCTTCCTAATATTTGGTAAGTATTTTATGCCTAGTTAAATGATTCATACATTTAGTTATTGCAAATCTTTTACTCACACATAAATTTATGTGTTAATAACATTAGACTAGCAAAATCCTCAAGAGGTTCATCCAACACTTCAAGTGTTTTAGGCTCCAATATTCACCTCATCTCCTCAACCACACTTTCTCCTACCCAAGGTGAGCTTCATACCCCTATCTTTGAGTTTTTCATTGTTTTGGGAGAGGATACAAGTCAAAGCCTTGTTTAAATCTTGATATAATTCCTTGTTATGCATGTATGCTATGTTATATGTGTTTAAGAGTATAAAACTTTGCACGAAGTAGTTCAAAAACTCGAGATTTTGAACAAGTCTCAAGAGTTTGAACCATATTTCACAAATTTATGTGAAGAAACAAAAACTAGTATGTTATGGAAAATAAATCACAAATTGTTATGTCAAGAACTATAAGGATTTACTCCAAAAATTTGCTTAGAAAAAGTTGTTGACATAAAATTATGAAAGATGTAAAACTATAAAAGTTTATGTTATTTTGGACCATTTTCAGTCATATATATATATATATATATATATATATATATATATATATATATATATATATATATATATATATATATATATATATATATATATATATATATATATATATATAAGAGTCATTTTGGAACATGGGATAAATTTGAGTAATTATTGAACATTTCGATTTAAAAAGGACCAAAAATGGAATTATTGGATAAATAAGGGCCTTTTGAACACTTTCTTAAATATAAGTCTAAAATGAGCAGTTTGGAAGAAATTGGCCGTTTTCAACAATTCTCGTATTTTTGGATCACTCATGACACTTTTGACAAATGTGGGTCTTATTTGATAATTTATAAAAAGAAGGGCCATTTTTGCCATCATCGATAATATTGAGTCATTTTTGATAAATATGATTCAAAGTGAATTATTTTCAATAAACAAAAACGAATATGTAGTCAACGAGTACAACTATTGTTATTTATTAAATAAATAACAGATTTTCAACTATTTGCGTAAATATCGGTTAGTATTCTAGTCAGACGCATCTTCACTGTACATATATACTAGTGTACGTTTAAAGTCCTGTAAGAATTATAACAGAGTCTCCTAGAGGGAGAGCGGGAATTTATGTATAGATCTGTACGGGGTTGACACCCCGCACCTTCGTTGTTCGCTACAGCTAGACCGGCTAGTCTAGGGTGACAAATGTCTTAAACAAAACCGACGCCTGAAGAACTTCTAGACATGCACTCTGTCATATTAGTATGATTATAACGACTCACTTAGAACATAACAGTATTATTTAGAAATTTACGCAAGTTACACCTTTCGATTATAAACAACTGTTGTTTGGAGACTTTAAACGAAATTTATACCACACGAGTCTTAGGGTTTTAAGACTACTATTTTGTACATTAGAAAATATAGGATTTTCCGGAGAAAACAATTTTTATACGATTTCAAAAATGATAAACTAAAACACATATGCAACTATTCTTGATTGGAAACAAGAGTTACAACTATTTTGACAAGAAAATATTGGATTTTCTGGGTTTCTAAACTATCACAAATTTTTATACAAAAATGCATATGAACTCACCAGCATATTTTATGTTGACGCTTTTCAAACGACTTGTATTCTCAGGAAATCAGTAAGCAGGTTTATGGAATGCGGACTCAGGATTATTTTGCTGTAGTTTGGAGTTTTACTTACTAATGTCTCTTTTGTGTAATTTGAGAACAAATACATGATGTAAAAAAAAATGTAAGTTTGTTATCTTAATGTATGATGTTTGGATTTGCTATGTTTCATTTATATTCAATTGTTATAATACTGCACAATGACATCACCCGCCTCCAGACGTTTCAGCCCTCCCAGTCCGGGGGTGTGACAGATGGGTATCAGAGCATTGTTTATAGTGAACTAGTATATCAAACCATACAGGATATACAACTATAAATACAATGGGACTAAAACACTCTGACTGAAAGTATACTTTAAAAATATGAGTATTTATAAAAGTATACATACTTACTAGAGCAGTATCATACTGAGAAGAAAACAAAAGTAACTACAGGTTGGACACTCCAGTCAAACCTAGGCAATTATGTAATCATATCTGGGATAAATATAGCCTGATCAACTATATTTATTTGAGATATGACCAACATGTGTTTGGGAGTGGTAGTGGCGTTGCAACAAGTCTAAAACTTCCCAACTCGTTATCCAAAAGTTTTAAGAACCAAACCTAAACAATTAAAAATACTATAGGAGTATTTTGTCGCTTCGAAAATTTTCTACACTCTTCTTATGCCCCTACTCTCATACAGACGACATGGCAGGATTTCATTTGCCAGGCGACCCCTATTTCCCTAATCAGGGAAATGGAGGGTGGATCGAAGAAGACCTAGAGGAAGAACCTATGGAAGAGCTTGAGGAAGATGATATCAATGAGGAGGAAGAAGAAGAGGAGGAGGATGACGTGTCGGACGCCGAGTCCGAAGTCATCGACCCTCCTTACGTCAATAGGGTGCCTCCACACCATCTGGGACCCAATGGCCCTATACCTCCATGGGCATGTGACATCGAGAGATGGAAAAGGCATCAACAACAACCACCTCCTTATGGGATGGAGCAAAGATTTTACGATCTTCGTCATGGAGGAACCGCTGACCGCGCTCTTCCAGTTGTGGTCCGACGAATCGAAGATATTGGCGATCAGGCTCAAGTGACCGCCGAACAGATGGTGCAAATGAGATCTTCCTTGGAACAAGCGAATGCTCGTATCCAGGACCTTGAACGGAGCTATGTCCTAATGGAACGCCGGATTGAGGACCTTGCCGCTGCACGAGCAGAGGTAAGGGAGTATCAGGTGCGACACGCTGCTCTTGAGGAAAGAGTACGTATCGCTGAGCGCCGATTAGCTGAACTTCAGTATGCGTTCTCATCATCAGCCGCACCATCGGATGCTCCTCACCACTAGTAGAACCCGTTTTACTTGCTGCCGTTATCCACATAACTCTCTTTTTCTTATGAAAGTAGGATCAACTCTAAGAACTAAGTAACCGCACTCCTCGTAGACTCTATATGCTAGCAGATTTTGTTCCCTCTATGTACCGAACGCCTTTCGAAGGCAAATTTTCTCACGTATACTAAGAACTTATTGTTAATAAATCAATCCTTTGTTTTATTGTAGTGTATCTGCTATGTTTTTCTATTATTGGTTAATGTTGCGTAAGCAAACCATCACGACCTCTAAACAATCACCGATATTTGAAATCAATATATACTCATCGTCCTTTTGTTCCATAACAGAAAGATGTCTAGAAGATCGACCCGCAGAAACAACAACACAACACCACCACCGCCGCCTCCACCAGATATGAACTCCGCAGCCTTCCAAGCAGCAGTTTCAGCTGCAGTGACAGCGGCTCTAGCCCACATTCAAACCGAAAATAATGCTGGTGGGAATGGCCAAGGGATAGGAAGCTCCCACCAAGGTATGAATCAAAGGCCTGTAAAGGTCTGTACCTACAAGGACTTTTCCAATGCAAGACCCTGCACTTTCAACGGGACCGAAGGAGTCATAGCCTTGAAACGATGGATCGAAAAGGTTGAGTCGGTATTTGAAATATGCGAATGTCGGAAGGGAGTAAAGTGAAATTTGCCGCCTTCACATTCATCGACCAGGCATTGTCATGGTGGAACGGTTACATTGAGGCTATGACACTCCCTGTGGAAAACGCCATGTCATGGGAAGAACTCAAGGAGATGCTAATCGCCGAGTACTGTCCCCGTGGGGAGGTACAAAAACTCGAGCAAGAACTGTGGAACCTTATAGTGCAAAATTCGGACATTGATGCGTACATATAGAGGTTTAGTGAACTAGAGCTTTTGTTTCCTGGTATGATTACGTCCGAGGGAAAGAAGGTCGAACGATTCATTTGGGGATTAACGCCTCCCATCCAAGGTAATGTGATTGCCTCAAAACCCGAGACCTTTGACAGTGCAAAACGACTAGCCAACAAGCTTTATGATCACATCGACAAGAAAGGTACCAAAGCGACCGAGGGAGAAAGAAAACAAGAAGGAAGTAACAAGAAGAACTAGGAGAACAAGCGAAAAGGGCGACATAATTCAGGGCCGTCCAAGAAACCACCGACAGTAGCAGTCCATTCTGCTACCACTCCAGCCGCACCAGCTCCACCCGTCTCAGCCTTAAGCACAACAACGCCTGCCAAGTCATACGCGGGTTCCAATCCAAAATGTGACAAGTGTAATTACCACCACTTCAGGGCATGCAAGGACTTCCGATGCACAAACTGTAATCGAAAAGGACACACTGCCCGATATTGCAGGATGCCCCTACAACAAAACAAGCAGCCCAATGACAACACCGGAGCCAGTCGTGCATGTTACGGATGCGGAGAAACCGGCCATTTTAAACGCAACTGCCCCAAGAACAACAATCAGAACGCAGGAAGGGTGCTAGCCATGGGATAAGGAGAGGCGGTGCAAGATCCAACTGTAGTGACTGGTACGTTTCCCCTCAACAACTCTTATGCGTGCATTTTATATTATAGTGGGGCTGAGCGGAGCTTCGTAAGTCATGAATTCAAACACAAACTCAATCAAAATCCCCAAAAATTGAACGAAACTTTTACGGTCGAAATGGCCAATGGTAAAACAGAATCAACCAACGATATCTACGTAGGGTGCACGTTAACATTAAATAATCACTCCTTTCCAATCAACTTGATGCCTGTTAATATTAGGAGATTTGATGTGATTGTTGGCATGGATTGGTTAAGCCCGCACCATGCTGAAATTATGCGTCATGAGAAGGTCATTCTCCTTCATCTACCCAACAACGAAAACCTAATAGTTTATGTCGATAAACCCGACACAAACTCCCGACTCATTTCTTGCATCCAAGCACAAAAATGATTGCATAAAAAGAATCACGCCTTTCTCGCTCATGTTCTGGATAAAACAATGGAGGGGAAAAACATTAACGATATTCCAGAAGTACGTGACTTTCCCGACGTATTTGTCGAGGATTTTTCAGGAATACTCCTCGAGCGTCAGGTCGAGTTCCGAATTGATCTTGTACCTGGAGCCACTCCAATCGCCAAATCACCCGAATTGATCATGGTAATTCGGGATTGTGACAAGTCAATTACATGATGATTATAGGTTGTTGAGTTGGAGCAGCACGTGGGATTTATCTGACCTTAGCTTGTTAGTTCAACATTCACGAGAGATGAGTCTCCTCACCATACCAATGGGTTTAAGGCACCAAGGCCGACCCATTATTGTTATGAGTTATGATTAGTTGGTTATGGGATATGTGATATGCTAGTTATTTGTGATACTCGCATGAAAGACCTCGGGGGGGGGGGGGGGGGGTTCCCCGGGCACTTATATGTACGACCTTGGAGGGTTTCCATGGCATTATACTATATTTGCTTTTGTAGTTTATATGTCATCTCTTGATTGTAAAGACTGTGTGGGGGTTCCTACGGCATGAAGACCATGTGGCGGTTCCCATGGCAGGAAGACCATGTGGGGGTTCCCATGCCAGTTATTTAAGACCATGTGGGGTTTCCAGTGGTACTAGGTGTAAGACCCTGGAGGGTTTCCATGGCTTCCTTATATGTTTGTATACATGGCTTATGTGATATATGTAGCTTTTATAGCTAATATGATATATGTTATGTGGATTGTGTGTGGGGTATGCTATGGGGAACTCAGTAAGCATTAGCTTATAGTTTATGGATTTCTTTCAGGTATATCCAAGCCTAAGGGCAAGGGAAAGGCTTGATGGCACGGCGTGCACTCTCTCTCAGGCGTTTTTATGGGACACTCTGATGATTTGGAATAAAATTTTAATTGATATGAATTTTGAAAATAATTGTATTTGGGATATCGTGGTTTGTGGAAAGTATTTTGGTTAATCAAAAATGAAAATTTTCTCTTGAAAATTGGGTCGTTACAGATGTTCAAATTATCACGCATATGTGGTTGATACTCAGGTTGAGGGGAAGAAGACAGTTTCAGATGTGCTAGTGATTAGGGAGTTTCCATATGTTTTCCCAAAGGATCTATCCAATGTGCCTCCCGTGAGGCAGGTGGAGTTTAGGATTGATTTGATCCCAGGTGCAGCCCTGATTTCTAAGGCACCGTATCATCTCGTACCACCAGAGATGCAGGAGTTGTCCTCTTAGCTCCAGGAGTTGTTACATAAGCAGTTTATCCGACCAAGCAGTTCGCGTTGGGGATCGCCGATTTTGTTTGTGAAAAAGAAGGATGGTTCTCATTGAATGTGCATATATTAGTGGGAGTTAAATAAGTTAACGGTGAAGAACCGTTACCCACTTCCAATGATTAATGATCTTTTCGATCACCTTCAGGGTGCATCTTGGTTTTCCAAGATTGATTTGAGGCCAGGATACCACCAGATGAGAGTCAAAGTAGAGGATGTGGAGAAGACAACTTTCCAAACTCGATATGGACATTATGAGTTCGTGGTGATGCTTTTTTGTCTCACCAATGCACCTGCAACATTCATGGATTTGATGAAACGGGTATGCAGGCCGATGCTCGATCTGTTAGTTATTGTTTTCATTGATGATATTCAGGTCTACTCCAAGACCAGGGAGCAGCATGAAGAGAACCTGCGAGAGTTACATGGAGTGTTGAGGAAGGAGAGGCCATATGCCAATTTCTCCAAGTATGAGTTTTGGTTGCGAGAGTTCCAGTTCTTGGGTCACCTCATCAATGAACACAAGATTGTGGTCGATCCGGTCAAGATCGAGGCGGTTATGCAGTGAGAGGTCTCGAAGTCTCCAACTGAGATTTGGAGTTTTCTTAGGTTGGCAGGTTAGTATTGGAGGTTTATCCAAGATTGTTGTTCCTCTTACTCGCTTGAACAAGAAGAGTGTGGATTTTCATTGGGGGCCTAAGTAGCAGACTACGTTTGAGACTTTGAGGCAGAGGTTCTGTGAGGCTCCCATATTGATCATTCTAGAGGGTGTTGAGGATTTCGTGGTGTATTATGACACTTTAAACACGGATCGGGGGGCGATGCTCATGCAATGAGGTAGAGTTATTGCATATTCTTCCAGTCAGTTGAAGCCTCATAATGCTAGGTATCCAACACAAAAATTAGAGTTGGGGGCAGCAGTGTTTGCCCTTAAGAGTTTGTGACACTATCTTTATCGGGTCCGTTGTACCATCTACACGGATCACAAGAGCCTGAGATATCTTATGGACCAGCTGAATCTAAATATGAGGCAATGTTGATGGCTTGATATGGTCAAGGATTATGATTGTGAGATCATTTATCATCCTGGAAAGACCAATATGTTCAT
The DNA here is from genome assembly GCF_052849685.1 of Lactuca virosa. Classification (NCBI taxonomy): domain Eukaryota; kingdom Viridiplantae; phylum Streptophyta; class Magnoliopsida; order Asterales; family Asteraceae; genus Lactuca; species Lactuca virosa. Next base: position 160,883,416 of record NC_136426.1, on the reverse strand, counting down.
TAATGCCTTGAGCCTCAAGGCAGCTAGTTCCCATATTTGAGGATTATGTTTGAGGATGACCATCATTTCACTGCTTATGGATTTGATCAGGGAGGCTTAGGCCTAGGGAATCAAGAGGGAGAACTAGAAGAAAGAGAATATCAAGTGTCAGATTGATAGATTCATCACCGATAGTTTGGGATTATCAACCTAGTGTGGACATGTTTGGGTTCCAGTTTCAAACAGGATCCGACAGACATTGCTAGAGGATGCGTATAAGTCTAAGTTCTCGATTCACCCTAGAGCCATGAAGATGTATCGAGACTTGAGACTTAGTAATTGGTGGTCTTGAATGAATATAGAGATAGCTTGGTTTATGGAGAGATGTTTTACCTGTCGGAAGGTCAAGGCCAAACACCAGAGACCGCATGACAAGTTACAACCTTTGGAGATTTCCATGTGGACATGGAAACATATCACCATGGATTTTATCACAAAGTTACCAAGGATAGCCAAGGGATCTGACGCCATTTGGGAGATTGTCGACCGCCTAAACAAGAGTGCCCATTTCCTTGCTATTCGGGAGAGTTCTTCAGCCGAGAAATTGGACGATGTTTATGTATGCGAGGTTGTTAAGATGTAAATCCTTGAAAAGATCGTTTAGATTCAAACAGATTAAAGTAAAGAACACAACGATGATTCAAAATATGTTGAATGATTAAAAGTCACGCCTCAGAAGAACTCGACAAAGAATTGCTACTGTAGAGGCTTGATTAAGGTTACAGAAGAATATCAGAGTTTTTAAAATAAGATGCATGCATGCACCATAAATACTCTAACCCTAGAAGTAAATACGGGACGATAGGCCCAAGCCGTTTACAAATTAAACCATACAAAAGCCCATTGACGCAACACAATATACCCAACAATCTCCCCCTTTGCGTCAATTGAGCGAGAATCCTTCAATCCTGAATTCGCTTATGCACTTCGTAGACCTTAGGAATGACATTCAATAAAGCCTTGCGAACCTGGATGTACCAAAAGATCATATCTGAGAAGCATTTTACATTGCCTTTGCTGTTACCTTTGAACTTGGTGACCATATCCAAAATGAACTCAAGACAGGAAGTACTGTATAGATGTTTATCTAGAAGGTAAAAACAGGTCATGCGAAAGTCTACATTACTTCGTTCTCTAGCCTGAAAAACCATATACCATCCGTCTTTGTAAATCTTTCCTATCTTCAGCTTCTCAAAACCTTCTGGGGACTCTTTAGGAAGAACTGTGGGCTTCCTTCGTAATGCAGCAGCTATCTCCACATCCATATTACCAATCTCTTGAATGTAGGAAGTTATCATCAGTTTGAGATGGGCAATGACAGGCTCGTAGTTCTGTCCGTCTCTCAAAAGTAGATTGTAAAGCATAATCCAGTCATAAGGGTTGAGACAAGGCAGGTCTGCGTGTGTGAATTCATGAACTTGAATTGCAGAACCTCTCGCAACTTTGAACTTCACATTTGGGAAGAAGTCAGTTTCGATTGGACCTGTGACTTTCACTGCAGTGATCTTGCTCGCACTCCACGTTTCGTACTGTGACTTCATATGCTTGAGATAGAATGAGAAAATGAGATGGTCAGCTCCACTGTCAGTAGATGGGGCGTTCGCAACCTTCACAAAAGAACAAAACATGAAGGCCTTAGGAGTTATTGGAAGATCCAGTTGCGAATCTTGTATGTTCTGAAGCTCGAACGACACAACTGGCTATAACCAACATTGGTTTAGCATATCTACAGCTTCATTTTGAATTTTTTCAGTGTCCACTCAGGGAAGAGGAGCTTCCTGCTTTCTAGAGTGACTTGAGCTTCTCTTTCTGCCTTTTCTTTTTGTTCAGCCTCACGAACAATTCTCTGATGTTCATCAATCTCAGCTTCACGAGCCTTTCTCCTTTTAAGTTCTTCTTCATCTGGCTCCTCGTCTTCACTGTTATCAATAATTGGATCATCTGAGAAAAGCTTCGCTTTGCCTTTAGGCTCTGTTTCGCTTTTAACCTTTGGCTTTATTGAAGGAGTAGGCTGAACTGAAGTAGTTAGCTGAACAGAAGTAGTTGGCTTCTTTGATAGATCTCCCCTTGTTTTCGAATGACATGAGTCTTCGAAACACCCTCAATCCTACTTAGCATAGCAATGGTAGGATGAAACTTGTCAACTAGATGCCTTCGAATGGAAATGTTGAGTATTGCGTCATGAGAATCAAGGATATTAGAGAGCAGAGCATACACATCCCCAACACAGCTTTTCATCACAGCTCGCTCAGACTGAAGATCTTTGATTTCTTTGTTGGTTTGAGCAAGTTTGGCTTGATGAACCTTGATAGTTGTGGTGTGAGCAACAAGTTGATCCATAAGATTATTTTCAGCTGCAAGAGACTCTGAAAGCTTTGTGATTTTTGCAGAAATAGAGGCTTTGAAATTAGCATTCTCCTTTTTCAACTCAGTGCAAACTTGGACAAGAGCCTCCTTCTCCTTTCGTAAGGTGGTATTGATACCAACAATAGCCTCATTAGCCAAAAAAGTGTTAGACTCAGCAGATGATTGAAACTTAGTCATAAACTCCTTAGCATCAGAAAGAAGCGATTCCATTTTTGTAGCCATTTCACCACACAAAGCTGCAGAATTTAAGACAGCTTCATTGGCCTTATCCAAATTGGTCTGATGTTCTTTGGTAAGTGACTGAAAGAAGACTTCAACGGCAGCCTTAGAGTAAGCATCAGAAGAAGAATCTCGAGAAGAACTAATCAACGAGTCGAGCTTCTTAGTAAGAACTTTGAATTGGCATTGAGTAACTGGACCCTCATCATCACTGTCAGCCCTGATGTTGAATGGGTTGTAGGTAAAACTTGCTAAGTCTTCTTCACCATCACCGTATATCATATCGGGATCATTTTGGCGAAGAGGAGAGATGGGTGGAGTAATGTGGCCAGATGCAAAACTTGAAGGTTCAACCCCGCATCAGATGCATTGACTGAAACAGGAGGTTCCACTGATGTCTTGGGTGTGGTGGTTGACTCAGTAAATAAAGGAGTAGAGAGAGAAATAGTACTCTGAGGCTGAGATGAAATTGGTGGAGGGCATGGTACAGTAGTTATTGGTATGGAATTTATTGTTGTTTTGGGTGATGGAGGAGGAGATGGAACAAAATCATTGTGAACATGCCCGTCTTTATCGTTGCAAACAGGCGGCTCTTCCTTGTTGGGAACAGGCGGATCTTCCTCAATGCGAACATGTTGTTCCTCCTCATTGCGAACGTCTGTCTGTGTGTCTGAGTCTGAATGTTTGCTCTCAGATGGAGTAGGGTACTTGGTCTTGCGAGCAACCCTCTTTCGCCTTTTAGGAGCAGCTGCAGATGGAGCAGTTTTCACCTTTCGCTTTTTAGGAGTGTTCGCAGGCTTAGATGGACCTTCGTTATCACCCTTTTTCTTCTCTCCCTTCTTGTGACCTTTGTTATCCCTGTTTTTGGTTTGTCCGCCTCAGCAATGATCAACTGCATCTCAGGGGTTAAGGGACGAAACCTTGAGGCAGGAATAGTATGATATCCTTCAAGAACTTTGCTTGCAGGAGGCACATCACGAAGCATAGCTTCAGGGATGGAGCCAACAAAAGCAAATTTGGAAGTATCGGCACTAATGATTCCAGTGGTGTGAAGAGTGGAAATGTTGGACATCAAGGCGTCTTTCATAACTAGAATCTTCAACTTGGTCATAGCCCTTTGTACAACAATGGACCAAAATTGTGCACAAGAGATTTTCATGTGACGTGTGGTGGATAAGGTGCTTTGAATCAATTGTGCCCAGAGAACAACACCAAAGTCTATATTCAGACCAGTGTAAATCCCATAGAGTATCGCCATGAATAGCTTGCTAGAGCAATCTGACCCAATAACCCTTTCAGAGAATGCCTTGAATAGTAGAGTGAAGAGGCCATTCCACTATGGTGGCAGATTTGGTTTTCGAAACTTAGAGACGGCGGTTAGGGTTTCCTTGTAGCCCATTTGATAAAACATCTCCAATAGGGCCGCGTTGGATACAGTTTCTGGGTTAATCATGTCCTCAGATGAAGGAAGCCCTAGAATGGAACAAAATCGAGATTTGGAGATGGAGGTCTTGTGATTAAGGATTTTGAACGTAATCCTCTGTTCCTCTTTGACGTAATAGGCTGAAGAGTAGGCTTTCGAGAGTATGGACATCGAAACACTCTCAATCTTGGTTAGGGTTGTAATCAGTGGAGAATACTTCAAGCACTCGATGATCATGAGTATGTAGCTTTCATACTTGGACGGATCAAGATCGATGATAAGGTTTTGGTGAGGCTTGATGGTGAGAAGGTGAGATTGCCCTGTTTGTTCTTGAACTAAAGGAATTTCAGATGAGCCTGCCATTGAAGAGTTCTTGAGGAAGAGGATGAACAGTAGGAAGCTTTTTAATCTTCGGAGATCTTTGAGAGAATTATGTGAGTGATAAAGTGATATGAAGTGCCAAAACCTTTTATACCATTTGTTTAGAGAGAGAAATCACGAGAGAGATTACAACGGGTACTGAAAAGACTCCTGAAAAAGCGCAATGTAACAGATGTGACGTCAAAAGCGTGTGTCAGGCGGCGGTAAGGTTAGTGGCTGTTCAAATTATCACGCGCCCAAAGAAAATCTTATCTCTTTAAATATAGTCGTTTCAAATTCTCCTTGTTGGTAATTATGACATTCGTAGTGAATCATGAGTTTTCGTGTTGTAACAATATCGACCTGCTAAACTAAGAGCAACCATGAGAACCACGAACCAGACTTTGGGAAGATCACGAGGAGCTTCGTGCAAGAGTGTCAAAGATAAAGAAATAAAACAATACTTGTATGTGGGATTTTGTGATGTCTAAATAAAGACACGTAACGGTGGATCCCGGGCAAAGATCTCTTCCTTCGAAGTCACGAGAGACTAAGAAGTGTGTGTGTGGTTTCCCGTTGAAGTATGATCAAGTGTTTGATAAGAAACATTGAAAGGCATCTTTTCCTTATGCTAAATGGGTGGCTTAACCTCCAACCAAACAAAGAACTTGATATAAGTACGAATGTTCGGATGAAGTACTCGTGTGACCAGTGTAGTCAATTGAACGAGTAGGTTGGGAAATATATGAGTGGCAAGGAAAGATTAGAAATCTCAGAGAAATAAAAACTGGATCTTATAGGTAGAAGTGTCTTGGGACAAGAACACATCATAAAGATCTCGCAAAAAAAAAATTTCTTGGTATAGACCACGAATGTGGCTTTCGTTAATTCCTTGGTGAACATCTTGAACATTTAATTGTTCATCGTCAATTCATTCAAGTGTGTTGAATTTTGGGTTTCACTCAGTTCGTGGTTGTACGAAACCAAGATCATTAACACAAATGTTTTGCAACCATAAATCTCAGTGGTAAATGCTGAGAGTCTCAAGGGTTGCTTGTATGAAAGCGAACGTGATGGAGAATAGAGTAAGGTGGTGTAAGAATACGAAAGTACCTCTGCTATGCGAAAGTGACCAAGCAGACAACTCTTGACTCATTATGAGAAGAATAAGGTAGCTCATGACTTATGTGAAACTGTAGCCTGATTGGGAAGAAACGATTGGTATTATCGATTCATTAAGGATTCAACATAAGGTCGTCGAGGCTTTAGACAACATGCAGCAGCATGCTTCTAGGGACACTTAGCTAGTTAATGAATAAAGAGATTTATACATGCCCCATCATTCGTGTTAAAAGTTTGGCATTGAGCCATGCACAAATGGTTAATTAACAAAAGAAGAACAATGTTTTTGGATTTTTAAGATGTGAGAAAATAAAATAAACGAAACCAAGAAATAAAAATAAAAAATAAAAAAATGTTTTTGTATTTTAGGAATATAAAAAAATAAAATGAAATAAATAATAAAAAAATAAAATAGAAATAAACAAATTATTTTGAGTTTTTGAAGTTTTCTGAAAAAGAATTAAAAACAGAAAAGATTGAAAAACGAGACAAAGATAAGAAACATTATACATAAAGTACAAAAGGATATTGGAAAATCCAAACCATAAATGAAAAGTAGACTGCGAACTACTGCGAGCGTTCGCACCGGTTCGCAGTGTTAAAGTAGACTACGAATGAACAGTAGACTGCGAACCACTGCGAGCGTTCGCACCGGTTCGCAGTGATGAAGAGGAAGCGAGTGAATAGTTGACTGTGAACTACTACGAGCGTTCGCACCGGTTCACAGTGTAAACTTTATTAATGCGAAAGTGGTTTTGGTACAGATTCGGCTTCCATCATCCCTAGACCTTGAAGAATTCTATTGAAGGTGGTTTCATGCAAGACTTTTGTGAATATGTTGGCTAACTAATCAGAGGATCTTACGAAGTGAATTTCAATGTTGCCGTCTTTGATGTGATCCTTAATGAAATGATACCTCAGTGTTATGTGTTTCGTATTTGATTGTTGCACTGGGTTATGACAAATGCGAATAACACTTTCAGAGTCACAGTATAATGGGATTCGTTTCATACTTAAGCCATAATCTCGAAGCTAGATTTGAATCCAAATAACCTGGGATGTGCATGAGGCAGCAACAGTATACTCAACTTCAGCTGTTGACAAGGATACACACGTTTTCTTCTTGGATTGCTAACTAAAAAGTTTTCCATCAAGAAATTGGCATCCTCCAGTTGTGCTCTTTCTATCTAATCCACATCCCCCAAGGTCAGCATCCGAAAACACTTGTATGAAGAATCCTGAGTTCGCAGGATACCATATGCCAAGTGATGAAGTTTGTTTCAAGTATCTGAAGATATTTTTGACGGCCACCATGTGAGGTTCGCGAGGATTTGCTTGGAACCTAGCACAATAACAAACAGAAAATATAATGTCTGGTCTACTAGCTGTTAGATACATCAATGATCCTATCATCTGACGATAAAGGGTCATATCAGCAGCTGGTTTTTCCAGAGATGGTGTCAATTTCGTTCCAAATGCCATTGGAACATTCGCTTTAGAGTCACCCACTATGCCAAACTTAGTGAGCAAAGTCTTCTTGTATGCTTCCTGATTTATGAAAATACCTTCCGGTCCCTGTCTTATATTCAATCCAAGGAAAAATTTAATTGGACCCATAGAGCTCATCCCAAATTTAGTTTCCATCAACTTTCGGAATTCAGCTGTTAGACTGGGATTCGTAGAACCGAAAATGATGACATCAACTTAAATTTGGACGATCATCAAGTGGTCACCCTCTTTCTTGCGAAAGAAGGTTAGGTCAACTGAACCTTGTTTAAATTTAGACATTTTAAGGAAACGAGTGAGAGTTTCATACCAGGCTCTTGGAGCTTCTTGTCTAAGATGTAATAGTGATTAGGAAACTTCTCATTAATGAACCCAGGTGTTTGTTCAACATAAACAGTCTCTTCAACTTTGCCATTCAAGAATGTGTATTTGACATCCATTTGGAATACCTCAAATTTCTTATGCACTGCGTATGCTACGAAGATGCGAACAGATTCCAACCTTGCAACTAGTGTGAAGGTCTATTCGTAGTCGATGCCTTCTTCCTGGCAATATCCCTTAACTACGAGTCTCACCTTGTTTCTTATAACATTCCCTTCTTTATCCATTTTGTTGCGAAACACCCATTTTAAACCTACAACTGATGCATCTAGTGGAGTTGGAACTAGCCTCCATACTTTGTTTTGTTCTAACTCATTAACTTCATCTTGCATCGCTTGCACCCAATCAGAATGACCGAGAGCAATATTAACCATTTTGGGTTCAACCATGGAACCAAAAGAGTTAAACATACAAAATTCCAATTTAGAGAATAATGCAGTTTGTTTCGCTTTTTGCTGAGATCTCGTAAGAACTCCTGCAGAAGATTCGCCGATTACTTGGGTTCTTAGGTGATCTCTGGTCCATTTGGTTAGAGGAGGATAATTTGGATCATAAGAGGGGTCTAATTCAGCATTTACTTCTTCGAATTCTGATTGAACATCTGCATCATCATTCACATATTTATTCTCCCCCTCGAATGACGAGAGGACCTCTTCTTCAGGAATTGAAGTATCTCCTGTGAATGGAGGTTCATGAGTCATTGTGGGAGGTGAGTTATCTTTATCAGAGGGTGGTTTAGAAGAGAAATATGAAGTAAAACCCTCCCCATACAATGGAATGTTCGTGTCTTGTGGTGTAGATTGCTCCCCCTGAGGACTTGCATTAGAGTCAGAATCCCCCCCCCCCTAGAATGTAGTGTTCGTGTCTTGAGGGATGTTCTCACTTGGTGGCTGTTATGGCAAATCCTTCGCATCATTGTCAATTATTTTCTTTAATTCGTCCTCTTTGTTGTCAACTGCTTTTGCTTCGTATGTAATGGCCTTCTCTGGCTCATCAAAGAGTAACGTGAATTCCTCATACATATTAGCAAAAGGAATGGTGACTGAACATGGCTTAGGAAAGATTTCCTTCGATTGACTCTCATTCATCTGAATCCTCTTCAAGTAGTTGTCGTCAAACGTGACATAATAGGTTTCTCCCATCTTTTTAGATCGTTTGTTAAGAACCCTATATGCCTTAGATGTCAGTGAATATCCTAAAAATATACCCTCATCAGCTTTCGCATCGAATTTGTTACTTTGTTCCTTGGAGTTGAAGATGAAACACCTGGAACCAAATACATGGAAAAACGTAGCGTTAGGTTTGCGATTATTAATGATTTCATAAGGGGTAATTGAAAATCGCTTATTTAGGATGGATCTGTTTTTGGTAAAGCATGCAGTTGCAATGGCATCTGCCCATAAATAGAGAGGTAGACATGCGAATGACATCATGGTTCTTGCAGCCTCGCACAAGGAGCGGTTTCGTCTTTCAACTACGCCCATCTATTGTGGAGTATAAGGAGCATAAAAGTTGTCTGAGATTCCCTTTTCAACAAGAAATTCTTCAAATGTTTTATTTTTGAGTTCCAACCCATTGTCGCTGCGAACATTGCGAACCATCTTTCGCAGTTTGAGCTCAATTTGCTTTATGAAATCCTTGAGTTTTGGTGTAGCTTCAGATTTCCGTTTAAGAAAGTACACCCAAGTGAAACGTGAAAGATCATCAACTATTACGAGAATATACTTACTACCACCGACACTTTCGATTGCAGAAGGTCCACAAAGGTCTATGTGTAAAAGTTCTAGAGGTTCGATGACTTTCGTTTTTACTAAAGTTGGATGAATTTTTCTGCTTTGCTTCCCCATTTCACAAGCTGCACATATATGATCCTTGTCAAATATTAAGAGAGGAAGCCCTCGCTCATGATCACCAAGAACAAGCTTGTTGATATCTTTGAAGTTGAGGTGCGAGAGTCTTCTATGCCATAGCCAGCTTTCGTCAGAGTGAGCTTTCGTGAGTAAGCAAATGGCTGACTTCCCTCATATCAGATTCAGATTTAAAGGATACATTTCGCCTTTGCGCTTCGACTTTAAAAGTACTACTTTCGTCTTCTTTTCTATGATTTCAGATCCTTCGTCATCAAATGAGACTTTTAAGCCTGTCCCCACAACTAGCTGCGAAACACTAATGAGGTTGTGTTGCAAGCCTTCTACATATTCCACTTTACGAATCAAAAAATCTCCATTCGTTATCATTCCATAACCTTTAATCCTTCCAAAAGAATTGTTTCCGTATTTCACATTGCCACCATCCTTGCGAGCACGAAATTCTCGCAATTCCTCCTTCCTTCCGGTCATGTGACGCGAGCAGCCACTGTTGATGTACCATTCAGAGTCGAACTGCTCGTCACTTAATACCTACGAAAATCAAGCAGATTTAGGAACCCAAAGTTGCTTGGGTCCTTGTGAGCCTTTTACAAAAAGGGGAAAAGCATTTGAACAATCAATCAAATAAGTACGTTTGACTAATGTGGTCTTATCTTTCTTTGCTTTGGTGAAAACTTTTATCCTTTTATCTTTTGTTTCTTTTGGAAAAGATTGTTCTTGCTTATGTTTGATTTGGACTTTTACGAACTCCTTTTCAACTTTCTTTGAGTTAGTATTTGATTTCTTGAATGGAATTTCAGGATTTGAAATCAGCTTTTCTTTTCCTTTCGCTTCTTTGGATGAAGCTTTCGTGGGTTGAGAGTGATGAGGTTTTGACTTCTCCACTGGCTTATTTGAGAAAGTGGGTTTTTAAACAACTTTCTATTTTGTGTTCTGTGAACTGTGAAAGTGATAATACGAATATTGTCTGGGGTTCACATGCGAAGGGGCTTTCGCATTTCGGTTGAAGGGTTTTTCCTTGCGAACATAGTTTGGATTTTGGGATTTCCAAAATTGTTTCTTATCATTGAGATTTCTCTGATATCTCACATTTCTCTGCCATTTTTGCGCTACAAGTTGCTCTGAGGAGTTGTGGATGTTTACTTTTGGTTTCTCTTTTCTCGCATGAGATTCGTCCTTCACTGATTTAGGTTCGCTTGGACTTTCCTTTGTTCCAATCGGACTTCCTTTCTCATAGCTTGAGCAATTGTTCAGTGGTTCTGCCACATATCTTCCTTTCACTCTCCACGAAGTCCTTTCTGATAGACCCTTCGCTTCGTCTGCATTGTCTATAGGAGCGGACCAAAAGTACTCATCACATCCATCTTTATTTTCATCATCAACGAGGGATGTTAATTCAACTGTTTGGTTTTTATCCAGTCCTTTAGTGGCGAATACTTGATTAGGGACAGTTTGCACTTTCGGAAAAACCGTTGCTTTAGCTTTCAAAATTTCAGGTTTATTTTGAGAAATACGTGCAAACTCAACTAAGTTTTCTGAAATTAAAGCTTTCGCATGTTTAGTTTCATCTTTCACAAATTCTAAGCAATCAACCTCATCTTGTACAGAGATTTCGCTCATATCACTATCCTCATCAAATTCAGATGTATTTTCAACATTGATTTTATTATCTGAACTCAATTTGGCATTCAATGAGTCGAATTTTTGTATACTATCAGATTTTATTTGCTTTTTTTCGTTTTCATCCAAAAGTTGTTTTAACATATTTTTATGGTCTTTGGACTTAATGTATGATTCAATTCTTTCCAGTCCAACCCTATAAGCATCAGAAGTCTATTCAGATGAAACTATGGATTCACATTTATAACAATCAGCATCAATTTCATCTTCCTTTAGTTCAAGAAATGGTAAGATCATCTTGTGAATTTTCTCACCAATCTCACAATCAAGGTGCAACTGAGTAATGTTAAAGTAAAGCCTTTTAGCAATCAAACAAAAAATGTTACGTTGTTTTAAAAGCATCAAATTTTCTCGTTGCAAGTAAATTAATTGATCCCTAGACTTAGACAAATCCGACTCGTTCTTCTCTATCTACATTTTCCTCTCATCGCTTTTCGACGAAACCCAACTAATTTGATCAGTAAGGATAGAGTTTGTTAAACGGGTTCTTTTTAAACTAACACTAATACTTGAAAAAGTGAATTTTAGGTCATTTAATTCAGTTTCGTATCTAGACACGGGTATATTGAGAGATTCGAGAATTAGATTTACCTTGTTGATCAGCTGTTCGCAGTCATTAATTTGTTCACCGACTGGTCTCGCTATGAAGCCACTATCATCTCCTCTTTCACCCTCAGTAGTACTCCCTTGCGTCTGTGACCTTTCGTTTGTCACCACCAAGTATCTTCCTCCAAACTGTGAACTCTCCTCTTTCACAACAAATGCCCTGCCGTGCATGGGTCTACGAACCTCGTCATCTTCAGAGTCTGTTGACCAGATCTCAACTCCTCCAAACTCGTTTTCAGCTGCATTTTCATGCACAATTAAAGCAGGCATAGAGTTATCAGCATTCTTTTTCTTCTTAATCTCCTCTAGCTTTCGCATGTGGTAAGCCTCATCATCTTCTCCTTCTTTCTTCTCGTTTAACCTTCGCAGCATACACTCCTTTGCCAAGTGGTTTTTGCCATGGCAATAGTTTCAATCATATTCGAAGTCACCCATGAGCTTCTTCTCTTGTCTTCATCCTTCTGTGAACCGTTCACATTTTCTTCTTTCACCTTTTTCAGAGCTATAACTGTCCTGCAATTTCGGTTCTTGTTCCGGTTGAAGGTTTTCTTTGCGAATCTCTCGGGTTGCGAAACCATCATAGCAAACTCTTCTTTAGATAGTTCGCATTCAGAAAGCTCAAAATATGAATCATCCTCTTCAGCTATGTTCTTACCCTTCACAACAAGGACCAATGAACCCATTCATGAGACAAATTTTGCTTCTTTAGTCACTTCATCTTCGTGTGACCTTAGGATACCAACAAGCTTGCAAGTGTATAGTTTTTGAACTGCTCATGTGCCTTAACTGTAGATACCACTGCCTTCCATTCTGATCGAAGTCTATTCATAAATGTCACTTGTTCGATTAACTCACGTCCAATGCCATGTTTTGTCATTCTGCTCAAAAGATGATTATATCGATTAAAGTTTGGACTTAAACTCTCTTCAACCTTCTGTGAAAAGGCACCAAACTCTGAAAGCAAGAGGGTTTATGTTGAGTGCTCAACATCTGCATCTGTTGAGTAGAGTTCCTTAAGTCGATCCCATATGGCTTTCGTAGTGTCACAGGAACCGACCAGACGAAAACTTTCACCTTGCAAGGAAAATCGAATGATCCTCAATGCCTTAACATTGCTGATTAGTTTTTCCTCTTCATCTTGAGGAACGTCCTTGATATCGAGAAGGAGTTTGTTGTAGTCTTTTTGAGTTTTGATGACTCTTTTGCTTTCAATATGAACAAACGGTCCAAGAGGTATAGCCTCCCATATCAGGTATCCATTATCTTCTAGGCCAAGAATATAATCTTCGAAGTGAAACGCCTATACTTCATATTCATTAGGAAAGAGAATAGGGATCCTAGTGGTCGATCCAATGTTGCTTGAAAGATTGATAGAGTTGAATTGAGAATTGTCGTGCTGCATGATGATAAGATCTTTAAAACCTGTTAAGAATCAGGCGTGTAAAACAAAAGCAGTTTTAGGGTAATATTGAATTTCCTAAACAACGTCAAGAACATTGTGATGATCGTTAAGCCAGATCCAATATTAATGGAAACCCTAAAAGCTCTTAAACAGAAGAGATGTGTATTTATTACACAGTCTCCTGCTCTGATACCACTTGTTAGGATATAAATCCTTGAAAAGATTGTTTAGATTCAAACAGATTAAAGTAAAGAACACAACGATTATTTAAAATATGTTGAATGATTAAAAGTCATGCCTCAGAAGAACTCGACAAAGAATTGCTATTGTAGAGGCGTGATTAGGGTTACAGACGAATATCAGAGTTTTTAAAATAAGATGCATTCATGCACCATAAATACTCTAACCCTAGAACTAAATACGGGATGACAGGCCTTACCCGTTTACAAAATAAACCATACAAAAGCCCATTGACGCAACACAATATACCCAACAGAGATCATTGCTCGCCACAGTGTGCCGGTTTCCATTGTGTCTGATCGATATGCCCGATTCACTTCCATGTTTTTGCAGAGATATCATGAGGAGTTGGGCACTAGATTTCACTTCAACACTACTTATCACACACATACAGATGGGAAAAGTGAGTGGACTATCTAGACACTCGAGGATATGTTAAGGGCCTGCATTATTGATTTTGGTGGGAGTTGGGACTCCTAACTTCCTTTAGCTGAGTTTTCATACAACAACTATCATTCCATCATCGGTATAGCTCCGTATGAGCTTCTTTATGGGAGAAGGTGTTGGACTCTAGTTTCTTGGGTAGAGGTCCGTCATAGCCTCACATGGTCATGGGGAGAACTGAGGTAGTGCTCCAGACGATAGAGATTATTCAATAGATCATACAACAGTGACATACAACACAGAGCTGGAAAAAGAGTTGTGCGGATAAGCAACAGTCTGCATTGGAGTTTCAGGTTTGAGATATAGTTCTGCTGAAGGTATCAGCCTGGAAGGGTGTTATACGCTTCATGAAGTAGGGAAAGTTGGGCCCCAGGTTCATCAGTTCTTTTCGAGTGGTGGCGAGGGTGGGCAAGATGGCCTACCGGTTAGATCTACCTGAGGAGTTGAGCTACATTTATACCACCTTCCTGATGGGTTTTGAGCATTCTAACACTTCCTAAGTGTACATGCAACCCTAATAACCTTGAATCTATGTTTTCTCTATATACATGCAAATTTCTTTTTCAAGGTTATTTCCTAACTAGCATGGCATGGGGATTACATAAAACATAAAAACTAGTAGAAATACATACCTTGTTGTTGCTTGGATTCCTTCAAGACTTTGTGAGCCTAGCACCCCAAATGTTGTGCCTCAAATGCTTCACACACCACCACAAGACTTGGAATAACTTGAGAGAATACTTCTAGCACTCAAAATCGGTTATGCCCTCTCTAGTAACACTCTAGGTCCCGATTTTGCTAGCCATAGGGTTCCTTTTATAGTGTTGTCACAATTAGGGTTTACACATGAATGCCCTTAATTGTCATGACTCTTGATTTCTCATGACCTATGGGTTTGTAACTCCCATGGACTATCCATGGAGCTCCATATGGTTATAACCAAACCCATAAACCATGGATCATTAATCCACCATAAAAGAATTGATGATTGTCATAATCAACCCTATATATTTAATTAGTCTCACTTTGATCACCAAATTAATACTAGATTAATACTTGATCAATACTAATTAAATAATACTATTATTAATATATTAGAACTTATAATATATTAATAATCATAAGTGCCTTATTCTCTCATCTAGTCTATCCAAGAATTGCAATGCCATGCAACCCAAATGGACCATGCCGGGTCGGGTCAAGTACATACCAAATAAAGTTATGGACTTAGACACCATATCCAACAGTCTCCCACTTGGATAAGTCTGACTTCAAAATCCGACTAGCAATCGTAGCTCTTTCAAAGTCTCTCGGAACTGAGATGATGATGATACGCCATTTAAGATAAGTGATCATATAATCCTCTGTTCTCATGATATCAGCTGGACAAACACATGGAACATGGTCTTACTTATTGTCCAGCATTTGTTTCTCGATCTCTGATTTGTTTCGACATAGAACTAAATTGAACACATCAATTAGGTTCTGACCGGGCCCGGTACATAAGTCAAAACCAAATCATCGAGGGGCCCAGATATCGCTTCTATTTCTAGAAGGAACAGATAAACTTCGACTGATATGCTTGTACTAACTACTTGTTGAATTATTCACAAAGGCACGTTTTATGACATCGAGTTACCAATGCGTTTTCGTGCAATCAATGAATAACCAACTCATAGTCAACAACTCATATCTCTAGGTTTGAAGATTTATATGATATTACCGTCTCACGATCACTCAAGATAAATTCCATGAAGTGATGCAAGTGAGCGTGGGTTGGATCCAATACTCAGCCCTTATGAGTACTCATGAATGTTGTAGCAACCATTGCATTGTCCAAAGCACTTTTAGACAAATCATACAAGCCAAATTCATGACAGTCTTAAATCAATACTTACTTCCAAAGTTTGACTGACTGTGGATGGTTTGAATAATAACATAATTATTCTGGAAGTAAAAACATGCAAAATTGAAACATAGTAATCAATCAACACAAGATAGTAACACCTTACTCATAAATAAATAACAACTTTTATTTATCATCAAATGTCAATTACATTTTACAAGTTTCAGGAATCTAATTATTGAAACTAAT
Source organism: Lactuca virosa (assembly GCF_052849685.1). Lineage (NCBI taxonomy): Eukaryota > Viridiplantae > Streptophyta > Magnoliopsida > Asterales > Asteraceae > Lactuca > Lactuca virosa. The sequence goes on along the minus strand of NC_136426.1, from coordinate 160,867,664 downwards.
ATCATCCTTCAGCCCAATGCGCCTCGCATGCTGTAAATGCTTAACCCTGCTCAGTCCCTTCGTGAGGGGATCTGCCGGGTTCTCATCTGATGATACCCTCTTAGCCACGAGGAGTCCTTCTTCTATTCGATGTCTGATGAAATGGTATTTTCTGTCAATGTGCCTAGATCTCCCGTGATCTCTCGGTTCCTTAGCCAAAGCAACCGCACTTTCATTGTCACAGAAAATTTCCATTGGCTCCTTTATAGCTGGTACAACTCCAAGGTCTCCGATGAAGTTCTTTAGCCATATCGCCTCCTTAGCTGCTTCACTTGCTGCTATGTACTCTGATTCACAAGTAGAATCAGCTACTGTCTCCTGCTTGGAACTTTTCCAAGTAATTGCCCCTCCATTTAGGATAAAGACCCAGCCTGACTGAGAGCGGAAATTATCCCTATCAGTCTGGAAGCTAGCATCGCTATATCCTTCCACTCTCAAGTCATCATTGCCTCCGAGGGTAAGGACCCAATCCTTAGTCCTCCGCAGATACTTGAGAATGTTCTTTACCGTTGTCTAGTGTGCCTTTCTAGGGTTCCCTTGATATCTATTGACCATGCTCAAAGCAAAGGCCACATCAGGGCGAGTACAAGTCATAGCATACATGATCGAGCCCACAGCGGAAGCATATGGTATATGACTCATTTCAGCTATCTCAGCCTCTGTACTCGGACTCTGAGTCTTACTCAGCTTGGCATTACTCTGGATTGATAATTCTCCTTTCTTGGAATCTTGCATACTGAACCTCTTCAGTACCTTATCCACATAAGTACTCTGACTAAGTCCAATTAGTCTCTTACTCCTGTCTCTTAATATCCTTATCCCTAGGATATAGGCAGCTTCCCCAAGGTCCTTCATAGCGAAACACTTCCCAAGCCAGGACTTAACCTCCTGCAAAGTTGGGATGTCATTTCCTATGAGAAGTATGTCATCCACATACAACACCAAGAAGCTAACTATGCTCCCACTAGCCCTGACATACACACAAGACTCATCCTCACTCCTAGAAAAGCCAAACTCTTTGACTTTCTCATCAAAGCAAAGATTCCATCTGCGAGATGCTTGTTTCAATCCATAAATGGATTTATCAAGCTTACACACTCTATTAGGGTATCTTGTATCGACAAACCCCTCTGGTTGAGCCATGTAAACATCCTCAGCCAACTTTCCATTAAGGAAAGCGGTTTTGACATCCATTTGCCATATTTCATAATCATGAAATGCAGCTATGGCTAACAATACTCTAATAGACTTAATCTTAGCTACTGGTGAGAAGGTCTCATCATAGTCAACTCCCGGAGTTTGAGTAAAGCCCTTCGCAACCAGTCGCGCTTTGTAAGTATGTACCTTCCCATCCATGTCGGTCTTCTTCTTGAAGATCCATTTGCACCCAACTGTCTTACGACCTGGTACATTGTCACCCAAGTTCCAAACTTGATTGTCATACATGGACTGAATCTCGTTGTCCATAGCCTCCTTCCATTTAGCAGACTCAGGGCCTGCCATGGCTTCCCTGTAATTATTAGGTTCATCCAAATCTATTAGTGTACTATCACTAATAAATGTATCACCTTCAGTGGTGATGTGATAACCATAATAAAAATTAGGTGTGTTCCTCACCCTAGTGGAACGTCTTGGAGGTACAGACTCATCTATCGGATCAATAGGAGTTTCCTCCTCAGGTTGGTCGATAGCATTTGAGGTTCCTTCACCACTTGACTCTTGAAGCTCTTCAAGGTCAATTTGCCTCCCACTGTCCCCTTGGCTTATGAATTCTCTCTCACGAAAGACTCCTCTTCTTGCTACAAAGACCACATTATCACTGGGTCTGTAGAAGAGGTAACCAAAGGATCTCTGTGGGTAGCCGATGAAAATACACCTCTCACTTCGAGGTTCAAGCTTATCATGAGTCTCACGCCTCACGAAAGCTTCACAACCCCAAATCTTGATGTGGTCCAAATTGGGATCTTTCCCAGTCCACATCTCGTGAGGTGTTTTGGCAACCTTTTTAGTAGGGACTAGATTAAGGATATGGGCGGCAGTCTCTAAGGCATACCCCCAGAAAGAGATTGGTAACGAAGCTCGACTCATCATGGAACGAACCATATCCAACAAGGTTCGATTGCGCCTCTCAGCTACACCATTCAACTGTGGTGTTCTGGGAGGTGTCAATTGTGAGACAATCCCACATTCCTTAAGATAGTCAAGGAACTCAATGCTAAGATACTCTCCTCCCCGATCGGATCGGAGCATCTTGATGTTCCTGCCCAATTGATTCTCCACTTCCTGCTTAAACTCTTTGAACTTTTCAAAGGTTTCTGACATATGCTTGATTAAGTAAATATATCCATATCTACTGTAATCATCAGTAAAAGTCACATAATAGCGATTAGCATCCCTTGTAGCAACTCTGAAGGGCCCACACACATCCGTGTGTACAAGGTCCAACAAACCTTCACCCCTATCACAAGTACCTGTGAAGGGTGACTTTGTCATTTTTCCAAGTAAACAAGACTCGCAACTATCATCTGACTTGAGGTCAAATGATTCCAAGACTCCAGCCTTTTGGAGTTGGCCTATGCGCTTCTTGTTAACATGTCCAAGACGACAATGCCACAAGGATGCTTTATCCAAGCTATCTGAAGAATCAATATACAACACACTATTTCCTAGATTGTCTACAACATTCACGGCTTCATATACACCATCACAAGGTAATGCTTTAAAGTAAAATACATCATTGTAATTAAACATTAATAGCACCATTTTTATTATCAAATGAAAATGAAAAACCTTGTTTGTACAAGCCATGAAAAGAAATAATATTTCTCGCCATTTCGGGCAAGTAACAACACTTATTCAAATCTAACATTAACCCATTATTAAGCAATAAAGAATAAACTCCTATCTTGGTAACATGTGATGCTTTCCTGTTGCCCATGACTAAGTTTATCTTCCCGTGCTCCACTTGCACACTTCTTCTTAGTGCCTGCAAATCAGTACAAATGTGAATATCACAACCTGTATCAAGCACCCAAGAATTAGCATTAGATGAGTTATTAGACAATATTGTGTAAATACCTGCATGGGTGGGTTTAACCTTCCCATCCTTTACATCTTGCAGATATTTAGGGCAGCTTCGCTTGAAGTGTCCCTTATCCTGGCAATAGAAGCACTGTGCTTCCTTTGGGTTTGAAGAAGGAGTAATGGGACCTTTCTTTGTCCCACTTGAAGAGGAACCATCAAGAGTCTTACCCTTGGTACCCTTCGAAGGGCTTTTCCTCTTCTTACCCTTTCCCTGCCCAATAGCTAGAACAGGGGCTGTTGAAGGAGTAGAAGTAGCAACCGCTTTACCCTTAAGGCCATTTTCAGCTGTCCTTAAGAGTCCTTGAAGTTTGCTAAGTGTGACTTCCTCCTTGTTCATATGATAAGTCATACGAAACTGATCATAACTTGGAGGTAAGGAATGGAGAATGATGTCAATCGCCATTTCCTCAGGAAAGTCAACATTTAGCTTCAGCAACCGGTCAACAAACCTTTGCATCTTCTGCAAGTGACCGGTGATGGGTTCACCATCCTTCATCCTTGCGGTTATCATGGAGGAGATGATTTCATACCTCTCCTGACGCGCGCTCTGATGGTACCTTTCCATCAGATCCAGGTGCATCTCATAGGGGTAGAAATCTTCATAGGATTTTTGAAGTTCAGGAGTCATGGTGGCCATCATGATGCATGCTACTTTAGTAGCATCCTTTTCATGTGCAACAAACTCCGCAAACTCTTCAGGAGTAGCAGTGGCTTCACTCACAACCTTAAGCTCCCTTTCGAGGACATATTCTTTGTCCTCATAGCGGGTAATCATTCTGATGTTTCTGATCCACTCATTGAAATTGGATCCATCAAAGATGACCTTACCACACAAGTTCATAAGGGAAAAGGAGCCTGTTGGGTTTGAGCCAGAAGCATTGTTGGAAGACATCTGAAAGGAAAGAAAGACAAGTTTCATTAGATAAGGAATCCTTAATAATTCACCCAAATGAAATATTAAGGCTAGGATCCAACAAACTATTCATAGTTGGAAGAGGGATGCCGTAATCCATACTATAAAATATTTGAAGGTAGGTAAATGACGATTTACCAATTTCCACCATAAGAACGAAATATTTTATTATTAGGTTTTATTGGTTTTGAAACTCCTAGATCTTTTGAGATACATTGAACTTTTCAATGGCATGTTTGAATCTCGATTGTGCCCTCTCAAGTTTGTGACTGGGATGCCGAGGATCACAAACAAGGTGTGAATAACCATACAAATTGACTTGGTACCCTCAACAATATTACCTAATCGATGTGCCGGTTAACCACACACGCTCCACCGATCTATAATAAGGTCAAGTTACCCTTTGCCACTCTTACTAGTCCATGTTAGTGTGCCGGTTAACCACACACGCTCCACTAACGACTTGGTAAGGTACAAAGTGTAATTTTATGGGCTAGCACCAATTTCACATTTTCCTAAAGTAACTAAGATTGGGAATTTATAATGTATAGTTACTTTATAATTCATCATACTTTTAACGAGTATTTAAAGTCGTATCCTACCCGTTCGGCTAACGACCCTCCACCGATCAAGGAAGCGGTGGGTGAGAGTGGACACCCATTAAGTCACCATTTTATAGGCAACAACCTTATACCCCCCTTATAGACCGGCTTCGTGAATGAGGCCTACTAACGGTAAGAACGACATATTCTTATACATATCTATATAATAAAATTATAATAATAGTATAAGTGTTGATTTTTAAACTTTTTAAAAATCTAAGGTTTAATTTGGAATTAAAGTATTAGAGTGTAAGACTTTTCAAATTCCAAAACTTGAGGGCAAGATTTGAAACTATTCCAAGTCTCTTCAATTTGTAACTTATGAGTTTTAATGGTTCATAAAAATGAAGACTCTTCATTTTATGAAACCTCTTTAGTTCTTTAATCATAATTAAAAGAAGTGACTTTTGGTTATCCATAACTTGAGGACAAGTTATGGACACCATCATAGCCATTAAGATCATGAATTAAACACACATGGAGGTTACACATAATTCCTATGATCTTCTAAACTCATATGAACACAAATTCATGTCAAGCAATTTCAAGAAAATCATATAAAATATACAATACTTGAAAATTGATAAAAGTCATGTAAAATGGGTTAACATAATCATTATCATTTTGAAAAACAGATTTTACAAGTCTAAAACAGATTGGGATAATGATCTTAATCCATTCTCAACAACAAAACTCGAAAAAACTGCCCAGCACGCTCCTACTCGCCGAGTGCATTATTCTACTCGTCGAGTAGGATGAATTTGTTCATGGACTCGGCGAGTCCTCCCCATGGACTCGGCGAGTCCAGTCGCCAGAATGCAGAATTTTCGATTTTTAAGCAGTTTTGCATCAAGTATACAGAAAACAATCCTAGTCTCTGATACCACTGATGGGTTTTGAGCATTCTAACACTTCCTAAGTGTACATGCAACCCTAATAACCTTGAATCTATGTTTTCTCTATATACATGCAAATTTCTTTTTCAAGGTTATTTCCTAACTAGCATGGCATGGGGATTACATAAAACATAAAAACTAGTAGAAATACATACCTTGTTGTTGCTTGGATTCCTTCAAGACTTTGTGAGCCTAGCACCCCAAATGTTGTGCCTCAAATGCTTCACACAACACCACAAGACTTGGAATAACTTGAGAGAATACTTCTAGCACTCAAAATCGGTTATGCCCTCTCTAGTAACACTCTAGGTCCCGATTTTGCTAGCCATAGGGTTCCTTTTATAGTGTTGTCACAATTAGGGTTTACACATGAATGCCCTTAATTGTCATGACTCTTGATTTCTCATGACCCATGGGTTTGTAACTCCCATGGACTATCCATGGAGCTCCATATGGTTATAACCAAACCCATAAACCATGGATCATTAATCCACCATAAAAGAATTGATGATTGTCATAATCAACCCTATATATTTAATTAGTCTCACTTTGATCACCAAATTAATACTAGATTAATACTTGATCAATACTAATTAAATAATACTATTATTAATATATTAGAACTTATAATATATTAATAATCATAAGTGCCTTATTCTCTCATCTAGTCTATCCAAGAATTGCAATGCCATGCAACCCAAATGGACCATGCCGGGTCGGGTCAAGTACATACCAAATAAAGTTATGGACTTAGACACTATATCCAACACTTCCATGATTCACATCTTCTTATGTGTATGGTGGGTGATACAATAGTAGCTCCATTGGACGACATTTAGGTTGATGAGTGCCAGAATTACATGGGGAGACCAGTAGCGATTCTTGATAGGAAGACGAAGGCCTTGCGCAACAAGGTGATGCCTTTGGTTAAGGTGCAGTGGCAGCACCAGAAGGGCTCAGGATGGACTTGGGAGCCTATGGTGGAGATGCACGAGAACTAACCAGATCTGTTACGAAATCTAGTTCAAGTGGGGGAGAATTGTAATACCAATTTCTAGGTATAATTGCTTTCATTGTTGTGGATATTTAAGGCTTAAGACCATCTCCTACCCATCTCCATTTTCCCCGATAAATGGAGTAAAAAATTGGGTAAATAGTGTTTCATCTCCCACCCTACTCTATTTTCTACCCAATTTTTTACCCCAAAAAGCATATTCCTAGAATATTCCATTTTTATAACTTATGTATATTATCAAATACACCCCTCTACTAATTAGATTTTAAAAAATATATAATATATTTTTTCATCACAAAAATATTACAAATTATATTAGAATAAATAAAATGTATGCATATAATAAATTTAAATTAATTATTACTTTATTATAAATAATTATTAATAAATAAGATTGTATTTATAATAAATATATCAAGATCACGAGCATATTTGATTACTATATTTTATAAATTATATTATCTTGTTTAAGTCTTTAATATATATTTAATTTTTTATATGGATTCGATAAATAAAAACTCTATATTTACAATTAATTAACATAAATTAGTATATAACATGATATTACAAATATTAAATATTGTATTTAATATATATTTAGTAGATAAAAATAAACTAAAAATGTATAAAATAAAAAGAAGAGGGACTAAAATTGACAACCGGAACTTCTAACTCCATTTTTGGAGATATGAATAGTATTCCCCCAAATATGGGGGAATACTATTCATATCTCCAAAAATAGAGATGGAGATGGGGTAGGGTTGGAGGAGAATGAGGGAAAAAATAGAGAAAAAAATGGAGTATAGGGGTGGGTCGGAGATGCCCTAAATATAAGACTTTGTGGTAGCCACAATGTGGTGATGATAACATCATGACACGGTGGTAACCAAGTAAAACACACATTCTTCTTAAGTGCCACGACGTGGCAATATATTAGGGATGTCAACGGGAGCAAACGGGAAGGGGAGTGCATCCCCCGCCCCCGAAATTTCCTCGTTCCCCCGCCCCGCCCCCGAATCCCCTTTATTACCTCGGCCCCTGCACCCGTTCCTCCACCCCGATTGATTTTGGGCTGTCTTTTTTGGGCTAAAAGAAGTTGTTATTTAGGCTAAAAGAAGCTAGTTTTAGGTAACAAATAATTATTTATAGCATCATTTTACATATTAAAAATAAAAAAGTTATGGCATATTAAAAATATTATACTAACAACTTAAAAACATGTTTTTTGATGAATTTTGGAAGCTCATAATCATGTTATTGTTTATTATATTTATATAATTAATATATGTAAATATATGTGTAATTTATTAAAAAAACAAGGGGTCCCCATGGGGGTTTCGGGACGGAATTGTCTACCCCTGCCCCCGCCCCCAAAATTAAAATAGGGGTTAACCTTGCCCCTGCCCCCGTCCCCACCCCCGATTCTTTTAAAAAAATTTCCCCAAACGGGACGAGGCCCCCACGGGACTTTTTGATATCCCTACAAGATATTGGCCACGGTGTGGCAGTCGTCGGCATGCAAAACCCTAATTTTTCAGGCCTTAAGCCCTACTTAAGGGATATGATTGTTGGATTAATGTATAAGTCCATAACTATATTTGGTATGTACTTGACCCGACCCGGCATGGTCCATTTGGGTTGCACTTCAACGGCACAATTTATATGGATAGTCTTTTGAGAAAGTATATTTATGATTATATTAATATATTATAAGTTCTAATATATTAATATGGAATCATATTATTTAATTAGTATTGATCAAGAATTAATTTAGAATTAATTAAGTGATCAAAAGGAACTAATTAAATATGGACTCTTATATATATATATATATATATATATATATATATATATATATATATATATATATATATATATATATGGAATGGGCCAAGTTCATTTAGGTTGGGCTAAGCTATCATGGATAGTCCATGGAGTTTTAACCCATGGATCCTATGAAATGAAAGGTCATGGGTATTAGAGTTTACATGGATGTAACCCTAATCCTCCATACTATATAAAGAGGCCTTTGGCACAAGAAATGACACTAGTATGTGAGGACATAAGAGTGGGCCGATTTTAGTGTGCATACATATTCTCTCAAGTTCTTCCAAGGTGTTTTTGGTTATTTGTGATTCCACTTGAGGCTTCCACACTATTGGGGCTAAGCTCTTAAAGCTTGAAGACATCAAGCTACATCAAAAGGTATGTCATCTAACTAGAACTTTGTAGTATAGGTGCTTCATAATATGCTAGTTAGGATGAAACCTTGGAATAACTAATATTTGCATGTATAATAGAGAAAACATAGATCCAAGGTTTATAGGGTTGCATGTACACCATAGGAGTGTTAGAATGCTCAAAACCCATCAGTGGTATCAGAGACTAGGCTTGTTTTCTTATATACTTGATGCAATTGCTGAAAAATCGAAGTTATCTTGCTGTCTGGATAGTGGACTCGCCGAGTTCACTCATGGACTCGACGAGTCCAAGGCAAAATGCAACCAACTCGTCGAGTTGGTTCATGCACTCAGCGAGTTGGACCCCCTGACAGCATATCTTCGAGTTTTGGTGTTGGAATTGGTCTAGAATCATTATCTTAAACTGTTTTGGACTTATAAAAATTATTTTTTGATGTGGTAATGATTATGGTAAACCAATTTCAGAGTTGTTATCAAAATTTCAAGTTTTATATGGTTAATTTTATGATTCTTGAAATTGTTGATATGCATGTTCTTGAACTTATGAGCTTAGATGATCATAGGAATTATTTGTAACCTTCTTGGTAGTTTAATTCTTGATCATTATGTGTTTTAATGGAGTCCATAACTTGTCCTCAAGTTATGGATAACCAAAACTCACAAGTCATTAAATCCATTAAAAGAACACAATGGTTACATAAAATGAAAAGTCACTCATTTTAATAAGCCATTAATTCATAAGTTATGAGAAATGAAAAGTTTTGAAAGTTTACAAAACTTGTCCTCAAGTTTTGGAACATGTAAAGTCATAATTAAAACTTTAGTTCCAATCCCTAGAATTTTAAAAGTTAAAATTCAACCCTTATACTTTATAATATTATAAGTTTAATAATATTTATATATGTATAGGAGCAAGTCGTCTTACCATTAGTAGGCCTCATTCACGAAGCCGGTCTATAAGGGGGTATAAGGTTACTGCCTATAAAATGGCAGTTTAATGGGTGTCCACTCTCACCCACCGCTTCCTTGACCGGTGGAGGGTCGTTAGCCGAACACGTAGGACAAGGACTATAATTCTCCCTTCATTATAAGTATAATGATAAATACTAAGTAACTAAACACTTATAAATTCCCAATCTTAGTTACTTAGGAAAATGTGAATAAGGTGCTAATCCATGAAATTACACTTTGCACTTTGTTTAAGCCGTTAGTGGAGCGTGTGTGGTTAACCGGCACACTAACCTGGATTTAACAAGGTAGGCAAAGGGTAACTTAATGTTTATCATAGTATCGATGGAGCGTGTGTGGTTAACCGGCACATCGATTGAGGGGTAAACACTTAAGGGTACCAAGTAATTTGCATGGTTACTTCACACCTTGTTTTGTGATCCTCGGCATCCCAGTCACAAAACCTGAAGGGCACACTCGATATTGAAACATGCCATTGAACAGTTCATTGAATCTCAAAAGATCTAGGAGTTTCAAATCCAATTAAAAACCTAATAATTTATTTCGTTTTTCATGGTGGAAATTGGTGAATCGTCATTCACCTACCTTCAAATATTCTATAGCTTGGATTACGGCATCCCTCTTCCAAGTTATAAAATATTGTGTTGGGTCCTAGCCTTAGTATTTCATATTGGGTGTTATATTAAGGACTTAAATCAACTTTACTTGAATTTCTCCCATTGTTGATGTCTGGTTTAGACAACAATGATCTTCCCAAATCAAGCTTTCCTAATGAATATGACTTCCCGAGTTTGGCTCATGGAAGTTATACTTCTCTTCCTCCTCACCTTCAATTATTCTCCTTGACCCACAAGTTTAAGGACTTGAAAAGTTCAAGATCACTCGATCCCTACTCACAATAAAACATAAAATTGGAAATCCTGTGTGCACTCATGTCTTAGGACTGAAGTCACACAGTGATAGGTTGAGAATGTTGGGTATCGTTGTCCCAAGGAAGTTGGCTATTGACTGGGTCTTTCAGTCACTTCCTGAGTCATATAGAAAGACTACTATGTGACAGATCACGACATGACCTTAATGGATCTTTCTTATTTGCTTATTGCTTCTGAATCAGAAATGATTTGGTGCAATAGTCAAGCAAATATGGATGGAAGGTCTATTTCTCAAACTTCCATGGACATGGACAATGGTGACATTGGAAGTTCAGAAAAACTTTCTCTTCCCAATGGAAAGGGATCGGCCTTGGTCAACCCGGTTGACCGGAAGGTAAAGAGAAAATCTAAGTCTGGAATAGCCTGTGTACCATTCCCAAAGAGTCTATATGTTCTCAGTGTGAAGAAAAGGGGCATTGGAAGCGAAGCTGCCGAAGCTACCTGAAAGAAAGAAGAATCAAAAGTTTGACTCTGCTTCAGGTAAGTCCACTATCTAACTCTGTTAAATTCCCAGTTGATGGTTCTTAATACAAAATGTGACTCGGTTGCATTTTGATATTTAGCATGATCAAGCAAAGGGAAGGAAACTCAAAGAAAGAGTATGCTGAATTTGATCGCGAAGATGGATTTCTTTCGCTTGGTTGAAGATTGAATTCTTGAGCTACTTCTTAGGATTTATGATAGATTGCTAGGAAACATGTAATAGCATAGTTTTCATTTCAAGTTGCATTGTAAGGAAAAGTTTTTTCTGCTTTTTAAAATAAATAAAAGTTTGTTTTACTTTATTTTTATCTCCTTACAATGGCATTCATGAAAAGTTGATGTTTGTATGTCTATAGCAATATTGGAAATATGAATTTGATTCTTTCATTTGTGGTAGTGTCTAAATTTACCAAATAAGGAAAGATTCTCATCACCCAAGTTTCAATTGGACCGAAGCTTGGAATCATACAAGGTGTTTAGTGTGATGTATGAGAATTTTCAACTTTGGAAAATTAAAACTAGTTCCATGTTCACATGTATATGTGACTCAAGAGAAGGACTAAGGGATCAAGTACACATTCTTGTGCACTAGCCAAAGTTCACCACAAAAGATAGATAAGACTATTCGTCATGATTTACTAAGGTTTAGTAAATATGATTATACTTACAAGCTTAAGTATAATTCTGAGACATTGGAAAAGTTTCAATGTATGACAGAACGAATAAGAAGAATCAAATTAGGCAGAAGGATAAAAGTTTCTCAAATCTGAAAAGATGGGAGAGTACTTTAGTATCATGTTTTAAGATCATCTTAATGATTTTGAGACCTTATCACAATTCATCCTCTAAGTGCATTCTGATAGTTAAGAAGAGGAGTTATGAATTGTTGAAGTGGTTAAATCAAGAAGATGATTCATACTTCGTTCCAAAAACAATTCTTAGAGTTATACTCTAAGATTGTAACTTGAGTGACATGTCTTAAAGAAGGTTTAAAACACTTGTCAAATGTAAGAGTAAAAGTTTTCTACTCTTGTACATTTGAAATTGGTAAGTTGTGATGTTTTGGATAAAACAAAGACCAACTAAGGCTAATTGTGTTAAGTGTCTCTCTTGATTAGACCCCACACTATCTCTTGAATATTTGGCAAGAAAGTCTTATAGGTCAAGGAGACAGTGGGAGTCTAAAAGATCCTGAAAGGGTTTCAAGAAGAAATCAAGAATAAAACCTGTATTTCATCACTAGCACACAACTAGAGGTTTATAACCTATCGTGTTGAAAGTTTTGTGCCCATTCCAGTTAAGTTGGCTATACATTTGAGTTCTACATGTTCTCAATTGTTTGCATAACTACTTGGAAGCAATGGCAGGCCCTTGAGCTGCCAGGTGGCAAGAAGTTAAGATTGCACAAGTTCAATCCATATGAGTTAGGATTTGTCACTAACCTAGTCTTGTGATTATGGTTTGACAAATTCACATGGATAAGAACACATACGCCATAAAATCTAAGTGTCATAAGGTTTCTCTCCGATTCATGAAAATGATGGTGAGGAAATTCTTTCACTAAGTAGATTTTAAGTAGATAGCAATTGTGATATTTGCAGTTCTCAAAGTCGTTAGTGGAGCGTGTGTGGTTAACCGACACACTAACATTGACTTATGAGAAATGGAAAAAAGTCTAAACAATTGAGACTATGATTATGACATCCCTTTTCATAGTTCTGAAATTGTTTAGACACACCTGTGAGCTATCTAAGATAAGGTGTATGATTTTGATAAAGTCTTATAAAAGCAATCTAGTATCAGAAATCTGAACTTTGGTAAGAATGTCAATAAAGTATTGACTTCTAGAGGTCCAGCTGTTTTCTGGATACATGTCAAAGCTAGTGGGAGCATAAGTGTTATGCTAATAATCATCATGTTAGTGGGAGCATGATAATTATGATAAGTATTGCAAGTTAGCAATGTTAATTATAGAAAACAAAAGTTTCAATTCGTGAGGTTGCAGGGGTTGAAAAAGTTGTTTTGCTATAATTAAGGGAGAGGAAATTATACTTCATTTCAATTCTAAAAAGCTTAGATTGAGTTTATAATCATTCTAAAGAGCTTATATTGAGGTTTTAATCACCTTTAGTCAAGAATATATATATGAATTTCATGTTGGATTGGTTCAACTTAAGAAAATTCTATATATCGCGTTCTCAAAATTCGGTTATGATTACGGCATCCCTTTTCATAGTCAAATTTTGAGAATATGGCAAACAAAAAATTATTATGGCAAAAGACTGGTCTAGAACCATGTCTTTATGTGAAACATCATGAATCGTGTCCCATTTACTTTGGGTACAAGATCGATTACATGTGCTATAATATTTATCCTTTCTGAATTTTCCAAATGCCTTGGGGCATTAAGGGGAACAATGTCTAGAATTGGATATGACTAAAGTGATTAAGCAATTGTCGAGGATAATCTAAGGTTTACCAAAGATTGGTTGCTCAAGGACAGTTGGAAGTATACTGTTAATATTGGAAGGACCATATTGACATAGTCTGAAAAGAGGCAACTCTTGTTCAGAAGTGGTAGTCAAAATGGGAATATAGAGTTGTCTTCATAGGTGGAAGCAATCTGTGTAAGTTTAAAGAAACTTAATGCAAGAAGCATGTTCAAAGCAATGCGCTTTGAATCTGAGACATCGTTTCCGTGGAATTGCTCTCCATTGGGATACTCTGTAATGATTGTTGCCAAGCCTTTGTAGCTTTGTGCATAATCATTACAAGAGGAACAATGCATATAAGTTTAAAATCTAAACAGATTTCGATAAATGATAGGAATTTGGAATTCTTACATTTAAGACAAGGATTTGGGAGTGTGAAAAGAGAATCGTTGAAATTATGTTCAATTGATCTAGTTCACATAGAAAAGGATCATAGACAAACATAGAGTTCATAGTTGGTGTATGGGAAAGCTATTGTTTAGAAAACATAGTGTACATGCTTGGAGCATGGGACACCTAGTGTTTTAATTCAAGTATAAAGTTGATAAAACCGAAACAATGAATAATGAGTAATCATTATGGTGATAAATAGAAAGTGTTTTATTTATATTCATAGGTTTTGATACCATATTAGATTCATTTATTCTTGTGTTTCACTTTGCATGTTTTGACTTCCATAATAACTAGGTTATTCTTCCGGAATGACTAAGTTATTCAAACCATCCACAGTCGGTCATATGTTGGAAGTAGATATGAATCAAGACTGTCATGGGTTGGCTTGTAGAGGTCCAAGTTGGTGGACAAAGTTGTGCTACAACACTCATGAGTGCTCATAAGTTCTGAGTATTGGATTCAACCCGCGCTCACTTGAATCACTTCATGGATTTTATCACGAGTGATCATGAGACGATAACATCTTATATTCTTCAAACCTAGAGATATGAGTTGTTACTATGAGTTGGTTGTACACTGATTGCACGAAAAGGCATTCGGTAACTCGATGTTATAAAACATGCCTTTGTGTATGATTCAACAAGTAGTAGAACAAGCCATATGAGTCGAAGTTTATCCATTCCTTTTACCTTCGGGATAAAAGCGATATCTGTGGGCCCCTCGATGATTTAGCGATGACACATGTGAGTGCTTGGCCAAGCCAAGACTGATTTGATTTGTTCAATCAGTCAGTCATCATAAATCGGAAATTGGGAAACAACAAATAGACTGAGAGAATGATTATAATCCATGTCTCAGTCCATATGATATCTAGAATGGAGGAATATTTGATCCCTTATCTAATGGACAAGTCATTGACGAAGGTCAGAGTTCGTTGACAAGGTCAGAGTTCGACAGCGGCTTTAAGAGCTACGATTGCCAGTTGGTTTTTGAAGTCATACTCAATAATAGTTTTAGACTTATCTAAGTGGGAGACTGTTGGATTAATGTCTAAGTTCATAACTATATTTGGTATGTACTTGACCCGACCCGGCATGGTCCATTTGGGTTGCACTTCACCGGCACAATTTATATGGATAGTCTTTTGAGAATAGTATATTTATGATTATATTAATATATTATAAGTTCTAATATATTAATATGGAATCATACTATTTAACTAGTATTGATCAAGAATTAATTTAGAATTAATTAAGTGATCAAAAGGAACTAATTAAATATGGACACTTATATATATATGGAATGGGCCAAGTTTATTTAGGTTGGGCTAAGCTATCATGGATAGTCCATGGAGTTTTAACCCATGGATCCTATGAAATGAAAGGTCATGGGTATTAGAGTTTACATGGATGTAACCCTAATCCTCCATACTATATAAAGAGGCCTTTGGCACAAGAAATGGCACTAGTATGTGAGGACATAAGAGTGGGCCGATTTTAGTGTGCATACATATTCTCTCAAGCTCTTCCAAGGTGTTTTTGGTGATTTGTGATTCCACTTGAGGCTTCCACACTATTGGGGCTAAGCTCTTAAAGCTTGAAGACATCAAGCTACATCAAAAGGTATGTCATCTAACTAGAACTTTGTAGTATAGGTGCTTCATAATATGCTAGTTAGGATGAAACCTTGGAATATCTAATATTTGCATGTATAATAGAGAAAACATAGATCCAAGGTTTATAGGGTTGCATGTACACCATAGGAGTGTTAGAATGCTCAAAACCCATCAATGATGGCTAGGGTTTCACACCCTCAGCCTCCATCACCTCCCTTTTACCCTAAACGAATCCTAGCCTCCATTGTTGAGTTTTTGAAGCTTTTGGTGGTGATTCTGGTGTCTTAAAGAAGAAGAAGAGGTGTCCATTAACTGTAGATCCAGCAAGAAAGCTCCTCCATATTCTAACACATATTATGGACCATTATGAGTCTTCAAGATATAATATTTGTGTGCCATGTTCATAGATATTGACTTTTATGCCTTGTTCTTCATCTTTGGGTTAGCTACTGTGGTGGGATCCCATAAAGTTGGCAACTTTATGGATCCTTGAGGTCCCCTTATGGTTATATGTTTCAGATCTGAAGTAGGATTGAGATTTGATTCATTGCATGAGGTTTTAACCACATTTTCATTATTTTTGTCATAGTTGGAGTTCAAGATATGCATGTCTATAAAGCAACGGTTTTTATGACATATTAGGTGGGAGAAAGCCTTCTGGAAAGTATGGATATGTAACTTGAAGGATTAAGAGCTTAATGCATTAAGTTGGTCAGAACAATTCCAATGATGTGGAGGTTTAGCCTCCGTGACATGGCGTTAAGTGGTCTTTGTGACTTTTTTTGTCTTGAGGTCACCATGGCATGGAAAATGCTTAGCCATGACGTGGTAACCAACTGATAGACTTTTGATCATTGACTTTGACCATTGACTTTTGACTTTTTGACCAAGTTTGACTTTAGGTCAAGTTGTGGGATTTTGCTTGTAGGTTAAGAATTGGTCCCTAATTGTTGTATAGATGGCTCATAGTACCAGTTCTTAGATTGTATGAGACAAGATGTTATCTTCAAGGCTGTGAGGTGAGTTTTTTCACTATACTTTGTACTGTAGTATATATCCTTATGTGTAGGATGTTGGTATGCTATAGTGATTTGTTAGATTGGTAGATCTCTTATGATTACATGTATTGTTGGTTATTTTTTGTTTCTTTTTTTCTTTTCCTATGTCGACATATTGTGGTAGGGTTGAGGCGGTCATGCTTTGAGTCGTATGACAAGATACCCGGGCGGTCCAGTGTACTGTAGGCCTTGCGAGGCAATCTGGTCGGACTGTAGCCCTAAGGTAGCAGTCCAGCTACTATAGGCATTGTGAGGCGGTCCAATAGACAGTAGGCTCAATAGAGCGGTCCATGCATCTTGTAGGCCTTGCGAGGCGGTCCATGCAGACTGAAGGCTTATGTATGCATGCATTGTATTTGTATTGTTGTGTGAGGTATTGTGGGGAACTCACTAAGATTTGGCTTACAGTTATGGATTTAAATTTTTGAGGTACTTCAGATGATCAGGGCATGGCGAAGGCATGATCGTACACATCCTCCTGCAGATTTATGTTTGAGAGATGATATTGATTCTCTGATTTTTATGGTTTTGTTTTGAAAAAAAAGATTTATTACTATATGGTTTTGTTTTGAAAAAAATGATTGATTACTATATGGTTTTTATTAAAATGTCTTTTGAAAAATGAAAATTTCTTACTATGGTTTATGGGAAGTTACAAATATTCCACAAGAGTTCCATCTATTAGTTACAAAGCATATTTCTTAGCCCTCCTGCATTGCTTAAGACTCACATGAATACCAAACTTCCTAATAACTTCTAACCTTAATTTTTCTCACGCTCATCTTTTGTCTATGTAATATTTGTTTGGAATAATGACTTACTAGCCATGAATATGAAGCAAATTAACCTAACTTAAAGTTCCTAACACAATTATGTTATGAGCTTAAAGATTTTATCTGGAAGCTGTCTTCATCACTCATCCATGAGGCCCATAACCTGAAGGTACACTTACCCTTGCAACATTGTACCAACAACATTTTACTATCATCTTCAACAATGCACAATTGGTATCCTCCTGCTACAACATAATTGCATGACATAGTTTTTACTTGAGTTGGATCTTTAAATCTCATACCAAGTATGAACTTTGTTTCATCCAGTTTGTTGACTCATTAAAAATGGCATGAACTTGAATTATGTGTTCACTTTCATCTTCATCTTCTAAATCATAGTTTGTATCCTCCTGCTCCCCCTCTTTTTAGGCACACAATTTAGTCAAGAATTCACCATCACATTTTCTATTCATAAGCACTACATCCTCATTAAAATCCACTATCACATCCCTAATGTCACATATGTCATCATTCCCACTGAGACTACAAGAATCATGGGCATCATCTTCTCTTTCATAATCAAACAAATCTTGTAATCCATCATCAACATGGTCTACATAAATGGATATTTGACCATCAGTTCCATATGTATCAAAAATGAAAAGCTTCATAGTCCACATCATTCACAATAGGCCTAATGTCAGTCAAAAGGGGAGCACCTGGCTTAGAGTACTTTCTTACAATCTAATTGCATGAAACTTTAGAGAAAAGTAATACACTCGGTGTGTGTCATACCAGAAAAATTATGATATGTGAAGATGAATTTCATACCATTATTATAAGAGAAAGGTCGGCGAAGAAACACCTCGTAAAGTTGAGTTCCGCCAGAGAACACATCCTAGTGGGTTCGAGGTTAACATTGCTACTGCTTGCATGCTACTTCACTTCGTTCTCTATTGGACTTGAAAACCCTAGATATGTGTTGAGGTTTGGAGTAATGAAAAGGGACGACGAAGACCAACTACCTTAAGTTTCTCTCATGTACACTGATACTTACATGGCATTACTAACGTGGCCTTCAAATTTATTTGTAATCGTATTTCGAATTAACACGTAAGCAAAGTAACCGGCTCATCCAGTTGCCTTGCTCAAAATGGCATAATTGACAGTCACTTTGAAACTTTAAGGACTAATTGCGCAAAAAAAAAAAAAAAAAAAAAAAAAAAAAAAAAAAAAAAAGAGAACTTTAGTGACCAATCCGAGATAAAGGCAAAACTTTGTTATGCTACAATGTCCTTTCCCTTTTATTATTACTAAATTTCTTTCATACAAATTCAATGACCACTTTATATATTCAGAATCTTTCTACTTGACCTTTGGTGAAGTGCAAAAAACAAAAAAATATTTAATGACCATTGTTTTTGGTCACTAAGTCTCCAATATAGTAACCATTATTTTTTCCATTTAGTGTTTAATGCAAGGTTTTGAAAACCGGACCGGAGACTTAACCGGTTCGATGGTTCAACTGGTCTAACCGATCGGACCGGTCTTAAAAACCGGAAAAACCGGATGATGTCATAATTACAGTATTATTAACTTTTATTATATAAAAAATACAAAAAATAAAAAAATAAATATTTTTAAAAATTCCTAGGTTTGACCGGTTTTACCGGTTCAACCGGACCGGTTTTTACCAGTTCGATCGGTTTTTGCCGTTTTTTACCGGTTCACATGAATACTGTTTTTTAGCCTTTAAGAACCAGATCTGTGACTGGTACCCGGTTGAACCGGCCGGTTCGGTCCGGTTTTCAAAACATGGGTTAAATGTTTGTGAACATTATATTTTGTCATTAATACTAGTAATGACCTTAAAAAAAATATTTTAAATTTTATTCTATAGTTTAGTAACTACTAAGTGATGTTCATCATAGTATTGGTCACTAAATTTGTAATGTTTCTAAAATTCAGTGGTCACTTAATATATGGTGACTAAATGATATTGTTAGTGACCCGAATTCAAGTCAAAAATATTGGTCACTAATAAGGCTTTTGTTTTAGCGATAATTCTTATAACAAGAGAAAATGAATCCTGATGGTAATTCTTATAACAAGAGAAAGTGAGTCCTGATGGCTATAAAAGTTTCAAGAAACATACAATTGTTTTGATAGTCGATAAAATACTAGATAACATCATTATTAACAAAATAACAAGACCTAAGATTATTAACAAATTAAGAAAAACAAACAACTTGTAGGTAGGGAGTCATATTTATACATTGGCATGTGGTGCGAGTAGTGGCTCACATCTGCAAGATAAAAACAGAAAAATTAGAATCAAGATGCTACAAAAAGAGACAACAAATAAATAAGATATAATGCAATGTTAGTGTTTGTCAATAATCAAACAAAAAATGACCTAGTCATATATAGACACTTGAGTGACTAACCCAATATGAATGTTACCCAAACACAATAACATTGAGAATTAATTATATAAATAAAAAATCATAGTAAATACAATCTTACTAGATTATGACTTAAATTAACCTTTTGATAAAGATTTTAATTCCTTTCAACTAGCATGAACAACAAAAGAACTAGATCTCAAGATAGCAAAGATTTTTAAACCACATTTGACTGAAACAGTTTCTTGTTGCAGCTAATTAAGGAAGAAATGCAATCAATTCATAGATATACAAATTCAAATTCATTCATCCTAATATACATCAACAATTCTCGTGATCACACATGTACCATATTTGTATATGCATGACTACGAATATTTAACATAGTTTCTTGTAGGACTTACATGTCACTGCTACTGAAAATGATAGATGAAGCAGGTTTCTCGGGTGAGATGCTGAACAATTGTCGAACTATGTATACACATAGAGTAATACTGTGAAAAGGTTCAAATTAAACATTAGCCATATATATTAATTTACCGCACTACATGCAATTGAATTTAAAATTTATGATTATATCAAACGTGTAAAATCAAAAATAAGATCATTGATTGCAACAACTTTAGGCCAAATATATAATCTATTATTATTTTCATTCGGAAAACAATATGCAATTATTGCAGCATTCATCAAGAACTGCATACTTTGCATGCCCTTAAGATGCATAATATGTGATGCACCAAGCATGACACGTAGCGAGGATAAATAAGTTATCATATATCGCCTAAGCAGCTAGCCTTCATTAGCAAAGTGTTTAAAAACGTTAAAAGAAAAAATAGATTATTTATCCACCACTTTTCTTGGAAATATGTGAATGGTAATGTAATCACAGAAACCATATGATATGGTCTTCAACAGGCGCGAAAAATAAGAACTACAACTAGGAGGCCGGGAAAAAATCAAAACAATCATATAAACAAGTGCAATGAAAATTAATACGAAATATTCTAGACTGCACAATTAATATGAAATATTCTAATAACGCTCATCAAGATATATAGAAGTCGTTGCTGCTTAGAGTTTTTCAAATCCTACTCGATTATCTTTATTAAGATACTTATGCCTTTTTTTAGTCTATGTATTCATAAAAAAATATACACTTAGACTAATTTAATACCAACAATTATAATATTCACTTTTAGCGACGAAAAAAAATAGTAATTAAAGTTTTCTATTAAGTATTAATGAATCAAAAAGGGTGAACAAAAACATTTGTATGTAAATCATGAGATTTTCTTCGCACATTTTACGAACTTTTTGGTAATTTATATGTATATAAATATATAATTAGGTTTATTTATGATCAGATTATTTATTTCTAATGAAGCGCCGTAAGGCGTTCTAAAAGAACTTATATAATAAAAGGAGAAATAAGATGTATATAGGTTCCTATTTATCAATGCAAGTGAGAAATAAGAAATTGACTCGGATCGAATAAATACTCACCTCCCAAAAAATAAAAGTGAAATTATCCATAAGGAAGCTGTTATCCAACTTGATTCTTTGTATGCTATCCACACCTGAAAATCTACACTCCATTATTCTTGTTATAGAGAAAAAGTAGTACAAGGAGTACCTAATTCTTATATTTTGAAATCTAGGTTCATGTTAAATGCATCAAAATCCTTAAAAAAATAAAATTCTGAAATATGGATTATAAAATTTTATAGCATCAGAATGAAAGTCACTGGTTTATCTGACATAAACCCATTGTTGGACGATCATAATATATAAATATACTGGTTTCATCTTAAGTTTTGCAAAGTGAAAAATAAAAGTAAAAAATACAAGACATGTAACCAACTTAATCATTGACAACGTTTGAGATACAAAATATGAATAATGTGAATAAGGTTGGTTCAGGAACTGACAAGGAGAACATAAGGAATTAATATATATATATATATATATATATATATATATATATATATATATATATATATATATATATATATATATATATATATATATATATATATGTTTAGGTTTTATGGAAAACAAAAAAACCCTAAAAAAACCCTAAAAATCATAAAAATGCATAAAAATAATACTTAAAGATCACAATTTTTTTTTTGAATTTTTTTTATAAAAAATCACAGGTTTTTGTTAAAATTCGCTGAAAAAAAAGAAATAAAAAATCAAAATTTTTTTTTATTTTTTTATTTTTTTGTAAAAAAAAAAAAATCAAAATTTTTTTCACCGATTTTGTATAAAAAGCTGCGATTTTTTCAAAAAAATTTTCAAAAAAAAGTTTTGTGATCTCTAAGTATTTTTTTATGCATTTTTATGATTTTTAGGATTTTTTTTAGGGTTTTTTTTGTTTTCCAAATAACCCTTCCCTATATATATATATATATATATATATATATATATATATATATATATATATATATATATATATAGGAGTAGGATCAAATAAGAACACCTAAAAGGTTGAGAACGCGAGAACGGATCTGGACCATCTAAATATTCAGATATGAGGCTATTATCAATCGTGTCATTTATGTAAATTCTAAAACCATAGGTATTAAAGTGTAACTTGTAAAATGTCATAAGGCTATAATGGTAATTGCAACTTTAACTCGTTCCTATAATTTCTCAATCTCTCTCATATTTCCGTTCAAATTACTTGCCCCCACTTCATCTCTCTCTCTCTCTCTCTCTCTCTCTCTAGGGTTGAATCAATAAACCGCCTCCATCATCTGTATTCCACGATTTCTTCCTAATCACACCATCATCATCTCACCATCATCTATCGCAGCCCTAATCTCTTCCTCCCTCAGCCTTCCTTCATTGCACCATCGTTAGTCACATTCCTAATCGGAGCATTGCAAGTCGGCACCTCAATGCGTTTTTGGTTTAGTCGGTGTTTCTGGGTCGGATATTGTTTCTAGTTCAGCCGCCAATCCACCACCAAAGATTTCAAGGATTGCTTGCTGATAGTGGAACAAGAACCAAAATAAGATTCCTTTGACTCGCAACCAATGTGGTAATTATAAACTTTTATTTTTGTTTCCTTATCAATGAATTTATGTTTCATGTTTCTTGGGCGACTTCTGCGTATTTTGAACTTCAAAAGAAATTGGCCTTTACACTTGGTTGCTTTTTCCATAATAAGCATTTGGTTCTTATTTTTTTTAGAACCTATTGAGCTCATATATGATCCTCTTTAATTCTCATCATTTAAAATTTTGTTAATCTAAGAGCTTAAATTCAGAATTTTGCTGCAACTAAAATAACTGTGTAAATTTTTTCTATAAGTTTAAGAATTTAAATGGCTAAGCGTAATTTATACTTTGTATTTATTTATGATTAGTGGTGTATTCAGTTAAGATTAGTGGTATATATTCATGTATGAATATAATTACATTATAGGATTCATATGTACTTTTTAATTTGTTCATGTCTATTTTCTCATCACATGATTGCTTCCATTTTAACCAGTCTCAAATTCAATTTCTTTTTTATCTCCATCTCTTTCACTTTAAAGCCCTATCTGTTGGATCTACTCAGCCTTTGGATGTCATTTTTCTCATCATCATCTTTTTAACAGGGAAATATAGAGGAATGAAAAAAAAGAGCTTATGATGAATTACAACAATTTCATTCTAGAGGTTGGCTCAGGTGGGCTCCCGTCCCAGAACATACACGTTATTTTGGCCGGGAGGCACTTCAATCAGAGACAAAACAAGGTAATTTTACTTTTGACTCCTTTTTTTACTAACATCTGTTTAGGCACATGGAAAAAAACTTATTACCTCAAGCAATCTGACTTGCAACTTTTTTGTGTTAAATTGAAATCTATCTATCCAATTATTATTGTCCAAAATTTGTAATCTCCTTTCTGTAATTCTAATGTAGAATCAGTTGATCATGTTTTCGTTAAATCTGTGCTTGCAAATAACATGTGAAAATGGATGAATTTTTTGTGTAATCTGATAGCAGGCCAACCTTCCTCATGGGAAATTCTTTGAATTTTTCTGTTACGTTTGAATGCTCCACAAAGGTAAACTATATTGTCAATATCCAATGCTTTATTGCTAATCAGAGAGATGTCAAAGAAAGTTTTGAACTGACTATAAAGGTTCTGAGAGTTCTTCCATATGGGTTTTGTGGAGGTACTTTGGATTTTTTTGAGAAGATGAAAGGTGAAGAATTTGAGCTAGAGGAGAATGAAAAATTGTATTATGTTCTATATTTTTTTAGATTTAAGTTATATTATATTCTGATGAATTCATTTATGTTAGAATGTGTATTTATTTATAAATAGCAGTGTATTCACTTGTGAATAGCAATGCATTCATGTGTGAATGAATGTATTTATTTATGATTAGAGGTATTCATATATTCATTTCTGAATAACAGGGTACTTATTTGTTAATAGCAGTGTATTCATTTGTGAATAACAGTGCAATCATGTGTTAATTAGTGTATTTATTTATGATTAGATGTGATCTTTTTATGAATAAATGATAATTTTTACACTCTTTTTATTTTCAGTTGATTGAAAAAAGGAATTTGATTACTTGTAAATTGATGTGTATCCATTTGTGATTGGAGTAGTATCAGGTTTTTTGAAAAAAAAAATCATTTATGAATACAAATGTATTAATTTGGGGTTCGATTTTTATTCATTTTTTTGAACATAAAAAAACGTGAAATATGAGAAAAATATTGATTTTTTTAAGAAAAAAACTAATTTTTTTTTCAGTTTTAAAATAAGTTTTGGTAAAAATATTTTTTATATTCCATTAATAAGAAAAATAAAAAATCGAATATTTATTTCTTTTTTGGTAACTGATCCTAAATTTAAGGTAATTTGATTGACTTTTATTTTATTTTAATTTAATTAAAATATACAATTACTAATATGTCATTATATATTGATTGGTCCAGAATTGATCTCGCGTTATCAACCTTTTAGATGTTCTCATTTGATCATTCCTATATATATATATATATATATATATATATATATATATATATATATATATATATATATATATATATATATTAAAAGAATGTTCAAGTAAACTTGTATGTTTTTTGTCAATTTTGCCTCTCATTTTTTTAGCCATTTTGATATTTTTGGTCATTAGAATCAAAATTTTTATATTTTTTAGGAACTTTTTAATATTCAAAGTTTGACCACAACACTTTAAGGAATTGACAACTTTGGTCCCTTTACTAAAAACTTGTTAATTCCAATACCTTTAATTCTTTAGTCATTTTGACACTTTTGGTCCAAAATTTTTACATTTTTTAAAAACCTTTTAATATTCAAAGTTTGGCCACAACACTTTAAGAAATTGACAACTTTGGTCACTTTTCTAAAAACTTGCTTATTTCAACCCCTTTAATTCTTTAGCCATTTTGACACTTTTGGTCCTTACAATCAAAAGTTTGACATTTTTTCATAAAAAACACAAAAAACGGCCCGGGGCGAAGCCCGAGTTTTTCCGCTAGTTATTAATTAAAGAAGCCTTTCTTGCCACTAATATAATAGCTTAAATGTGTACGTCAAGATTGCCACTATCAGTCGATAAAAAATAGAGTGTGGAAATCTTCAAATCGAAGCAAAGAAATATTGAACGAATAATTTCAAATACCATATAATGGAAAATTCCAAGTTGTCTTAGAGCATAAACATTTGATGTCAAAGCCAAGTAGATCATGAAGGTAGACGTACCGCGAACATCACAGCATGAATATACAGGTCTGTCATGTTTGCTAAGAAGCACCTGTTTGTATTTATTAATTATTAAAGTCACTTTACATTGTATGTGAAGGAAAAAGTAAATAAAGATTGAAATAGAAGGATCTTTACGTACTTTGTAAATGCATCAGCATAGGAGCCCGATATATCTTTAATAAGCGTGTAAATTAAAGCTCCCATCGTCAAAAATGCTAGTGAAGAAAAGATTGCTCTTACAGTTACAACATTGATCCTCGAGGTGTGTTCCCTAAGCAAAATATTAAATTATATTGAAAATACACATAAATATCTTAACAATTTGTTTGATATGAATCATGCAATCAGTTATAAAAATCAAAGAGAAAATGAGTCAAACCCAATTATGTAAAGCGTAACGTAAGAAAGCAAGTAAAAGATGATTTACCTTGTTAAGTTGAAAAGAGAACATAGAGAAAGAAATAATTAGAGAACGTAGAATATACATTTTGATGGTCATGGAATATCCTTTATTCTTACCTTGTATGATGTATCGCCAACACAAAGTATAATGGATTTGTCGAAGATTCTTCACGTGATAACTTGAAGAACTGAACAAGGATGTATCCAATGCTAAGAAGGCTGTAGAAGGTAAGAAAATATGATTATACGACCACGACACTAAATCTGAGAAGTACGTATAGCGTACACAGTTAATAATATGATATGTAGCAGTTCTACATGCATGTATGATTGAACAAAGTAACAAAATATTATCATTTTTATTAGGGTTGGCACACATAAATATTTGATCCATCAAGGCTAGTTGCAGATATGCAGTGTACAGAAGAAAAATTATTCTTAATTAATACTTGCAAAGTTTCAAATTGAAGCTTCCACTGATTACATCTAGAAGATAGAAAAATAAGAAAAATAACGATTCAAATTTTTATTGCAATTTGCAAAGGGATCCAAAAACAACAAACATCATGTATCGTATTATAGTTTAAATTGGTATGGATAGCTGAGGGGCATCGTCATACATGATTAGCAACTTCCACTATGTATAGATCATTTATTGATGGTTTCATTATGTTTAAATTTCCATTGTTTCGTGTTGTCGAAATAAATTTCCGGATTATGAAAATTTGTTTTTAGGAGCTTCAAAAACTTCATTTCGGGATGAAGAAATAAATTTTAGGTTTATCACTTTCGAGTCGAAATCATCACAAGATGTGCAATTTCGAGTTTAGCAAGAAATCAATTCCGAGTCGAAATCACTTTCAGGGTGGAACTCAATTTTGGGATTGATTTGTGCCTGGTGTTGTTTCGTGTTCTTCAATCATATGGCGTACTAGCTGAAAAGCTAGCTGTTAGCTAAAAAACTAGCCGGTAGCTGAAAAACTAGCTGTTAAATAAAAAGTTAGCTGGTAGCTGAAAAACTATCTGATAAAAAATAATGTTTGGTAAAACTAGCTGAAAAGCTAGTTGAAAGATATAAAATGACATAAAAGGACATTTAAAAAAATGTCTTTATATAATTAATTAAGGAGTATATTTGAAAAAATTTAAAAAAGCTCTCTTGAAAAGCTAGAGAGCTATTTGGCTTGTCAAACATAACAACTTAAAAAAACTCAAAAAATAATGTCAAACTAGTAGTTGACTTAAATGTTACACTAGCAGTCCCCTTACTTTTAACAAAATGGTAGTTTTGGTTCCTGGGGTTTTGAAGAAGTCTCTAATTTTGGGCATTTTCATAAAAGGTTTATATTTTTGGGGTATATTTTCAGGATGATCAGATCTGATTTTTTCGCAAGCATATTTTACGTGAAAAATACATATTGGATTTCGGTTCAAGACAAAGGCGGTCCAGAATGTCAAAATTTTGAAAAATGTCATATTTTTCAACTTTTTCGGGTTACAGCTTCACTTTTGTTTCACATATCGAGGAGGAGTATATCATTTATACATCCGATAGCACATTTTCATGCCTATTTGAAGGTTTTATAATCATATATATATATATATATATATATATATATATATGTATATATATATATATATATATTAAAGTTGTGTTAGAAGATGAATAGTGAACTTGGTAAGTGTTTGGCAGAAATGGTCCCTTACCTATAAGTTTTTCTATAAGGGTATTTTATGTAATTAATTTGTTTCTATGTACACGTGTTGATGATCGCTGTTGCTGTTGTGTGGCTGTATTTCATGTTTATCTTCCAGATCCTTCCGCATATCCGTCTGGCCTCTTTTGCTCACAGCAGTCGAGTAATCGAGAAGAGCTCCACTCCTCATCTTCTCTGCCAGATGAGTTTCGAAGGGGTTGATTGGTCATAATTTTTGTTTGTTTGCTACCCACCGTTACCGGAAATTGAGAGGGAATGGGAAAGACGAACATATTTTTTCCGACTAGGTGTTCGCTGAGTTTCCAGATAAAAGAAAATCAAAAATCAAAAACAAATCACCGGCTGTCTTCTGCTTTTCCTGCTTCGTTCCTTGCTACTTCAAGTTCGTGTTCTGCTTTTTTCCCCAAGGGTTTGTGTTAATTATGTTTTCGGTTCGTGTTTACATTACTCGATCCTGTTTTTTTTTATTGATGCAAGCATCATGCGCATCAGGTTTCTCTGTAAACAAGGGCTCCGATAGGAGTGACGCAGAGGGGGTCTGCAGTGGAGTTTTGCTCGACGGAAGGTGAAGATGTGGATGCGACGGGGTTCGATCAGTTGGAAGAAAAGGTCTCCGACGGAGCCGGACAGAAGAAAAAGAGAAAAGGGAGTTGGTCTCGGTGATGATTGACGAACAGGGGTATGGAGATCAACACTCAGCGGCGGCAGTAGGCGGCTCCACCACTTCTTCCTCTTCTGTTTCGTTCGTCCGGCAGCAAACCCAGATGGAGATAGCATGGTGATTCCGCTGTCACACCGTGACGGGGGAGGCTGTTAGGACCGATAGAAAGAGGTGGGTTGTCATGGCGGTGGAGAGTTGACACAATCGTCAGCTTTAATACGAATTTATTCAGATCATGTTCTAAGGTAATAAGTCAACCCAAAATTACGCTCTATCTTTACATATCTTTGTTTTGATCTCTCTGTTTATTTTAAGCTCAATATGTTGCTCCAATCCGCTGATTTGATCAATTAATAGTTCGTATTCATGAATTCCACGAGTCAAACTCAAAGTTCGAACCCCTTTCGAACACCATTAATCGTTTTTTTTTCGACTGGTGGTATATGGTTTGAAGCTTAAGTATTAATAGATCTATGTTATTATTGAATCATCGTTAGTTATGATTGTTTTCTTAAGGTTTTGTTCAAAATATGAATGATTCGAAGTTAAAATATGAGATCTGATCGCCTTAATTTACTAATGCAGATGGAACACCATCATATTGCAATTTGGATTCCAGTCACAGATCACCATCTCCCAGAACTGGAAATGGTAAAAGCTTCAAAGCTGAAAAAACTTTGTTGTGATCGTTGTTGCTATTTCTCCAAACAAGAACATAATGTTTCTGTTTATTTGCAGACCATTATGGACCTGCAAAGGTTGACCTTTGGAAAGACCCGATGAGTCCATCCAGGCGGAAGGAAGAACATGTAAGTCTGCTAAATTTTCTGACATATGTATATAAGTATATTGTCATATCAAGCCAACTTTCTATTTGAAATATGAGCCATTGTTCATTGATTCTTGGTTATGTTATGTAGGACATTGACTGCTCCGGTTCCACTGAGTGACTGTTTAAGATCTATCAAGAATCATGCCTTCACTGCATCCGAATACCCTGTTGTAATTACCCTAGAAGACCACCTTACTCCAGATCTTCAGGCTAAAGTAGCTAAGGTGAGTAATTCTCTCATTGTTTCTCATATATAATTCTATTAAAAACTTAATCTTCATCTAAGTGTTTTATCCTTTGTGACTAAATTGTAGATGGTTACTGAAACATTTGGGGAAATGCTATTTACTCCTAAAAAAGAGAGTTTAGCAGAATTTCTGTCACCTGAATCTTTAAAAAGAAGGTTCATTATATCTACTAAACCTCCTAAACAATACGTTAAAGCAAAAGAAGCTAAGCCAAGTGGAAACAGTTCACAGAAAGAGCAGGGTTCATCTGTTGAAAAGGGTACTTTTGTAATTTTGTAAATGGTATTTATTCTTTACTGATGTGGCATTTCTCAAATGTTGGATTTCTTGACCCCATAATGCAAAGTCTTTCCAATGACTTTCTTTGTGCCATAAAACATAATTTAACCATATTTTTTCAGTCTACAAAAAATGGCAGGTAAGTGTTTCTTTTTATTTGCGCAAATTACAAAAAAGGAAAAATCATTTTTACTTTAATTCTTTTCGGTCAAACCATTGAACATTTGTTTCAAATTAACCATTTTGACTGTTTATAAAATGTCAAAATAGTTATTTGGAAAGAAAAAGTTCTCAAAACTTTTGGAAAGAAAAAGTTGTCACACACACCAAAATCTTTTGGTTTCTAACCGCTTGGTTGTCTAATCACCCTTTGATTTGTTTTATTTTTTTTATTAGTTTTTTTGTTTTTATATTGCAAAAAATAGCAATGTACTTAACCTCTATGCTCTAATGTTTACCGATAATAACAACATACTTAGAATTTTCAAACGCTTTTGTTAATGGACAACCTCTCATATTGAATCTTCTGTTTATCGCTTCAATAAACTCCTTATTGGGACTTTTTTGGTTGTAGGGCACTCTAAATATTATGAAGATTCAGGTTCTCAAACCGTTGGAATCATTTTATTATAGGGAGATTTTAATGTTGAATTTTTTTCAAATATTAGTTATTATTTTGTTCTTCAACCAGATCTGAATTGTGTTCGGATAATTTGATTTAAGGGCAGGGGCATAATCGAAAAGTTGATGGTAAACTTCTATTCCTTTTTTCTATTTACAAGTGAATCCATAAAATTTATAGTTTTAGTTAAAAAATGACTTCTTTTGAAACAAATAAACAATTATTATATATTTATCTATTTTGAAGGAAACAAGAGTTCTAATTATCTTAATTTTTTTCCAGGTCTTTCAAACTTTGCAAGTTTTACTTTCAATAGGAACACAAACATCACTACAAAAGAAATGAGTGTGCAGTATGTTAGCTTCTGTATTCTTGGGTTCATCAAAAGATAACTCACATTTAATGAAGGTTTTGGAGAATGGACAGTTGTGGGTCCTACCATCTCCTGGACATAGAAAAACTTGGGAAGAAGAAGTAAGTGAACTTTTTTACTTTCCTCATTTGATAATTTTCACATTAGGGCAAATTATTATTGAGACATGATATAAGATGTGAACATGGTTACATTAGGAACAATATATGAAACTTCTATTATTTTTTAGGTTGTCATTAGATTTTTTTCTTGCATTTGATACCTAATTCTTTTTTTTGTGTGTGTAGATACTCACGGATTGATGACCGGGGCAATGGGGAGAAAACATCAATAGCCGATCTTCACAAATAGGGTATGCAGGATATTTAAATGCACATGTTAGCAATGAACTTTCATTGATTAGTTAAGAGTACTTTTAGAGTTCGTTTATTAGGATATTGTAATCCTAGGGTAATTGGTGTTGTATTGTAACTACAATTGGTGGATTGACATTAAGCAGTCTGAAATGATTTAGGGATTGGTTGGTATGGACAATTTGAGCTTCTAATACCCCTCCCAACCCATTCTTTTTAATTACTTATTACTCTTGCCAATTAATATCAAGAAACACGTTCAGTCCAGATTTCCAACATGTAGAAACAACATTTTACACACAATCAACCAAAAAGAGTTCACATATCCGGACCCCGCAAAGCGGGGTCACTCATCTAGTTTCAATTATAAAAAGGAGGAGAATTTGGTATAGACATTCGAAAGAAGATTCTGACTTTTCAACATTTCAATTATAAAAAGGAGGAGAATTTGGTATAGACATTCGAAAGAAGATTCTGACTTTTCAACATGGTGATTTTTAGTGAAGCTTGAAAAAGATTTATTGAAGTAGGGTCTTTTTGGTGTCTGAATGAGCAGAATCAGAGTTTATTTGTTGCGATTGACGATGTGGTTTAATGTCTCTCGACTTTGGTTCTTCTTGATCAAGTTTGATCAAAAATCTTAATCTTGATTTGTTACATGACGTTTTTGGATCTTCGTGCCTTTAGCGAATATTCTTCATGATTATTTTAAAGATCGATGTGATGTTGAGCGGGAGTGCTTAAAGATATTTGAGGACCATAGAAGTGATTCACAATTTTTGATCTGAAGTGCTTAATTTTTATGGGTTTTCACTACACATACATATTTTTGTGATTACTTTCGATAGCTCGGGTTGATTATTCCCTTTGGAGCTTTTTATGTATTGCTACATATCCTAGAGCCCATTGTTGCTTAATGGCCACAAAAGATTGGAGTTTTTGGATTTCTTCATCATTGCTTCTTATTATGATGTCATGGATAGACTTCTTAATCGCTAGTAGTTGATTATGTTTTTAGAGTCTCACCATCAATTCTGAACTTTGAGGGCGACAATGTTAGGATTAAAGGTTCTTCATGGAGGATGACAAAGAGAAGACTTGGAAAACCTATTCAGTTATGTGGGTTTTATGCCTTGTGACTTGAGAGAGATAGATAGAGAGAGAGAGAGAAAGAGAGAGAGAGGGAGAGAAAGAGAGAGTATGTGTGTGTGGTATATCCACCTCTAAAAATATTTAATGCCATATCATTTGTAGAGTGTGCTTGATAGATGTAATCAATGAGAGTTTTGACTTAAGTTACTTATTAGACTAGATTTAGTTTCTTTTTTTTAACTCCTCACTATGATCGAATATATCTTTTACCACCCAAATAATCATGTCGATTTTGTTCTTACTTCTCGTTCATGTGCCCCAATATTTGATGCCATAAATCTTCCTTGTCATTACCCTTGAAGGATTGAGATAAAACTATCATTCCTCTAATTCTGCTGCTTTCCTAGAAATAAATTCCATATCGTAACTTTCTCTTCAAAACTATAAGAGAACCTTTGGAGACCTTTATCTAGTCATCCTCATCAGAACACTTTAGTCCATGCTTGGATAAAGTTCCAAGATAAATAAGGTTCTTCCAAAGATAGGAACATACCACCAATCAAGTTTTTTGATGATACCATCATGAATTATTATTATAACACCATGCCAGTACCTTTAATAAACTGTATCCTGTCATCACCCATTTTCATTGTGCTATTACGGTCTTTACAATACTCAAACCAGTCACGGTTATAGGTTATATCGTGAGATGCACCCAATTCTAAGATCCATGCATCTATAGAACTAATCGTTCATATAGCCAAAACATCATCTATGTATTCATGTTTTAAACTCTATTGAATGAGAAAAACATTGTTATTACTACTTGATTCAACCTTGAAATTCCACTTCTTTTCCTGTCTATTTTTCTTGCGGTTATGAACATGACTTTCCCCTGTTTCCTCCACCTCTTTCTATTGTTCTACCCCTGCCTACGAACAAACCTGAATTGGCAACATCTTTGCTAAAAGAAAGTTTTCATTTCAGATCATTAGATAAAAAAGAATCATTCACATCATTTATAGTGATTGTTTTTCTACCATACAGTATGGTAACAAAATTCTCATGAGAATTCAGTAGTAAACATAATAGAATGAGAGCTTGATTTTCATCTTCAATCTTTAAATGAAATCCTGAGAGAATGTGCATGGCCACCTTCTTTGCACCTAGGATCACATTCAATCTACATAGAATCACATTCCTCATGATTTTAGCACATCCAACATAGTCTGTAGCACATTTTGGAGAACCATCTCATCCCTAGGAGCGCATTCTCCATTAGTACATTCTTTAGTAGCATATTCATGAAGGCCATAAGCACATTCAACTATATTTGGAGCGTATTTGACTGATGCCTGGAGTGTATTGTGATGTCTCGTGTATTTTCTGAGAACCATTTTCCAAAGTTCGAGTCTTCCCAAATGATCCATCCATAATCCAAATGCTCCATTGTGTTTCCTAATGCTCCATCGTGTATTTCAGGTCTTCAATGCTCAAGTCACATTTAACCTCTCTTCTGAAGCACCTTGCATGTTATTGATTTCATTGAGAGTACTAGATACAATTTATTTTTGTTTGTAGGGGTCATGAAAACAAGAGAATGACTAATGCTTCTTGACAAAAGGTCATTAACACCAAGGA
This sequence comes from Lactuca virosa, assembly GCF_052849685.1. NCBI lineage: Eukaryota > Viridiplantae > Streptophyta > Magnoliopsida > Asterales > Asteraceae > Lactuca > Lactuca virosa. The sequence continues at coordinate 160,833,821 of NC_136426.1, read as the reverse complement.
GACGTATGGGTTGGGAACTAGAAGCCTTAGGTACTTGAACAATGTTCTTTTAGCAAGATGGTGATGGAGGTATCATACGAAGGATGAAAACCAATTGCACAAAATTATTGTTGTGATCCATGACATAGATGGCAAAATTCAGAGGACTTCTTTAGTATTTAAAAGAGATGGTGTTTGGGGTCGTATCAATCACTTACACTTGACCCAAGAGCGTTCCTAATTTGAATTTAATAATATGTTTCTTTTTGCAGAACCATCGATGGAGATGGACTAGAGTAAAGAATGAAAATTTCATTATTGTAACACCTATTTTTCCATAACATGTATTTATGTGTAAGAATTGGCAGTGATTTGTGAAAGAAAGTGATAGTTTATATGAACACGATTTTGTGGATATAAAACTTTTCATAAATGGAGTTTATGTGAAGAAGTTATAGCCATTTGAAAAATACGTTGCTATTTTTGGATACTCGTGGCGTGACATTTATGTTGATGCAGCGCGAATTTTATGTCGACACGCCACGACGTGTATGATGTGTCCGGTCTTGGACTTGCATTGAATAGAGAGTACACGTGGCATTTCGGAAGTAACAAGAATCATATGTGGTGAAGCGAACTGAGGAAATCGCAACACAGTTCCTAGACAAAAGCTAGGTATAAATAGCATCTTTTTGTGTGTCATTAAGGGGGGTTTTTTCACTTTCTTGGGATAAGCTCTGGAGGTGTTCCCGGAGGCTTACGACCAAAATATTGTACTAGTGTACGGGGTACGAGGGTTGAGCTGCGAAATGAGTCGAGGTACTTTTATCTCATTACTACATAATTATGTTTATGTAGTATTTTGTAGCCGGTAGTTAGACCATAAGTGTGTTATGTGATTTCGTAATATGATGCTATTATGAATTCGATGATTAGTTAAATGTCAGGTCGGTAAGGGTTATATACCCTAAATTACTGAGATTTTTCAATTAGGCTAACAGATTATGGAGTTAGGTCGTTAAGTGATTACATATGGAAATTTAACTAGTTTGGTGACAAATGGTTACACAGTCTAGTTAGTGATGTTGGAATTGATCATTGTGGCTAATATAGCGGTCAGTTTAGACAATTCCTAATGAACTAGATTTGTTGTCCAAATAGGTATGGACAAGTGATGAATTGGAAAACAGCGCTAAGCTAGAGGCCAAAATAATAATTAGTCTTCACTAATTAACTAGGTGTGTAACCACACTTTTTTCTAGATATATGTTATCTAGATGTATGCTTATTATTGCATTGTATTAATTCCATGATAAATACAATATTATAATTATTGGATTAGAACATGTAAAGTTGAGAATGGTTGAGAGTTATGGTGAAAAGATATAATTGAATATTATAGCAGGTTATTACTATGTGGAATAATGAGTTGGTTAAGCCGCATTATGAATAAATTATATAGATTATATAATTAATCTAGTTACATTGAATGTTAGTAGTGGAATGTTGGTATAACCGTTTATGGCTACGAGTAACAGATAATTTATATAGTGGAATATCATGGTGGAATGTATACGGATAATTTGGTTAATAACCATTGATCGGTATGAGAGAAGGTTTCTATTATATTATATATGACATGGTATGTTTGTTGTACGATGGAATATTGGTGTACCTTTAGTGCACTAATATGTGTTAGACTAAAGTAGTCTTGTTTGTTGTAAGGCAGTGTAGTGGGGTTGTGTAACTTTGATGGAATCATGGGAAGAAAAGTATTACATTTTGAGTCCATAGGACCAGAATTAATGGTTGTCTAGGTGACTATCATACTATTATTAAAGAATTACATGTCAATGGCAGACTTAGTGTTTGTAACGATATACTTGAGATTGAGGATAGAAAATTACAAATCAATGGCAGACTAGGTGTATTTAACGTTATACTTGTAGATGGTTATTAGAAAGAAATGGTAGTCTGGGTGACTGTAATACCATAATTTGAGGAATACAAGTCACTGTCAGACTTGGTGTCTGTAACGCTATACTTGTATATCAAAAATAGAGATGTTGTAGTCTTGGTGACTGTAATATCATAATTTGAGGAATACGATTCATTTCCAGACTTGGTGTCTGTAACATTGTACATATAGATTGTTTAGAAGAAATTAGTGAAATGTTTGGTGTTGTAATTACCACTATGTGAGAATCGGTTGTTAGTGGTATGTTTAGCATCGTAATTATCACTGTATTATCTTTTATGAAAGTATTAATTGTAGTGGTATGTTAGGTGCTAGAAATACCACTATAATAGAATATTGTTAGTCATGATAGTCTTGGTGATTGTAATATTATGGATAGGTTATTAGTGGTGGCCTTGGTGACTATAACACCACTGTATTGGAATTAGTCATTGGGGTGGTCTTGGTGATTGTAACACCATGAGGTTTGAGGATGTATAAATGCTTGTATGTTAGTATTGCATTATGATAGTAGCCTTGTTGGCTATAATGTTATATTGTTCATTATCGTTGGAAAATTACAAGTTAATGGTAGCCTTGGTGGCCAAAATATTATACTTGTGAAAGAATATATTGTAGTGAAAGTTTGAATGGTTATAATGATAATAAGAGAAATGTGATTGGAAAGGTTTGTTGTATATGTAGTAATGTCGTACATGTGTATTGAATGATTAAAAGGCATATTAGTATTATATGGTTTATAATAAGATGATATGTTTAGTTATGTAACTAATTTAGTAGTGTACAACTTGGATTCTTAAACAAGATTATTGTAAGATCCTCATGATAAATATATGTATTGATTTTTCATATGAATGAACATTGAAATTGTTATGATTTATGATTTGAAAATGAAACTATGTGGGGTGTACTTTGTATTAAACGTTAGGGCGATATAATTTGCCATCTCTTGGGAGTTTCCTTGATGATAAGTTTATGATGCATAACCAATTCAAGAATTAATGGAACCATATTACCCATCTAAAACGAACCTCCTTGTAAGGAGATCGAGATTAGGAAGGCTGTCAACATGCACAAATTTGCTCAGAAGCAGGATTGTAGTTAACTTGGTTATGTCCCCCTTATTCAACCTCAAAGTTGAAATTAACACCACCTTTTTTTAGTAGTCTACTATAAAATAATTCGGGCCAAAGCTCAACATATGGTGGAGTTACATGGTGACCATACCAGCTCGATTTATATGATGTTTAAAATGGATGACAATAACATGAAGACATGAGACATTCGAAGGCAAATCTATTGTCATGTTAGTTCTAATTTCGCTTTCATGGGTAATTTAGACATACAATGATTGAATTTTAAACAAAATTATGATAAATAAAAGTGTATTGGCAAGTGGGTGGAGTGATTTCATTAAGATTAAGCAGTGTTGTAAAAATCCCGATTAGGTCCCGATTAATCCCTAGGTGCTACTCGACCGATTAGAAAGCGCCTAGCGATTAATCCATGCATATACAATGACTGAAACAGTAGAACCCGATGAAATTTTAACACTTTGAAGAATTTATATCTCAATAAAAACTATTTGATGTATGATTAGTATTGTATTTATCATATTAACCTATTTTGTTATGATATTAGTGGCATTTACGAACTTTTATATGATATTAGTCATATTTAATTTTTTGAAATCTAACAAATTAACAATTAATGGTACCCGATTAATCCCCCGATTAATCTCCGATTAATCCATTAACCCTAGTCCACCGACTAGCTAACGTCGAGCGATTTTTACAACCTTGAGATTAAGTAGAGCGAAATCAGGGGATCTCATTATCCATAACAACTGGTGCAAGTACCCACTGCGGGAATGCATGAAATGTTTATAATTCCAGCCTTTTGCTAGCCGTTTTTCAATAAATTCTTGGTGTTCAAATCAAAATGATCATGTTCAAAATGACATACAACCAACCTCCATAAGTTGTATAAAGGTCCTCTAAACAATGAATTCACCCAATTTAGTGCATATCCATTGTTTTATGTGAAATGCAAAAAATGATTCCAAATAATTGAAACAGAAAATAAACGGAAAAAAGATTACCTTCCGAGAAAATATATGGAAAGAGTGAAAATAGTTGTCTTGATCCACCCTGATTCCTTGTAGAAAAACCACGCCTAAAAATAACCAACATACAACAAAATGGTAGTTTATATATTTGATTAAAATTGGTGTAGAAATATATTATGTTGTAATGCAAATGACTATAGTTTATATAATTAATATGCACGATGAAAAGTAGTGCTCTAGTTTTACTCAGTGTGCACCAATAATCGTAAAGGTATGACTTTCTAAATCCATGTACATCCATATGTTCAATGTATTTTTTTTACTTTATGCATGATATATATTTTTGCATCAAAGTGGATGCATAAAATCATATAAGTCAGCAAAATAAGCCTAAAAAGGGACGTTAAGGGTGGATTGACGGTGCACTTATTAGCTCACTCGGCGGACCGATCACATAATTCCAGCAAAATACTATGTTATAATACTTTTATAGCTCCGTCATTTGTTTTACAAGTCACCATATTTGTATAGACAAAGAGGACATTGTGATGTCCGATCCAACTTTTCAATTTTAGGTCATCATTTTGGCTATTAGGGGTTGTGGGTTTTAGTACTTCCTTGGTTTTTCTTTTGTTTTCCACTTAATTCATCGAACATATGAATGTATTTGGATTTAGAAACTCATACCTTTTGGTTAATCTTTTAATCAATTTGATATTTCATTTTAGATTTTACATTTAATTACATATTTAGATTTTTGTAACTATTTAAAAAAGGTATTTGGACCCTTTTTAAATTTATTTGACATAAATCAATAAATTTTAAAAATATTTTATGTTGAAATTGAAGAATTAATACTAAATTTGAAATTAAAAATAAGTTTAATATACTAAAAATCAAATTAATAATGGTTAACTAGTTGGAAGTTGAATAGTTGTGTATATTTTAAATCATTATGGTGCAATAAATCAATAATTTAAATATACTTTATGTTGAAAACTGAAGAGTTATTCCTAAATTTAAAATTACAAATTATTTTATTGTTCAAAATATTGATAGGTAATTAGTTGGAAGGTTTTGAAAATATATTTCTCCCTAAAATGTTGATGGTTCATGTCTTGTGGTGGGCAAAATACTTAGTTTAGGAATATGATTTAATAGATCGTGTGTATTTGTTAAGATTTTTTTTCTTGAAAGTTAAATGGTTTTAATGAGTTTAGATTTCAAATTGATAGGAGGTAAAAAATCTATTATAATATATAGTAGTAGATAATTTAAGTTTAACATAATATACTAATTAACAAATTATATATGTTATATTGATAGAATGATAGTTAATATGTAGTAGCATTTCAAAGATAAGATTTTACATTCAATTTAAATAAGTAAATTAAGTATTTATGTTAGAAAGAGAAACTTAAGATTAAATATTGTTAGAATATTTTGACTAAAAGAAAATATGAAAAAATTTAGAGATTTTAAATAAATATAGTTAGAATATTTTGACATTTATTATACTAATAGATAGATATATAGACATTAATATTAACATAAGTTAAAATAAAAATTTAGTAAAGAACTATAATAATTATAAAATAGTACTTTCAAAATTTATATGAATAAAAATGAAAATATAAGAACCACACATAAAAAATTTAAATCCGTCCCAAAACGAATATAGTTGGACTAAATTTGAATATTTAATTATGTAGTTTAGTGTAAAAGGAATTATTTTTCAATGAACAAGTTGGTTATCAGCTTTCTATATTGCTGCCTTTGATTAATTCCATATCAAAATCCTTAAGCGCAAAAAGCTAATGACTGAAAAACTCAATACTAATGATAGAACATGCTTACGCCCATAACAACAGTATATACGGAAAACTCCATCAGGATCTTCACCCCCCACCTGCAATAAATTTCACAGAATCATTACTACAAGTACACGGTAAACTGAATAAGAAGCAAAAACATCAACTGTTACTTCATTCTTCAATTTCTCTTCCATATATATGATTGAAAATTCATACCAATAAAATAAAAGGTTAATTGAGATAGATAATTCTTGAAAACAATGTTATAGAGAAATCTATACATAATATTACGCTTGTAATTTACCTGGCGCTGAAGTCAAAGCATGAAATATAACCGTCAACAGCAAATAGGTTAGCAAACGCAGCTACCATTACACAAAACAATACGATCATCAACGCCCTCACCGCCACTCCCATGGATGCTGCTGACGCCATTATTGCTCCAATATATGTGTTAGAAGCACGTCAACTTTTAGAGTCTATATGGTTTGGATGATGAATGATTAATCTATATATGTAGCAATTTAATCGGGTATTTGTTTATTTTCGGTGGGTATCATAGTTTATGGCAATTGGCAAGTGCTGACGGATTTTCGTTTATATGTAATTTGGTTGACATTTTATTAATTTAACTCCTATACATTAAAAGAAAAATATATTGTTGTAGAAGAAAGCTATACTCTTATTTATGGAATTACATAAAAGATAAATATTGTTGTAGAAGAAAACTATACTCTTATTTACATATTTACATTTTGAGTAAATTAAAAACAACATTCAAGTTGTTGTAGATATTTGTGATGCAAATGAAATACTTGGATTTAATATGCTCTCTATAATAAATTCATTTCGTTTTTTTGACCATAACCTTTTTTTCTTTGAAAAAATAAATTTAAAATAACTAAATTTTTTAAAATTTAATTCTTTACAAAATGAACACAATTATGAAAACTTGAATTTTTATTTATTTTTTATTAAAAAACCCAAGAATTTTTTTTTTCCAAAAAGCATAAAAATTTAAGGGATACTTCTGCTCAATATATTAATGAATTTGTAAAAAAAAATTCAAAAATAAGTTTTCAAAATTTTTATTTTTAATTTTAAAAAATATTAATTTTAGAAAAAATGTTAAATATAATATGATCCAAAATGTGATAATTCAAAATATTTGTGATTCAAAAAAAAACTTTTAATTCAACTTGTTTATGATCCTAAATTTGTGATGATCTAAAAATAATTAGACTCAAATATTTAATAATCTTTAATATATATCTTTTATGATTCAAAAATTAAATGATTTAAAATATATAATGATCCATAATTTTTTGAACAAAAACTATATTTTATTGAATATATTATTGATTCAAAATTATATGATTTAAAATAATTTGATTCAAAATTTTATGATAAAAAAAAATATGATTCAAAAAAAGTTTGAACAGAAAATATTATAATCCTTAATACTCTTCTTATTCAAAAATTTATAATTTTTAAACGTTAAAAAACTCAAAATGATATTTAGTTTAAAAAATCAAAAAATCAAAAAATTAAAAAAAAAAAAAAACATGAACAAATAAGTGAAATCAAGGACGGAGCTTCTATAGGGCCAAGAGGGGCTGTGGCCCTCCCTGTTTTTTTTCATAACTAACCACTATTAAAATTTTTATATATTAGGCCTAAAACTAAAAAAATTGACTTTGCCCCCTCCCCCCTATTCTTCAATTTTTATACATATCCTATTTTTGGCCTCCCAAATCAACACTTCAAGCTCCGTCACTGAGTGAAATCGTCCCTATGGTTTGCAAAAAAAATCGCGTTTGGTCCCTATCTTTTGTTTTGCACTCGGGCCGTCCCTATAGTTTGTTTTCATTTTGTTTTTTGTCCCTAGCCGAAGTAAAAACACTATTTTGCCATTTGTATTTTCTTTTTTATTTTTTATTATTTTTTTATTATTTATCAATTAAAGAAATCCATTAAATGATTTATAGATATGGGATAACCACAACTAGTCAACGACAACCACCACTAGTCATCATCGATAACCACCACTAGTCACCAAGAACCACCACCAGCCACTAACATCCACCACCAGCCACCAAAAAACATATTTGAAGCAAAAAAGAAGAAAATCCAAACCATGAACCAGAACCTGCCACCACCACTCCCATCAAACACCACATCCACCACCCTTTCCCATCTCCTTCTCTTTCATTCACCGGATCGCCGACGAGCACATAAAATCACCAAAAAAAAACCATTGATTTATGGAACAATCAACTACCACAACCATCACCCCACTTTCCTTGTTATTTTTCCGGTGAGCCCCCTACATCCGCGTTCATCGACTTCTCCTCTCCCTCCCATATCTCCTTTCAGATCGACAGTTGAAAAACATAGAAGAAGAAGATGGATGTTTTGATTTCCATAGATCTGGGTCTACAGCCGCCGCCGGAAACATGCATCTTAGTCTAATTTTGCCGTCGGAGTTCGCATATCCCACCATATTTCATCTTCTTCGTCTGCAACGACTCATCTATCACGATCTAGGGTTTTAGAGCCTCTGTTTGCGCTAAGGTTACTTATAATGGCAACACTAGGTGGATTTCGTCTGCTCCAGCATTTCTAGGGTTTAATGTTGTCATTTTCATTTTCGTTTTCATTTTGGTTTGTAAACCGGTGGATCGATGGTGGTGAAGGCGGAAACTAATTGATGATGTAAAGGTGTTGGTCTAACGAGGCAACTCTGGAGAAAAGGGTGGTTCGACAGAGGTGGAGGGAGGTGTTGGTAGAGAGTATTTAGGGTTTCTATGTTGAGAAGAAGAGAAGAAAAGAAATCTCGTAAGTAGGAGAGAGGAAGGTGGTGTGTTGTGGACCTTTTTATTATTAATAACATAAAACTAATAATAAAATTAAGTGAAAATAAATCAAAAAGGGCAAAAAAAGTCTTTTTACGTTGGGCATGGACTAAGAACGCAACAAAATAAAACTTTAGGGACTCTCCGAGTGCAAAACAAACGTTAGGGACTAAACACCTAATTTGTGCAAACCATAGGGATGATTTTAGTAATTTGTTCAAAAAAATTAGTATCTTCAAGTATGAAATAAAGATATTTAAAAAAAAACGAAAAAAACAAAAAGTAATAATTAATAAAAATGAAAAAAAAATAAAAACGTTAAAACCGAGCATATATATGTTTACATTTTTTTTAATTTCTTTTAACAAAAAGTAAAAAAAAAAGAATATTAAAAACGAAAAAAACAAAATAAACGAAAATAAATAATAAAACCCGCTTAAATGACGTTCCATGGACGTTCGTCGCACGTGATTAAATCATCGAGTTCGTATTAATTACCACGGACATGGGTCGCATGCGAATTATTTGGGTTTGACGTTTGTGCCCTTGACGAAATTGGTGCTGAACAATTGACATCGCAGTCCTCACCGAAACCGGAACACACACACACACACACACACACACACACACACACACACACACACACACTATATATATATATATATATATATATATATATATATATATATATATATAGGAGGGTTCAATTGAGAAAAAAAATGGGTTGAGAATGGGGGAATCATTCTCAGCCAATCATTTAGTTAGCATCTTAACATAAAATACACGGTGGCAAACTTGTAAATATGATATAATATCCTTCAATCATAGAGACGTAACTGTGGATAATTAGATAACAATTCAAATTCAGTACTAATTGATCGTTCATCATCCAAATTTCTTCTCCAACCTTCAACGATCATCCATATTTCTTCAATTAAATCATCGATCAACATCATCCAGTGTTAATCAATCATCGATCTTCATCAATAACACATTTATCAACACCATTCAACAGTAGACAACAAAAATTCGTTTTTGGTTCTTTTAATCCAACCTTCAATTCTGCTTGAATATGAGTATATCTTCGACATCTACGATTAACTATACTTCCAGCATAATTAGATAAACATCATCGATAATCAACAACAATTCCACTTCATATCATTCATTCAACATCGGTCATCAGACGAAACTTTGAAATTAAGGTTAGAAAAACATCAAATCATTTTTTTTTGAAAAATTTCATATAATTTTCTATCAATCTACTATTTTATAAGTTTTAAATAGTCAAAGTATCATGTTTTTAGCATTTTTAAAAAAGCTAACTTGTATGCACTCCAACTGTTTGATGACATGCATAAACTAAATTACCACGTTATATTCACATATGAATATGTTTTCGCACCTGAATCAGTATATGATTATTAAAACACAAAACAAATATGCAAGTCTGTATGTTATTCATATGTGAATAGCATATAAAAATTATATATATTTGTGAACATGGGCGGAGCTTTATTAGGGTCAGGGGGGTTGTGCCCCCCCCCCCCCTGATTTTTTTGTTACAAATAGCCCCTGTACTTTCATTTAATACATATTAGACCAAAAAATATAAATTTTTGACGGTGCCCCCCCCCCCCTGTTCTCCCATTTTTATACATATTATATTTTCGGCCCCCCCAAATAATATGTTGAAGCTCCGCCCCTGTTTGTGAATACATATTGTAATATTCATATGTCAATATATTATGTAATATTCACATATCAATATATCATATAATATTCATAAGTGAATATATCATCTAATATTTACAAGTGAATATACTATGTAATATTCACCTGTGATATACCGTGTAATACTATGTAATATTCACATATGAAGATACCATCTAACATTAATAAGTGAATACATCATCTAATATTCACAAGTGAATATACTATGCATCGTCTAATATATAAATATGAATATATTGTTGTATCATATTCACAAGTGTATATACTATATAATATTCATATGTGAATATACTGTGTAAATCGCTATTATTATGAACTAACAATATATTTTTAACAATTTTTGATGTATATTCACATGTTTTTTCAGGTATGGTTATAACTCAATAAATGAATAACATTTCAATCAATTGTTGATTTATATCCCAGTGGTTCACGTAATTGATAAGATATCATTGATGAAGACAACACATTTTTATATTCATATGTAAATGTTATATAATTTAATATATTCTTCATTTTGATCGTGTTAAATTCAAATGCGAATGATATTCATTAACCAATATAATGTTATTTGACTTAGTATAATATTGAATTTACATGTAAAATAATATTGTTACAGTATATAAAAAACTATTCACAAACCAATTCTTATAGTGTATTATATATTTTTATATATAAAGGTTATATGCATAAAATAAATAAATCAACATGTACAGTTTATTCACATAAATAAAAATAACAGATTATAATTTTATTTTTACTTGTGGGATTGAAGTTTGAAGTTAGTAACATAATCAATAAATATGTCGTAATGATTTCTACCCATTATTCATATATGGGTAAATAACATGTCATGATGATGTCATCACTAGTAGGAATGGAAATTTAGCGACATCATCAAAAAAATTTGCCGCAATGAAGTTTAGTCTCAGAATTCGACGAAATTCGCATATTTGATGTAAAATGATGCGATTTACAAAACTCATCGTTTCGCCGTGACGTACAGTGTTTTTTGGCCATTTGGAACTATTTAGGGCCTCAAAATGACGTTTTTCTATTTTTATAATTTTCCAAAAAAAAGTTATCATTTATTCACAAATGAATATAACATTAATAAAAAAAAGAGTAAATTACTGAAATCGTCCCTATGGTTTGGTACAAATTGCACGTTTGGTCCCTAACCTTTTTTTTGCACTCGGAACGTCCCTGTGGTTTGATTTTGTTGCGTTTTTTGTCCCTTACATACATAAAGTTAGGGACCAAACATGCAATTTTGACCAAACCATAGGGACGAAAAACGCAACAAAATCAAACCACAGGGACGATCCGAGTGCAAAAAAAAAGTTAGGGACCAAACGTGTAATTTTGACCAAACCATAGGGACGATTTTAGTAATTTACTCAAAAAAAAAATATGCTTATATGATTATTTTATTAACCTAAAAGATTAGTTGTATGTGAATAAATATATATTTTTATCAAATACTTTTTTTATCTTTAATTTTATATATTTTGTAGTTCTAGGTTTTATTGACAGTTTTATTTATTTGTGAATAATACATATATATTCACATTTGATTATTACATATATATTCATTTGTGTATATTGCATATGTTCACATGTGGATATAATTCTTACATGTTATTCACATATGAATTACAAAGTTGCTTAGGACCTCAAAACGACGTTTTTTTTTTAATTTTCTAAAAAAAATACGTTATCATTTATGAATATTACCTATATTCATTTGTTAATATTACATGTATTCGCATGTGAAAATAATTTTTATATGTTATTCACATATGAATTACATAGTTGCTCTGTGTTTTTAAATGACATACATTGATTCTTATGTAAAGACATATTCACTTGTGAATATTACGTGATATATTTAGTTTATACATTTCATCAAATAGTTGACATTCAAATAAATTAACTTATATAATTATGGTAAAAAATTAACAACTGAAGCCAATAATTACAACACAAATCAAATCCTATCAAAATCGATCAATAATCAGTAGGTTTAGATCAAATATTTTGAAAAAACGTATAAAAAATGAAGTTTTTCAAGCCTGAAAAGTGATTTATAAAAAATTCTTCAAATATATGGTTATGTTGTTGCACTTTCGATTGCTATCTGTTGTTTGATATTGGTGGAGGTTCGATTGATGAAGTTTTGATGACTGGTGATCGTTAAATGATGTGACATCGATAAATATGGATTATGTTTAACGATATTGCTTGACATCAATGAAACCGGACAAGATTAAATCACGACTTACACTTAATAACGAATAAATGTTTTTGATGACGAATCACAACATTTTGATGAAATAACGAAGATTTTTGATGAAGAATTGATCTTTTATGAAGTGTCGATGTTTTTTTTATGATGAACAGGCGACGTTGATGTTTTGTTATGAAGAACAGATGACGTTGATGAAGAATATATGATGTTGATGGAGAACATATGATGTTGATGAAGAACAGAGGAATGATCCAGATGAATGAATAACATATGGTTTTGATGAAGAACAGATGAACGATTAAGAAGAACAGCATATCCTTAATGACTTAATTTAAATGTGTTTTACATATATAAAAATGATTGGCTGAGAATGCTTCCCCCATTCTCAACCTTTTATTTTTTCTCAATTTAACTTATATATATATATATATATATATATATATATATATATATATATATATATATATATATATTGTAAATAATTTGTGGATGACACAATATTTGGTGTATGATAAATTTGTCAACATTTCTTACTAGTTATCATTAAATTTAGATTATAAAAAGTAATGTTGGTAGTATAATAGTATGTCTCTCTATTATAAATAATGAAATACTCCTTAAGTTACACCTACAATGATTAGTTTGGTTTAAAGTTACCTTAATTACACATAATTTATGACACGTTATATGTAAGCATGAAACTTCTAACCAAGGTGATTAAACAAGTAAAAATTGTATCTGTCTTAATCAATGTATGTATTATTTAATAAAACATAATTAATTATAAAACCATGATCATATCACTACCATAAAAAGTCAATATTGCTAGGGAAGAAATCTATTGCAAAAGGCTGAAATTTCGTTGCAAAAGATGAATAGCTATCGAATTTGCAACGACCCATTTTTGTGTTGGATTAGGTGTCTAAGCCCATAACTATTTTGGTATGTACTTGACCTGATTATGAGCATGGTCATTTTGGGTTGCTTTCACCTTAGCAACTAATATGATGAATTATGGAGAAAGAGGATTAATTATGGTTTATTAATATATTATAAGTATAATATATTAATTAAGAAATCATGTTATTTAATTAGTATTGATCAGAAATTAATTTGAAATTAATTTGGTGATCAAAAGAGACTGATTAAATTAACGGGGACTGATTATGTAAATCAGTAATATTTATAGTTTGGGCTCATGGACCTTATTGGTATAGGGTGGACGAAATCTCTGAGAGTCTATAAAGATTTCGTCAAAGGCTTGCCCATTAAGGAGTTCATATATTGCTTAGGGCCTAAGCAAGCGAATTAGGGTTTTCAGGTTGATAACCCTAGAAGCCTCAACTATAAAAGGAACCCCAAGGCTCCCAAAAACATGGCTAGTTATTCTAAGAGAGTCCTAGACGTTTTTGAAGCCTCTCCTCTCTCATTTATTCTTCCTTGTTGCTAGTGGTGTTTGTGACTCCATTAGAGGTGCAACACTTGGGGCACTAAGCTTTCAAGAGTCAAGGACTTTGTGGATTGACTTGTTATTGCTACATAACAAGTAAGGTAAGATTCTAAACCCTTATTTACATATGAATTTCGTTCTTAGAAATGTTAGATTAGGGTTTATGCTTTGGAAGATTGTTTGCATGTTTAACTTGAGAAAAACCTAGATCCAAAGCATTAAGGTTGCATGTACACCATAGGAATGATATTATGCTCAAAACCCATCAGTGGTATTAGAGCCTAGGGTTGTTTTTCTGTTATATGATGCAAAGGTTAAGTTTTCAAAGCTGAAAAATTTTGTTTTTTTTCGAATTGAACCAGACTCACGGCGTGAACACAGTAGTGTTCACGAAGTGAATACAGTCTGACAGTAGAATTTCGCTTCTGACCAGACTCACGAAGTGAACACTGTATTGTTCACAAAGTGAATACAGTCTGACAGCAGAATTTCGAATTTTTGCTGCAAATTAGAATTGGATTATTACCATAAGTTGTTTCACTTATCAAAATTCAATTTTATGATATGGTAATTGATATCCTAATCTAATTAAAAGAGAAGGGACAAATTTTAAGATAATTATAAGATTATAAGATAAAATAATTATTTGTAAAATTTGAATTGTGTTTATCTTACCATATAAAGAAGATTAGATCACTTTTTTGATAGAGATAAAATTATTTGATTATTTTATTTTAAATTTGATCTAGAAGTTTTGAAAAGTTTCAAAATTTACCCTCAAGTTTTGGAATTTAAAATTTAATTAAAAGTTTTAATTTTGAAATATTAAATTCTAAAACCCTAGTATTTTGAATAGTTCAAATTACACCCTTATGGTTTTATTAAATTAATTAAGTGTGTAATTAAAAGAGAATTAATAAATCCATAATGTAATGGTTTATATTTAATAAAATTAAAAGTATAATTTATTAAAATTAGACCATCTAGTATTTTAAAAGTGTAAAATATACCCTTATACTATATAAAATTAAAAGTTTAATATATTATATATGTATAAGTAAAAGGTCAGTCTTACCGTTAGTAGGTCTCATTCATGAAGCTGGTCTATAAGGGGTGTTTAAGGAAATTGCCTATAAAATGGTGATTGAATGAGTATCCACTCTTACCCACCGCACTCTTGACTAGTGGAGGGTCGTTAGCCGAACGGGTAGCATAGGACACAACCTTCCATTATAATTATAATGAAATACGAAGTAACTAAACACTTTTATAAATTCCCAAATATTAGTTACTTTAGAAAAAATGTGAATTTGGTGCTAACCCATGAAATTGCACATTGCACCTTATTAGTCGTTAGTGGAGCGTGTGTGGTTAACCAGCACACTAATTTGGGACTAATGAAGGATGGAAATGGGTAGCTTGTTAAGTATCATAGATCGATGGAGCGTGTATGGCTAACCGACACATTGATTAGGTGATAAATATCGAGAGTACCAAGCTAATTTTCATGGTTATTCACACCTTGTTTGTGATCCTAGGCATCCCAGTCACAAACTTGAAGGGCATAATCGAGATTAAACATGCCATTGAAAAGTTCAATGAATCTCAAAAGATCTAGGAGTTTCAATTCATTTAAAACTTAAACTTCTTTTTCGTTTTTCATGGTGGAAATTGGTAAATCGTCATTTACCTACCTTCAAATATTCTGCAACTGGATTACGGCATCCCTCTTCCGAGTTGTAGAATATTATGTTGGGTCCTAGACTTGATATTTCATTTGGGTGTTATATCAAGGACTCTTATCAACTAACTTGAATTTTCTCCCGTTTTGTAGATGTCAAACAACTATGGTCTTCCTGAATCCTTTGGAAAAAGCTTTCCGCATGAAGATGATGTTCCACGATTGGATCGTGGAAATGGGAATCATGCTTCACTTCCTCCACCTACTCCAATAATTCTCCCTAACCCACGTGTTTGAAGACTTGAAAAGTTCAAGGTCACTCAAGCTCTATTGGCAAGAAAACATGAAGATGGAAGGTCTGTGTGTGGACATATCTTGGAGATGAAATCACACATTGACAGGTTGGGAATGTTGGGTGTTGAAGTCTCGAGGAAGCTGGTTGTTGACTTGGTTCTTCAGTCACTTCCTGACTCAAATAGTGAGTTCATTAAAGAGTACTATATGATGGACCACGACGTGACCCTCATCGATCTCACATATTTGCTTATTGCTGCTGAATCAGCAATGATTTGGCGCACTAGTGAAGCAAAGTTGATTGGTAGATCTACTTTCCAAGCTTCCATGGACATAGGCAATGGAGACAATAGTCCAGAAAGGATTTCTTCTCCTAAAGGAAGGAAACCTGCCATGGTCGAAAATTTTGACCATAAGAGAAAGTCTAAGTCTGAGATTGTCCCGTGTGCCATTCCAGAAGTGTTTGTTTGTTTCTATTGCCAAAAGAAGGGGCATTGGTTACGAAGCTGCCCTTACAACCTGAGAGATCTAAGAGATGGGAGAGTCAAAGTGTATGACTCTGCTTCAGGTAAAATTCACTATCTAACTCTATTAAGTTCCTATTTGTAGATTCTTAATACATGATGTGATAAGATTGCATTATGATGTTTTGTAGGATCGAAGAAAAGAAAGGAAGCTTAAAGGAAGAGTGAGCTGAGTCTGATCACGAAGAAATGGATTTCGATCACATGATTCGGAGATCGGATTTTTGAGCTGCTGTTTAAGAGTTAGGATAGATTGCTTAGAAATATTTAGTAACATACTTTTCATTTGTAATTGCGTTGTAAGGACAAATTTTTTCCGATTTTTATAAATAAAATAAATTTTGTTTTTGTCTTATTTATATATATCCTTGCAATGACTTTTGCGAAAATTGATGTTTGTATGTTTCTAATGCTAGCAATATTGAAAATGGATGTGATTCTTAGTTATGTTATTTGTGGTAGTGTCGGAAATTTGCCAAATAAGGAATGATTCTCATCACCCAAGTTTCAATTGGATAGAAACTTGGAATCATGCGACTTGTATTGTGTGATGAATGAGAACCTTCGTATTTGGGAAATTAGGACTAATTCCTTATTCACATAAGTAGGTGAGTCAAGTGAAGGACTAAAGGATCTAGTACGCATTGTTGTGCACTAGGTCAAGTCCACCATAAAGAACGATAAGTATATTCGTCATGATTTGCTGAAAGTTTAGTAAATATGGTTATGCTTACAAGATTAAGTGTAATTATGAATCGTTGAAAAGGTTTCAATGTAGAACAAAACGAATAGGAAGAATCAATTAGGCAGAAAGACGAAAGTTTCTCCATTCTGAAAAGAAGGGAGAGTACTTAGATATTGTGTTCTTATGATTAACTTAGTGATTATGAAACCATGTCACAATTGATCCTCTAAGGACACCTTAGTGCACTAGTATGGCTAAGAAGAGGAATCGGAAATTGTTGAAATGGTTAAATCAAAAGGTGAATCATACTTGGTTCCAAAATCGAGTCTTAGAGTCATACTCTAAGATTGTGACTTGAGTGACAACATCTTAAGAAGGTTTATAACACACTCATCAAATGTGGAGTAGAAAATGTCTTCTTATTCCTGCACATTTGAAATTGGTAAGTTGTGATGTCTTGGATAGGACAAAGACCAACTAAGACCAATTGTGTAAAGTGTTTGTCTTGATAGGAACCTACACTATCTCTTGAATATTTGTTTGTCAAGGAATGTTTCTTGACAAGAGAATCTTATATGTCAAGAGGTCAGTGGGAGTCTAAATGATCTTGAAAAGTTTCAAGAACTAATCAAGTGTAAACCTATTGTTAAACACTAGCACACGACTTGAGGTTTGTAACCTATCGTGTTGACACATTCTTGTTTCTATGCCCATTCCTTTTAAAGTTGACTATGCATGTGAGTCCTATGAGTTCTCATTTGAATGCATAAAGGCAAAGCACCTTAATCAATGAAAGTTCATTGATCTGTATGGGTGAGCTGCGCAGCTACTTGGAAGACATGGTAGTTATTTGTGTTGCCAGATGGCAAGAAATATAAAAAATTGAACAACTTCAGTCCATATGAGTTTGGATTTGTCACAAACATTGTCTTATGATTATGGTTATGACAAATTCACATGGATAGGAACACATACACCATAAAATCTAAGTGGTAAGGTTTCTCTCCGCTTCATGAAAATGATTGTGAGGGAACGCTTTCACTAGGAAGATTTTAAGGAGATAGCGATTGTGATAATTGCATTCTCAAATTCGATTATGATTACGACATCCCTATTCATAGTTCGAATTGTGAGATTTGGCAATTAGTTTGACATTTAAGACTTATTGTTGTAAGTTCTGAAATGTTAGACACACATATGAGCTTTCTAAAAAGTGTATGATCTTAGATAAAAGCTTATCGAAGCATCACGTATCAGAAATATGAACTTTGGATAGAAAGTCAATAAGAATTGATTTCTAGAAGTCCAGCTGTTTTCGGAGTACATGTCAAAGCTAGTGGGATCATAAGTGTTATGTTAATAAGGATATAATCATCATGTTAGTGGGAGCATGATTATTATGTGTTGCAAGTTAGCAATATTAATTATAGAAAACAAAAGTTTTAATTCGCAAAGTTGCAAAGGTTGAAAAGTTGTTTTGCTATAATTAAGGGAGAGGAACTTATACTTCATTTCAAATCTAAAAGCTTAGATCGAGAAATTTTAATCAAATTTAGTCAAATGACATATGTGAATGTTATGTTGAAAAGATTCAACATAAGTAAATTCTATATATGGCAATATTATAGCGAGAGACTGGTAAAGTATCATGTCTTTATGTAAGACATTATGTATCGTATCCTATATGCTTCGGGTATAGGATCGTTTTCATATGTTGTAATATTCAACCGTTCTATCTATTCCAAATGTCTAGGGCATTAAGAAGGAAAAAGGACCAGAACCAGATATGACTAAAATAAATAAACAACTGTCAAGAACAATCTAAGGTTCGCCAAGGATTGGTCACTTGTGGGCAGTTGGAAGTATAATACTGGATGGACCATATCGATGTTATTATGAATAGATAGGATTCTGTTTAGAATGAGTTGTCATATGGTAAACATGGAAATGTTTCCATAATAGGAGTTGGATATTAAGAATCTATGTATATTAGAAACTTTTATGCAAGAAGGATGTTCAAAGGAATGTACTTTGAATGTGAGACTTCATAGAGTACTTTGTAATATCATTGGCAAAGTCTTTGTGACTTTGGTGCTATCACATTACAAAAGGATCATTGCGTAAAATATTAGAATCTAACACATTCTAATAGTGGCAAGAATTTGATATTCTTACACTTGTGATAAGGATTAGGAATTATGAAATGAGCATCATTGAAAATGTGTTCAATTGATCTATTTCACAAAGTAAGGACCATAGGTAAACATAGTGTGCATGCTTGGAGCATGGGATAACTATTGTTTTTCAATTCAAGTATTAAGTTGATTATCCGAAACATTATACAATGATTAATGTGTAATCGATATGGTGATTAAATAAAAGGTGTCTTATTTATACTCAAAGTGTTGAGGCCATACTGGATTCAATTATTCTTGTGTTTCACTTCGCATTTTTTGACTTCCTGAATAATAAGATTATTCAAACCATCCACAATCGATCATACTTTGGAAGTAGGTAATGAGGCAAGACTGTCATTAATCCGACTGTAGATTGTCTAAAGCATTTTAGACATAGAAAAAGTCTACTGCAGTGTTCATGAGTGCTCCTGAAATAAGATTTGAGTATTGGATTAAACTCACGCTCACTTGAATAACTTCATGGATTTTATCACGAGTGATTAATGAGACGATAATATCTTATATTCTTGAAACCGAGACGTGTGAATTGTAGTTTGCAAGTCGGTTGCACATTGATAATATGTAAATGCACTGGTAACTTGGTGTTATAAAACATATTGTTGTGTGTGATTTGATGAGTAAGTACAAGCGAGCATTTGAGTTAAAGTTTATCCGTTCCTTTTACCCTAAGAGGGATAAAATTGATATCAGTGGGCCCCTCGATGATTTAGTGATGGCACCCTAGCGCTTGCCCAAGCCTGGACTAAGTTGATGTGTTCAATTGTAGTCTGTTGTCGGTCATCATAAATCGGAAATCAGGAAGCAACACAAGAACAGAGAGAATGATTTTAATCCATGTCTCAGTTCATACGATATCTTCAGAATGGAGGAATATATGATCCCTTAACTAAAGGACGCGTTACTGATAAGATCATAGTTGACAACAGCTTTTGAAAGCTACGATTGCTAATCGGATTCTGAAGTCGTACATGCAAAATAGTTATTAGACTTATCCAAGTGGGAGACTGTTGGATTAGGTATCTAAGCCCATAACTATTTCTATATATACTTGACCTGATTATGAGCATGGTCCTTTTGGGTTGCCTTCACCTTAGCAACTTATAGGATGAATTATGGAGAAAGAGGAGTAATTATGGTTTATTAATATATTATAAGTATAATATATTAATTGAGAAATCATGTTATTTAATTAGTAATGATCAGAAATTAATTTGAAATTAATTTGGTGATCAAAAGAGACTGATTAAATTAACGGGGACTGATTATGTAAATCAGTAGTATTTATAGTTTGGGCTCATGGACCTTATTGGTATAGGGTGGACGAAATCTCTATGAGAGTCCATAAAGATTTTGTCCAAGGCTTTCCCATTAAGGAGTCCATATGTTGCTTAGGGCCTAAGCAAGGGAATTAGGGTTTCCAGGTTGATAACCCTAGAAGCCTCAACTATAAAAGGAACCCCAAGGCTCCCCAAAAACGTGGCTAGTCATTCTAAGAGAGTCCTAGACGTTTTTGAAGCCTCTCCTCTCTCCTTTATTCTTCCTTGTTGCTAGTGGTGTTTGTGACTCCATTAGAGGTGCAACACTTGGGGCACTAAGCTTTCAAGAGTCAAGGACTTTGTGGATTGACTTGTTATTGCTAGATAACAAGTAAGGTAAGATTCCAAACCCTTATTTACATATGAATTTCGTTCTTAGAAATGTTAGATTAAGGTTTATGCTTTGGAAGATTGTTTGCATGTTTAACTTGAGGAAAACCTAAATCCAAAGCATTAGGGTTGCATGTACACCATAGGAATGATGTTATGCTCAAAACCCATCATTTTTTCCCTAAGAAAAGCATAGCGAAGGGTTTGCAAGGGAAACAATATGTTCGTCGCAAATGTGACAACGTAATGAAATCTGGTTTAGATGTTATTTCGTCGTGTATTCCGTAGTAGGATTCCGTTGCGAATTGCGTAGTAGTTCTTCCATCACAAATTCTATGGTAATGAATCCCTAGTATGTGATGTTTAATCCCTATAAAAATCTGTGTTGATGACTCCTTAGCTTAATCCATGTTGATGACTCCCTAGCTAAAGCCATTATGGTGACTCCTTAGCTAAATCCGTTGTGGTGACTCTCTAGCTAAATTCATTGTGGTGAGTCACTAGCTAAATCCGTTGTGATAACTCCCTAGCTAGCTAAATTTGTGGTGATGACTCCCTAGCAAAATTTGTTGTGATGACACCCTAGCTAAATCCGATGTGTTGGTTCTATAGCAAAATATGTGGTCTATATTCTATAGCAGATTCCATAGGAAAGATTTCATAGCAAATTACGTATACATGCTTCTGTAGCAAAGATTTCAAAGCTATGGATGGATAATTAATTTACAAATTAAATCCAATTTATTTTGTACTAATATATGAAGGAAAAATAACAAAAAATCAAATTACATTTATATCATAAAATAAAACAATAAATACTTATTAAATGGAGAATGAAAACTGACTAATCTAAAATAAATACTTTCCAATAAACAAATTAACACTTTATTTTGGCCTAAGACCTAGTACGTTGGGCGTACACAAGGTACACCGGGCATACTCCAAAGTAGGGATGAAAGTGGGTTCAAACCCGGACCGGATGGACCCGGACCCGAAAAACCCGAAACTGGTTAACGGGATTTTATAGAACCGGAAACCGGACCGGTATATAGGAACCGGTTCCGGTTCGGTTCCGAGTACGGTTCCTGGTAGAGTGGGTCTAGAACCGGAAAACCCGGAAACATCAAAGTGGATAGGTTGGAACTGGATAGAGTGATTTTAGAACCGGAAAACCCGGAAAAACCGGAATTTTTTGGTAATTACTTATTACTTAGTGGTTTGAACTTTGAAAATTTTCATATTGATATCCCGACTTTGGGGGATTGTAACTCAATGAATATGAAACCAAAATTAACAAAATTATATTCTAAAATCATGTACAAACTCTAAAATACACTCTGGAAAAAACCGCATGTCAATCTGACTTTAAACGAATGAGATATGCATGTGTTAACATTTTCACATAATACAAAGTACAAAAACAAATAGCTGAAAAGTTGAAAATTTTTAGTTTTGATATCCCGACTTCGGAGGATTGTAAATTATTGAATGTTAAACCAAAAATGACAAAATTATAGTCTAAAATCATGTACAAACTATAAACTACAAGTTGGAAGAAACCACATGTCAACCCGACTTCAAACGACTTAGAAATGCATTTTTTAAAATTTTCACCGAATACAAAAAAACTGAAACACTAAAATCTTCCAGCTTTGATATCTCGACTTTGGGGGACTGTAAGTCAATGAATATAAAACTAAAAATGGCAAATTTATAGTCTAAAATCATGTACAAACTCTAAACTACATGTTGGAAAAAACCGCATGTCAACCGGAGTTGAAACGAATGAGATATGCATCTTTTAAACGTTTCACAAATACCGGTTCCGGTCCTAAAAGTGGTTCCGGTTCCAAACACTGGTTCCAGTTTTTAGACCCGGTTTACCTGGACCCGATGGACCCAAACCCGGATAAAGCCAATTTTTAAACCCGGAACCGGAACCGGTTCTATATATTCTGGTTCTAACGGTTCCAGTTCGATTCCGGTTCCGGTCCGGTTTTCCGATTCTAAA
Source organism: Lactuca virosa (assembly GCF_052849685.1). NCBI lineage: Eukaryota > Viridiplantae > Streptophyta > Magnoliopsida > Asterales > Asteraceae > Lactuca > Lactuca virosa. Next base: position 160,810,653 of record NC_136426.1, on the reverse strand, counting down.
TCTCATTCCTACTCCAAAGGATGCATGGCACGGGGTTAGTAATCTTGTACGCTGGGCGTACGCCCGTCAGAGGCAAACCCCAATTTTTCAAGGTTTTCACCCTATTTAAGCACGTTATGTCCCCCCAAGCCTTCACCTTATCAGCCTCCATTGCCTCTTTTGAGCTATATCTAAAAACCCTAACCCATTTCTCACGAGATTGACCCTTGTGTGTGTTTTGGTTTGTGTGTGGTGCTCTTTGAAGAAGAAAAAAAAGCTTTGTAAAGGAGAATTGATCTAGTGGGAGCTTGTAGATCTAGAGGTTATTCACTCTTTGTAGCTTATTGGAGGTATAAAGCTTCTATCTTGAGGACTCTATGTGTTAGATCTAGTCTAAGGCTTGTTTTGAGCATATTATGGTCCCTTGAGCGATCCATGTGAGTATGAGTTACTCCAGGAGCTTAGAATGTTAGATCTTAGCATTTTTGATGATGTTTGTGCATAAAAATGTCATATTGATGGGTTTTGTTGAACCATACAAGAGTTAGTGTTCATATTATGGACTTATATGGATAAAAACGGGTATTGGGTCCCAATACGACATGCAAAAGGGTAAAGTTGCCAACTTTACATATAAAGACCTTAAAATGAAATAGATATGTATGTTGGACATTAAGGACTTAATGGATTAACTCAAAAAGTTGAAGAATGGCTCATTGGCCAGTATGACAGGCGTACTCCTCAGTACGCTGTGCGTATTAGGTCAACAGCCCGTTTTCGGGTCAACGCACGTATGCAAGGCATAAGGGTTAGGTATGCAGGGCGTACGTTGTACAATGGACTTTATTTGATTTTGGGCAACTTTTGGACTCTAGGGTTTTGGGCTCATTCTTGTTGGGCCACAAGTCTTGCTAAGTTGGGCTCTTGTGGATTTGGGCCCATATTGGGCTTTTAGTGTCTTTTTGGACATTGGGCTAGCTTGGAATTGGACCATTTTATGTTAGGCCCATTGAAGGGAAGGTTAAATCAACCTTTGTACCCTAGGAGTCGGGATTTAGAAAATGGACCCTCGGTTTGGGTTAATGACCTAACGGCTAACTAGGGTTATCTTATTTGTGTTTTAGTGTGGGGATTTTCGATTCAGCAGCCCGAGTGTGATTTGTTTATCTTCAGAGTGAGGTGAGTCTCTTTACTGTACTTGTGGGTCGAAGGCACCAATGTCGGACCACTAAACTATGTTTATAGGATGATAGTTGTCTTCGCGACAAATTTGATGCTATGTTTGTATATGCTTGTTTTCTCTATGACTCTTATTGTTATGATTGTGTGATTGCTGTAGAGGGTGAAATAGACTGGATTCCGGTTGAAAGAGACTGAAGGGGGTAAAATATAGCCAATATTGGTTGAAAGAGACCGAAGGGGGTGAAATATACGTAGTACCGGTTGGAAGAGACGGAAGGAGTGAAATATATCCAGTACATGTTAAATCAGACCGAAGGGGGGGGGGGTGAAATAGACCTAGTTATGTATTAATTGTTATGTATGTATGGTATGAGGTATTTTGAGGGAGCACACTAAGCTTTATGCTTACGATGTTCATTTTATTTAATTAGTCTCTTTTGATCACATGCCCATCATGAAGAACTATGGATCATAAGCCCACTATATAAGAATGAATGATTTACCAAATCAATCCCCATTTATTTAATTAGTTTCTTTTGATCACAAAATTAATTCCAAACTAATTCTTGATCAATACTAATTAAATAATTCATATTAATATATTAGAACTTATAATATATTAATAAACCATAAATATCCTCTTCTCACAAAAGTCTATCCAAATGTTCTGATACCATGCAACCCAAATGGACCATGCCAAACCGGGTCAAGTACATACCAAATATAGTTATGGACTTAGACACCTTATCCAACAATCTCCCACTTGGATAAGTCTAATAATTATAGCTGCAAGTACAACATCAAGATCCGACTAGCAATCGTAGCTCTTTCAAAGTCTCACAGAACCAAGTTGTGCCATTTTAGATAAGTGATCATATAATCCTCTGTTCAAGATATTAGCCGGACAAATACATGGAACAAAGTCGCACTTATTGTCATGCAGTTTGTTTCCCGATTTCCGATTTGTTTGACATAGAACTTAATCGACCACATCAATTCAGTTCTGACCGGGCCCGGCACATGAGTCAAAACAAAATCATCGAGGGGCCCAATATATCGCTTTTAATCCTCCAAGGACTAAAAGGAACAAATAAACTTCGACTCATATGCTTGTACTAACTAATCAACAAATTGTACACAGCAACATGTTTTATAACATCAAGTTACTGATGCGTTTTCGTACTATCAATGTATAACCAACTCATAGTCAACAACTCATATCTCTTGGTTTGAAGACTTATATGATATTACCGTCTCACGATCACTCGAGATAAATTCCATGAAGTGATGCAAGTGAGCGTGGGTTGAATCCAATACTCAGAACTTATGAGCACTCATGAATGTTGCAGCAACAATTGCAATGTCTAATACAATTCAGACAAAATCTACAAACCCAATTCATGACAGTCTTATTTCAGTACCTACTTCCAAAGTATGATCGACTGAGGATAGTTTGAATAATATGATATACCATAACATAATTATTTTGGAAGTCAAAACATGCAAAATGAAACAATAGTAAATGATTGACACAAGACAGTACCATACTAGTAAATAAAACACCTTTTATTTAAACATCAAATGTCAATTACATTTCAACTATTACAAGTTTCGAAAGCTATCTAATCACTAAAAATAATATCATCCTTCAGCCCAATGCGCCTCACATTCTGTAAATGCTTAACCCTGCACATTCCCTTTGTGAGGGGATCTGCTGGGTTCTCATCCGATGATACCCTCTTTGTCATGAGAATTCCTTCTGCTATTCGATGTCTAATGAAGTGGTATTTTTTGTCGATGTGTCTGGATCTGCCGTGATCCCTTGGTTCCTTGGCTAAGGCAACTTCACTCTCGTTATCGCAGAAAATCTCCATAGGCTCCTTTATAGCTGGTACAACTCCAAGGTCTCCAATGCAGTTATTCAGCCATATTGCCTCCTTCGCCGCCTCGCTTACTGCTATATACTCTGATTCGCAAGTTGAATCAGCTACTGTCTCATGCTTGGAACTTTTCCAAGTAATTGCTCCTCCATTTAGAGTAAAGATCCAGCCTACTGAGAGCGGGAATTATACTGTCAGCCTAAAAACTGGCATCATTGTACCCTACTACTCTCAAGTCATCACTCCCACCAAGGGTAAGGACCCAGTCCCTAGTCCTCTGCAGGTACTTGAGAATATTCTTCACCGCAATCCAGTGAGCCTTGTCCGGATTCCCTTGATATCTGCTGACCATGCTCAAAGCAAAGGCCACATCAAGGCAAGTACAATTCATAGCATACATGATCGAGCCTACATCGGAAGCATACGGTACTCGACTCATCTCAGCTATCTCAGCCTCTGTACTCGGGCTCTGAGTTTTACTCAGTTTGGCGTTACTCTAGATCGGTAAGTCACCTTTCTTGGAATCATGCATGCTGAACCTCTTCAGCACCTTATCCAAGTAGGTACTTTGACTAAGTCCAATTAGTCTCTTACTCTTGTCTCTCAATATCCTTATCCCTGGAATATAGGCAACTTCTCCAAGGTGCTTCATAGCGAAACACTTCCCAAGCCAGGAATTAACCTCCTGCAAGGTTGGGATGTCATTTCCTATGAGTAGTATGTCATCCACATACAATACCAAAAAGCTAACTATACTCCCACTAACCTTAACATATACACAGGACTCATCATCGCTCCTTGAAAAGCCAAACTCTTTGATTTTCTCATCGAAATAAAGATTCCATCTGCGAGATGCTTGTTTTAATCCATAAATGGATTTCTCAAGCTTACACACTCTATTAGGGTACTTTGCATCAACAAAACCCTCTGGCTGACTCATGTAAACATCCTCATCCAACTTTCGATTAAGGAAAGCGATTTTGACATCCATTTGCCATATTTCATAATCATGAAATGCAGTAATGGCTAGCATAACTCTAATAGACTTAATCTTCGCTACTGGTGAGAAGGTTTCATCATAATCAACTCCCGGAGTTTGAGTAAAATCCTTCGCAACCAGTCGCGCCTTGTAAGTGTGTACATTCCCATCCATGTCGGTCTTCTTCTTGAAGATCCATTTGCACCCGACTGTCTTACGACCCGGTACATTGTCAACCAAGTTCCAAACTTGATTGTCATACATGGACTTAATTTCGCTGTCCATAGCCTCTTTCCATTTGGCGGACTCAGGGCCTGCCATGGCTTCCTTAAAGTTGTTAGGTTCATTCAAATTTACCAGTGTACTATCACTGATAAATGCATCACCTTCTGTAGTAATATGGAAACCATAATAAAAATCAGGTGTGCTCCTAACTCTTGTGGAACGTCTCAGAGGTACGGACTCATCGATCGACTCAACAGGAGTTTCCTCCTTAGGTTGATTACTAGTTTTTGAGGTTCCTTCACTGCTTAACTCTTGAATTTCTTCAAGGTCAATTTGCCTCCCACTGTTTCCTTGGCTTATGAATTCTCTCTCACGAAAGACTACTCTCCTCGCCATGAAGACAACATTGTCACTCGGTCTGTAGAAGAGATAACGAAAGGATTTCTGTGGATAGCCGATGAAAATACACCGCTCACTTCGAGGTTCGAGCTTTTCATGAGTCTCACGCCTCACGAAAGCCTCGCAACCCCAAATCTTGATGTGGTCTAAATTGGGAACTTTCCCAGTCCACATCTTGTGAGGTGTTTTGGCAACCTTTTTGGTAAGGACTACATTAAGGATATGGGCGGCAGTCTCTAAGGCATACCCCCAGAATGAGATTGGTAACGAAGCTCAAATCATCATGGAACGAACCATGTCCAACAAGGTTCGATTGCGTCTCTCAGCCACACCATTCAGTTGTGGTGTCTTAGGAGGTGTCAATTGTGAAGCAATTCCACATTCCTTAATATAGTCAAGGAACTCGATACTAAGATACTCACCACCCCGATCGGATCGGAGCATCTTTATCGTCCTGTCCAACTGATTCTCCATTTCTTATTTAAACTCTTTGAATCTCTCAAAGGTTTCTAAATTATTCTTGATGAAGTAGACATAACCATATCTACTGTAATCATCAGTAAAAGTCACATAAAATCGGTTAGCATCCCTTGTGGCGATTCTGAAGGGTCCACACACATCGGTGTGTATGAGGTCCAACAAACCTTCACCCTAGCACAAGTACCAGTGAAGGGTGACTTAGTCATTTTTCCAAGTAAACAAGATTCACAACTATCATCTGACTTTAAGTCAAATGACTCCAAGACTCCAGCCTTTTGGATTTGGCCTATGCGCTTCTTGTTGACATGTCAAAGACGACAATGCCACAAGGATGCCTTATCCAAACTAGTGGAAGAATCAATATGAAATACATTATTTCCTAAGTTGTATACAACCGACACAGTTTCATATACACCATCACAAGGTAATGCTTAAAAATAAAAAAAACACCATTATAAAAAGCATTAATACCACCACATTCATTATCAAATGAAAAAGTAAATCATTGTTTGTACAAACCATGAAAAGAAATAATATTTCTCGTCACTTCAAACAAGTAACAACATTTATTCAAATCTAATATTAACCCACTACTAAGCAATAAAGAATAAACTCCAATCTTGGTGACAGGTGAAGCTTTCCTATTCCCCATGATCAAGTTTATCGTCCCGTGCTCAACATCCTCACTTCTTTTTAGGCCCTACAAATCAGAACAAATGTGAATTCCACACCCTGTATCAAGGACCTAAGAATTAGTATGTGGTGAGTTATTAGACAATATAGTGTAAATACCTGCATGGGTGGGTTTAACTTTCCCATCCTTAATATCCTGCAAGTACTTGGGGCAGCTTCGCTTCCAGTGCCCCTTTCCCTGACAGTAGAAGCATTGTGCATCCTTCGGGTTGGAAGAGGGAGTGGTAGAACCACCTTTGGTTCCACTTGAAAAGGAGACATCAAGAGACTTTCCCTTGGTACCCTTCAAAGGGGTCTTCCTCTTTTTCCCTTTACCTTGCCCAATAGCCAGAACAGGGGCGGTAGTAGGAGTGGTAACAACATTCTTACCTTTCAGACTACTTTCAGTAGTCCTCAAAAGTCCTTGAAGTTTGCTAAGTGTGACCTCCTCCTTGTTCATATGATAAGTCATGCGGAACTGATCATAACAAGAGGGTAAGGAGTGTAGAATAATATCTATTGCTAACTCCTCATCAAATTTCATATTTAACTTTAGCAAACAGTCCACGAATCTTTGCATTTTCTGTAGGCCCGTGATAGACTCTTCATCCTTCATTTTTGTTGTTATCATGGAGGTGATGATTTCATACCTATCCTGACGAGCACTCTGATGGTATCTTTCCATCAGATGCAGGTGCATCTCATAAGGGTAGAAATCTTAATAGGATTTCTGGAGTTCTGATGTTATGGTAGCCAACATGATACAAGATACCTTAATGGCATCCTTCTCATGGCTAGTGTACTCAGCAATCTCCTTGGGAGTAGCAGAAGATTCATCAATGACCTTAAGCTCCTTGTCGAGGACAAATTCCTTGTCCTCATAACGAGTGACCATCCTTATGTTCCTAATCCAATCATTAAAATTAGTCCCATCAAAGATGACTCTTCCACAAAGGTTCATGAGAGAGAAGGAGGCAGTAGGGTTTGAGCCAGAAGCAACATTGTTGGAAGACATCTGAAAAGGAAGAAAGACAAGTTTAGATTAGATAAAGAGTCCTTAATAAGACACCCAAATGAAATATTAAGGCTAGGACCCAACACAATATTTTATAACTTGGAAGAGGGATGTCGTAATCCAAGCTACAAAATATTTGAAGGTAGGTAAATGACGATTTACAAATTTCCACCATGAAAAACGAAATAGATTATTAGGTTTTAATTGGATTGAAACTCCTAGATCTTTTGAGATTTGTTGAACAATTCAATGGCATGTTTAAATCTCGATTATGCCCTTCAAGTTTGTGACTGGGATACCGAGGATCACAAACAAGGTGTGAATAACCATGCAAATTAACTAGGTACTCTTAATTTTATCACCTAATCGATGTGTCGATTAACCACACACGCTCCACCGATCTATGATAAACCTTAAGCCACCCTTTGCCACCCTTGTTAAGTCCAAGTTAGTATGCCGGTTAACCACACACGCTCCACTAACGACTTTAGAAAGGTGCAAAATGTAATTTCATGGGTTAGCATCAATTTCACATTTTCCTAAAGTAACTAAGATTGAGACTTTATAAAAGGTTTAGTTACTTTATATTTATCATTATACTTTTAATGAGAAGTATAGTCTTTGTCCTACCATTTCGGCTAACGACCCTCCACCAGTCAAGGAAGCGGTGGGTGAGAGTGGACACCCATTAAGCTGTCATTTTATAGGCAACAACCTTATACCCCCCCCCCTTATCGGCTTCGTGAATGAGGCCTACTAACGGTAATACTGACTTGTTCTTATACACATATATAATTATTATACTTTTAATAATATAATAGTATAAGGATAGAATTTTAAACTTTTAAAACTCTAGGGTTTGGAATTAAAGTTTTCTAAAGTGACTTTACAAATTCCAAAACTTGAGGGCAAGTTTTGAAACTATTCAAAACCTTTCATTTCTATAACTTATGAGTTTTAATGGTTTTAATGAAAAAAAACCTTTGGAATTCCATAACTTGAGGACAAATTATGGAGTCCAATAAAAAACATTTAGACCAACAATTAAACTAACAAGCATGTCAAATAATTTCAATGATCTAACAAAACTCATAAGCATGCATAATTCATATCAACAATTTTCAAGAATCATATGAACTTAATATAAAACTTGAAACTTTAACAATTACCTTTGAAATTGGATTAGCACAATCATTACCACATCAAAACAGGCTTAACAATCTAAAAACAGTTTAGGGTAATGATCTTAGTCCAATTCCAGCCGTTAAACTCGAAATTCTGCACTCAGTTCCTCCTACTCGTTGAGTTCAAGAACCTACTCACCGAGTAGGATGAATTTACACTTGGACTAGTTGATTCCCCCCAATGGACTCGGCGAGTTCACTGAACAGTGAGCAGAAAATCGATTTTTTTCAACAATTTGCATCAAGTATAATTGAAAACAAGCCTAGGCTCTGATACCACTGATGGGTTTAGAGCATTCTAACTCTTATGGTGTACATGCAACCCTAGAAACCTTGGATCTATGTTTTCTCTATTATACATGCAAACTTTGATTTTTCCAAGGTTTCATCCTAAGTAGCATACAATTGGGGTATATGTAATATAAAAACTAGTAGAATGACATACCTTTCTTGTAGCTTGGATTCCTTAAGACCTTGTGAGCCTAGCACCCCAAATGTGATGCCTCAAATGCTTCACACAACACCACCAACACTTTGAATAACTTGAGAGAAGATTGATATGCACCAAAATCGGCTAGCCCTCACTAGAATCACTTAAGTGTCGATTTTACAAGGATGAGGCGTCTTTATATAGTGTGCACATTAGGGTTACACCATGTAACTCATGCCTTTCCATATTCTTCATGATCCATGGGTTTTAACCACCATGGAGTATCCATGGGTAACCACATGGATTTAGCCCATCATGAAGAACTATGGATCATAAGCCCACTATATAAGAATGAATGATTTACCAAATCAATCCCCATTTATTTAATTAGTCTTTTGATCAAAAAATTAATTCCAAACTAATTCCTGATCAATACTAATTAAATAATTCATATTAATATATTAGAACTTATAATATATTAATAAACCATAAATATCCTCTTCTCACAAAAGTCTATCCAAATGTTCCGATGCCATGAAACCCAAATGGACCATGCCAAATCGGGTCAAGTACATACCAAAAATAGTTATGGACTTAGACACCTTATCCAATAGTTTCCATATAACATCTGAGGGTGATACATTTATCAGTGATAGCATACTGATAAATTTGGATGAACCTAACAACTACAAGGAAGCCATGGCAGGCCCTGAGTCTGCTAAATGGAAAGAGGCGATGGACAACAAGATTCAGTCGATGTATGACAATCAAGTTTGGAACTTGGTTGACAATGTACCGGGTCGTAAGACAGTCGGGTGCAAATCGATCTTCAAGAAGAAGACCGACATAAATGGGAAAGTACACACTTATAAGGCGCGACTGTTGTGAAGGGCTTTACTCAAACTCTGAGAGTTGACTATGATGAGACCTTCTCACCAGTAGCGAAGATTAAGTATATTAGGGTTATGCTAGCCATTAATGCATTTCATGATTATGAAATATGGCAAATGGATGTCAAAACCGCTTTCCTTAATGGAAAGTTGGCTAAGGATGTTTACATGAGTCAGCCAGAGGGTTTTGTCGATGCAAAGTACCGTAATAGAGTGTGTAAGCTTGAGAAATCCATTTATGGATTGAAACATGCATCTCGTAGATGGAATCTTTGTTTCGATGAGAAAGTCAAAGAGTTTGGCTTTTCGATAATCGAGGATGAGTCCTATGTATATGTCAAGGCTAGTGGGAGCATAGTTAGCTTTCTGGTGTTGTATGTGGATGACATACTACTCATAGGAAATGACATGCCACCCTTGCAGGAGGTTAAGTCCTTGCTTGGGAAGTGTTTCGCTATGAAGGACCTCAGAGAAGCTGCCTATATTCTTAGGATAAGGATATTGAGAGACAGGAGTAAGAGAATAATTGGACTTAGTCAGAGTACCTACTTGGATAAGGTGTTGAAAATATTCAGCATGTAGGATTCCAAGAAAGGTGACTTACCGATGCAGAGCAATGCCAAACTGAGTAAAGCTCAGAGTCCGAGTATAGAGGCTGAGATAGCTGAGATGAGTCGAATACCATATGCTTTCGCTTTTGGATCGATCATGTATGTTATGAATTGTACTCGCCCTGATGTGGCCTTTGCTTTGAGCATGGTCAGCATATTTCAGGGGAATCCGGGCAAGGCTCACTGGACTGCGGTAAAGAACATTCTCAAGTTCCTACGGAGGACTAAGGACTGGGTCTTTACCCTTGGTGGGAGTGATGACTTGAGAGTGGTGGGGTATAGTGACGCCAACTTTCAGACCGACAAAGATAATTTCCGTTCTCAGTCGGGCTGGGTCTTTACCCTGAATGGAGGAGCAATAACTTGGAAAAGTTCCAAGCAGGAGATAGTAACTGATTCAACTTGCGAATCATAGTACATAATAGCAAGCGAGGCGGCAAAGGAGGCAATATGGCTGAAGAACTTTATCTGAGACCTTGGAGTTATACCAACTATGAAGGAGCCTATGAAAATTTTCTGTGATAGCAAGAGTGCAGTTGCCTTAGCCAAGGAACCAAGGGATCATGGAAGATCCAGACACATCGACAAAAAATACCACTTCATTAGACATCGAATAGAAGAAGGACTCCTCGTGGCAAAGAGGGTATCGTCTGAGGAGAACCCAACAGATCCCCTCACGAAGGGACTGAATAGGGTTAAGCACTTACAGCATGCGAGGCACATCAGGCTGAAGGACGATATTAGTTTTAATGATTAGATAGATTTCGAAACTTGTAATAGTTAAAATGTAATTGACATTTGATGCTTAAGAAAAAGGTGTTTTTTATTTACTAGTATGGTACTGTCTTTTGTCAATCATTTACTATTGTTTTATTTTGCATGTTTTGACTTCAAGAATAATTATATTATTCAAACTATCTACAGTCGATCATACGTTGGAAGTAGGTACTGAAGCAAGACTATCATGAATTTGGCTTGTAGATTTGTCTGAATTGTATTAGACATAGCAAAGTTTGCTGCAACATTCTAGAGTGCTCATAAGGTCTGAATATTGGATTAAACCCATGCTCACTTGTATCACTTCATGGAATTTATCTCGAGTGATCGTGAGATGATAATATCATATAAGTCTTCAAACCAAGAGATATGAGTTGTTGACTATAAGTTGGTTGTGCATTGATAGTATGTAACCGCTTCAGTAACTTGAGGCTATAAAACGTGTTGTTGTGTACAATTTGATGAGTAGTTAGTACAAGCATATGAGTCTAAGTTTATCTGTTCCTTTTAGTCCTTGGAGGATTGAAAGCGATATCTTGGGCCCCTCGATGATTTTGTTTTGACTTATGTGTCGGGCCCAGTCAGAACTAAATTGATGTGTTCGATTAAGTTCTATGTCAAACAAATCGAAAATCGGGAAACAAACTGCTGGACAATAAGTATGACGTTGCTCCATGTATTTTCCCGACTGATATCTTGAGAACAGAGGATTATATGATCACTTATCTAAAATGCAGCTTCTCAGTTTGACAGATGCTTTTAAGAGCTACGATTGCTAGTCGGTGTTTTAAGTCGTACTTGCAGTTATAGTTATTAGACTTATCCAAGTGGGAGACTGTTGGATTTAGTGTCTAAGCCCATAACTATAATTGGTATGTACTTGACCCGAGAGTAGCATGGTCCATTTGGGTTGCATGGCACCAGAACAATTTGTAAGGATGGACTTTTGAGGAGAGGATATTCATGATTTATTAATATATTATAAGTTCTAATATATTAATATGAAATCATATTATTTAATTAGTATTGATCAAGAATTAATTTGGAATTAATTTTGTGATCAAAGGAGACTAATCAAATATTAGGGGTTGATTTGGTAAATCATTCATTCTTATGGTGTGGGCCAATGATCCATGATTCCTTATGTTGGGCTAAACCCATGTGACAACCCATGGATGATCCATGGAGGTTTAAATCCATGGAGCATGAGGAATATGGAAGGTCATGCACATTAGGGTTTACATGGTGTAACCCTAGTTTTGCCACATTATATAAGAGACCCCATGGCTCCTAAAATCGACACCCTAGTGTTCTTGGAAGAGCCATAGCCGATTTTTGAGTACAAGTATTCTCTCTCAAGTGCTCCATTGTTGGTGGTGTTGTGTGAAGCATTTGAGGCATCACATTTGGGGTGCTAGCCTCTTAAAGGTCCAACGAATCAAGCTACAAGAAAAGGTATGTCTTTTAACTAGTTTTTTTGTTATACTAGTACCCATGTTTTTATGCTAGTTAGGGAAATGCTTTTGAAAATCATTTTTACATGTATAATTAGAGAAAACATAGATCCAAATCATTTAGGGTTGTATGTGCACCTTAAGGTTGTTAGGATGCTCCAAACCCTTCACTTTTCACCCACATATAGATGGTCAGAATGAGCGGACTATCCAGACAATGGAGGACATGCTGCGAGAATGTGTACAAGATTTTGGCCGGAGTTTGGATACTTATCTTCCTTTGGCGGAGTTTTCGTATAACAATAGTTATCACGCAAACATTGATCGACCTCCTTTTGAGATGCTCTATGGGAGGAAGTTTAGGACCCTGATATATTGGTGTGAAATCGGGCAGCGTGTCATGGATATTATAGAGGTGGTACTTCAGACCATTGAGTTAATTCTACAGGTTCGTACCAGACTTCAAACATCATAGAGCCGACAGAAGAGCTATGTAGATAGATGTCGGTCGGACTTAGAATTCCAGGTTGGGGACATGGTACTCTTGAAGGTGTCACCTTAGAAAGGTGTCATCCGATTCAGGAAGCGGGTTAAGCTAGGCCCCATATACGTTGGTCTATTCAGGGTGTTAACCTGGGTAGGCAGGGTTGCGTATCGCTTGGATCTACGAGAGGAGCTCAGCCAGATCCATAGCACTTTCTATGTCTCTCAGCTGTGGAAATGTCTGGTGTATAATTCCATGGTGGTTCCGTTGGAGGACATTCATGTGGATGATCGCCTAAATTATATAGAGAGACTAGTGGCGATCCTTGACAGGAAGACGAAGATTCTTCAAAAAAAGTTGTGGATTTGGTAAAGGTGCAGTGACAACACTGAAAGGGGTCAGAATGGACATGGGAGCCTGAGGAAATGATGAGAGAGCATTACCTAGAGTTGTTCGTAGAGGCGGACTTCGAGGACGTAGTCTGATTCAAGTGGGGGAGAGTTGTAATGCCCGATTTGTCAAGGTAAATTCGTAGCTATACACTTCACTTTTATTTTGGCCTAATACCTAGTACGCTAGGTGTACATTAGGTATGTCGAGCGTACTCCAAAGGATAAATGGCACATGGTTAGCCCCCTGGTATGCTAGGTGTACCCAGTTATACGCAGGGCATACGTTTGTCAGGGAAAAACCCTAATGTTTTTTAGGGTTTGCACCTTATTTAAGTACCTTATGTCCCCCAAGCCTCCACCTTATCAGCCTACATTCCTCTTTGAGGTATATCTTGAAACCTTAACCCATTTCTCAAGAGATTGACCCTTGGGTCAGCAGCCAATTTTCGGGTAAATGCAAGTACGTGGGGCGTATGGGCCAAGTGCGCAGGGCGTACGCTGTATATTGGACTTTTATTGATTTTGTGTCACTTTTGGACTCTAGGGTTTTGGGCTCACTCTTGTTGGGCCATAAGTCTTATAAGTTGGACCTTGGTGGATATGGGCCCATATTGGGCTTTGAGTGTCTTTTTAGACTTTCAGCTAGTTTGGAATTGGACCATGATATTTTAGGCCCATTAAGGGGAAGGGTAACGCAACTTTTGTACCATAGGAGTTGGGATTTAGAAATTGGGCCCTCAGTTTGGGTTAATGACCTAATGGCTAACTAGGGTTATATTATTTGTGTTTTAGTGTGGGGATTTTCGATTCAGTAGCCCAAGTGTATTTTTTCTATCTTCAGACTGAGGTGAGTCTCTTTACTGTACTCGTGGGTCGAAGGCACCAATGTCAGACCACTAAACTATGTTTATAGGATGATAGTTGTCTTCGCGAAAAATTTCCCTCTATGTCTATATATGCTTGTTTTCTATATGACTCTTGTTGTTATGATTGTATGCTAGTTATAGGGGTGAAATAAACCCGATTCCTGTTGAAAGAGACCAAAGGGGTGAAATATACCCAGTACCGGTTGAAAGAGACCGAAGGGGGTGGAATAGAACATGTACCGGTTGAAAGAGACTGAAAGGGTTGAAATATACCCAATACCGGTTGAAAGAGACCGAATAGGGTGAAATAGACCCAGTCATGTATTGACTGTTATGTATGTATGGTATGGGGCATTTTGAGGTAGATCACTAAGCTTTGTGCTTACAGTTATCGGTTTATGTTTTAGGTACTTCCAACTTGAAAGGAAAGGGCCCGACATGATTGTACCGCATCCACCCGTGTTTTCAGCATTATGTGATTTTGGGATTTTGTACTCTGATGATATTTTTATGATGATACACTTTTGGTTGATTTTATATGATTACTGGATGTTTGAGAATGTTTTAAAAACAAAATTTTATCTGAAATTTTTGGGATGTTACAATAACATAAATCTATTTCCTACTATTAGGAAGGTTGAAGGTTGCCCTAGTGTAAAGGGTGTCTCAGGCTACTTTGGAGAGTGTTTTTCTGTCGGAGGTGAGTTCCTCACTTCATAACCTTAGGATATTATATGTCTACTATTAGGTTGGGTGAGACTATGAACTGTGTGATTGCTACTTAAAGTAATACTTGTGGCGTTAGTTATGCTTGATGTACTTATTTGTTATGTGGAATGTATATGCGTGATATGTTTAGGCTCAACAGCTGAATACCAATTCGATTGACTGAAGGCCTTGTGCCGAGTCAGACTGACTGAAGGCCATAGTGCTGATTCAGGGGGGCTGAATGCGAAAACGTTGAGTCCGTGGACTCAACGGCTAAATAACGAGGCCTTATTTGGGTGTTGTTTGTGATGTGTTCCCAAATAGAAACGAGATGTATGATCTTGATGTTTATAAGTTATATGGATGTTTGCAAATTTGTTGATGGCATGGAATGTAGGAGTAGGGTGTAATACTTCTACTGTTATGTTGTGTTGGAATTCACTAAGCTCTGTGCTTACCCTTTCCTTTATAAAATGATTATTACAGGTACATCGGGTACGAATATGGGTGAGGCCAATGCTTGACTGTATAGGAGTGTGATTGAAAGATTCGGTTCTTGTTACAAACACTTGTTATAGGGTTTTTCTTATTAGTATTTCCGTTGTTGATTTTTAGTTACAAATGGATTGGTATTGTTGAAAGTATGATTTGAAATATTATATTGAATACTTGAAACTTAACGGTTTTGGTTAAGTAACATATTTAATGGTTTTTATTATAAATCTAAATATTTTTAAAAGTTTAGATTTATTGTATTTTTTTGAGATGTTACAAGTTGGTATCAGAGCATAGCTTGAGCGAATCAGACACATCTCGGTTTGTATGGAATATGAGCTAAATAGAATTAGAATGCCTGATTTATCCTAATGCACAACTCTTGTTTGAGTCCAACCGTTCTGGCATGGAATTCGATATTCGAATGACTATCTAGCTTCACATTTTGTATGACTGTGCATTGACGAGACGACACGTCAGGGCCAGAGGAGCTTCCTTGTGCATTAGAAAAACGAATGAATTCATTACACTAGGAAAGAATATAAATTGCTAGTGTAAAGAGTATATATAATACACACTGGCGGCAAGGAGCAAATTGGACCGTATGGATTAGATCTCGGAATGAACATGCATAGGTGAGAAAAATAGTAGTAGAGCTCCTACTATTTGAAGCACGTGATCCATGTTCGGGTCGGGAGAAGTCGCGGAAAGTCCAAGGAGTTGACATTGGTAATATTGCTATAATTATTTGTGTATTAATAAACTTTAGTAGTCGTAAGTTTTCCTATTCAATCGAGAAAGGTGATTACGGGATCTAATATGATGAGATCTGTTACTATACTGAGTACCAATGAGATACTTGAGATAATTGTGGTAGTGGTGGTGTATGAAATTGGGAATAACGATCATGTATAACAGTGAACGAGTATGTAGAGAGTAATATAATGATGTCACTTTGAATATGTGGTGATGAGTTATGTTTATACTAAACAAAATGGTGAATACGTGACTTGGAGCAGAGAGTTCGGGGATTTTCTCAGACAACACATCACTGAGTGACTAAATTGCTACTGATGTTTCGCAGACCTTACTAGAGGATTTGCCTTGTTTCATTAGGAAGATCGATGATAAGCTGATAAGTGGCTCTAATAGGTTAGTCATCAGGTTCGAGGAGCAGATTGTAGTTATGCATGCTACTAACAGTGGTTATGAGGCGACTCGGAGATAACCTAGATTGGAGACGCAGTTCGGAAATAAAAAGCGGGCTCAGAGCCTAAATCTACCGACAAATATCAAGAAGTGTGACGTTGTGGTGTCAAGAACCGGAGGTCAGAGGAACCACACCATCTTTGGTTAGGGTGGAAGGAGCCTCGTATCTGTTCACCGCAAGTCCAAATGTGACAGCTACGATTGGAAGGAACTTGCTCGCCAGGATTTCTCACTGGAGGTGGAGTTATGTCTTGGTTACATTAGGGCCACATGTGTGTTTAATGTTAGGGGAAGCACAAGTCCCAGTAACTACGCTTTGCAAGAAGTGGATGCGGGGCCTCAAGACATAGTTCTATGTGCTCCTCATGTTGTAGTTGTTATTATATTCTTGTTACATGCGTTTAGATAGGTATAGCCGACGTGGTATCAATTATAGTTTGTCAAGGACTGGGACGTTCCATGAGTAGTTCTACGTAGCCTTGGAAACTGTTAGTCGTCTGCCTTAGTGATTGTTGATGGAAAGACTGCCACTCATTTATATCTCATGCATCTAGGATCACCAGATTTATGATATTTTTCATATATTCCATTCTCTCGCGGTTAAGGTCGTCGATGATAGGACGGTGATGATTACCTAAGGTTACCAAGGTTGCATCTTAGAGGTCTTTGGAGAGAGGTTACCGATCAATTTATTTCGATAGCAATGCAGGGACTATGTGTAATAGTGGAAATAAATGGATGGGCACGTTGGTGTGTGGATTGTTAGTGTCACAAACAGGTATGATTTTGAACCCAAGTGGGGGGGGGGAACCATTGATTTAGGGTGCTGCCTTAGTCGGAGCACGACGATTAGTGTGGTCGTCGAGCTCAAAGTTACTCGTTGCATTACAATGCATAGTATTTAGCAATCAAGACTATGTATGGTGACAAAGAATAGAAGGTGGTCAAAGAGGATCAGGTCGTCAGAGAGTTTCATGTGTACCTTGGAGATTGTTGGGGATACCATTCGAGCTTTGGATGGGTTTCTGTATTTATTTGATTTTAGGTGTTGCATAGTAGAGCTTCATGAAGAATAAGGTCCACTTAGTTTTCTAAGACAATTGATCACTTCGAATTCGAATTGTATGGATCGTTTAACATAGATTGGAACTGAATCCATCTAGGGGTATCAACAGAAGTTCTTCGGATTCCAAGTGGGAGAGAGTTACCCATCATGATAAGAGTTCGAGGACTCCACAAACCTCGGCATGGTAGGGAAGACTCAGGATTCCCACTGTAGATTTTTTTAATTTCTAGTCTCTACCGTTGATGCGTACGGGAGAGAGAGAAGGCAGACAACCATTTGAGATGGATGATTTGGTTCAGGAATGGTGTATTGTTGCGTCTTGCTATGGATTCAAGAATGACACAAGATTCGATCGTTATAACGGGTGTAGCTTGTATTGGGTGAGTGCACGCTAGGCGTTTTGAGTCATCAACATCAAATCACATATTAGGTATTTGGTAAGCACCTGGTTTAGGATTGTGGTGAGAGTTCACTTTCCTTTTTCTTGTCTAATAAAGTCCTGGAGATTGAGCTGTGGGCTGAAAACATGATTGTATTGTCTAGGTTTCTAGAGTTCGATACTTTATTTGATTCTTAGCTTCTACTATGATGGGAAGTGGGATGATGGTTGATTCCTTGAGTCGGTGGAATGATGGTGTTATACCTATTGGATCCAAGGAGGTTTTGGTCGTGAACTAAATAGGCCCGACTGGGATGATAGCAGGACTGATGAGTTGAAATGAGCTGACGAAATGGAAATTGGAAACCCACAAGTTCGTGGAATGATGGTTACATACATACAGACCGATAATGTTTACTTATGATCTTACAATTTGTAGCTATGTATGCATGTTTAGACTAGTTAGTATGATTGTTCGGTAACTGATTAAAGGTGAATGGGGGGTACCATGGTGTGTGATTGGTATGTGGTACATGACTTGGGTGTGAAGACGAACAATGTAAGAGTGTGAGTTGAGCATATCGAGGGAAGAACGCTAGCTAGTATATAGGATATGTTTGGTTCATGTAGTTGAAAGTGTTGATTCGTCAATAAGACAACCAGGATGTTGGAGTTGTATGGATGTGTGTTAGAACCATCATATATGATGAGATGTTGAGGATGTGTGGATCAAGATATTATTTCATTTTGGAGTGATAGGGTTCCTTGTTAATGGATTAGTTGGTTTTGTGCCCGAAGGAGTAAGAATGATAGTCAACCTTAGAGGGTCGGTATCAAAAATTTCAGATCATAGATTTTAGATTTATGCGAGTTTTTGCAAGGAGTTGGGCTATGTTGCTAGACGTGGTCAAGAATTTATATGGTGAGATACTTCATTATCCTGTTAAAGTAAATGTAGTTGTTGATGCTCTTAGTCAGAAGTAGGTTGATGAGCCATTTCGGGAGTTATGCCTACAAATGACAACGTTTACTCCTTTGTTGGAGTTGTTTGAAAAAGGGTACATGAAGTGGCGTTTCAGGATGAGAACGCCAAATACCTGGGAGTTTCAGGGAAGATTCCAATTATCGGTCGGGACAGACGGGGGTTATTTGACATATTATGATCAAGTCTATGTTCCTATACTGGAGGTGACAAGAATACATCTACATTAATGTAACACCCCAAAAATCAGGACCAAAAAAATTCATTTGTAATTAAGTAACTTATAAAATAGTTAACTGAAAAACGTCATCAATATCATATATGTTGGGTTATGAGCATTCTAACACTCCTAAGTGTACATGCAACCCTAAATACCTTGGATCTATGTTTTCTCTATTATACATACAATTATGAACATCCAAGGTATTATCCTAATCTAGCATACAAAATAATAAATATAACAAGATAGAATACATACCTCTTTGATGTAGAATGTCTTCATGAAGCTTGAGTGCCTAGTGCCCCAAGTGTGACACCCCAAATGGTTCACACAACACCAAATACACTTGGAATAACTTGAGAGAAACTTGAACACTCCTTGAAATCGTCTAGCCCTCACACTCACACATTAGTGCACGATTTCTTGAGCCATGGGATTCTTTTATATGGTGGCTATTAGGGTTACACCATGTAACTCATAACTTTACCCATTCCTTATGCTCCATGGATTTTAACCTCCATGGAGTATCCATGGGTCACCCCATGGACTTAGTCCAACATAAGGAATCTTGGATCACAAGCCCACATATATAAGAATAAATGATTTACACAATCAACCCATATATTTAATTAGTCTCCTTTTGATCACTTAATTAATTCCAAATTAATTCTTGATCAATACTAATTAAATAACCTTATTAATATATTAGAACTTATAATATATTAACCAACCTTAAGTGTTATTTCTCTCATTATAGTCTATCCAAATGCATGATGCCATGCAACCCAAATGGACCATGCCGGGTCGGGTCAAGTCTTACCAATTATAGTTATGGACTTAGACATTAATCCAACAATATCAACCCATAATCTCACAAGTCAAATATCATAAACATGTCGTGGAATAATAATAATGTCAGAGTACAATCCCATGGATCTCAAAATGCGGAATCATATGTGTGTGTGATGCGCTGCTACCATGCCAGCTCCTTCCCCTTCGACGAAGAGGTACCTGAAACCAAAACTGAAAACCATAAGCACAAAGCTTAGTGAGTTCCCCCATCACACCACATACCATACAATAACATATCAAGCCAGGCATATCTAGGTGTCGGCCTGCCCTTCGGTCTATCTCAATCGGATAACTGCCGAGCATATTTGGGTGCTAGCCTCCCTTTCGGTCTATTTCAACCAGATAACTACCTATCATATA
Organism: Lactuca virosa; assembly: GCF_052849685.1. Classification (NCBI taxonomy): domain Eukaryota; kingdom Viridiplantae; phylum Streptophyta; class Magnoliopsida; order Asterales; family Asteraceae; genus Lactuca; species Lactuca virosa. Next base: position 160,790,483 of record NC_136426.1, on the reverse strand, counting down.
TGGGTGCTGGCCTCCTCTTCGGTCTATTTCAACTGGATATCGGGGACTATTTCACCCCTACCACCACCACATAGAATCATAACATACCGGACAATTATCACACAGACAATCATCTAACTACAAGCCTCTACTAGTGGGTTGGCATTGTGGCCATAGACCCACTTCTACTGGAAGGTAACTCACCTCAATGTCGTGAAGTGTCTGAACTGTCCTCGCTACCGAAATCAAATCCTCTCAATTCCCACACGTAACAACTTTCCTTAATTTACCATTACATACTCTTATACCCTACAAGGGTTACTCACATCAAATTCAAAGTCAAGGTCAACACCTTGGTTAAAGTCAACTCTAGGTCAAAGTCAACTCTGGGTCAAAGTCAATGTCTAGTTGACTCAACTCGTCGAGTCCCCGAATCCTTAAAGCACTAAGACCTCTATCCTATTCGCCGAGTCTTGCACACACTCGTCGAGCTCTACTTCATAAAAAGTCGGGACCTTCATCAACTGACCCGACGAGTTCATCCTTGAACTCGTCGAGTCCTTCTTCATGCAAGAAGGCCCCTTTTGCCCAGGACTCACCGAGTTACTTATGAACTCGTCGAGTACGCCTTCATGCGGTTGGGACTTGCCTTGAACTCGTCGATTTCTGCTCTTGAACTCGTCGAGTTCCATGATTTCCAGACCCAGATTCACATTTATCTTGTTGAGTCCTCTTTTAGTACTCAACCAGTTCGATCAAAGCAGAAAAGGGTTGGGGAACCATACCCCGACTTGTCCAGTCCCATGAACGAATCGCCGAGTCCTCAAAAGTCCATGTCCATACAGTTGATTTCAGTCGGGTTTAACACATCCAAAACATAGATCTAGCCTCCTAGGGTCCATAATACACGTAAAGTTACAAACTTGACGTTCATGCATGGGGTATTTGGCTCAAAAGGCCCTAAAATGGAGTCTACAAGATGCATGGGGCTCCTATGGCAATAAAGTTGGCACCTTTATGCCATAGGAACCCTCAATGGTTCCAGATCTGAATTCATACCCCCATATAACCATAAAATCCTGAATATGGCACTTCTAGGGCTTAGAAAAGGTAGAAATGAAACCTAACTAGAGATCTAAGAGATGGATGGTCAAGGTTTCAGCTTTATACCTCAAATGAGTTTGAAATGAGCCAAAACCTCTGGATCTTCTTGCTTCCTCTTGATCTCTCAATTTTCATTCTTCTTCTCAAACTTCAAATACACACAAAAAGGCACCACAAAGCTCAAGAACACTTCAATAATTGATTAGCGTTTTGAGTTAGGGCTTCTCTGGACTGGGAGGGACGATGGAGGCTGGGTTGGGAAAAGATAAAGTGTTTAAATAGGGTGCAAACCCTAAATATTAGGGTTTCATCCAGACAGTTCTACTCGCCGATTCGGGCTCTCCGACTCGTCGAGTAGGTTATTTAAAACCCGCGTCCAAGAGTCTAGTCTACTCGACGAGTTGGGCCTCCAACTCGCCGAGTCCCAGTGTAAAAACATGCAATTAATTAAATTTAAATACATACCGGGAACCGGGTGTTAGAACTCTCCCCTACTTATTTCAGAATTTGTCCTCGAAGTGTGTTGCTGCATCCGGAAAAAGCTCAGGGTAGTGCTCTCTCATCTCGTTCTCCGGCTCCCACGTCCATTCTGAGCCCTTGCGGTGCTGCCATTGCACCTTCACCAGCTCGACTCTCTTGTTCCTCAAATTCTTTGACTTCCTGTCGAGGATAGCCACTGGTCGCTCGATGTAGTTCAGGCTGTCATCCACCTGAATGTCCTCTAGTGGTACCACCGCTGAGTCGTCTACTAGACACTTCCGTAGCTGAGAGACGTGAAAGGTGCTGTGAATCTGACTAAGATCGGTTGGCAAATCCAGCCTGTACGCCACCTTTCCTACCCGGGCTGCAACCCTGAAAGGACCGATGTATCTGGGGCCCAATTTGCCCCGCTTCCCAAACCGGATGACACCTTTCCAAGGTGACACCTTTAGGAGGACCATATCCCTGACCTGGAACTCCGGTTCTGAACGGCGCTTGTCGGCATAACTTTTCTGCCGACTCTGAGCAGTCTGAAGCCTGCTCCTGACCTGCTGGATCCTCTCCGTCGTCTTGAGTAACACTTAGGTACTCCCCATGACTCTCTTCCTAACCTCACCCCAGCATATCGGGGTCCTACATTTCCTCCCGTACAACATCTTGAAGGGAGGACGATCGATACTCGCGTGGTAGCTGTTGTTGTAGGACAACTCAACCAATGGGAGATAGGTATCCCAGCTACCACCGAAATGCAAGACACATGCTCGTAGCATATCCTCCAAGTTCTGGATGGTCCACTCGCTCTGACCATCCGTCTGCGGGTGAAACTTGGGGCTATAGTGCAGACGAGTACCCAACTCGTCGTGAAATTTCTTCCAGAATCTGGAAGTGAACCGCACGTCTTTTTCTGAAATCATGGAGATTGGCACTCCGTGCCGAGCTACCACCTCTCGGATGTAGATATCGTCCAGCTTCTCGGCCGAGATGCTCTCCTGGATCGGTATGAAATGGGCACTCTTGGTCAACCGATCTATGATGACCCATATGGTGTCCACTCCCCATGCGGTCCTGGGAAGCTTGGTGATGAAATCAATAGTAATATCTTCCCATTTCCACATGGGGATGTCTAACGGTTGTGTCTTGCCGTGAGGCCGCTGGTGCTCCGCCTTGACCTTTCTGCAGGTCAAGCACCTCTCAACATACCAGGCTACATCCCGCTTCATGCAGGACCGCCAGTAATCAGGACGAGATCTCTGTACATCTTCGTCGCCCCGGGATGAATAGAACCTTGGATTTGTGCGCCTCCTCCATCAACATCTGGCGCACACCTCCATGATACGGGACCCACACCCTATGGTGTGGTGTTAAAAACCCACGGCTATCATAGTTGAAGGAGGAAACCTGCCCCACAATACGCTCCCCCTTCCGATGTTCCTCCTTCATAGCCTCCTGCTGGGCCTCTCGGATATGCTCCAATAGTAGGGTCACTACTTCCATCCGTAGGCAGATATCTATAATCGGGGCAGCCTTGCGGCTAAGAGCATCGGCCACAACATTGGCCTTCCTCGGGTGGTAGAGGATCTCACAATCGTAATCCTTCACCACATCTAGCCACTGACGTTGCCTCATGTTTAGATTCGGCTGGTCCATAAGGTAACTCAAACTCTTGTGGTCCGTGTAAATGGTACATCAGACCCCATAGAGGTAGTGTCGCCAAATCTTGAGGGCGAAGACAACCACCCCTAACTCCAAATCGTGCATCGGGTAGTTCGCATCGTGAGGCTTCAGGTGCCTCGAGGCGTAGGCGATGACATGCCCTCTCTACATCAATACTACGCCCAGACCCGAATGTAACGCCCGTGTTTCTAGGCTAGGCATTAATGATGATGTAATAGTCTAGGTTAACCTTTGTAACCCGTTTTGAAATAATAAAAGAAAGTATTATTTGAGTATTATGTGTTTTATGCTTAATTGTTGTGATTTGATAAATTAAAGATAAAAAAAATAAGCATTAAAATAAATATTTAGATAAACCCAATATCTATGAAGGAAGTTGTAGTGGTCGTGACAAGGATTCCGGATATATAAAGAATACCGAAATCCGAGTTATAACGAAGAAGTTATGACCTATCGAAGTTTCGCGACAGAACCGGTACGCCACTGCGTGACGTAAATAGTGAATTTACGATAGAACGATTTTTGGCCTTAGTGATCTAAACGAAATTCGTAGAGTTCGTTAAACCGAGAGCGTGCATAAAAAGAACGCCCAAATCTGACTTCGTATGAGGAAGTTATGATTTTTCTAAGTTTCGACTTAGCAGTACGCCGCCCAAAACTTGAAATTTAGATCGAGTGATTTTTAGCCGAAATAATCTAAACGAGAATCGAAGAACTCGTCGATATTAGTGCAACGTAGAAAGACAGACGAAAACGGACGTCAGATGAAGAAGTTATGAATTTTTAATGGACTTTTCCTGTCCCGGCCTGTTAAAAATTTAACTTTAAAAAATAAAGTCAAAATTAGCCGACGGAGTCTAAATGAAAGTTTTAGATCATAGTCTCACCTACGCGTGGATATAAAGAACATCAAAAATGGAGCTCGTATGCAAAAGATACAAATTTTAGAAGTTTGGAAATTCGGAGTACGCCCAGCGTACAGGAGTACGCCCAGCATACTCGTGTCCATGGTCTGAGTTGGGCCACCTAACCTACTCCATCGCATGCGACACGTATCATACGGACTCGACACGTCTGATGCCACGCATCAGGGTACGCCCAGCGTACTAAGCTGTACACCCAGCGTAATGGCTAATAGAGCAGTACGCCCAGCGTACTTGAAGATTACGCCCATCGTAATTCAGGTTTCAACCCCTATAAATAGAAATGTAAGGACCTGAAAATGGATCTTTACCAATGATCAAGCAATCACACAATCAAATAGAATAAGAAACAATGTAGAAACAGAATTGAAACAAGCTTGCACACGCTTATATTGCATAAAACGTCAGGTACAACTTGCTCTGTATGACCGTGAACTATTGTGGCATCAACAACCATTAAAGACCTACACAACCCCTATATATAGTGGACTTGGGCCGGACACTGGGTTTACGGCCGTAAACTCACTACTTGGCCGTAAACTAACAAACAACCTACCAAAACTGCATAAAGACTCAAAAGAACTTATTACAATGAAAGCCTAGACCAAACCACTAACTAGACCCTTCAATCTCCCCCTTGTTTTGGTGCTAGCTTGAGCTCAGTCTTTTTCGACCACCAGCACATCCGATTTCCCCATTGCTCCGTTCCATATCCGTTTGTCAATGATCTCCACAACCATAGCTGTAAACTCTTTGGCAGCTGGCTCAAAGATGTCTTCTGCAACTTTAATCTGATGATGGCTCAGCTGATGAATATCCCACTTTCCAAACTGAAGCAGGTCTCTTTTGTCGTACAGGCGGATGCATCCCTTCTCAAGCTTGATGACAGCAGATGTAGTGGTTTCATCAAACACCCAGTACTCCATGGTTCGTAGAGATACATCTGGATGATCCTGAAGGATAGGACTCTGCTTCACGTGTTTGGTAGCTGGCCACATTACAGCTCGAAGAGGTTGATTGGTTTTAGGATCAATTACACTTGGGTATATCTTAATGATTGACTCTGCAGTCTTCATGGAAGGAAAACCCTTGAGTACTTGATCCTCCAAGAAATGCTTAAACTGTGTAGCCTGGGGATTTTGAGAGGGATTGGCAAAAGGAGCCCTTGACAACTCTGAAAGATCAACCCTGGTCCAGGAGTTGAAGTCATGAGCATCTTTATATAGTTCAGTGGTTCCACTCTTACGTCTCACGAGCCACATGTTTAATGTGTCGTGAAATCCCCATGAAATAATCCCTGACCTATCACCATAGATATCTTTAAAACGATTCTCTCCAAGATCTGTAAAGGTGATGGTGGGCTGATCCGCAGGAGCATTCTGATCTGAGCTCCTCTTAAACAAGTATTGACCCTTCTCAGTAGATTTAGCCAGTTTGGCACGTTTCAAGGCCACAACACTAGGAGCTTGAGATGGCTCTTCTTCAAACCTATCAACAATACGTGATGTTGGAGCAGATGTCACAATGGGAAGAGCCTGGATGTGCAGATTGATCCTTGACTCATCAGCGGATGTCTTGAACTTGTCACCAAGTTCCTCTTCTAACTTCTTATTCAAATCAAATTAACTTGAAGTGAGAAGATTAAAGTGCTTTTGTAAGTCAGAAATCTGCTGGGTCTTCAAATCTTTATCCTCTTGAAGATCAGAAACTTGAATCTTTAGATTTACATTCTCGCTCAAAAGATCATTAACTTGAATACTGAGCTCTATGTTCTTTTGATCAAGTACATTTACTCTCTTTTGAAGTTCATCAATGACCGAATCATCTTCTCCTAAATGACCTTCTCTAAAAGAAATTCCTTTAGCTCTAGAAGAAGGTATTGAAGTTTGTTCCTGAGCTAGATGCATGGCTAGCCGCACAGAGGCATCATCAAGATCTGCCCTAGGAGAAGAAAATCCTGCTTGAGCAGAGGAACCACCAACCTCAAAGGTGGTGCTAGGACCTTCACTAAAAGGTTATGTTGAGACGATGGCAGGGGTAGTTGTTGGTGTAATTGGCAGGCCTTGAGATAAGTCAGAATCCAGAAGCCCATGTCTAGGATCACGTCTTCTTCTTTTTGATGGAGGTTGTAAGGTCTGGATTGTTGCATCATCACTCTGAAGTGGTTCAGTTGTAGGTGAAACAACATCAAGGGGAGGAATCCCTGACACTGTCACCGTGGGAGTTGTTGTATCAACCACTTGATCGGTAGTAACAGGTGTTGACTCGAGAACGTCATCAGAGTCCCTTATCTCCGTTGCTGGATGAGCAACATCACCGATATTTTCAAGTAGTGTGTTGAGATTGACATTTGACAAAAAGTCTTCATTACTTCCAAAGTTAGTCGGAATCTCATCTTTATCAAAGCCTGTAAGATCAAGGTCTTCATATAGATCAGTCTCAGTCGCATTCTTAGAAGACCCTTCATTGTAGTCACTTTCGACTTGGACTGATTGCAGGTCATGCTCCTCAGCTACAGAAACATTGGGAGCAACTGTCTCTTCCTTTTCTTGATCTGACACCGTGATCACATCCTCTTCTGAAATAACTTTTTCTGATGAAGTAGGCTCAGAGGATATTTTGTCAGAGGATCCATAAGACTCGGATGCCTCATTTGGCTCAGCAAATCTTCCAAATTTTACAAGTGGATACAGTCCTTTAAAGATGACTTTTCCCTTGCGATTTTGCTTGATGAGCCCAACAGTGTGGGGACCTAAGGACTTCATGTCAAGTGTATCTCCCTCCTTGACCATATCAGGAAATTGTATGTTGATGAATAATTGAATGAACCTGGGATACATCAATAAGGTATCCCGGGTGATGGCATTGATGTTAACCACGAACTCGTCCAGGATAAACCTCAAAAAGTTGAAGCCAATCCCCGCAGCAAGAGAAACGATGGCTCTAGTGTTTCTCAAAGATATTTCATCCGCACCAGACCTCCTGCCTGAGATGCAGCTCACGAACACATGAGCTAAGAATCTCCAATAAGGTGCCAGAAGCTTCTTCACTGTAGGAGGAGAGTCGCCTTCGTACCCCATCTTTTTCAGAATCTTCTGAGCGTCTTCAATTCCGATCTCAGTGGGAAAACTAGGTAAGTCATTGATCAACAACGTTTCTCTAATGAACTGCTCAGTGATCACAATCTTGCATCCCTTAACGATTGCATCCACAGTCACTGCTCCATCGTCATCTCGTTTCATCTTGGAAGTCTGCCAGAACTCCCTTATGATGTTTTGATAGACCACAATGTTCATGGTGATGGCGGAGGCCAGGCAGCATTCTCTCAGACCATGAATCATCGGCCTGAATTCTCCATGTGCAACTGGAGGATCTGCCAGTACAATCGCCAAGTTGTGCATGTCTGCGAACTTTAAGCTTGCCATTTGATCTGCACTAAAACATACTAAGTAAGAAAAGAAAGATATTTGAGCAAATAATATTTCAATTGATTTAAATTTAGCCCAAAAATTAATTATTTTGTCCAAAATTTGAGTTCAAGGTCAACCAGGAGTTTACGGTCAACCTGGAGTTTACGACCGTAAACCCGTGGTCGTAAGCTCAGGGCCGCAAACGGAGTTTACGGCTGTAAGCTCCTTGGCCGTAAGCTTGGGCCGTAAACTCCGACAGACCTATTTTCGTCGATTTTAGGCTCAAAACTCAACGGTTTCGTGAAACAACTACATATCCATGGTCGGAATCGTACTACCTTTGAGATGATCGGAGCAATTTCACAGAAAAAACGAAAAAAAAATTCAAAGATGAGAGAGAAAGGGAGAGAATTTGCGGCCGGAAGCTGAAAAGTGAAGAATGAGAGAGTTTCCCGCTGTAAACTCTCTTATATACCCTTGGCTATTTACCTGTTGTCCACACAGTATAAGGCACAGTCCAATATTTCAAATAATTTTCAAAAATAAAACTTTTGAGGATTTAAAAATTAAAAATAACATTAAAATTAAAAAAATTTCGAAAATTTAAAATTAAAAAAAAACTTTGTCAACTTTAAACAATATAATAAAAATTAAAATTAAGATTAAAAAATTAACATAGACAAAAATAAAAATAAAAATAAAAATAAAAATAAACTAAAATAAAATAAAATTAAAATAAAATAATTTCCAAAATTTAAAATTTAAAATTTTGATAATTACAAAATAAAATTAAAATGAAACAAAAATTAAAATAAAATAAAATAAAAATTAAATAGACTAAACTTGTCTAAACAAACACCGAGTATAAATTTGTGACTTAGGGATCAAAGTTGTTAGACAGCCTTGGTCTACTTATCGGTACCTTTACCTTCATGTCTATGTCTGATCGATCGCCGGTATTGTGGTCCACTTAAACACGAAAAATTGTGATAAAATTTGGACAAGCTAATAAAGACAAGACCCTTTTGATTCTAAATTCTTAAATAAATTTCCTAGAGACCATTTATCTGACGACGACCAGGGATATTGTTGTCCACCTAAATTGAGCAACGAGATCTACAGACAATCTGTAAGTGTTCAATTTTAATTGTACTAGAACATGTTTCCCGCTTCCTGATATGATCCAGTAATCAAGAACTTCCAGAATACTCCTTACATCGGGTGAGCAGACAATTATTAAGATAGAAGATAGATTTAGAATGCATATGCTATACACCCAGGTCGGATCTCTTCCAATCACGCAGAGGATGAAACATATGACTAACTGAAGTTTTAGAGGGATTGAGAAAAAGAATGATGCATATACTGTGTACCAGGTCGGATTGTAAGTCACGCAAAGGAGACAGTATATGGCTAACAGATAGAAAGAATTGCATAGAGAGAAGATGCAGAGAGATAGAATTGCATATGTTACAGTCCAGGTCGGATCTTTCAATCACGCAGAGGAGGCAACATATGACTAACAGACAGAAAGAAAGAAAATAACCTTCTACAGACCTAATTTATCGGAATTCCCCAGTCACCCCATCAATACCGGAATTAAGGACAAAATCTGCATATCGAGGAAAAGTTAATCCACAGTTCTAGATACGGGTTCTTTTAATGTGACCAGTAGACTCCCATGTATATCTCCCTGCTCAACCTATCCGAGCGTCGTATTGTCAGGCTAAACGGATCTAACTAGTTCAAGATTTGTCAAGTCCTTGAATTCCTTAAGTTCAAATCTTCCTAGTCAAGTCCATTTAGAATCTTTCGTGCCTACCAGCGCATCGAACACAGAGTGTAGACAATTTAATTTTGGTACGTTACGCAGATTCAGATTGCCTGTTATCACTTGATAATATCACTTCCCAACACATCACTTACAAACAAGACTATCAGCAACATATTTTTGATTTTCTGATTTTTTTTATTGTTTTTGGATTTTTTTGAAAATTTTCAATTTTTTATTGGTTTTTGTTTATTTCTCCCCTTAAATTTGTGCATGGGTGAGAATGAAATCACTAAAATGCGCAAATTTAAACTAATCTAACCAAAAATAAAATAAAATAGAAGATAAGAATTAAGAAAAAAAAATAAAAAAAAACTTAAAATAAGTAAAAAGGTAAAAAATAAAATTAATCCTCAAAACGAATCATTTTCAAAAATCCCACAAGCACATCGAATCGAGCTTTGTTAAAAGGCTTGGTGAACAGATCCACCACATTATTAGCAGTGGGAACCTGTTCCAACCGGATGAGTGAACATTCATAACAGTCTCTGATAAAATGAATTTTGATATCAATGTGCTTGGTTTTGGAATGTTGGATAGGATTTTTAGCAATTTGAATCGTAGCCTCATTATCACAGTAAATAGGGGTTTCTAGATAATTCAAACCGTAATCCAACAGCTGATGTTGGATCCAGATAACTTGAGAGCAAGAAGCAGATGCAACAACGTATTCCGCTTCAGCTGTTGAGGTTGAGACGGTGTGTTGCTTCTTGCACTGCCACGACACCAGCCTATCTCAAAGATATTGACACCCTCCTGAAGTAGATTTCCTGTCAAGCTCACAGCCTCCATAATTACTGTCAGCAAAAGCATATAAATCAAATTCGGAATTTTTCGGATACCAAAGACCCAATTTTGGGCTACCTTTGATATACCGAAAAATTCTTTTGACAGCAATAATGTAAGTCCCCAAATCTGCTTGTGTATCAATCAGATCCGTTTGATGGTGCGGAATCCCAATCAAACGGATGATGTCAGATCAAATAGAAGAGAAGGAGAAGAAGAATAATATGAATCTCAATGTATTAATGAATAGAATGATGATCCTTTACATGAGATTCACACACACTTACACACACTCTCTTTTCTCTCTCTCTAGAACACCTTCAAATGCACATACTTAAGCTCCTCAAGTGTTCATCAATCTATTCCTCACACCCCTCACCCCTATATATATACATGAGAAACATGGGCCGAATGGGTTTACGGTCGTAAATGGGTTTACGGTCGTAAATGGGTTTACGGCCGTAAACACCCATTGGGCCGTAAACAGGGTTTACGGCCGTAAACCTGTTTACGGCCGTAAACACCTCCCTGGCCGTAAACCTGACCGTAAACTCATAAAATATTACAGAAAATTACAATCAACTAGAAAAGCAAAGTATAAACCAATATTTTGACCCAACAATCTCCCCCTTGGTTTGTAGCTTTCTTTTCTTAATTGACCCAACAAGCTCCCCCTAAAAAGTAGCTGGCTTTTCTTGTCAATCTTCATCGAGAGCTTGGCTTCAACATTTATCTTCAATGAATAACTTCATCTTGAGCACTTGGGCTTTTCTTCAGAATTTGGCTTTGAACGCACATTGGGTGAGGAGGCTTCTTGTAGAGATTCTTAAAAGATAGCGCTTTTAGCTTGAGAATCTTCAGAGAGAACATCAGAGAGAACTAATCTTCTGGATCACTTTAGCAGGTTCATAGATAGCAGCAGATTGATTGAAGAGGCTTCAATGCAATCCGTCACATAATCTTCAATTCCAGCTTCAACTTGCTTCTGGGGTTGAACGATTGAATGTCGAAAGAATAATCTTCATTTCTTGCTCCTTCGAATGAGAATTCTTCGATGATCACGGATGAATCCTTGGCTCAGAAATCTTTAACACAAACTCCATGAGTTTCATCTTCACCTGAATTCACTTTTCAAGACAAAACAAAACTAAAAGAAAACTTAGCACACAGTATTTTTGGATTTTTCATATTTTCTGAAAGAAATAAAACAAAAATGACACAAACCCATTAGGCCGTAAACAGGGTTTACGGCCGTAAACCTGTTTACGGCCGTAAACACCTCCCTGGCCGTAAACTCATAAAATATTACAGAAAATTACAATCAACTAGAAAAGCAAAGTATAAACCAATATTTTGACCCAACAAATAAGATGTGAAAATTTAGGATTAGCCTGATAACGTGCGCATTGACAAACTGCAAACATTATGTCTGGACGGCTTGCAGTAAGATACATCAACGATCCGATCATCGATCTGTAGTGTGTCTGATCTACGGATTCGCCATCAGCATCTGGAGTCAGCAGAGGTCTTTCGGCCATCGGCGTCGATGCAGGTTTAGCGTCTTGAAACCCGAACTTCTCAAGAATATCCTCCACATACTTGGCTTGATGTAGCAGTATTCCGGTTGAATTTTGTTTGACCTGAAGCCCCAGGAACATGGTCATTTCTCCCAACGAACTCATTTCAAACCACTTCTTCATGACGCCTTCAAACTCTTTGCATAGCTGCGGACTGGTAGACCCGAAGATAATGTCGTCAACGTAGATTTGAACCAGAATCTGATCATTACCAACATGCTTGATAAACAAAGTTTGATCGATAGTGCCACGAGAGTATCCATGCTCAAGCAAGTGCTTTGTGAGAGTTGCATACCATGCTCGAGGAGCGTGATGCAACCCATACAATGCCTTGTCCAACTTGTAGACATGATTAGGAAACTTCAAGTTAACGAACCCAGTGGGCTGATCAACGTAGATTTCTTCCTTCACCTTGCCATATAGGAAGGCTGTCTTGACGTCCATTTGATAAACCGTGAAGTTCATGTAGGAAGCATATGCAAGGAAGATACGAATAGCCTCCAAGCATGCTACTGGAGCATAAACCTCAGTATAATCAAGACCCTCGACTTGTCGAAACCCGCGAACCACCAATCTTGCTTTATTTCGCACTATAACCCCTGAATCATCCTGCTTGTTTCGATAGACCCAGCGTGTGTCAAGAGACTTTTTTCCCTTTGGTAGCTCAACCAATTTCCAAACCCCGAGCTTTTCAAACTGATTCAGCTCTTCATGCATAGCATCTACCCAGCTGGGCTCATTCAGAGCCATTTCAACATTCTTGGGCTGTATTTGAGAGATAAAGCAAGAATAGAGACATGTATTGACATCTCCACTCTGACTTCTGGTTTGAACTCCATCGCCCAGCTGACCAATGATGTTCTCGATCGGATGATCGCGTTGAATTCTTGAGGGTATTTCCTGGCTGATATCATTATGTGAGACGGGAAGATTGTGAATATTGACACCTCCTTCATTTGCTGATTGTTCTACACCAGATGACTCTGCTACGAACTCATCAGAAATGTCTTCAGGAAAGAGTAGTTCCATAAAAGTTGAAGTGACAGCGGAAGCATCTCTAGACATGAACTCTCTTTCAACAGGAGTAAGAGGTGTAGCATCAGCATCAGGAGTATCATTTTGAACTGGAGATTTTGTACTATCAGTTGGTACAGATGACTCCCCCTCAGGTGAAGCAGAGGACTCCCCCTCAGATGGTGATGAGGATACCGTTGGGGGTCTGTAGACAACTTCTTCGTCTTCGTCTTCGATAACATTCTTCAAACCAGAGGAAGACCCAGATGAACTATCCGAAGACACATTTATAGACTTGAAAAGCGATGTGTAATCAAATAACCAATCCGGACCCACTCGAGCATCCGTTTCATTCTCCTCCAACCAGCGCACATCATAGGATTCCACAATCTGCTTCGTCTTCTTATTGTAGACCCTATATGCGGTGCGTGCAGCATACCCTACGAAGTAACAATCATCGGCTTTGGCATTAAACTTTGGGTTGGACTCTAGGTGAAGAAGGGTGCAAGGGCAGCCAAATACACAGAAATGACTGACTGATGGCTTGTGACCATATAGAATCTCATACGGTGTCTTCATCTGAGCTTTGTTGATCAACACACGATTCTGAACGTAGCAAGCAGTGTTAATCGCCTCAGCCCAAAAGAAAACGGGTAACTTGGAGTCACGCAGCATCGTCCTTGCAGTGTCTTTTAATGTTCTATTTCTCTTTTCAGCAACACCATTTTGTTGAGGTGTGTGAGCGGAGCTGTATTGACGCATAATCCCTTTTTCTGTGCAAAAATGATCAAGAACAGAATTCTTGAACTCTGTTCCGTTGTCGGTACGAAGCGCCTTCACCCGATTATTGGTTTGGTTCTCAATCAACACTATGAACTTCTTTATCAAATTTGCAACCCCAGCTTTGTTGGATAAGAAGAAAACCCACGTAAAACGAGAGAAATCATCAATCACAACCAGACAGTACGAACTTCTGTTGATGCTTAGGACGTTGACTGGACCGAACAAGTCCATATGTAATAATTGGAGCACCTGATTGATTGAGTTAACCTGTTTTGGCAGGTGTGTTTTCTATGATGTTTACCCTGGGCACATGACACACACTTCTCAAACGTTATAAAATCTCTGACAGGTAAACCACGGACCATCTCATTCTTTGCAAGACGATTTAGGTTTTTGGCGTTAGCATGACCGAGTCTTCGGTGCCACAACATTGCATTTTGTTCTGAGACCTTTGAAAAGAGGCAAGTAACTTGTTCGGGAATGTTGCTATTCATATCAATAATGTAAGCATTTACATCCCTCTTAGATTTGAGAAGAATCCATTCTTCCGGGATGACAATTTCTGGCTTGAGAATCATACATTCCTTGTCAGTGAAATGTGTAGAATAGCCTTTGTCGCATATCTGAGACACACTCAACAAACTATGCTTTAACTCGGGAGCAAAGTTGACATTCTCGAAACTTAACACTCCATTTGTAACAGTTCCTCTCTGAGTGATCTTGCCACCTTCTCCACCCGCAAAGGAAACGTATCCCCCATTAAAAGATTGAATGTTGTTCAGTTGGGAGATGTCTCCAGTCATATGCCGGGAGCAGCCGCTGTCGACGAAGCAAGGTCTGACGACATTCCTCCGCAACTGTCCCTGCAAAATGTGCGGGATCATTCAGATTTGGGAACCCAGGTCATCACTTTCCCGGGTTGACCCTTCACTTTTTCAGATTTATCATTATTTAGTAACTTTTCAGAGGATGCTGATGATGGATTGGAATTTATTTTGGGCATCCATTGGTAATTAGGTTTCCTAACAGTCACCGATGGTTTTGAAATAGGTTTCTTAACAGTTTGCATTGAGCACTTGGGTTTTCTACCAGAAGAGGTTGAAGACCCAGAGCTGCTCCTTGACGAAACCGATCTTGGCGGAGCCGTGTTCGGTTTTGGCAAACTGTTTGGGACCTTGTTATGAAAGACCTTTTTATTATTTTGAAAAACTGCCATTTTTCTACTACGATCATCCTTCCAATCATCATTCCGAGAACGAGCTCTAGAGGACTTTCTAGTTAAAGACCTTCCTCTAAATTAGTTCTCTCCTCTTTGTGATGTATAATGTACAAACATTCTATTAGGACAATTCCTAGCTATATGACCACCAATACCACAGTTGAAACAAATAGGTTTGTTATTGTTAAAACCTGTACTGCCTTTTTCAGATTTATTTTCCATACCGACACCCTTGCTTTTCTCACATGAACATGAACAAGAAGTAGGTTGTGAGATAAGTGAGGGTGTATCAGATGGAGTGACTTGTGGAAATTGTGAGTTTTTATTAATATCATTACAAACATCAATTTTATCAAACATCTCATCAAACACTTTAAAACCATTCAAACCAGTATCAGCAGGTGCAGAAAAATCACAAAAAACATTGTCACTTTCAACATCAGAAAAAATAAAGTCTTTATTTAAAACTAAAACTTCAGGTTCAGACTCAGTTTTATTATCAGAAACAGATCCTTCAACTTCGTGCTTTGACTGATTTAAGGATTGATCTGCAGGGGAAGTAGAAACGTTATTATTTTCAACATTAATAAATCCTCCTGAAACAAAACCTGTTGGTTTGCCATAAACCATGGATCGTTCGTTGACAATCTCCTCTTTAGTTAAAGGGTGATACTGATATGTGTGATTAAAAGGAGGAGGTACATTATCGTATCCCAAACCCTTTTTCTGGTTTTGTTTAAACTGCAGGCAATGGTCAATCATGTTGGCAACTACCTCGCTTGATACATCATATTTTTTAAAATCACAAGTTTGCAGTATCAAATTTATTCTTTAATGTATCAAGCTCAGCAATTAACTCAGCATTCTGTCTCTTGATATAATCATAGTTTTCACATTTATTACTGTAGTATTCCTGGAGTCTCCTAAAGTCCTTTATTTTTGTCTCTAATTGGGCCTTTAAGGGTTTTTGTCCTTTTCTAAGTTGATAGCCCTCATATCTAAGGTCCTCTACTTCTCTACGTAATGATTTTATTTCCTCACGAAGAATTTTAACATAATCAATACAAGCTTGAGAGCAAGAAGGCAAACTTACCTCATTTTTCTTCGGTTCAGAAGTAGAAGATACCATCATCGCAAACTGAAGATCCATCATCTTTTCTTCAGCTGCAACACTCTCCACGGAAGCTTCATCCTTAACTTGGGCCAAGTGAGCATTTTCAGGTTTTGAAATGTTCAGGGCCTGAATCTGGTCCTCCCAGTCAAATGACTGAGCAACCATAGCCTGATCACTGTTGACCTGAGCACCTCCCCGATTGTTTCTCACTGCAACCATTGTCCGGTCATTGTTTAATCTTCTATCCGGCTTCGGGCACTCACGATCAAAATGACCCGGCTCGTGACAGTTGAAACAGCGCAGCTTCCCTTTGCTGAACCCTACCTTTTTATCATCATTCATGCCCCAGTTGTTCTTCCCGGTCTTCTTGGCAAACTGCTTAGCCCTGAATACAGCCATGGCTATCTGCCATGTGATGTCCATCTCTTCCACATCTTCTGGATGAATCTGATCCAGATCAGCAAATGACAACTGAGGTGGAAGTTCTCCAGCAAGAAGGGCATTATAGCAGTTCACAAGTCCTGCAGCAAAAGCAAGATTTTCATCACACTCCTTTGTGTTTGAGGAAGAGGCCACAACTGGTACACTAGAGGAGGGAGCAGCTTGAGGAGTGACATGCAGCTGACTTTGCGAGTGAGGCGTGGATGACGCAGCAGCAATTGTTTGGATCTGAGGCTGCTGAACAGCAAATGCTTGACCTGAGGAAGGAATGACTGATGAAAGAGCATTGTGAGAGGAAATCCCAAGGTTTGCAGTCGAATACGAATTCACATGATTTATCTCCCGCTGTTTATCATCAATATCACAAGCCTTGATGATCACCATTATTTCAGCAAGAGTAAGACGATTTAGATCCTTGGTCTTCTTAATGACAGCTACATTCAAGTCCCATGACTTTGGAAGAGCATTGTAGCACCTGGTTCCTGGTATGTATGTTATTTAAGTATTGTGCATTTTTGGCCTTGCACTCGGCGAGTTGAAGGACCAACTCGCCGAGTAGAAGCAGGATGAGACGCGGGATTTAAGTGATGGACTCGTCGAGTCGGGTCCCGGACTCGACGAGTAGGCTCTGACTGGACAAAACCCTAATCTGAGGGTTTGCACCCTATTTAAACAACCTTATACAGCCTCCATCGCCCCTTTATGCTCCCAGAAACCCTATCGCTAACCCTAAGTGTTTTGGTGCAAGATCTAAGGCTTTTAAGTGATTTTTGTGGGTTTTGACCTCAAGGAAGGAGGAAGAGCATAGAAGGATCAAGAGGAGACTGAAGGATTCGAGTTTGGTTCATCAATTGCAGTCTTTGAAAGGTATAAAGTCTGTACCTTGCTTGCTTGTTTGTTAGATCCCTTTTTGGGGAAGATTTAGGGCTTTTTAAGCCATATGAGGTAGCCAACCATGATTGCAAACATGGTTGGGGGTCAAGACTTCGGATCTAAGTCTTGGGAGGGGTCACAAGGCAGATTTGGTTTGCTTTTGCACTCAAGGGAGGTCACATGCAACAAAAGAGCCATTTTAGAGCCCTTTGGCTCAAAAGTCCCATGCATGCACGTAAAGTTCGTAACTTTACGTGCTAGATCGAGCTTAGCGGCTTTGATCTATCATTTGGACAAGTGTTGTACATCAGAAATCGAGGATTTAGGGTGTGGACGTTATCGACTCAGCGAGTCCGTTCTTAGGACTCGACGAGTCCAAGGCTTTGCGTCCCATATCTGTTGAGGGTCAAAGAACTCAGTTGGGTGTTAGAAGGGTTGTAGCAGGACAGAAAGAGTGACCCAACGCATTGGACTGAGTTTTAGACCTGGAGTTCATGGGACTCGACGAGTGCTAGAACAGACTCAGCGAGTCCAAGGCAATCTTCTTATGTTTGAAGATGAACTCGACGAGTTGTTCATACAACTCGGCGAGTCAAGGTCAGGACTTGTTCATCAGTTGAAGGTGAACTCGACGAGTTGTTCATACGACTCGGCGAGTCGGATGAAGGTTCATTGATGTTCGTAAAGAAGGGGAGCTCGTCGAGTCATTGCCAAACTCGATGAGTCGAGTCGTGGATAAGGACGAGTAAAGGGAAGGGACTCGACGAGTTGACGGCCCAACTCGGCGAGTCGGGTCAACTGGAAGTTGACTTTGTCTTGGACTTGGTTGGGGGTAAAATAGTCATTTTACCCTAAGAGTAGATATCATATTCTAACTGAGTGTTTTGTGGGGATTGTAGCCGGAGGATTTTCGGAGCAGCAGCGGACAGAGGTTTCCCGCACAGATTATCAGCAGCTACTCGTACGAGGTGAGTTACCTTCCAGTAGGGGTGAGTCTAAGGCCACAATGTCGGCCCACCAAAGAGGGGTATTTAGAAGATGATTGTCTTTGTGATAATTATCTTGGTCTGGTTACGTGCTTTGGTCATGAGTTTTATCTGTATGATATGTTACGTGTATAATAGGGATTAGTTTCCCTGACAGCGGTCCTTAGGACCGAAGGGTAGGTCAGTACCCGGATATGCCTGACTGTATGTTTATATCTTGTTGTTGTATGCTAGTGGTAGGGGGTGGAATAGTCCCCAGTTACCGGTTGTAAGATACCGATGACAGTTACCGGTTGAAAGATATTGATGATGATTACCGGTTGAAAGATACCGACGATGATTACCGGTTGAAAGATACCGACGATGATTACCAGTTGAAAGATACTGATGTAGTTGTATGGTATGTGGTATGATGGGGGAACTCACTAAGCTTTGTGCTTACGGTTTCGGTTTTGGTTTCAGGTACCTCTTCGTCTAAGGGGAAGGAGTCGGCGGCGTAGCATCGCATCACACACGCACACACATGATTCCGCATCGGACTTTCTGGGATTGTACTATGATTTTCCTTATTTTTGATGTCATGGTTTGGGACACAACATTATGATTTTGTAATGTGTTGCTTTATTGACAGTGTTATGGTAAAATGTTTTAAAAATTATTAATTTAAAAATGAAATTTTCGGGCTTGAATTTTGGGATGTTACAAGTTGGTATTAGAGCCCTGGTTTGAGGGATTCGGACACACCCTCGGGAGTGTCTGGACTCAAACCGAGGGATTTAAAAGATTTTTACAAAGAAAATGGTTTTCTAAAATCTGAGTCAAAGGGTTTTGAGAAAGAACAAGGTGTGTGATGCGTGCGACCAGCCGAGCTCAAGTAAGTTTTCCCCAAGATACCCATACTTGTTATAATAAGTTATATGATATATGATTCTGAGAACTGCATGCTAGATTAGGGCTAAGGATCTAGGAGGATGCCTTGTATGCCTGATGTATATGATTCTGAGAACTGCATGCTAGAGTAGGGCCAAGGATCTAGGAAGGATTCGTTATATGCCGGTTGTGCGAGCTGTATGCTAGGACTGTTTAGTCAGCAGTAGGATAGCCTGATTAGGTTATGCCTGATACGGTTACTCGATGCACGAATGCTGCTTGCTTTGTGCTTAAGGGGTCCCGACTAACTTTAACTAACTAGTGAGCGGATATTTATCAGTACTCGCAAGCTAGTTAGGGAAGGGAAGTAGGAACTCCTAGTGCAGCTGATGGCGGAGAGTAGGTCAGAGAGTGCCCCAGGAAAGCCTGGGATGAGGCTAGATGGAAAGGGATATTGGGTAAGGGACCTGGTGAAGTCGAGACAGTCCTTGAGGAAAGTACGGATAGATGTGAAAGGCAGTATGGGCCCGTACTATTGGAAGCAGAGGATCCGTACTCGAATCAAGGAAGGTTGAGACAGAACCGGGAACCTTGGAGAGTGTGTTAGACCTCTCGAGAGTATGTATGATCCTGAAATTTATGCATGTATTTTCAGCATGGTGACCACGCGACATGGAGCAGGAGGTTCCGGATCAGGATCAGGATTGGGCTCGGGTGCAGGATCCGAGCAGGTCGATGACGGGCTGCGCGAGTTCATCGCGTCTGAGATCACGAGAGGCATTCTTGAGTCGACCCCTATCATTTTCGGGTCGATCAAGGAAGGGATTGTTGAGCTGATGGAGGATCGCCTCCGAGCATTCAGGAGTGATATGGCGTCTAGCCAGGCGGGTACGCGCACACTATCCTTCAAGGACTTCCGAGGGAGCGGTGCGCCGGATTTCCATGGGGCGAAGGACCCCATTGCTGCCAGACGATGGATTGCAGACATTGAGTCTGTACAGTTGACTAACTTCTGCCCCGAGGGGTCGAAGGTGAGGTATGCAGCAGGATGCTTGAGAGACAGGGCCAGAGATTGGTGGGAGTCGGTTGGTGACTCTCTGGGAGCCTCGGCTGTTGAGGCTATGACATGGCCGGATTTTGTGACCCGGTTCAGGGCTGAGTTCGCACCTGCGGTGGAGCTTCAGCAGTTGGCCAGGGAGTTCCTGGATATGAGGCAGACGACTGAGAGAGTGGCAGAGATCACCGCCAAGTTCCGGGAGAGGGCGTTATTGGTGCCCCAGTATACGGGAGATGAGGACATGAGGAGGACCCGCTACCATGACATGCTACGAGCTGACATTCGGGAGCATGTTAGTTTCTCAGCTTGCCCTACCCTGGATTCCATGATTGCCAAGGCTAGGGAGAGGGAGATTGATCTGGAGCACATCCGGAAGAGGAAGGCAGCGGAGGGGCTGACGACGGGGGCTTCGGGGAAGAAGCCCAAGGGATCTGATGGTAGGCCGAAAGGCCAGTCAGGGCGGGACCGCTGTGGGATATGCGGTCGGTCACACGAGGGAGCTTGTCGCACTGGGCCGGGTTCAGTCTGCTATAAGTGTCGCAAGGTTGGGCATTTTGGCAGAGATTGTACTGCCCCTACTCCTGCGATTCAGATATCAGACCTGATTTGCTTTCATTGCAATCAGAAGGGCCATAAAAAGGCCAATTGCCCTAGATTGACAGCAGCAGCGGCGCCGGCAGTGGCGCCGACTCCAGCGACAGCACGGGTTGTGGATGGCCGGAAGGCCAAGTTGGAGGCTCCAGTGGTTCGGAGCCGAGCATTTCAGCTGACAGCCGAGGAGGCACGCGCTGCACCCGATGTGCTGATGGGTATGATTTCTTATTTTCATGCTTTTATGTTATGTCGCTGTGATTTTGATATATTATGTACCTTGCTTAGGATCGTTCCATGTGAACGGTATCCCAGTTCAGGTGTTGTTTGATTCGGGTGCCACTCGATCGTTTGTCTCTCTTGCGCTTAGCAAGAAGTTTTCGGAGTCTTCGGGCATGTTGGATTGCCCTCTAGAGGTCGAAATTGCGGACGACCGGTCGGTACGAGCGTCAGAGGTCTACCGGTATTGTGTTTTGAGGCTGTTCGAGGAACGTTACCTGGTGGACTTGGTTCCCATACCTTTGCGGGGGAACAAGGTTATTATTGGTATGGATTGGCTGAGCCCCAATGGGGCAGTGATTGACTGTGCGCAGCAGTTAGTACGGATTAGGACCCCTAGTGGGGGAGAGCTGGTGGTTCAGGGCGAAAGGCCACAGCGAGGACCAGCTTTATGTTCGGCACCGAGGGCTAGGTGCTACCTCCAGCAGGGTTGCGCAGGTTATGTCGCCTATGTTATGGATACCCGGGAGGCGGGTAGGGCGACGGTGGGCGATGTGCCCGTGGTACGAGAGTTTGCGGACGTATTCCCCGAGGAGTTGCCTGGGATACCTCCGGAGTGACAGGTGGAGTTCAGGATCGACCTAGTCCCTGGTGCGGCTCCGATAGCCAAGGCACCGTATCGGTTGGCTCCTCCTGAAATGCAAGAGTTGTCTACACAGCTGCAGGAATTGTTAGACAAGGGATTCATTAGACCGAGTAGTTCTCCCTGGGGAGCCCCGATTCTGTTTGTGAAGAAGAAGGACGGGTCGCATCAGATGTGTATAGATTATCGGGAGCTGAATAAGGTAACGGTGAAGAACCGTTACCCACTCCCGAGGATTGATGACCTCTTTGACCAGCTACAGGGAGCGTCTTGGTTCTCCAAGATTGATTTGCGATCAGGGTATCATCAGATGAGGGTCAGAGAGGAGGATGTACAGAAGACTGCGTTCCGGACGCGCTATGGCCACTATGAGTTTGTGGTGATGCCTTTCGGGCTCACCAATGCTCCTGTCGCGTTCATGGACCTCATGAACCGCGTGTCTAGACCGATGTTAGACCGGTCTATGATAGTGTTTATTGATGACATCTTGGTTTACTCCAAGACGCAAGAGCAGTATGAGGAGCATCTGCGAGAGGTTCTGGAGACTTTGAGAAGGGAGAACTTGTATGCTAAGTTCTCCAAGTGTGAGTTCTGGTTACGCGAGGTGCAGTTTCTCGGGCACCTTGTCAACCAGAATGGGATATCGGTGGACCCGGCCAAGGTTGAGGCCGTGATGAGGTGGGAAGTTCTGAGGTCTCCATCTGAGATTCGGATCTTTCTGGGATTGGCAGGCTACTATCGGAGATTCATTCAGGATTTCTCCAAGATAACCGTACCCCTGACCAGGCTAACAAGGAAGGTCGTGGTCTTTCGTTGGGGGCCTGAGCAGCAGGCTGCATTCGAGACATTGAGGCAGAGATTATGCGAGGCGCCGATCTTAGCCCTGACAGAGGGCATGGAGGATTTCGTCGTGTACTGTTATGCGTCCATCTCGGGTTTGGGTGCAGTATTGATGCAGAGAGGGCATGTCATTGCTTACGCTTCGAGGCAGCTGAAGCCTCACGAGGCGAATTACCCGACGCATGATTTGGAGCTGGGGGCTGTTGTGTTCGCCCTCAAGATTTGGCGTCATTACCTCTATGGGGTCCGTTATACCATTTACACGGACCATAAAAGCCTGAGGTATCTCATGGACCAGCCAAATCTGAATATGAGGCAGCGTCGGTGGCTTGATGTGGTAAAGGATTATGATTGTGAGATCCTCTACCACCCGGGGAAGGCCAATGTGGTGGCCGACGCGCTTAGCCGCAAGGCAGCGCCGATCAGGAATATTTGTTTGAGGATGACAGGGGTGACTCCGCTGTTGGAGCGGATTCGGGAGGCCCAGCAGGAGTCCATGAAGGAGGAACATCGGAAGAGCGAGCGGATTGTGGGGCAGGTTTCCTCCTTCGATTATGATAGCCGAGGGCTGCTGACACTACACCGTAGGGTGTGGGTGTCGTACCACAGGGGTGTGCGCCATGTTCTGATGGAGGAGGCGCACAAATCTCGATTCTCCATTCATCCCGGGGCGACGAAGATGTATAGGGATCTTCGTCTGGACTATTGGTGGCCCTGCATGAAGCGGGGTGTAGCATGGTACGTGGAGCGATGCTTGACCTGCAGGAAGGTCAAGGCCGAGCACCAGAGGCCACACGGCAAGATGCAACCGTTGGATATCCCGCTGTGGAAATGGGAAGACATTACGATGGATTTTATCACAAAGCTCCCCAGGACCGCGCGGGGAGTGGATTCGATTTGGGTCATCGTCGATCGATTGACCAAGAGTGCCCATTTCATACCGATCCAGGAGAGCATTTCGGCCGAAAAGTTGGCCGACATCTATATCCGAGAGGTGGTAGCTCGGCACGGAGTGCCAGTTTCAGTGATTTCCGACAGGTATGTGCGGTTCACTTCCAGGTTTTGGAAGAAGTTTCATGACGAGCTGGGTACTCGTCTGCATTTTAGCACCGCATTTCACCCGCAGACGGATGGTCAGAGCGAGCGGACCATCCAGACGCTAGAGGATATGTTGCGGGCATGTGTTTTAGACTTCGGAGGTAGCTGGGATACCTACCTTCCGTTGGCGGAGTTCTCGTATAATAATAGTTATCATGCGAGCATTGACCGTCCTCCCTTCGAGATGTTATACGGGAGGAAGTGCAGGACCCCGATATGTTGGGGTGAGGTTGGCCAGAGGGTCATGGGAGCACCGAAGTGGTGCTGAAGATGACAGAGAGGATTCAGCAGGTTCGGAGCAGACTTCAGACTGCTCAGAGTCGGCAGAAAAGCTATGCCGACAAGCGCCGATCAGACCTGGAGTTCCAGGTCGGGGACATGGTTCTCCTGAAGGTGTCGCCATGGAAGGGCGTCATCCGATTCAGGAAATGGGGCAAGTTGGGCCCCAGGTACATTGGACCATTCAGGGTCTTAGCCCGGGTGGGCAAGGTGGCGTACAGGTTGGATCTGTCAGCCGAACTCAGCCAGATCCACAGCACTTTCCACGTCTCTCAGCTGCGGAAGTGCCTGGTGGACGACTCAGCAGTAGTACCCTTAGAGGACATTCAGGTCGATAACAGCCTGAATTACATTGAGCGACCTGTAGCAATCCTCGACCGGAAGTCGAAGGATCTGAGAAACAAGAGGGTGGAGCTCGTGAAGGTGCAATGGCAGCACCAGAAGGGCTCGGAATGGACCTGGGAGCCGATGGATGATATGATGGAGCATTACCCAGAGCTATTCCAGGATCGAGCAGCAGACTTCGAGGACGAAGTCTAAAATAAGTGGGGGAGATTTGTAGCACCTGGTTCCTGGTATGTATGTTATTTAAGTATTGTGCATTTTTGGCCTTGGACTCGGCAAGTTGATGGACCAACTCGCCGAGTAGAAGCAGGATGAGACGCGGGATTTAAGTGATGGACTCGTCGAGTCGGGTCCCGGACTCGACGAGTAGGCTCTGACTGGACAAAACCCTAATCTGAGGGTTTGCACCCTATTTAAACAACCTTATACATCCTCCATCGCCCCTTTATGCTCCCAGAAACCCTCCATAGCAAACCCTAAGTGTTTTGGTGTAAGATCTAAGGCTTTTGAGTGATTTTTGTGGGTTTTGACCTCAAGGAAGGAGGAAGAGGATAGAAGGATCAAGACGAGACTGAAGGATTTGAGTTTGGTTCATCATTTGCAGTCTTTGAAAGGTATAAAGTCTGTACCTTGCTTGCTTGTTTGTTAGATCCCTTTTTGGGGAAGATTTAGGGCTTTTTAAGCCATATGAGGTAGCCAACCATGATTGCAAACATGGTTGGGGTTCAAGACTTCGGATCTAAGTCTTGGGAGGGATCACAAGGCAGATTTGGGTTGCTTTTGCACTCAAGGGAGGTCCCATGCAACAAAAGAGCCATTTTAGATCCCTTTTGGCTCAAAAGTCCCATGCATGCACGTAAAGTTCGTAACTTTATGTGCTAGATCGAGCTTAGGGGCTTGGATCTATCATTTGGACAAGTGTTGTACATCAGAAATCGAGGATTTAGGGTGTGGACGTTATCGACTCGGCGAGTCCGTTTTTGGGACTCGACGAGTCCAAGGCTTTGAGTCCCATATCTGTTGAGGGTCAAAGAACTCAGTTGGGTGTTAGAAGGGTTGTAGCAGGACAGAAAGAGTGACCCAACGCATTGGACTTAGTTTTAGACCTGGAGTTCATGGGACTCGACGAGTGCTAGAACAGACTCGGCGAGTCCAAGGCAATCTTATTATGTTTGAAGATGAACTCGACGAGTTGTTCATACAACTCGGCGAGTCAAGGTCAGGACATGTTCATCAGTTGAAGGTGAACTCGAAGAGTTGTTCATACGACTCGGCGAGTCGGATGAAGGTTCATTGATGTTCGTAAAGAAGGCGAGCTCGTCGAGTCGTTGCCAAACTCGACGAGTCGAGTCGTGGATAAGGACGAGTAAAGGGAAGGGACTCGACGAGTTGATGGCCCAACTCGACGAGTCGGGTCAACTGGAAGTTGACTTTGTCTTGGACTTGGTTGGGGGTAAAATAGTTATTTTACCCTAAGAGTAGATATCAGATTCTGACTGAGTGTTTTGTGGGGATTGTAGCCGGAGGATTT
Source organism: Lactuca virosa (assembly GCF_052849685.1). Classification (NCBI taxonomy): domain Eukaryota; kingdom Viridiplantae; phylum Streptophyta; class Magnoliopsida; order Asterales; family Asteraceae; genus Lactuca; species Lactuca virosa. The sequence goes on along the minus strand of NC_136426.1, from coordinate 160,764,816 downwards.
TCGGAGCAGCAGCGGACAGAGGTTTCCCGCACAGATTATCAGCAGCTACTCGTACGAGGTGAGTTACCTTCCAGTAGGGGTGGGTCTAAGGCCACAATACCGGCCCACCAAAGAGGGGAATTTAGAAGATGATTGTCTTTGTGATAATGATCTTGGTCTGGTTACGTGCTTTGGTCATGAGTTTTATCTGTATGATATGTTACGTGTATAATAGGGATTTGTTTCCCTGACAGCGGTCCTTAGGACTGAAGGGTAGGTCAGTACCCGGATATGCCTGACTGTATGTTTATATCTTGTTGTTGTATGCTAGTGGTAGGGGTGGAATAGTCCCCAGTTACCGGTTGTAAGATACCGATGACAGTTACCGGTTGAAAGATACCGACGATGATCACCGGTTGAAAGATACCGACGATGATTATCGGTTGAAAGATACCGACGATGTTGTATGGTATGTGGTATGATGGGGGAACTCACTAAGCTTTGTGCTTACGGTTTCAGTTTTGGTTTCAGGTACCTCTTCGTCTAAGGGGAAGGAGTCGGCGGCTTAGCATCGCATCACACACGCATACACATGATTCCGCATCGGACTTTCTGGGATTGTACTCTGATTTTCCTTATTTTTGATCTCATGGTTTGGGACACAACATTATGATTTTGTAATGTGTTGCTTTATTGACAGTGTTATGGTAAAATGTTTTAAAAATTATTAATTTAAAAATGAAATTTTCGAGCTTGAATTTTGCGATGTTACAAGCATTCAGTAATTTTTTATTTATTTCTGACTTGGTTAAGAAGATCCCAGCTATAGACATCTCAGTGGTGAGAGTTGTGAATCGTTGCAGCTGTGCCTCCAGGGTTTCTCCAGGAATGTAGTTGAACATGTTAAACCTTTGACGCAGCATATCCTGGCGGCTTTCCTTCATGTCCTCATTACCTTCATATACCTCAATCAAAGCTTCCCACAAAGCTTTTGCTGAAGTATACTCTCTGAAACCTTGAGCTATATCAGGAGATAAAGCCATGGTCAGAGTGGCCAAAGCCCTTTCCTGTTCTTCTACTTTCTCAAAATCTTCATCTGTGTAGTTTTCAACAGCTTTGTCAACCACTTGCCCTGCAACAGTGGTGGTAATTCTGACAGGATTCTTGATGATGCTTCTCCAAATCTTGAAGTCCTTCATTTTAATGTACTTTTCAATCCGGTATTTCCATTCAGAAAAACCATCTGCAGACAGCAGCCTTGGAATGCGTGTAGTGGTGCCCATGACAGAATCCAGCTCATGATGATGTGTTTGACTTTGAGAATCCATTTATTCTGATTTTAAAACTTAAAAATTAAAAAAATAAAAATTGTCAAAATTGAGTTTACGGTCAACAGTTTACGGCCATAAACTGTGTTTATGGTCGGGTGTTTACGGTTGGGCAGTTCATGGCTAATTAAGATGCACCGATTACGGTTCAAGAACACAATTTACGGCTCTTGAATATGCTTGAGTTTACGGCCGTAAACAGGGTTTACGGTCGTAATCTTTTGGCAGTAAACTCCCAAAAGTCTCAGTAAACGCAAGTTTGATGCATATTTGACCCCCTTTAAGATGAAAACACCAAACCCTAATGAAGAATATGAGTTTAAACGGCTGAAAACTCGATTGAATGATGCTTTGACACTGGTCTTGCTCTGATACCAATTGTAAGGACCTAAAAACGGATCTTTACCAATGATCAAGCAATCACACAATCAAATAGAATAAGAAACAATGTAGAAATAGAATTGAAACAACCTTGCACACGCTTATATTGCATAAAACGTCAGGTACAACTTGCTCTGTATGACCGTGAACTATTGTGGCATCAACAACCATTAAAGACCTACACAACCCCTATATATAGTGGACTTGGGCCGGACACTGGGTTTACGGCCGTAAACAGGCTTACGGCTGTAAACTCACTACTTGGCCGTAAACTAACAAACAACCTACCAAACTGCATAAAGACTCAAAAGAACTTATTACAATGAAAGCCTAGACCAAACCACTAACTAGACCCTTCAAGAAAGCAAGACCTCCGGGTTTTTGTTTACAAAATCTATTCTCTCTCACTCTCTACTTCTTCTCTAGCTACTTTTAACCCCCCCCCCCCCCCCCCCCGAGGTCCCGGTATCATCCCCTAGCACCCGAAGCAATCCCGGAGCCCCGAAGTTTCCAAGAAAAAGATTTTGTCGAGTCGAAACTCTGCCCGTGTGGAGCCTAGTTTTTGAGAAAACACCCCGGTTTTATCGGAAACGATTGTTTTTAGAGACGAAGTGCTTCCCAATTACCATTAAATAAAGTGAGTGTATAGTCACTTTCCGCTTACACATAGATATGAAGTATTTCCTATAAAATACGTGATATGTATAATTTATTTGAGATGGTGTTGAATAGATGTTTTATACAAGTTTTAAACTATATATATATATATATATATATTTTTATCTACAAATATGTTGGGTAAAACATCGGTAGATGAAATAGTTGATGTGTGTTAAAATGATGAGAGGCCTCGATGTTGTTTTTGTTGTTGTAGTCATCTAGCGGAGTATAGATGACGACCACGGACCTTTCTAGACAGTCCAGTGGAACGCTAGCAGGTTCGCAACCTATAGGTGTTGGTGAACTATATGTTCGCTGGTGTACTCCATACACCTCATGGTTGATTTAAGGACATGTATAGCTGATGAATCCCCATAGCAGTAATGTCCATCCCGATGATGATCCTTAGGCTAGGTCCCTTATGATAGGTGTTTAGGGACGTAAAGTGAGGATAACGAGAACGGGTAATCAGGGTTATTGTTGGTTGATGAAATTAATAAATTTATTATTGTTTGATGAAATTAATAAATCTATTATTATTTGTGGGTTGAAAACCCTATATGCTCACCAGACTCCCAAGCCTGACCCACTCAGCTTTTTATATTACAGGTAGTGGACCCCGAGCATAGTCGGGTGATGATGAGAGATTTTTGGAGTATAGGCCAGTAGTTGTAAATAACTGTTGTAAGGCTTATAATATAGTCTTTATGCTTTTGGTCTGTACGGAACATGACATCCCGAGGTTTTGATATATAATGAAAATATATATATATTTCCTTAAGAAATGTTTGATAAATTTTTATCATGTTTTGTTTTGGGGACAAATTCCGCAACATATTTTAAAAAGATTACTCTGATTTTATTTTAAAAGCATAAATTAAATCGGTCTTTTCTGGCCGAGAAATTAGAGGATGTCACAGTTGGTTTCAAAGCATTCGTTTAAGCGAACTACTAATTTGTAGGATTTCTAGACTTAAACTTAGAATGCTAAGTGATGATCGTGAGATGAGTGTCTACCATATTTTAGACACGAGCACTAGTATATCTTAGGAAAGATGCCTAAAATACTTTTATGTGCTAAATGTTATATGTTTGCCATATATGCCATTATTTGTGCGGATCTATGGTCTGTTGCCGACCGGATCTGGAAACCTTATGTGTTCAGGATTTTAAGCGTACGACTACGATATTAGAACTAGCATGTAAACGTTTTGGAGTGATAAGAAGAATTTAAATGTCTATCGTAAATAAAGATCAAAATTCGCCTAATTTGGTGTATAGATCAAATGGTGAGAACCCGAAGTGGAGCTGTAAATGCAAATCGAAACCAACAACCTCAACCCCAAGTGATGGAACAGGTGCCTATAGCAGGAGCTGCACCAGAACCCATCACCATGGCTGGAGTACAAGCCATGATTCAGGAAATGATGGCTGAACAAAGGGAGGAAATGAGGAAAATGTTGATGAACAACAGGAGTGAACCTTCAATTCCTGTTGAACAACCGGAATTAAATGACGATCAATCGGAGGAAGGAAACTACAGTAGATCTGTTCGTCAAGATGAACCACTTGTGGTTAGGAGAAACAATCAAGAGGATGGAGTTGAGAAAAATGGATGCAAGTATAAAGACTTTATGATTTGCAAGCCATCAACTTTCACCAGAAAAGAAGATCCCGTCGGAGTAATGGATTGGATCTCGGAAATGGAATTGGCCTTCATGACATGTGGTTGTCAAGGCAAGTTACAAACCATATTTGCAGTGCGTCAGTTCAGAGGTAGCACTATTCGCTGGTGGAACACTCTGGGGAAGACCTTAAGCCCTAATGAAACACTGCAACTAACTTGGGCAGAGTTCATGGTGCAATTCAAGCGCAAGTACTGCTCCGCCCAAAATCTGCTTGAGTTAGAAAACCAATTTCTAACATTAAAGAGAAATATGACCATTGATGAATACACCAATAACTTCACAGACAAAATGGAGTTTGCTTTGCGTATTGTCGCAAATGAGCTGACCAAAATAGACAGGTACGTAAAGGGACTTCCATGGGAGTATGCAGTGCCAGTGCGTCAGGAACTTACTTTGGAGGCAGCTGTCTGGGCTGCCAAGTCTATTGAAGATATGATTAAGGGGAGAGCCGCCAGCATGGTTGAATTTGGCAAAAAGATAAAGTCTGAAGGAACTTCAGGTTCCAACAAGAAGAATAAGTTCTCGAAATCTGGTTCGAGAAAATTCGGAGGAGGATCCGAAGCGAAATGGTGTGACAAGTCTAAGAAGAAACATGCTGGGAAATGTAGCAAGGAAGTCACTTGTTACAAATGTGGAAAGCCTGGGCATTATGCCAATGAATGCACCTTCAATAAGAAAGTCTGTTATGGGTGCAATGAAGAGGGGCACATTTGGAAGGATTGCCCGAAAAAGAAGGATGCAGTAAAGCCCAATCTTCCACCAAAGCCAAAAGCCAGAGCTTTCCAAATGACATTGGAAGCTGCAAAGGATGCAACGGATGTCGCTTCAGGTACCTTTCTTGTGAATGGATTGCCTGCCAATTTATTGTTTGATTCTGGAGCGAATTACTCCTTTATATCACATAATTTTGGTGAAAGACTAGCATTGCCTATAGAAAAGCTAGATGATGCCCTAATTGTAGAAGTTGCTAGTGGCAAATTCATACCTGTTAGCGATAGTATTAGGAATATCGTCATTGACCTGAACGGAAACGAATTCCTTGAGAAGTTGTTACCCATTGAGTTAAACGGCTTCGACGTAGTATTGGGAATGGATTGGCTTAGTGCCAATGATGCCGAAATAATGTGCAAGAAAAAGATAGTAAGAGTAAACCCGCCTGGAAAGGAATCGTTTATGGTATACGGAGATAAGTGCAGAGTAAATTCTGGAATCATTTCCCTAATGAAAGCCAGAAAATGTTTATCTAAAGGTTGCATTTCATACTTGGCATTCATGATCGATGCTAAGAAAGAGAAAAAGGATATGCAAAGTATACCAGTGGTGTGTGACTATCCAGAAGTTTTTCCTGAGAATCTTCCTGGATTGCCCCCTGATAGACAAGTGGAGTTTAGAATAGACTTGTTACCAGGAACAACACCAATAGCAAAAGCCCCATATCGATTAGCACCGACAGAGATGAAGGAGCTTATGACGCAACTTCAGGAATTGTTGGACAACGGTTTCATTATACCTAGTTCGTCACCCTGGGGAGCTCCAGTGTTATTCGTGAAGAAGAAAGATGGGAGCATGAGAATGTGTATAGATTACAGAGAGCTGAACAAGGCAACAATAAAGAAGAAGTACCTGTTGCAAAGAATTGATGACCTGTTTGATCAGTTGCAAGGTTCAAGTTATTCCTCGAAGATTGATCTTAGGTCAGGATATCATCAGCTTAAGGTAAGAGAGCAGGCTATTGAGAAAACTGAGTTCAGAACAAGATATGGACACTACGAGCTTTTGGTTATGTCATTTGGACTAACCAATGCTCCAGCAACCTTCATGGATTTAATGAACATGGTTTGTAAACCATTCCTAGATAAATCTGTGATAGTGTTCATAGATGACATTCTGATTTACTCGAAAAGCCAGGAGGAGCATGCCAGACACTTGCGAGAAGTGTTAGAAGTATTAAAGAAGGAGAAGTTGTATGCGAAGTTCTCCAAATGTGATTTTTGGATTCAAGAAGTCCAATTTTTGGGTCATGTGGTTAAACAAGAAGGGATTATGGTTGACCCAGCTAAGATTGAAGCTATAACAAAGTGGGAACAACCAAAAAGTCCCACGGAGATCCGAAGCTTTCTAGGACTAGCCGGATTTTACTGAAGATTTATCCAAGGCTTTTCTTCGATAGCTGCTCCATTGACATCTTTAACCCACAAAGGAGCTACTTATACTTGGAGTGAAAAGCATAAGGAAGCGTTTGAGCAGCTAAAGAAGAAATTATGTGAAGCACCGATTCTTTCTTTGCCCGAAGGAATTGAAGACTTTGCAGTTTATAGTGATGCATCTGGAGTTAGGTTAGGTTATGTTCTGACCTAAAAGGATAAGGTGATAGCATATGCATCGAGACAATTGAAAGAGTATGAAAAGAACTACCCCACTCATGATCTGGAGTTGGTAGCGGTAGTATTTGCCCTAAAGATATGGAGGCATTACCTCTATGGTACAAAATGCAAACTTTTCACTGATCATAAGAGTCTTCAATATCTCTTTAATTAGAAGTAATTAAACATGAGACAACGACGCTGGCTAGAGTTTCTTAAGGATTACGACTGTGAAATACTTTACCATCCTGGTAAAGCAAATGTTGTCGCTGATGCTCTCAGTGGGAAGGTAAACCTTGAAAAGAAAAGGCCAAGAGGGTTGAGAATTGAAGTTGTCTCGAAAATTGTGGAAAGTATAAAGAATGCTCAGGAGGAAGCTTCAAAGAAAAATGACCGAAAGGAAGAACGTTTGGGCAAAACGTTAGTGTTCGGTACAAACAACCAAGGGTTGAAGGTATTCCAAGACAGGATTTGGGTACCTAAGACGGGAGGATTAAGAGATCTTCTGATGGAAGAAGCTCACAAGTCCATGTACTCGATTCATCCCGACAGCACAAAAATGTATAGGGATCTGAAACCCTACTACTGGTGGCCGACGATGAAGCTCGATGTTGCAAAGTATGTGGCCGAGTGTGTGACATTTGTGAGGGTTAAGGCACAACATCAAAAACCGTATGGGAGTTTAGAACCTTTACCTGTACCCATGGGTAAATGGGAAGACATCACTATGGATTTTGTGACTAAACTGCCCAGAACAAAGAACGGTCACGACATGATTTGGGTGGTCATTGATCAATTCACAAAAGGTGCACATTTCATAGCAGCCAATGAGAAGTGGTCTATGGAAAAGCTTGCAAAGATTTATGTGAAAGAAATAGTGAAAGCACATGGTGTTCCCTTGACGATTGTGTCAGACCGTGATAGTCGTTTCACGTTGAGGTTTTGGAGAAGTCTACAAGAGGAATTGGGTACAAAATTGTGTCTAAGTATAGCTTACCATCCGCAAACTGATGGTCAGAGCGAGAGAACAATTCAAACGTTGGAGGATATGCTAAGAGCATGTACCCTGGAATTCCAAGGTAATTGGGATGAACATTTACCTCTGGTAGAATTTTCTTATAATAATAGTTTCCACTCAAGCATCAAGATGGCACCTTACCAAGCTTTGTATGGACAAAAGTGTCGAACGCCGTCGTGTTGGCTTGAAGCTGGAGAAAAGCAGTTTATGGGACCTGAAATAGTCCATCAGACTGCTGAAAAGTTGAAAGTAATTAGGGAAAGGATGTTAACAGCTCAGGATCATCAAAAGAGTTATGCTGACAAGAAAAGACAATCGATATCATTCGAAGTTGGTGATTCGGTTTTACTTAAAGTCTCGCCGTGGAAGGAACTTATAAGATTTGGTAAAAGGGGAAAGTTGAGTCCAAGGTTTATTGGACCGTTTAAAGTTCTTCAGATGATTGGGGACCAAGCTTACAAGCTAGAATTACCAGAAGAACTAGATGGTATTCATAACACCTTCCATGTGTGTTACTTGAGGAAGTTCACGGGAGATGTTCCCGACATCATTCCAATTTCTGAATTAAGGTTGGATGAAAGCAAGAGGTTAATTGAAGAACCGGAGGCAATCGTTGACCGTAAGACTAAGAAGTTGCGACGCAAGATGGTCGATTTAGTGCTTGTGCAATGGAAACATACGAATGGGCCAAATCTCACCTGGAAAACGGAGAGTGACATGATGAGTCGCTATCCGCATTTGTTTGCTGATGTGTGATTCCAAGGACGGAATCATCCTAAGGGGAGAGAATTGTAACGCTCGGGTTTCTAGGCTAGGCATTAATGATGATGTAATAGTCTAGGTTAACCTTTGTAACCCGTTTTGAAATAATAAAAGAAAGTATTATTTGAGTATTATGTGCTTTATGCTTAATTGTTGTGATTTGATAAATTAAAGATAAAAAAAATAAGCATTAAAATAAAATTTTAGAAAAACCCAATATCTATGAAGGAAGTTGTAGTGGTCGTGACAAGGATTTCGGATATATAAAGAATACCGAAATCCGAGTTATAACGAAGAAGTTATGACCCGTCGAAGTTTCGCAACAGAACCGGTACGCCACTGCGTGACGTAAATAGTGAAATTACGATAGAACGATTTTTAGCCTTAGTGATCTAAACGAAAGTCATAGAGTTCGTTAAACCGAGAGTGTGCATAAAAAGAATGCCCAAATCTGACTTCGTATGAGGAAGTTATGATTTTTCTAAGTTTCGACTTAGCAGTATGCAGCCCAAAACTCGAAATTTAGATTGAGTGATTTTTAGCCAAAACAATCTAAACAAGAATCGAAGATCTCGTCGATATTAGTGCAACAGTAAAAAGACAGACGAAAACGGACATCAGATGAAGAAGTTATGAATTTTTAACAGACTTTTTCTGTCCCGGCTTGTTAAAAATATAACTTTAAAAATAAAGTCAAAATTAGCCGACGGTGTCTAAATTAAAGTTGTGGAGCATAGTCTCACCTATGCGTGGATATAAAGAACGTCAAAAACGGAGCTCGTATGCGAAAGATACGAATTTTAGAAGTTTAGAAATTCGGAGTACGCCTAGCGTACAGGAGTACGCCCATCGTACTCGTGTTCATGGTCTGAGTTGGGCCACGTAGCCTACTCCATCGCATGTGACACGTATCATACGGACTCGACACGTCTGATTCCACGCATCAAGGTACACCCAGCGTACTAAGTTGTACGCCCAGCGTAATGGCTAATAGAGCAGTATGCCCAACGTACTTGAAGATTACGCCCAGCGTAATTCAGGTTTCAGTCCCTATAAATAGAAAGCAAGACCTCCGGGTTTTTGTTTACAAAATATATTCTCTCTCACTCTCTACTTCTTCTCTAGCAACTTTTAACACCCCCCCCCCCCCCGAGGTCTCGGTATCATCCCCTAGCACCCGAAGCAATCCCAGAGCCCCGAAGTTTCCAAGAAAAAGAGTTTGTCGAGTCGAAACTATGCCCGTGTGGAGCCTGGTATTTGAGAAAACACCCCGATTTTATCGGAAATGGTTGTTTTAAGAGACGAAGTGCTGCCCGATTACCATTAAATAAAGTGAGTGTATAGTCACTTTCCGCTTACACATAGATATGAAGTATTTTCTATAAAATACGTGCTATGTGTAATTATATTGTTAGTTTATTTGAGATGATGTTGAATAGATGTTTTATACAAGTTTTAAACTGTATATATATATATATATATATATATATATATATATATATATATATATATATATATATATATATATATATATATCTACAAATATGTTGGGTAAAACATTGGTAGATGAAATAGTTGATGTGTGTTAAAATGATGAGAGGCCTCGATGTTGTTGTTGTTGTTGTAGTAGTCATCTAGCGGAGTATAGATGACGACCACGGACCTTTCTAGATAGTCCAGTGGAATGCTAGCAGGTTCGCAACCTGTAGGTGTTGGTGAACTATATGTTCGCTAGTGTACTCCATCCCCCTCATGGTTGCCTTAAGGACATGTATGGCTGAGGAATCCCCTTAGCAGTAGTGTCCATCCCGATGATGATCCTTAGGCTAGGTCCCTTATGATAGGTGTTTAGGAACGTAAAGTGAGGATAACGGGAACGGGTAATCAGGTTTATTGTTGTTTGATGAAATTAATAAATTTATTATTGGTTGATGAAATTAATAAATCTATTATTATTTGTGGGTTGAAAACCCTATATGCTTACCAGGATCCCAAACCTGACCCACTCAGCTTTTTATATTACAGGTAGCGGACCCCGAGCATAGTCGGATGATGATGAGAGATTTTTGGATTATAGGCCAGTAGTTGTAAATAACTGTTGTAAGGCTTATAATATAATGTTTATGCTTTTGGTCTGTATCGGAACATGACATCCCGAGGTTTTGATATATAATGAAAATATATATATTTCCTTAAGAAATGTTTGATAAATTTTTATCATGTTTTGTTTTGGGGACAAATTCTGCAACATATTTTAAAAAGATTACTCAGATTTTATTTTAAAAGTATAAATTAAATCGGTCGTTTATGGTCGATAAATTTGGGGATGTCACACCGAAATGGACGCATCGCAGTATACTACAAAATCCTCCACACCCTCTGGCAGGGCTAGAATCGGCACCTTGCATAATCTCTGCCACAAAGTCTCAAACGCTGCCTGCTGCTCAGGCCCCAAGCGAAATACAACGACTTTCTCCGTCAGTCGGGTCAAGGGTACGGTGTAACACCCTGTTCTGAAAATATATGTTTATGGATTTCAGAGGCCAAGGCTAGGGTAATTTCGGTCTTTTATGGGTTTTAAGTTTTATTCAAGAGGTTTTGGGTCGGGGTGTGTCACTAGAAGCGTAGGGCTTCTCGCCACCTTTTCGTGGATATAAAGTTCAGCAGAAACGGACTCAGTATGAAGGAGTTATACCACTTTGAAGTTATTGACATTAATGGTCCCTTAATGGAAAAGTTGGCAAAAAGGACCATGCATGCAAAGTAGAAGGTGCGTGGGTACGCCCATCGGAAGCTGGGTTACGCCCAGCGTATAAAGGTGAAAGGATCACGGGTGCTTAAGGCGTACGCCCAGCGTACAGGAAGTAAGCCCAGCGTACGCCCAGTGTCCAGAAACCCTGATTTTAGGGCCAAGCCGCTATATAAAGAACATAACACCCAGGTTAACAGCCTCCATCTCATCTTCATACAGCTACCACGAAACCCTAAACCTCTCTTGTGTGTTCTTGGAACCTTGGGGGTCATTAGAGAGCATTTTGGGTGTTGTAAAGCCATTTCCAAGCAAGTGAAGAGATTAGCAAGGTGGTGGATCGAAGGGGAAGTAGTAGATCCAAGATTTGGGTTCCATTTCAGACCATTTTGAGGTATAAAGTCTGAAACTTTCCTTAAGTGTGCTTAGATCTAGGTTTATGGAGCTTTGAACCTTTTTCGGTCCAAAGGATAGACCTTTATGATGCAACTTCGTCTTTAAGCTTGGGGTTGCCACTCTCAGAGCTAAAAATGTCCCATAAGCAGTAAAGTCTCAATCTTCATGGTCCTAATGAGCTCATGCATGAGATTTAGCCCTTGTTATGGAAGTTTGTTGTCACCTTTTGAGTTTGGGCTTAATTGGTGGGTTGCAAGCCACCAAGTTAGCAACTTTATGGATTAAGACGTGGAAAAGGACCTGGATCTGAGTTTGTAGCCTCTGAAGTGGTGTATTAAGCACTTAATGGAAAAGTGGCTTAACAGGGTTGTACGTTGGGCGTACAAGGAGGTACGCACGGCGTACAAGCCATCAGCCAGTACGATTAGCATACATAGGAGTACGCCCCGCGTACTCTGCCAGTTTGGGCTTTGCGTTTTTGGGCCTTGACTTGGGCTGTGTTTTGGACTTTGGGCCTCTAGGCCATAGTGGGTCAGCAGGAGTCAGTTGATATGGGCCAAAAATATGTTATGGGCTTAAGGTAAGGCCCATTAAAGGGATTGGGCCCAATATAGCAAATTGGGCCATCAGTGGGCTACTAGTGGGCTCGGCAAGCTTACTTAGTATTGGGCCTTGGTTTTAGGCATTAGATATGGACCAAGTTGGTCTGGGGGTAGAATGGTCACTTTACCCTAAGATTGATTAATGTATTGGACTAAGTAATAATTGGTGTTGGTAGCTCGGGCAGCCGAAGGAGCAGCAGTTCGGGATTGGGCAGATAGCAGCTTGAAGGATATCAGCAGGTTTCAGCAGTGCAAGGTGAGTCTCCTCATTGTGTGAATGGGTCTAAGGCCACAATGTCGGCCCATATAGTTTATGAGTAGGAAGACCCGAGGGTTAGCCCTAGGCACTGTATGCTAGTATGTTATTCCGGACCAATGTCCGATATCCGGTGGGTGCCCGGAGAATGTTTGTACGATAGTTTATACTTGTTGTCTGTGTGATACTTGTATGTGCTTGGTAGGAAGGTGAGTGTGGGCGAGGACCCGTATCTCATCGTTGGCAGAGTATGGACGGGGTTTCATATCTCAATAGTAGCATAGCAGGGGCGAGGCCCGAGGTAGGGGGAGGAATGAGTGTGGGCGGGGGCCCGTATCTCACCAACAGCAGGAGCATGGATGCGGTTTCATGACTCACCAGTAGCAGGACAGGGGCGGGGCCCAAGATATGCGAGGCCTTAGATCAGGATTATAGTAGAGTATCTTAGTTACTTGTTATGTGTTATCTTATATGTTCGTACGTGTTTAGCGGGAGGGGCCCAGAGACAGGCGGGGCCTAAGAGAAACAGATCTGTATAACCGAGCGAGGCTCGAAGCCAGGCGGGCCCCAGTGCTGGAAACATTTGATTAAGCAGTGTATGTGGTAGTTTGGGGAACTCACTAAGTTTCGTGCTTATGGTTTTCAATTTTGTTTTCAGGTACTTCCGGTAGCAGAGGGAAGAGCTCGGGGTGATCGCATGGCACACACCAGTATTTATTCAGCCTGGGATGTTTACTCTGATAAAATAAAATAATGTTTTAGACATGATACTCTGATGTGATATGTTTTAAATGAATTGCTGGCACTTGTGGTTTTATTATTAAATTAAAATGAACCTTTTTGGGTCGTGTTTTGAGGGACGTTACAAGTTGGTATCAGAGCCTTGGTTTGAGGGATTCAGATAGACTCTCGGGTGTGTCTGAACTCAAACTGAGGACTTGGTATGAAAATTTTCAAAGAAAATCATTTTTATAAAAAAGCAGAAAAAGATAAGAATTTTGGGAAAAATAAGAAAAGGGTGTGGTGCATGCAATCAGCCGAGCTCAAGTAAGTTCTCCCAAATTACCCATACATGTTTGTTTAGATATGATATGCTTATGATAACCGCATGCTAGTTAGGGCTAGGGGAGATGCCTTTATATGTTGTATGAGCTGGTAAACTTCCTTGATAGTGTTGAGTAGTCAGCGATAGGTTGGCCTGATGTGTGGTGCGTGTAGCCATGAGGATATTGTATGTCATGCTGGAATGAGAATGATAATTGTTATTTGTAACTGCAATGTGTATGTTTCGAAAATTATATACGGTTAGGATCTTATAGCCTTATAATAGCTTATTTCACCTTATTTTCTGTGGACTTAGGGTAGAGTCTATTATTCGACAGTCTGTTAGATCTTGTTATGTGTATAATTTGCATGCATAAGGCAGCCGGCAGCGAGGGTGGATGTGGACGGCATGGGTTGTGGTATATGGGCCGAATGTTCTATGATATTTTGTGGGTCGGAGATTTCCGTAGGGTAAGCCTAGGATGAGGTTAGCGACAGGTGTTACCTGCTTGCGGAATGTATGTGTGGTTAGATTTTCCTTTTGTCTGAATGCTACTTGCTTTGTGCTTTGTGGGATTCTGAGTGATGTGAGTTAGCCATTAGGTGAATACGTCAAGTCACATGTGACCAGGGTTGAATAATCTCAGAGTGTTGGATTTGGCCCTATTGCGCAGCTCTCGTATGAGTCTAACCGTTGTAGGGATGAGTCCTTTACTTGAAGGATTATCTGGGCCTCGTTACATGTGATGGTATTCAGGTAGTGGCTAATTGGAATTACAAGGACACCTTCAGTAGCTGAGGACTGGGTGCAGGCTGAAGGTTACCCTAAGGTAAGCCTAGGATGAGAGTAGTGTTGGGAGTAGTAGTAGTAGAAAGGGACTTGGTGGAGTCGAGGCCATCCTTGAGGAAAGTACGGATAGATGTGGAAGGTAGTAGGGGCCCATACTACTGAAAGCAGAGGATCCGTACTCGAACCAAGAAGGGCTTAGATGAAACCAAGGAACTGGTAGTGTGTGTGGTATCCCTCGATAGTATTGAGTATTCAGAGGGTTGTTATGATATGTTTGCAGCATGGTAACGCTAAGGAGTAGACCAGTGGGTGGATCAGGCGCCGGAGAGGGATCAGGCTCAGGATCAGGAGTCGAGTAGCTCGAGCAGCGGATGAGGGAGTTGATATTAGCTGAGGTTACGCGCAGTATTCTAGACCAAACTCTTGTGATCTTTGGTTCGGTCAAGGAGGGTATTTTAGAGCTTTTGGATGAGAAGCTGGGGGCTTTTCGCACTGAGATGATGGCTCTGGTGGGGGCGCGTACCTTGACATTCCGAGAGTTCAGGGCTTGTGGAGCTCCGGACTACCATGGGGCCAGGGACCCCATTGCTAGCAGCAGGTGGTTGGCTGATGTCGCCAATGCTTTCCGTACGAGCCGGTGTCCCGAGGGGGACGAGGTGCGACTTTCCTCGTGTCTTCTGAAGGACAAAGCACGGGATTGGTGGGAGGAGGTTGGTCATGCTATTGGAGATGATGCCGCGTTGGACGCGATGTCATGGACTGATTTCTCGGCTAGGTTCAGGGCCGAGTTTGCACCAGTCATTGAGGTGCAACAGTTTGCACAGGAGTTTCAGGACCTCCAGCAGACTACTGAGACAGTGGCGGAAATCACCGCCAAGTTCAGAGAGAGGGCTCTTCTTGTTCCGCAGTATGTCGCGGACGAGGAAATGAAGAAGGCCTGATATCACGAGATGCTGAGGAGTGACATCAGGGAGTTTGTGAGCAGGCCCGGTTGCAAGATGTTTGAGGATATGATTGCTCGGGCGAGGGAAAGGGAGATCGATCTGGAGCACATCAGGAAGACGAAGTCGGAGGAGGTGCAGGTAGTCGCAGGTTCAGGCAAGAGACCCAAGGGGTCAGATGTGAGATCGAGGGATCATCAGGGCCGCAATCGTTGTGGCAAGTGTGGCAGGACGCACGAGGGTGCGTGCAGGGGTGGCAGTGGGGGTGATTCTGGCTGCTTCAAGTGCGGCCGGACTGGTCATTTCAGTAGTCGGCGGTTAAGACAGCATGGAGATTGGGGTAAGGTTGCGGGGTAGCCGCAGCATTATTAGTAGCTAGTAGAGGAGTGTGGGCGAGGGCCCGTATCTCCTAGTTAGTGGTGTTTGGGCGAGGCCCGTATCTCCTAGTTAGCATGATAGAAATCAGGAAAGGTTAGTTCGTTGAGATCTGTAGGGAGTTAGCCTGCATAGCCCTACAGAGGTGAGACCTTGGGAGAGGCTGCTCCAAGATATAGTTGGGTGGGACCCATGGGCGAGGCCCATATGTTAGTAGCAGTATGGGTGGGACCTGGTAGAGACCTTAGGGTCAAGATAGCGGATCGAGGATCCCAGAACTTGTAGGGCCAAAGTGGCAGGATAGATAGAATGGTTTTACATAGCCAAAGTTCCTTCGGGATTCGCTGGGAGCGACTGAGCAATTGAGATTGGGTTCCGTAACCGGTGGGAGTCCGATAACCCAGTTATCAGCAGAATCTTAAGACAAGGACAGTGGTGATAAGAGAAGTATGGTATGGGGCGGCTAGTTGACCGGGGAGTGCTACGCCGCTCACAGCAGGGTTAAATAATCTCAAAGGGAAGGGTTTGACTC
Organism: Lactuca virosa; assembly: GCF_052849685.1. Classification (NCBI taxonomy): domain Eukaryota; kingdom Viridiplantae; phylum Streptophyta; class Magnoliopsida; order Asterales; family Asteraceae; genus Lactuca; species Lactuca virosa. The sequence goes on along the minus strand of NC_136426.1, from coordinate 160,748,952 downwards.
TGTTGCGCAGCTCTCGTATGAGTCTAACCGTTGCAGGGATGAATCTTTTACTCGAAGGATTATCTGATCCATTCGCTGGGTTGGGTGCTCAGCACTAAGTTATAGTAGTAAGAAGCATTCAGTGTGTATCGGCAGTAGTGACCAGCACTGGGAGTAGTTGGAGTAATGGATACCGTGAAGGGTATGTCCTTCACAATGATAGAGGAGGTGGTTAGTCATGGAACGTTGCCTTGGGAAGGCCAGTAAACGCGCAAGGAAAAAGGAGTGAACCCCTAGGATGTCCAGCATAAGTACTCGGGGAGTACCAGAAGGATTGTCGGTTGAGTAAGTTATGCTCTCAGGATTGTTGGGGATTAGAGTGCACTCGAGGATATTATCTGCAAGGACTAGTTTTATCCAGAATGATCGGGCAGAAGGCCATTGGAGGCGATCCTCTGAGGATTGGACCGAGCAGGTGAAGTGTGCAGAGGACAAGAATGTTGAGAGCAGATTGCAGGATAGTTGGTCGTGGTGGACTTCAAGGACGAAGTCTAGTTTAAGTGTGGGAGAGTTGTAACACCCTGTTCTAAAAATATACGTTTATGGATTTAGAAGGCCAAGGCTAGGGGCATTTCGGTCTTTTATGGGTTTTGAGTTTTATTCAAGAGGTTTTGGGCCGGGGTGTGTCGCTAGCAGCGTAGGGCATCTCGCCACCTTTTCGTGGATATAAAGTTCGGCGGAAATGGACTCAGTATGAAAGAGTTATAGCACTTTGAAGTTATTGACATTAATGGTCCCTTAATGGAAAAGTTGGCAAAAAGGACCATGCATGCAAAGTGGAAGGTGCGTGGGTACGCCCAGTGTATAAAGGTGAAAGGATCGCGGGTGCTTAAGGCGTACGCCCAGCGTATAGGAAGTACGCCCAGTGTCCAGAAACCCTAATTTTAGGGCCAAGCCGCTATATAAAGAACATAACACCCAGGTTAATAGCCTCCATCTCATCTTCATAAAGCCACCACGAAACCCTAAACCTCTCTTGTGTGTTCTTGGAACCTTGAGGGTCATTAGAGAGCATTTTGGGTGTTGTAAAGCCATTTCCAAGCAAGTGAAGAGATTAGCAAGGTGGTGGATCGAAGGGGAAGCAGTAGATCCAAGATTTGGGTTCCATTTCAGACCATTTTGAGGTATAAAGTCTGAAACTTTCCTTAAGTGTGCTTAGATCTAGGTTTATGGAGCTTTGGACCTTTTTGGGTCCAAAGGATGGACCTTTATGATGCAACTTCGTCTTTATGCTTGGGGTTGCCACTCTCAGAGCTAAAAATGTCCCATAAGCAGTAAAGTCTCAATATTGATGGTCCTAATGAGCTCATGCATGAGATTTAGCCCTTGTTATGGAAGTTTGTTGTCACCTTTTGAGTTTGGGCTTAATTGGTGGGTTGCAAGCCACCAAGTTAGCAACTTTATGGATTAAGACGTGGAAAAGGACCTGGATCTGAGTTTGTAGCCTCTGAAGTGGTGTATTAAGCACTTAATGGAAAAGTGGCTTAACAGGGTTGTACGTTGGGCGTACAAGGAGGTACGCACGGCGTACAAGCCATCAGCCAGTACGATTAGCGTACATAGGAGTACGCCCCGCGTACTCTGCCAGTTTGGGCTTTGCGTTTTTGGGCCTTGACTTGGGCTGTGTTTTGGACTTTGGGCCTCTAGGCCATAGTGGGTCAGCAGGAGTCAGTTGATATGGGCCAAAAATATGTTATGGGCTTAAGGTAAGGCCCATTAAAGGGATTGGGCCCAATATAGCAAATTGGGCCATCAGTGGGCTACTAGTGGGCTCAGGAAGCTTACTTAGTATTGGGCCTTGGTTTTGGGCATTAGATATGGACCAAGTTGGTCTGGGGGTAGAATGGTCACTTTACCCTAAGATTGATTAATGTATTGGACTAAGTGATAATTGGTGTTGGTAGCTCGGGCAGCCGAAGGAGCAGCAGTTCGGGATTTGGTAGATAGGAGCTTGAAGGATATCAGCAAGGTCTCAGCAGTGCAAGGTGAGTCTCCTCATTGTGTGAATGGGTCTAAGGCCACAATGTCGGCCCATGTAGTTTATGAGTAGGAAGACTCGGGGGTTAGCCCTAGGCATTGTATGCTAGTATGCTATTCCTGACCAATGTCCGATATCGGGCGGGTGCCTGGAGAATGTTTGTACGATAGTTTATACTTGTTGTATGTGTGATACTTATATGTGCTTGGTAGGAAGGTGAGTGTGGGCGAGGACCCGTATCTCATCGTTGGCAGAGTATGGACGGGGTTCCATATCTCAATAGTAGCATAGCACGGGCGAGGCCCGAGGTAGGGGGAGGAGTGAGTGTGGGCCGGGGCCCGTATCGCACCAAAAGCAGGAGCATGGACGGGGTTTCATGACTCACCACTAGCAGGACAGGGGCGGGGCCCAAGATATGCGAGGCCTTAGATCAGGATTATAGTAGAGTATGTTAGTTACTTGTTATGTGTTATCTTATATGTTCGTACGTGTTTAGCGGGCGGGGCCCAGAGACAGGCAGGGCCTAAGAGAAACAGATCTGTATAACCGAGCGGGGCTCGAAGCCAGGCGGGGCCTGGGGTCGGGCGGGGCCCGATGTAGCGGGCGAGGCCCAGTGTTGGCATTATTTGATTAAGCAGGGTATGTTGTAGGTTGGGGAACTCACTAAGCTTCGTGCTTACGGTTTTCAGTTTTGTTTTCAGGTACTTCCGGTAGCGGAGGCAAGAGCTCGGGGTGATCGCATGGCACACACCAGTGTTTATTCAGCCTGGGATGTTTACTCTGATAAAATAAAATAATGTTTTAGATATGATACTCTGATGTGATATGTTTTAAATGAATTGCTGGCACTTGTGGTTTTATTATTAAATTAAAATGAACCTTTTTGGGTCGTGTTTTTGGGGACGTTACATACGGCTATCTCAGAGAAATCCTGAATGAATCTCTGGTAATAGCCCACCAATCCTAGGAAACTCTGAATCTCAGATGGAGACTTCGGAACCTCCCATCTCATCATGGCCTTTACTTTGGCTGGGTCAAGCAAAATATCGTGCCGGTTGACAAGGTGCCCAAGAAATTGCACCTCGCGCAACCAGAACTCACACTTGGAGAACTTGGCATACAAGCTCTCCCTCCTCAGGATATCCAACACCTCCCGCAAGTGCTCCTCATGCTGCTCCTGCGTCTTGGAGTAAACCAAAATGTCGTCAATGAAAACTATCAGAGTCCGATCCATCATCGGTCTGCATACGCGGTTCATGAGGTCCATGAACGCGACAAGAGCATTGGGGAGCCCGAAGGGCATCAACACAAACTCATAGTGGCCGTACCGAGTCCGAAAACTAATCTTCTGAACATCCTCGTCTCTAACCCTCATCTGATGGTAGCCTGACCACAAATCTATCTTGGAAAACCAAGATAACCCCCTAAAGCTGGTCGAAAAGATCATCAATCCTCGGGAGTTGGTAACGGTTCTTCACCGTTACCTTGTTCAGCTCCCGGTAGTCTATACACATCCGATGTGACCCGTCCTTCTTCATCACAAACAGGATCGGGGTTCCTTAGGGTGAACTGCTCGGTCTGATGAGTCCCTTGTCTAACAGCTCCTGCAGCTGTGTAGACAACTCCTGCATCTTGGCAGGAGCCAACCGATACGGGGCCTTGGCTATCGGAGCCACACCCTGGACTAGGTCGATCCTAAACTCCACCTGCCTCTCCGGAGGTATCGTACGCAAATACTCTGGAAATACATTCGGGTATTCTCGTACCACTGGCACATCACTCACGGTCTCCTTACCCTCCTCTCGGTCTTCCGTGACGTAGGCGACATATCCGGCGCTACCCTGCTGAAGGTAGTGTCTATCCCTCACTGCTGAGCAGAAAGCTAACCCGCACTGTGGTCTCTCGTCCGAAATCACCAACTCTCCCCCACTTGGGGTCCTGACCCGAACCAACTGCTACGCATAGTCGATCACTGCCCCATTAGGGCTCAACCAGTCCATACCGATGATGACCTTGTTCCCATGCAATGGTATGGGAACCAAGTCTACCAGGTAGCGCTCCTCGAACAGCCTCAAAACACAAACTCGGAAAACCTCTGATGCTTGAACTGATCGGTCATCCGCAATCTCGACCTCTAGAGGGAAATCCAACATGCCCGAAGACTCAGGGGACCTCTTTCTAAGGGAAAGAGAGACAAACGATCGGGTAGCCCCCGAATCGAACAACACCTGAATTGGGATACCGTTCACATGGAACGATCCTAAACATCACATAAAATATATACATAAATATCATAAACGACATAAAATAAGAGCTAGGGAGAAGAAATCATACCCGTCACCACATCGGGTGCGGCGTGTGCCTCCTCGGTAGTCAGCTGGAAGGCTAGGCTTCTCACCACTGGAGCCTCTGTCTTGCCCTACTGGCCATCAGTAATCTGTATGGTCGCTAGAGCTGGTGCCGCCACTGGCGCTGCTGCTGCCGTCAATCTCGGGCAATTGGCCTTTTTATGGCATTGCTGGTTGCAGTGGAAACACAGCAACTCTGATGTCTGAATAGTGAGGGTAGGGGCGGTACAATCCCTACTAAAATGCCCAGACTGGCCGCATTTGTAGCAGCCCGATCCCCCTGCCTTGCAGGCCCCCTCATGTGACTTGTCGCATTTCCCACAGCGGCCCAGGCCCTGCTGGCCCTTCGACCTAGCGTCGAATCCCTTGGGTTTCTTCCCCGAAACCCCCGTAACCTGCTCAGTTTCCACCTTCCTCTTCCGGAGATTCTCAACGTCAATCTCCCTCTCCCTCGCCCTCGCAATCATATCATCCAATGTCGGGCATACTTATTAGCTGACATGTTTCTGAATGTCAGCTCTCAACATGTCATGATAGCAGGTATTCCGCATCACCTCGTCCCCTGCATACTGAGGCACCAGTAAGGCCCTCTCCATGAACTTGGCGGTAATCTCCGCCATTGACTCAGTCGTCTGCCTCATATCCAAGAACTCTCTGGCCAACTGTTGAAGCTCCACATCCGGCACAAACTCAGCCCTAAACCTGGTAAAAAAGTTAGGCCAGGTCATAGCCTTAATGGTCGGGGCTCCTAACGAATCACTGACCGCCTCCCACCAATCTCGAGCTCGGTCTCTCAAACAGCCTGCAGCATAACGAACCTTCGACCCCTCAGGGCAGAAGCTAATCAATTGAGCAGACTCCATGTCTGCAATCCATATCCTGGCAACTATGGGGTCTTTCACCCCGTGGTAGTCTGGCGCACCACATCCCCTAAAGTCCTTAAAGGACAGTGTACGCGCCCCTGACTAGCTAGATGCCATGTCACTCCGGAATGCGCTAAGGTGATCCTCCATCTGCTCGATGATCCCCTCCTTGATCGACCCAAAAATCACTGGGGTCGCCTCAAGGATGCCTCTCGTGATCTTGGAAGCAATGAACTCACGCAGTCCCTCATCGACTGGCTTGACACCTGATCCCGAACCTGATCCTGAGCCTGATCCTGATCCTGAACATCCCCTTTCGTGACGCGTAATCATCACCATTGTGAAACAAAACACATAATCATCAGGGTCATAAATAACCTCGAAAGGTCTCACATACTACTAGTTCTGTGGTTCTATCTCGGCCCTCCTTGACTCGAGTACGAATCCTCTACTTTCAGTAGTACGGGCACATACTACCTTCCACATCTATCCGTACTTTCCGCAAGGATTGCCTTGACTTCACCAAGTCCCTTCTACTGTTACTGCTCACTGTACTAATCTCATCCTAGGCTTACCCTAGGGTATCCCCCTCCTAACCACTCTTCGCCATCAGCTACATAAGAAGTCCCTGTCATCTCTCCCTAACTAGCTCGCGAATACCATTACATATTACTAAGACCAGATAATTCTTCGAATGAGAGGTCCTGTCCTACAACGGTTGGACTCAAACAAGAGCTGCTAAATAGGGCTAGACCTAACCTTCTTGAAATATTTAGTCCTCATAATATGTAACTTAGCGTATTCGTCTACTAGTTAATTAAAGGAAACTAGACTCCTAAAAATCATGAAGCAAGCAGCATTCGGGCCTTTAGTACCCAAACCAAGCATATCCTATTCATGCCATTATATCATTGTCTAATCAGTTCTAGCATGAAATTCAATAAGCACGTAAAGCAGGCACGTACCGCATCTTCCTAGATCATTAGCCCTAATCTAGCATGCAAATCCCATACATATACAATAGGCATATAAGGCTTCCTTCCTAGATCCTTAGCCCTAATCTAGCATGCAGTTCTCATAATCATATCATATCATAACATAAAATGTATGGGTATCTTGGGGAAACTTACTTGAGCTCGGCCGACCGCACGCATCACACACCTTGTTCTTTTCAAGTTCTTTTCTCTTTTCAATTCCGTTTTAAACTCCTTTTACAAAAATGATTTTCTTTTGAAGATTTTCATACCAAGTCCTTAGTTTGAGTTCAGACACACCCGGGAGTGTGCCCGAATCCCTCAAACCAAGGCTCTGATACCAACTTGTAACACCCCAAAAATCAGGACCAAAAAATTTTTATTTGTAATTAAGTAACTTATAAAATAGTTTACTGAAAAACGTTATCAATATCATATCAACCCATAATCTCATAAGTCAAATATCATAAACATTTCGTGGAATAATAATAATGTCAGAGTACAATCCCATGGATCTCAAAATGCGGAATCATATGTGTGTGTGATGCGCTGCTACCGTGCCAGCTCCTTCTCCTTCGACGAAGAGGTACCTGAAACCAAAACTGAAAACCGTAAGCACAAAGCTTAGTGAGTTCCCCCATCATACCACATACCATACAATAATATATCAAGCCATGCATATTTGGGTGTCGGCCTCCCCGTCGGTCTATCTCAACCGGATAACTGCCGAGCATATCTGGGTGCTGGCATCCCCTTCGGTCTATTTCAACCGGATAACTGCCTAGCATATCTGGGTGTTGGCCTCCCCTTTGGTCTATTTCAATCGGATATCAGGGACTATTTCACCCCTACCACTACCACATAGAATCATAACATATCGGCACATAGAACATAACAGATAATGGCATACCATACAATTATCACACAGACAATCATCTAACTACAAGCTTCTACTAGTGGGCCGGCATTGTGGCCTTAGACCCACTTCTACTGTAAGGTAACTCACCTCAATGTCATGAAGTGTCTGAACTGTCCTCGCTGCCAGAATCAACTCCTCTCAATTCCTACACGTAACAACTTTCCTTAATTTACCATTACATACTCTTAACCCCTACAAGGGTTACTCAGGTCAAAGTCAAAGTCAAGGTCAACACCTTGGTCAAAGTCAACGTCTAGTTGACTCGACTCGCCGAGTTGACCTAATAACTCGTCGAGTCCCCGAATCCTTAAAACACTAAGACCTCGATCCTACTCGTCGAGTCTTGCACACACTCGTCGAGCTCTACTTCAAACAAATTTAGGACCTTCATCAACTGACTCGACGAGTTCATCCTTGAACTCGTCGAGTCCTTCTTCATGCAAGAAGGCCCCTTTTGCCCTAGACTCGCCGAGTTCCTTATGAAATCGTCGAGTATGCATTCATGCGGTTGGGACTTGCCTTGACCTCGCCGAGTTCTGCTCTTTAACTCGCCGTGTTCCATGATTTCCAGACCCAGATTCACGTCTATCCTGTTGAGTCCTCTTTTAGTACTCAACCAGTTCGAGCAAAGCAGAAAAGGGTTGAGGAACCATACCCCGACTCGTCGAGTCCTCTGAACGACTCACCGAGTACCCCAAAGTCCATGTCCATACAGTTGATTTCAGTTGGGTTTAACACATCCAAAACATAGATCTAGCCTCCTAGGTTCCATAATACACGTAAAGTTACAAACTTCACGTTCATGCATGGGGTATTTGGCTCAAAAGGCCCTAAAACGGAGTCTACAAGATGCATTGGGCTCCTATGGCAATAAATTTGGCACCTTTATGCCATAGGAACCCTCAATGGTTCCAGATTTGAAGTCATACCCCCATATAACCACAAAATCCCGAATATGGCACTTCTAGGGCTTAGAAAAGGTAGAAATGAACCCTAACTAGAGATCTAAGAGATGGATGGTCAAGGTTTCAGCTTTATACCTCAAATGAGTTTGAAATAAGCCAAAACCTATGGATCTTCTTGCTTCCTCTTGATCTCTCAATCTTCCTTCTTCTTCTCAAACTTCAAATACACACAAAAAGGCACCACAAAGCTCAAGAACACTTTAATAATTGATTAGCATTTCGAGTTAGGGCTTCTCTGGACTGGGAGGGACGATGGAGGTTGGGTTGGGAAAAGATAAGGTGTTTAAATAGGGTGCAAACCCTAAATATTAAGGTTTCATCCAAATAGTCCTACTCGCTGAGTCGGGCTCTCCGACTCGTCGAGTAGGTTATTTGAAACCCGCGTCCAAGAGTCTAGTCTACTCGACGAGTTGGGCCTCCAACTCGCCGAGTCCCAGTGTAAAAACATGCAATTAATTAAATTTAAATACGTACCGGGAATCGGGTGTTACTATTAAGGGGGTTGTAGCTAGGCACGGAGTGCCAGTTTCTATTGTCTCTGTTAGGGATATTCGGGTCACGTCTTATTTTTTTAGGAAATGTTTTTAGAGGAAATGGAGGTTCAGATGCAGTTGATAACGGTGTTACACACACAAACAGATAATCAAAGTAAACACAGGGTTCAAACTTTAGGAGTAATAGGGATTGGTATATTCCATTAGCAAAGTTTTTTTTCTAAACAATACTAAACATTTAAACTCACTATTTAAAAAATAAATTAATATTCAAATTCAAATAATCATATTTAAATAATATATATCAAATTTACAAATTTAAAAATATTTTAAATTTGGCATTTATCCATACTTAATAAATCTTTAAATTTGAAAAAAAGGAACCCTAATACGGCAGCCTCACATCGTGAGCAGCAAGCTCTCTTGTTGTGAGCTGTGATGAAAGGTTTTTTTCAATTACGAATTTTCTAATCTTTCCTCTTTCATTCAATTTCAAACAAGCATTTATAGAAAATATGGGTCTAGGGTGAATGTAATCATGAACTAATGGCTCTAATATCACTGTTAGGTTTTTTTACGCATCAAATATACTCTAAACTAAGTAGCCGAAAAATTGAAACTATGATATACCTAAGTTCATGTGCAACCTATAGCTATATGGTTTCATACTAATTACATATATCCTAGAAAACGAAAATACAAAAGAAGAATCACATACCTCTTTTGCAACCAAAGACCTTCACGCTTGAGCTTTCGTGCATGCCACCTTGTTTGGATGATCAGGACCCAAACCAGAATACCTCTCTTGGTTCACATCCAATGAAATCAAAATAGTAGAATCAAAACAACTATGAAGGGATGAAGTGTAGGAGAGTTTGTCCACAAGGAGGGAGAAAGAAGAGGCGAAACTTCAAGCTAAAGAATGAGCAAGGAAAAATGAATCCTTAAGGCCTTATTTATTGCCTTGGATACCTTCTAGGGTTTTATCCTCAAGCCCATGTAGGATGGATAACCCTAAGAACGAAATTCCATTTATCCTAAGGGAATTTTCGTCCACCACCATTCTTCCTAGGGCTCTAGAATGTTCTTGATTAATCAACTATTGATTAATTGATATTCAACCCTTATATTAATTAAACTAGGTGTGAGACCCATGTATTACATGAGTTTATTTAAACAAAACTAAATACAAAATTCTAAACATTTGAAAAGTATGAATTTCAAAAAAAAAAAGTGAGAAAATATTTAATTATAAAAATTAAAGTGTTTTTTTTTCTCTTCTAAATTTAAACAAATAATTTAGATAAATAAATTAAGAAAATTAATGAATCTTTAATTTGGTAATTTTGAAATTAGAAGGAAAGTTCATTAATGAAATTGATATGTATTTTTTATTGAATATAAATACTATCTATAATTTAATAAAATAAAAAAAACCATAAAATGACATGTGGAATAAAAATTAATTTAAAATAACCACAAAATTACATGTGGCAAAATAAATGAGAATGTGACATGTGGCAAAAAGATCTTTATTTATTAGGGAGGAAAGTGTTAATTAATTTCCCAAAGTGTTTTCTAATTAGTTACAAATGAATTATTAAACCATAATAATTAATAAAATATCCTTTATTTATTTTGCTTAATTTGAGTCTTGAGGGATACCCAAGAGAACCAGATTATTATTAGAAATATTATCAATAGGTAATGAACTTGGACACACTTTCGAACAGGAACATCATAGAACCTTAAATATGCATGTTATAGATGTGGTAGAAGATACCATTGGTCAAGGACTTGTCACTCACTTGCACATATTTGTCAACTTTATCAAGAATCCATAAAATAAAAGGTAGAGTAAATTACACAAATGGTCCCTATGGTTTGGGGTAATTTGCGCGCTTGGTCCCTACTATTTGTTTTTGTTACGCGTTTGGTCCCTGTCTTACCTAAAAATACTATTATTTAAATAAGAAAAAATAGTGGGGTAGGTAAGGTAAGGTGAGGGGTGGGGTTGGGGGTGTGTTTATTTAAATAAATTAAAAAATCGAGGGAAAAATAGTTTTTTTTAGGTGAGAGAGGACCAAACGCGTAACAAAAACAAAAAGTAGGGACCTTCCGAGTTAAAAAAATAAGTTAGGGACCAAACACGTAAATTACCCTAAACCATAGGGACCATTCGTGTAATTTACTCTAAAAGGTAAAAGAAGCAAACCTCGTTGATAATGTTGAATTCACTACGTTAATTGTTTATGATTTCTGTAATGGCATGGAAGACACACACTAAAAATTTATTCTTTTCTTATAAACCTATTTTTCCTTCTTCTGTTTTTTCATGTACTGTATTTTCTACAATAAATAAACTTTCTTTATAATAATTATTATTATAACATTTATAATATCATTATTTCTTTTATATGTGAAGTTCGATATGAGCTCAACTAAAGCACTACACCAAGAAAAGGTTCGAAATATTTGTATAGTACATAGTGGTACTACACACACTATCGTGAAATCTAATAAATACTTTTCAAAATTAGTACCAACAAAAGCAATCATACATACAATATCAGGTCATGTAGATTTGGTGGAGGGAGCTGGGAAAGCTTATTTTACATTACCAAATGGTACAAGCTTTAGTATAGAAATGGAATTATTTTCTCTAAAGTCGAATAGAAACTTATTGAGTTTCAATGACATATATTTCAAAGGATATGACATTCAAACTCTGACCATTGGAAAGAAAAAATGCATGCATATTATATATAAAAACCATGTAGAGAAACTATAAACACTTGTTTCTAATCTATGTTACACATATATACATATGATTAAATCAAATAAGGTAGTTAAAGAAAAACATTGTAATCCTTGGACATTTAGTTTATGGCGTGACAAATGGGCCACCCAAGATTAACAATGATGTGACGGATAATTAAGAATACACATGAGTATTCACTGTAGGACCAGAAGTTACCTCAATCAGGTAACACAAGATCATGTACATCTTGTTCCCTTGGAAAATTAATTATAAAACCCTCGCCAATGAAAGTTGAAAGGAATCACTTAGATTTCTTAAAAGAATTCAAGGTGATATATGTTGACTGATCTGTCCAACATCTAGATCATTTAGAAATTTTATGGTCCTCATAGATGCATCTAGCAAATGGTCTCATGTTTGCCTATTATCAACTCATATTATGGCATTCACAAAATTTCTTGCTCAAAATATTAAGTTAAGAGCACATTTCCCTGGTTATAGTATCAAAAGAGTGAGACTTGAAAATATTGGTGAATTTTCTTCCCAATAATTTAATGAGTATTGTATATCTGTAGGAATTGTAGTTGAGCATCCAGCTGCTCGTGTACCTAAATGCTTTAGCTGAATCATTGATTAAACGTCTCTAACTAATAGCTAGACCATTGATAATAAGAACCAAACTTCCTATTTTACTATGGGGTCATGCAATACTACATGTTGTATCATTAATACGCACTACACCAAGTTCATATTATACATATTCTCCCCTACAATTTGCTTTTGGTTAAGAGCCAAATATTTCAAATCTTAGATTTTTTGGATGTCTAGTATATATAGCTATTCAAGAACCATAACACACAAAAATGGGCCCTCAAGAAGGTTGGAAATATATGTTGGAAATGAGTCATTCTCTATTATTAGATATCTAGAACCTTTAACAGGAGATGTTTTTGCAACACGTCTAGCTGATTGCCAATTTGATGAGGTGAATTCGCCACTATTTGGAGGAGGAAAAAAACCAAGAAAAAGAAGTTTCATGGAATGAACCATCCTTATCAGATATAACCCTCCCACAAAACAATGTGAAATGGAAGTTCAAAAGATAATGTTTTTCCAAGAAATGGCAAATCAATTTCCTTATGCATTTACTGACACAAAAAGGGTGACTAAATTATATATACCATTTATCATTACTTCATGTCTAATTGAAATTCCATATACACAACTTGATGATAAAGTCACTCAAGAGTCTAAAACACGCCTGGGATGTGGAAGGCCATTTGGTTCTATGGATAAAATTCCCCGAAAAAGAAGAGGAGCGAAAAGTACACTTAATCATAATGAAAATATTCCTAGAGAAACAGAAAAGATCATAACTTCCCTAATAAAGGAAATAAATGATTAAGAGATTGCAATAAGTTACGGTGAAACAAATGGAGTATATGACCAAAATGAAACTGGTAATATAATTGTCATATTTTCTTCTTTAGTTGCATGTGATATTATGAATGGTGATCTCGAACCACAATCTGTCATTGAATGTCAAAAAATACCTGACTTGGCTAAATGAAAAGAGGCTATGCAAGCTGAACTAAATTATCTTAGTAAGAGAAAGGTTTTTGGGGAAGGTATTCTCACACCTGGAGTTGTGAAATCATTAGGGTATAGATTGATCTTTGTATGAAAATGAAATGGGAAAGACGAAATTTTAAGATACAAGGCTAGACTTCTGGATCAAGGTTTCTCTCAAAGGCTTGAAATTAATTATGAAAAACATATTCTCCTATAATGGATGCAACCACTTTTAGATATTTAATCAGCCTAGCAGTAGCTGAAAATGTAGAGATGCGTCTTATGGATGTTGTTACTGCTTACTTGTATGGATCACTTGATAATGATAACTATATGAAAATCCCTGAAGGATTTAAAATGCTTGAAGTACTGAGTGCAAAACCCAAAGAATCGTATTCTATAAAACGAAAAAGATCTTTGTATGGGTTAAAGCAATGTAGACACATATGGTACAATCGTTTAAGAGATTATTTGAAAAGTAAAGGTTATATGAAAATCTGTGAAGAATTTTAAATGCTTGTGGATATTATTATAGCTTACTTTTATGGATCACTTCATAGTGACATCTATATAAAAATCTGTGATGGATTTTAAATGCTTGAAGCCTTAAGTGGAAAACCCAAATAAAGTTATTCTATAAAACTACAAAGATCTTTATATGGGTTAAAGCAGCCTGGGCGCATGTGGTACATTCGTTTAAGCGTTTATTTGGAAAGTAAAGTTCATAAAAGTAACACTATTTATGCCTATTTATTAAGAAAACAACATCCGGATATGTGATCATTGATGTTTATATAAAATCCCGACGTTCATGTATTTCTAAATTCATCCCTATAATTTTAATATATGTCATTTTGGTCCCTAAGTTCAAGAGAATGTGCCTTGAAGCCCTAGTGTCAATATTGTAATTTCAGGCAGGAGGAGTACGACAAGCGTACATGATGGTATGTTGAGCGTACTAAGGAGCGCCCTAGTATGCTGGGCGTACACTTATGTATGCTAGGCATACTAATGTCAGGAGGAAACCCTAAGTTTTAGGATTTGGGAGGAATTTAAGCATCCTTATGGCTCATTTCTCTCCACCTTTTCAGCCTCCACATCCTTTGAGACATTTTTGCAAAACCCTAGCCCCTTAGTGTGTATTTTGAGCTCAATAGTGTGTTTTTGGTGTGTTAAAGGAAGAAGAAGTCACATCAAGAAGCTTGGAAGCTTGAAGCAAGGATTGGATCTTGAAGTTTTGCTCTTTTCTCCATCATATCAAAGTATAAAGTTCATAGCTTGATGGCTTGTTTGCTAGATCTCATTTTTGGGTGTTTTTATGTTACTTTTTGGTCCCAAAAGTTCCGTATTGAGCATGACATATTCTGGATGTTTTGAGTTCTCCTTTCAGACCCTAAGGGGGTCCTTAGTCATAAAAATGAGGTCCTAATGGCTAGAATTTCCTCATGCATCATGTAGAGGGTCATAATAGATTAAGACCTTGTATTAAGGACTTTTTGGACGTGTAAAGTCATAAAGTTGGTATGAATTAATGGTGCATTTGGAATGTGGATCTGAAGTATAGGCTTGAGTGATTAAGCCATTAAGCACTTAATGAAGTATTGGAGTTTGCGAGGGTATGCCCCGCGTAGGAGGGAGTACGCCCTACGTACTCGGTTAACAACCCCATAATCTGGTCAATGCGAGGCTTCACATACGTAAGTGTACTTCTGGGTTATGGAATCGGTCACTTGGTGGATATAGGTTTCATGTAGAGTGCTGAGAATTCAGAGTCAGACCTCATCAGTTCTGTCCAGTTGCGAGGTGAGTTTTCCTCACTATATTTTCGAGTTGAAGGCACCAAGGTCGACCCATTGGTTTGATAACCTAATATCCATTGATATGTTGAGTATGGAATTGAAATGCATGATAGTTTGATAAGCTAGCCTGGTAGATCAGTAGGACTACCTGTGACACTGTCTGTATGATTATCTGATTATATGTTTATTTGTTATATGTCGACATATTGTGTGGGTTGTTGAGCTTGTATTGCTCTGTGCGGCAGCCAACAAACCCTGGAGCAATCCAAATATGAGTTGAGGGTCGGGTAGGGCATGCCAAACTCATACTGAGCGCTCATGAGCATTCTAGATACGAGCTGATGGTCGGGTGGGGCATGCCAGACTCGTATTGAGGGCTTGGTGGTATTTAGTCCGAGGACTGATTTGGTCGGGGAGCAAGCCAGACATAAGTTGTGGGCCCCGAGGGCAAGCCAGAGTTATGTTGTGGGCTCAGGGGTAATCCAGTCTTTAAGTTGTGGACCCATTGCATTTTTTGTTGTATATGTATTATTAGTTGTGTGTGGGTATTTTGAGGGAACTCACTAAGCTTTGGGCTTACAGTTTTGGGTTATGTTTCAGGCACCTCAGATGATCGCGGGAAGGCAAAGGCGTGATCGTGCAGCTCCTCGTATTTTGTTTTATGATTTTGGGAAAACTCTGATGATAAATATGTTTTGAAAACTATTTTGTAAACAATAATGTTTTGTGGATTTGTTTGAAAAGTTTAAATTTTTCATGAATTTTATGGATGTTACAGGTTGGTATTAGAGCCTTGGTTTGAGCAAATTGGAGGAACACTTGTGGGAATCCAGTCTCAAACTATGGAAAAGATTTTAAAAACGATTTTCAAAATGTTTTCAAAATAATCAAGGAGCATGCGATGTGTACGTTCAACCGGAGCCAGTGAGTAGACCCCAAAATACCACACTGTTATTTGATATTGTAATATGTTAGAACAACATGTTAGTGATAGGCTAGGGATCTTCAGGAATTTTCATGATAGAATTGTCTGATTATATGATGCATGATGGCCTAGGGTTCTTATTATATGGAATTGACATCATTACTGTAGTTGCTTAGTGTATGCATCATGGTCATACATAACTAAAATTCTATAGCCTAAGAATTTTTGGTTTGACCTTATTTCATGTTCTTGTTTGATGAAGGGCTTAGGGTAGGATCAAATATTCGACTGTCTATAGGGTCCAGTGGTATGTATTATTATCATACACGAGTGCTGCAGGGTTGGTGGAAGTTTCATGGAAGAGTTGTGTGGGGTTAGCCGGCCAGTTTCGAGATGATTAGCCTTTCCTATAGGGATTGAGGATTGAGTGTATGATTATGCTAATGTGTATTGTTAGGGTTGTTGTGATGATCCTATGAAACAAATACGGGTAAGTGTGGATGGTAGTATGGGCCTGTAATACTGAAAGCACAGGACCTGTACGTTTAACAGGGAAGTCACAACCCCTAGGGCTTTGTTGGGAGTTGGTTCCCCTGATATGATATGCGTGTTATCTGATACCCTCTGGGTTTTTTCAGTATGGTGACGACGAGGCGATTTGAGATTGGGTCCGGATCGGGATCAGGAGTAGGCAGTCAGGGTGGGTCATATGCGTTGGATGATCGCGGGA
This sequence comes from Lactuca virosa, assembly GCF_052849685.1. Taxonomy (NCBI): domain Eukaryota; kingdom Viridiplantae; phylum Streptophyta; class Magnoliopsida; order Asterales; family Asteraceae; genus Lactuca; species Lactuca virosa. Next base: position 160,732,585 of record NC_136426.1, on the reverse strand, counting down.
AGGAAAAGGCGTGATCTTGCACCTCCTCGTATTTTGTTTTATGATTTTGGGAAAACTCTGATGATAAATATGTTTTGAAAACTATTTTGTAAACAATGATGGTTTATGGATTTGTTTGAAATGTTAAATTTTTTCATGAATTTTATGGATGTTACAATTTATGTTGATAATCTAAACATTATTGGGATGAATAAAGAAAGCCTCGAAGTGATTGAACATTTGGAGAAAGAAATAGAAATGAAATACCTTGGAAAAACCAAATATTGTTTTGGTTTGCAAGTTGAGCATATTCCTAACAGAATACTTGCGCGTCAATCTAATTATACAGAAAGAAACTAGAAACGTTTAAATATAGACAATGTCAATGCTTTAAGCAAGCTAATGGTTGTTAGATCATTACATATTGACAAAGATCTATTTTGTCCTTACGAAGAAAATGAAGAAGTTCTAGGTCCAAAAGTACCATATCTTAAAGCAATTGGGCCTTTTATGTATCTTAGTAATTGTACTACACCTGACATTTCTTTCGATGTAAACCCTAAACCCAACAAAAAGACATTTGAATGAGAGTAAGCACATTTTTCGATACCTTCGAGGAACTATTGATTTAGGGTTATTTTATCTTAACAATTCAAAAAAAATGTTTGATTGGTTATGCAGATGCATGTTATTTTTCTGACCCTCATAAAGCTAGATGTCAAACTGGATACGTATTCATGAGTAGAGGGACTATAATTTAATTACAGGTGTTCTTAAAAGTAAACACTTGTTGCCACATACTCAACTCATGTTGAATTAATTGCACTAAATGAAGCTAATAGACAATGCACATGGTTAAGATCGATGACACAACTCATTTTAACTTCATGTGGACTTGAAAAAGATATAGGTCCAACTTTAATTTATGAAGATAACTCAACATGTGTCACTCAAATGAAAGAAGGATATATCAAGAGTGAGAAGACAAAACATTTACCTCAAAAGTTCTTTGAGTACACTCAAGAGCTTATAAAAGATGATCAAGTTGAAATAAAATATGTTCAATCCAACAATAATGCAACAAACTATTTTATAAAGGCACGCCCTACTGCAATCTTCAGGAAACATGTCCATTGCATCAAAATGCGACATGTGCATAGTATATAAAGTAATAGATGTCTAAATGAAGGGGGTGAACTATACATTACACACTTTGTCCCTTCGTTAAAGTTTTTTTCCACTGGGCTTTTCGTTATCAAGGTTTTTATTGAGGAAGTACTTCAAGTTGAACTCTAATCTGAAATATTGTCATCCAAGGGAGAGTGCTATAAATAATTGGTGGATGACACTATAATTGGTGCATGGTAAATTTGTTAACATTTGTTACTAGTTACAACTAATTGTAGATTATGAATAGTAATATGGGTAGTATAAATATCTCTCCATTGTAAATGATGAAATACACATTAAGTTACACTTTCATAAGTGATCTTTTAAGAACATCAATTTGTTTGAGAATGTAGGAACACTTTAAGACCATTGATGAGAATTAATCTAGAGAACGTGATTAAATCTAAATTTTATATGTAAATGGGCATTATAGTAAAATCTAATTTTAATTCAGCAGCTACATACATTAGTTAGTAGTTTCATTCTTTCCTTTAATTGGTGGAATTTCAATTTTGGTACAAATGGGAACTTTCAAGTCGATATTCTCCAGGATTTGATTGATGGCATTTTGTTTGGTGATTTGTTTCACTAATGTGATTTAAGTGTAATGGGATCACTTTGTGTGACCAAAAGTATCTTGATAAATATTAAACAATAAAGGAAGGTGTGGAGTGCACACTTGTTTAAATTTATTCAAGATTAAAAGTAAACTGTCATTTAGGGGCGAAACCCCTGAATGAACGGGGGTCCGGGGGCAGCGCCCCTGGGAACGGGGTCCAAGGGGCAGAGCCCCTGGCTGGGATCGAGGCGAAAATTTTTTATTTGGGTTATATTGTTGTATTGAAAATGCATCAGAAATCCAAATTTAGAATATTTGACCCGTTTTTGGCTTGGTATTAATCCTTATAGAAAACCCGGATTTATGACAATTTTTTGACTGTTGCCAAACTGTTTTATGACAGTTTTGACAGTTTTTACAGTTTTCAGACAATGGAGATATTTAACCAATTTTGGTCAGTTTTTTCTGGTACTCACGAAATTCATATCTCATTCTCTGTTCTTTTCTCTTCTGAGTCTTATCCAATCAAAGATTAGGGAGTACCACCCAATACTTTGATTTGATAGTGAAATCACAATTCTCAGAATTTCCAAGGCTATTATTATCCCATTTTCTAACACATTTTAACCTCACAATCATTTAGAACAATGGTTTGGATTAAGCTTGTTCCATAAAAAATCTTGGTGTTTGTTTGGAGAGCTTGCCTGGATCATATACCCACTATTGTGGCTCTTAGTGTTAGAGGCATGAACATTTCATCATTGACGTGTATCTTATGCAATGATGATACCAAGACAACTGATCACCTATTTGTAACTTTCCCTTTAATGATGGAAACAATTAGTTGGATCTTCAAATGGTGTAGAACTGATCATTAAAGGTTGTCAAAAGTTTTAGAGTTTATTAACTTCTCGCCTTGCTTTGGATACTGCCCAAAGAAAAGGAAATTGCTTCTTGCCATAATGTATGATGTTCTATGGTGTGGACGCGAGAAACAACAAGGCGTTCAACAATGTCATCTCTGCCCCTACAAAAACTGTGGATAATGTAATCACTTTCATATTTAAGTGGTAAAGTTCAAGGGTGAAGTTGGAAATTGTAATAGGACTAGTTAGTGTTGTCGCACTTTCATCTATATGTAAGCTAACTTTTTGTTTGTTTTGTATTCACCACCTTGCATCTTGCTTGGCTGTATTTTTAATAAAATCCGTCGGTTCCAAAAAAAAAAAAAAAAGTAATATTAAGGTTGCTTACATGATTACATCCCCATTAAGCGTCAACTTAGAGAGAAATTAATAATAATAAAATCCATTATTAAAAATATGCAGCAGTTATGGAAAACAAATTGTTTTAAAGCTACTTCCAATACAATATGTGTTTTTCTGTTTCCAAAACTTTTAGTAATTTATTAAGAAATGCTGGTTTCCTGATTTAGAATAAATAATTCATAAGTAGAACACCAAATTTGATTTCATCCTAAGCTATAATGAGGGTAAAACAAAAATCAGATGAACAGAAAACAAAAATTAAACAATAGCCTAATATTATTTAATGCTTGAATTAACCTTAAATCCATATCTATTCATATCGTTAGCAGTTGTTGCAAATAAAAAAACAATCCACTTGACACCTTTTCAATAAAGCCAAGACCAAAGACCACTTATAGGGAATAATTTATTTTTTATTTCATGTTCTTTTCGAATGTTGTTAGTTTAATACCACATGTCGTTAAATTCATACTTCTTGGGAATCTATGTTTATGAGCACATGCATGATGCATCCAATGTTTTTTTTTTTATCCTGCAATTGTTGTTCACATGTTTCTTCTTGTTTTTGTTGGATTGGAATCACAGGCAATTGTATAATAGGATAAGAGATTATTAGATTCTACGGTGGGGTAGTAGAGATGCCGGTGCTAACATGCCAACAGCGAAAACAAGCCGCCTATTCAAACACATGACTTTTGGATAAAACTATTTACCACTTGTTGTTGCTGATGGTAGAGCAAGCAAAGACATAATAACATTTGATGTTTGGCATGTGTCACTCCCGTGGCTTTTACCCCGCAAATTCAGGTTTTCTTAATGCACATAATACAAGAACAATTATCACCAATAAATTTCAGCCATGTCGTTAAGAATTTATTCCCAACCAAACCAATGAGCATTTACAACTCTTCAAGCATGTTATGTTTTTTAAATTAAATATATAGTTCTTTAATTTTAACTACTAGATGCGTTGCGGGGGTTGGAAGGTGTTGTTTTTGTGTAAATGTATAGTAGATTGTCTTAATTGGTAACCACAGTTAAGTATGGTGCTATTCTCTGCAATTCGCCCTTTTACAATTTTGATGCTTAAAATAATAAAAATAAAGGACATTGCCCTTTGCGGAAAATAGGATCCAAATTACATAAAGCTAAACATTAAAATGAAAATACATTGGCCTATTTTAGTATTTTTTTTTTTTTCTAAGATATGCAAAAAAACCCAGTAAACATCAGTCCAATGAAGCGCATTTTGATGAACCCGGTTAAACTCTTCATGTTTCGGTTCCACACGCATAAATGGGTCCGGAGGGCAAAGAGGTAATATATGGTTTAGCAAAAAAGTATTTCTACAAATAGCAACATAGCATACATAAGGGTTGTTCATTCTCTATCTAATCACAAATCCCACCTTATGTGATACCTGCTGGAAAGATGAAAAGGTAGAGGCTTAACTGGGCTGCAACCCATCAGAATCAAATCACTTCTGTCAAAAACCTACATTAACAATAGTCAGAAAATAATTATTTTAAAAGAAGTGTTGCCTTTAAAAATAAGATGAATTTGTTGACCTGAATTAGAATTTTCTGAATTTCTTTAAAATTGATTAAAAATTATTTGAAAAAGATCCCCACAAACACATCGAAAGATTTACACCCTTTGACATCATGGAAAATGCAGCCACTCATATTGTCCCAATTGATAAGTCTTTCACAGCATTCCTACAATAGCAGTTTCAAATTCATGTGGTTGCCTTGTTATTTTCCATCTTTTTTGCACTAAAAACTAATAAACCCAGCTGACAAATTTATGATTCATGCTTCTTATCAAAGTTTGTATACCTATGTATGAAAGGGTAAGAAATCTTAAAAGTAGTCCAATCTAAAATCCTCAAACCGTATGAATATATACCTGTAATCATTAAAAAAAAAAAAAGCTAAAGAGGCTGTTTCAATCAAAGTTACTTGGTTTACTTTTATGACAAAAAGCATGAAGAAAAAAAAAACAAAAAATCAATAATACATGAACAAACCATGAATATATTAGGTGGTCAACATCTCATCTGAGTAATTTGGAACATCTCACGTATTCACATAAATCCTATATTTCCTTTTGTTCTCAGAGTACTTAAAACCTGAATTTGTTCACAACTTTGTGGATCTTTATCTGAAAACTAAATTTTTGTTTTAAAGTTGTACAAAAATATATTTCTAGTCTCTATTGGTAGTGTTGTCGTTAAAGTCTCGGTTATCACATTAAGTTATTCCATTTCAAAAATGTTCTACAAGAAGCTATATATTTGAATGAAAAACTTACAGTATCTGCAATTCAGAAAACTGGCCTATGTTTTCTTATACATTTCAATGCACACAATTACAAACACGTAAAACACATCAAATCAATAAGGGCCATTTTAGTCATTCAATGGTCTCATTTCATGGTCTGGCCATTTTGAAAGAGTTTAATGAAAAAAGTTTATCAATATTCTAAAAGTATGTCCTGTATCCAGAGAAAGAAATTATTATTATTATTATTTTGAAGAAACGATAAATGTGAAGTGGAAATATGTTGTTTTGTAGCTCTTATATATAATAAGAATAATAATAACCGTGTAAAAGAGTCCTTGTGGTAAAAACAATCTTATTTCCTCATATCATGAACCTGATGCTTTGGTAAACACATTCTTCTTTCCTCTTGTCAAAATAAACAGGCAAAAAGAATATTTGAAACTTGAAAAAAAAAAAATTCTTTATTGTAAAATTTTATAATCAATCTTTTTAATTTTTATTTATTTCCATATATGAAATGAATAACACTAAGAAGGCAAATCCAAAAAAACTTTTATACCTCTATTAACTTTGTTTACCGTTTATCACCAATTTAGGATTTGGATTCTTCATCAGATTTCACAGGTGCAACTATTAATACACTTTTATTGTTTTTGAACATGAGCATCAACAGGAAGGAACATTTGCACAACTGGAGCTGTTGCAGAGTGCTTCAATTACAGTTGTATTCTTTTTGAGTCTAGAGATTCAGAAAGAAATAAGTTCAACATACCTGGGAGACATGATATTTAAGTCCGCTAGTTAAGGAGAATGTGATAAATCCTTTGGATTCTTCTACCGCTCCTGCATAATTTGAAGGAAAGTTATAAATTTCCAGAGACGTAATCAGAAATTTCATGAACTATAAGCCCTTAATAATGGCATGAATAACTTATTGTGAACCACTGTATCAAAGTGGTTGTTTTTTTTTAAATCGCAAGGCAAGCAAGACGGAACTAAAAATCCCTAAGAACCTTAATCACAGGAAAAATCTAGGGCAACACAGAACTGAATCGAATTGAATAACTAAATTAAAAAAAAAAAAAAACGAACCAATCATTAAGTGAAAAGATGAACTAACAGGAAGAGAAAGAGGATGTCCGTGTGCGTTAACATTTGTTGAGAGAGACGGTGGGAGAAGAAACCAGCCATATCCAAAATACGGAAGTGGATGAAAGAAGTAGAAGGCAGTGGAAGCAACCATACGTGATTGGGCGAGCTGTCGCACACCACACAGCAGGAGCAGCATCGAACCCCCAACCATCGCACCACCTTCTTCGACTGCCTCCGCCTTGGTATTATTTGGACGTAATATGTAAGAATTTATGGAAGCATGGACTAAATGGAAAATTCTGGACTTGAGTTGAAACGAATTTGTCATGGAGGGGCCATTTGGTAACAGTTGGATTTAAATTGAAAGGAAAAGGAGAATGAGGGGCTATTTCTGTCATTATGGGTTGAAGTTTGTAGGAGCTGGGTATATAACCCGTCGATCTCTCCGTAGCCCTAACCCTAGTCGGGTACTATAGCCGCCACCCTCACCTTACCTCCCTCCAGCCGCCACCACCCTTTCCCTTTCGTCCTCCGGCCGGCAGACAACCGACGAGCACCGCTACCCACCCCTGATGACACTAACCTTCTCCTTCTTCGTCCCTTCTTCCTGCTGTTCACTGTTGCCGCTACTGTTGCTGCTAGAGCTGTTGCCGCCATGTTACCCCCTTTTGTTGCCGCCACCAACCACCGTGGGAGGTGGCTGTGTGCGTGTTGCAATGTTTGTGCACGAGTGTTGTGACGGTTTAGAGCTGTAGAAGCGTTTCTTGGCCGGAGATCCGAAGAAAACCCCACCGCCACCACCATAAGGTGGTGGCTGCCACTCTGTACCGCCGCCTGCTCCCACAAGGTGGTTGTTCGTGTCTATTTTATTTGGTGTGTGTTATTTCTGTGATGTAAGCTTGGGTTTGTGTGGCTGGAAAACCAAGAAGGCCATCACCACCACCGTGAGGTGGTAGCTGCCGCCATCTACCACCGCCGGCCACCACAAGGGTGGTTGTGTGTGTATGTTAGTTTATGAGTGTGTGTTATTTGGATATTATTGTAAATTGTATTGTAATCGGTATAAGAATAATAAAAGGAAACTCTAAGCCACCACCAGCCGCCGTGTTGGGTGGCTAGTTTGCGTTTTGACTCGTTGGGGATGCTTGGACAGAATGGGTCTGACGAAACCCTAGTGGGCCCAATGAAACCCTAATGGGCCCAACAAAACCCTAATTGGCCCAATGAAGCCCTAATTGACCTAAAAGCCCAACCATGTGACTAATGGACTAGTATTGGGTAGGAAACCCTAATGGCATAGAACCCTAATTTTGGGGAATTATCGGGAGCCGCACTTAAATTAATTGTTAAACTGAAAATGTTAATTAATAATCATTTGCAAATTAACCTAAGGCAATATTGGACTTAATGGATTAAGTTTTTAATGGGGTAAATAGGAACACTTAACCCTAATCGTCATTTCATGTGAAAACCCTAATCTCACTTGGGCCTTGATTTGGGCCTTGGTGATTGGATTATTGATGGGCTATCCAAGAACAAGTAAATGGACCAAAATAATTGGATGATTTTTAAGGTAAGGCTCATGTATATATATATATATATATATATATATATATATATATATATATATATATATATATATATATATATATATGAAGAAATTACACTATTTAATCCATTTTGCATCTCATAATCGGGGTTACTTTGTCGTTTTTGAGGTAGTTTCTTCTCCAAATTCATCCTCGCCTGCAACAACTGCTGAAAAAATGTTAGCTCTGTTACTTCCTCTGCATTTGTACAATTCTGCTTTGTCATCTAAAAATAACTTAGAATATGATATTAGGGTTGTGTATGGGTTTTTAGTGTGTGTTTTGTGCGTGTAAATGTAAAGAATATGGCAAAATCATACTAATAGCCTTATATGTATAAAAAGATGTGTAAGAATGTGATTTAATGTTTATATAATCTTATAAGAGAAGGTCTGTGCACAACAAGAAAATACTAGAGGGTTATTAAATAAAAGTATGAATAAATTATAATATGTGTATTATCTAGAAATGATCTAAGTGGAGTTGTGGTATGGGATGTATGTGTACAGAAAAGGAGCTCATTTTAGCTACTTTAGTGATTTTATTCTGTGTTTGATGTCTCAGGTGAGTTTCTCACTATACTATGTATTGCAATGTATATCCTTGCATGATAGGATGTAAAGAAATGGTAATATACTGGTTAGAGTACTGATAAGAAATGGTAATATGCATCCATGTATGATAGTCTGAGAATCTCTTTATCTAGGCTTTCTAGCCTGTTCCTTGTTTGGTTGTGGCTTTAGAGTAGGATCATATGTTCGACTGGCTATCCTACCTCTGCATACAAGTATGCATTCATTGGGTGATTTACCAATTTCATGGTGGAGTCCAGTATGAGTTCTATGTATGATGTAAATATGTTGTAGGGAGTTAGTAGACAGTTACATGTGTTGTTGGATTGTTTGTTTGTATCTTTGTTTTATATGTCGATGTATCTTGTGGCGAGTTGAGGGCGGTCCTGCTTTGTGCGATAGGCCAAAATACTCGGGCGGACCAGCTATATGCTAAAGGCCAGAGGCAGGCAATCTTTATGTTGTATGCGAGAGGGGCGGACCATACATGGACTGAAGGTCAATGTTTATATGCTTATATGTATATTGTAGTGTGTAGTATCTTAGGGAAATCACTAAGCTTTAGCTTACAGTTGTAGATTAAATGTTTCAGGTACTTCAGATGATTGTAGGAAGTCAAAGGCGTGACTGTACACACATATCAAGAGCTTTTCGTATTGTTTGGTTCCACGTCTATTATTTTTATGCTCTTTATTTTGGGATTATGTCGTTTAGAACAAATTATTGATGGTTTTAATTTATGAAAAATGTGTTTTATCTTAATTAAAAATATGAAAAATATTATTGTGAAAAATTAGAATGTTACAAATAGTGTCATCTAAGGGTTCCTCATTAGATGACTCTTGAATTATCTCAAGATCTATCGTACTTCCACTATTCTCTTTGGATATGAGCTCTCTCTCTATCTCTTTCTTTCTTTCTCTCTCTCTCTCTCTCTCTCTCTCTCTCTCTCTCTCTACCTCTCGAAAGACTCTTCTTCAAGCTTCAAAGACCACATTGTCAGTTGGTCTGTAGAACAAGTATCCAAACGATTTTTGTAGGTAACCAATGAAATACACCTCTTGGCCTTAGGCTCTAGGGTAAATTTTCTCTGTTGCACTTGAAGAGAACTACAGTAAATGTTCAAGAATTTCATGGTGTCTTTATGGTGTGAGTGTGATCAAAATACATTTCTCCTTCCAAAAGAAAAGCACAGATTCCTTTTTTAAATAGTTAAAAATAGAAAGAAAAGAATAATTGTTCGGAGTTATCTGTCAAATCACAAGTGTTAAGAGAAGCTAACTTGTATTCTTTTCTTCATCGACATCTTATGTACACAACATAGTAAAATCACAATCTAAAAACTACATTAGTACGTCACCCATTTGTGACTTGAACCCAATAGAAAAAAAGTGTTACATAAAAGTAATAATTTATAACCTCTATTGAAATGTTAGCCCTAAAGCAGCTATCAGAGCATAATATTCACCGAAATTTAGAAGAATACCTCTCACGTGAACATTTTACATTTTCATGAAAGATTTAGACAATAAAGTAGGTTCATACCTGATATATTTTTATTGAAAAAAAAAACAGAATTGTAAGAAAAACTACCATGACAATGATGAGAAATGTTGCAACAAGAAATCTTTTCATTCCAAATGGTGGAACGGAGTAAATGGTGCCCAGAAAAAGACCAAGACAATAAAGGGAAGTGATAAAAGAGCCCTAATTCATGGCAACAATAAGAACACCAACTACTGCAAATGATAATACCAAAAACCATGTTGATTAAATGAATCATAATGCATAAAATTGCTTCCAAAATCTAAATGTTGAAGCAAATAACAGTTGGCTGAAGTTGAAAATCACAATAGGAATCGATATTTTTAATTGTGTGGCAAAGTTCAAACATATCTAGTAATGACAACTATAAAAATTAATTATTGATCTAATCTTTTACCATTAAGAAATTGAAATTGAAAAAGAAACTACAAACCATAATTTTAGTATCATCAGAGACTATCCCTGAAGTCAAATTATGTAAGACACAATCAAAATTTGAGACTTACCGTTTTGAGATGATAAGCAACTTGAGTTGAAAAGCGATCCCAGAAACCTCGTCATCTCTAGACCTCTTCAGCCCTGTAGAGAGTAGAATTAAACATCAATCTATAAATCTAATCCATCTTACATCTCTACTTCTTTCTAGTGCTTTTTCTTAGTGATACAATCACATAAACCAGTCTTAAAGCTGTTCTAGATCATCTATCCCTATTTTGTTGCATCTATTTCTCAGCAAAAACAAAGAAATCAAAGAAGTGAAACAGTGAACCCTAAAAACCCAAATACAATAATCGGAAATAAAATACGTAAGCAAAGTTAATTGGAGAAGTGTACTGAATATATCTTTTTTATTTACGGTCGATGATTGCAATGATCACATCAACATGGCCACTCCGACCCACCACCTGATAGGTTTTAGGTAAAACAAATAAACTAGAAAACAATTCCTAAGTTCACATGCAACCTACTTTGGATCTATGTTTTAACTATTAAACATATAACTTTAAATTGAAAAACCAAGAACCCTAAAGGAAGAGGTTATTTTCGAAATACATTCGATTTATTAAACGTTTCACAATTAGTAAGCTGGATTTATTGTCATAACCTGCATTTTCCAACAAAATCGATCTAGTTAAACCATGATCATGAGAAAGTACATAAATATACTCCTGAAAGATATAATAAATTAGGGTTTCAGAATCACATACCTTTCAATTATTATAGCAAACAATTGGTAATCCTTGATCCTGATCTTCTTGGAAGCCTAACAACACAATTGTAATGCCTCTAATGGAATCACACCCAAGAACTAGCAAGAAGGAAATTATAGAGAGAGAAGAGGAGTATGCAATTTTCGGCCTAGGGTTTCTTCTAGAGAAGGAGCTCCGAATTTGAGAGCCAGATGGCTCCTTTTATAGTTGAGGCAACTAGGGTTTAAGGGATAACCCGAATGTTCCTTTGCTTAAGGCCCAAGCTAATCCATAGGCCTTATCTAAAGCCCTTGGACAAAATCATTAGGGTTTCCCCTAAGAATTTCGTCCACCACCTCCAAGGAGGTTCCAAAACATTCCTTCCAAATATTTAGTAATTGCAAACTAGTCCCTATACTTTATAATTAATACAATTAACCCCAAAATCAATTCCAATTAATTTATGGCTAACTATTAATCAAACATTATGATTTCTAATTAATATATTAATCTCATAACATATTAATAAACCATTTATATTAATTTATTAATCTTATAATAAATTAATCTCTCACCTTTCATAATTTCCTTGTCCAGTTGCTAGGTTTGAGGGCAACTCAAAAGGAATGTGATGCTATCAATTCAAGTACATATCAATTATATTTATAGGCTTAGACACCTAATCTAACACCACCACCATCGATCAACACCAACAGCATAGTCAGCGTTGCCTCAATACCGACATAAGAAAAAAAGGAGTCAGTAAAGAATGAAGCAGAAGAAGCCGATGAGGCGCCGGTACTGTCTAAGTCAGTCTAAAAAAGAACTGAAGTAACCCAGATTCACACAAACACGTTAATTAAAAAGAAGAATATGGAAGAAATGAAACCTCAAAGGAAATGACATGGACGGGGCCACATATTTGTAATGATCAGACTTGTGATGAATGGAAAAGATGGAACAGGGGATCCCTGAGGTGGAGAAGATGGCGGCGGTCATGGTGGTGGTGGTGGTCGACGGCGTATAAGGTGGCGATGGTTGTCAGCGGTGGCTTATAAATTGATGGTGGTGGTGCGTTGCATCATAGAAAGAGGCGGTGGAACGCATATTGGAGCAATAACAGTGGTGGTAAACTGAAGAAAGGTAGAAAGGTATAAAAAGGTTCGAGGAGGCCAGCTGGATTGGTTTGAGCGGTGAATGAAACGTGTAAGGATAAGGAGCGGAGTAGGTGGGAATCATAGGATACGTAGCCAACATCGATCATCTAAAACAGAATTAGAAAAAAAAAACCAATAGGAATCCATCTACTGTTCACAAAGGGGGTTGTAAATTAATATATTATATAATAAGTGTGCAAGACTAAGAGTAAATATATCATCTAGCCTAAATGGGAAGTTGCGTTTGTTTGGATGGTGATGTTCCAAGTTCGAACCGAGTTTGGTTACTTTTTCGACAAAACTGCATAATTGGTATCTGTGGTTTGGCAAAAAATGTGGATAAGGTCCAAAAAGTTTCTGACTTGCATGGAAGGTCCAAAATCAAGAATTTCCTGTGATTTTGGTCCTAAAAAATTTAAAATGTCTATTTTACCCCTTTAGTCTCTTTTTGTATTTTCTTATTTTTACTTTAATATTTATTTAATTAAAAATTAGAAAGAACACCCCCTAACCCTATCATTCTTCTCCATTTGACTTTCTCTCTCTCATACACAACCTACGACTATAAGAATAATTTCAAAAAAGAAAATGTGGCCAACCTCCTTCAATTTTCCTTCTGTTACAAATTCATGGGTTTAAATAAAGTTTCCTTGTGATGAAGTGGGGTGAGACCGGATCTCCGACGAAACTAAGATGTGTGTGTATGTGTCTGATTCGTTAGAAACCAAGATCTTCGGTGAACAACATAACTCCGATGAGCACCAAAACTCCTGCAATCGTCCTCTCTCTCTTTCACCTGCAAAATCTTACTTCAACCTGAATCTTCTTCTTCACTCACTCTTGTGTCCCTCTTTCTCCCTCTATCCATTTCTCTATCGTCTTCTTGATTCAAGACTCATATACATTGATCAACCATATCTTCATATCTTCATTTGGAGATGAATCAAGAAATTTACACCTACAAATGATGAACACCCCATACTCATGCATCTCTCTCTCTATTTCATACATATACACTCATACTCTCTCTCTCTCTCTCTCTATATATATATATATATATATATATATATATATATATATATATATATATATATATATATAAGTTTATGGGATGAATAACACACCTGCAAATGATGAATACACATACACAGATACACACAATATCACTCTACAATCAATTTGTAGGTTCGAATCTTAAATTTACAAGCCCTAGATTTGCAATATACATGAAAGTCAAGGCCAGAATTTACAAGACCCATGTTGAATCGATTCAAATTGATTCACCTGGGTTCAGTTGGACCTCTAACTTGCGATTGAAGAGTAAGGATTTCATGAATCTCTTATCTTCTTCTTGACCAACACACCCATCTGGATTAATCAGATGAAAAGATTCAGAATTCGGTCCATCCATAATGCATTCACAGATTGAATCGATTTAAGCATGAAACAAATAGGTTCATCTGGGTTCAGAAACGCCGCCAGATTCAAATCGAAAAGATTGAATAACGTCATCACCCATAGTCGTGGATTTGAATTGATTACCATGGTTTTAGAGGTTAGTGGTGGACTGGTGGTGCCATTCGGTTGTGGGAGAAGTGTACGAAGGGGGAGGATCGTGATCTTCTTGGTCAACAAAAACTGGGTGGAAAGATAAAGCGAGAGAGTACAAGTGAGGGTGGTCAAGGATTCTCTTTTTCTTTATTATTATTTACAAATTAAAAGAAATAAAGAAATACAAAAAAAGGTTAAAAGGGCAAAATAGTCAATTCAAATGTTTCATTGACTAAAACCACAAAAATCTCTTAATTTTAGGACCAAAACCACGGAAAATTCCTGATTTTGGACCGTCCATGCAAGTCGGAAACTTTTTGGACCCTATCCATAATTTTTGCGAAACCATAAGAACTAATTTTGCTGTTTTGTCCTACTTTTTCTTCAGAATTACGTTTTTTTTAAGGTTTATTGAATTAGGCTGAGGTGGCATGCCACATCAGCTGCCACGTCAGCAACCTTTCTAGCTTGGCATGCCACGTAAGCAATTACCGGTTGAAAATGTAAAAAAGAGTTAAATTGTAAGATTTAGCCGGTTTCTTGGGTGTTTTTATTCCAAAAAAAAATGAGACTAAAGTGAAAATTTTCCGAAAATATTGGGACTTTTCTGACAATTTCCCTAGTTCTGTTTGTAGACTTTGTCAGATAGAGACATCTTCGGATAACAGCCTTCTTGGATTACAAACTCGTCGGTTCACATAATAAGCTCGGATGAGCTTCACAACGGATGACAGGTCACTTCTTGCACTATCACATTTTCTTAACTTAAGAAAGTGAATGGCAATACAGAAAACATGGAATTCTAGAATGATAAATGGTGTTGTGATAAGTGTTACAAACCCTAATTCATATATTGTACTATCTTGAACTACATGTCAATTACAAAGTGGCGGATCAGATAGTTTGCCGAACATGTCAATGGAAATGGAAATAGATAATTAGAAACAGTAGCGAAAAGGAGGAATTTGACAAGATACTGGAAATTGTGAGTAATATCAACTTGAACTAGAGCAAGAAAGATGTCTAGAAATGGTTATGGACCCGACTTCTTTAAGATCCCACATTGATCTTAAATTTTTGGACATCAGTAGTGAGGCGACTAAATATGAAAAGTAGGTGTTTGGCACTGAGAAAGAAACTCCATGTTCTTATCTAGTGCCCATTTATGAAATTTTGTGAAGGAAGATTGAAAACTGATGGGACATCAAATATACGAGCTTAAACAACATCAAAGAGGTGAATCATTTCATGGATAAGTTAAAGCTCCAAAAACATGTTAAAATGTTTATCAAATGGTTGTGTCTTTAGGAGCAGAGTTGACAATGGATCGACATGAGGTTGGGTTCAAGTTCAACTCATTTATTAAATGGGTTAAGAATCTCAACCAAACCTATTTAATTAAATTGATTAAGACTTCCAACCTAGCACAATGTGCTACATAAATGTGTTAAGCGTGTTGACCCATTTTAGGTGTGTTGGCCCATTTTTCATTTGAAAAGCATGTTGTTATTTAATATTGTCCAAATATTTTCATTCCAAAAGTATGTTGCTATTTCTCACATCCACACATATGTACACATACATTATAGTTGCATACACACACAACATACATTAAAACACATCACCAGCAATAAAGTAGACATGCACAACCACACACACACATACATATCACACAACTTAAATGTAAGTACTTAAACCGGAAACAAATTAACAATGAAACAAATTGAAGAGCTTACTTACAAGTATGGATTCATCTTAACTTGAAATTTTTACTTATTAATTATCAATGGAAACACCTAAACTTGGAAGGGTAGCTTTGCTTGTAATATATTTGTCGTTTTAAAGGATGGAAAAAAGCAACAAGTATCCTCTATATATATATATATATATATATATATATATATATATATATATATATATATATATATATATATATATATGATGAACATGTTCTTTTTTTTTTTTTTGAGGTTCAACATAGTTAACATTGTTTGAAAATTAAAAAGAAATTACAAGTGACACATATTAAGAAGATATCTGCTCTACATACGATGTCATTGTATTTTCAACATGTACCAATATATGTATTTTGATATGTATCTTCATTTTAGTAAATCACATGGACTCCCTTCCAACCTTTTATTTCTAGACCAAAAATTTACAAAACAAAACACTCAAATAATCAATCACATAAATATGCTTATACACATAAAACATATATTCACTGTGTTGGTGATTTTCACCAAAATCCATACATTATACTTAACATGAAAGGTGTAACAATTATTATACATATAAATAGAAAATATAACAACTCTTATAATCATCTTTTCACAAACAAAAAACTAGTATTATTAACATAAGTACATAACCAAGTTTAATATGAAAAATATTAATAAAGTAATACATAATCATTTGTTCAAATGCTCACAACTTGAAAGGGGTGAAATGTTAGGAGTCATTAATGAAGTTTCATGAGAAAAGTGATCGACTTCGATTGCGCTCCAAACGAGCCTCCCTCTACAACACCAAAAAATAAAAATAATAAATAATAAATAATAAATAATCGACTATTTTTTGAAAATCCATAGTCTTTAGAGCCAGAAAAAGATAATGGAACATGTAAAACTAACCTCCTTCTTCTTGCATTCCTTGTAGACATCAAAATGTTCTTGACATTTGCTTTTGTCTGAGCTAAATTCTTCCAAACCTGAGAATTCAGGACTTATTACTAATGATCATCAAAAATATGTGCAGAAAAGGGATGGATTCCAACATATAGATAAACAAGCATGAAGATAGTTAAAATAGAACACAATTGAATCCTAAATAACACCAGATAGTTTCAAATTTATGCCACTAACAATCATCAAAGAAAGATATAGACCATTTTTATTAAAAATTACACCCAAAAATATAAACAATAGCACCAATTGTTAGAGCAAGACAGTAGATTTCCTAAACCAGATAAAATACCGATGCTAAAAAGGGATTTTTCTTCTTTATGTAGTCGGTATTTGGGATCAAGGAAATTTTTTGGATAAAACAAGCATGATTTCTAACATACACCAATTAAGCATTCACGCAATAAGAGAAGCCCTAAAAATAGATGAACAGCAGAGCTCCTAAAACTGAATGAACCCTAAAACTACAGTGGTTCGTTTTATGGAGTAACCGATACAAATTTACAGAAATGAAAGGGTGTTAACGTATAGAAAGAGTATGGTTACATTTGAGAGAAGCAGTGTACTGAGAATAGCATTGAGAATCGGAGATTCGAGCTGCGTTCGGATATGGCGGCAATTGATCTTTAGAAGAAGAACCCATTCGCTATCTCTCTAGATCGCAATCTTTAGAAGAGCTTGTCAAAATGTTTGACCTTTTGTATTTTGAGTTTTGATAAAGCCTAGCTTGATTCTTTTGGGCCTCTTATTTTCACAAAGCCCGAGTTTTCAGGGCTTAGCCCAAATTTTAAATGGCTAACGATCTACATTGGTGGTTTGGTAGTCTTCGGTTCAGTCTAGAACAAAATGGTTCCATCTTTTGAGTCAAAATTTAGAATGGAATAGTCTTTTTTTTTTTTTTTTTTTTTTTTTTAAATCGGTCAGTTTTTTATTTGGACTAGTCTTGGGCCGGTCTTTTTTCTGTTCGGATGTTTTCGAATTGATCTTTGTTGCTACGGTCGCGGTCTTTTTCGGTTCGGTCTTACGGTCTTTTCATGTTTCTTTTCAAGGAACAAGCATTGAAGACATCATCAACAAAATGAAATATAAAAGATTCTCTGGTCTTAGAATAGAAGTGTCGGTAGAAGTCTTGTAAGAATGCAACACAATAGAAAAGGAATTCAATGAAATTATCACGTCCGATAGAAGGACACTTAGGTGTTGTTTGTTTTTTTAAAAAAATCTCTTCAAACCACTTTCTCCTGTGCGGCGCAGCACACGTGCAACACTTTCCCTCTCGCAGCAGTTTGTTTTTTTGGAAGACTTCAGACTTCAAAACCTCTGCGTGGCGCAGCACTTGACTTCCATCTTCAAACCTCTTTAGCTTTTATTTTTTTGAAGTGTTTTTTTTAGAATTTTGGTATAACTTATTTTTTTTTTTAACTTTTTTTAAAAAAAAATTTTATTTACGGATTTGATACAATTTCTTATTATAATTTCCACAAATTTTTTTAACTTGATTTTAAAAAAAAAAACTTTGATTGTTTTTAATTTTTTTACCTTTTCTATTAATAATATTTTCAGTTTCGGTTTCATCTTTATTAACGTGTATAACTTTTTACGAAATTTGTAGACATCGTTTGCAATACTTTCTTAATTTTTTTTATTATTTTCTTTTTTATGTTTTTTTAAATTAGTTTTTTTTCTAGAATAAAGTTGTTAGCTTCTTTTATATTTTTGTAAGTTTTTTTTTTAAAAGTTTTATATTTTTGTTTTTTTATATGTTCTTTTTAGTACTCTTTCAATATTTTAATACTAGAATTATTAAAATTTCGGTGTTGAAAACTATTTTCAGTTTATAAAATTAGTTTATTTAAATTTCAGTTTACTGCAGCAGTCTGCAGATGTTAAAAAACAAACATGCTTCTTATTATGGACTGCAGCCGTTTGTTCCAACTCTTCTGCTATAGAGGATTGCAGAGGTGGTCCGCAGACTTCATGAATTTTCGCTTCGAAAAAACAAACAACACCTTAGTCCATGACACTCTACCCCAAAATGAGGATGATCACAATCAAAGCACCAAAATTCTCTACTGGACACTGAGCTCTCTACAAGAAAGGACATTTAATATTTTGATGCATTTTCTGGACTCTAAATAAGCTAACTATATTCTCAAGGAACACCACGAAGGGGTATGCATATAACACTTTGGGTGAAGATGCTTACTAAGATGGTAATATTTTGGGATATTTTTTTGCTATCAATATACAAAGATGTCAATTCCTTAACCACAAGATGTTTTGAATGTCAACAACACACCCTAATACTCCCACCTTCTAGCAATGAAAACAGTCAACATCAGTAGTCATTGGCCCTTTCATCATCATGGAGTAAAGAGTGGGTAGTGGACTTGATAGGGTCCTTTCCTTTAGCATTGAGACATGTAAAATTCTTGATAGTAGCATTCAACTATTTAACAAAGTAGGTTGAGGTAGAGTCATTATAAACAATAATGGGAAAAGCATAATTTGTAAGTTCAACATGCCCAACATGATAGTTAGCAGCTGTTGAAAATATGCTTTAAGAAATCCACTAATGAGCAATAAAAGTAGTTATGGCTGTCAGTTTTGTTTTTGAATTGAATAAGTTTAATTAGGAGTTAGTGGATAGTTATTCTCTAGTTAATTTTCAGTTATGAATAACAGCTATATAAGCTGATGTAGTACAATGATTTTGATATTCCAATTTCCAATTCCAATCATTGCATAGAATATCTCCCATGTTCACTTTTCTCCTGTTTAAAACCTATTGTCTTCTTTTCTATTTGTTTAAAACTAACAAATTGGTATCAGAGCTGATTTCTTGAGGGATTTGTGAGGACAAATGGCAGAAAGTAGTGTTTCACAATTCACTATTCCTGTGTTCAATGGTGATAATTACCAGCTATGGGCTACAGGAATGACATCTTATCTTGAAGCCATGGATCTTTGGGAAGCTGTAGAAGAAGACTATGTTGTTCCTCAACTTCCAGAAAATCCTACCATGGCTCAAATAAAAGTTCACAAAGAGAAGACATCAAGGAAGTCAAAGGCGAAAGCAACTCTGTTTGCTGCAGTCTCTACAACCATTTTCACAAGAATTATGTACCTCAAAACTGGAAAAGAAGTGTGGGATTATCTGAAGGAGGAATATGAAGGAGGTGAAAGAATTTGAGGCATGCAGGCTCTCAACTTGATCAGAGAGTTTGAGATGCAGAGAATGAAAGAGTCGGAGACTATCAAGGAGTATTCGGACAGATTACTGGATATTGGAAAGAAGGTACGATTGCTTGGCTCTAAGTTTTCAAATTCGAAAATCGTTGAAAAAATTCTCGTTACTGTACCTGAGAGATATGAAGCTTCAATAACCACTTTGGAGAATACAAGGGACCAGTCAGAAATTACTTTGGCAGAATTGTTAAACTCGTTACAGGCACAAGAGAAACGTAGGCTTATGATACATAAGCATGTTGTTGAAGGTGCTCTATCGGCCAAGCATCGAGATGAACGAAAGCAAAAGAGGAAGAGTGACAAAAAAAAGCCTCATCAACTTCTGTTTTTGAAGATTCTGTCAACAATCAGAATCAAGCCAAAGTTCAGACCCCAAAAAAGAATTATCCGCCTTGTAAGCATTGTGGTAAAATGGGTCATCCTCTATTCAGATGTTGGAAAAGACTAGATGCAAAGTGCAATAAATGTAATCAGGCCGGTCACGAAGCTGTTATATGCAGAAGCAATACTCAAAAACATGAAGAAGTCCATAAAGCTACTCAAGATGGAGAAGACCATATGTTTGTTGCATCTTGTTATTCAACAACAATTTCTCCTAAAATTTGACTAATTGACAGCGGGTGTACAAACCACATGTGTAATGACATCAGCCTCTTTAGAGAGGTATTGCCTTCGAAGTCCAAAAGAGTGAAAGTAGGCAATGGTGAATACGTTCCAGTCAAAGGAATTGGAACAGTCGCAATTATAACTACTTCAGGTACAAAAACAATCTCAGATGTCATGTATGTACCAGAAATTGATCAGAATTTAATAAGTGTTCCCCAACTGCTAGAAAAAGGATTTAAGACATACTTTGAAGATTTTTGTTGTCGTGTGTATTATCCAAATGGAAAAGTATTGATAAAGGTTAAAATGAAAGGAAGAAGCATGGCTTATGATCCAAAAGAAGAAGAGCAAATGGCTTTTTACAATAAAGTTAGCAACACTGACATATGGCACACGAAGCTTGGGCACTGTCATCTTCAAAGAATGCTACAAATGCAAAAGTATGAAATGGTGAGAGGTCTTCCAAAGTTAGATGATCAACTTTCAAATTGTTCAGTGTGTCAATACGGAAAACAAAGGAGGATTCCATTCCATAAATCATCTTGGCGGGCATCAAAAAAACTTCAACCCATACATTCTGATGTTGCAGGACCTCAAAGAACACCATAATTGCAAGGTAATGTTGACTACATTATTTTCATTGATGATTTTACAAGAATGTGTTGGATTTACTTCATGAAGTTCAAGTCAGAAGTGACTGATATTTTCTGGAAATTCAAAAAAAATGGTTGAAAACCAAAGTGATTGCAAAATTCAAGTGTTGAGGTATGATAATGGAAAGGAGTATACATCAGAAAAATTCAATATGTTCTGCGAGGAAGCCGGCATTGAACATCAGCTCAATGTTCCATATTCTCCACAGCAAAATGGAGTTAGCGAAAGGAGAAACAGATCCATATTGGACATGGCCAGAAGTATGTTGCACGATAAGGAGCTGCCAAAATATTTTTGGGCAGAGGCTGCTAACACAGTCGTGTTCCTACAAAACCAGTTACCAACACTTGCTTTGGAAAGTAAAACTCCTTTCGGAGCATGGTTGGTTATAAGCCTTCACTAAGCTTTCTTAAAGTATTTGGGTGTGTATGTTTTTTTCACATTCCCTAGGTTAAACGTGACAAGCTGGATAAAAAGGCCATTCCGGGCATCTTTGTAGGTTATGGTTCAATTTCTCAATTTCTAAAGGTTACAAAGTGTACCATCCTCAAACAAAAAAGATGACAAAAAGCAGAGATGACATTTCAATGAAGACGAGCAATGGGACTGGAACAAGAAAAAAGAACCAAAAGGTATTTCTTTTGGTGACAATGCAACAGAAGAATCAGAGGATGAACTGATAGATGATGCCTTGGAAGACGAGTCAATTGATGATCCTCCCGTAAGAGGTACAAGGCTACTTACAGATGTCTATGCAAGGTGTAATGTTGCAAAAAATGAACCATCCAATCCTGAAGAAGCCCTGAATGATCCAAAATGGAAGAAAGCAATGTTGGAGGAGTTGTCTATGATAGAAAAGAATAAAACGTGGGAGTTGGTTGAGAGACCAGAAGGAAGAAAAGTCATTGGCGTTAAATGGGTGTTCAAAACAAAGCTCAATGCTGATAACACCATCAACAAATTCAAGGCTCGACTCGTTGTTAAGGGGTATGCTCAAATTTGTGGTGTTGACTATTCTGATACTTTTGCTCCTGTTGCAAGGTTAGATACAATCAAATTGTTACTAGCCATATTTGCACAAAAAGGTTGGAAAGTGTTTCAACTAGATGTGAAGTCAGCCTTCCTAAATGGTGTACTACAGGAGGAGATATTTGAAGCGAAACGAGAAGGTTTCAAGATTCAAGGCAAAGAAGATAAAGTCTATCTACTAAAAAAGGCTCTCTATGGTTTGAAACAAGCTCCGAGGTCTTGGTATAGCCGGATAGATACTTACTTGTTGGATCTCGGTTTTGTTAAAAGCTTATCTGAAGCTACTCTTTATGTGAAACATAAAGAGAATGATATTCTTATTGTCTCTCTTTATGTTGATGATTTTCTTGTGATAGGAAATAACAAGAGGCTCATAGATGAGTTTAAAAAAGAGATGATGCAGGTTTTTGAAATGATAGATTTGGGTCTCATGTCATATTTTCTTGGCATGAAGATCAAACAAGACAAAAAGTATGGTGTTCATCTGTCAAAAGAAATATGCAAATGAAATTTTGAAAACATTTCAAATGGAAGAATGCAAAGCAGTGAGCACCCCAATGAATGAGAAAGAAAAGTTTAGCAAAGAAGATGGTGCAGATAAAGTTGATGAAATTTATTTCAGGAGCCTAATCGGTTGTTTGATGTATCTCGTCTTTTATCGCGATTTATGCACTGTGCAAGTGTGATACAGTTTAGGGTAGCAAAACGAATATTAAGGTACATCAAAGGCGCCATCAATTTTGGAGTCAAATTTGAGAAAAATCAAAGATTCAAGCTGCATGGTTTCTCAGATAGTGATTGAGGAAGATCAATTGATGATATGAGAAGCACATCAGGCTACTGTTTCAGTTTAGGCTCAAGTATTTTCTCATGGTGTTCAAAGAAGCAGCATATTGTAGCACAATCTACTGCATAAGCAGAATTCATAGCAGCTACAGCAGCCACAAATCAAGTTCTATGGTTGAAAAATATTATGTTTCATTTTCAAGAAGAACAAAAATTTATCATTGAAGTTTTTGTTGACAATGAATCAGCTATTGCAATCTCCAATAATCCGGTATTTCACGGGAACACAAAGCATTTCAACACTAAGATCTATTTTTTTTAGAGAAGTGCAGCAAAAAGGTGAAGTCTCTCTAGTCTACTGCAAATCTGAAGACCAGCTAACAGACATCTTCACCAAACCACTTCCGGTCAGCAAGTTTGAAGTTTTAAGGCAAATGATTGGAGTGTGCAGTCCTTAAAGCAAGGAGGAGTGTTGAAAATATGCTTTAAGGAATCCACTAATGAGCAATAAAAGTAGTTATGGTTCTGTCAGTTTTGTTTTGAATTAAATAAGTTTAATTAAGAGTTAGTGGATAGTTATTCTCTAGTTAATTTTCAGTTATGAATAACAACTATATAAGCTGATGTAGTACAATGATTTTGATATTCCAATTTCCAATTCCAATCATTGCATATAATATCTCCCCTGTTCATTTTTCTCCTGTTTACAACCTATTGTCTTCTTTTCTATTTGTTTAAAACTAACAGCAACTATGGTAAATAATTTATAAAAACACCTTCAAAGAATGGTGTGTTGACATGAAGATTAAGCAAAAACTTCACCTTTATGGCATACCCACGGGCTAATGGTTGAACGAAAGTTACTAATAGAACAATTATTAATGGATTATAAGGATATAAGCGGTCATACCTTAGAAAAAAAGTTGTGGCCAACTTTAATATATAAGAAATAAAGATAAACCTATTAGCCAACCTATCCATCCTTCAAGAAATCCAGGAATGGCATCCCTAAAGTAAGTTGGTTATAAGTCATAGACAAATAAATACTACAATTGTCATGTCAAAGAAAAAGCATGCACGGTAGAAGATCTAGTTATAAATAAAGGAATATAGTCGAGCTAAAGATCAAGCGAAGTTAACTAAAATTTTGGATAGTCGTTACAAAGTGGTTGATTGTAATGCCCACAGATGCGAGTTAATCAATTTAGAGATAATAAGCATTAAAAATGGCTTTTTGATAGAGGGTTATTTAGGATAAATAATTTTAACAAAATTTATAGTGTATGTGACAAGGTTTCGGTACATATAAAGAACGCTAAAATCCGACTACATATGAAGAAGTTATGCTTCTTTGAAGTTTCGCGATTAAACCGATACAACTCTATATATCGTAAAAAGTGAAATATTGATAAATTACTTTTTAGTCTTAGTAATCTAAACGAAAGTCGTATTAGTCGTTAAATTGAAAGCGTTCATATAGAGAACTTCCGAATCTGACTTCATAAGAGGAAGTTACGATTTTTCGAATGAAGGAGAATCGAAGATCTTGTCAATATGAACTCGTCGATAAAATAACAGTCAAGAACGGAGTTCGTAAGAAGGAGTTATGAATTTTGGAATGGACTTTAATAGTTTAAACTGGTCTAAATATGAATTTTTGATAAAGCAAGAATTAGGTAATAAGACCTTAATGAAAGTTGTAGAGCTCGTCGAGAGAATTCTAGGGATATAAAGAATGTTGAAAACAGAGCTCATACGCGAAAGTTATGGCCGTTCGAAGATTTCAGAAAATATTTGTGTTGATGACATGGTAGCACTGTGTCACACCCCCAAACCAATGATGGCGGAAACGTCCGGGGGTGGGAATGACTTCATGTACAGTATCATAACAACGAGTATAATAGTGACCAAAGCAAACACAACCATCATAAATATAATTGAAAAAATTACACCATAGTATGAATTACATGTTTCAAAATCAATTACATTATGATGACAAAAATGTATTAATTGACGTCTTGCGTCCCATACTCAAAAGCAGTTGGTTACCTGTTTCACTGGTTTCCTGAGAATACAAGTAGTTTTGAAAGAGTGTCAACAATTAAGTTGGTGAGTTCATAAGCTTTTGGATGAAATGTTGGAAAAAAAACTTTGTTTGTAAATGTAATGTATACTTAAGGAAAATCCAATATTTTCCTTATAAAATGTTATGTAGTCTTAAATCCCAAGACCAAATGTATGAGTGTGTTTCGTAATTGTAACGAAGTAATGCAGTTTTAAATTGATAAAACCCCTTTTTAAAGTAGAATTTCCTGTAAACTTTAAGTGTTGTTAACTCCCTATGTGAGTCGCTATAACCATACTACAACTGGATGACCTGCTACAACCTATGTGATAAAACCCCTTTTACGTTAACGGGTTTACGTGTTGTTTGAATGTAAAACCTTTTCTGTGGTGGAAGTAAATCCCCTTTTTTATGTAGTATGTTTGAAATGTAAAATCCATAAACTATACCTATTATAGTTTATTGTATGTGTTCGAAGTGAATGAAAACCCTTATCATGAATGACTAATTTCTGTTTATGATGATAAACTAACAAGAAATGCATCCAACATTTATAAACTTATTGTTATACACTTTGCTCAACAAGTTACAAAGTGTTGTTAATATTATAAGCTGTTTAACTAGTTTTTAACTTTTCTGCACTGTTTTAGAAAAATCACAGAAAAATCATACGAAGTCTAAAACTGAATCCGTAAACTCTAAGAGTTTATTAAGTGTGTCTAGTTTGTTCATAATTTTTATCATGATTTTTAGAAGTCTCTAACTTGTGTGAAAATGTTTAACTTCACAGACTGGTCCGAAGTTGTTTCTGAAATGATAGACAGTTTTGTAAAAATCCCCATAAATTGTAGAAAAATCGTATGAACATGTGCAAGTATTCATTAGAAAGGTATAAACCTGAAATACTTTCACCTTGTAAAGTTTTGAAAACTAAAAAGTTTAAGGTGTTCAAAATAGTCCGTGAATGGAACTAAACTTTCCTGATGAAAGCTGATGTTTGAGTTTAGTTAAGTTTTTGGTGTAATAACTTATATCCCCCCCCCTAAAACTTGCAGAAAAAATGAAAATGTAGGGGTATGAACTCACCTTGAGTATAATATGAATATATACAGTCTTATATGTCAAAATATAAGTTTGGGTGAAAATCCCACGCGAAAATCATCGAAAACGGGCTTAAAACGGGAAAAGGGTCGAAAACCGGGAAAAGGAGGCGAATCTGCGAAGTTTGGTCCCTGAGAACCGAGAGGTCCAAGAAGATTACAGGCGAACTCGTCAGAAGGGAACCGAAAGCGAAATCAGGCGAATGGGTAAGAGGAGCGAAGGCGAAAGTAGGCGGAGCTTTGGTCCTAGAGGCCTGATCTGAACCGAAGGGTGAGTTCGGTCCTTAAGGGTTGTTTCGGTTCTTGGCAGGTTCGGTTCCTAAGAGGTTTCGGTTCCTAAGAGGGGTTCGGTTCCTAAGAGGTTTCGGTTCCTAAGAGGGCTTCGGTTCCTAAGAGGTTTCGGTTCCTGAGAGGGGTTCGGTTCCTAAGAGGGGTTCGGTTCCTAAGAGGTTTCGGTCATTTAAGACGGGGTTTCCATTAATCTTCCCGTTTTGAGTTGTTTTCGACTAAATTAAGGGTCGGGATGCACCGAGTGATTATAAAAGTTGAAAGAGATTTTGAGACATATTTGGGAGAGAGATAGAGTGAGAGAGATTTAGAGAGACTTTGTTTGCGACCTTTGTGAGTGTTTAACCTCGAAATGCAAGGTTTGTAAGCCCCGTTTAGCCTTGTTATGAGTGTTATACGCCCCCGTAGGGTATGTAATAGTATTTTATCGAGTAGTTACATCATTTTACCCTGATTAGGGTTTAGATTTTCCAAACACGTGAAAACCCTAAGTGATACTTTTCATTAAGATAGTGAGTTGTACAATAGTAAACATAATGTAAACCCTAATATACAAGGGTTAGTTGAGTTGACTGGTTGACTTGTTGACTTTATTTGACTTTGACTTGACCAGAAAGTGACAGTTGTCACATCATCCCCCCGTTAGAAGGAATTTCGTCCCGAAATTAGCGTTTTGACTGGGACTTCAAGCGTTTGGGAAGAAGTGTGGGTATTTTTGTTTCATTTGATCTTCGCATTCCCAGGTGAACTCGGGTCCTCGTTTAGCGTTCCAACGGACCTTCACGATAGGGATGCGACTTTGTTTCGTCCTCTTGATCTCTCGATCCATGATTTCAACCGGTTCTTTTACGAAGTGGAGACTCTCGTTGACTTCGATTTCGTCGAGTGGTATTACAAGAGTCTCGTCGGACAGACACTTCTTTAAGTTTGACACGTGGAAGGTTGGGTGTACGCTATTAAGTTCTTGGGGTAGTCGAAGTTTGTATGCCATTGGGCCAATCCTGGCAAGGATTTCGAATGGCCCGATATACCTTGGATTTAGTTTACCACGTTTACCAAAACATATCGTTCCTTTCCATGGTGAGACCTTCAGTAGCACCCGGTCCCCAACCTGGAATTCCAAGGGTTTGCGTCACTTATCGGCGTAGCTCTTTTGTCGATCTCGAGATGCTTTCAGTCTTTCTCGAATTTGTATGATCTTTTCTGTAATCTCCCTTATGATTTCAGGGCCAGTGAGGGTGCTGTTAAAGACTTGACCTTTTGCTAACAGTGTATCTCCAACTTCAGCCCAGCACAGTGGTGATCTGCACTTGCGGCCATAGAGAGCTTCGAATGGTGTGACCTTGATGCTAGTATGATAACTGTTGTTGTACGAGAATTCAATGAGTGGTAAGTGGGTATCCCACGCTTTACCGAAGTCAATAACACAAGCTCTTAGCATATCTTCCAAGGTTTGAATAGTTCTTTCGCTCTGCCCGTCGGTTTGTGGGTGGTAGGCCGTACTTATGTCTAGCCTGGTCCCTAGAGATTTCTGTAAGGACTGCCAGAACCGTGAAGTGAATCTACTATCTCTATCAAAGATGATGGATATCGGCATGCCGTGTACTCGTACAATATCTTTGATGTATGTCCTAGTCAATTTCTCCATCTTGTCGGTCTCCTTTATTGGCATGAAGTGCACGAATTTGGTCAATCTATCAACGATCACCCAAATGGTATCGAGGCCACCCGTTGTCTTAGGCAGTTTAGTTATGAAGTCCATGGTTATTCGTTCCCACTTCCATTCGGGTATCGCAGGTTGCTGTAGTAGACCCGAAGGCTTTTGGTACTCTACCTTAACTTTGGCTCAAGTCAGACACTTGCTCACGTAGGTAGCGATTTCGGCTTTCATGTTTGGCCACCAGTAGAGTTTCTTCAGGTCCAGGTACATATTATCCGAACTGGGATGTACGGAGTATCGAATTTTTTGTGCTTCGTTCAGGACGATGTCCCTAAACCCGCCGAATTTCGGTGTCCAAATTCAGTTCATGAGATAACGAGCTCCGTCGTCCTTGACTTCTAGATTCTTATCCATTCCTCTTAATGCCTCACCTGTCACATTCTCAGGTTTCAAAGCTTCCAGCTGGGCCTCTTTGATTTGCATGGACAGGTGCGAATGGATTGCCATGGTTAATGACTTTACTCGGCGACCCGAGTATTCTTTTCGACTTAAGGCGTCAGCTACCACGTTGGCTTTACCTGGGTGATAACAAATCTCACACTCGTAATCATTCAGTAGTTCTACCCATCGTCTTTGCCTCGTGTTGAGCTCTTTTTGATTGAGGATGTTCTGAAGGCTTTTGTGATCGGTAAAGATAGTACACTTTGTTCTATAAAGGTAGTGCCTCCAGATCTTTAGGGTGAACACTACTGCTCCCAATTCGAGGTCATGTGTGGCGTAGTTGACCTCGTGCGTTTTTAATTGCCTCGATGCGTAGGCAATGACCTTTCCTCATTGCATTAACACACATCCAAGACCCTGGTTTGATGCGTCGCAGAAGACCACAAAGTCTTCGGTTCCTTTTGGTAGAGATAAAATCGGGGCGCTGCACAAGGCCTGCTTTAGTGTTTGGAAAGCGGTTTCGTGTTTCTCTCCCTAGTTGAAAGTCACACTCTTTTGGGTTAGGGTGGTAAGTGGTTTGGAAATCTTGGAGAAGTTTTAGATGAACCTCCAGTAGTAGCCAGCGAGGCCTAAGAATTGGCGGATTTCTGTAGGCGTCCTTGGTGCTGACCAGTTCTCGATCGCCTTGATCTTGGAGGGATCCACGTGTATCCTTTTATCGCTAACCACATGACCGAGGAAGTCCACTTCTCGGATCCAAAATTCGCACTTCGAAAATTTTACATATAATTTCTCTTCCCTTAGTGTTTCCAATACTTGTCGTAGATGTTGGCTATGCTCTTCCTTACTTCCTGAATAGACCAGAGTGTCGTCTATGAAGACAGTCACGAACTTGTCTAGGTAAGGACGGCACACCCGGTTCATTAGATCCATGAACACTGCGGGTGCGTTTGTTAACCCAAAGGGCATCACTACAAACTCGTAGTGACCGTACCGAGTCTGAACGCCGTTTTAGGAACATCCTCCTCCTGAACCCGTAGTTGATGGTATCCCGACCTCAGATCGATCTTTGATAAGTAAGATGCTCCTTGGAGTTGGTCAAATATGTCGTCGATTCGGGGTAGAGAGTATCGGTTTTTGATGGTAAGCTTATTTAGCTCGCAGTAGTCGATGCACATGCGGAACGATCCATCCTTCTTTTTCACAAACAGAACTGGTGCTCCCCAAGGCGAGAAGTTGGGTCTAATGAACCCTTTGCTCAATAGTTCGTTTAGTTGGCTGGATAGTTCTTGCATCTCGGCTGGCGCTAGACGGTAGGGCGCTTTGGCTACGGGGGTAGCTCCGGGGATTAGGTCGATTCGGAATTCGACTTGTCGTGCGGGTGGAACTCCGGGAAGGTCTTCTGGGAATATGTCAACGAAATTACAGACCTCCGGAATGTCCTTGATGTTCTTCACCTCTTGTTTCTTATTGACTACGTGGGCTAAGAAGGCGTGGTATTCCTTGCGGATATACTTTTGGGTTTTGGCGCAAGAGATGATTTGTAGGTTTGCACTAGGTTTGTCGCCTTAGACGACAAGAGTTTCACCACTCGGCAGATTAAGGCGACCGGCCCTTTCGTTACACAGAATGTCAGCATGATTTGAGCTTAAACTATCCATGCCAATGATGATGTCAAAACTTTTTATTGAGACCGGCAATAGATCGATTTTGAATGAGTGATTGTCTAGAGTGAGGGTACACCCTGAGTATATGTCGTTAGTGCTTTCTGTTTTTCCATTTGCCATTTCTACGACGTATGTATCTTTTAGTGATTGGGGATTTTGTTTTAATAATTGTTTGAATTTATGACCAACGAAACTCCTCTCTGCTCCACTATCGAATAATATGCATGCATACGAGTTATTGAGGAGAAACGTACCGGTAACCACCGTGGGATCTTCCCTTGCTTCCCCCTTCCCTAATGCCAAGACCCTTCCGACACCGCCGGTGCTTGCGTTTCTAGCTTTTGGGCAGTCCCTTTTGTAGTGCCCGGTTTCTCCGCAGCCGTAACATGCTCGGCTTGATCCGGCGTTGGCGGCCGGGTTGGCTTGTTGGGCAGACGCCCTGCAGAAACGGGCGGTATGCCCCTTTTTGTTACAGCTGTTGCAGTGCATTTCTCGACAAGGACCGTTGTGGTGAAAGTTGCACTTGGGAAGGGTTCCAGCATATTATCTCAGTGGTGTTGGGGTGGAAGGATTAGTGGCAACATGGATGGCAACAGTTTGTTGCCTCTTGGCGGGGTCCTGCGCCGATTGCTTCTTTTTATTGTTCCAGAACTTCCTCTTGTTGTTCCCTCCTCTTTCTTGATTGGAGGTGGTTGTCACAGTGACATGGCTGGCCCGATGATCAATGAGTTGTTGTGCCAACTCCTTGGCACTGTCGAAGGTAGTTGGCCTTGAGGCCAACACGCTATTTTGAATCTGGGGAGATAGTCCCCAGAGGTATCGCCCCACCTTCTTGCATTCCGGAGTGACCATCGCTGGGCAGAGGAGTGCTAGATCATTGAATCGGGCAGTGTAAGCTGCAAGGTCAGAGCCCATCTTCTTGAGACTCCACAGTTCTTGCTCTAATTTTTGCACTTCACCCCTTGGGCAATACTCCTTCAGCATCATAGTTTTCAAGTCTTACCAGCTTATCGAATTAGCCACGGTGAGTGTCAGTGATTTTACGTGGCCGTTCCACCAAGTAAGGGCCCTGCCAGTGAAAGTGGAACCTGCGAATTTGACTTTGCTTGCTTTGGGACATGCACGTATCTCGAAGACGGATTCGGTCTTCTCGAACCATTGCATCAAAGCGATGACGCCCCCGCTACCATTGAAAGGATCGGGTTTGCCATTTGTGAAGTCCTTATAGGAACATTCTCTCGAACGCCCTTGGCTATCTCCTTGAGTGGAGTTATTAGTACCGCTCCCCGTCCTCCTGGCACCGTCAGTGCTGATTTGGGACATAGCAGCTGCCACTGCGGCCGTAACCGCAGCCTGGAAAATAGCAGGATCATACCGGGGAGGCGGCTGTGGTGGATTTTTTTGTGTTCTGCCAACGCGTCTAGCAGACCTACGAGGTGGCATCTTTCTGTCATAGAGTTTTAAAGACGAAATGAGTATAAGTCGTTTAGTAATGTTTATAAGTCGGGTGTCGTAGAACTAGGTTAATAGTTTTCAAGTATAGTATTTCCCGACTTTAAAATGTTTGCAGACAATTCATAGTAGGAGTATATATAAATAAACTTATGAATTTAGTAGTAATGAATCAAATGTAATCTTGTGATTTTTGTTCCACGCCTGAACCACTCCTAAGACCACTCGATGTATACCAGTTGTGTGTAACTAAGGTTCAATAGACCGTCGAACTTAATGAGTCTGCCCTAAGCCCACAACCAAACAAGGAATATGACCCAAGGCGGACTCACCATTTCTAAGTCGATCGATTCTTAATTACATATAACCTCGAGGTATATATTAAATAATCTCAGAGTTACCATAAGCAAATCGTTTGTAATGTTATGTTATGAAATCTGAGGTAAACTCCCAATGAAATAAAATGCATGCCAATTTTCATTGATACAATTTAGTACATGTTCTTAGGAAAATTTGACCTTATAGAAGGTCTACATTATATCAACGTAACGGAAAATTTTGATAGCACATAGACCCTTCGACTAGTGTAGTCACTTAGACACAGGCTCAAACCTACTTGCAAGAAAGAGTAGCCCCAACACATACTCGTAAACCTAGTTTATAACAAAATGTGAGTAGTGCAAGAACTACTCGAGGCGGGTGGTATCAGCTGTTCCCTTGCGAGCCTTGAGACGAGGTCGAGGCTCCCTGTAGCTCCGCAATCTGGCGTTCGGCCGCGATGACTCTCTTCTCGAGAGCTGTGTGCCTTTCCTGGTACTCCCTTACCTCCGCCCGAGCGGCGGTAAGGTCCTCGATGAGTTGGTCCATGAGATAGAAGTATCTTTCCAAATCCCTAGTACGTGCATTGGTGGCTTCTGCAACGACGTTGAGATCCCGAACTCGATCTGCCATTTCCCTATTCTGGTCCCCCAGGTTCGTGATTTGCTGGATCATGACTGGGAGGGCCATGTCAGCCGGTCCTCCATGATTGAGGTCGTAGTAACCACGTTGATCGCCAAATGGTGATCATTGTCGCTGTTGACTGCTCCATCTCTCGATCACTGTTGCCCAACGGGGCTCAGGGCCATTGTAGCCAAAACGGTTCGCGGGTACCCTGGCTATGTAAATAGGATTGATGACCTCCGGCTCCTCTTCCGAATCCTCTTCGTCTTCATCTTCCTCCATTTCCTCTTCAATTTCATCTTCTTTGGGTTCTTCTTCTTCAGCTCTTCGGGGTCTTCTTCTGGTTCCTCCTCGAACACTTCCTCGGGATCTTCTTCTGGTTCTTCTTCTAACCAACCACCGTTCCCATGGTTCGGAAAGTAGGGGTCTCCGGGTAAGTGGAATCCTGCCATGACGTCTGTGCGAGAATAGGGGTGTAAGAGGCACATAATGAATCTAGAAATATGGCGCTAAAGCAACATAAAACTACTCCTATAGTATTTTAACGGTTGTGTTTGATTCTTAACGCGTTTCTTGTATGGGTGTTGGTAAGTATATAGACTTGTCGCCCACTACGAGTATCCCCTGGTACATGCTAGTCACCTCTCGGACGAATATAGTTGATCAGACTATATTCCTCCCAGACTTGATTACATATCCCAAGGCACAATCATGGTGTACAACTCATCTATTTTTACTTTGTATTTGTCTTAGTTACGACACTATACTAGTATGTATGCATGTTCTTATAGCTTTTTTTAAATTATATTTTATTTCTAAAAGTATACTCGTATGAAAATGTTTAATCAGAGACTTTTAGTCCCAATGCATTTATAGTTGGTATATCTTATGTGGTTCGATATACATAGTTCACTATAAACAATGCTCTGATACCAATCAGCCACACCCCCAAACCAAGGATGGCGGAGACGTTCGGGGATGGGAATGACTTCATGTACAGTATCATAACAACGAGTATAATAGTGACCAAAGCAAACACAACCATCATAAATATAATTGAAAAAGTTACACCATAGCATGAATTACATGTTTCATAATCAATTACATTATGATGACAAAAATGTATTAATTGACGTCTTGCGTCCCATCCTCAAAAGCATTTGGTTACCTGTTTCACTGGTTTCCTGATAATACAAGTAGTTTTGAAAGAGTGTCAACAATTAAGTTGGTGAGTTCATAAGCTTTTGGATGAAATGTTGGAAAAAAATTTTGTTTGTAAATGTAATGTATACTTAAGGAAAATCCAATATTTTCCTTATAAAATGTTATGTAGTCTTAAATCCCAAGACCGAATGTATGATTGTGTTTCGTAATTGTAACGAAGTAATGCAGTTTTAAATTGATAAAACCCCTTTTTAAAGTAGAATTGCCCGTAAACTTTAAGTGTTGTTAACTCCCTATGTGAGTCGATATAACCATACTACAACTGGATGACATGCTACAACATTTTTCAGACGCTAAACATGTTATGACATTTGTCACCCGTAGACCTGCAGGTCCCGCTGTAGCTAGCAGCAAGGTGTGGGGGTGTCAATCCCAATATAGATCTATATACAATTATCACACTCTCCCTACAAGAAACTCTGGTTATAACTTACAGGAATTTTAACCCATACTCTAAGAGTAAAATTAAAGAATTGTCTCACAACTTACGTTAACGAGTTTACATGTGCTTTGAATGTAAAACCTTTTCTGTGGTGGAAGTAAATCCCCTTTTTTATGTAGTATGTTTGAAATGTATAATCCATAAACTATACCTATTCTAGTTTATTGTATGTGTTCGAAGTGAATGAAAAACCTTATCATGAATGACTAATTTCTGTTTATGATGATAAACTAACAAGAAATGCATCCAACATTTAGAAACTTATTGTTATACACTTTGCTCAACAAGTTACAAAGTGTTGTTAATATTATAAGCTGTTTAACTAGTTTTTAACTTTTCTGCACTGTTTTAGAAAAATCACAGAAAAATCATACGAAGTCTAAAACTGAATCCGTAAACTCTGAGAGTTTAGTAAATGTGTCTAGTTTGTTCATAACTTTTATCATGATTTTTAGAAGTCTCTAACTTGTGTGAAAATGTTTAACTTCACATACTGGTCCGAAGTTGTTTATAAAATGATAGGCAGTTTTGTAAAAATCGCCATAAATTGTAGGAAAATCGTATGAACATGTGCAAGTAGTCATTACAAAGTTATAAACCTGAGCTATTTTCACCTTGTACATTTTTGAAAACTAAAAAGTTTAAGGTGTTCAAAACAGTCTGTGAATGGAACTAAACTTTCCTGATGAAAGCTGATGTTTGAGTTTAGTTAAGTTTTTAGTGTAATAACTTATATCCCCCCCCCTAAAACTTGTAGAAAACATGAAAATGTAGGGGTATGTGTTGGATTAATGTCTAAGTCCATAACTATAATTGGTAAGACTTGACCCGACCCGGCATGGTCCATTTGGGTTGCATGGCATCATGCATTTGGATAGACTATAATGAGAGAAATAACACTTAAGGTTGGTTAATATATTATAAGTTCTAATATATTAATAAGGTTATTTAATTAGTATTGATCAAGAATTAATTTGGAATTAATTAAGTGATCAAAAGGAGACTAATTAAATATATGGGTTGATTGTGTAAATCATTCATTCTTATATATGTGGGCTTGTGATCCAAGATTTCTTATGTTGGACTAAGTCCATGGGGTGACCCATGGATACTCCATGGAGGTTAAAATCCATGGAGCATAAGGAATGGGTAAAGTTATGAGTTACATGGTGTAACCCTAATAGCCACCATATAAAAGAATCCCATGGCTCAAGAAATCGTGCACTAATGTGTGAATATGAGGGCTAGACGATTTCAAGGAGTGTTCCATTTCTCTCAAGTCATTCCATGTGCATTTGGTGTTGTGTGAACCATTTGAGGTGTCACACTTGGGGCACTAGGCACTCAAGCTTCATGGAGACAAGCTACATCAAACAAAGGTATGTATTCTATCCATTTGATTACCCAAGTATCAAGTATTGTATGCTAGATAGGGTAATACCTTGGAAAGTTCATAATTGCATGTATAATAGAGAAAACATAGATCCAAGGTATTTAGGGTTGTATGTGCTCCATAGGATGTTGTAGTATACTAAAACACAACAGTGGTATCAGAGCCAAGGCTTGTTTTCTTGTTATACTTGCAAAATTAGCTGAAAAATCGAATTGTATTAGTTTAAAAGTTATGCTAATTACTTGGAAAAAATTTTGATGTGAATTATCTTTGTTCATATGAGTTTATTAGATTAATAGAAAAGTTAATTGATTATGTGTTTTCAATCCATTTTAATCTAAGAGTTGATTCTAAAATGTGTTTTTGTAACTTGTCCTCAAGTTATATGAAAAGTCACATTTAAGTTTCATAAAACTCATAAAAAGTTGGCAATGGTTACTAAAATGAAGAGTCTTGTCCTCATTAAATGGTTTTATGACTCCATAACTTGTCCTCAAGTTATGGAGGTTCAAGAGTCACTTCATTAAATGATAAAATGTGTAACCTTAATTAGTTCCATAAGTTACAAAAATAAAGAAAAGTTACATTCTTTTATTAGTTTAAAGTCTTCCATAACTTGTCCTCAAGTTATGGAACTTGAAGAGTTTTTTTTAATTAAAACTACTTTAAACACATAAGTTATGGAATTAATTAGTTTTGAATATTTTCAAAACTTGCCCTAAAGTTTTGGAATTTGTAAAGTTTTCCCCATGAATACTTTAATTCCAAGTTAGCCCTTAGAATTTTAAAAGTTAAAATTCAACCCTTATACTTTATAGTATTATAAGTTAATAATAAATATATGTATAAGAGCAAGTCAGTCTTACCGTTAGTAGGCCTCATTCACGAAGCCGGTCTATAAGGGGGGTATAAGGTTACTGCCTATAAAATGGCAGTTTAATGGGTGTCCACTCTCACCCACCGCTTCCTTGACTGGTGGAGGGTCGTTAGCCGAACGGGTAGGACAAGGACTATAATTCTCCCTTCATTAAAAGTATTAATGATAAATACTAAGTAACTAAACTTTTTATAAATTCCAAATCTTAGTTACTTAGGAAAATGTGAATAAGGTGCTAATCCATGAAATTACACTTTGCACTTTGTTTAAACCGTTAGTGGAGCGTGTGTGGTTAACCGGCACACTAACCTGGATTTAACAAAGTAGGCAAAGGGTAACTTAATATTTATCATAGTATCGATGGAGCGTGTGTGGTTAACCGGCACATCGATTGAGGGGTAAATATTAAGGGTACCAAGTATATTTGCATGGTTACTTCACACCTTGTTTTGTGATCCTCGGCATCCCAGTCACAAAACCTGAAGGGCACACTCGAGATTGAAACATGCCATTGAAAAGTTCAATGAATCTCAAAAGAATCTAGGAGTTTAAAACCAATTAAAACCTAATAATACATTTCGTTTATCTTGGTGGAAATTGGTGAATCGTCATTCACCTACCTTCAAATATTTTATAGCTTGGATTACGGCATCCCTCTTCCAAGTTATAAAATAGTTTGTTGGGTCCTAGCCTTAATATATCATATTGGGTGTTATATTAAGGACTTAAATCAACTTTACGTGAATTTCTCCCATTGTTGATGTCTGATTTAGACAACAATGATCTTCCCAAACCAAGCTTTCCTAATGAATATGACTTCCCGAGTTTGGCTCATGGAAGTCATACTTCTCTTCCTCCACCTCCTCCAATTATTCTCCCTAACCCACAAGTTCAAGGTCACTCAAGCCCTAATGGCAAGCAAGGTCTATGTGTGATCACATCTTAGAGATGAAGTCACATATTGACAAGCCGGGAGAGTTGGGTGTCAAAGTCTTGAGAAAGTTGGATGTTCAACCACTTTCTAAGTCACATAGTGAGTTCCTTTGGGACTACTATGAAACAGACTATGACATGAACCTTAATGATCATATCTATTTGCTTGGTGCTACTGAATCAGCAATGATTTGGAGGACCAGTAAAGCAAATTTGATTAGAAGATCAACTTCCCAAACTTCTATGCACTTTGAAAATGGTAACATTGGATATCCAGAAAATCTTTCGCTTCCCAATGGAAAGGGATTGGCCATAGTCAACTCGGTTGACCAAATGGTAAAGAGAAAGGCAAGTCTGTGATAGTCCAGTACACCATTCCCAAAGAGTCCATATGTTTCTCTTTCCAAAGGAAGGGGCATTGATTGCGAAGCTGCCTATTTACCTGAAAGATCATAAGGTTGATCAATTCAAGAAGTTTGACTCTTCTTCAGGTAAAAGTCCATTATCTAACTCTGTTAAGTTTCTATTATGAGATTCTCATTACATGATGTGACTGGGTCACATGTTGATGCTTTAAGAATCAAAGAAAAGTGAAGAAACTTAAAGGAAGTACATGCTGATTCTGATCACGAAGATGGATTTCGATCGCATGGTTTGGTGATCAGAATTTTTGAAGCTGTTACTTAGGAGTTATGATATATTGCTTAGGAATAGATAACAAGTTTTTCATATGCATTTGCATTGTAAGGATAAGTTTTTCCGAAAGTTTTAAAATAAAAAACAGTTTTGATTTATTTATTTTAAGTATCCTTACAATGGCATTTGTGAAAAATTGTTGTTTACATGTTTCCATTGATAGCAATATTGGAAAATGGATTTGATTCTTTCATTTGTGGTAGTGTCATAATTTACCAAATAAGGAAATATTCTCATTCCCAAGGCTTCAGTTGGATAGAAACTTGGAATCATGCAAGTTGAATAGTATGATGAATGAGAACTTTCAAGCATTGGAAAATTAAGACTTGTTCACATGGATGTGTGAGTCAAGTTAAGGACTAAAGGGATCGAGTACACATTCTTGTGCACTGGTCAAGTCCACCACAAAGCTCGTTAAGACTATTCGTCATGATTTACTAAATTTTAGTAAATATGGTTATACTTACAAGTTTAAGTATAATTCTGAAACATTGGAAAAGTCTCAATGTATGGCAGAACGAATGGGAAGAATCAAATTAGGCAGACAGATAAAAGTTTCTCAAATCTGAAAAGATGGGAGAGTACTTTAGTATCATGTTTTGTGATCATCTTAATGATTAAAGAACCACATCACAATTGGTCTTCTAAGGACATCTTAGTGCATTCTTATGACTAAGAAGAGGAGTCATGAATTGTTGAAATGGTTAAATCAAGAAGATGAGTCATACTTCGTTTCAAAACAAGTCTTAGAGTCATACTCGAAGACTATAAGTTGAGTGACATATCTTAAAGAAAGGTTTATAACACTTGTCAAATGTAAGAGTAAAAGTGTCCTACTCTTGTACATTTGAAGTTGGTAAGTTGTGATGTTTTGGATTAAACAAAGACCAACTAAGGCCAATTGTGTGAAGTGTTTGTCTTGATAAAGAATCCGCACTATCTCTTGAATATTTGGCAAGATAGTCTTATATGTCAAGAGGACAGTGGGAGTCTTAAAGATCCTAAAAAGAATTTCAAGAACTAATCAAGAATAAAACATGAGGTTCTTCACTAGCACACAACTTGAGGTTTATAACCTATCATGTTGACATATTCTGTGCCCATTCCAGTTAAAGTTGGCTTTGCATAGGAGTTCTGAAAGTTCTCAATTGGTTGCATAACAACTTGGAAGCAATGGCAGGCCCTGTACTGCCAGGTGGCAAGAAGTTAAGATTGCATAAGTTCAGTCCATATGAGTTTGGATTTGTCATTATCCTTGTCTTATGACTATGGTTTTGACGATTCACATGGATAAGAACACATACACCATAAAATCTAAGGGTTATAAGGTTTTTCTCCGATTCATGAAAATGATGGTGAGGAAACACTTCCACCAAGTAGATTTGAAGCAGATGGAAAAAGGTCTAAACAATTGAGACTATGATTACGGCATCCCTTTTCATAGTTCTGAAATTGTTTAGCCACACATGCATGCTATCTAAGGAAAGGTGTATGATTTTGATAAAGTTTTATCAAAGCATCTCATATCAGAAATCTGAACTTTGGTAAGAAAGTCAATAAAGTATTGATTTCTAGAAGTCCAGCTGATTTCTGAGTACATGTCAAAGCTAGTGGGAGCATAAGTGTTATGCTAATAATCATCATGTTAGTGGGAGCATGATAATTATTGTTAGTGTTGCAAGTTAGCAATGTTAATTATAGAAAACAAAAGTTTCAATTCGTGAGGCTGCAGGGATTGAAAAAGTTGTTTTGCTATAATTAAGGGAGAGGATATACTTCATTTCAGTTCTAAAGGCTTAGATTGAGACCTTAATCATCTTTAGTCAAGAATATATATATGAATTTCATGTTGGATTGGTTCAACTTAAGGAAATTCTATATATTGCGTTCTCAAAATTCGATTATGATTACGGCATCCCTCTTCATAGTCAAATTTTGAAAACATGGCAAATAAAAATATTGTAGCAAAAGACTGGTCTAGAATCATGTCTTTATGTGAGACATCATGAATCGTGTACCATTTGCTTTGGGTGCAGGATCGATTGCATGTGCTATAATATTTGTCATTTCTAAATTTTTCCAAATGTCCAGAGGCATTAAAAAGGGAAAAGGTCTAGAATTGGATATGACTAAAATGATTAAGCAATTGTCGAGGACAATCTGAGGTTTACCAAAGATTGGTTGCTCAGGGACAGTTGGAAGTATAATGCTAAATTTGGAAGGACCATATTGACGTATTCTGAAAAGAGGCATCTCTTATTCAGAAGTGATAGTCAAAATGAGAATATGGAGTTGTCTCCATAGGTGGAAGTTATCTGTGTAAGATTAGAAAACTAAATGCAAGAAGCATGTCCAAAGCAATGTACTTTGAATATGAGACTTAGTTTCCATGGAGTTGATCTCCATTGGAATACCTTATAATGACTGTTGAAAAGTCTTCGTGACTTTGTATATATTCATTATAGGAGGTCAGTGTATATAAGTTTAAAATCTAAACAGATTTCGATAAATGATAGGAATTTGAAATTCTCACATTTTTCGATAAGGATTTGGGAGTGTGAAATTAGAATCATTGAAATTATGTTCAATTGGTTTATTTCACAAAGTAAGGATCATAGACAAACATAGAGTGCATACTTGGTGTATGGCAAAGCTATTGTTTAAGAAAAACATAGTGTACATGCTTGGAGCATGGGACAACTAGTGTTTTTAATTTAAGTATAAAGTTGATAAAACCGAAACAATGAATAATGAGTAATCAATATGGTGATAAATAAAAGTGTTTATTTATATTCATAGGGTTTAATACCATATTTGATTCATTTATTCTTGTGTTTCACTTTGCATGTTTTGACTTCCAGAATAACTAAGTCGCTCTTCCTGAATGATTAAGTTATTCAAACCATCCACAGTCGGTCATATGTTGGAAGTAGATATGAATCAAGACTGTCATGGGTTGGTTTGTAGAGGTCCAAGTTGGTGGACAAAGTGGTGCTACAACACTCATGAGTGCTCATAAGTTCTGAGTATTGGATTCAACCCACGCTCATTTGAATCACTTCATGGATTTTATCACGAGTGATCATGAGACGATAATATCTTATATTCTTCAAACCTAGAGATATGAGTTGTTACTATGAGTTGGTTGTATATTGATTCCACGAAAACGCATTCGGTAACTCGATGTTATAAAACGTGCCTTTGTGTATGATTCAACAAGTAGTAGAACAAGCCATATGAGTCGAAGTTTATCCATTCCTTTTACCTTCGGGATAAAAGCGATATCTGTGGGCCTCTCGATGATTTAAAGATGATACATGTGAGTGCTTGGCCAAGCCAGGACTGATTTGATTTGTTCAATCAGTCAGTCATCATGAATCGGAAATCGGGAAACAACAAATGGACAAAAAGAATGATTGATAATCCATGTCTCAGTCCATATGATATCTAGAATGGAGGAATATATGATCCCTTATCTAATGGACAAGTCATTGACAAAGGTCAGAGTTCATCGACAAGGTCAGAGTTCGACAGAAGCTTTTGAGAGCTACGATTGCTGATCGGTTCCTGAAGTCATACGCAATAATAGTTTTAGACTTATCCAAGTAGGAGACTGTTGGATTAATGTCTAAGTCCATAACTATAATTGGTAAGACTTGACCCGACCCGGCATGGTCATTTGGGTTGCATGGCATCATGCATTTGGATAGACTATAATGAGAGAAATAACACTTAAGGTTGGTTAATATATTATAAGTTCTAATATATTAATAAGGTTATTTAATTAGTATTGATCAAGAATTAATTTGGAATTAATTAAGTGATCAAAAGGAGACTAATTAAATATATGGGTTGATTGTGTAAATCATTCATTCTTATATATGTGGGCTTGTGATCCAAGATTTCTTATGTTGGACTAAGTCCATGGGGTGACCCATGGATACTCCATGGAGGTTAAAATCCATGGAGCATAAGGAATGGGTAAAGTTATGAGTTACATGGTGTAACCCTAATAGCCACCATATAAAAGAATCCTATGGCTCAAGAAATCGTGCACTAATGTGTGAATATGAGGGCTAGACGATTTCAAGGAGTGTTCCATTTCTCTCAAGTCATTCCATGTGCATTTGGTGTTGTGTGAACCATTTGAGGTGTCACACTTGGGGCACTAGGCACTCAAGCTTCATGGAGACAAGCTACATCAAACAAAGGTATGAACTCACCTTGAGTGAGACAAGCTTCATGGAGACAAGCTTCATGGAGACAAGCTACATCAAGTATTGTATGCTAGATAGGGTAATACCTTGGAAAGTTCATAATTGCATGTATAATAGGGAAAACATAGATCCAAAGTATTTAGGGTTGTATGTGCACCATAGGATGTTGTAGTATACTAAAACCCAACAGTATGAACTCACCTTGAGTGATTTTTTGGGATGGATGTGGAAGAAAAGAGGTTTCCAAGTCAAGAACACTTGGGAGGTGCTTGAAGATTTGAAGATCCTAGGCACAAATATGACGTTATTTGTATAAGAGATCCATGATTTGAGTGAAGGAGTGTAGAGTATTCAAGTGTAGGATGAAGATACTTACCAAGAGTGGAGGAGAATGCTCAAGAACAGCCTTGAATATCGAGTTTAGAGAGAGGAAGTGAGAGAGAAATGGGTTTGATTTTTGGTGAGAAGAATGAATATTTTGGGAGGAGAGATAAGGATTTTTCCAGCCTTTGATTAAGGGGACTTGCTGGAGAAGAATGTGAGAGGACAAATAGTTGACTAGATAGAGATGAATAGTGACTGGAGGTTGTCATAGCGTGGGTATGGGAGATAGCTTGTGTCATTACTTTATGGGAAAGTCAACACCCAAAACCAATATCTTGCACAAAAGATATTATTCTTAGATAAGGGCTCCCCCCCAAAATGTGATTATAATATGAATATATAGGGTCTTATATGTCAAAATATAAGTTTGGGTGAAAATCCCACGCGAAAATCATCGAAAACGGGCTTAAAACGCGAAAAGGGTCGAAAACCGGGAAAAGGAGGCGAATCTGCGAAGTTTGGTCCCTGAGAACCGAGAGGTCCGAGAAGCTTACAGGCGAACTCGTTTGAAGGGAAATGAAAGAGAAATCAGGCGAATGGGTAAGAGGAGCGAAGGCGAAAGTAGTCGGAGCTTCGGTCCTAGAGGCCTGATCCGAACCGAAGGGTGAGTTCGGTCCTTAAGGGTTGTTTCGGTTCTTGGCAGGTTCGGTTCCTAAGAGGTTTCGGTTCCTAAGAGGGCTTCGGTTCCTAAGAGGTTTCGGTTCCTAAGAGGGGTTCGGTTCCTGAGAAGGGTTCGGTTCCTAAGAGGTTTCGGTCCTTTAAGGCGGTTTTTCCATTAATCTTCCCGTTTCGAGTTGTTTTCGACTAAATTAAGGGCCGGGATGCCCCGAGTGATTATAAAAAGTTGAAAGAGATTTTGAGAGAGATTTGGGAGAGATTTAGGAGAGAGAG
This sequence comes from Lactuca virosa, assembly GCF_052849685.1. Taxonomy (NCBI): domain Eukaryota; kingdom Viridiplantae; phylum Streptophyta; class Magnoliopsida; order Asterales; family Asteraceae; genus Lactuca; species Lactuca virosa. The sequence continues at coordinate 160,688,948 of NC_136426.1, read as the reverse complement.
AGAGAGAGATAGATAGAGTGAGAGAGATTTAGAGAGACTTTGTTTGCGAGCTTTGTGAGTGTTTAACCTCGAAATGCAAGGTTTGTAAGCCCCGTTAAGCCTTGTTATGAGTGTTATACACCCCCATAGGGTATGTAATAGTATTTTATCGAGTAGTTACATCATTTTACCCTGATTAGGGTTTAGATTTTCCAAACACGTGAAAACCCTAAGTGATACTTTTCATTAAGATAGTGAGTTGTACAATAGTAAACATAATGTAAACCCTTATATACAAGGGTTAGTTGAGTTGACCGGTTTGACTTGTTGACTTTATTTGACTTTGACTTGACCAGAAAGTGACAGTTGTCACACACTGGAGTGCGCCTCGTGGCAAGCTAACCCCTCACTCCTCCAAGAGACGTGGCGACGTGGCCCCATAAAATTTCGACACATAGCACCACCACGTGGTGACATGTGGAAATTTATAGAAGAAGGGGATGTGGACCTCTAAGATTTCGACACATGGAAAAGAGAGTGGATCCAACCAGGCTCCTGTGTGCGACGCCCATACTAGACCTGCACGATGCACCCTCCTGTGTTCTACAAATTACCTTCATTTTGCAGCCATTTTCCTCACAAGTTCCTTCATATCTCTCTTTAAACTCTCTAGATTTCAAGATATGATTTCTTCCCAACCTTTATAATATGTTAGTATAATCTCGGGAACTCTAAGAGCCTAGAGAGAAGGAGTATTCGGTTCTAGATTTTGTTCGCGTATTTCCCCGGTTTTCTCTAAAATCTTTGTAAGTTAAGCTAGACTCTTTTGCTTTCAGTGTAATTTATATTGATAAACATAATTAGTTATTATGAACCTAAAAATAAGATTTATCAGTAATTCCATGTCATTATACTGATTGATCTACTTATGGGAGAGGTGTTTAGAATGGTCACATTGACTTGGTTGTTGGATTTTAGAAAAGCTATTATGCCGAAATGATCTTTCCTCCCAGCTGTCCTTTCTAGCTAATCCTTATTTGATAGATCTAGATGTAGACATTGGTATTAGTGAGGAATCTAGACTATAATTATTATAGTCGCCAGGATTACGAAACTAGACTAAGGCTTAGTACTTTATGCATCTAGGTCTTTTTATAAGAAGCGAAGCGCTACCGAAATCGTCTGTCACCCATTTTATCAAGTGTGTACATAGTCCCTTTCATGAACATGATTTTAATTCAAGTATTAAATGTCTGTTAAAGAGTTTATGTGTGAGATATTTGCTATTTCCTGGAATACGTGTTAAGAGCGTATTTAATGTTATATGATATGCGACCCAAGTATGATTCTATATGAGTTAAGTTATTAATTCCTGATAACAATAATAAAAGTATCAATAGAGAGAAGGATAGAGGTTTATTAATACGTAAATACTCTGTACATACCAATGTAGGCAGTGTTGTTTAAACAGAGTCGGTATTAGGAGTTGAGCATTGTAGTCTTACCAAGAGATAATATAAGACTTGTAAAAGAGACTTAAGTTTAATTAATTGGGACAATGTGTAGCATATCCTAAAGAGTGCATGTGAGACAAGAACAAAGAGTAGAATTCTAATGTTCCTGGTCCGAGAGTATGGATTAGGCATAGGCATTCAACCCTGTTCTGAGAGTATGGACTAGGCATAATCAATTATCACTGAACCGAGAGTATGAATTAGACATAGGCCTTCATTCCTGATCCGATAATATGTATTAGATATCGTTATTCGTCCCTAGTCTAATAATATGGATTAGGCATAGTCATTTGTCAACAATCCGAGGGCATCGATTAGATATCGACATTTATTCCTGATCTGAAGGTATGGATTAGGTAAAGCCATTTATTTCTAAATCCGAGAGTATGGATTATGTCGTTATATATGATTAAAGCATGAGGATCGATGGAATGGGGTTGTTTACTTATATGAGGTGTATTTTTATATTGCAAGTTTTAAGATATATATGTCATAACATTGTGAGATTGAAATCTCTATGTAATCACTAGGTTTCCCAACATAACCCACTCAACTTCTTTGTTTCACATGTAGCAGTACAAAGATACATGCACAAAGAAATATTCAAAGAGATGTAGTCGGTTAGTCTAAGACACTGTAAGGCCTGTTGATGCTTATGTTTTGCATCAGTTATGACATCCCAAGTTTTTTATTAATGAATATTTCTTCGGAAATACTTTTATGGGACCAAGTTCTACATAACAAATAAACTCAAGTTTTGAATAAGCATAAATAAAAAGTTTTAAAATGGTTGTAAATTTGGGGATTTCACATTGAAATTCATCACAAACGTTCATATGTGTTCGAAAATCTCCATGATACTCTAGTGTCATACGGATGGAACATTAGAAACTCGATGAATAAGAACTTTTAGAATAAAGGCTATCTTATCTTTCCATCCATTTTCAATTTCAAACTCCTGCATTTAAATACGTAGATAGTTTCATTTATTGTTTTTTCAAAGTCAAATAAATATGCTAGCCACCTTTTGGCACTTACATATTTGAGAAACATTCCATACTTGGTCACTTGGAATCTTCCTAGGATGTTCACACAACACCAAGTGAAGGTCAACAAAGATTTATATAGGCTATTAATATAATACATAATGTATGTCCATAAAGTTTTCATAGTAAAAAATTATCTTCCTAGATTTTTCACATAACACCTAGTGAAGATCCACAAAAAAGCTCCCTATGATATTCATATAATCTCTAGTGGATAAACAAAACATTTTTCCTATGTCATCCTAGTTGATGGACCGGAAGACACTCCTAATGACATGAGGAAGTTTGAACCAATTACATAAATGGTTCCAACAACACATTAACCATATATTTATATAACCTTCACTACCATGCAAAGGAATTGTTTATTCATTCCTCTCTTACCATTTAGGGAAACACAGATGAACAACTTACCATATATTCACCATATAGGAGAAACATTTATGAACACTTTCAAACAAGTAGTAATATAAAGCAAAGCTACCATGTTTTCCTTCTAAACAACATTATGATTATTACAGGTTACAACTGATATAAACAACTAAAAGATACAAAATACAAGTTAAGCATAAATGAAGACAAGATCATAACAAACAAGGGGGACATAACTATATATATGTTAAGCTCCATTTTCTTCTCCATGCAATTGTTGGGTTTTGAGCATTCTAACACTCCTATGGTGTACATGCAACCCTAAATACCTTGGATCTATGTTTTCTCTATTATACATGCAAATATCAATTTTCCAAGGTATTGTTCTAACTAGCATAATATAAAGTACACATAATATAAATTCTAGTATAGTTACATACCTCTTGTTTGGTGCTTGATTCCATGGAGCTCAAGAGCCTAGTGCCCCAAATGTGACACCTCAAATGGTTCACACAACATCATATGCACTTGGAATAACTTAGAGAGAAATCATCACTTCATGAAATCGGCTTGCCCTCTTCATGCATACATGGTCGCCGATTTTGCAAGAATAAGATGCTTATATAGTTGTTACAATTAGGGTAAACCCTAATTGTCATGGCTTTCCATTTCCTTGGATCCATGGGTTCAAATACACCATGGATCATCCATGGAGCATCCTATGGGTTTTGGCCCAACTTGATAATCCATGGAGCATTAGCCCACTATATAAGTATGGATGATTTACACAATCAACCCATATATTTAATTAGTCTTCTTTTGATCACTTAATTAATTCTAAATTAATTCTTGATCAATACTAATTAAATAATCTTATTAATATATTAGAACTTATAATATATTAATAAACCTTAAGTGTTATTTCTCTCATTTTAGTCTATCCAAATGCACGATGCCATGCAACCCAAATGGACCATGCCAGATCGGGTCAAGTATATACCAATTATAGTTATGGACTTAGACACTAATCCAAGAGTCTCCCACTTGGATAAGTCTAATAACTATTATTGCAAGTATGCCTTCACAACCCGACCAGCAATCGTAGCTCTTAAAAGCTGCTGCCGAACTTTGAACAAATCAATAACGCGTCCATTAGATAAGTGATCATATATTCCTCCATTCTAGATATCATATGGACTGAGACATGGATTATAATCATTCTCTCTGTCCATTTGTTGTTTCCCGATTTCCGATTTATGACGACTGACTAATTGAACAAATTAGATCAGTCCAGGCCCGGCCGAGCACTTACATTTTGTCATCACTAAATCATCGAGGGGCCCACATATATCGCTTTTATCCCTTTGAGGGTAAAAGGAATGGATAAACTTCGACTCATATGCTTGTACTGACTACTTGTTGAATCATACACAAAGGCACGTTTTATAACATCGAGTTACCAATGTGTTTACGTGCAATCAATGTATAACCAACTCATAGTCAACAACTCATATCTCTAGGTTTGAAGAATATAAGATATTATCATCTCATGATTCACTCGTGATAAAAATCCATGAAGTGAATCCAAATAAGCGTGGGTTGAATCCAATACTCAGAACTTATGAGCACTCATGAATGTTGTAGCAACTATTGTCTAATGCACATTAGACAAATCATACAAGCCAAATTCATTACAGTCTTGATTCATATCTACTTCCAACATATGACCGACTGTGGATGGTTTGAATAACTTAGTCATTCGGGAAGAATGACCTAGTTATTCTGGAAGTCAAAACATGCAAAGTGAAACACAAAAATAATACTAATCATGTATGGCCCCAACACTTTGAGTGTAAATAAAAACCCTTTTATCTAAGCACCATATTGATTACTCATTATTCATTTTTCGATTAATCAACTTAATACTTGAATTGAAACAATAGTCATGCCATGCTCCAAGCATGCACACTATGTTCGTCCAAACAATAGCTATGCCATACTCCAAGTATGCACACTATGTTTACATATGGTCCTCTCTTTGTGAAACAGATCGATTGAAAACATTTCAATGATGCTCATTTCACAATCCCAAATCCTTTACAATAAATGCAAGAATACCAAAATTCTTGTCATTTACCGTAATCTTGTTAGATTCTAAACTTATATGCAATGATCCTCTTGTAATGAATATGCACACAAGTCACAAAGACTTGACAACAGACATTACAAAGTATTCCAATGGAAAGCAATTCCATGGAAATGAAGTCTCAAATTCAAAGTACATTCCTTTGAACATCCTTCTTTGCATTAAGTTCTTTAATCTTACACAGATTCAAAAAATAACTTCCACCTATGGAAACAATTCCATATTCCCATTTTGACCATCACTTTTTGAACAAGAGTTGCCTCTTTTCAAAATATGTCAATATGATCCTTACTCTATACTTCCAATTGTCCATGAGTAACCAATCTTTGGTAAACCTCAAATTGTCCTCGACAATTGCTTAATCATTTTAGTCATATCCAGTTCTAATCCCTTTTCCCTTCTTAATGCCCTAAGCATTAGGAAAATTTAGAATGGATGAATATTATAGCACATGCAATCGATCCTATATCCTAAGCATATGGGACATGATTCATGCTATAAAATTTTTATTTTCCATATTCTCACAATTCGAACTATGAAGAGGTATTCCGTAATCATAATCGAAATTTTGAGAACGCAACATATACAAAATTTCCTTATGTTGAACCATTCCAACATAACATTCATATATATCCTTGACTAAAGTTGATTAAAATCTCAATCTAAGCTGGTAGAATTGGAATGAAGTATAAAATCCTCTCCCTTAATTATAGGGAAACAACTTTTCAAAGCGAGTTGAAACTTTTGTTTTCTATAATTAACATTGCTAACTTGCAACATAATCATCATGCTCCCACTAGCATAATGATTATTATCTTACTAGCATAACACTTATGCTCCCACTAGCTTTGACATGTACTCAGAAATCAGCTGGACTTCTAGAAAAACAATACTTTATTGACTTTCTTACCATAGTTCAGATTTCTGATACAAGATGCTTTGATAAGACTTTATCAAAATCATACACCTTTCCTTAGATAGCTCACTTGTGTATCTAAACAATTATGAAGAGGGATGCCGTAATCATAATGTTTAGACCTTTTGTCATTCTCACAATTGCTATCTACTTAAAATCTACTTAGTGAAAGAGTTTCCTCACCATCATTTTCATGAATCGGAGAGAAACCTTATGACACTTAGATTTTATGGTGTAAGTGTTCCTATCCATGCGAATTTGTCATAACCATAATCACAAGACAAGGTTAGTGGCAAATCCAAACACATATGGACTGAACTTGTTCAATCTTAATTTCTTGCCACCCGGCATCACAAGGGCCTACCATTGCTTCCGGGTTTTATGCAACCATTTGAGAACTCTCAGAACTCATATGCAAAGCCAACTTTAACTGGAATGGGCACAAAAATATGATATGTCAACACGATAGGTTACAAACCTCAAGTCGTGGGCTAGTGATTAACAAATATCTTGATTAGTTCTTGAACCTATCTTAAGATCTTTTAGACTCCCACTGTCCTCTTGACATATAAGACTCTCTTGCCAAATATTCAAGAGATAGTGCAGATTCTTTTACAAACACTTCACACAATTAGCCTTAGTTGGTCTTTGTTTTATCCAAAACATCACAACTTACCAATTTCAAATGTACAAGAGTAAGAAAACATTTTACTCTACATTTGACAAGTGTTTTAAACCTTTCTTAATATTATGTCACTCAAGGCTCAATCTTGGAGTATGACTCTAAGATTTTATTTTGGAACGAAGTATGATTTATCCTTTGATTTAACCATTTCCACAGTTCACGATTCCTCTCCTTAGCCACCAAATGCACTAAGGTGTCCTTAGAGGATCAATTGTGATATGGTTCCATAATCACTAAGATAATCATAAAACAAGATACACAAGTACTCTCCCATCTCTTCAGATTGGAGAAACTTTTATCTTTCTGCCTTATTTGATTCTTCTTATTCAACCTTTGTGGTGGACCTGACTAGTGCACAACCTAATGTACCCGATCCTTTAGTCCTTCGCTTGGCTCACATGCGAATGTGAACAAGGAATTAGTCTTAATTTACCAAAGATGAAAAATCTCATTCATCACACAATGCAACTTGCATGATTCCAAGTTTCTATCCAACTGAAACTTGGGTGATGAGAATCTTTCCTTATTTGATAAATTATGACACTACCACAAACGAAATAATCAAATTCATTTTCCAATATTGCTTATCAATGGAAACATATAAACAACAATTTTTCACAAATGCCTTTGTAAGGATACTTAAAATAAATCAAAACTTTTCTTTTATTTTAAAACTTGCGGAAAAAGTTATCCTTACAATGCAAATTCATATGAAAACTTTGTTGTTATCTATTCCTAAGCAATATCTCATAACTCTTATGTAGTGGCTCAAAATTCTGGTCATCGAACCATGCGATCAGAATCAGCACACCTTTTCTTTAAGCTTCCTTTGATTCTTCAAAAACATCAAAATGTAATTACATTACATCATGTATTAAGAATCTCCAAAAGAGACTTAATAGAGTTAGATAACGGACTTTACCTGAAGTTGAGTCAAACTTTTGACTTTACCTTCCTTATGAGGTTTCAGGTAAATTCGGCAGCTTCGCAACCAATGCCCCTTTCCTTTGGCAATAGGCACATATGGACTCTTTGGGAATGATACATGGGACTATCTCAGACTTAGCCTTTCTCTTTACCATTTGGTCAACCGAGTTGACTATAGCCGATCCCTTTCCATTGGGAAGAGAAAGTTTTTCTGGATTTCCAGTGTTACCATTGTCAATGTCCATGAAGTTTTGGGAAGTCGATCTTCTAATCAAATTTGCTTTACCAGTGTTCCAAATCATTGCTGATTCAGCATCACCAAGCAAATAGATAAGATCATTAAAGGGTCATGTCGTGATCTGTCATCAGGGAGTGACTGAAGAACCAAGTCAACAACCAGCTACCTCGAGACTTCGACACCTGACTCTCCCAGCTTGTCAATATGTGACTTAATCTCCAAGACCTAAGCACATATAGACTTTGTTTGCCAATAGGGATTGAGTGACTTAGAACTTATCAAGTCTTGAAACTTGTGGGATAGAGAGATTTATTGGAGGATGTGGAGGAAATGAAGTATGATTTCCAGTCCCATTAGTGCTCAATAAAGGGATTAGTCTTTCACCTTGATTGCCTTTTGGGATATCATCTTCATTAGGAAGCTTGTTCCTAAAGATTTGGGAAGACCATAGTTGTCTAAACTAGACATCTATAAGGGAGAAATTCAAGTTAGTTGATTTATAGTCCTTAATATAACACCCAATATGAAATATTAAGGCTAGGACCCAACAACCTATTTATAACTGGAAGAGGGATACCGTAATCCAAATTATAAAATAGTTGAAGGTAGGTAAATGACGATTTACCAATTTCCACCATGAAAAACGAAATATAATTAAGTTTTAATTGGATTTGAAACTCTTAGATCTTTTGAGATACATTGAACTTTCAATGGCATGTTTGAATCTCGATTGTGCCCTCTCAAGTTTGTGATTGGGATGCCGAGGATCACAAACAAGGTGTGAATAACCATGCAAATTGACTTGGTACCCTTAACTTTATCACCTAATCGATGTGCCTGTTAGCCACACAGCTCCACCGATCTATAATAAGGTCAAGTTACCCTTTTCCACTCTTACTAGTCCTTATTAGTGTGCCGGTTAACCACACGCGCTCCGCTAATCGACTTGGTAAGGTACAAAGTGTAATTTCATGGGTTAGCACCTATTTCACATTTTCCTAAGTAACTAAGATTGGGAATTTATAAGTGTTTAGTTACCTAGTATTTTTCATTATACTTTTAATGAAGGGAGAATTATAGTCCTTTCCTACCCATTCGGCTAACGACCCTCCACCAGTCAAGGAAGCGGTGGGTGAGAGTGGACACCCATTAAACTGCCATTTTATAGGCAGTAACCTTATACCCCCCTTATAGACTGGCTTCGTGAATGAGGCCTACTAATGGTAAGATTGACTTTATCTTATACTTATCTATATAATTAAAATTATAATAATAGTATAAGGGTGTATTTTAAACATTTAAAATACTTGGTAGTTTAATCTATTAATTAAACTATACTCTTAATTTAATTAAACTTAAACCATGTCTTTATGGAATCATTAACTCTTTTAATCAAACACTTTAATCAATTTAATGAAGTCCATAAAGTTTGAATTTTAGCTTTTAAAATTCTAAGGGTTCAATATGAAATTAAAGTATACATGAAGAGTAACTTTACAAATTCTAAACTTGAGGGCAAGTTTTGAAACTATTCAAGACTTTTCATTTCATAACTTATGAGTTTTATGTACATTAAAATGAAGACTCTTCATTTTTATGAAACTCCTTATTTTTTAATGACATCTTTTAAAGAAGTGACTCTTTAACATCCATAACTTGAGGACAAGTTATGGAGTCATAAAATAATTAAATGAAAAAGACTCTTCATTTTTATGTAACCTATGGCACTTTTATGAGTTTTAAGATTCATAAAAATGACTTTTCATATAACTTGTAGACAAATTACAAAAACATATTTTATGAACTAACTCTAGATTAATTTGGATAAAAAACAACTAAAACACAAATTTTTTTCATTAATCTAAACTAACTCATAAATCAAGGAAACATAAAAAAACTTTTGGTAATTCATAACTTGAGGACAAGTTATGGAGTCCATACAATTTCATTGAGATCAAGAATTATACTAACAAACAATTTGCACATAATTCCTATGATCTACCAAAACTCATAAGCATGAACATTCATAATCAACATTTTTCAAGAATTACATAAACACATATAAAACTTGAAACTTTGATTATAGCATTGAAATTGGTTTAACATAATCATTACCACATTAAAAACAAGTTTTATAAGACCAAAACAATCAAAGGTAATGATTCTAGACCAATTCCAGCACCAAAACTCGAAGATATGCTGTTTGGGGGTCCAACTCGTCGAGTGCACGAACCAACTCGGCGAGTCGGATGCATTTTGCCTTGGACTCGTCGAGTCCATCAGTGAACTCGGCGAGTCCACTGTCCCAGCAGCAAAAAAACTTCGATTTTAAGCAGTTTGCATCAAGTATAAGTGAAAACAATCCTAGGCTCTGATACCACTGTTGGGTTTTGAGCATTCTAACACTCCTATGGTGTACATGCAACCCTAAATACCTTGGATCTATGTTTTCTCTATTATACATGCAAATATCAATTTTCCAAGGTATTGTTCTAACTAGCATAATATAAAGTACACATAATATAAATTCTAGTAGAGTTACATACCTCTTGTTTGGTGCTTGATTCCATGGAGCTCAAGAGCCTAGTGCCCCAAATGTGACACCTCAAATGGTTCACACAACATCATATGCACTTGGAATAACTTAGAGAGAAATCATCACTTCATGAAATCGGCTTGCCCTCTTCATGCATACATGGTCGCCGATTTTGCAAGAATAAGATGCTTATATAGTTGTTACAATTAGGGTAAACCCTAATTGTCATGGGTTTCCATTTCCTTGGATCCATGGGTTCAAATACACCATGGAGCATCCATGGAGCATCCTATGGGTTTTGGCCCAACTTGATAATCCATGGAGCATTAGCCCACTATATAAGTATGGATGATTTACACAATCAACCCATATATTTAATTAGTCTTCTTTTGATCACTTAATTAATTCTAAATTAATTCTTGATCAATACTAATTAAATAATCTTATTAATATATTAGAACTTATAATATATTAATAAACCTTAAGTGTTATTTCTCTCATTTTAGTCTATCCAAATGCACGATGCCATGCAACCCAAATGGACCATGCCAGGTCGGGTCAAGTATATACCAATTATAGTTATGGACTTAGACACTAATCCAACAGCAATAGTGAGGCCTTAAAAGCTTCATATTTATATATGCCCAATCTCGATGACATATTAGAATATTTAGTTGATAAGGCATTCATCGCATGATCTAGTTCCTTGGGATGTCAATGGGACATCTCATGGTCCAGGACTGGAATTTTAAACTTCTACTTCATCATTACACCATCCTTTTATGAGAAATAGTCATTATATGCTTGGTATAATCTCACGGAATTACCCAAGTATGCCTTTGAATACATGTATTATGTAAAGACTCAGAAATACCGTCCTTGAGCATCCAACCTATGTCGGCCCTAGGCTAGGAAAGTTAAATCTCCATGGCATAGAGGGTATTCACCTAAAGGTCGAGGTTTGATATCTAAGCAACCTTACGATCATGCTACTCTTGGTAATTCTTATTACCAACTTCATATTTTGTCTTATATTCTTATGCTTTAAACGAATCCTTATATGCATTGGCATTAGCTTCTTTAAGGTCCCTATTGTGACATGGACTATACCCCATGTTATAGGCCATGAATTAGACTATTTGGGCATGAAATCTTTAGGTGAGCTCATATGCACTCATCTTGCCTATCTTGGATATGGTTTATAGTTTATTTTATTTCCTTCTTTTTATAGTTTATTTTAGTATTTTGATCTATTTTTATTAGTATTGCATTGTATACTCTTTATTTTCTTTATCATGGATCGTATCGGGTACTTTCTATTTTGCAGGGTTTTGGATCTCGTTGCGGTTGTGGATTAGCTTGGAGACGTGCTTTGTGGGCTTTCAAGGCGTCATTGGGCTTTACGGATCCGTCAAAGGAGAATTGGGCTTAAAAATTTGAAGATTGGATAAAGTAGGCTTATGAAGATGGTTCTAGGATTCTTATTTTGGGCTTGGACTGTCTACATTTGAAGCTTGAAGATGATTGACCAAATTTGAATCATGTGAGGTGTGGAGGGGGCCAAGGGAATCTTTAGTAGTGGGGTGGTGTAGTGGAGAAAAAAGAGCCAATAGCATTCCAGCAACACTTGCGAGGGTGTAGTCTCAGTCGCGCAACACTTACGAGGGTACCCGCGCAACTGTGCAATTTGGGGCATTTTGGTCATTTTGCTCATGATTTATTTTGGGGTTAGGGCTAGCAGCTCATACTTCAATTTTACACCATTAGAGAGCATTGGAGGCTATTTTTGGGAGCTTGATACACATTCTTCTCATCTTTCTAAGTAATTGTTAGTTGCTTGATGCAAAAACACTTTGTGATTGTTATCTTGTTGCCATGACTAGCTAGTTTCTTCATTTTGGTTAACTTTGGCTAAAACCCTTGGATATTTGTGGGTTTTGAAGGATTCATGCTTAATTGTTATTTATCTTATGTTTATGATTCTAGTTCATATTTCTTATGTTTGTGTAATACTTTGATCATGAGCTTGGTACTTGAATGAGCAATTGTTGGTTTATTTCTTTGGTTTAGCATTGAATCATTGGATTTACTTAGAACAAGGGCTTTATGATGGTAGGAATCATCTATAGCTTATGAATCATGATTCTTTATGGATGTGTAAGAATTGACATCCTCTGGGATTTGGGTATTCCTTCATTCTTAAGGTTAATCAACTTTCTTGGGTTCAATTGCTTCAATTGAATGCTTGATTTTGATTAAGAAGGTGTGTTGTGGGCTTCCACAACCTCCATACTACCTATGAGTAATCTTGGCATATCATGCTTCATGATTGCTATAACCAATTTGGGATGAATGATACGCTTCATATTGAACCCTAATGATAAACACACAAATGTTCATTGTGTTGAATTGCCTTGGTTGACCAATTATCTCCAATATTTGAGCATCTCACCATCTTGCTTAATTGCAAGATTTTTAGTTATTCAAGTCTTTTAGTTTTCAAGCAATCATAAAACCCCTTTTTAGTTCAATTGTAGTTAGTTAATTTTATTGCACTAGTTCTATTGGATTGCATTGGTGATTGAATGAAACCATTTATCCAAGGATCGATACCATTATATTACGTTTTATTTGAAAACAAAGCGTGTAATTTTCTTGGTGGACTTGACATACCACCAAGTTTTGGCACCGTTGCCGTGGAAATTGATTATTATTATTTGATTGTTTATGCCTAGGTCTACAAGAACCGGTGAACTACTCTACAATATGGAGATTGAAAAATAATCAAAAAGGTTGAAAACGTTAGCTAAACAAGAAAAGCAACAACAAATCATTCAAGCTTCTTCCTCTTCTCCACTAATCAACAAAGAATATCAAGTTTATACTTCAAGTGATACCGACACCAAACCGAGTTCTCTGATTGTTGGTCATTCCTTTGAAGATATTCCATTTGAAAACTGCATAACCATGAATCACACTCCACCTCACAATCCCAACCCAAACCCAAGAAATCAATATGTCAATACCCCACCCCAACAACCAAGACAACAACAACAACACCAATAACCTCTCATAGATATGCCACCTTGGAATCAACCCCCTCCTCACCCAAATAAACCCAATTATCAACAACCACAACCACAGAACAAAAACTTACACCAAAACAACCAACCTCAAAACAATGCTTTTCAAGTTCAACAACAACAAGCACATCAACCAAATCAACCCAATTACCAACCTCAAATGTAGCAACACCCAATGTACCCACAAAAACAACCCCCTAGAACCAATATCCTAACTACCAACCTTATCCACCATAAATGTACAATGACAAACAATACCCATACCCACCTTACCAACAACCTCCGAATTACATGCAACAATATACCAACAACCCCAACCCACCCAATCCCCCTCAAGAGTTGACACTTCGACAAATGATGGAGACAGATGTTACTCACACACCTCTTGGTAATGTTTATCCTGCAAATTGTCGAGGGATTACATTGAAGTCAAGTTTCATACATCAACTTACCAAGTTCCATGGTTTGGATAGAGAAGATCCTCAAAGGCATTTGAAGTACTTTCATATGATATGTGTTAGCATGTTGCTCGAACTTGTGAAATTGGATGATTTCAAGCTAACCGCCTTCCCTCTCACCTTGGAAGATAAATCTAAAGAGTGGTTATTCAACTTACCACTGATATCTATTCACACATGGGAAGAGTTACTCAAAGCCTTCATGTAAAAAAAGTGACATTTTGAGGATTCGTCAAGGTGAGAATGCGACTTTTCATAATTTTTGGGAGCAATTCAACAACTTGTGTACAAGTTGTCGTCAACACAACATACCCGAACAATTACTTCTTCAACAATTTTATGAGGTTCTTATTGAAAAAGATCGGAGGATAATTGATGCTTCAAGTGGTGGTGACATCTTCAACAATACACCTCAAGAGATAAGATCACTTTTTGGTACCATTTCTCAAAATCAAAGAAACTTCGGGACTTGAAATGAAATGAAGAGAAATTCTACACAAGTTGTTGGTGAAGTTAGCAACATCCAACACTTGGAATCAAAAATCTTGGATTTGACTAACGTGTTGAGCCAAATGGTGGTAGGAAGTGGTCAACAATTGATGGTGTGTGGTATTTGTGCAATGTCGGGGCATTATACGGATATGTGTTCCACACTTGGAAGTGAACCGGAGGATGTTAATGTCATGGGAGGATATCAAGGTCAACCAAGACCCATGGGATTTCAAAACACATACAACCCATGTTGGAGTAATAATCCAAACAACCCATACCCACCAAAGCAAAACCCACAAAATGTTATGATGAGACCCCAATATCCTTCCCAAAAACCTCCATATCCACAAACATCTTATATCCCCCCCCCCCCCAAATTACCATCAACCTCAGTAATAAGGCCAATCAAGTGGTAACCATCAAATGAGTCTTCAAGAACTCGTTATTTATGTTGCTCAAAGTCAAACCCAATTTCAAAAATAGACAAAAAACATCTTCTCCAACATTCAAGCAGAAATTGGAGACTTGGCCACCACTCTCAACAAGATGGAACAAAGGGGTAAACTTCCATCTCAAACCGAAAAGAATCCAAATGTGAGTGCCATAAACTTGAAAAGTGGGAAAACACTTGGGGAAAGCAACCCCAAAATATTTTCAAGAGAATAAGACGATAAGGTTATTGTTGTTGAGCCTACAAAGGTTGTAGTTCCTCCAAAGGAACCGGTTGTGACAAACATTGATCAACCCGAACTTCGAAGAAAGACCATCAAGCCATTGGTCATACCACCACCTTTTCCTTCCCGGTTAGCCCCGTCAAAGAAAAATGAGGAAGAGAAAGAGTTTCTTGAGACTTTCCGGAAGGTCCAAATCAACATTCCACTATTGGATTCCATAAAGAAAATTCCAAGCTATGCCAAATTTCTCAAGGATTTGTGCACCAATAAGAGTAAACGCACGGCGAATGAAAAGATTCAAGTCAATGTAAATGTGTCCGTGGTTATCCAAAAGAGGTTACCACCCAAATGCAAGGACGCGTGAATGTTTGCTATCCCTTGCACTATTGGTGATTTGGATGTTGAAAGTGTCATGTTAGATCTTGGAGCCTCAATAAATGTCATGCCATATTTGGTTTTTCAATCTCTCAATGTTGGACCTTTGGAAGAAACTGGAGTAATCATTCATATAGCGAACAAGTCAAGTGTATTTCCAAGAGGAGTGTTGGGGGATGTGCTAGTACAAGTTAATCAACTAGTATTTCCCGCAGATTTCTATGTCATTGACCTTGAAGAGAAGACTCATTCCAAGTCATCTATGATCCTCCTTGGAAGACCTTTCACGAATACCGCTCACACGATTATTGATGTCCATAATGGGAAGGTAACCATGGATTTTGATGGAGAGACCATTCGCTTCAATATCTTTGAAGAAATGAGGCACCCTAGCAACATTTCTCCATTGTATCGGGTTGATGTGATTGAGCCAATAACCCAAGAACTATTTGATTTATAACATGATGATATTTTGAAGATGGTACTCAACATGAGTCTTGATTGTGAGAGTTTGAAGAAAAGATTGGAAATGTATACATTTGACTCCAAAGTTGAAGATATTGTGAAGACTTTAGAAGTTAACAACTCAACAAAGAAGGATGTCTCTCAAGTTGCCTTATCTCATTCTCCAAACAAAATGCCTCCTTCCATAATCCACCCACCTACACTTGAATTGAAAGTCTTATCTAGCCACTTGAAGTATGCTTATCTAGGTAAAGACGAAACTCTTCCGGCGATCATCTCCTCTTAACCGAAAGATTTTGAAGAAGACCAATTGGTTGATGTTTTGAAATATCACAAAGAGGCCATGGGGTGGACAATAGCAAACATCAAGGGGATAAGTCCTAATGTATGCACTCACAAGATCCTCATGGAGGATGATTGTAAGACTAAGAGGGAAGATCAAAGAAGATTAAATCCTCCAATGATGGAAGTTGTCAAGAAAGAGATAATCAAGCTCCTTAATGCGTATATGTTTTACCTCATTTCCGACTCTAAATGCGTTAGTCCGGTTCAAGTGGTTCCCAAGACAACGGGAATCACAGTTATTGAAAAATAACAAGGGAGTAATAGTACCCACTCGAGTTCAAAATGGATGGAGGATGTGTATTGATTATATAAAGTTGAATTCAAGCACATGAAAAGATCATTTTCCCCTTCCTTTCATTGACCAAATGCTCGAGAGATTGGCGGGAAAATCGTATTATTGTTGCCTTGATGGATACTATGGTTTTCATCAAATACCTGTTGCCCCCAAAGATCAAGACAAGACGACTTTTACATGCCCTTTTGGCATGTTTGTCTACAAGCGGATGCCATTTAGATTATGTAATGCCCCCGCCACATTCCAAAGATGCATGGTGAGAATCTTCTTCGACTATGTTGAGAATATAATTGAATTGTTCATGGATGACTTCACCGTATATGGTAATTCATTTGATGAATGTTTGGATAACCTTAAGAAGATTTTTAAAAGGTGCATTGAGAAGCAGTTGGTGTTAAACTTTGAGAAGTGTCACTTCATGGCCAATCAAGGCATCATCTTGGGACACATCGTCTCCAAGAAGGGAATTAAAGTTGATAAAGCCAAAATTGATTTCATACAAACCCTTCCTTACCTAACATGTGTTAGAGAAAAGAGATCTTTTTTGGGACATGCGGGATTCTATGGGAGATTTATCAAAGATGTTTTGAAGATACCAAGACCAATGTGCCTCCTTCTCCAAAAAGATGTTGACTTTGACTTTAATGTTGCATGTCAGGAAGCCTTTGACAAACTTAAAGACATACTCACATCCGCTCCCATAATTCAACCTCCAAATTGGGAGCTTCCTTTTGAAATCATGTGTGATGCAAGCAATTTACCATTAGAGCGGTTTTAGGTCAAAAGGAGGGAAATGCATCACATGTTATCTATTATGCCTCCAAAACCTTGGATAATGCTCAATCCAATTATTCTACCACAAAGAAGGAACTTCTAGCCATTGTCTTTACCTTGGAGAAATTTCGACAATACCTTCTCGGGACAAAAGTGATTGTACACTCCGACCATGCGGCCTTGAAGTATCTAATGAACAAGAAAGATGCCAAGGCACAGTTGATTCGGTGGATTCTTCTCTTACAGGAGTTTGATCTTGAGATAAAGGAAAAACGTGGTGCCGAAAACCTAGTTGCGAATCACTTAATTCGTTTGAATATTGGTGGCTCCTCTTCTTCCATCGTTGATGAATTTCCGGATGAACACCTCTTCTACATTTCAAACACCATTCCATGGTATGTGGATATTGTCAATTACTTGGTTACTAAACAAATTCCCCACACATTTACCAAGTACCAAAAGGCCAAGTTGAAGAGTGACTCCAAATACTACGTGTGGGACAACCCTTATCTTTGGAAAAATTGCCCGGATTAACTCATATGGAGGTGTGTTCACCAAAATGACGTCGAATCAATCTTGAAGTTTTGAAATGAGTATGCATGTGGAGGCCATTTTGGTCAAAACAAAACCATGCGTAAGGTGCTATAATGTGGAATCTATTGGCCAGCAATGTCAAGAGATACCTATCTATTTTGCAAGAGTTGTGATAGATGTCAAAGAATGGGAACCGTATACATGAAGCACGAAATGATTCAAAGCCCTATCCTCATTTTTATGATCATTGATGTATATGGAAAGGATTTCATGGGCCCATTCCCCATCTCTTCTGATTATACTTACATACTCTTGGAGGTTATTTACGAATCAAAGTGGATGGAAGCAAAGGCTACAAGGCATGCTGATTCTAAAACCATCATTGACTTCTTGAAGTCAAGCATTTTTGCAAGATATGGTGTACCAAGAGCCTTGGTGATTGATAGGGGCACTCATTTTTGCAAAAAATGATTGAAGCCATGATGAAGAGATATGGTGTCACACACCCGATATGAATCGACTACCATCCCATGGTTTGAGCTTCCGGTCCCTTGCCCATTAACTCCATCGTTGTTCCCGTTGTGAATATGAGCTAGTGCTGCTGAAACTGCAGCTAAAACTACTGCTTGAAATGCAGCTGAGTTCATTTATGGTGGAGGCGGTGGTGGTGGTGTTGCGTTGCGATTTCTGCGGATCGGTCTTCGAGGCATCTTTCTGTCATGGAACGGAAAGATGTTGAGTATTCCGTGTATTTTAGTGTCACGGTTTCTTGATTATAGGATAGTGTCGGTGATTTGGTTATGTATAAGCAAGTGAGTGCGTAAAATCAACATGTAATAATAGTAATAGAACACATAACAGATAACAACATCATGAGAAAATATATAGCCGTTTTCATTAATGATAACCTTTTGAGTACATGAAAATTTGCCTACATAAGGCATACAATACATGAAGTGAAATAAAATCCGACAGAGTAACGACTCCATGAGTAGTGTAATCACTTAATCATGCAGTCGATAGTACATAGAGTAGTACATAAAGTAAAATTATAGCGGTAGTAGGTAGCAGATGAAAGGATACTAGTTGCGACGATAGGGGTCTGGTGGTGAAATCATATGCCAAAATGTCGTGCCACAAGATCAGCCATCTCGGTCATCTCCCTGACGACCTCGTCCCTCTCGTGCTCCGCCTGTACGGCTCGGGCCTTTGCTGCTAATAGTTGTTTCCGAAGGGTGGAAACCTCCTCCTCTAAGGAGCGAGTCCTATCGATGGGATCTCGTGGTGCTGCGGAGTGATCCAGTACTATCTCTAAAATAGGAGGCTCACTGGGGACTTCATTAGTGTCCCCATCCTCCTCCATAACCTCATCGGATCCTCCGAACCTAGTGTGACTCCATGTACTCCTCAGGCCCAACACCGGGTTCTGCCTCTTGACCTATTGCAGGATCTCCTTCAGTTTGCCCATTGGCTACCAAAGCCTCATAGTAAATGATTCCTTGATGTACTTCTTCCATGAAGGCTGTGTGCGAAACTGGAAGGGTGAGAAGTGTGTAGGGGGAGTATGTAGATAACATTTCAAAATACTCCTATAGTATTTTAATTGTTTATGTTTGAGTTCCCTAAAGCTTTTGGATACGTGGTAAGTTTCTAGATTCATTTCCAAACATGATCACTCCCTAACACATGTTGGTCGTATCTTGAACAAATATAGTTGATCAGGCTATATTTATCCCCAATACGACCACATAACTGTCCGGGTTTAACCACGGTGTTCAATTTCCTCTAGAGACTTTTAGTGTTATAGTTTTAATGCACACCTAGGTATGTATTTTATTAAGAGTGTTTTAGTCCCATTGTATTTATAGTTGCATATCATGTATGATTAGATATGCCAGTTCACTATAAACAATGCTCTGATACCAATCTGTCAGACCCCCGAACGAGACGGCGGAAACGTCCTCGGGCTTGTGCGTGACTTCATCCTTGTAGTATCATCACATAGTATATAATTGAAACATAACATCATCATCACACATGTAATATAACAACATACATTGTTTACATCGAGTATTGTGATTGAATATTACATGCCAAAATAATTAAAGTATGATGAAACAAAATATAACAAAACATCCATTAGTTTGTTCAGCCCAACCTGCTTCAACGGTTTCCTGAGAATACAAGTTAATTTAAAAAGGTCAACATAAAAATGTTGGTGAGTTCATAAGCATGTTTGAGAGAATGATCTGTATATCTTTGTAATCACAAGAAAATCCCATATTTTCTTAAAATAGTTTAGTATGCTTGTGTCTGATCTTGTATTAATGCATGTGTGTTATTGTTTAATAGAATGCCAAAAGTGAATGAAGAGAATGTAAAGAGAATGCCCCCAGACAACCCTATGTTGCCTGTAAAAGAGAATGCTGGTATATCAACCCCCGAGGTTGAGTACCGACGCGAGTATGTTCCCGAGTAATCCAAAGAGAAAAGAGAATGGTCTCCCGTAAATTTCATAATGTTAATTCCTCTAAGTGAGCCATTACAACCATACTAGATAATGACAATTTCGCCTATCTTGGCGTTTATGGGCGCCGACGGAAAATAGAATAAGGTTTTCATCACCCTAGATTGGTTTAGTCTAACTGTAGTGAATAGCTCAGGTGTGGGGTGTCATCCTCGTATAGATCTATACACAAACCCCCGCTCTCCCTCCAAGAGACTCTGGTTATAACTACAGGCTATGATCGTACACTCAATAGGTGTCAACCGACACGTCTCGCTAGATCCTTAATCGAATTTACGCGAAGAGAAACATATAAAACACATTCCAGGCCCAATGAACCATGTAAGTGAACACCTAAGGCTCACTAAACATGTAAGTCATTTCCAGGCCGGAAAGGAATGAGTTTATATAACATGGGCCCAAAATATATATACAAGGACAACTAAGGCCCATTTCACATGTAAGGTATTTACAGGCCCAAATAGCACGCAAAGAGTATCCAAGGTCCGTCGAGCATGTTAATGGGTCAATGAGGCCCAATAAACATATAAAGAGTATTCAGGACCTATCAAGCATATACATGGGCCACTAAGGCCCAATAACATGAGAATGGCAAAATTCGCTCGTTTGTTATTATATTGCTAGTATTAGTTCAAGTATTTACCAAAATGGCATAAAAGGCCCACATTTTGTAAAAATGGTATTCTTGGCCCATTAAGCCAAAAATTTACAATTAAGGCCCAATTTAGTAAAAATAACATTTTAGGCCCCTTTTTGGACAAAACTTGCATTTAAGGCTAGTTTTTGTAAAAATAACATTTTTCACTCGCTTTTGTCAAAAATATCATTTTTGGGCATGATTTTTATAAAAATATATATATATTCGGCCCATTATTGATAATTTCATCTTTTTGGCCCAAATTTTTATATTTTCACAACTTTAACCCTCCTTATCAAAAATTTACATTTTTGGCACAACTTTCTTGAAAATGACATTTAAGCCCACAAAAGATCAAAAATTACAATTTTTGGGCCCAAAACCGCGAGAAGCCCAAATAAGGCCCATTTATGAAAATGTTTACATTTTTAGTCCTTGTAAGGTCTCAAATGTCGAGATTAGCCATGTTTAGCAAAAATTTCCTTTTGAACCCCTTACTAGCCGTGAGTTACATAAATAACCCATACTTTTGTCATTTTGTCAATTTTAGCCCCTTTCATGAAGTTTTTCTTAGCGTCAAGTAACCTAAATGTATTTTAAACCTTTTTCTTGTAAGATGAGTTGAAATGAGTGTTATGTCAAACCAATATCATCATCTTTTAGTAGATCTTTAATTCCATGAAGTTTATAACACATAAACACATATATAACTAGAAAAACACACAAAATCATGCATACACACATAGATCTACACCAAACAACTTGTATTCTCCCCCAAAACAAAGTAAAAATAAAAAATAGGGGTATTAACTCACATTGCTTTGAAGTTTTCGGTTTTTGGTGAGGGAATGAGAAGATCTCGGCCCTAGATGTGTTCTTGAGAAGATTTTCGAACTTAGGAAGTTCTAGGAATCATGATTCACGAAAAACATGTGTTTAGGAGGAGTGATTGAGCTTAAAATGAAGTATATCAACTTGAGTTTGTATGATCTTACCACAATGTGAAGCTTGAAGTGATCTTCTTGAAAACACTCCTAATACTCATGAATTTCTTGAGAGATAGAGAGTGGAAGAGTGTTGAAGGTTGAGAGAAAAGGTGTTGAATTTGAAATGGTGAGTGAGGTTGGAGAGGGAGAGAGGCCGAGAGTTAGAGAGGGGTGAGAGAGTAGGGGTTGACTTATGAAGAGGGTGATGTGAGGGTTGCATGGATACATGCACTCTTGTATGGATATCCACCAGGTATTGATGAGGTGTCAAACTCTTAATATGTCTCCATATTCCATTTCATTTTTTTACTTGGGCCGAGAATGGGGTAGTATGAGGAGAAATATAGTGCTAGAATTGAATATACTTGAAACTACAAGGCCCAAGGTGGAAGTTTTCGGCCCATTGGGCCCTCTTAGGGGTTTACAGCCCAAAAGAGTGAACATAATAAGTTTTAGGCCCATTTAGGTTCAAGAAAACATCTATGGCCCATTAAGGCCCATAAAAATGAAGTGAGTCATTTTAGGCCCAACATGGCCCAAAATACTTTAGCTTGATGAATGTGGGTCCAATTAGAGCCCAAATAGGGTTCCTTGGCCCAAAATAGCCAAATTGAAAGTTTACTGGTCCAATAGGCCCAATAAGAGGATCCTAGTCCATAACAAATTTGAACCAGGATTTTTAGGGTTTTCAGCCCATAGTTGAACGTATGAGATGTATTGTATTAGGTTTTGAACTTCACTCAGGAGTTTGGATTCAAATGGATGATTTCATTGTAGCATATAGCATGATATTCACTTAGACTACAAGCCTTACAATAGCTGATGTTTACATGAAAATAGAATTTCCTAGCTAAAAATACTAGTTGTGACATCATCCCCCACATTAGAGGGAGTTTCGTACCGGAATTCTTTTTGAAAGGTAGGATCATGAATAAGTGAATAAGTAAGGGTACTTCTGCTTCATCTGGTATTCGCATTCCCATGTGAATTCCGGTCCTCGCTTAGAGTTCCATCGAACCTTCACAATCGGAATGTGGCTCTGTTTCGTACGCTTCACTTCCCTATCAATTATCTCAACTGGTTCTTCGACGAACATGAGATTCTCGTTTATTTCGATCTCTTCTAGAGGAATGAAAAGGGTTTCATCTGATAAGCACTTCTTCAAATTCGAGACGTGGAACACGGGGTGTACGTTGCTGAGCTTCGAAGGTAGCTGCAACTTATAAGCTACCGGACCAATTCGGGCAAGAATCTCGAACGCTCCGATGTATCGTGGTTTTAGTTTTCCTCGTTTTCCAAAACGAATCATCCCCTTCCAAGGAGAGACCTTTAATAGCACTCGATCTCCGATTTGGAATTCCAGAGGTTTTCGTCGTTTGTCAGCGTAACTCTTTTGTCGGTCACGCGACGCTTGGAGTCGGGATTTGATTTGGATTATCTTCTCTGTAGTCTCTCGAATGATTTTTGGTCCTGTGAGGGTGCTTTCCGGTGATTTCCCTTTTGCCAGCTGGGTGTCACCCACCTCAGCCCAGCAGAGAGGCGATCTGTATTTGCGACCATATAAGGCCTCAAAAGGAGCAACCCTTATGCTTGTGTGATAGCTGTTGTTGTACGAGAATTCAATCAAGGGCAAGTGGGTATCCCATGACTTACCGAAATCAATTACACAGGCTTAGAGCATGTCTTCGAGTGTTTGGATGGTTCGTTCACTTTGGCCATCGATTTGAGGTTGGTAAGCAGTGCTCATGTCTAGTTGTGTTCCCATAGCCTTCTGGAGTGACTGCCAAAACCGTGAGGTAAATCTACTATCCCGATCCGAGATTATAGATACTGGAACTCCATGGAGTCTCACGATCTCTTTGATATAGATTCGGGTTAATCTTTCCATCTTGTACGATTCTTTTATTGGCTGGAAATGAGCAGATTTAGTTAACCTATTGACAATCACCCAAATAGCATCCAATCCGTCTGCCGTCTTAGGTAATTTGGTTACGAAGTCCATAGTAATCCTTTCCCATTTCCACTCAGGTATTACTGTTGTTGTAATAGTCCCGAGGGCTTTTGGTACTCCACTTTCACCTTGGCGCAAGTGAGACACTTGCCCATGTAAGTGGCGATCTCTGCCTTCATATTCGGCCACCAATAATGTTGCTTAATGTCCAGATACATCTTATCTGAACCTGGATGGACGGAATATCGCGTTTTATGGGCCTCGTTCATGATTATTTCTATGAATCCCCCCAGTTTAGGGACCCAGATTCTATTCATGAAGTATTAAGTTCCGTCCTCTCCGGCTTCAAAGTTCTTATCCATCCCACGCAGTGTTTCATTCGTGACGTTCTCCGGCTTCAATGCATCCGATTGGGCTTCCTTGATTTGCGATGTTAGGAGGGATTGGATGGTTATTGATAGGGTTTTCACCCGGCGACCTGAGTATTCTTTTCTGCTCAGGGCATCAGCTACCACGTTAACCTTGCTTGGGTGATACTTGATCTCGTATTCATAATCATTTAGCAGCTCAACCCACCTTCGCTGCCTCATGTTTAGCTCCTTTTGGTTTAGAATGTGGTGGAGGCTTTTGTGATCGGTGAAGACAGTGCACTTTGTACCGTAGAGGTAGTGCCTCCAAATTTTTAGGGCGAAGACCACAGCTCCCAGCTCGAGATCATGAGTGGTGTAATTTACTTCATGCGTCTTCAATTGCCTGGATGCGTAAGCTATCACCTTTACACGCTGCATGAGGACACAACCTAACCCTTGATTCGAAGCATCGTAGTAAACTACGAAATCTTCGGTTCCCTCCGGTAAGGATAGCACTGGTGCACTACAGAGGGCTCGTTTCAAGGTTTGGAAGGCGGCTTCTTGCTTTTCCGTCCAGTTGAAAGACACACCCTTTTACGTCAAGGTGGTGAGGGGTTTGGCTATCTTGGAAAAATTATGGATAAACCTTCGGTAGTAGCCTGCGAGACCCAAGAATTGTCGGATTTCTATTGGGGTTTTCGGGATCGCCCAGCCTTCAATGGCCTTGATCTTGGAAAGATCTACATGAATCCCTTCCTTGCTAACTACATGACCCAAAAAGTTTACACTGCGGATCCAGAACTCGCATTTGGAGAGCTTTGCATATAATCTTTCAGCTCTTAGGGTTTCCAAGATTTGACGGAGATGTTGACCATGCTCTTCTTTGTTTCAAGAGTATATAAGAATATCGTCGATGAAGACGATCACGAAATTATCAAGGAATGGGCGGCAGACTCGATTCATGAGGTCCATAAATGCAGCGAAGGCATTTGTTAGACCGAAGGGCATCACAAAAAAATCGTAATGACTGTATCGAGTTCGAAAGGCAGTTTTTGGAATGTCCTATTCTCGGACTCGAAGTTGATGATAACCGGATCTTAGGTCTATTTTGGAGAAGTAACTAGCTCCTTGAAGCTGGTCAAATAGATCATCAATATGCGGCAGTAGGTATCGGTTTTTGACATTGAGCTTGTTTAATTCCCTATAATCGATGCACATTCTGAAAGATCCGTCTTTTTTCTTGACAAACAAGACCGGAGCTCCCCAGGGTGAGAAGCTTGGTCGGATGAATCCTTTGCTCAACAACTCGCTTAGTTGGTTGGATAACTCCTGCATTTCGGCGGGAGCTAACCTATAGGGTGATTTGGCAATTGATGTGGCTCCTGGTATTAGGTCGATCCGAAATTCGATCTGTCTTTCTGGGGGTATTCCCGAAAGGTCTTCTGGAAATACATCCGGGAAGTCGCATGCCACTGGGATGTCTTTAATGTTTACTTCTTATTTGGTTTTATCCACAACATGAACGAGGAAAGCATAGTTTTTCTTGTGCAAGCACTTTTGTGCCTTGATGCACGAGATAAGACGAAGATTGGCGCCAGGTTTATCACCATAGATTATTAGGGTTTCGTGATTGGGAAGATGAAGGCGAACGGCCTTCTCGCGACACATAATATCAGCATGATGGGGGCTTAACCAATCCATGCCGATTATCACATCAAAACTCCTAATATTCACTGGCATCAAATCTATTTGAAACGAATGATTGTTTAGTGTTAATGTGCACCCTACATAAACATCTTTGGTTGTTTCGGTTTTCCAATTATCCATTTCCACCGTGAAGGCTTCGTTGAGCTTCTGGGCTTGTTGGTTTAGTAAGTGTTTGAATTTGTTACTAACGAAGCTTCGTTTGGCTCCACTATCGAATAAAATGTATGCGTAAGTGTTGTTAAGTAGGAACGTACCAATCACAACTGTCGGGTCCTGAACTGCTTCACCTTGACCCATTGTCAATACCCTTCCTGATACTTCTGTCCCCTATTTGTTGGCTTTGGGGCAGTCGCGTTTGAAATGACCAGTTCCTCCACACCCATAACAAGTGTATCTGGCCCCAACATTGTTGTTGATATTTTTGTTGCGATTGTTGTTGTTGTTGTTGTTTGACTGTTGGTTCTGTTGAGGCTGATTTCTACAGTATCTTGCGGTATGAACCTTTCGATTGCAGCTCGTGCAATGCATCTCCCTGCATTCTCCATGATGGTGAAAATTGCATTTGCTACACTTGGGTAGGGTCCCTGAGTATTTTTTGGTAGCAGTTGGTGTAGATGAGGCTGGAGCATGTGGTGTTGTGGTGACTTGGGCAGTAGCAGCGTGGACAGCTACTGTTTGTTGCTTCTTTGATGACTCTGAGTTTTGTCGCCCTTTTCGCTTGTTATTCTTGCCTGTCTTGTTATCACTCTCCTTTTTAATTTCCGCTTCTCCTGCTTTGGCACCCTTCTTATTTCCATGGTCGTATAACCTCTTGGCTAGCCATTTAGCACTGTCATACATTTCAGGGTTTGCTGCGATTACATTTCCTTGAATTGGAGAGGTCATTTGTAACATACACGTTTTGAAATCGTGTTTTAAGTAAATAATATTATGAAATATTATGTGATATTGAGTATTGAGTTCTAACAGATAGTTTTTACTAGAAATAAGGTAAAACTATGTTTAGAATCACTCGGAAAGTATTGGAAGTCTTATGAGATTCCAATTAAAAGTTAAAATATCGAAATTTAACGAAAATATAAAATTTGAAATAAGTAAAATTTTATTATTGAAAGTTGTAGATAATCTCGTTAGAAACATTTAGGCAAAAACCTCATCGAAATCCGAGTTATAATGAAGAAGTTATGACCAATCGAAGATCCGCGACAAAACTAGCACGGTGCCGAATGACGTAAAAAGTGAGTTTTTGATAAACTACTTTTTAGCCTTAGTGATCTAAATGAAAGTCGTAGTATTCGTTAAACCGAGAATTTTGATAAAAAGAACGCCAAAATCTGACTTCGTATGAGAAAGTTATGATTTTTCTAAGTTTCAGCTTAGCAGTAGATAGCTAAAAACTCGAATTTTAGATCGAGTGATTTTTAGCCGCCACAACCTAAACGAGAATCGAAGGTCTCGTCATTAGCAGTACAACGGTAAAAAGTATGACGAAAACGGATGTCGGATGAAGAAGTTATGAATTCTTAACGGATTTACCAGTCCCGGTCTGTTAAAAATAATAATATAAAAATAAATTCAAAATTTTCCGATGAAGTCTAAATGAAAGTCGTAGAGCATAATTTTCCCTACGCATGCATATAAAGAACGTCAAAAACATAGCCCGTATGAGAAAGTTATGGATTTTACAAGATTGGGCACAATTTTCGAGAATTTTCGCATGAATAGTACCAGCCACGTCACCCTCGCTCTGAGCTGGCCACGTGTCCGAAGCTGCTGCGTGGCATGTCCGAGAAGCGACGCGTGTCGCACAGGGTCCAAATTCGATCACGTGATTCTCGCATGCGTCCCTCGTGCCCGACCCGCGTGTTGTTTCCTGATTCCACCGAGGATGCTGGCCCGATCCGAAGCAAGTAGTCGCGTCATCCGACCAATCCGAAGCGCACACCTGTCCGACCCTCGCATCCGAGCCTCGCCGAAGCAGCCAGCTGGTCCGAGCGTCGCAGACACCTGCACTCTTCCCTTCGCTTTGGATCCGGACCTCGCTACTATAAATAGTAGCTGCGAGATCTCCCGGGTAAGTTTAGAAATTTGTCCTTTTCACCCTTTTTCCACATTTTCACTACTTTGACATCCCCCGAAGCCCCGGTATTAATTCCAATGCCCGAAACACGCCCCGAAATTCCTGAGAAGCTCGAAAAATTTATCTTTTCGGTTTCGAAGCTCTACCTTCGCAGAGCCCGGTTTTCAAGAAAACTCCCGGTTTTCAACGAAGGAAGTCATATTTAGAGCCGAAGTGCTGCACAAATTACTATTTTAACCCCCGATTATTTCACGGTGAGTTTAATATATAGGAAAAATTGTATGTTATGTGTTATATAGTGCTACGTGCTTTTCAGTGTTATTATTCCGGTTATTTTCCCGTGTTATTTTTATTCGTTATTTTTAATAGCAAAAGAAATACCTTTGACCATGTGATCAGTGAAAGGACTTAGATTCATATTGGTACTGGTATGTAGCCTCTGGCCATGTAGAACATGTCTCCGTAAGAGAATGATTTCTATTCTATGGTATTAGCAGAAGGTTAGACAGGGCTATAAGCCTGAAATCTACCAAAAGGTTAATCCAAAGTTGTATGTCTTCTGTGCCATTTGGGCCAAAGCTTTATTGATGTATATCAAGTATGGAAATTGTTATGTCTCATTGATTATATATCTTTGAATCAAATCAATGATTGATATGGAAAGTTTGTCACATGATTCACATATGCCTTTGTTGTTCCTTGATCCTCTTTGCCTCTGCCATATTGAAGTATATATATATATATATATATATATATATATATATATATATATATATATATGGTATAACGTTATATTGTATCTATTATTGAACTCACTAAGCGTCACCGCTTACCCCTCTCAATGTTTAACCAATTTGCTGGAGATAAGCATCCAGTATAGTTGTATACGGTTATAAGATTTTTTTTGAATAGTTTGAAACTATTGTATTGATAGAAGATTTTCGAATAGTTTGAAACTATTGTATTTTGCACTCCCATATGTATAAAACTATAGAATCCTGGGAAGTTATGTAATATATATAACATTTTGAAATAGTTGGTTTGTATCTAGTAGTTTGTAATCACTTTATCAATATAAAATATTGTTTTTATGAATATGCATGTAGCATGTTTCGGAGTAACAATTGTCATGTATGAAAGTGTGGGTCTTTCAATCATGGTATCAGAGCAGTGGTTTAAGTGAACTAAATTCCACGGATTGGTATTTAGACTTAAACTATTGGAAGTTCAATATATGAACTTAATCATTGTAAGTATAGGGATACAAACCATAGGAAATATTTAAGTAAAAGTATTAGGTAATGATAAACCCTAATATATTCTAAAATACAACGTTACTCCATATTGCAGAGCACTGGATGAACAGGTTAGTAGCCATACCCCTGAGGTTGGTGGAGTTCCTCAACCCGAGGAAGTAAATACTCCAGTATCTCCTCGTGAGAAGCGACTCTTGGGTAGACTTACCGGTGTTATTCGACAGACTCTTGAAGAACACAAAAAGAATGGTGATAAAGGAAAAGAGAAAGCCACTGGAGAATCTTCAAAAGGGGAGGTGAAGCGTCCCTTGTTCAAAGATTTCAAGAGTAGTGGTGCTACAGAGTTTTCTGGTATTCTTAATCTCATTGTTGTTCTTACCTGGATCCAGAACACAGAGAAAGTGTTTCGTATTTCTCATGTTGATAATGAAGACAAGGCTAATTATGCTTCCGAAATGCTCATCGGAGAAGCCTTGGTCTGGTGGGAAGCAACATATGAAGCTCTAAACGGGTTTGACCAGGAGAATTTAGCCTGGGAAATGTTCAAAACGCGTTTGCTAGAGAAGTATTGTCCTCTAGACATGAGGAGGATATTGGAGAAGGAATTCCTCGAACTTAAACAGGGAGGAATGACTGTGAATGAGTATGAAACTCAGTTTAATCAAAGAGCAAGGTTTGCTACAAAGTATATTCCAACTGAAGACGAGAAGATTCAGTTATTCATGGAGGGACTACGGCACGAAATTCACGATTTCGTTGCCAATCGGGAAGTACTGTCATTCGATAAAGCCGTTGAGTATGCTCGAAGACGTGAGCATGACTTAGAGCTACGTGGTGCCACTCTTACTGTTCCGAAGCATCCACGTACTGAAAGAACTGTTCCTGTTCCTTCTTTTCTACCAGCTCAATCCGTTCGGACTGAGCCTGGTAATCAAGTGCAAACTCAAAATGCCTCTCGTGGACGCGGTAGATCACAATCTTTTTCTATTCAATCGCCTTCATGCCGTGTTTGTGGAAGTAAACATCCGGGCCAATGCAAAATAGACAAGGAATCCATTGTCTGTTATGGATGTTAAGAAAAGGGTCATATAAAGCCAGCTTGCCCAAGAAAGGATGTTACTTGTTTTGCATGTGGTATTACTGGCCACAAGAAGCGTTTTTGCCCTACTCTTACTAGTCAAATGACGGGAAGTCAAGCTTCTGTTCAACAACCGGCGAGAAGTCAAGCCCCTGTTCAACAATCAAAGGGTGCTCCAACTAAAAAGGAGGAGGTGCAAAAAGCTAAGGGCCGTGCATTCCAGATTACCTCAGAGGAGGCACGCGAGGACCCGAATGTTGTGACAGGTACATTTCTTGTTAACTCTAGACCTGCTCACATCTTATTTGATTCTGGCGCCTCAGATTCTTTTGTGTCTTATGAATTTGTGCATTCCTTTCAAATTGCTTGCTATGTACTCGCGCAACCATTTCACGTAGATACTGCGGGAAGTATATCATTACTTGCTGATAAAGTCTATAGGGATTGTATTATAGAAATTGAAAGCTATAATTTTCTTGCTAACCTGATCCCTATCTCCTTGCCCAACTTTGATATTATTCTCGGCATGGATTGGTTGTCAAAGAACCACACGGAACTCTTGTGTTATGAAAAGATAGTACGTATTCCTATCGAAGGGGAGAATCCTATCTATGTCTATGGTGAACAAGGAACCTTAAGAATAATATCTTTCCTCAAAGCTCGTAAATTCTTATCGAAAGGGTGTTCTATCTATCTGGCCTACACAGTCGATGTCTCAAAAGAGGAGAAGAAAACGGTGAATGATGTTCCCATTGCTAAAGAATATCCATATGTTTTTCCTGAAGAATTGCCTGGACTTCCTCCGGACAGGCAAGTAGAATTTCGAATTGACCTTGTGCCTGGTGCTGCTCCGATTGCAAAGACTCCTTATCGTCTTGCGCCAGCTGAGATGAAAGAAATGATGATCCAACTGCAGGAACTACTTGACAAAGGTTTCATTCGACCGAGTACCTCTCCCTGGGGTGCTCCGGTATTGTTTGTCAAGAAGAAAGATGGATCGATGCGGATGTGCATTGATTATCGTGAGCTGAATAAGGTAACTATCAAGAACAAGTACCCACTACCTCGCATCGACGATTTGTTCGATCAACGTCAGGGTGTTAGCTATTTCTCAAAGATTGATCTAAGATCTGGCTATCATCAGTTGAAAGTTCACGAGCAGGATGTACCGAAGACTGCTTTTCGTACTCGATATGGGCATTATGAAATCCTTGTTATGCCGTTTGGTTTAACAAATGCTCCTGCTGTATTCATGGATATGATGAATCGGGTATGCCTCCCAATGCTCGATAAATCTGTCATCGTATTCATTGACGATATTCTAATCTATTCCAAGTCTGAAGCTGATCATGCCATTCATATTTGTGCGGTATTAGAACTTCTTCGAAAGGAGAAACTATATGCTAAATTCTCGAAATGTGAATTTTGGCTTCGTCAAGTTCAATTTCTCGGTCATGTGATTTCTAGTGACGGTGTATCCGTAGATCCTACCAAAATCGAAGCCATTCAAAATTGGGAAGTGCCCCGTAATGCTTCCGAAATTCGTAGTTTCTTGGGTCTCGCAGGATATTACCGGAGATTCATTAAAGACTTTTCTCGTATAGCCGTACCTCTCACGAGTCTTACACGAAAGGAAGTGAAGTATGGGGTGAAGCCCAAGAAAAAGCTTTCTCGACTTTAAAAGATCTTTTGACTCATGCTCCAATCTTATCACTTCCAGAAGGTGATGATGATTTCTCCGTATATAGCGATGCTTCAAGATTGGGACTCGGTTGTGTGTTGATGCAACGTGGTAAAGTGATAGCCTATGCCTCAAGACAGCTGGAAGATTATGAGAAGAATTATCCCACCCATGATCTCGAACTCACTGCGGTGGTATTTGCCCTAAAAGTTTGGAGACATTACCTTTTTGGTACAAAATGTCAATTGTATACTGACCATAAGAGTCTCAAGTACATATTCAGTCAGCAAACTTTGAATATGAGACAACAACGAGCCATGGAGCTGATCAAAGACTATGACTGTGAAATCCTGTATTATCCTAGAAAGGCTAATGTAGTTGCCGATCCACTTAGCAGAAAGGTTTATCGTAATAGTATGTGTTATACTATTACTCACACTACAGTAAAGTTCAATATTCTAGATGAACTAGAGAAATGGCAAGATGAGGCCCTAAAGCCAAAAAATGTGAAGAAAGAAGGGATGGTACATTATACTGATGCTTTGCTTGATGATCCAAGAGGACTGAAGGTATTCAAGAATTGGCTATGGATTCCAAAGATTGGTGGATTAAGAAAGAAGATTTTAGATGAAGCCCATAAGTCTAAACTGTCAATACATCCTGGTACAAGTAAAATGTACTATGATGTAAGAGCTGATTATTGGTGGCATGGATTAAAGAGAGACATTGGAAGATATGTACAGGAATGCTTAGTACGCTTACATGTCAAAACAGAGCACCAAAAGCCTTACGGAACCCCAGAAAGTCTTAGTGTTCCTGTATGGAAATGGGAAGAACAGTCCATGGATTTTATTACCAAATTGCCAAAGACTGCTAGACAGCATGATAGCATTTGGGTAATCGTCAACCGCCTGACTAAAAGCGCACATTTTCTTGCCATGCGTGAAACGGCTCCAATGGAAAAATACGCACAAGTATACTTGGATGAAATTGTTGCAAGACATGGTGTGCCACTAAAGATCATTTCTGATCATGATACTCGCTTCACTTCTCACTTTTGGGCGAGTATGCAACGTGAATTGGGATCTCGAGTTGCCCTCATCACAGCTTATCATCCCCAGACAGATGGACAGACGGAGAGAACAATCCAAACAGTAGAAGATATGCTTCGTGCATGTGTCTTGGAGTTCGGTGGTAACTGGGATAAATACTTACCTTTTTGTCGAATTCTCATATAATAACAGTTACCACGCTTCAATCAAAATGCCACCATATGAGGCATTATATGGTCGCAAGTGTCGTACTCCATTATGTTGGCGTGACATAGGACAGAAGATCCTTGAAGGCCCTGAAATGATTCAAGACACCACCGACAAGATTCAAATTGTACGAGAAAGAATGAAAGCGGCCCAGGATCGACAAAAGTCTTATACAGAAAAGAGGAGACGACCAATAGAATTCCAGGTGGGGGATTTTGTAATGTTGAAGGTATCCCCATGGAAAGGTCTTATGCGATTTGGAAAGAAAGGAAAACTAAGTCCTAGATTTGTTGGTCCTTTCAAAATCCTCCAGAGGATTGGTAAACAAGCATACCGCTTGGAATTGCCTGAAGATTTGGCAGGTATTCATGATGTCTTTCATGTGGGTTATCTGCGCAAATGATTAAGCATGTATGATGAAGCAGTTCCATTATCCGAGGTGAAACTGGATAATAAGTTAACTTATGTAGAAGAGCCTGAAGAAATCGTAAACGAAAGAACGACTGAGCTACGTAATAAAGAAGTAGAGTTGGTGCTTGTCAAGTGGAAACACCATCGAGGCCCGAACTATACTTGGGAGAATAAGAATGAGTTAAGAGCGAAATATCCCCATTTATTTTAATCGATGTAATTTCGGGGACGAAATTCTCAAAATGAGGAGGTATTTGTAACATACACGTTTTGAAATCGTGTTTTAAGTAAATAATATTATGAAATATTATGTGATATTGAGTATTGAGTTCTAACAGATAGTTTTTACTAGAAATAAGGTAAAACTATGTTTAGAATCACTCGGAAAGTATTGGAAGTCTTATGAGATTCCAATTAAAAGTTAAAATATCGAAATTTAACGAAAATATAAAATTTGAAATAAGTAAAATTTTATTATTGAAAGTTGTATATAATCTCGTTAGAAACATTTAGGCGAAAACCTCATCGAAATCCGAGTTATAACGAAGAAGTTATGACCAATCGAAGATCCGCGACAAAACCGGCACGGTGCCGAATGACGTAAAAAGTGAGTTTTTGATAAACTACTTTTTAGCCTTAGTGATCTAAATGAAAGTCGTAGTATTCGTTAAACCGAGAATTTTGATAAAAAGAACGCCAAAATCTGACTTCGTATGAGGAAGTTATGATTTTTCTAAGTTTCAGCTTAGCAGTAGACAACTAAAAACTCGAATTTTAGATCGATTGATTTTTAGCCGACACAACCTAAACGAGAATCGAAGGTCTCGTCATTAGCAGTACAACGGTAAAAAGTCTGACGAAAACGGACGTCGGATGAAGAAGTTATGAATTTTTAACGGATTTACCAGTCCCGGTCTGTTAAAAATCATAATATAAAAATAAATTCAAAATTTCCCGACAAAGTCCAAACGAAAGTCGTAGAGCATAATTTTCCCTACGCGTGCATATAATGAACGTAAAAAACGGAGCCCGTATGAGAAAGTTATGTATTTTACAAGATTGGGCACAATTTTCGAGAATTTTCGCATGAATAGTACCAGCCACGTCACCCTCGCTCTGAGCTGGCCACGTGTCCGAAGCTGCTGCGTGGCGCGTCCGAGAAGCGACGAGTGTCGCACAGGGTCCAAAGTTGATCACGTGATTCTCGCATGCGTCCCTCGTGCCCGACCCGCGTGTTGTTTCCTGATTCCACCGAGGATGCTGGCCCGATCCGAAGCAAGTAGCCGCGTCATCCGACCAATCCGAAGCGCACACCTGTCCGACCCTCGCATCCGAGCCTCGCCGAAGCATCCATCTGGTCCGAGCCTCGCAGACACCTGCACTCTTCCCTTCGCTTCGGATCCGGACCTCGCTACTATAAGTAGTAACTGCGAGATCTCCCGGGTAAAGTTTAGAAATTTGTCCTTTTTCACCCCTTTTCCACATTTTAACTACTTTGACATCCCCCAAAGCCCCGGTATTAATTCCAACGCCCGAAACACGGCCCAAAATTCCCGAGAAGCCCGAAAAATTTATCTTTTCGGTTTCGAAGCTCTACCTTCGCAGAGCCCGGTTTTCAAGAAAACTCCCGGTTTTCAACGAAGGAAGTCATATTTAGAGCCGAAGTGCTGCCCAAATTACTATTTTAACCCCCGGTTATTTCACGGTGAGTTTAATATATGGGAACAATTGTATGTTATGTGTTATATGTGCTACGTGCTTTTCAGTGTTATTATTCCGGTTTATTTTCCCGCGTTATTTTTATTCGTTATTTTTAGTAGCAAAAGAAATACCTTTGACCATGTGATCAGTGAAAGGACTTAGATTCATATTGGTACTGGTATGTAGCCTCTGGCCATGTAGAACATGTCTCCGTAAGAGAATGATTTCTATTCTGTGGTATTGGCAGAAGGTTAGACAGGGCTATAAGCCTGAAATCTACCAAAAGGTTAATCCGAAGTTGTATGTCTTCTGTGCCATTTGGGCCAAAGCTTTATTGATGTATATCAAGTATGGAAATTGTTATGTCTCATTGATTGTATATCTTTGAATCAAATCAATGATTGATATGGAAAGTTTGTCACATGATTCACATATGCCTTTGTTGTTCCTTGATCCTCTTTGCCTCTGTTATATTGAAGTATATATATATATATATATATATATATATATATATATATATATATATATATATTGCATAATGTTATATTGTATCTATTATTGAACTCAATAAGCGTCACCGCTTACCCCTCTCAATGTTTAACTAATTTGCAGGAGATAAGAATCCAGTATAGTTATATACTGTTAGAAGATTTTTTTTGAATAGTTTGAAACTATTGTATTGATAGAAGATTTTCGAATAGTTTGAAACTATTGTATTTTGCACTCCCATATGTATAAAACTATAGAATCCTGGGAAGTTATGTAATATATATAACAATTTGAAATAGTTGGTTTGTATCCAGTAGTTTGTAATCACTTTATCAATATAAAATATTGTTTTTATGAATATGCATGTAGCATGTTTCGGAGTAACAATTGTCATGTATGAAAGTGTGGGTCTTTTATCAATCCCCAAATGAATCTTTCAATCTTTTTCCCTTCATACGTGATCATTCCTGGACACAATAGTGACAATTCACCGAACCTTGAGATGTACGCATCAATGTAAGAGTTTTCGACTGTGATATTCCACATTTCTTGCTCCAACTTCTGGATTTCTCCCCTTGGGCAGTACTCGACCATCAACATTTACTTGAGCTCCTCCCATGGCACAGAATTTGCCACAGGGAGTGTCATGGCCTCCACGTGGCTATTCCACCAAGAGAGAGCTTGATCGAGGAATGTGCAAGCCGCAAACTTCACCTTGCACTCCTCGAGACATCCGCAGATCTTGAACACCGATTCCACTTTTTCTAACCACCTTTTCAGAGTTATCACGCCTCCCGTCCCGTTGAAGGTTCGAGGCTTGGCGTTAGCGAAGAGCTTGTAGGTACAGGTTCTGGTGGGTCCTTGGTTCATCCCATGGTTTGAGCTTCCGGTCCCTTGCCCATTAACTCCACTGTTGTTCCTGTTTTGAATATGAGCTAGTGCTGTTGTAACTGTAGCTGAAACTGCTGCTTGAAATGCAACTGAGTTCATTTCTGGTGGAGGCGATGGTGGTGGTGTTGCGTTGCGGTTTCTGCGGATCGGTCTTCGAGGCATCTTTCTGTCATGGAACGAAAATACGTTGAGTATTCAGTGTATTTTAGTTTCACGATTTCTTGATTATAGGATAGTGTCGGTGATTTAGTTATGTATAAGCAAGTGAGTGCATAAAATTAACATGTAATAATAGTAATAAGACACATAACAGATAACAACATCATGAGAAAATATATAGCCGTTTTCATTAATGATAACCTTTTGAGTACATGAAAATTTGCCTACATAAGGCATACAATACATGAAGTGAAATAAAATCCGACAGAGTAACGACTCCATGAGTAGTGTAATCACTTAATCATGCAGTCGATAGTACATAGAGTAGTATATAAAGTAAAATTATAGCGGTAGTAGGTAGCCGATGAACGGATACTAGTTGTGACGATAGGGGTCTGGTGGTGAAATCATATGCCAAAATGTCGTGCCACAAGATCAGCCATCTCGGTCATCTCCCTGACGACCTCGTCCCTCTCGTGCTCTGCCTGTACGGCTCGGGCCTCTGCTGCTAATAGTTGTTTCCGAAGGGTGGAAACCTCCTCCTCTAAGGAGCGAGTCCTATCGATGGGATCTCGTGGTGCTGCGGAGTGATCCAAGACTATCTCTAAAATAGGAGGCTCACTGGGGACTTCATTAGTGTCCCCATCCTCCTCCATAACCTCATCGGATCCTCCGAACCTAGTGTGTCTCCATGTACTCCTCAGGCCCAACATCGGGTTCTGCCTCTTGACCTATTGCAGGATCTCCTTCAATTTGCCCATTGGCTACCAAAGCCTCATAGTAAATGATTCCTTGCTGTACTTCTTCCATGAAGGCTGTGTGCGAAACTGGAAGGGTGAGAAGTGTGTAGGGGGAGTATGTAGATAGCATTTCAAAATACTCCTATAGTATTTTAATTGTTTATGTTTGAGTTCCCTAAAGCTTTTGGATACGTGGTAAGTTTCTAGATTCATTTCCAAACATGATCACTCCCGAACACATGTTGGTCGTATCTTGAACAAATATAGTTGATTAGGCTATATTTATCCCCAATACGACTACATAACTGTCCGGGTTTAACCACGGTGTTCAATTTCCTCCAGAGACTTTTAGTGTTATAGTTTTAATGCACACCTAGGTATGTATTTTATTAAGAGTGTTTTAGTCCCATTGTATTTATAGTTGCATATCATGTATGATTAGATATGTCAGTTCACTATAAACAATGCTCTGATACCAATCTGTCATACCC
The DNA here is from genome assembly GCF_052849685.1 of Lactuca virosa. Lineage (NCBI taxonomy): Eukaryota > Viridiplantae > Streptophyta > Magnoliopsida > Asterales > Asteraceae > Lactuca > Lactuca virosa. The sequence continues at coordinate 160,650,700 of NC_136426.1, read as the reverse complement.
CCGAACGAGACGGGGGAAACGTCCGCGGGCTTGTGCGTGACTTCATCCTTGTAGTATCATCACATAGTATATAATTGAAACATAACATCATCATCATCACACATGTAATATAATAGCATACATTGTTTACATCGAGTATTGTGTTTGAATATTACATGCCAAAATAATTGAAGTATGATGAAACAAAATATAACAAAACATCCATTAGTTTGTTCAGCCCAACCTGCTTCAACGGTTTCCTGAGAATACAAGTTAATTTAAAAAGGTCAACATAAAAATGTTGGTGAGTTCATAAGCATGTTTGAGAAAATGATTTGTATAACTTTGTAATCACAAGAAAATCCCATATTTTCTTAAAACAGTTTAGTATGTTTGTGTCCGATCTTGTATTAATGCATGTGTGTTATTGTTTAATAGAATGCCAATAGTGAATGAAGAGAATGTAAAGAGAATGCCCCCATACAACCCTATGTTGCATGTAAAAGAGAATGTTGGTATATCAACCCCGATGTTGAGTACCGGCGCGAGTATGTTCCTGAGTAATCCAAAGAGAAAAGAGAATGGTCTCCCGTAAATTTCATAATGTTAATTCCTCTAAGTGAGCCGTTACAACCATTCTAGATAATGACAATTTCGCCTGTCTTGGCGTTTATGGGCGCCGACGGAAAATAGAATAAGGTTTTCATCACCCTAGACTGGTTTAGTCTAACTGTAGCGAACAGCTCAGGTGTGGGGTGTCATCCCCGTATAGATCTATACACAAACCCCCGCTCTCCCTCCAAGAGACTCTGGTTATAACTACAGGCTATGATCGTACACTCAATAGGTGTCAACCGATACGTTTCACTAGATCCTTAATCGAATTTACATGAAAAGAAACATATAAAACACATTCCAGGCCCAATGAACCATGTAAATGAACAGCTAAGGCTCACTAAACATGTAAGTCGTTTCCAGGCCTAAAAGGATTATATAACATGGGCCCAAAATATATGTAAAAGGACAACTAAGGCTCATTTCACATGTAAGGTATTTACAGGCCCAAATAGCACGCAAAGAGTATCCAAGGTCCGTCGAGCATGTTAATGGGTCAATGAGGCCCAATAAACATATAAGGAGTATTCATGACCTATCAAGCATATACATGGGCCACTAAGGCCCAATAACATGAGAATGGCAAAATTAGCTCGTTTGTTATTATATTGCTAGTATTAGTTCAATTATTTACCAAAATGGTAGGCTGTTTTATCAGTGTTGGAAAAAGCTTGAATGGTTGTCAGTGTTGGAAAGCAAACTTGTTGGAAAAAGCTTGAATTATTTACTAAGGCCCAATAACATGAAAAAGCAAACTTGTGAGAACTGTAGGCTGTTTTATCAGTGTTGGAAAAAGCTTGAATGGTTGTCATGGTAATCAGGGTTAGAAGGAGGAAAGGAACGAGAAAGAGATGATTGTGAGGCCGACGACAATTAGGGTTAGGAGAATGAGCTATTTATGTGCTCTGATACCATATGAAAAGATGATTATGAAAAGATTGTGTGTATTGAATAATATTGATATAATATACAACCCTGTATATAGAACATAAAGTTACAGTTGACTACCCTCTAGATATAACTTATTCAAATAGACTAATAAGTGTCGCAAGATGATGTGACGCCTATATGACAAAAATATATGGTAAACATAACACTACTCCTATAATAAATGTAAAACTAGTAAAACTTTCCCTCTGTACCCTAATAAATTATTAGGGTACATAGGGGAAGTTTCACTACTCCTATTTTTCACAAAGTTTGGTTCCCGGGCGGGGCCGGTTCCAGCCGAATCGGTTCATTTGCTCATCCCTACTAATAATAAATCAATTCGTCAAACATTCAAATGCATGCTAATATCCACAGTAAGAGCATAGTAGTATATCGAAGAAAAAAAATTGGAAAAAAAAGTCTTGGATCATTAAAATTGAAGCATAGTTCATTTTTATGATCCATGATTCACTTTTTATTATCTATGATTCAATTTTAATGATCCAAAAAAATTTCCAATTTTTTTTTCTTTCCAATATAGTACTATGTGTGATTGTATGATTTGTATGTTTTTTTTTTCAAAAATTTAAGGTGTCCTCACCGAAAAAAGAGTCTTCACCGTGCGATTCCGATGATGACTCTTTTTTCGGTGAGGACTCGTGAGAACACCAATCTAGCATAGTACTATATTGGAGAGAAAAAAATTAGAAAAAAATTTTAAATCATTAAAATTGAATCATGGATCATAAAAAGTGAATCATGGATCATAAAAATGATCAATTCTTCAATTTTCATGATCCAGAAAAAATTTTCTAATTTTTTTCTCTCCAATATAGTACTATGCTCGATTTTTTGATTTGTATTTTTTTTTCAATTTTTTTAAGTTGTCCTCACGAGTGCTCATCGTAAAAAGAGTCATCATATGCTCCTGATTATATATATATATATATATATATATATATATATATATATATATATATATATATATATATATATATATAGAGAGAGAGAGAGAGAGAGAGAGAGAGAGAGAGAGAGTTCAATAGATAACCATAGTTAAATTTCTTTTCAAGATTTAGAGCTTATTGTTTATCGAAAAAAAAAACTAAAAATTTCTAAATTAATAACTTCACATTGTGAATGTTAAAAAATAAATTATATATTTTTCGAGTTTACCGTGTAAATTCAGATTTACACTGTGAATTTGACGAATTTTTTTATTGAATTTGATATTATTGGAAAAATGATAAAAAATTATGAATTTCTTTATTTTTAGTTTTTTTTATAAGAAAACAAGCTTTAAATGTTGAAAAAAAGACTGCTTCCTTGGTTCCTTGGTTAATTATGATTTTCTATTGAAAATCAATAATATATATATATATATATATATATATATATATATATATATATATATATATATATATATATATATATATATATATAACCAAAATTTGATGCTTAAAGTTGTTAATGATCAACTTTGGGAAAAAAAATAACGAGGAGGTTAAGTATAATAAAATAATGAAATATAACATTTCCGAATAAAATTATGGAATAAAATGGTTAACTATGCATAAATTAAAACTCAAATAAATAATATTTACAATAAGACTGCAGGGAGTGGCTCGGAAGGAAGCTCGACACATCCGATATGTCTTCCGTGCACACTGCGCAACGATTTGGGTATATACACCATCCAATCAACTCTCATTTTTTGTAATTTTTTTTTTCAATTTTCAAATTCTACAAACCATGCATCCGTCTAAAGGGATAATGACTTAAAAGGGTAATATATTTTTCGATTTGTACACATTTGGTCACTGAGTTTTTTTTTTCGTCCACATTTACCCCTTCAACTTGTTAAACTGTATACATTCAGCCCTTATGACCGACTAATCCAGGTTACCCGGTAAAAATGACTTAATAGGGTAATATATTTCTCACTTTGTACACATTTAGTCCTTAATATGTACAAAAATATTAAAGACTAAATGTGGACAAAGTGAAAAATTTATTACCCTATCAAGTCATTTTTCACGGCTAACCTGGAGTAACAGGTCATAAGGACTGAATGTGTATAGTTTAACAAGTTTAAGGGGTAAATGTGGACGAAAAAAAAAACTCAGTGACCCAATGTGTACAAATCGAATAATATGTTACCCTTTTAAATCATTATCCCTCCGTCTAAACGACAAAGTTTTATGTAGTGTCGCAAAGATGATGTGAACCCCATACAAAAATTGTGAGGCAAAAATAACACCTTCCTATGGTCTAATAAATAGTCTAATAAATAGTCTAATAAATGTAAAACTAGTAAAACTTCAACCTATGTACCCTAATAATAAATCAACTCGTCAAACATTCAAATGCATGCTAATATCCATAGTATGAGCTCTATCCGTTTCTTGAACTGTGTATGGTGATACGTTTCTAGGCCCCTGCAAATATTTACCGAACACGACGGTCGTAAATTGTATTATAATCAGTAGAGCGACCGAGATGCCTATAAAAGCATACGTCAAGAAGCCTTTTTGCAACATGGTGCCCATGCAAGTACTGTAGGACGTAACAAGCGCAATTATTAAAAAATTAAACTCCAACCTCAAAGGGAAAGCTGCGGTGAGTATGTACATCATGTGAATCGACGTGTAGAACCCCAAGGAATTGGCAAACATAAATATAGTGTAGGCTATCGGCTTATTGCTACCCATAATATCTTCTCCTGCAGTATGTGGTTTAGTAGCAGTTGCAGATGAGATCGTATTGTTTCTTATGGATGGAGTGCTGTTATCTTGCCAAGTGCCTCCGGGAGGGGAAAGCGCCGGTTGATAAGTTGCAGAGGTGATAAGTACAACTATCATGAGAAGGGCATTTCTTACTTCGGTTGGAGAGTCTCTAACATGATTGTATTTGAAGAAGTCGTCTAACAACTGCCTAGCGGGAGATGGAGGGTTTTCTCGTGTTGTATTACGAAGATTTGGTCTTTCTTCTTCTTGTGGATTCTGTAGGTTTTCAGATTTAAGAGCTCCGGCTTGGACTAGACACTCCTCAATGTCATCATCAGCGTCTTCACTTTGAAACCTTCGTAACATGTCAAGAGGGGTCAAACCATCATTGTTTAAGGAATTCAACTCTATAGTTTCCGTGCTAATAACTTGCTCATTTAGTAGAAAGTTAACAACCTATTAAAACATAACCTTTAAGCAATTATTCGTCAATGTTTCAAATCCAATGAACGTGAAAATAATTAGCTTTACTTACCTCATACTGCTTCCTAGAGACGGCAAGATGCAAGATTGTATTGCTCTTGCAATCTTTACAATTCAGTAGGTATTCTTTTTTGAATTGCTTCAGATATCGTATCAATACTTGAAAAGATTCGAATTGGTTGTTCTTCACAGCTAGATGGAGAGAAGTCTCATTTTGAGCAGTAACACAATCGACAGAATCACAGCTCGGAAAAAGCAACTCCGTGACAACTTCAATTTTACCTTTAATCACGGCCAAATGAAGAGGAATTTTTCTGTTTTTTCCTTTGATCAAACACAAACCAAAGTCAACTTTGAGAAGCTCCTTCACAATTTCGACATGCCCACAAGCAGCTGCTATGTGTAAAGGGCTAAAACCGTCTTGGTTAAGTTCCCTGCAAAATTCCTGCCTCACTTTGATGACTGCCGCTGCAAAATTGACATGTCCAGCAAAACAAGCTATGTGTAATAGAGTTTCACCACCCTCCAATGCCACAGCATGAAGCGTGAATGGATTGTTGTCGATCTCTTTAACTAGATAATCAACATCTCCACTGCATGCTGCTTGAATCAACCTTCGATTCATGGCTACGTGAAGTGTGCTATATTTAGTATTTTAATACCTTAACCTAGCGATTGAGGGGTATATATAGTATAACTAGTGCCGCCAGAAGTTACATCGAAATGTTAGTTATGAATATGATTGAAAGCTACGGCTGGTGGGGCTGCGTGGATTTTGTAACTAATCAAGGGGAAAACAAATCGTGGCAATTAACTTTAAAAAATAATTATTTAAATATCCATACTTTGTAATATTAATGGCTTCATTATACATGTACTTTTACTCAAGTAATTTGTTAAAAAGTATTATATATTGTATATATCTTTACCCGCAAATGCTAGGTCATGAATGAAGCAATATATGGATTGTTGTTGATCTCTTCGACTCATGGACTTATGAAGCCAAATCGATCTTTCCTATATTCATTTTGATACATTAATATGTATCGCATAAGAACAAATATATGTTTACGCGTATACCATCATCTGTAAGAAGTTACAACGAAATCCCGTTTTGAGTAATTAACGTGTGAAAGCTACCAGCCTACCTTATCCTTAAAAATTAAAAGCTACACGTCCAAACCAAATATTACTCAAAGCTCAGTCCCAAGAATTTGAAGTTTACTGAAAGCTATAAGCCCAAAAGGGACATGTATTTATAATATCGGTATCGTTATACATGTATTTCTATTATATCACGCTATCATAGTATCTAATAATATTGATATATTAAGTATATGTGTATAATTATGTAATTTGTGAAAAAATGATAGAGCAAAATACATCAAAATCACTACTTTATCATCATGTTTTTCCGATTTTTTATACTTCATATTTTTTATTTGGGCCCACACTTAATTAATATCTTTTTCTTATATCAACCATTACTAGGTAATTTCCACATTACAAAGTTGACAATGTCTATGATGGGGTGCTTTTAGTAACATGACATAATGAGTAGCAAATTCCGATGACATAGTGTAGCACCCATGTTTTTTGTAAAACTTGTAGTTGAAATACATGTGATGGTAGTAGGTATATCCATATTGAAGTGAGTGATAATATGAAGTAAAAAAGGTATATATTGAAGTGAGTGATAATATGAAGTAAAAAAGGTATATATTGCTGGTGAAAGTACATTACCTTAATGGATAATGTGTGTGATATATGATATTGTTAACAAAGAGGGTATATTTCTATTAATTTCTTTGATAAATGTAAGAAACGTATAATTAAATGGTTTTTATGAAATACAAGTTAATACATTAAAATGTTGAAATGTATGTTGGAGTTCAAGATGGACATGATAAAGTAAGATGCTCAAATGAGTGTTGGGCTAAACCAAGGAACATGTGAATATGGGGATGGTTGAACCCCTAAAAAAAGGGAAAATGAATTATAAACCCAACAAAGTTTTCATACCGTTCAAAAAACCCCAATTATGTTTTGTCTGTTCAATAAACCCAACGAACTTAACATTTTCTCTAAAAAAGTCCAACTAACTTACACTTCTCATTTAGGGTCAACCAGCTAATGAAAGTCAACGAATGACATGGCTTATGACGTGTAATTAAATATCGGAAAATGACTTGTAAAACCAACGAAGTTTCAAAACAGTTCAAAAAACTTCGATCATGTTTTGTTTGCTGAAAAAAACCCAACAAACTTACGATTTTATTTAATTCTCATTAGAGGCAATCAGATTCATTAGGTATATAACTAGTTGACAAAGGACATAACATTATATTTAATGACATGGAATAAACATATTAGAATTGTCCTTTATATATCAATTTAGGGCTTGGAGAAGAGAAAACCGAACGACGTCTGTGTTCGATCTCTTGTAATAGCTACTTCTTCTTCTTCCTCTCAATCGTTGATGTCCAACTCAAGATCTACAAAGAAGATATTTGATGATGCAAACTCTTGTGGATGTAGACGCCCTTCTCGGATTTGGACATCTAGAATGGAGGATCATCTAGAGATAATGTTTAGGGCTTGTTCGAACAGATGGGTAAGTGTAATTGAAATTTTTATCATGTCCATTTTAATAAATTTTTGTTTTTGAAAGAAACCAAACAAAATAGATAGAATATGGACACGATAAAGCTTTCCATTACACTTACCAATTTGTTTGAACAAGCCCTGAACTTTTTTCTATGGATGATCCTCCATTCTAGATGTCCAAATCCAAGAAGGGCGTCCACATCCACAAGGGTTTCATCATCAAATATCTTCTTTGTAGATATTGAGTTGGACATCAACGATTGAGAGGAAGAATAAGAAATAGCTATTACAAGAGATCGAAGACAGTCTTCGTTCGTTTTTCTCTTCTCCAAGCCCTAAATCGATATATAAAGGGCAATTCTTATATGTTTCTTCCATGTCATTAAATATAATGTCATGTCATTTTCCAACTAGTTGTATACCTAATGGATCTGGTTGCTTCTAATGAGAATTGAACAAAAGCGTAAGTTCGTTGGGGGGTTTTTTCAACAAACAAAACATGATTGGGGTTTTTTGAACGGTTTTGAAAGATCGTTGGTCTTACAAGTCATTTTCCGATATTTAATTACACGTCATAAGCAATGTCATTCGTTGAATTTCATTAGCCGGTTGACCCTAAATGAGAAGTGAACGAATGTGTAAGTTAGTTAGGCTTTTTTAGACAAAATGTTAAGTTCGTTGGGTTTTCTTGAACAGACAAAACATAATTGAGTTTTTTGAACGGTTTGAAAAATTCGTTGGGCTTATAAGTCATTTTCCTCCTAAAAAATAAACAAAAAGGAAACATAATATCGAAGTTGTAAAGGACTTTCATTTTTTAAAATTTTTGAATCACCAAAATCGAAGTTATAGTGAAAAAGTTTTGGAAAAGCACGATTTCAAGATAAGAGGCATTGGTCTTATAGAAAAAAGCGTTTGGGTTGATTATTGCCCATTTAGACTATTTTAGTTAGTATGAATGCTTTATATTTTTGGTAAAACCGTCATAGACGACATTCCTTGATACTTGTTTGGACGATTTAAGGTGGTAAGAGGCATCTAAGACGAAAAATCTTAACTTTTACCCTTTTCTTCCCAAATTAGCTCCAAGTGATAATGAGGTATTCTAAGGCGATGTTGGGTCAAACTAAATCGATTTTGGAGGTATCTAAACAATATTTAACCATCCTTATCGTGGCATATCAATATTGGCCGGTATGTGTTCTTAATTTTCTTCATCTCTTTGAATTTAAAGCAAAGCTAGGTTTGGTTAAGTTGGTTAAAGGTCGACACAATAGACCAATTTTTTCTCAAAGTTTTATAAAATCCTCTCTTTTGTTCGCCTGTGAACATAGGTACCTTAGGCCAAACAACGTTAAATGTTATGTTCAGTTTAATATTTTTTATAACAGTTTTTCATAAGTTTTTTCCATATGTTTTACCAAAATCGTTTATCGTTTGTATGAATTGTTTTAACTTGTATTGTTGAATTTCCAACAATATGGTATTGGAATTTTATCAAAGGCTTGTGTATTACCGTTATTCAAAGACCAGTGAAGTTATGACTATAAGTCGACAATGCTATATTTCAACAATAACAAAAATTCTATTAAGTCAAAACATATTAACATCAAGTTTCTAATTGTTAAATAAAGAGTGAAAAGAGACAAATATTTATAAATAATATCTAGACAAACTCCAATATAGTGGATCCGCTCACAAACGACTACCTTCCTAGGTATTTCATGAGCATACTACACACGCCGGTGAAGAATTTAGTTTTGGTGGGAGTTTTATTAGTTCTTTATATATTGTTTAAGAACAATTATGTTTTTTCTATATGTAATTAATAATTTGGATTATTCCATTATAAGTTGCACTTAGTTCAAGTTTGATCTTATTTCAAGCTAAATAAGGCTTTATCCACGTAAAAACCCGTCATTATTCGGCTTTTTTTTAAAGAACGTGAGAAGAAAAGTCGCGTCATTGAAGATAAATTATGTTGTCACTTAATTGTAGTGAGTATAACCTATGAAAACCCGTTATTATAGGTCAAACCCGTCATTATATGGTAAATTATTTTTGGAAATGTATATATATATATATATATATATATATATATATATATATATATATATATATATATATATATATATTATTTTGAGCCTTCATTAGTAATACACCTATAGTGATTTGTTTTTTCATATAGCAAGATAAATGATTACTTACGGTAACCGTTTACAAATATTATCGCCTCAATTGTTGACTTTTGGAGACACAAATGTAATTAAGCTATAAGGATAATTTATCCTTCCTAACATGTTTAATCGTTTGTCATTACTATTATTTACATACACCGACAAATAAAAGTTTAAGACGTCACAAAAAATGATCTATACTAGCATGTTATTTATCTTATTATAATAAATGATCACTTTTAGTGACATGTTTAATATTATATCGTGAGTATTTTATGCATTTACTCACTCATAAACAATTAAACGATGACCATAAAATACTTATAGTGATGTGTTCTTTCATATAGAGTGATTAATGTTTACTTACGATGACCGTTTATAAATATTATCTTGGCCATTGTTGACTTTTGGAGACACAGCCGTAATTAAAGCTGTAAGGATAAGTTATTTTTCCTAACATCTTTAATCGTTTATCATTACTATTATTTACATACACCGATAAATAAAAGTTTAAGATTGCACCAAAAATAATCTATACTAACATGTTATTTCTCTTATTATGGTTATTGATCACTTTTAGTGACATGTTTAATATTATATAGTGAGTATTTTGTGCATTTACTCACTCACAAAATTATACAGTGACCATAAAATAGTTATAGTGATGTATTTTTTCATATAGAGTTATTAATGTTTACTTACGGTGACCGTTTATAAATATTATCGCGGCCATTGTTGACTATTGGAGACAAAAATGTAATTAAGTTGTAAGGATAAGTTATCTTTCCTAACATGTTTAATCATTTATCATTACTATTGTTTACATACACCGGCAAATAAAAGGTTAAGACATCACCAAAAATGATCTATACTAACATGCATGTTATTTCTTTTATTATGATTGTTGATCACTTTTGGTGACATGTGTAAGGTCACATCTTATGATCTGATAAGTCAAACACTCTACACGTCCGTCACCGTCAGCGTGTACTCTACAACCAGTGCCATCGTATCAAACTTATCAGCTTCAGTGCACAGTATAGTTATTCTATTGTAATCTTTTGAATATTAGGTAATGATACAGATAAGTATAGAATAGGTCATAGATCCGGTATCTTTGTTATAAGATTAGTTCTTAGTATAGATTAGACGTAATCCCTTCAATCAAGAGTTATACTTGTATAGATTAGTATATATATATATATATATATATATATATATATATATATATATATATACACACAACATTAGCGTAAACCCTAATGTTGTGAATACAGCTTGGTATCGTAATTATCTTTGTGGCAACCCGTCTTCTTGGTGAAGACAAAACTCTGTATTGGTGAAAGAATAATTTGGAGAACTCTCTGTGTCATTTACTTTCTGTTCTTTATTTTCTTAGATCAAGTTTTACTTTTTTTCTTTATACTTGAAGTGTATCCGATCTATACAAATCTTCAATTGGTATCAGAGCGGGTTTTTGATACACTCATGTAATCATGTCATCTTCAAATATTCTTAATCCTTTGGTCTCAACAAAATTCCTCCCTTCGATGAACACAACTTCGCCATGTGGAAAACCAATGCCATGCTAGTTATTGAAACCATAGACTATGAGATGCACAAAATCGTTGAAAAAGGTCCTCACGTTTCTATGTACTAACCTATGGCCAACAATGCTCCCGTGGTTCCTTGAATTAGAAACCAGAGTAAAACTATGAAAACGATGACAAGAAGCTGATAAATATTGACGTTAAAGCCAGAGCAGCGATAGGAAATTCCCTTCCTTATCACGTGTACCATCTTATGAAAAACTATGAATCGGCCCAAGAGATGATGGATACGCTGACAGTGGCTTGCGAAGGAACTGTGGAAGTTCATGCCACAACCATCCCCACTGTCAATCGGAGATATGAGTATTTCTTTGCTCAACAAGGTGAGACTTTAACCCAAACCTTTAATAGGTTATCTATTTGGTTAATGATATGTACAAGCTAGGAATAGCTAAGCATTCATCTTAATTGGTTCTAAAGTTTCTAGATTCTCTCGGAAAAAGTTGGGAACATCACGTTGATGTTCTTAAGAATGGTGAAAAGATCGATACCATGGATCTAAATTCCTTGTTCGATAATCTGTGAAATTATGAAGAGACCAAAGATCTTTGTAAAGAAATCATGAAGGACTCAAGCCAGGAAAATTTTGTTGCACTTGTGTCTCGAAAGGAAGCAATGAAGCACATCAGCGACTCAGATAACTCAGATCTGGGTGAAGAGAGTGATAAAGATCTCACCGGTGAGCTTGTTGCTAGCGTTGCACTTATCGTCAAGGTCTACGAAGAAAGAAGAGAAAACGGGGTTAGAAGAGCTCTGTTCAAGGAAAGCAGTTCAGCAAGGAGATCCACTTCAGAGAAGAAAAACTCAGGTAATTGCTTTAATTGTGGAAGCCCTAAACATTTTGCCAGGGACTGCAAGAAGAAGAAAGAAACCCAGAGTCCTGAGAACTATGAAGCCTTATACAAGAAGCTGGTGGCTCACATGAAGAAGAAAAACATCTCTTTGCCGAAAGCTTTCATTACAAAACAAGAGGATCATGAAGAATGGGTAGAAGAAGATGAGAAATATGAATATGAGGGGCTGAATGTTAAAGGTCTCATGGCACTTATCAATGATTCCCCTGATGACATATGTGATGTTGATAGTTCTCACGCTGTCAAAGGATCAAGTCCAAATCTAGGAAAAACTTGGTACCTAGACAGGGGAAGCTCTAGACACTTGTACGGTTACAAGTTTCTCTTAATAAATTTTACAGAGAAGGATGGTCCAGTGGTAACGTTTGATGAAAATAGTGGAAGAGTTGTTACAGGTGTTGGAACTTTTGAATGCAGGACGATTAAGCTGAAGGACGTGTTTTATGTCGAGGATCTGAAAGGAAACTTCATTTCCATCAGTCAACTTTGTTACACTGATTACAAATTTCTTTTCAACTATCATAAGGGAAAAGTGTTTGATTCTGAAAATAAAATTGTTCTTTCTACAATAACGATATTTACATGGTTTGATTTTATTGGTTTAGACATTGATACATTAGTTTATTTTTGCTTCATGCTTTGCTACTCTTAATTTTTTGAACATAAGTTGCTACTCGTTTAGTTTATTTTCGAGCATTAAAATTTTCTTTTATTATCTTACGAAAGGAGTATATACTATACATATACATTTTGCTACTAACATTGTCAATGTTCTTTCTTCTCTTTCCCCTGTATGTGTTAGGACCTTCTGTCTCCATCTCGATATTGATCTTAACTGATAAGATAGTCTGTCACTTCCTGAATGCATCACCTTCCTTATAAATCTAGTTGATGCTGACTCTGCATCTTTTCTTCTGCACTAGTTTCCCTCTCACTGACACTGATGCCCATGTTGATAAGAGCATATGAGGGATAACTGTGCCACCAGGTGTTCTTCTCGACACATATCTCTTTTGTCTTGAACAACCTACTTCGGTTGCAGTGAGATGAAAAGGAGTTTTGTGACATGGCAAACCTAACTTCCAGAGAAACTGTCACCGCAACTCCATCACCTCAAAGATCCAAGGGCGTCTTCAACAAGACAACGGTCCCATCTTCTCTTCCTTCATGGATGGCGGAAATGTCCGGGGGTGGGAATGACTTCATGTATAGTATCACAACAACGAGTATAATAGTGCTCATAGTAAATACAACCATCATAAATATAATTGAAAAAGTTACACCATGGTATGAGTTTACATGTTTCAAAATCAATTACATTATGATGACAAAATGTATAAATTGACGTCTTGCGTCCCATCCTCAAAAGCAGTTGGTTTCCTGTTTCACTGGTTTCCTGAGAATACAAGTAGTTTTGAAAGAGTGTCAACAATTAAGTTGGTGAGTTCATAAGCTTTTGGATGTAGAGTTTGAAAACCTTAGTTTGTAATGGTAATGTATACTTCAAGAAAAATCCCTTATTTTCCTTATAAAAAGTAGTGTAGTCTTAAATCCTAAGACCGAGAGTATGTGTGTATCTTGTACTTATAAAGTGTTTGAAGTTTTAAATAGATAAAACCCCCTTTTAAAGTAGAATTTTTCCCCGTAAATTTGAAATGTTGTTAACTCCCTATGTGAGTCGTTATAACCATACTATAACTAGAATTAACCTGCCACAACATTTTTCAGACGTCAAGATCCTATGAATTTTGTCACTCGTAGACCTGCAGGTCCTGCTGTAGCTAGCAGCGAGGTGTGGGGTGTCAATCCTAATATAGATCTATACACAATTATCACGCTCTCCCTACAAGAGATTCTGGTTATAACTAACAGGAATTTTTAACCCGTACTCTAAGAATACAATTGAAGAATTGTCTCACAACTTACGTTAATGAGTTTATGTGTGAACTGAGTATAAACCTTTTTGTGTGATGGAAATAAATCCCCTCTTTATGTAGTATGTTTTGAAAAGTACAATCCGTAAACTATACTTTTTATGTTTCATCTAGCATGTTTGTAATGATAAAGAACTCTTACAATTCAATGATTCATTTCTGTTATTTAATGTAACTCAACAGGAAACACATGTAAAAGATAGAGTCATCAAGGATAGACACTTTGCTCAACATGTTACAAAGTGTAAGTAGTAAACTGTTATCTAGTTTTTAACCTTTCTAAACTGTTTTAAAATGATCACAGAAAAATCATACGAAGTCAAAAACTGAATCCGTAAACTCTGAGACTTTGGTAAATGTATCTAGTTTATTCATAATTTTTATTATGATTTTTAGAAGTCTCTAACTTGTGTTAAATTGTTCATATTCACAGACTGGTCCGGATTCGTTTCTGAAGTGATAGGCAGTTTTGTAAAAATCACCATAAATTGTAGAAAAATCGTATGGAGATGTGGAAGTAGTCATTAGAAAGGTATAAATCTTAACTACTTGCATATAAATCAGTTTTGAAAGATATTAAGTTTAAGATGGTCAAAACAGTCCGTGAATAGGACTCATCTTTTCTGACGAAAGTTGTTGTTTGAGCTTAGTTAAGTTTTTGATGTATTAACTTGTATCCCCTCCCCCCCCCCCCCCCTTAAAACTAGAAGAAAACATGAAAATATAGGGGTATGAACTCACTTTGTGTGGTTCTTTGAGATGAATGTCGAAGGAAAGGAGTTTCCAAGTCAAGAACACTTGGGAGATGCTTGAAGGCTTGAAGATCTAAGAACAAATATGTCGATATTTGTGTAAGAATTCCATGATTTTAGTGAAGTAGTGCAGAATGTTTATGTGTGGGAAGGAAAAACTTACCAGAAACAGGGGAAGAACTTGTGATTCCTGGAGGAACTCGAGTTTTCTTAGAGAGAAGTATGAGAGGGTATAAAAAGTATGTCTTGGGAGGAGGAGAGTGGGGTTTTATAGGGAAGAGAGTGAGGGTTTAGAGAGTGAGTTGATGGAAGAGATTTGATAGAGGTATGGGGAGATCTCGATTTGACTAAGGTAAGGTGGGAATAGTGGCATGGAGTGGTCATGGAGTGGGTGGGTGATTGGTGTCATAGATTCTTGACAAAGTCAACACTCCAAAGCCATACCTTGCACAAGATATTGTCCAAAGATATGAGTTTCCCTTAAAGATATGATTAAATTATGGGTCTATGGAGTTTAATATATTAAAATATAGGTTTGGGTGAAAAATCACCGTCAAAATCATGAAAAACGGGCTTAAAAGACGAAACTAGTCGAAAACCGGGAAAAAGGAACGAACTTGCGAGACCAGACTGTAACGACCCGAAAATCCTATTGTAAACAACGTTATTTGTTCCGTTACTCGAAGAACTATTTATGCAAAGTATTTTAGCTTTTTGAGGTTAAAATGGAATTAATTAACTAAAAGTAGTATTATTTAATATCTAAAAGAATTAATAAAAATTAAAAGTTGTGTAATTTAATGAAATTGACTTATTAGGGTAAACTATAATTCGTTTAATGGGGTAACTGGGGTTGAGGGACTCAAATGTCATAAAAGGAAACTTTAATTGTCAAGACTCCAGGGTTAGGTTGGAAAGGGTTTAAATTTAACAATTGAGGGGGGCATTAGGTAAATTATGGCATAACTCCTCAAGGAGAAGGATCGATCCTTCTCCTTGGCCTCCATTCCCTATTCACGTCCAAAAAAAAGAAAACGGCAATATCTTATTTTCTTGTGTGTGTCGATTGGAGAAACAAGAAAAAAAACAATTCCTTGTGTGTATGATCGTGCGACGCAAGCTGCAAGGGAAGAAAAAAAACAACTTGAAAGGGAAGAAGACATCACGAACCAAAGGAGGAGGAGGGAGGAAAGAAACCTTGCTTGATCGATCTTAGACAGAAGAAGGAGGGCTGCGATTTTGGCCAACAATTGGTAAAAAAATTCTCTTCTAATCTCTTTTGTTGTGTTTATATATCAAATCCCATGTCAATTGATGATTGTTGTTGCCAATTCTCTTCCTAATTGATTACTACAATCTCATCTTCTTCATCCTAGAAACCTTTGAAAGTTCATATGGTTTAATTCCATTGGTGTTGGGTGTTTTTGATGACTTAATTGCTGTCAAAATTTCTTATGAACACCTTAAATGATTTCTTTGTTCAAGTTCATGTTTTTGTTATCTTCATTCTTTTGGATTCGCGTGATTAATTTCCTTCATTTAAGACCTTGTTTTGAACCATCCAAAAGGTCCTCAAAACAGTCCTTAAAAGGTCTTAATGTGAGGCTTAATGGTGGAGAAAACTCAAGCCCTAGTGATGTTTTTTCTTTTAGCAAAGTACCTTATTTTTCCCATATAAGCAATGTACTTTGAATCATGACTTGAGGTTGAAATTGTTATTTTAATTTCTTGAAATGTAGCTACTTTTAAGAACTCGATTTAAAACTTTATAGTTGATTTTGGTGGTGGCTTAATGGGTTAAGTTGTCAATTAACCCTAAGAATGCATTGCTGGGAAATTCTGAAAATTTCCCATTCTGCCCCTGTTTTGAAAATAATGTAGAAAAATCATCAGAAGTCGTATCAGTGATCCGTAAACTCTCCAAGTTTTCATTTTGAGTCTAGTTCGTCCATGAATGTTTCCAAGACCTGTTGTTGCGTCCAACTTAGGTGAAACTCGCCTTTTTCACTGACTGGTCGGAAATTAGCTGCACGGATAGACTGTTTTGTAAAAATCATATAAAATTGTAGAAAAATCGTTTGGACTTTTAAAAGTACTTTTTGAAAAGCTAAAAGTATAAAATACTGGAATATTCAAATATATTGTATAATTTTCAGTCCTTGTTGGTGTTAAAATGGCTTTGAACAGGTGGCTGTTACGGGTCAAAATCTGGAACGTTTTTCTAAACGTTTGTCTATATGTTTAGGCATTCTACTCTCAACATTTTGTGTCATCTATTTGGTATTCTCATAAAGTACACAATCGATGTCTTAATACTATCATTCAATCATCTTTTGTGTAAAATTGAGTAACTATAATCATTTACCTAAAGTCTTGAATCATATAGTGATTTTTGGTGAATGTTGGAATTCTGCACAACAACTTTTCCCCATCTTGCGACAGCTATAGCTGCTAATCTGGGCAGAATTGGAAGATGCTCATTACTCTTGAAATTCTATGAAATCGATTTTACTTTTCAGAATGTCCGATGTCATCCCAAATGGACCTGTAGATTAGGTTTTATGCTTAAAACACTGAACGTGGGTCGGGCAGGGAAAATATAAAAATTAATATAAAAGTTAGAATAAAGTTGTACTTTGAAACATATATTTTATTTGTTAATTGAATGTTATGTGTGGTGTTTAGGTGGAGAATTGAGAACTTCAAGTAAGTTCAAGACTTGGAATAGAAGGAAGATTTCATCAAGGCTAAAGGTGAGTTCATAGTTTTAACTCACTAAGGTTGCATTATTGAAACGTGCAATCCGTAGATGGTGATTTGATTCACTTTAGGATGACCATGTCATTACTTGTGCTTGATGATGATTTGATGTTTGTGATGCTAATATACGCTTTGTGCTAATGCCATGATATGACCTAATTGCTATGTTGCTTACACTTTGATGTACTTGATGAATACGACATGCTAGCTTAAGTTGCTTGAAATATGATGTATGGTTATGTTTTGATGTGTTGGTTATGAATACATTGCATGTTTAATACACATTTATATGGTATGCATTACATGCTTTAATTAATGTATAAACGACATTGCGGGGTTATGCGTAGTGGGTTTGGGTAGTTTGATGACCTTTGCCTAAAACCTTATCCGGATCATTGAGGGTGCCTACTAGGTTGAAAGAGTACCTATAGGAAGAGCTATAGCTACAACGGTGATTAGTTGCCGGTCTTTCTAGATGACCGTGTGACACATGGTTTGCGGGCACTTCGGTGTTCGTGGGCTGGAGTGATGTTGGTCCCTCGTTCGCGGCCAGCGCAAACATCACGTGGGAATCGGGAGGTGTATCGTTGGAATTGGCACCGTTTGTACCGATCCTGAACGACACCGCGGGGTACTTGTACTTTGCAAAGTCGGAGTAGCGAAAGTGGAGTCACGGGGTTGGTGTTTCGGGTGGAAGTCATGAGCCACTTAGAGCATTCGGCTGGCCGTGCACACAAGTAGTGAACATGGTGTTTCTCTTGGGTTAGGTAGCACTAAGAGACTTTTCTATCAATCGGTTGGATATATATAATAAAAGGTTGAACATGTGACAAACGGTTGGTTGCATATTAAAAAGTTGAATATATAACAAAGGTTGATTATTAACAAAAGGTTGAACATGTAACAAAAGGTTGGTTGCATATTAAAAGGTTGAATATATATCAAAGGTTGCTTATTAATGAAAGGTTGAACATTTAAAGGTTGCTTATATATGAAATGTGATTAATTATATGCTATGCGGTTGCTTATGTAGTATTTGGATGATCATATATGTTATGTGGTAGAATTGTGATTAAACATATATGCGTGTATGCGGTTGAACAATTATGATATGCGGTTGTTTTCTAAGTGGTATTTGTCTATCATTTTTATGCTTCATCATAAAATGAATGATTGACCCATTTGGGGTTTGTATGTTTTATATGCAACTTTAGGAACTCACTCAGCAGGGGCTGACACTTGTATCTTTTCTCTTTTGTGTCTCATAATTGGTACAGGTAGTTTAGAAGATTGGCCTTGGTAAGAGGGGTTCTTATGGGTAGTAGATTTGTATTAACGATACCACTCTTGGACACGTTTTTGATTATTTACTTTAAAAGTACTTTTGTTTACAGTTTAATGGTTTGGAATTATGTTTGAGTTTTCGAAGTAACGTTGTGGTTTTGAAAATGTTTTAATCTAAAAAAAAAACTAAGTCTTCCGCTAACGTATTCTGTTAAATAAATGTTTTAAAAAGAAAAAAAATTATGGTAAAAATCACGACGTTACACAGACCGAAGGTTCGGTCCTATAGAGTGAGAACCGAAGGTAGGTTCGGTCCTAAGCCTTGTACGCGAATTTGGTCAGGAGGGGACCGAAGGTGAATTTGGATCGAAATAGACCGAAAAGGTTGTCCGAACCGAAAGTGAGTTCGGTTCCTAGGAGCATGCGAAGGCAAGACAGGTGAAGTGAAAGTGACTTCGGGCCTAAAGTCCAATCCGGACCGAAAGCGAAATGTAGCGAAGTTACCCGAAAGCGAAATGGACCTAAGGCTCGATTCATTTCGGTCCTAAAGAGGTTTCGGTTCTTTTAAGAGGGTTCGGTCCTTTAAGAGGGTTCGGTCATTTAAGAGGGTTCGGTTTCCTTAAGAGGGTTCGGTTCCTTAAGAGGGTTCGGTTCCTTAAGGCTGTTTCTCCATTTATCTTCCCGTTTCGAGTTGTTTTCGAATAAATTAAGGGTCGGGATGCCCCGAGTGATTATAAAAAGTTGAAAGAGATTTTGAGAGAGATTTGGGAGAGATTTTGGAGAGAGAGAGATATAGCAAGAGAGATTGAGAGAGACTTTGTCTGTGACCCTTGCGAGTGTTTAACTTCGGAACGCAAGGTTTGTAAACCCCGTTTTGCCTTGTTATGAGTGTTATTCACTCCCGTAAGGTATGTATTAATGTTCTATCGAGTAGTTACGTCATTTTATTCTGATTCGGATCTAGGTTTTTCTAAACACGTGATACCCCAAAATGAAAATTTTCATTACAATAGTGAGTTTTACAATAGTAGGCATAAATAGACTCTCATATACGAAGGTTAATTGAGTTGACCGGTTTGACTTGTTGACTTTATTTGACTTTGACTTGACCAGAAATTGACGGTTGTCACATCATCCCCCCGCTAGAAGGAATTTCATCCCGAAATTAGCATTTTGACTGGGAGTTCAGGCGGTGGGGAAGAGGTGCGGGTATTTTTGTTTCATCAGATCTTCGCGTTCCCAGGTGAACTCGGGTCCTTGTTTAGCGTTCCAAAGGACCTTTACTATAGGGATGCGACTCTGTTTTGTTCTCTTGATCTCTCGATCCATGGTTTTTACCGGTTCTTCTACGAAGTGGAGACTGTCGTTGACCTCGATTTCCTCGAGTGGGATCACAAGAGTTTCGTCAGACAGACACTTCTTTAAATTTGACACGTGGAAGGTCGGGTGTACTTTGCTTAGTTCTTGGGGTAGTCGAAGTTTGTATACCACTGGGCCAATCCTGGCAAGGATTTCGAATAGCCCGATATACATTGGATTTAGTTTACCACGTTTACCAAAACGTATTGTTCCTTTCCATGGTGAGACCTTCAGTAGCACCCGGTCCCCAACCTGGAATTCCAAGGGTTTGTGTCGCTTATCGGCGTAGCTCTTTTGTCGATCTCGAGATGCTTTCAGTCTTTCTCGAATTTGAACAATCTTTTCCGTAGTTTCCCCTATGATCTCAGGGCCAGTGAGGGTGCTGTTAGGGACTTGCCCTTTTTCTAACTGTGTATCTCCCACTTCAGCCCAGCATAGTGGTGATCTACACTTGCGGCCATAAAGAGCTTCAAATGGCGCGACCTTGATGCTAGTATGATAGTTGTTGTTATACGAGAATTCAATAAGTGGTAAGTGGGTATCCCACACTTTACCAAAATCAATAACATAAGCTCTTAACATATCTTCCAATGTTTGAATAGTTCTTTCGCTCTGCCGGTCGGTTTGTGGATGGTAGGCCGTACTCATGTCTAGCCTGGTCCCTAGAGCTTTCTGTAAGGACTGCCAAAACCATGAAGTGAATCTACTATCTCTGTCAGAGATAATGGATATACGCACACCATGTAGTCGTACAATCTCTTTGATGTACGTCCTAGTCAATTTTTCCATTTTGTCGGTCTCCTTTATTGGCAGGAAGTGCGCCGATTTGGTCAATCTATCGACGATTACCCAAATGGTATCAAAACCACCCGTTGTCTTAGGCAGTTTGGTTATGAAATCCATGGTTATTCGTTTCCACTTCCATTCGAGTATCGCAGGTTGCTGTAGTAAACCCGAAGGCTTTTGGTACTCTACCTTAACCTTGGCGCAAGTCAGACACTTGCTCACGTATGTAGCGATTTCGGGTTTCATGTTCGGCCACCAGTAGAGTTTCTCCTGGTCCAGGTACATCTTGTCTGAACCGGGATGTACGAAGTATCGAGTTTTGTATGCTTCATTCAGGACGACGTCCCTGAACCCGCCAAATTTCAGTGTCCAAATTCGGTTCATGAGATAACGAGCTCCGCCGTCCTTGACTTCTAGATTCTTATCCATTCCTCTTAATGCCTCACCTGTCACATTCTCAGGCTTCAAAGCTTCCAGCTGGGCCTCTTTGATTTTCATGGACAGGTGCGAATGGATTGTCATGGTTAATGACTTTACTCGGCGACCCGAGTATTCTTTTCGACTTAAGGCGTTAGCTACCATGTTGGCTTTACCTGGGTGATAACGTATCTCACACTCGTAATCATTCAGTAGTTCTACCCATCGTCTCTGCCTCATGTTGAGCTCTTTTTGATTGAGGATGTGCTGAAGGCTTTTGTAATCGGTAAAGATGGTACACTTTGTTCCGTAAAGGTAGTGCCTCCAGATTTTTAGGGTGAATACTACTGCTCCGAATTCAAGGTCATGCGTGGAATAGTTGACCTCGTGCGTTTTTAATTGCCTCGATGCGTAGGCAATGACCTTTCTTCGTTGCATTAACACACACCCCATACCCTGGTTTGATGCGTCGCAGTAGACCACAAAGTCTTCGGTTCCCTCGGGTAGGGATAAAATCGGGGCACTGCACAGGGCTTGCTTTAATGTTTGGAAAGCGGTTTCTTGTTTCTCTCCCCAGCTGAAAGTCACACTATTTTGGGTTAGGGTGGTAAGTTGTTTGGCAATCTTGGAGAAGTTCTGGATGAACCTCCGGTAGTAGCCAGGGAGGCCTAAGAATTGGCGGATTTCTGTAGGCGTCCTTGGTGCTAACCAGTTCTCGATTGCCTTGATTTTGGAGGGATCCACGTGTATCCCTTTCTCTCTAACCACATGACCGAGGAAGTCCACTTCTCGAATCCAAAAATTCACATTTCGAAAATTTCGCATAT
The DNA here is from genome assembly GCF_052849685.1 of Lactuca virosa. Lineage (NCBI taxonomy): Eukaryota > Viridiplantae > Streptophyta > Magnoliopsida > Asterales > Asteraceae > Lactuca > Lactuca virosa. The sequence continues at coordinate 160,628,600 of NC_136426.1, read as the reverse complement.
AACTTCTCCGCCCTTAGTGTCTCCAATACCTGTCATAGGTGTTGGCTATGCTCTTCCTTACTCCTTGAACAGACTAGAATGTCGTCTATGAAGACAATCACGAACTTGTCTAGATAAGGCCGGTACACCCGGTTCATTAGATCCATGAACACTGCGGGTGCGTTTGTTAACCCAAAGGGCATTACTACAAACGTTTAGTGACCGTACCGAGTCCTAAACGCCGTTTTAGGAACATCCTCCTCCTGAACCTGTAGTTGATGGTATCCCGATCTTAGATCGATCTTTGAGAAGTAAGAGGCTCCTTGGAGTTGGTCAAATAGGTCGTTGATTCGGGGTAAAGGGTATCGGTTTTTGACGGTAAGCTTATTTAGCTCGCGGTAGTCGATGCACATGCGAAACGATCCATCCTTCTTTTTCACAAATAGAACTGGTTCTCCCCAAGGTGAGAAGCTGGGTCTAATGAACCCTTTGCTCAACAGTTCGTTTAGTTGGCTGGATAGTTCTTGCATCTCAGGTGGCGCTAAACGGTAGGGCGCTTTGGCCACGAGGGTAGCTCCGGAGATTAGGTCGATTCGGAATTCGACTTGTCGTGTGGGTGGAACTCCGGGAAGGTCTTCTGGGAATACGTCAGGGAATTTACAGACCTCCAGAATGTCCTTGATGTTTTTCACCTCTTGTTTCTTATCCACTACGTGGGCTAAGAAGGCGTGGTATTCCTTACGGAGATACTTTTGGGCCTTGGCGCAAGAGATGATTCGCAGGTTTGCAATAGGTTTGTCGTCGTAGACGACTAGAGTTTCGCCACTCGGCAGATTAAGGCGAACGACCATTTCGTAGCACATAATGTCAGCACGATTTGAACTTAACCAATCCATGCCAATGATGATGTCGAAGCTTTTTATTGAAACCGGCAGTAGATTGATTTTGAATGAGTGATTGTCTAGAGTGAGGGTACACCCTGAGTATATGTCGTTAGTGCTTTCTATTTTTCCATTAGCCATTTCTACGACGTATGTATCTTTTAGTGATTGGGGATTTTGTTTTAATAATTGTTTGAATTTATGACCAACGAAACTCCTCTCTGCTCCACTATCGAATAAAATGCATGCATATGAGTTATTGAGGAGAAACGTACCGGTAACCACTGTGGGATCTTCCCTTGCTTCCCCCTTCCCTAAGGCCAAGATCCTTCCGACACCGCCGGTGTTTGCGTTATTAGCTTTTGGGCAGTTCCTCTTGTAGTGCCCAGTTTCCCCGCAGCCATAACAGGTTCGGCTTGCTCCGGCGTTGGCGGCCGGGTTGGCTTGTTGGGTAGACGCCCTACAGAAACGGGCGGTATGTACCTTTTTGTTACAGCTGTTGCAGTGCATTTCCCGACAAGGACCGTTGTGGTGAAAATTGCACTTGTTGAACTTGTGAAGGGTTCCAGCATATTGTCTCAGTGGGGTTGGGGTGGAAGGAGTAGTGGCAGCGTGGATGGTAACAGTTTGTTGCTTCTTGGCGGGGTCCTGCGCCGGTTGCTTCTTTTTATTGCTCTAGAATTTCCTCTTGTTGTTTCTTCCTTTTGCTTGATCGGAGGTGGTTGTCACATTAATATGGCTGACCCGATGATGGATGAGTTGTTGAGCCAACTCCTTGGCACTTTCAAAGGTGGTTGGATTTGAGGCCAACATGCTATCTTGAATCTGGGATGATAGTCCCCAGAGATACCGTTCCACCTTCTTGTTTTCCGGAGTGACCATCGCCGGACAGAGGAGTGCTAGATCATTGAATCGGGTAATGTAGGTTGCAAGGTCAGAATCCGTCATCTTGAGACTCCACAGTTCTTGCTCTAATTTTTTCACTTCACCCCTTGGGTAATACTCCTTCAGCATCATAGTTTTCAAGTCTTACCAGCTTATTGAATTAGCCATGGCGAGAGTTAGAGATTTTACGTGGCCGTTCCACCAAGCAAGCGCCCTGCCGGTGAAAGTGCAAGCTGCAAATTTGACTTTGTTTGCTTCGGGGCATGCACAGATATCGAAGACAGATTCGGTCTTCTTGAACCACTGCATCAAAGCGATGACACCCCCGCTACCATTGAAAGAATCGGGTTTGCCATTAGTGAAGTCCTTATAGGAACACTCTCTCGAATTCCCTTGGCTATCTCCTTGAGTGGAGTTATTAGTACCGCTCCCTGTCCTCCTGGTACCATCAGTGCTAATTTGGGACATAGCAGCTGCCACTGCGGCCGTAACCACAGCCTGGAACATAGCAGGATCATTCTGGGGAGGCGGCGGCGGTGGATTTGTTTGAGTTCCGCCAGCGCGTCTAGTAGATCTACAAGGTGGCATCTTTCTGTCATAGAATTTTAAAGACGAAATGAGTATAAGTCTTTTAGTAATGGTTATTAGTCGGGTGTAGTAAAACTAGGTTATTAGTTTTTAAGTATAGTATTCCCCAACTTCCAAATGTTTGCAAACAATTCATAGTAGGAGTCTATATAAATAAACTTATGAATTTAATAGAAATGACTTCAAATGAAATCTTGTAATCTTTGTTCCATGCCTGATCCACTCATGAGACTACTTGATGTATATTAGTTGTGTGTAACTAGGGTTCAATAGACCGTCGAACTTAATGAGTCTGCCCTGAGCCCACAACCAAATAAGGAACATGATCCAAGGCGGACTCACCATTTCTAAGTCGATTGCCTCTTAATTACATATAACCTCGAGGTATATATTTAATAATCTTAGAGTTACCATAAGCAAATCGTTTGTAATGCTATGTTTTGCAATCCGAGGTAAACTCCCAAAAAAATAAAATGCATGCCAATTTTCATTGATACAATTTCGTACATGTTCTTAGGAAAATTTGACCTTATAGAAGGTCTACATTATATCAACATAACGGAAAATTTTGACAGCGCATAGACCCTTCGACTAGTGTAATCACTTAGACACAGGGTCAAAACTATTTGCAGGAAAGAGTAGTCCCAACACATACTCGTAAACCTAATTTATAACAAAACGTGAGTAGTTGCAAGCACTACTCGAGGAAGGTGGTATCAGGTGGTCCTTTGCGGCCTTGAGACGAGGTCGAGGCTCCCTGCAGCTCCGCAATTCGGCGTTCGGCCGCGATCACTCTCTCCTCGAGAGCCGCGTGCCTTATCTGGTAGTCCCTTACCTCCGCCCGAGCGGTGCTAAGGTCCTCGATGAGTTGGTCCATTGGATAGAAGTCTCTTTCTAAGTCTCTGGTACGAGCATTTGAGGCTTCTACAACAGTGTTGAGATCCCAAACTTGATTTGCCATTTCCCGTTTCTGGTACCCAAGGTTTATGATCTGCTGGATCACGACTGGGAGGGCTCTGTCAGCCGGTCCCCCACGACTGAGGTCGTAGTAACCCCGTTGATCGCCAAATGGTGATCGTTGTCGTTGTTGACGGCTCCATCTCTCGATCACTGTTGCCCAACGGGGCTCAGGCCCGTTGTAGCCAAGACGGTTCGCAGGCACCCTTGTGATGTAAGGAGGGTTGATGACTTCCTCCTCCGGGTCCTCCTCTTCTTCTTCATCCTTCAATTCCTCTTCTTCTTCGTCTTCCTCAGGATCTTCTTCGGGCTCCTCTTCGAATACTTCCTCGGGATCCTCTTCCGGTTATGCTTCTAACCAACCACCGTTCCCCTGGTTCGGAAAGCAGGGGTCTCCGGGTAAATGAAATCCTGCCATGTCGTCTATACGAGAATAGGGGTGTAAGAGGCACATAATGAATCAAGAAATATTGTGCTTAAGCATCATAAAATACTCCTATGGTATTTTAACGGTTGTGTTTGATTCTTAACGTGTTTCTTATATGGGTGTTGGTAAGTTGATAGACTTGTTGTCCACTATGACTATCCCCCGACATATACTAGTCACTTCTCAGACGAATATAGTTGATCATGCTATATTCGTCCCAGACTTGATTGCATATCCCAAGGCATAATCACAGTGCACAACTCCTCTATTTTTAACTTTCGCGTTTTTTTCTTAGACGTAACACTATACCGGTATGCATGTATGTAATTATACTTTTTCTAAAAATAACACTTTTATTATTTTTAAAAGTATATTTGTAGGGAAAACATTTAAATCAGAGAATCTTAGTCCCTTTGTGTTTATAGTTTGTATATCTTATGCGGTTTGATATACTATGTTCACTATAAACAATGCTCTGATACCAATCTTTCACACCCCCAAACCAAGGATGGCGGAAATGTCCGGGGGTGGGAATGACTTCATGTATAGTATCACAACAACAAGTATAATAGTGCTCATAGTAAATACAACCATCATAAATATAATTGAAAAAGTTACACCATAGTATGAGTTTACATGTTTCAAAATCAATTACATTATGATGACAAAATGTATAAATTGACGTCTTGCGTCCCATCCTCAAAAGCAGTTGGTTTCATGTTTCACTGGTTTCCTGAGAATACAAGTAGTTTTGAAAGAGTGTCAACAATTAAGTTGGTGAGTTCATAAGCTTTTGGATGTAGAGTTTGAAAACCTTAGTTTGTAATGGTAATGTATACTTCAAGAAAAATCCCTTATTTTCCTTATAAAAAGTCGTGTAGTCTTAAATCCTAAGACCGAGAGTATGTGTGTATCTTGTACTTATAACGTGTTTGAAGTTTTAAATAGATAAAACCCCCTTTTAAAGTGGAATTTTTCCCCGTAAACTTGAAATGTTGTTAGCTCCCTATGTGAGTCGTTATAACCAAACTATAACTAGAATTAACCTGCCACAACATTTTTCGGACGTCAAGATCCTATGATTTTTGTCACCCGTAGACCTACAGGTCCTGCTGTAGCTAGCAGCGAGGTGTGGGGTGTCAATCCCAATATAGATCTATACACAATTATCACGCTCTCCCTACAAGAGATTCTGGTTATAACTAACAGGAATTTTTAACCCGTACTCTAAGAATACAATTGAAGAATTGTCTCACAACTTACGTTAACGAGTTTATGTGTGAACTGAGTATAAACCTTTTTGTGTGATGGAAATAAATCCCCTCTTTATGTAGTATGTTTTGAAAAGTACAATCCGTAAACTATACTTTTTATGTTTCATCTAGCATGTTTGTAATGATAAAGAACTCTTACAATTCAGTGATTCATTTCTGTTATTTAATGTAACTCAACAGGAAACACATGTAAAAGATAGAGTTATCAAGTATAGACACTTTGTTCAACATGTTTCAAAGTGTAAGTAGTAAACTGTTATCAAGTTTTTAACCTTTCTACACCGTTTTAAAATGATCATAGAAAAATCATACGAAGTTGAAAACTGAATCCGTAAAATCTGAGACTTTGGTAAATGTATCTAGTTTATTCATAATTTTATGATGATTTTTAGAAGTCTGTAACTTGTGTGAAATTGTTCATATTCAAAGACTGGTCGGGATTCGTTTCTGAAGTGATAGGCAGTTTTGTAAAAATCACCATAAATTGTAGAAAAATCGTATGGAGATGTGCAAGTAGTCATTATAAAGGAATAAATCTGAACTACTTGAATATAAAACCGTTTTGAAATATATTAAGTTTAAGATGGTCAAAACAGTCTGTGAATAGAACTCAACTTTTTTTGACGAAAGCTGTTGTTTGAGCTTAGTTAAGTTTTTGATGTATTAACTTGTATCCCCCCCCCCCCCCTTAAAACTAGAAAAAAACATGAAAATGTAGGGGTATGAACTCACCTTGTGTGGTTCTATGGGATGAATGTCGAAGGAAAGGAGTTTCCAAGTCAAGAACACTTGGGAGATGCTTGAAGGCTTGAAGTGGTCATGGAGTGGGTGGGTGGTTGGTGTCATAGATTCTTGGCAAAGTCAACACTCCAAGCCATACCTTGCACAAGATATTGTCCAAAGATATGATTTTCCCTCAAAGATATGATTAAATTATGGGTCTATGGAGTTTAATATGTTAAAATATGGGTTTGGGTGAAAAATCACCGTCAAAATCATGAAAAACGGGCTTAAAAGACGAAACTAGTCGAAAACCGGGAAAAAGGAGCGAACTTGCGAGACCAGACTGAAGGTTCGGTCCTATAGAGTGAGAACCGAAGGTAGGTTTGGTCCTAAGCCTTGTACGCGAATTTGGTCAGGAGGGGACCGAAGGTGAATTTGGACCGAAATAGACCGAAAGGGTTGTCCGAACCGAAAGTGAGTTCGGTTCCTAGGAGCATGCGAAGGCAAGACAGGTGAAACGAAAGTGACTTCAGCCCGAAAGTCCGATCCGGACCGAAAGCGAAATGGAGTGAAGGTACCCGAAAGCGAAATGGACCTAAGGCTCGGTTCATTTCGGTCCTAAAGAGGTTTCGGTTCTTTTAAGAGGGTTCGGTCCTTTAAGAGGGTTCGGTTTCCTTAAGAGGATTCGGTTCCTTAAGAGGGTTCGGTTCCTTAAGGCTGTTTCTCCATTTATCTTCCCAATTCGAGTTGTTTTCGAATAAATTAAGGGTCGGGATGCCCCGAGTGATTATAAAAAGTTGAAAGAGAGTTTGAGAGAGATTTGGGAGAGAGAGATATAGTGAGAGAGATTGAGAGAGACTTTGTCTGTGACCCTTGTGAGTGTTTAACTTCGGAACGCAAGGTTTGTAAACCCCGTTTTGCCTTGTTATGAGGGTTATACGCTCCCGTAAGGTATGTATTAATGTTCTATCGAGTAGTGAAGTCATTTTATTATGATTAGGATCTAGGTTTTTCTAAACACGTGATACCCCAAAATGAAAATATTCATTACAATAGTGAGTTATACAATAGTAAGCATAAGTAGACTCTAATATACGAAGGTTAATTGAGTTGACCGGTTTGACTTGTTGACTTTATTTGACTTTGACTTGACCAGAAATTGACGGTTGTCACAGTTACAAAGACTAGTTCATGCTCTTCTTTTGTTCTTAGTGAACATGAAGCTTGGAATCAATCTACAAAATCTCAACGATTAAATGAATTCTTTCTCTTGGTTTAATTTAAATTGTGTTTTTGTGTGATATGGTTGATTTTGTTTTTTCTCTTTTATAGAAGATATTTAAAGTGGTAGGTATGTTGGAAAATGGAAGTGCATTTATGACCATTCATTTCCAAAGATTTGATGGAACGAGTCTTTATCATCTTTCTGAAAAAGCTGCACGTATTTGGTTGTGTAAAATATTTTCTTTTTTGACTAATATATTGTTTATTCTTTTGTACCATTTTTAAAAGGAATCTGACAGTGGCAAATCTAAGCCTAGTATGAAACTTTTGACACATCATCGTCCCTAGAAGAATGTTGTTGTATGTGACAAAATCTCTTTAAGTTTCTAATCAGCGAGACTATCTGTTGAGAACATTGAGTACCCAGTCATGCTGATTGTCTGGCATTGTCTAAACTTTCTAAGTGAGATTGCCTAGTCCAAATAAAAAGTCGATAGAAAGGCTGGGGTGTTTATTTTTAATTAATTATCTTTACCTGACACTGTCCCTGGAAGCATGCTCTCCATATGCATCAAGTCTCATGTTCTACTGAAACATTGAGCATAACCCAATAGCTTACACGGATTGCACAGTCATCAACGTAAGAGTTACTTGTCTAGTCCCTAAATGACAAAGGGTTGTTCATGTCCCTGACCTCCTAGTCTGAGGTATGTCATGGTACCATTATGAGTTAACGACGAATATTTGATTCTAGATTGCAACTTACTCTATGATACATAAATTTAAACCACTTCGTGTTGATGACTTACACTATTAATGATTCATTTTGATTTCACCTCAGCATGACTGAAACAATCCATTCACTCCTTTATCTCCTCACTAAACCTTAATGATTCACTATGATATACCACACACTGATGAAAGTTTGAAACTCTGTGTTGATTGTTAGTCTATGTAACATAGGCTATCACACGCACCAATCCATTCTTTCCCTTATATTCTTCTTTAAAGTTTTATGATCCAGGGTAATGTACCATGCGCTGATGCTTGAGAAATCTATGTTGATGGTTAAGCTAAAACACCACAACTTATCACACATACCACCTTTTCCCTTTTCTTCTAATAAAAGTGATTAATGAGTCAACATATGAAACCACACACTGATGTTATCTCGAAATACTATGTTGGTGAATGGTAGTTTAAAACCAACACTATCAGGAGACATCACAAACTTAACATTTCAAGGAACTCGCTGATCGTTTATGTTGATGTTCACTACCGCTGATGAGACGTCACATGTTTTAACGGTAACTTTTTGGATGACAACTGAAAGATCCACCATTATCTTGGGATACGAGATTTTTATGGCGCATATATCGTCACTCATTATTATGTAAAAGGGAAGAAATTTTTATGGTATATATTTAGAAGTCCTCATCCTAGGTCACTTTTACAAGAAATTAAGCTTTTCTCTCAAAAAGACTCCAAATCGTCATCTTCCTCAAAGTTTCCACCATGTCATAGCCTTTGTACAAGTTTTCCCCCAGCACTGACGTCATCAAAGGTCCTAATGTTCCTATCTTTACCATCATCATTCAATCGACCAATGTGGCGTTCTCTGATGAAATCCCAAAGCAGTTCGCGAACTCATGAATCGAAGTTTTTGTCAACTATGTCAAGAGCGGTCCTCTTCGATATGTATTCTGTGACTTCCTTGATCCATTCTACCCTAATTCTACTGTTAATTATCTGTTGATACTGATGCTCAAACCATTACTGGAACCATTGGAGATGGTCAATATAGGGTTACATTAATATGGAATCCTTTTGAACTGGTATTCATCTTCCTCGATTTGAAAGTTACTCTGAAACTCCTTATGCAAAAAGTTGCAAATCTGTTCGTGAAAAATTAGGGTATAATTTCAATCTTTAGGGTCTTACTCGTGATCCATACAAGAACATTCTTCGTCGGCGTTTTAATGTAGGATGGAAGTACTTAATAGGTGTGATTGGAAAATGCTTGGACATAATAATAGAAGTTTGGATCAATTGAATCTATTTGAGAAAAGGATCTTATACTTGATTGTTTACAATAAAAGTATGGATTTTGTTTAACTTTTTCTTGATTAAATAATTGACCGCATTACTGGGAACTAGAAGCCATTGCATGTTCCTTATCCTCGTTGGCTTGGTCTGATCTTGTCTCGAGATGAAGGCTATGTTGAAAGTCATGGGATTAACATTCCAATTCCTGCCCTTTCCTCAAAGATTATTAATGCCTATCCATCTGAGGGTGACTTGCCTATTACTGTGAGGATGAAAAAGTGGATTGAAAAACCCTACGTGGTTGAATCCTCAGACTCTGAATAGGATGATGATGATAATGACAATGATATTGGTAGTGAAGAAGAGAACTCTCCCCTAAGGTCACAAGCACATTTAATTTTCAACTACCTCTTCATCCTCTTCCTCTACTGATTATTTTGCACAACGTGGATCAATTCCTCCTTTTGTCGAAACTGTCGAACCATTGATCCAAGGGAAGTCGGCATCTCCTCCTCCTGAAGCTGAGATTATTCTTCCTATAAAAACTCTTATCATGAATGATGCCTTTCATCAGGATAATCAAGAAATATCCAACACTAGCTTTCAAAAAACTATGTTTTTCCCAACTTTCTCTAATTATGCAGAGTATTCAATCACTGGATAAAAGGTTGAGTAAAGTTGAAAAAGATGTGGCTACAATGAAGTGAATTATGTCTTTGGGTGATGATGATGATGATATTGGTGATATGATTTTTGATGACACTCCTCCAAAATCTCCAAGTGATAATCCTCCTCCAGCTCCAGATCCATCAACAAATCCTCCTCCTAATTCTCTTCCCCAATCTGATGTTGCCAAAAAAGGGGATGTTGCCAAAAAAGGGGAGAATAATCAAAGGGGTCCTCAGCCAATGCAAATGCAGGTGATGTTTGTACCAACTCCATCTCAACCTGAGATGACTGGAAGGGTTGAAGTGGAAGCTGATCCTCAAAAGCAAACTGTTGTTGCTAATATTCCATACGCTGATGCAAAAACTGATCACCCCATTCCTGAATGTGGTGATCAATCAGAGACCAATGACTATGAAGGGTTTCTTGATCTTGATTTCATGGAACAAGTTGTTGTTCCCTTGAATGTTGTCTACCCTGGTTCTTACTATAAGGTGGATGTTACTCAAGAAAAGGTTCCTCAACGAACTAACAGTGACATTGATTCTAATAATGATCAGCTCAATCCTCGAAAAAGGAAGGCTTCCTTCTCAGGGGGAGCTCATGACGCTGAAGCTGGAAGCTCTTATACTCCTGCTGGTGGTGATCCTTCAACATATCCTCCTAAAAAGAAAAGCAAACTCATTTTTGATCTAAATGAATTAGCAGAAACGTGGAGCTTACCAATTAAGGAAGTTTGAGAAATCATGCTAGAATATAATGATGTTGTTCGTCAAAAGAAAGAAGCAACAAAAGAAAAACGTCTGTCTGCCAAACTTGTTCAAGCTCTTGCTTCCTCTGATGAGAGTGCTAATGTTCAAAGCACTAAAAATCAGGTGAAGAAAATGTTCAATAATAATGTGGAGAAACAACACATAGTTTCATACGTGAATGATCGGATTGATAGGAAGAAGTTTGGAGATGTTCTTACTCGTAGGATAAAGCTTGATCCAATTATCAAATTAAGATGCACCAAACCAAGGAATGAGTCACTGAAGCTTCACTTGGTTAGAAAGAAAACAAAACATGAATACACTGAGGTTGTATTTGCTCATGAGCTAGTCAAATATGAATACAATGAGTGGATGAAAATTCAAAAAATTATCGATAAACACAAGGGTATCCATGCTCAAGAAGTGAAGTTGTTAATTCAGCAGCTACACAACAAAGTCAAGAAGCAAAATCTTTTGCCATCAGTTGGTCTATCTAGACCATTAAACTCGGGAAGAACGGGCGATCTTAGACAACCCAAGAATACAAACTTTCTTCTTCCTTATGGAACTTGATATATCAAGAATGAATTAACAGTAGGTGTTGAACCAGTCCAATACATTTTTATTCCAGAACCGAAGCATGGGACATTTTATATTGATAGTAAGAATTAAATGTGATTTCAACGCACTGATGATCTTCCATCTGCTCCTACTGAACATTTGTTTCATCTTCGCTTGGAAGGACTTGGTCATTTTGAACTAAAAAGAGGATATAGCATGGTGATATCTCTAGAGCTTAGTAGAAGATTGGATGAAATTAAATTTAAACAATTCAGATGGATCAAGCATGAGATCTTGAAAGAAGCCGACAAGTTTTACAATGACTATTCTCTTAACTCCGAAGAAGAAGAAGATTAGTTTTGACATCATCAGATAGAGGGAGATTGTAAGGTCACACCTTATGATCTGATGATTCAAACACTCTACACATCTGTCAACATCGGCGTGTACTCTAAAACTAGCGCCAGCATATCCAGCTTATCAGCGTCAGCGCATAATATAGTTATTATATTCTAATCTTTTGTATTTAGGTAATGATATAGATAAGTAGAGAATAGATCATATATCTGTTATCTTTGTTATAAGATCGGTTCTTAGTATAGATTAGATGCAACACCTTCAATCAAGGGATATACTTGAATAGATTAGTATATATATATATATATATATATATATATATATACATATATATATATATATATATATATATATATATATATATATATATATATATATATATATATATAGACACACACACAACATTAGGGTAAACCCTAATTTTGTGAATACGACTTGGTGTCACAATCGTCTTTGTGACAACCTGTCTTTTTAGTGAAAACAAATCTCTTTCTTAGTGAAAGAACAATTTAGAGAACTCTGTGTGTCATTTAATTTTTGTTCTTTAATTTCTTAGATTAAGTTTTACTTTTGTCTTTATTCTTGAAGTGTATCCTATATATACAAACCTTCAACATGTTTAATATTATATTGTGAGTATTTTATGCATTTACTCACTAACAAACAATTAAACGGTCACCATAAAATACTTATAGTGATGTCTTTTTTCATATAGAGTGATTAATGTTTACTTACGGTGACCATTTATAAATATTATTGTGAACATTGTTGACTTTTGGAGACACAAATGTAAAAGGATAAGTTATCTTTCCTAACATGTTTAATCATTTATCATTACTATTGTTTACATACACCGACAAATAAAAGTTTAAGTCGTCAGAAAAAATGATCTATACTAACATGTTATTTTTCTTATTATGATTATTGATCACTTTGAGTGTCATGTTCAATATCATATAAAGAGTATTTTGTGCCTTTACTCACTCACTAACAACTAAACGCTGACCATAAAATACTTATACTGATGTGTTTTTTCATACAGAGTGATTTTTGTTTACTTACGGTGACCATTTATAAATATTATCGCGGCCATTGCTGACTTTTGGAGACACAAATCTAATTAATCTGTAAGGATAAGTTATCAAACATGTTTAATTGTTTATCATTACTATTATTTACATACAATGACAAATACAAATTTAAGACGTCACCAAAAATGATATATACGAACATGTTATTCTCTTATTATGATTATTGATCACTTTTAGTTACATGTTTAATATCATATCGTGAGTATTTTGTTCATTTACTCACTAACAGGCAATTAAATGGCGACGATAAAATACTTATAGTACTGTGTTTTGTACCAATAATAATTTTAAAGTTATTACTTCAAAACCAAATGGATATATATATATATATATATATATATATATATGTAATACCCAGTTCCTGATAAACATTCTTAAAATGAAGATTTATCATTTTAGCAAAGGGACTCGACGAGTTGAAGGACCAACTCGTCGAGTAGGATTGGGCGTGGACGCGGGAGTTAAGTGACCTACTCGGCGAGTCGGTATACTGACTCGCCGAGTAGCAGCTGTCTGGATGAAACCCTAAATTTGAGGGTTTGCACTTTGCACCCTATTTAAGCACTTTATATGGCCCAACTTCAGCCTCCATTTCCCCCCAGAACTCAGTATCGAAACCATAGTCTATCTTGAGGTTTTTTGAGCCTTGGTGGTACAGTTTGGGTGATTTTGGAGAACAAAAAGGAAGGAGAAGCTTGAAGAACCAAGAGGAAGCAAGAAGATCCAGAGTTTGTGCAGCATTTACAGCTCATTTGAGGTATAAAGCTTATACCTTGTCAATTCATCTTCTAGATCCCTTTTTGGAGTGATTTAGGGCTTTTGGGAACCATTTTGGTGCCAATCATGAGTGCAAGCATGGTTAGGGGTTAACACTCCAGATCAAGGGTCCTTAAGGGACTACATGGCATAAAGTTGTCAACTTTATGGCCATGAGAAGTCCCAAGAATTTTAAGAACATCTTTTAGGACCATTTGAGCTAAATACCCCATGCATATATAGCAAGATTGTATCTTTACGTGTAAAATGGATATTAGGAGGCCAAATCTATGGTTTTGATGTGTTAAGACCCATTTAAATCGATTGTATGGTAATGGTCAAGGATAGACTCGGTGAGTCGTTCTTGGGACTCGGCGAGTCGGGGTGCAATGTCACCAAATCCTTTCTGTGGATGGACCAGTTGTTAGGGTGGAAAGTCCCTTAGTAGTTTAGACGCGTAAAGGGACCTAGGAATCATGAGACTCGACGAGTGGATGAACAGACTCAGCGATTCCAAGGAAATCTCCCAATCTTTGAAGATGGACTCGACGAGTTGTTCATACAACTCGACGAGTCATAGACTGGACACATTCGTATGAGGGAGATGAACTCGACGAGTTCAAAGGGAACTCGGCGAGTCGGTTGAAGATGGTCCCGATGCTATGGATGAAGGCGAACTAGTCGAGTTCTTGCTAGACTCGACGAGTAGAGTCGGGGTTTGTATCACTTGGGAGGATAGGGACTCGACGAGTTGGTGGACTAACTCGGCGAGTCAAGTCAACTGGATGTTGACTTTGACCAGGGTTTGACCTTGACTTTGACTTGGATTTGGATTGACCTTGTAAGGGTTATGAGTATGCAATAGTAATCGGAGAAAGTTGTTGTGTAGGGATTTGGGAATAGTGACGAGTCGATTTCTGTGCTGAGGACAGTGCAGATACTTCACGACATCGAGGTGAGTTACCTTCCAGTAGCGGTGGGTCTACGGCCACAATGCCGGCCCACCAGTAGGAGTTGTATGTTGGATGATTGTCTTTGTGATATTCATATGGGTTTGCTACTACGTGATATATTTATGTGCTAGCATGATATGTTATATGTGATAGTGGTAGTAGGGGGAGAATAGTCCCCAAGTTCGGTCGTTAGGACCGAAGGGTAGGTCGGGCACCCCAGAATTGCCTGACAGTATGTTTATGCTATGATATTATGTGGTAGTAGTAGGAGGTGAAATAGTCCTCGAATGTCGGTCGTAAGGACCGACGGGTAAGTCAAGCACCCCAGAATGGCTTGACCTGGGTAGTCAGGCACCCCAGAATTGCCTGGCAGTATATGTGAGTTATATTATTACATGGTAGTGGTAGGGGTGAAATAGTCCCCGATAGTCGGGTGAAATAGACCGACGGGTAAGTCAAGCACCCCAGAATGGCTTGACCTGGGTATGTCAAGCACCCCAGAATGGCTTGACCTGGGTAGTCAGGCACCCCAGAATTGACTGACACTATGTTATTGTATGGTATGTGGTATGATGGGGGAACTCACTAAGCTTCGTGCTTACGGTTTACAGTTTTGGTTTCAGGTACCCGTTTTCAAAGGAAAGGAGCCGGCTTGATCGCAGCGCATCACAATATGGTTTTCCGCACATGAGATCTTTAGGATTACACTCTGACATTGTTTTATGATAACATGTTTTGACTCTTTCTACTTTGGTTTTGACATGAGATATTAATATGAATGTTTTTATGCTGATGATTTCATATGATTACTTAATTAAAAATGAATTTTTGGCCTTAAATTTTGGGATGTTAGAAGTTGGTATCAGAGCCTTAGTTTGAGGGATTCAGATACACTCTTGGGTGTGTCTGAACTCAAACTGAGGACTTGGTAAGAAAATTTTCAAAAGAAAATCACTTGATAAAAAGAAGTTTGAAAAGAGAAAAAGGAACTTTGAAAAAGAACAAGATGTGTGATGTGCGCGACCGGCCGAGCTCAAGTAAGTTTTCCCCAAGATACCCATACATGTTATGTTATGATATGATATGATTATGAGAATTGCATGCTAGATTAGGGCTAGAGCATCTAGGAAGGATGCCTTATATGCCTACTGTATATGTGTGAGAACTGCATGCTAGATTAGGGCTAAGGATCTAAGAAGATGCCTGGTATGCCTGCTTTAACATCCCCATTTTCACGGTCTATAAAAAGACCGATTTTGTTTATGCTTTATAGAAATCATAGTACTTCTTTTAATAAAAATGTTGCAGAATTTGTTCCCAGAAAAACATGATAAATACGTTATCAAAGCATTTCCGAAGAAATGTATTTTTATTCATTTTACAACATTTGGGATGTCATCGTCAATACAGAAACATAAGCATAAACAGAACTTACATTCATTTACACTAGTGATCTACATCTCTTTTAAATCCCTCAGTGTAAAGTAGCTTCATATCGACACTTGTGATACAAATAAGCTTGAGTGGGTTAGGTTGGGAAACCTAGTGAGTACATAGGGTTTTCAACCCACAATAATATAATTATTATGTTAAACATCAAACAATCAACCCAATTACCCGTCCCAATTATCTTCTTTACTCTTAAGGATCTACCCTAAGATTCATCTATTCCTCGTTCATTCATTCCTAAGGAGTATCCTCAGGAATCGGCACTAAGTTTGCATAGTCGCCAAGGTTTATCTCGTTTATTGACAATATCATTTTCGAGAGTCCACTCGTAATACCTGTCAATGGGTTTTTAGAGTACACCAGGTGAACACATCGTTCACAACACCTACAGGTTGCGAGCCTGCTAGTGTTCCACTAGACTGTCTATAATAGTCTGTGGTTGTCATCCATACTCTGCTAGATGACGGGGCCATCGCTTGGGTCATCGTTTGGCTCATCGTTTTGGCTCATCGCTTTGGCTCATCGCTTAGGTCATCGCTTCACACCATATTTTATCACTCATATATCATCGCTCATCATTCATCTCATCTTTCATCGCTCATCATTTATCTCATCTTTTATCGCTCATCATTTATCTCACCTCTAATCTCCCCATGTTTTACCCAACACATTTTGTAGATATAAAATACATATACAGTTTAGATCATTTAAAACATGTATAAAACGTTTAATCTAGCATAGACAACAAGTATTCAAACAGTATACACACATAGCACGTAAATTATATAAAATACTTCATATCTATGTGTAAGATGAAAGTAACTATGCACTCACTTGATAAGATGGTGACTTGGTACTCAGACAGCGCTTCGTTACTCTTAAAACAATTTTCCTTTGACAAAACCTAGTATCATTACCACTAGAGTTTAGTCTAATATTCACCGAGACTAATTAATAGTCCAGCTATTATTACTATTATATAAGCGTTAAACAATACTCTTCACCCACTATGTACAGACAGGGGCCAGACATGGAACACCGGAGGGCAGGATTATTTTAGCATATAGCACTTCTGAATCCAGCAACCCAAGCGGCCCTCCAAACCAGATTCCCCGTACCGCGAGTGGTTAAAAAGATATTATACCGACACTTATATAACCCATAATAATAGCCCAAATAATTATTATAAGGTCCTAATAATATTACTATATTTAAATAAAAGCTATATTAAATATAGTATAGACGTAGCTCACTTACAACGAGTTTTTATTAAAAACCGGGCTTCGCTGGAGCAGCGTTTCCGTGCCAAAAGCTTTTCTTCTCGGAGCCGTCGGGCGCTCCGTGGCTTCCTTCTCGTGATTGGGAGGTTCCCTAGACTTGGGAGGGGTTTAGGGAGGCTAGAGAGAAGCTAGAGAGAGAAAGAAAGGCTTATGGTGTAAAGAAAATATGAAGAGTTCACCCTTTATTTATAGGGATTTTATAGTAAAGTAGCCCCTAAGTTTTGTCCGTATCTTCCGCGTACGAGCTCCGTTTTCTACGTTCTTCATATCCACAAGTTGGTATTTCCAAGTACTACAACTTTCATTTAGACCCCGTCGGCTAATTCTCCTTCTATCTCAGATTACAAAAACTGTATCGTATTTATCGTGCACGAAGAGTAGCGACTACGCTTTGTCCATATCTTTCGCATACGAGCTCCGTTTCCGACGTTATTTATATCCACGCGTTGGTATTTACGAGTACTACAACTTTCATTTAGACCCCGTTGGCTAGTTCTCATTCTATCTCGGATTTACAAAACTGTATCGAATTCGCCGCGCTCGAAAAGTAGAGACTAAGCTTCGTCCATAACTTTCGTATACGAGCTTCGTTTTTTACGTTATTTATATCCACGCGTAGGTAAAAATAAAATCTACAACTTTCCTTTTTACTCCGTCGGCTAATTCTCGACCGATCTTAAATTTAACATTAGGAGGAGATTATATACTGTTAAATGACCGCGTAAAATTCATAACTTCTACATACGGACTCCGTTTTCGTCTGTCCTTTTGTAGTTGAGTTCCTATTAATGAGATATTCAATTCTCATTTAGGTCAGATTGGCCAAAAACCGATCGATCTAAAATTCGAGTTTCGGGTCGTGCACTACTCTGCCAAATCTTAGAAAAATCAAAACTTCCTCACACGAAGTCAGATTTGGGCGTTCTTTTTATATACACTATTGGTTTAATGTATACTAAGACTTTTGTTTAGATTGCTAAGGCTAAAAAGTCTTCTATCGTAAATTCACTATTTACGTCGCGTTGTGTCGTGTCGGTTTTGGCGAAAAACTTCGACGGGCCATAACTTCTTCGTTATAACTCGGATTTCGGTGTTCTTTATATGTACGGAACCCTTGAGACATATTCTACAACTTGGTTAATATTATTTATTCTAAATAATCTTTTATCTAAAAGTCGTTTTCGACCCCTATTATCTCTAAATTGACTAGCCTGGATCTATGGGCGTTACAATTATCTCCCCCTTAGGATGATTACGTCCCGGAATCATCAACGAAACAGGGCTCACATGATGACTCCATACATTATCTCTTCATCCTAAGTAATAACCGTAACTTTGATGTTTCTTCGAACGAGTATCTAACTCTAAGACTTCCTGACTGCAGGCGCTGCCCGATCTTGGACCCGCTCTCTATCTCATGTTAGACTTTCAATCATGATCTTCATGTCACGATATCGATCATTATTGGAGACTCCTTCTTTAACAAACTTGAGATAAGTTTCTTCCTTCGATTATCATAATAGACCGATGGGTCATGTTCTAATGACCTCTCATCGTATGATGCATTGCTTGGACTCAGGTCTTTTAGAGTCAAATTCGAGAACAGACTATACCTTCCTTCATGTTCTAATCATATCTTAAATGATAGCATTTCTAGCTACAAGCAACTATCACGATACCTCTACCGATCGCTTTGATTGTCTTTCACTTTAATCTTCTAGCTTAAGTCAGATGCTACATCGGACTTGGTTCTCTGAACCATGTGACATACTCGTCTTAGTCGGACTCAATTCGATATGACCACTAGGGTCAGAATAACAACAATCTTCTTAGTCATTACTGAAACAATGGTAACAACATACTTGAATAAAATGGTATCAATTACTAGCTTCTTGGTAACCTTGTGACTTTCCCTGATCCAAGTGTGAGTCCTGTGCTTCCGGTAGTATAGGCCTCTACTACCATTCACACCTACTCATACTCGTCCCAAGTATTGTCTCGTAGTTTTCCATGTCACCATACAAGAAAATCACATAACAACTTAACACATCAGATAGCAAAACGAAGGTTTTATATTATTCCTTGAAACGATTACATAGGTGTTCAAGTTCACCCTAGACTATGCCTCTAACAGGCTACATCATACGATACTATGGCTACTACATAACTCGATCTTCGGATATGAAGTCCTCACCCTTGATTCCTCACGTTGTTATCTGCTTCGTCGAGGATCATGTGAAATGCCCTTGGCTTTGGCGGTGCATTTGGCCTTGCTGCTTCGTTTTTCTTTGGACAGTCTCTAGAAATATGTCCTTCCTTGTTTCATCCGAAACATACCTTCTTGTTGAATGTGCACTCGTTGGGGTAATGGCCAAACTTTGTACACTTGAAACATATCACATCTTCGCCACATTTTCCTAAGTGTTTCTTCTCGCACTTATCACACCATCTTGCTTCACCTCTTCCTCCTCCTCCAAACTTCGAAAATTTACTCTCCTTGTTGGGCCTTGAAGATCCTTCAAACTTCCTCTTTTCTCCTGCCTTATCTTTTTCTAGACCCCTTTCTCTTATCTGGGTCTCTATATTCTTAGCTTCTCTAACGACTGTTTTCAAAGTAGTTGCCATTTTGACGGTTGGGCCAAAGTCTGCGGGCAGTCCGTTAGCGAACCTATCTATCTTGGAGAGTTCAGTAGGAACCAAGTAGGGAAATAGCTTCATCATCTCAATGAATGCGGTGACATATCATCAACACTCATCTTCCCTTTCTTCAGGTTCTGAAACTCGTTGTTTAGGTCTATCAGATCTATCTCTGAGCAGTACTGCATTTTTAACTGCTTCGTGAATGCTTCCCAATAGATTCGTATGGCTTCTCCTCATGGCATTGTATCTTCCAGCAACTTCCAGCAACTTAATAGTCCGATCTTTAGTTGTCTTACTGCAAAGACGGTCTTTTGCTTATCGCTGCAGTTGCAGCTCTCGAATACCATCTCCATCTCGGAGATCGAGTCCATAATCTCCACTGGTTTTGGGCTTCCAGAGAGACTCGGCGGTTTTGCACCCAAGAAATTCTTATACATCCGCCCATCCTTGTCATTTCCCTTCTCCGGGCCATTCCTCCTTGCCCCTTGGGTTCCAACTTGACTCACAGTGCGGCTATAATTTCCTTCCTCTGATTGTTCATCGATTAACTCAGGTTGCACAATGGGCACCATAGGTTCATCCTTATTTTCGTGCAACGTCTGCCTCATCTCTTCTCTTTGCTCAGCCAGCATAGCCCGAATCATGGCTTGTGCTCCAGCCATTGTGATTGGCTCAGGAGTGGCTACTACAACAGCTATTTGCTCAATCACTGGTGGTTGAGGCGGTTGATTTCTATTTCCATTCGCGTTTCCACTTCGGGTTCTTTCCATTTCGTTCTATACACCAAATCAGACGTTCAGTGCGAAACGACGAGAATTATGATAGGAAAGATTTTATTTACGATCGACGTGTAAATCTCCCTATTACTCCAAAAAGTTACATGCCAGTTCTAATACCATAATTAAACGTTTAGAAGTCTGAACACATAAAGTTTCCAGATCCGGTCGGCAACAGATTATAGATCCGATCATATAATGCATATCATAAATCATTTAGCACATAAAAGCATGTTAGGCATTTTCCTAAATAAGCTAATGCTTGTGTCTATTCAGGTGTATTACCTAAATTTATTAGACACACTCCTCAGGATCATCACTTAGCATTCTAAGTTTAAGTCTAGAAATAAATCCATATTCCTAGTTCGCTTAAACTAATGCTCTGATACCAACTGTGACATCCCCATTTTCATGGCCAGAAAAGACTGATTTTTTTTATGCTTTATAAAAATCAGAGTACCTCTTTTAATAAAAATGTTGTGGAATTTGTTCCCAGAAAAACAAGATAAATACGTTATCAAAGCATTTCCGAAGAAATGTATTTTTATTCATTTTACAACATTTGGGATGTCATCGTCAATACAGAAACATAAGCATAAACAGAACTTATATTCATTTACACTAGTGATCTACATGTATTTTAAATCCCTCAGTGCAAAGTAGCTTCATATTGACACCTGTGATACAAATAAGCTTGAGTGGGTCAAGTTGGGAAACCTGGTGAGTACATAGGGGTTTCAACCCACAATAATATAATTATTATGTTAAACATCAAACAATCAACCCAATTACCCATCCCGATTATCTTCTTTACTCTTAAGGATCTACCCTAAGATTCAGCTATTCCTCGTTCATTCATTCCTAAGGAGTATCCTAAGAAATCGGCACTAAGTCTGTATAGTCGCCAAGGTTTATCTCGTTTATTGACAGTATCATTTTCGAGAGTCCACTCGTAATAACTGTCAATGGGTTTTTAGAGTACACCAGGTGAACACATCGTTCACAACACCTACAGGTTGCGAGTCTGCTAGTGTTCCACTAGACTGTCTAGAATAGTCTGTGGTTGTCATCCATACTCTGCTAGATGACGGGGCCATCACTTGGGTCATCGTTTGGCTCATCGTTTTGGCTCATCGCTTAGGTCATCGCTTCGCACCATATTTTATCACTCATATATCATCGCTCATCATTCATCTCATCTTCCATCGCTCATTATTTATCTCATCTTTTATCGCTCATCATTTATCTCACCTCTAATCTACCCATGTTTTACCCAACACATTTTGTAGATATAAAATACATATACTGTTTAGATCATTTAAAACATGTATAAAACGTTTTATCCCGCATAGACAACAAGTATTCAGACAGTATACACACATAGCACGTAATTGATATAAAATACTTCATATCTAGTTGTAAGATGAAAGTAACTATGCACTCACCTGATAAGGTGGTGACTTGGTACTCGGACAGCGCTTCGTTACTCTTAAAACAATTTTCCTTTGACAAAACCTAGTATCATTACCACTAGAGTTTAGTCTAATATTCACTGATACTAATTAATAGTTTATCAATTATTACTATTATATAAGCGTTAAACAATACTCTTCACCCACTATGTACAGATAGGGGCCAGACATGGAACACCGGAGGGCAGGATCATTTTGGCATATAGCACTTCTGAATCCAGCAACCCAAGCGGTCCTCCAAACCAGATTCCCCGTACAACGAGTGGTTAAAAAGATATTATAACGACACTTATATAACCCATAATAATAGCTCAAATAATTATTATAAGGTCCTAATAATATTACTAGTTAAATAAAAGCTATATTAAATATAGTATAGGCGTAGCTCACTTATAGCGGGTTTTCATTAAAAACCGGGCTTCGCTGGAGCAGCGTTTCCGTGCCGAAAGCTTTTCTTCTGTCTTTTTGTCGTTGAGTTCCTATTAATGATATCTTCAATTCTCATTTAGGTCACGTTGGCCAAAAACCGCTCGATCTAAAATTCGAGTTTCGGGCCGTGCACTGCTATGCCAAATCTTAGAAAAATCATAACTTCCTCATACGAAGTCAGATTTGGGCGTTATTTTTATGTACACTCTCAGTTTAACATATACTAAGACTTTTGTTTAGATTGATAAGGCTAAAAAGTCTTCTATAGTAAATTCACTATTTAAGTTGCGTTGTGTCGTGCCGGTTTTGCCAAAAAACTTCGACGGGCCATAACTTCTTCGTTATAACTCGGATTTCGGCGTTCTTTATATGTACGGAACCCTTGAGACATATTCTACAACTTGGTTAAGATTATTTATTCTAAATAATCTTTTGTCGAAAAGTCGTTTTCGACCCCTATTATCTCTAAATTGACTAGCCCGGATCTACGGGCGTTACACCTGCTATATGTGCTTTTGAGCTGCGATATGTTACTGATCAGTCAGTTATATGATAGCTTGGATAGAGTACGATTGGGTTGGGTTACTCGATTCCCGAATGCTGTTGCTTTGTGCTTCGGGAGTCCTAGTCATCCTTAGCTAACTAGTAAACGAATACGTTAAGTTGCATATTGTGAGGACGAAATAATTCCAGAAGGTTAAGAGTAGCCCTACTACGCAACTCTTGTTTGATTCCAAACTATTGTCGGGTACGACCTTTCATTTGAAGAATTATCTGGTCTTAGTAATATGTAATGGTATTCGCGAGCTAGTTAGGTAAAGGTAGCATGGGTTCCTTATGCAGCTGATGGCAGAGAGTAGGTCGGAGAGTTACCCTAGGGTAAGCCTAGGAAGAGATTGCAAAGGAGTGCAACCGTAGTAGAAGGGACTTGGTGAAGTCGAAGCAATCCTTGAGGAAAGTACGGATAGATGTGGAAGGTAGTATGGGCCCGTGCTACTGAAAGCAGAGGATTCGTACTCGAGTCAATGAGTGCCAAGATGGAACCAGGAAACTTGGAAAGTGTGTGAGACCTCTCGGGAGTAGGTATGATCCTGACGTTTATGTTCAGTATGGTGACCACACGACATACAGCAGGAGGTTCCGGATCTGGGTCAGGATCAGGGTCAGGCTCGGGTGCAGGATCCGAGCGGGTTGATGACGGACTACGCGAGTTTATCGTGTTTGAGATCACGAGAGGTATCCTTGATGCGACCCCGGTCATTTTCGGGTCGATCAAGGAAGGGATCGTTGAGCTGATAGAGGATCGCCTTCGGGCATTCAGGAGCGATCTGGCGTCTAGCCAGACGGGTACGCACACACTGTCCTTCAAGGACTTGCGGGGGAGTGGTGTGCCGGACTTCCATGAGGCGAAGGAGATGGATCCCAGACATTGAGTCTGCGCAGTTGACGAGCTTCTGCCCAGAAGCATCGAAGGTCCGCTTTGATGCAGGAGGCTTGAGGGATAGAGCTAGAGATTGGTGGGAGTCGGTTGGTGACTCGTTGCAGCCCCAACCCTCGAGGCTATGACTTGGTCAGATTTCGTGACCAGATTCAGAGCTGAGTTCGCACCAGCTGTGGAGCTTCAGCAGCTGGCCAGGGAGTTTTTGGATATGAGAGAGACTACGGAGACTGTGGTGGAGATCACCGCTAAGTTCTGGGAGAGGGCTTTGTTGGTACCCCAGTATGCAGGGTATGAGGAGATGCGGAAGACCCGCTATCATGATATGTTGAGAGCCGACATTCGGGAGCATGTCAGCTTTTCGGCTTGTTTGACCTTAGAAGAGGAAGTTAGAGAATGTGCAGGTTACAGGGGTTTCGGGGAAGAAACCCAAGGGATTCGACATGAGGTCGAAGGGCCAGCAGGGCCGGGACCGCTGCGGGAAGTGTGGTCGGTCATGTGAGGGGGTTTGTCACACTAGGTCGGGTTCCAGCTGCTCTAAGTGCGGCAAGACTGGGCATTTTGGCAGGGATTGTATTGCCCCTGCTCCCACAGTGCAGATGTCAGACCTAATTTGATTTCATTGCAATCAGAGGGGCCATAAGAAAGCCAACTGCCCAAGATTGACAGCAGCGACAGCAGCAGCGCCAGCGGCGGCGCCGAATCCAGCGACATCGCGAGTTACGGATGGTCGGAAGGTCAAGGCAGAGGCTCCAGTTGTGCGGAGCCGAGCATTTTAGTTGACAGCCGAGGAGGCACGCGCCGCACCCGATGTGGTGACGGGATCGTTCCATGTGAACGGTATCCCAGTTCAAGTATTGTTGATTCGGGTGCTACCTGATCGTTTGTCTCTCTTGCGCTTAGCAAGAAGTTTCTTGAGTCTTCGGGCATGTTGGATTGCCCTCTATAGGTCGAGATTGCGGAAGACCGGTCAATGCGAGCATCAGAGGTCTACCGGGATTATGTTTTGAGGCTGTTCGAGGAGCGTTACCTAGTAGACTTGGTTCCCATACCCTTGCGGGGGAACAAGGTTATTATTGTTATGGAATGGCTAAGCCCCAATGGGGCAGTGATTGACTGTGCGCAACAGTTGGTGCGGATCAGGACCCCAAGTGGGGGAGAGCTGGTGATTCGGGGCCAGAGGCCACAGCGAGGACCAACCTTATGTTCAGCAGGGTTGCGTAGGATTTGTCGCCTATGTTATGGACACCCGGGAGGCGGGTAAGGCGACGGTGGGCGATGTGCCCGTAGTACGAGAGTTTGCGGATGTATTCCCTGAGGAGTTGCCTGGGATACCTCCGGAGAGACAAGTAGAGTTCAGGATCGACCTAGTCCCTGGTGCGGCTCCGATAGCCAAGGCACCGTATCGGTTGTCTCCTCCTGAGATGCAGGAGTTGTCTACATAGCTGCAGGAGCTGTTAGACAAGGGATTCATTAGACCGAGCAGTTCACCCTGGGGAGCCCCGATTCTGTTTGTGAAGAAGAAGGACGGGTAGCATCGGATGTGTATAGATTATCGGGAGCTGAATAAGGTAGCGGTGAAGAACCGTTACCCACTTCCGGGGATTGATGACCTCTTTCACCAGCTACAGGGAGCATCTTGGTTCTCCAAGATTGATTTGCGTTTATGGTATCACCAGATGAGGGTTAGAGAGGAGGATGTGCAGAAGACTGCTTTTCAGACACGTTATGGCCACTGTGAGTTCGTGGTGATGCCTTTCGGGCTCACCAATGCTCCTGCCGCATTCATGGATCTCATGAACCGCGTGTGCAGACCGATGTTGGATCGGTTTGTGATAGTTTTCATCGACGACATCTTGGTTTATTCCTAGACACGAGAGCATCATGAGGAGCACTTGTGAGAGGTTTCGAATACTTTGAGGAGGGAGAGCTTGTATGCTAAGTTCTCCAAGTGTAAGTTCGGGTTGCGCGAGGTGCAGTTTATTCACACCTTGTCAATCAGAACGCGATTTCGGTCGATCCGACCAAGGTGAATGCCGTGATGAGGTGGGAGGTTCCGAGGTCTCCATCTGAGATTCGGAGCTTCCTGGGACTGCCAGGCTACTATCAGAGATTCATTCAGGACTTCTCCACGGTAGCCGTGCCCCTGACCCGGTTGAGGAGGAAAGCCGTGATCTTTCGCTGGGGGCCTGAGCAGCATGCCGTATTTGAGATGTTGAGATAGAGATTGTGCGAGGCGCCGATATTAGCCCTGCCGGAGGGCATGGAGAATTTGGTAGTATATCGTGATGTGTCCATCTCGGGTTCGGGTGCGATATTAATGCAGAGAGGGCATGTTATCGCCTAAGCTTCGAGGCAGCTGGAGCCTCAGGGCCTTGGATTTTGTGATGTTATCGAAAAGCAAGAAGGATTGGGAATCCTTCAATTCCCACGCACCATTAAGGCTTAGTCAAATATAAGTGGGGGAGAATTGATCAGGTATTCAGGAGCAGAAACAGGTGTGAAACTAGGAGGAGTTTTGCATCCCCGTCAGCGAGGAAAGGCGGTCAAGTGGCCGTCTAGGTTGAGAATTGGGTGAGTTCGGAGTTCAGAGAATGTTCTAACGGTTGGTTCGCTCCTTTTCTTGGCATCGGGAAGTGTTGTAAGCCTGTGGGTGCAGCCATAGCATTCACAAGGTTCTCAGATGGTATTGGAAGTGTTGTAAGTTTGCGAGCGTAGCTGTAGCTTTCACAAGGTTGTTGGGTAGACGTAGCTTTCACCAGGATGACAGGTAGTATGGGAGTGATGTGAGATCACGAGGAGAACAGTAGTACCCATCAGTTTGGGGTGCAGCAGTGAGGACACGGAAATCACGGATCGAATTTCGGATTTTCTCCGATGGATTAGATCTGGTTGAGACAGTGACGAGGCTATTGGAGCACCACTACAGTACGGGATCAGGGAAGCGATTGACCGTATAAGGTTGCTTGTGAGATATGGCTACCATTGGTTAGGTGGCAGTCCCTTTTAGCCGTGGATGCGGTGACGAAGGGATTCGAAGCATTGACCCGATCGGTTGGATCAGGAGGCTGTTAGAACCATAGCAGTAAGATAGCTAACAGTAGCTATTGGCAGATAAGAATTCCGGTCGGAAGTCGTGAGGGGCGACTGCATGAGAGCCTTTGGCTCGGTAACCGGGTGGGAACTCGGAGTCTTAGGGGACTGGTAGAAGTGGGTGGTGATGATTCAGGGGGTTTTGAGGTGAAATGTAAGGATATGTCCTTGAATCTCAAGTTATGGGTTTAGCCCAAGTATGTGAATAATAGTATTCAATCTAGGGTATTCCATCGTGAGGATGACTGGACCCTATGATTGTTTGGACGTGACGTGTTTAGTATTCCAGCCTAAGGGTTGATTGGGCAAAATATGTGTGTGATACGAGGGTATTCCATCCTAGGGATGACTGGACCCATCGTAAGCATGTCTGGTATTCCAGCTGAGGCTGATTGGACCAGGTATGAGAGTTCCATGAGATAGCTGGTTGTTTATGGAAGCAGTTGCGGGGGCAGAAGGATGCAGGATCCTGTCAGCACAAAAGGATTCATTTCAAGGAAAAAGGAGTAGAGACCCTGATACCTTGGGTCATCATGATTGTTGTTGAAATTGGCCAGTTGACACATCAGTTAGATTTTCATTGGGGAAACCTAGTTAGAATCGCAGTACATTTTGCATCTTGGATGAGAAGGCAGCTGTCTCGCTGCATGATAATCAGGGCGGAGAGTGCCTGAACTACATAGGAGACCAATAGTTGTTGCGATAGGGAAGACGAAGATTCTACGTAGCCATATAATACCTTAGGAAAGAGTGTAATGGGAACGTCGAAGGGAATCCGAGTTGACTTAGGGGTCGGAGGCCGAGAAGCGATACCATTCCAAAATTGTTCACCGCAGTAGACTTTGAGGACGAAGTCTAAGATAAGTGGGGGAGATTTGTAACACCCAGTTCCTGATAAGCATTCTTAAAATGAGGATTTATCATTTTAGCAAAGGGACTCGACGAGTTGAAGGACCAACTCGTCGAGTAGGATCGGGCGTGGACGCGGGAGTTAAGTGACCTACTCGGCGAGTCGGTATACCGACTCGGCGAGTAGAAGCTGTCTGGATGAAACCCTAAATTTGAGGGTTTGCACCCTATTTAAACACTTTATATGGCCCAACTGCAGCCTCCATTTCCCCCCAGAACTCAGTATCGAAACCATAGTCTATATTGAGGGTTTTTGAGCCTTGGTGGTACATTTTTGGGTGATTTTGGAACACAAAAAGGAAGGAGAAGCTTGAAGAACCAAGAGGAAGCCAGAAGATCCAGAGTTTGTGCAGCATTTACAGCTCATTTGAGGTGTAAAGCTTGTACCTTGTCCATTCATCTTCTAGATCCCTTTTTGGAGTGATTTAGGGCTTTTGGGAACCATTTTTGGTGCCAATCATGAGTGCAAGCATGGTTAGGGGTTAAGACTCCAGATCCAGGGTCCTTAAGGGACTACATGGCATAAAGTTGTCAACTTTATGGCCATGATAACTCCTAAGCATTTTAAGAACCTCTTTTAGGACCATTTGAGCTAAATACCCCATGCATGTATAGCAAGATTGTAGCTTTACGCGTAAAATAGACATTAGGAGGCCAGATCTATGGTTTTGATGTGTTAAGACCCATTTAAATCGACTGTATGGTAATTGTAAAGGATAGGCTCGGCGAGTCGTTCTTAGGACTCGGTGAGTCGGGGTGTAATGCCACCAAATCCTTTCTATGGATGGACCAGTTGTTAGGGTGGAAAGTCCTTTAGTGGTTTAGATGCGTAAAGGGACCTGGGAATCATGAGACTCGATGAGTGGATGAACAGACTCGGTGAGTCCAAGGCAATCTCCCAATCTTTGAAGATGCACTCGACGAGTTGTTCATACAACTCGACGAGTCATAGACTGGACACATTCGTATGAGGGAGATGAACTCGACGAGTTCAAAGGGAACTCGGCGAGTCGTTTGAAGATGGTCCCGATGCTATGGATGAAGGCGAACTCATCGAGTTCTTTCTAGACTCGACGAGTATAGTCGGGGGTTGTATCACTTTAGAGGATAGGGACTCGACGAGTTGGTGGACTAACTCGGCGAGTCAAGTCAACTGGATGTTGACTTCGACCAGGGTTTGACCTTGACTTTGACTTGGATTTGGATTGACCTTGTAAGGGTTATGAGTATGCAATAGTAATCGGAGAAAGTTGTTGTGTAGGGATTTGGGAATAGTGACGAGTCGATTTCTGTGCCGAGGACAGTGCAGATACTTCACGACATCGAGGTGAGTTACCTTCCAGTAGCGGTGGGTCTACGGCCACAATGCCGACCCACCAGTAGGAGTTGTATGTTGGATGATTGTCTTTGTGATATTCATATGGGTTTGCTACTACGTGATATATTTATGTGCTAGCATGATATGTTATAATTGATAGTGGTAGTAGGGGAGAATAGTCCCCAAGTTCGGTCGTTAGGACCGAAGGGTAGGTCGGGCACCCCAGAACATCCTGACAGTATATTTATGCTATGATATTATGTGGTAGTAGTAGGAGGTGAAATAGTCCTCGGATGTAGGTCGTAAGGACCGACGGGTAAGTCAAGCACCCCAGAATGGCTTGACCTGGGTAGTCAGGCACCCCAGAATTGCCTGGCAGTATATGTGAGTTATATTATTACATGGTAGCGGTAGGCGGTGAAATAGTCCCCGGTAGTCGGGTGAAATAGACCGACGGGTAAGTCAAGCACCCCAGAATGGCATGACCTGGGTATGTCAAGCACCCCATAATGGCTTGACCTGGGTAGTCAGGCACCCCAGAATTGCCTGACAATATGTTATTGTATGGTATGTGGTATGATGGGGGAACTCACTAAGCTTCGTGTTTACGGTTTACAGTTTTGGTTTCAGGTACTCGTTTTCAAAGGAAAGGATCCGACTTGATCGGAGCGCATCACACTATGGTTTTCCACACATGAGATATTTGGGATTACACTCTGGCATTGTTTTATGATAACATGTTTTGATTATTTCTACTTTGGTTTTGACATGAGATATTAATATGAATGTTTTTATGGTGATGATTTCATATGATTACTTAATTGAAAATGAATTTTTGGCCTTAAATTTTGGGATGTTACAATATATATATATATATATATATATATATATATATATATATATATATATATATATATATATATATATATATATATATATATATATATAATATTTTTACAAACCCAATATACTAAGTTCTACTTTTTCTAGTTCTACTCCTTAGTTCTTTTACTCTACAATATACTTTGGGCTGTTTTCCCTTTGGCTATTTTACTTTGGGTTGTTTTTCCTTGGGCTTTTGCACTTTATTATTTGCTTCAAGTATAAGTACATTTGGATCCTATAACAACAACAAAAATATAAAATAGGTGTTAAACATGCACAACTTAACCCTTGGGCCGTTCTATAGTGTCAATGTCTTTCCATGTATTATTTGGTTTCCATCGGTAGAATAGTTGACATAACCCTTCGCAAGGGCGTTGCTATGTTTACACACTGATAGTGAACATTTTATTTTCTACAAAGATATAGATGCATATATTAATATATTTAAAAGTATATAGTTTAACTGACACATGTATATCTACGTAAACATGTCGAATATCCGTACTTTGGTCAATTGTAGGAGTGTATTGGGTTAAGGCGCTGATATCACATTTTCATTTGCCTCATCACACATAGATGCAACATTTTCTTCAACATTATTCAAGCCTTCTGTATCACCTCGATTTCCAGGTATTTACATTTTGACCCTTGGTATGAGAATTGTTTGCAAATTGGTCATGAATGGCATTTAAATGAAAGTCCGGATTTGATCACGTATGTTGGGCATACGTGGCAAAGACTCAAACCCTAATTTTTACGGTTTGGACCATATTTAAACATCCTTAACTCTTTGATACCCTTCATTCATCAGCCTCCATCCCCATTTCCATTCCAAAAAACCCTATTCCATTGTAGGTGTGCATTTTGAGCTCGAAAGTGTGCTTTGTGGTTTCTTTGAACGAAGGAGAAAGAGAAGAGGCTATCTTATAAGAGTAAAGCACTTTTGATCCAGAAGTACTTTGATATCAAGCTTCACTTGGAGGTAAAAAGCTTTGACCTTGATGAGGTTTTTGCTTAGATCTTGTTATACATGGATTTGTGTTCATATTGGTCCCATAAGCTTGGTATTTATGAGTATGGTCTACTCTAAATCATATGAGATGTCCTTTCAGACGTTTGGAGTGTTTTGAGTCATAAAAATGTAATCTTGGACTTTAGTTTCCTTCCAAGCATGGACTATGATGCTTAATGTGTTAAGGAGTTAGGGTTTTTGGTATTGGGCACTTTATAGCCATGTAATCTCATAAAGTTGGAAACTTTATGATTAAGATCATCATTTGAGGACTAGATGTAGATTTTGGACGAAAGGGCTTAATGGATTAAGCACTTATTAGAAAAGGTAGTTGGCGAACGCGTACACTGGGCGTACCTAATGCTACGCTGCATGTACGTGGTCAAATCCTTGTTATATGGTCAAGGTGTAGTACATCGTGTGCACAAGCTAATTACAATGAGTGTACTCGACTAAGTTGAATCGGTTGCCCCTTTGACTCTTGAATTTGACAAGGATCTTGACCAAGTTTGACCTAGGGGTATTTTGGTTATTTTGAGCAATGTACGGCTTGGAGGGAGATCTTTCATATCTTTCGAGATCCACCCTACAATACGGGGTAAAAAAAGCCAAAATAAGTGATTTTAGCCCTTACAAAAAGAAAATTGATTCTTGAACCCCTTTCACGCTCATGTCACGTCCAGGTACTAGTTTGTGACATGGTCACTTTTTGTTGTACAGGTGACCTGTTGAGTTTGTATACGAACCTGTGCTATATTGGGATATCTTTTCAGACTAAAAGGTGAGTCTCCTCACTATATTTCTGGGTCGAAGGCACCAATGTCGGCCCACTAAAATATGTATTACGATAGTAGTGATCTCTGTGACACATATGTCTTTGTGACTCTTGTTTGTATGACTATATGCTTAGGTATAGGGTTAAAATAGACCCATACCGGTTGAAAGATACCAAAGGAGTCAGAAGGGACTCAAGTAGTCGGAAGGGACTCAGCGATTCGGAAGGGACTCTGAGAGTCGGAAGGCACTAAGGGGTGAAATAGACTTGTTACATGTTTAGCATGATATATATGTATGATGTATGTATGTTATGTGTGGTATGTGATATTTGGGGAACTCCCTACGCTTTGTGATTAAAGTTTAAGTTTATGTTTTAGGTGCTTCTTATTTGAAAGGGTAGGGACCCAGCTTGATCGCAGCGTATCCAACCATGTTTCTGCTTTTTGTTGATTTTGGGAATTGTACTCTAATAATTATCTTGCTATGACATACTTTTGGGCTGTTCGATATGATTCTTTGATGATCTGGGTTAAATTAAAAATGAATTTTTTATCTATGATTTTTAGGATGGTTCAAGTTGGTATCACAGCCTTGGCTTGAGAGATTCGGACACACGTTTGGGTGTCTCTGAACTCAAACTGAGGATTTGGAAAGTGGTGGTCACGAGGATACTATTTGGACTGTACTACTAAAATCACAGGATCTGTACTCGAGTCAAGGGAGTCACGAGGATACTAAGGGACCCGTTAGGTGTGAGATTCTGCGAATGTTTTCCATATGGTTTGTATGGATTATTTTCAGAATGGTGGTCACTCGAGGTAGTTCAGGTTCTGATGAAGGATCGGGTTCAGACTCTAGAGTCGGATCCTTGGATGCTTAGATGTCGGAGTTCATTTTGTCTAAGATTACCTGCAACATTATGGAGTAGACTCCTATGATCTTTGGTTCGATCAAGGAGGGCATCATGGAGTTGATGGATGAGCGTCTGAGCGCATACCGTACCGAGTTGATTTCTTGGTAGGTGCACACTCTTTGACTTTCCGAGAGTTTCGTACATTCAGGGCTCATGAGTTCTTTAGGATGAAGGACCCTATTGCTAGCAGACGGTGCTTGGAAAATGTTGGGAACGACTTCCGGTCTAGCCTCTTTCCTAAGGAGGCGAAGGTTAGACTTGCATCCAGTATTTTGAAGGATATTGTTTGCGACTGGTGGGAGGAGGTAGGCCATGCTTTAGGAGGCGAGGCCATTGAGGCGATGACTTGGGATGATTTTGTTTCGAGGTTCATGGTTTAGTTTCCACCAGTGATCGAGGTCCAGAAGTTGGCAAGGGAGTTTTAGGACTTTTGCCAGACTACTAAGACAGTGGCAGAGATTACCGCTATGTTTAGCGAAATGGCCTTGCTAGTTCTGTAGTCTGTGGTGGACAAGGAGATAAAGAAGGCCCGGTACCATGATATGTTAAAGGATGAGATACTGGAGTTTATGAGCATATCTATTTGCAAGACATTGGAGGACATGATATCTCGGACTCGCAAGTGGGAGATTTTTTTGGAGTCTGTGAGGAAAAGGAAGTCGGTTCAGGCACAAGTATATGATGGCTCGGGCACGAAGTCCAAGGTAATTGCTTCACGATCGACAGGTCATCAGGGCCGGAGCCACTACGGCAAGTGCGCCTAGGCGCATGATGGAGTTTTAGGATTGCTAGGTCCGGATGCTATAAGTGCGGCAAGACCAAATATTTTAGCAGGGATTGGCCCACCACCCAGGTATCTGATTTGATTTGCTTCCATTACAATCAGAGGGGCCACAAGAAGGCCAGTTGTCCGAGTTTGTCTGGAGGAGCGGTTGCAGTACCAGATCTAGCTACATTTAGGATCACTGACAGATGCCAGGGCAAGGAGGATGCACCAGTTGTGAGGATTTGGGCTTTCCAGCTAACAACTGAGGAGGCTCGCGTAGCACCAGATGTGGTTACAGGTATGTATTTCCTTTCTATTTCATTTATTATTTTCATATTTATGCTTATTATTATGATTGGTGTATGTGTGTATGTGTGTATATATATATATATATATATATATGTATATATATATATATATATATATATATATATATATATATATATATATATATATATATATAGGGACGTTCCTAGTGAACGGTGTTTCATCCATTATTCTATTTGATTTGGGCGCCAACCGATCATTTGTGTCTCTTGTGCTTAACAATAGGTTTGGAGATGCTCCACGGGAGCTTCATTGTCCCTTAAAGGTAGAGATCACTAATGATAGTTTAGTATGGGTATCGAGGGTACACCGAGGTTGTGTTTTTGAGTTATTCAACGAGAGGTACTCGATTGATTTGGTTCCTATTCCATTGTTTGAGAGCAAGGTGATTGTGGGGATGGATTGGTTGAGCCATAATAGGGAGATTATTGACTGTGGGACCAATTAGTATGGGTTTGAACCCCAAGTAGGGAGAACTTATTATTTATGGCAAGGGTGCCCAACATGGACCGGCTCTTTGTTCAGTTGTGAGGGCTCAGAGATATTTACAGTGGGGTTGTTCCGGGTTTGTGGCTTATGTATTGGATACCAGAGAGGAAAAGAAGAGTTCGGTTGATGATGTGCAGTTGTTCGGGATTATGCAGATGTCTTCCATAGGACTTACCCGGAGTGCCTCTGGAGAGACAGATGGAGTTTCGTATTGATCTAGTTCCAGGTGCCGCTCTAATAGCCAAGGCACCCTATGCCGGAGATGCAGCAGTTCTCTACACATTTGCAGGTGCTGCTAGACAAAGGATTTATCAGACCGAGTAGTTCACCGTGGGGAGCACCGATATTATTTGTAAAAAGAAGGATGGCTCCTACAAGATGTGCATTGATTACCAGGAGTTGGACAAGTTGACGGTGAAGAACCGTTACCCGGTTCTGAGGATTGATGATTTGTTCGACCAGCTTCAGGGTGTGTCTTGGTTCTCCAAGACTGATTTTCGTTCAGGCTATCACCAGATGAGGATTCGAGAGGAGTATGTTTAGAAGATAGCCTTCAGGACTCATTATGGTCATTACGAGTTTATGGTGATGCCATTCGAGCTCACCAATGCACTAGCAGCGTTCATGGATCTCATGAAGCAGGTTTGCAGACTGATGCAGGATCGGTCAGTCATTATGTTTATTGATGATATCTTAGTTTATTCTAAGACCAAGGAACATCATGAGGATCATTTGCGAGAGGTTCTGAAAACTCCGAGGAGGGAGAGGCTCTATGCCAAGTTCTCCAAGTGTGAGTTCTGGTTGTACAATGTGCAGTTTCTTGGGCACTTTGTCGACCAAAATCGTATTTTGGTCAATCTGGAAAAGATCATGGTCGTGATGCAGTGGGAGATTCTTAGGTCTCCATCTGAGATTCGGAGTTTCCTTGTGTTAGCTAGTATTACTGGAGATTTATCAAGAATTTCCCTAGGATAGCACTTCCGTTGACTAGGTTGACAAACAAGTATGCTACATTCTGTTAGGGGCTGGAACAGCAGGCATAATTTGAGACTTTGAGGAAGGAGTTATGCGAGGCTCCGATCATGACCCAACCAAATGGGTGTGGATGATTTAGAGGGGTCGTGTGATAGCTTATGCTTTGAGGCAGCTGAAGCCTCATGAGACGAATTATCCTACTCATGACTTGGAGCTAGGGGAGGTGGTTTTCACCCTCAAGATTTGGCGACATTGTTGGATATAGTGTCTAAGTCCATAACTATATTTGGTATGTACTTGACCCGACCCGGCATGGTTCATTTGGGTTGCACTTCACCCGAACAATTTACGGATAATCTTTTGAGAATAGTATAAGTTATGATTTATTAATATATTATAAGTTCTAATATATTAATATAAAATCATATTATTTAATTAGTGTTGATCTATAATTAATTTAGAATTAATTTAGAGATCAAAAGTATGACTAATTAAATATGGGCTCTTGTATTTATATAGTGTGGGCTAATGCTTATTTGGAATGGGCTAGGCTTGCATGGAAAGTCCATGGATACTCCATGGAGCTTTAACCCATGGATCTCATGGAAATGAAAAGACATGGGTATTAGGGTTTACATGGATGTAACCCTAATCCACCACACTATATAAAGGAGGCTTTGGTTCTTGAAATTGCATTAGTTGATGTGTGTAAACTAAGAGGGCCGATTTCAAGAAGTTTGTGACTATTCTCTCAAGTTTCCAAGTTTGTGGTGATTTGTGACTTCCATTTGAGGCATCCACATTATTGGTGCTAGGCTCTCAAACTCCAAGCAATCAACTACTACTACAAGGTAAGTAATTTTACTAGTTTTATTTGATTCAAGTACCCCATGCCATGCTAGTTAGGATAAGAACCTTGGAAAAAATAATTATTTGCATGTATCTTAGTCAAACATAGATCCAAGGTTTCTAGGGTTGCATGTACACCATAGGAGTGTTAGAATGCTGAAAACCCATCAGTGGTATCAGAGCCTGGTTTGTTTATTTGATACTTGATGCAAAAAATAAAAAAAAAACTTGAAAATCGAAGTTTTGTTCAAAAGCTCGTATCAAAATTTCAAGTTTTGTATATGTACTTACGATTCTTGAAATTTTTGATATGAACATTCATAAACATATGAGTTTAGAAGATCATAGAAATTATGTGCTAATAATTGATTAGATTAATTCTTGATCTTTATGTGTTTTAATGGAGTCCATAACTAGTTCTTAAGTTATGGATAACCAAAAGTCACATTTATAAATAACCATTAAAAGAACACATAGGTTACAAAAAAATGAAGAGTCTTCATTTTTAATAACCATTAGCTCATAAGTTATGAGAAATGAAAAGTTTTGAAAGTTTACAAAACTTGCCCTCAAGTTTTGGAACATGTAAAGTCATATTAAAAACTTTAGTTCCAACCCCTAGAATTTTAAAAGTTAAAATTCAACCCTTATACTTTATAATATTATAAGTTTAATAATATTTATATATGTATAAGATCAAGTCGTCTTACCGCTAGTACGCCTCATTCACGAAGCCGGTCTATAAGGGGGGGTATAAGGTTGTTGCCTATAAAATGGCAACTTAATGGGTGTCCACTCTCACCCACCGCTTCCTTGATCGGTGGAGGGTCGTTAGCCGAACGGGTAGGACAAGGACTTATAAATTCACATTAAAAGTATAATGATAATACTAAAGTAACTAAACATTATTGAATTCCCAATCTTAGTTATTTTAGGAAAATGTGAATAAGGTGCTAATCCATGAAATTACACTTTACACTTTGTTTAAGTCATTAGTGGAGCGTGTGTGGTTAACCGGCACACTAACTTGAACTTAACAAGGTAGGTAAAGGGTGACTTAATGTTTATCATAGTATCGATGGAGCGTGTGTGGTTAACCGGCACATCGATTGAGGGGTAATACATTAAGGGTACCAAGTAATTTGCATGGTTACTTCACACCTTGTTTTGTGATCCTCGGCATCCCAGTCACAAAACTTGAAGGGCACACTCGAGATTGAAACGTGCCATTGAAGAAAGTTCAATGAATCTCAAAGAATCTAGGAGTTTCTAAACCAATTAAAACCTAATTAAATATTTCGTTTTTCATGGTGGAAATCGGTGAATCGTCATTCACCTACCTTCAAATATCTTATAGCTTAGATTACGGCATCCCTCTTCTAAGTTATAAAATATTATGTTGGGTCCTAGCCTTAATATTACATTTGGGTGTTTTCTTAAGGACTATCTCTATATCTAATCTAATCTATTCCCTCTTTTTTTCAGATGTCTTCCAATAACAATGCTTCTGGCTCAAACCTTACTAGCTCCTTCTCTCTCATGAATCTTTGTGGGAGAGTCATCTTTGATGGGTCCAACTTTACAGATTGGATCAGAAACATCAGGATGGTCACTCGGTATGAGAACAAAGAATATGTTCTCGACAAGGAGCTGGAGGTACCCGAGCCAACTGCTACTCCTGAAGAGCTTGCTGAATATGAGGTACATGAAAGAGATGCTACAAAAGTGGCATGCATCATGATGGCCACCATGACAGCCGAGCTCCAAAAGTCCTATGAGGACTATTATCCTTTTGAGATGCACCAGGACTTGATGGACCGCTACCATCAAAGTGCTCGTCAAGAGCGATATGAAATAATCTCCTCCATGATAACAACCCGAATGAAGGATGGTGAACCCATCACATGCCACATGCAGAAAATGAAAAGGTATGTGGACCGTTTACTGAAGCTGAATGTGAACTTCCCTGAGGAGTTAGCAATATACATCATTTTGCACTCCTTGCCATCGTGTTATGATCAATTCCACATGACATATCACATGAACAAGGAAGAAGTCACCCTCAACAAACTTTAAGGACTCTTGAAGACCGCCGAAAGTGGTCTAAAGGGTAAGTCGGTTGTTACTACTCCTACCCCTACTCCAACTGCGGCCAATGTCTTGGCAATCGGGCATGGCAAAGGGAAGAAGAGAAAGAACCCTTCTAAGGGTACCAAGGGTAAGACCCTTGAAGGATCCTCTTCAAGCAAAACCAAGAAAGGTTTTGTCACTCCTTCTGCTAACCCTAATGAGGTTGAATGCTTCTATTGCCATGAAAAGTCGCATTGGAAGCGAAACTGCCCAAAGTACCAGCAAGATTTGAAGGATGGGAAAGTAAAACCCAACCATGTAGGTATATACACTATATTGTCTAATAACTCACCTCATTCTA
Source organism: Lactuca virosa (assembly GCF_052849685.1). NCBI lineage: Eukaryota > Viridiplantae > Streptophyta > Magnoliopsida > Asterales > Asteraceae > Lactuca > Lactuca virosa. The sequence continues at coordinate 160,590,252 of NC_136426.1, read as the reverse complement.
AGTCTTGGGTCCTTGATACAGGTTGTGGTATTCACATATGTTGTGATTTGCAGGGACTAAAAAGAAGTGAGAATGTGGAGCAGGGAAAGATAAACTTGATCATGGGAAACAGGAAAGCTTCACCTGTCACCAAGCTAGAAGTTTATTCCTTAGTGCTAAATAGTGGGTTTACATTAGATTTGAATAAATGTTATTATTCTCCAGAAATGGCAAGAAATGTTATTTCCTTTCATGCATTGTATAAACAAGGTTTTACCTTTTATTTTGATAATAATAATGGTAGTATTGATGCTTTCTTTAATAATGTTCTTTATTTTAAAGCATTACCTTGTGATGGCGTGTATGAAACTGTATCTGTTGTATATAATCTAGGAAATAATGTATTGTGTATTAACTCTTCCATTAGCTTAGATAAAGCATCCTTATGGCATTGTCGTCTTGGACATGTAAGCAAGAAACGCATAGGCCAACTCCAAAAGGATGGAGTCTTGGAGTCATTTGAGAAATTCAGTTCTATGTGACTTTTACTGATGATTTTAGTAGATATGGATATGTCTACCTAATCAAGCATAAGTCAGAAACCTTTGAGAAATTCAAAGAGTTTAAGCAAGAAGTGGAGAATCAGTTGGGCAGGAACATTAAGATGCTTCGATCCGATCGTGATGGTGAGTATCTTAGTATTGAGTTCCTTGACTATCTTAAGGAATGTGGGATTGTCTCACAATTGACACCTCCTAGGACACCACAGTTGAATGGTGTAGCTGAGAGGCGCAATCGGACCTTGTTGGACATGGTTCGTTCCATGATGAGTCGAGCTTCGCTACCAATCTAATTTTAGGGGTATGCCTTAGAGACTGCCGCCCATATCCTTAATCTAGTCCCTACAAAGAAGGTTGCCAAAACACCTCACGAGATGTGGACTAGAAAAGTTCCCAATCTAGACCACATCAAGATTTGGGGTTGCGAGGCTTTCGTGAGACGCGAGACTCACGATAAGCTCGAACCCCGAAGCAAAGGGTGTATTTTCATCGGCTATCCACAGAAATCCTTTGGCTACATTTTCTACAGACCTAGTGATAATGTGGTCTTTGTAGCAAGAAGAGGATTCTTTCGAGAGAGAGAATTCATGAGCCAAGGAGACAGTGGGAGGCAAATTGACCTTCAGGAAATTCAAGAGTCAAGTGGTGAAGGAACTTCAAACCCTAGCACTCAACCTGAGGAGGAAACTCCTGTTGAGCAGACTGAAGAATCTATACCTCTGAGGCATTCCACCAGAGTTAGGACTACACCTGAGCATTATTATGGTTTCCATATTACTGCAGAAGGTGAGACACTTATCAGTGATAACACACTGGCAAATCTGGATGAGCCTAACAGCTACACGGAAGCCATGGCAGGCCCTGAGGCTGCTAAATGGATAGAGGTTATGGATAGCGAGATACAGTCCATGTATGACAATCAAGTTTGGAACTTGGTTGACAATGTACCAGATCGTAAGATAGTTGGGTGCAAATGGATCTTCAAGAAGAAGACCGACATGGATGGTAATGTACACACTTATAAGGCACGACTGGTTGCAAAGGGTTATTCTCAAACTCCGGGAGTTGATTATGATGAGACCTTTTCACCAGTGGCCAAGATTAAGTCTATTAGGGTTCTGTTAGCCATTGTTGCATTTCATGACTATGAAATATGGAAAATGGATGTCAAAACCGCTTTCCTTAATGGAAAGTTGACTGAAGATGTTTACATGGTTCAGCCAGAGGGTTTTGTCAGTACAGAGTACCCCAATAGAGTGTGTAAGCTCGAGAAATCCATTTATGGATTGAAACAGGCACCTCGCAGATGGAATCTTTCCTTTTATGAGAAAGTCAAAGAATTTGGCTTTTCAAGAAGTGAAGATGAATCTTGTGTCTATATCAAGGCTAGTGGGAGTATAGTAAGCTTCTTGGTACTGTATGTGGATGACATACTACTCATAGGAAATGACATCCCAACCCTGCAGGAAGTAAAGTCCTGGCTTGGGAAGTGTTTCGCTATGAAGGACCTTGGAGAAGCTGCCTATATCCTAGGGATAAGGATTTTGAGAAACAGGAGTAAAAGACTAATTGGACTTAGTTAAAGCACCTATGTGGACAAAGTGTTGAAAAGGTTCAACATGCATAATTCCAAGAAAGGAGAGTTACCCATCCAGAGTAATGCCAGATTGAGTAAGACACAAAGCCCTAGTACTGAGGCTGAGATAGCAGAAATGAGTCGAATATCTTATGCTTCAGCTGTAGGATCGATCATGTATGCTATGACGTGTACTCGACCTGATGTAGCCTTTGCTTTGAGCATGGTTAGCAGGTATCAGGGGTACCCTGGCAAGGCACGCTGGACTGCGGTAAATAATATCCTCAAGTACCTGCGAAGGACTAAGGACAGGGTCCTTACCCTCAGTGGGAGTGATGACTTGAGAGTTGTAGGGTACAGTGATGCTAGCTTTCAGACTGACAAGGATAATTTCCGCTCTCAGTCGGGCTGGGTCTTTACCCTAAACGGAGGGGCAATTACTTGGAAAATGAGACAACCGTCAAATTTCGGTCAAGTCAAAGTCAAACAAAGTCAACAAGTCAATCCGGTCAACTCCAATAACCCTTGTATGTTAGGGTTTACGTTATGTAATCACTGTACAATTCGCTATTTTAATGAGAAAACATCATTTCGAAAATTCATGTGTTTGATTTTCCTTAGCCTTAACAGTGCTAAATAACGAACCAAAGTGATAAAACACTATTGCACAATCATCGGGATTGTGTAGGACACTAAATCATGGCTTAACAGGGTTTACAGACCTTGCGTTTCAAAGCCAAACACTCAAAAAGGTCTCAAAAGAACTCTCTCTCAATCTCTTTCACTTAATCTCTCTCTATTAGAAATCTCTCCCAAATCTCTCTCAAAAGTTCCTTTAACTTTTTGTAATCATTCGGGTCATCACGACCCTTAACCGGGTCAAAAACCACTTGAAACGGGGTAAAAACGGGTAAAATAGCCTTAAGGACCCAAAACCGAAGCTTCAGGACCGAAGCCTCGCATCCGAAGTGCTCAGGACCGAAGCCTCAGGACCGAAACCTCGGACCGAAGCCTCAGGACCGAAGCCTCAGGTCCGAACCTCGGCCCAGGACCGAGCAACTTCGCAGATTCAGCATTTTTTCCCGGTTTTCGACTACGACTTCGTTTTAACTCCGTTTTTCATTATTTTAACGTGGGATTTTCACCCAAAACTTTATTTTATAAACTAAGGCCCCAAAATATATAAATCTCCAGGGTTTTTATAAAATATATTAAACGAATTAGTGGTCGAACTAATTATTGAGGGAATATTTGTTTTTCCTTAATTTATGGCAAAAGCAAACCACCACCACCTCACTCTATGATTAGCCACCCTTTCCCACTACCCCTTGTCTCCTTAGTGGACCTTTACACCCAATCTCCAGCTCTTCCTACGTTCTAAGAGCTGGAGGATTGATCCTCTCTCCTCATTCTCCATAAAATTCTTTCATTCTACACTTAGCAACCAAGAACACTCTCCAAAATTCTCTCATCTTTTCTCTCAACTTCAAGAACTTCAAGGCTTTCTCCAGGGATTTCTTTCTTCAATTAGTAAGTATATTCATCATTCACATAATTATTAAACTCCATTCTACTCAAATCATTGATATCTTACATAAGTTCCATCTTATTCGGTGTTAGATTCTCGAATCATCAAGACATCTTCTTAGTGTTCTTGGGTTGAACACTTCCTCTCTCTCACTTTCATCTACTGAAACCACATAAGGTGAGTTCATACCCCTACATTTACATGTTTTTCTTAAGTTTTAAGGGGGGAATACAAGTAAAATCATCAAGAACACAATTAAACTTTTTCTAACAGATTACATCAGAAAAGATGGGCTTTAATCACGGACTGTTTTGGTCAACTTAAATATTTTAGTTTTCAAAACTGTTCCAGGTGCAAGTAGTTCAAACTCTTAGCTTTAAAATGGCTACTTGCACATCTCCATATGATTTTTCTACAATTTATGGTAATTTTTACAAAACTGCCTGTCATTTCAGAGGCAAACCCGGACCAGTCTGTGATTATGAACATTTTCACCTCTGTTAGAGATCACTAAAAATCATGATAAAATTTACGAACAAACTAGACTCATATTCCAAACTCTCAAAATTTGCGGATTTGGATTTAGAGCTTTGATGATTTTTTTATAAATTTTCTAAGAACAGTAACAGAAACTGTTTTCAACGAAAAGTTGCTGTTAATTTCATTTCACCTTGTAACATGTTGAGCAAGGTGTATATCTTTATGTGATTATATGTTATTGCAATATATGACATTTTATCCTAATATTTAGACACACATCAGTTTACAAATGGATTTGGACATATAAAATATAAAGAATAACAAGTGATTATAATCAAAGTACAATCGATATATTCAAACATTTAATAAACTATTTTGAATATAGTTTGCATACATTACTACGTACTACCCTTGGTTGATAAACTATAATAGGTATAGTTTATGATACATTACATAACACATACATTTAAAAATGGTACATTTATACAAAGGATATTTTCATTAAGCTAGGTACGGCCATACGGTACCAAGTTTTCATAACACGTATTTCCGTTAACGATACATTCAAACATTTAATAAACTATTTTAAATATAGTTTGCATACATTACTACGTACTACCCTTGGTTGATAAACTATAATAGGTATAGTTTATGATACATTACATAGCACATACATTGAAAAAGGGTACATTTATACAAAGGCTATTTTCATTAAGCAAGGTACGGCCATACGGTACCAAGTTTTCATAACACGTAATTCCGTTAATTACTTTGTGAGACATTTACTTCAAATTACCATTAAGTCCTGTATTGTAACCAGAGTCTCCTTGAGGGAGAGCGTGATACTTGTGTATAGATCTATATTGGGTTTGACAAACCCACACCTAAGCTGCATGCAACAGCTAGACCGGCAGGTCTGGGGTGACAAATGTCATAACATTTCCGACGCCTGAAGAATGTCGTTTTAGGCAACCTTGGTCATAGTATGGTTATAATAAACTCACATAAAGTATTAATAAACATTGGAATTTACGGGAACTTCATTAAAATTTAACGAGTTTATGTCGATTTAAACTTGCATTGTTTTACTATAAATATGACAAATTACTTGTACATTTCGGTCTTTGGGTTTTTAAGACTACATTTACACATTAAGGAAAATATTGGATTTTCTAACACAAATACTACTTTTACAAACGAAAGGCTTTTAATAATACCAAACAAAAGCTTATGAACTCACCAACCTTTGTGTTGACACTTTTTCAAACAACTTGTATTCTCAGGAAATCATTAAACAGGTAATCAAGTGCTTTTGAGGATAGGACGCTAAGGCGTCTACTATTTCATATTTTGTCAACATATTGTAATTGATTCGTAAACATGTAATTCATACAATGATGTAACTTTTTCAATTATATATATGTTGGTTGTGTTTGCTTGAATTACTATTACAATTGTTGTTATGATACTATACATGAAGTCCTCCACCCCCGGACGTTTCCGCCATCCTTGGTTTGGGGGTGTGACAGATTGGTATCAGAGCACAGTTTATAGTGAATTAAGTATATCAAACCACATAAGATATACAAACTATAAACACAATTGGGACTAATAGTCTCTGATTTGTGCATTTTTCAAATAAATATACTTTTAGAAAATAAATGATTTTTTTATTAAAAGTATAAATACATGCATACATGCTCATATAGTGTCATAACTAGAAGAACATAAAATAAAAGAAGAGGAGTTGTACATTATGGGTATGCCTTGGTATATGTAAATCAAGTCTGGGAAGGATATAGCCTGATCAACTATATCTGTCCGAGGAGTGACTTGCATATACTGGGGGATAGTCATAATGGGCAACAAATCTATCAACCTAACTACACCCTACAGAGAATACTTTAAGAATCGAATCTAAACAGCTAAAAATACTATAGGAGTATTTGGTGATACTATAACCAACTTATGTGAAAACTAAAGACCTCTATTAGTAGGCCTATGATAACTGAGTGCATACGCCAAGGTTATGCATAATTAAAGATATTATAGACTCAGAATCTATGACTATTGCTCTACTTCCTGTTCCTTGTTTGGTTGTGGACTTAGAGTAGAGTCATTTATTCGAAAGTCTATTCTATCTCAAATTATGTATAACTGATATGTACTACGTGATTATAGACGTAACTAATAAGGATCACCCCTATAAGTAATTATAGGATTAGGCGTCTATTAATTATCTCTTCTACCCCTATTCTCGCAGGAGCAACATGATGTGTAAATTTTAACGCCCGTACAAAACCTACTTCTACCCACTACCATAACCCCATCTCCAAGACGTTAACAGAAACACCAAGAATAGTTCACTAAAGTGCGAAATTATACATGTGTATATAAATGGTAAGAATATTTACTAAAAGGTTTATCAATGAAATAGGCATGCATTTTATTTCATTGAATCTCACTACTTGGTATTACAAACAATTTACAACTGGTAACTCTAAGATTCTTTAGGTGTACCTCGAAGTTATGTGTAATTAAGGAATGATTGACCTAGAAATGGTGAGTCCGCCTTAGGACCTGTTCCTTGTTTGGTTGTGGACTTAGGGTAGACTCATTAGGATCAACAGTCTAATAAAATTTTAATTACACATAACTGGGGGCATGTCAAGTGAATCTTAGGAGTGGATCAGACATGGAACAAATCACAAGATTATAATCAAGTTATTCCTACTAAATTCATAAGTCTATTTATATAGACCTCTGGTATAGAGTCGTCGGCGTAGTCATGTCGGCAATCTAAAATATGGCTAAATACATAATACAAACTATAATACCCAAATTATACAAAATTTTCTGCATTAAAAATAATAGACAAATACATAAAATGAAACTAAAAAAGAGTATCAAACTATCAAGAGAAAAACACATACAATGTAGATTAAAATCCACGAATGATAACAAAATGGCTAAGGATTGTTAAGTCCTCTCTTCTTATAAATAGCTTTGAAGCAAGCTTGCCTAAGCTTCTTTGTTCTTTCTGTCAATTCCATACCTGGCAATTTCTCCATCATCTTCTTGTGCCCTTCTAACGTCTCTATCTCCTCGTTTAATCCCAACTCCTAAATTTTTTTTAAAGGTAGATACAATATATTTTTCATGTGAGTTCACAAAATTTACAATGAGTTAAGTTTATATAAATATAAATCAGGAGATCGTAGTAAATCAATAGATTTGATGTGGCATATGCCTAGGACCTATGTTTAGTTATAAAGAAGCTAACGATTAAAATTTTAGAAAATACCAAAACTACTTTGGTTACCAAGTGCATGAGTAATGTATAGAAGGTTATTATCATAATTTACCTTGGCATTTTCAATGAGGGATTGAAGGCTCTTAAGTTTTCTATGAGGCCATCTGTTTATGTTTAGCTCTCTGCATCTTTTCTTCAACACGGTTAAACTTATCCCTAGTTCCTTTGCTGCCATGATTATCGGCATCTCAAAGTACTTCTCTATCTCTTCAAACTCCAATGGTCTCAATCTCTTTGTTACCTTCCGGCCACCGTGATCAGTGGTGACAGCACTAGCACTACATGTAGCCTCACCACCGGATTTATAGTCTTCACTGAAACTAACCAATGGTAAATTACCATCCTCCCAACAATCCCATAAGCTTATATCTTCAAGGGGATCAAGATCGTGAAACTCATTTCTAGAAATGATGTTTTGATCCTTGTTAAGTATTGTGGAAACGTTCTGATCGAGCCCTTCATGCAATTTTTCCGACAACTCGTAATCATGATGGTTGAGCATGTCACCACTGCAAAAATCCAAAAAAAAAAAACTCAAGATAATCAAATCCAACACGATGAAATACTCTTTTTGATCACTACAAATCCAAACCATGTTTTGATCAATGTCGACAAAATCACTTTTCTGTGCGTAAGATGGTGTAATGAGTGACGTTTATATATACCTGAAAAGATCTTGATGATCAAAGTACTGAAACCAATCGAGGTCATCTATGGGGTTTTGATGATCTGCAGGTGGATCCATTTGTGAGGGAGAAGTTAAAAGTCGCGGTAAGAATGTGATGATTTATATAAGTAAAGTGGGAGAAGTAATTAATAAGCAAATTGTTGGGAATGCAACAAAACAAGTTAAGCACTTCTGAAAAATTGATAAATGATTTCGGTAACACTCGCGGAATATAAACTAGTGAAAATTACAAATGAAATGGAATATATATAGTCTATGATGTTATGGTTATTGTGTATCTAACAAATGAAGAGAAAATGAATATATATATATTCTTTGAGCCGTAACCTTCTTCTTCAATTCACACACATATACGGATATGTTGCTGCAAATTATGACTTGTGTGCCTCATGCATTTAATGCATCACATGCCTACTGCATATTCTTGACTTTGAAGCTACGTTCCAGTTTCCAATTTCCCCAGTAGCACAGTTTTCATTAGAAAGTACTCCAAGTCTTCACACATGAACCAGTTAGAAAGTACTCCAAGTCTTCACACATGAACCAGTTAGAAAGTACTCCAAGTCTTCACACATGCAAATTATGACTTGTGTGTCGCTATAGGTATGTCGTTGGCTCTTGTTAAAAACCTATAGCGACAACAAGTCATCGTAATAGATTAAACCTGTGGTGACGACAAGTCGTCGCTATAGGTAACTAATAAAACTTTATTTTTTTATTTTTTTTTTACCCCGAAAATATGATTGACAAAATCTATCCGACGAGACCCTCGTAATACCACTCGACGAAATCGAAGCTAACAAAAATCTCCACTTCGTGGAGGAACCAGTCAAAATCATGGATCGGGAAATCAAACGAACGAAACAAAGTCGTATTCCCATTGTGAAGGTCCGTTGGAACGCTAAACGAGGGCCTGAGTTCACCTGGGAACGCGAAGATCAAATGAAACAAAAATACCCACATCTTTTCCCAAACTGTTGATGTCCCAGTCAAATGCAAATTTCGGGACGAAATTCCTTCTAACGGGGGGATGATGTGACAACCGTCAAATTTCGGTCAAGTCAAAGTCAAACAAAGTCAACAAGTCAATCCGGTCAACTCCAATAACCCTTGTATGTTAGGGTTTACGTTATGTAATCACTGTACAATTCGCTATTTTAATGAGAAAACATCATTTCGAAAATTCATGTGTTTGATTTTCCTTAGCCTTAACAGTGCTAAACAACGAACCAAAGTGATAAAACACTATTGCACAATCATCGGGATTGTGTAGGACACTAAATCATGGCTTAACGGGGTTTACGGACCATGCGTTTCAAAGCCAAACACTCAAAAAGGTCTCAAAAGAACTCTCTCTCAATCTCTTTCACTCAATTTCTCTCTATTAGAAATCTCTCCCAAATCTCTCTCAAAAGTTCCTTTAACTTTTTATAATCATTCGGGTCATCACGACCCTTAACCGGGTCAAAAACCACTTGAAACGGGGTAAAAACGGGTAAAATAGCCTTAAGGACCCAAAACCGAAGCTTCAGGACCGAAGCCTCGCATCCGAAGTGCTCAGGACCGAAGCCTCAGGACCGAAGCCTCGGACCGAAGCCTCAGGACCGAAGCCTCAGGTCCGAAGCCTCAGGTCCGAACCTCGGCCCAGGACCGAGCAACTTCGCAGATTCAGCATTTTTTCCCGGTTTTCGACTACGACTTCGTTTTAACTCCGTTTTTCATTATTTTAACGTGGGATTTTCACCCAAAACTTTATTTTATAAACTAAGGCCCCAAAATATATAAATCTCCAGGGTTTTTATAAAATATATTAAAAGAATTAGTGGTTGAACTAATTATTGAGGGAATATTTGTTTTTCCTTAATTTATGGCAAAAGCAAACCACCACCACCTCACTCTATGATTAGCCACCCTTTCCCACTACCCCTTGTCTCCTTAGTGGACCTTTACACCCAATCTCCAGCTCTTCCCACGTTCTAAGAGCTGGAGGATTGATCCTCTCTCCTCATTCTCCATAAAATTCTTTCATTCTACACTTAGCAACCAAGAACACTCTCCAAAATTCTCTCATCTTTTCTCTCAACTTCAAGAACTTCAAGGCTTTCTCCAGGGATTTCTTTCTTCAATTAGTAAGTATATTCATCATTCACATAATTATTAAACTCTATTCTACTCAAATCATTGATATCTTACATAAGTTCCATCTTATTCGGTGTTAGATTCTCGAATCATCAAGACATCTTCTTAGTGTTCTTGGGTTGAACACTTCCTCTCTCTCACTTTCATCTACTGAAACCACATAAGGTGAGTTCATACCCCTACATTTACATGTTTTTCTTAAGTTTTAAGGGGGGAATACAAGTAAAATCATCAAGAACACAATTAAACTTTTTCTAACAGATTACATCAGAAAAGATGGGCTTTAATCACGGACTGTTTTGGTCAACTTAAATATTTTAGTTTTCAAAACTGTTCCAGGTGCAAGTAGTTCAAACTCTTAGCTTTAAAATGGCTACTTGCACATCTCCATATGATTTTTCTACAATTTATGGTAATTTTTACAAAACTGCCTGTCATTTCAGAGGCAAACCCGGACCAGTCTGTGATTATGAACATTTTCACCTCTGTTAGAGATCACTAAAAATCATGATAAAATTTACGAACAAACTAGACTCATATTCCAAACTCTCAAAATTTGCGGATTTGGATTTAGAGCTTTGATGATTTTTTTATAAATTTTCTAAGAACAGTAACAGAAACTGTTTTCAACGAAAAGTTGCTGTTAATTTCATTTCACCTTGTAACATGTTGAGCAAGGTGTATATCTTTATGTGATTATATGTTATTGCAATATATGACATTTTATCCTAATATTTAGACACACATCAGTTTACAAATGGATTTGGACATATAAAATATAAAGAATAACAAGTGATTATAATCAAAGTACAATCGATATATTCAAACATTTAATAAACTATTTTGAATATAGTTTGCATACATTACTATGTACTACCCTTGGTTGATAAACTATAATAGGTATAGTTTATGATACATTACATAACACATACATTTAAAAATGGTACATTTATACAAAGGATATTTTCATTAAGCAAGGTACGGCCATACGGTACCAAGTTTTCATAACACGTATTTCCGTTAACGATACATTCAAACATTTAATAAACTATTTTAAATATAGTTTGCATACATTACTACGTACTACCCTTGGTTGATAAACTATAATAGGTATAGTTTATGATACATTACATAGCACATACATTGAAAAAGGGTACATTTATACAAAGGCTATTTTCATTAAGCAAGGTACGGCCATACGGTACCAAGTTTTCATAACACGTAATTCCGTTAATTACTTTGTGAGACATTTACTTCAAATTACCATTAAGTCTTGTATTGTAACCAGAGTCTCCTTGAGGGAGAGCGTGATACTTGTGTATAGATCTATATTGGGTTTGACAAACTCACACCTAAGCTGCATGCAACAGCTAGACCGGCAGGTCTGGGGTGACAAATGTCATAACATTTCCGACGCCTGAAGAACGTCGTTTTAGGCAACCTTGGTCATAGTATGGTTATAATAAACTCACATAAAGTATTAATAAACATTGGAATTTACGGGAACTTCATTAAAATTTATCGAGTTTATGTCGATTTAAACTTGCATTGTTTTACTATAAATATGACAAATTACTTGTACATTTCGGTCTTTGGGTTTTTAAGACTACATTTACACATTAAGGAAAATATTGGATTTTCTAACACAAATACTACTTTTACAAACGAAAGGCTTTTAATAATACCAAACAAAAGCTTATGAACTCACCAACCTTTGTGTTGACACTTTTTCAAACAACTTGTATTCTCAGGAAATCATTAAACAGGTAATCAAGTGCTTTTGAGGATGGGACGCTAAGGCGTCTACTATTTCATATTTTGTCAACATATTGTAATTGATTCGTAAACATGTAATTCATACAATGATGTAACTTTTTCAATTATATATATGTTGGTTGTGTTTGCTTGAATTACTATTACAATTGTTGTTATGATACTATACATGAAGTCCTCCACCCCCGGACGTTTCCGCCATCCTTGGTTTGGGGGTGTGACAGAAAAGTTCCAAGCAGGAGACAGTGGCTGATTCCACTTGTGAATCAGAGTATATAGCAGCAAGCGAGGCAGAAAAGGAGGCTATATGGCTAAAGAACTTCATCGGAGACCTTGGAGTTGTACCAGCTATAAAGGAGCCAATGGAGATTTTCTATGACAGCAATAGTGAGGTTGCCTTAGCCAAGGAACCAAGAGATCATGGGAGATCCAGACACATTGACAGAAAATATCACTTCATCAGACATCGAATAAAAGAAGGAATCCTCGTGGCAAAGAGGGTATCATCGGATGAGAACCCAACAGATCCCCTCACGAAGGGACTGACTCGGGCTAAGCATCTCCAGCATGCTCGGAGCATAGGGCTGAAGGATGATATTAGTTTTAGTAGTTAGATAATCTTGAAATTTGTAAAATGTAATTGACATTTGATGATAAATAAAAGCTGTTATTTATGAGTAAAGTGTTGCTATCTCTTGTCAATCGTTTACTATTATTTCTTTTTGCATGTTTTGACTTCCAGAATAATTATGTTATGGTTTATATCATATTATTCAAACTCTCCACAGTCGGTCATAAATTGGAAGTAGACATGAATCAAGACTTTCATGGGTTAGCTTGTAGAGGTCTAAGATGTTAGACAAAGCGGGGCTACAGCACTCATGAGTGCTCATAAGTTCTGAGTATTGGATTCAATCCACGCTCACTTGTATCACTTCAGGGAATTTATCTCGAGTGATCGTGAGACGGTAATATCATATAAGTCTTCAAACCTAGAGATATGATTTGTTGCCTATGAGTTGGTTATGCACCGATTGCACGAAAACGCATTGGTAACTCGATGTTATAAGCCGTTCCTTTGTGTGTAGTTCAACAAGTAGTAGAGCAAACATATGAGTCGAAGTTTATCTGTTCCTTCTAGGATTAGAAGCGATATCTGGGCCCCTCGATGATTTTGTTTTGACCTATGTACCGGGCCCGGTCAGAACTAAATTGATGTGTTCAGTTAAGTTCTATGTCAAACAAATCAGAAATCGGGAAACAAATGTTGGACAATAAGCAAGACCATGTTCCATGTATTTGTCCGGCTGATATCTAGAACAGAGGATTATATGATCACTTATCTAAAATGGCGCTTCATAGTTTAACAGAGTTTAAAGAGCTACGATTGCTGATCGATTCCTAAAGTCATACTTGCAACTATAGTTATTAGACTTATCCAAGTGGGAGACTGTTGAATATAATGTCTAAGTCCATAACTATATTTGGTATGTACTTGACCCGACCCGGCATGGTCCATTTGGGTTGCACTTCACCCGAACAATTTACGGATAATCTTTTGAGAATAGTATAAGTTATGATTTATTAATATATTATAAGTTCTAATATATTAATATAAAATCATATTATTTAATTAGTGTTGATCTATAATTAATTTAGAATTAATTTAGAGATCAAAAGTATGACTAATTAAATATGGGCTCTTGTATTTATATAGTGTGGGCTAATGCTTATTTGGAATGGGCTAGGCTTGCATGGAAAGTCCATGGATACTCCATGGAGCTTTAACCCATGGATCTCATGGAAATGAAAAGACATGGGTATTAGGGTTTACATGGATGTAACCCTAATCCACCACACTATATAAAGGAGGCTTTGGTTCTTGAAATTGCACTAGTTGATGTGTGTAAACTAAGAGGGTCGATTCCAAGAAGTTTGTGACTATGCTCTCAAGTTTCCAAGTTTGTGGTGATTTGTGACTTCCATTTGAGGCATCCACATTATTGGTGCTAGGCTCTCAAACTCCAAGCAATCAACTACTACTACAAGGTAAGTAATTCTACTAGTTTTATTTGATTCAAGTACCCCATGCCATGCTAGTTAGGATAAGAACCTTGGAAAAAATAATTATTTGCATGTATCTTAGTCAAACATAGATCCAAGGTTTCTAGGGTTGCATGTACACCATAGGAGTGTTAGAATGCTGAAAACCCATCAGACATTACTTGTATGGGGTCCATCATATCATTTACACTGAACACAAGAGTTTGAGGTATCTGATGTTTCAGCCAAATCTGAACATGAGGCAGTACAGGTGGCTTGATCTGGTAAAGGATTATGATTGTGAGATCCTTTATCACCCAGGGAAGGCGAATATGGTGGCCTATACTCTCAGGCGCAAGACGGCTACCGTCTCGATCGGAGATGTGTTTACGAGGATGACCGTGATTACCCCACTCTTAGAGCATATTTGAGAGGCTCATGTTGAGGCTATGAAGTAGGTACACTGAAAGAGTGATCATATAGTGGGCTAGGTGGCTTCTTTTTTGTTATGATAGACAGAGATAGCTGACCCTTCATCTGAGAGTTTGGGTTCCACACAGTGGGGGTGCGTGGTAGATTTTGATGGAAGAGGCACACGAATCGAGGTTTTCTATTCATATTTCTGCAACAAAAATGTACAGGGATCTCCAACGTCATTATTGGTTAGCCCTGAGTGAAGTGGGATGTGGCTTGGTACGTCGAGATGTGCTTTACTTATAGGAAAGTCAAGGCTGAGCACCAGCGACCTCACGATAAAATGGAGTTGTTGGTATTCCGGTTTGGAAATGGAAGATCACAATGGACTTCATCGTGTAGCGACTCGAAAACCATGGATATAAGAGAATTTTCTTTTTGACTTAATCGAAAATCAACAAGTATTCATAAAAAATCCCCAATCAAAATCTCTCAAATATAAGTAAACATCATAGTACATATCCAAATCATAAAGAGAATGCAGAACATGGGTGGATGCTGTAACATACACGTTCAGTTATCGTGTTTTGTTAGTTTAAAAATGAATATTATTAAATAATATATGGTTTTAAGCAATGAGTTCTAACAAGATAGTTTTATGAGAATTGAAGTAAAACTATGTTTAGAATCATTCGGGAAGTATTGGAAGTCTTATGAAATTTCAATCAAAAGTCAAATATTGAAATTAACAAAAATGTAAAATTTAAGTTGGAAATAAGTAAAAATTATGTTATTGAAAGTTGTAAATTATCTCGTTAGAAACGTTTAGGCAAAAACCTCATCGAAATCCGAGTTATAACGAAGAAGTTATGACTTATTGAAGTTTCGCGACAGAACCGGCACAACGCCGTATGACGTAAAAAGTGAGTTTTCGATAAACTACTTTTTAGCCTTTGTGATCTAAATGAAAGTCGTAGTACTCGTTAAACCGAGAATTTTCATAAAAAGAACGTCTAAATCTGATATCGTATGAGGAAGTTATGATTTTTCTAAGAATCGGCAGAGCAGTACACAGCCCGAAACTCGAAATAAAGATCGATTGATTTTAGCCGATACAACCTAAACAAGAATTGAAGATCTCGTCAATAATAGTACAACGGTAAAAAGACAGACGAAAACATACGTCGGATGAAGAAGTTATGAATTTTTAACGGACTTTTCCTGTCCCGGCCCATTAAAAATATAACAATAAAAATAAATTCAAAATTAGCCGACGGAGTCTAACTGAAAGTTGTAGAGCATAATTTCAACTACGCGTGGATATAAAGAACGTCAAAAACGGAGCTCATATGCAAAAGATATAAATTTTTGAATTTTTTAAATAAAAATTCAAGACTTATAACGTACTCGGACTAGGTCAGAAGTTGGCCACGTCGCCCTTTCCTTCGCTTAAAGCCACATATCTCGTATGGATGACACGTCCGAGACCCGACAATCGAGCAGGTGCCACGCCTCATACGCCCAGCGTACTCCGAGGCTTCAGCCACCTATAAAAGGGTTGCGAGGTCTCCAGATTTGTTTTACAATTTTAGAATCTCTTTCACTCTATATTCTATTCTTAGCCTATCTAAACCTCCCCTAAGCCTAGTAAACATTCCCTAACACCGGAAGGAAGTCCCGAAGCCCCCAAGCTCCCGAGAAAATAATCTTTTCGAGTTGAAACTCTGCCCGTGCAAGGCCTGGTTTTCAACTAAAATCCTCGGTTTCGTCAAAGAAAGTTGTTTTTAGAGACGAAGTGCTGCCCAAATCAGCATTTTATCATTCAGTTATTTCACGGTGAGTTCAATATAGGGACAATTATATGTTATGTGTTATATGTTCAATGTGCTTTCCTGTGTTATTCTGATTTTATAGCGTTGGCCATGTAGAGCATGTCTCGTATTATTCTAGTATTGAATTAATGCCTTTGGCCATGTAGAGCATGACTCATAGAACTTCTGGTATTGGCTTTGTGCCTTTGGCCATTTAGAGCATGACTCGTATAACTTCTGGTATTGGCATAGGGCTATGTAAGGCTGAAAGCCTATATATTCTAGCAAAAGGATAATACGAAATTGTATTTTCTGTGCCATTTGGGCTGAAGCTTTATTGATGTATATCAAGTAGAAATTGTTATGTCTCATCGATTGTAAATCTTTGAATCAGATTATTTGTTTATATGGAAAGCATGTCATATGATACTCATCTGTCGTTGTTGTTCTTTGTCCCCATTTGTTTCTGTCATGTTGATATATATATATATATATATATATATATATATATATATATATATATATATATATATATATATATATATATATATATATATATATATATGGCATACCGTTATATTGTAACTGTTATTGAACTCACTAAACGTCACTGCTTATCCCTCTCGGTGTTTAATTATTGCAGGTGATAAGCATCCATTATAGTTATGTACTGTTAGAAGATGTAGATTAGATAATATTATAGCTTTTGTATTTAGTGTATAAATTCCTGGGAAATTATGTAATACATAAAACTTTTTAAAAACATCGTTAGTAGGTTTGTATCCAATCTTTTGTAATAAGACCATATATGTAAAATATGTTTATGAATATGCATGTAGCATGTTTGGAATAATATTGTAAAGTTTAGAAAGAGGTTCTTTCAGTCATGGTATCAGAGCAGTAGTTTAAGTGAACTAAATACCACAGATTGGTATTTGGACTTAAACCGTCGGAAGTTCAATATATGAACGGATTCATTAGGAGTATATAGATACAAACTATAGGAAAGAATTAAGTGGAGTACTGGATAATGATAAATCTTAATATTTTAAAGTATTAAGCTACTTCAAAATTTTAAGAGCATTAGTTTAAGCGAACTAGGAATGATAAGGATTTCTAGGCTTAAACTTAAATTGCTAAATAATGATGGTGCGATGTGTGCCTAGTATACTTTAGGTTGAATACCTCACTTGCTATAGTATGCACTAGCATGCTTTAAGGGAGATGCCTTATATGCTAATATGTGCTAAAAGGTAAACAAAATACCCGAAAGTGCGAGCATGACTTGGAGATACGTGGTGTCACTCGTTCGAAGCATCCACGTGTCGATAGAACTATTTCTGTTTCTTCTATTCCATCGGCATGAAACTTTTCAAGATGATAAGGAGACTTACAATAGTTGACATCGATAACTTAATAGATAAACGGTCAAAGGATATCGGAAAATAAAATCTATCAAGTGATACCGTAAATAGTATATTAATACCTATAGAGTGGTGTTGTACATTCAAACTATGTATTATGAAATAATAACACCTTTGGAGGAAGTTGTGTGTTTAAAGTACATTTGGACGAGATGAATGGTTTGGTGTAATCCATGAAGTTGTTCCACCACTGACCAGATTGAAGCGGTGATTGCTTACAAAGTTAGAAGAGCTGAAGATGGTGATAAATACTTCGACAATATCGAAATAGATGTTGTGCAAGATTTAGAAGAATTCAATGAAGACCTAAGGAAAGGCTAACAAAGTTTTCAGACTCAATAGGCCAATACCTTGCCTAACATTGTGATGTAGTATGGAGTTCGAGTAGTATGGTAAGAGCTAATATGTAATGCTCAGACTTAGTATTTAATAATAATACCGAGTGACAATTGACTTTTATCACATCCTTATAAAACTTCCATAGTGTGTTAAGCCGACTTTAACATACTTGATTAGGATGGTGAAATGAGTCATTTAGTTAGGCTGAATGACTTACTAGTCAGAGTAAGGTAGAGTTTATAGTTGAAAAAAATATACACTCATAGTATTGTATGAGAAGAGATGTTGCTATTATAAATGACAGAGAACCAAGTCGAAGCTAGTAGAACATGCTAAGATGTAGTTAAAATGCAGAGTTCCTAGAATAGATTCCTATGAAGTAGACATAAAAGATACACCCATAAGAAGAAAAAATTTCTCATATAAAGGAATGACGATGTCATTAAATGATAATGAAATGAATAAATGTGTCCACACTACTAGTGTGTCTTGTAAAGTAGACACTACCCGAGAAAGAATTTATATGAAGAATTTGGAAGTGAAATTCCTATCGACCTAAGAAAAAAATATTAGGATATGCTAGATCGAGCTTATGTATAAAAAGAATTCTAGAAGGTGAATTTAAGAAATTCAAGATATGTTTGATAGAAACGTGAAATCCCTATTTGAGTCTAGGATAAATTGTTATATGTACTTGTTTGAACACACTCACGCGTGAAAAGTTTCTTTGTGAAAACTTTTGAATGATGACTTGGGAACTGCGAGACCAAACTTGGGACGAGTATGAGTAGGTGTGAATAGTAGTAGAGGCCTATACTACTGGAAGCAAGAGACTCACACTTGGATCAGGGAAAGTCACAAGGTTGCCAAGAAGTTAGAAATTGATTCTATTTTTGTTCGAGTATGTCATTACCTTCGTTTCGGTGATGACTAAGAAAACGATTTTAGTTTAGACGTTAGTGGTTGTAAAGAATCGAGTCCGACTAATATAGATCTGCAAAGTGAATTGATTGGTTTAGAGAACCATGTCTTGTGTAGCGACGAAACTTCAGTTGGAATATTGAAGAAGGAAATGGTCGAGGTATTCGATAAAAGTATAACAACCTTCATTAAAGGATTAAGCAACCATTAGCTAGAAACGCTACTAGTTATGAAGATATTATATCATCTTAGAACATGAAGGAAGGTTTCTTCTATGATAGTGTTTGACTAATAGAAATGAGGGTATGATTCGTTATGTGTTTTTTGCATTATGAAATCAAAGGTCATTAGAATATGAGCATTTGAGTTTTTGTTGTAGCAAAGTGAAGCCCTTATCTTGGGTTGAGTCTATAACCCAAATTCAAGTAGGAGTAAGAGTCTGCAATAAGAATTGATCTTTCTCAGAGATTAGAACTGAAGGCCCATTAGAGAATGAAGAGAGAGTGCAGATTTAAGCACCGCCATCAATTAAGAAGTTTGAAGAGTTTGAAAATCGTTTAGTTAAAACTATACATTTTAGATTACCATAGAAGAGGCACACGAGGACCCGAAAGTTGTGACTGGTTCATTTGATTCTGAAACCTCAAATTCTTTTGTGTCTCATGAATTTGCACATTCTTTTCAAATTGCTTGTTATACATTCGCCCAATCATTTCATGTAGATACCACGGGAAGTGTATCATTATTTGTTGATAAGGTCTATAGAGATTGTGTCATAGAGACAGAAGGATATAATTTTCTTACAAACCTAATTCCTATCTCTTTGCCCAACTTTGAAATTATTCTCGGCATGAATTGGTTATCAAAGAACCGCACAGAGCCCTTGTGTTACGAAAAGATGGTACGCATCCCTATCGAAGGGAAGAATCCTATTTATGTCTACGGTAAACAAAGACTTACAATCTTAAAAATAATAATCTCTTTCCTAGAAACCCGTAAACTTATATCAAAGGAATATTCTACTTATCTAGCCTATACAGTTGATATCTCAAAAAAAGGGAAGAAAACTGTAAATGATATTCCCGTTGTTAATAAATATCCTGATATTTTCCCTGATGATTTGCCTGGACTTCCCCCGGATAGGCAAATAGAAATCTGAACTGGCTTTATATCTAGTGCTACTCCAATTGCCAAAGATTGCTAGACAGCATGATAGCATTTGGGTAATTGTCGACCGACTAACTAAGAGTGCACATTTTCTTGCCATGCATGAAACAGCTCCAATGGAGAAATACGAAAAAGTATACTTGGATAAAACTGTTGCGAGACATGGTGTACCACTAAAGATTACTCCCGATCGTAATAGTAGCTTCACTTCTCATTCTTGGGCGAGTATGCAATGTGAATTGAGATCTCGTGTCACTCTCAGCATAGCTTATTATCCCCAGACAGATAATCAGACGGAGAGAACAATCCAAACAGTAGAAAATATACTAAAGGTATATGAAGCAATATATGGGCGCAAATGTTGTACTCCATTATGTTGGCATGATGTAGGATAGAAAAATCCTTGGAGGCCCTGAAATGATTCAAGACACCACTGATAAGATTCAAATTGTTTGAGAAAGAATGAAAGCGGCCCAGGATCGACAGAAGTCCTATGCAGAAAAGAAAAGACGACCTATAGAACTCCATGTGGATAAATTCGTAATATTGAAGGTATTCCCATGGAAAGGCATTATGTGATTTGGTAAGAAAGGAAAACTAAGTCCGAGATTTTGTTGCTCCTTTCAAAATCATCCAGAAAATTGGTAAGCAAGCTTACCGTTGGGAATTGCTAGAAGATTTGGCAGGTATTCTTGATGTGTTTCATGTGAGTAATCTACATAATAAGGAAGTAGAGTTGGTGCTTGTCAAGTGGAAACACCATCTAGGCCCAAATTATACTTGGAAAATAAGTACGAGATAAGAACGAAATATCCCCATTTGTTTAAATCGATGTGATTTTGGGGACGAAATCCTCAAAAGGAGGAGGTATTTGTAACATACACGTTCAGTTATCGTGTTTTGTTAGTTTAAAAGTGAATATTATTAAATAATATATGGTTTTGAGCAATGAGTTCTAACAAGATAGTTTTATGTGAATTGAAGTAAAACTATGTTTAGAATCATTCAGGAAGTATTGGAAGTCTTATGAGATTCCAATCAAAAGTCAAATATTGAAATTAACGAAAATGTAAAATTTAAGTTGGAAATAAGTAAAAATAATGTTACTAAAAGTTGTAAATTATCTCGTTAGAAACGTCTACGCGAGAACCTCATCGAAATCCGAGTTATAACGAAGAAGTTATGAGTTATTGAAGTTTCGCGACAGAACCGGCACAACGCCATATTACGTAAAAAGTGAGTTTTCGATAAACTACTTTTTAGCCTTTGTGATCTAAATGAAAGTCATAGTATTCGTTAAACCAATAATTTTTATAAAAAAAAACGTCCAAATCTGACGTCGTATGAGAAAGTTATGATTTTTTTAAGAATCGGCAAAACAGTACACAACCCGAAACTCGAAATAAAGATCGAGTGATTCTTAGCCGATACAACCTAAACGAGAATCGAAGATCTCATCAATGGTAGTACAACGGTAAAAAGACAGACGAAAACAGACGTCGGATGAAGAAGTTATAAATTTTTAACGGACTTTTGATGTCCCGGCCCGTTAAAAATATAACATTAAAAATAAATTCAAAATTAGCCGACGGAGTCTAAATGAAAGTTGTAGAGCATAATTTCACCTACGCGTAGATATAAAGAACATAAAAAATGGATCTCATATTCAAAAGATATGAATTTTTGAAGTTTTTAAATAAAAATTCGAAACTTATCCGAAGCCGTACACGCCCAGCGTACGAGAGTACGCCCAGAAGTTGGCCACGTCGCCCTTTCCTTCGCGTAAAGTCACGCATCTCGTATGGATGACTCGTTCGAGATGCAACAATCGAGCAGGTGCCACACCTCGTACGCGTAGCGTACTCCGAGGCTTCAGCCACCTATAAAAGGTGTGCGAGGTCTCCGGATTTGTTTTACAATTTTGGAATCTCTTTCACTCTATATTCTATTCTTAGCCTATCTTAACCTCCCCTAAGCCTAGGAAAAATTCCCTAACACCCGAAGCAGGACTCGAAGCCCCGAAGCTCCCGAGAAAATAATATATTCGAGTTGAAACTCTGCCCACGCAAGGCCCAGTTTTCAACTAAAATCCCCGGTTTCGTCAAAGAAAGTCGTTTTTAGAGACGAAGTGCTGCCCAAATCAGCATTTTATCATTCGGTTATTTCACGGTGAATTCAATATAGGGACAATTATATGTTATGTGTTATATGTTTAATGTGCTTTCCTGTGTTATTCATATTTTATAGCATTGGCCTTGTAGAGCATGTCTCGTATTATTCTGGTATCAGATTTATGCCTTTGGCCATGTAGAGCATGACTCGTATAACTTCTAGTATTGGCTTTGTGCCTTTGGCCATGTAGAGCATGACTCATATAACTTCTGGTATTGGCATAGGGCTATGTAGGGCTGAAAGTCTGTATATTCTAGCAAAATGATAATCCGAAATCGTATTTTCTGTGCCATTTGGGCTGAAGCTTTATTTATGTATATCAAGTTGAAATTGTTATGTCTCATCGATTGTAAATGTTACAATCAGATTATTTGTTGATATGGAAAGCATGTCATGTGATACTTATCTGCCTCTGTTGTTCTTTGTCCCCCTTTGTTTCTGTCATGTTGATATATATATATGGCATAACGTTATATTGTAACTGTTATTGAACTCATTAAGCGTCACCGCTTATCCCTCTCAGTGTTTAATTATTGCAAGTGATAAGCATCCAGTATAGTTATGTACTGTTAGAAGATGTAGATTACATAATATTATAGCTTTTGTGTTTAGTGTATAAATTCCTGGGAAATTATGTAATACATAAAACATTGTAAAAACATCGTTAGTCGGTTTGTATCTAGTCTTTTGTAATAAGACCATATATGTAAAATATGGTTATGAATATGCATGTAGCATGTTTGGAATAATATTGTAAAGTTTAGAAAGGGGTTCTTTCAGAAGCGTTGCGATCATGCCAGGCCCTTCCCTTTTGTTCCGGAAGTACTTGCAACCATAAACATAACTATAAACACAAAGCTTAGTGAGCTTCCCAAAATACCACATACAATAAACATGTAAATATAACAACATGTGGCTGTGTCAGGTCCGAATCAACACCATACGGCAACATGTAGCTTTGTTAGGTTTGTATCAACCTTGGGGCCCGTATCAACCCAAATGATAGAATGAAGCTGTGTCGGGTCCGTATCAATCCCGGATTCCATTTGACTCCAAGCCCAGATTGGCTATATATATATATATATATATATATATATATATATATATATATATATATATATATATATATATATCAACATATAAATCAGCAGGTCGGCATTGGTGCCTTCGACCCACTAGTATGGTAAGAACACTTACCTCCAAAAGAAGATAAATGAACTACAAACTCGAGTTGCTACTAACACGGCTCCTCACTAATTATATTTCAAAAATAACCCTAATTAATTATCAGGGTTCTGATCCATAATAAACAGTCCAAGTATTCCAATATCCTTATTAAGGGCAAGAAGGTCATCTTGCCCTTCCCATTCGACCTAACCTAGAAAGCCCAACTCCTATCGTCCAAGGACCAAAGCATAAGCCAAGAGGGGTAGTCTATGTCGTACACCTCATGTAGGAGCGCCTGATGTGGGAGGAGGGTCGGCGTCGAAGTGCAGTACGCACAGCGTACTCCAATGTACATCCGACGTACAAAACAAAGACCAAAACCATCTATTAATCCCTTAATGCCTTAACACCTAACGTCTAAATGTAGATATGAGCTTAATAAAACATCTAAGGCCATAAAGTTGCAACCTTTATGCCTTTTCATTGCTATAAGGAGCCCAACGCCAAGAACCTAACTCATTCAACCAATTACCACTCCATAAATCTTGCATGGAAGAAAACCAAGACCTAAACATTAATTTTTATGGCATAAATACCCTAAAACGTCTTAAGGGACAACTTAAAAGCTTTAGAGCGTTGCATACTCACAAGGATCTAGGTTTTGGGACAAAAGAGTGAAAATCCAATCTTAACTAAGATCTAGAGAGATATGCATCACGGTTGGAGCTTTATACCTCAAAATGGTGCACAAAACAGATAAAATGTTGGATCCAAGGACTTGAGAGCAACATATCTTCTTTGATGGTCTTTATTCACAAACAAGGCTGAACACAACTCACTCTAAAGCTCAAATATGCTCTAAAATGGTTAGGGTTTGCAACAGAATCGACATGAGAGGTCGAGGATGATAGGAGGAAGGGTTTTGGGGATATATAGATGTTTAAATAGTACACAAACCTCATATATTAGTGTTTGATCCGGGCCAGGTACGCTCAGCATACCAAAATACGCCCAGCCATAGTCGAGCGAATCCAGGTATGCCCAGTGTACCAACTTGTATGTCCAGCGTACATAAGCAGCTCCCCCTAAAAAAATACTAAAATGCTATCATGGGACACTTTGCAAACAAATCATAAAGTAAGGGGTAAAAGGTAAGTACCTGGAAGAACAAGATGTTACAACTCTCCCCCAGTTGAACTAGACTTCCCCCTCTAAGTCCATTGACGCGAAAAAATCAGGATAGTGCTCTCGCATCTCCGCCTTGGGTTCCCAAGTCCATTTGGAACCCTTCCGATGTTGCCACTGGACTTTGACTAAAGACACCACCTTGTTGCGCAAGCTTCGCCTTCCTATCCAGGATCGCCACTAGTCTCTCAATATAGTTATAGCGATCATCAACCTAAATATCGTCATAAGGGATAATTGTAGAGTCATTAGCCACACACTTTTGAAGCTGAGAAACATGGAAGGTGTTATGGATTTGACTGAGCTCATTAGGCAAATCCAATCGGTATGCAACTTTGTCCACCCGGGCGATGATCCTGAAGGGACCGATAAATTAGGGGCCCAGCTTTCACTACTTCCGAAATCAGATGACACATTTCCAAGGTAGCACCTTCAGAAGCACCAAGTCCTCCACCTGAAACTCGAGGTCTGAACGTCGTCGGTTTGTATAACTCTTCTGCCGGCTTTACACGACTCGCAACCTATCGTGCACCTGCTGAATCAGCTCAGTAGTCTTGAGTACCACTTTTGTACTTCCCATGACCCAATTCTTGACTTCACCCTAACAGACAGGGATCCTGCACCTCCTCTCATACAACATCTCAAAAACTGGTCGGTCAATAATAGCATGATAACTGTTATTGAAAGAGAATTCGGCCAAAGGAAGGTAAGTATCCCAACTCCCTCCAATAAAGTTGGAAACTTGAAAGGACTAGATGAAGAAGACGCGATATCATGACATGTTGAGAGATGATATCACAGAGTTTGCGAGCTTTTCAGGATGCAAGACCCTGAATGATATGATTGAGAAAGCCCGTGAGCAGGATATTGAGCTGGAGCTTCGGGAGAAGCGCAAGCTGGAGAAGGTGCAGACAGGTATGAGCTAGGCAAAAAGGCCCAAGACTACAGCGGCACATTCTAGGGGCCAGCAAGGTCAGGGACGCTACAGAAAGTGAGAAACTTTATGATTAAGAACATCATTTGAGGACTAGATGTAACAACCCGTTGTTTCAAGTCAATGAAAGTCAATGTAAGTCAAACTTGTTCAAATAAAAGTCTAAATATTAACCAAGTATAAGTGAATTCACAACATA
The DNA here is from genome assembly GCF_052849685.1 of Lactuca virosa. Lineage (NCBI taxonomy): Eukaryota > Viridiplantae > Streptophyta > Magnoliopsida > Asterales > Asteraceae > Lactuca > Lactuca virosa. The sequence continues at coordinate 160,564,440 of NC_136426.1, read as the reverse complement.
ACTTGATGCAATAGAACTTTGAAAGCCTAGAGTGCATGTTTATTTAACTTATATATAAGTATGTATGGAAAACCATGTTGAAGTAAGCTAATATATGTGTAACACTTAAATGAAATCATGATATTACTTAATATATATATATATCTTTTTCGGTTTAGGGAATCTAATCTCTAACCAAAACCGAAAACACCCTACTTTTGGAAAGCCAAAACCGAAAACCTTTCTTGTTTGACTCTAAGACCGAAAACCCTTTTCTATTTGACTTAGGACCGAAAACCCTATCAAGGCCCATCAATAGGACCGAAATATCTATGTTTTGGGCCCATTAGGACCGCAAACAAAATTCATTTGTCATTTCCCAAACCGAAAACACCTCAAATTTGCTCTCAAAACTCATACGTGATTTTCATATCTTCAAGAGATTTTACCCAGATCACCATGATCACCATTCAATCTTCATATCTTCAACCAAAATCCTTCAAATCTTCATATTTCCCTCAAGAACATTCATCCCATCTTCAAATCTCCATATTTTCCTCAAGAACACCAAGAATACCTTCAAATATTCATATTTCACCCAAGAACACATTCAAACAATTCCTAAGGCTTTTTTTAAGTATTTATTACATAATTTAGTGTTGTCTAACACTTTAAATTATTACTTAGATTATTATTTAAATTAACATTTTATTAATTTAAATATGATATCTTGTATAATTATTATTAGGATACGACTATTCACACGAGTTCTAATCCGAGGAGCATCGCTACCACTTCGTATCCAAACAAGAACACACATTCGAGGTGAGTTCATACCCTTATGTTTTCACTATTTTTCCACGTTTTTAGGCGGGGTACAAGTAAAAGACAAGGAATCTTGTGTTAACATTCAAACGATTTCAAACATTTCAAACTATTTTAAACGGTTTCAAGCTATTCTAAATTATTCAACTATTTCCGATTATTGTTTTTACCAAAACATATATATATATATATATATATATATATATATATATATATATATATATATATATATATATATATATATATATAAGATTCAACAAACTTAGGACTGGTGTTTTCGCCTTAGCTCCTGTTCCTTGTTTGGTTGTGAGCTTAGGGTAAAATTCACTTGTCCGACTGTCTTTTTAATTTTAATTATATATATATATATATATATATATATATATATATATATATATATATATATATATATATATATATATATATATATATATATATATATATATATATATATATATATATATATATGAGAATAAAACTTTAACCCTTTTTGTAACTTGCCAAGCAAAGGGGTATTTTTCATAAATATTTTCATTACATACAGAATTTACTTATAAACTACAATAGGTATAGTTTATGGAACACACATACTACTCTTCTAGTTCAAGAAACATTAGAAGAACAAATATATAAACTATAATAGGTATAGTTTATGGAACATACATACTATTTTACTAAGTTCAGGTTACACTATAGAAAAAATACATAAAAACTATAATAGTTATAGTTTATGAAACATACTTATAGTTATTCATTACAAAGTGACTTTTCATTATTCTACACGTGACCGTCAGTACAGCTTTGTGAGACACACTTCAAGTACTTATCTTAGTACCAACGAAAGCCCAAAATTTATATCTAGAGTCTCCTGGAGGGAGAGCGTGACACTTGTGTATAGATCTATTCGGTACTGACAATCCCGCACCTAAATTGTTCGCTACAGTTAGGCCGGCAGGCCTGGGATGACAAATGTCGTACCATTTCCGACGCCTGAAGAACGTCATATTCAGGCCATCCTAGGTCATCAAGCATGGTTATAATAACTCACAATTTGGTATTGAACAATACAATTAGTGTAAGAATACATAAACAACTTCAAGTAGTTTTATTAAATAATAGAACTACAATACAGTATTTTACATTACAGCTGGTGAAATCCCAGCACATACATTTACAGAGTTTTCATACAAGTACACTACATAATACTATTTTCTAGTACAGAGAAACTTACGTTTAAGAGAAACATTCATTTTCACTTAGTTTTATTTAATAATAAGACTATGATATACTATTACTGAGTACAACAACACTAACCCATTTTGGTCTTAAGGTATTAAGACTACAATTTATTTACAACAGAAATATAGGATTTTCTGGAAGAACATACTTATATTTTCAAAGAACAACAGACTGATTTCAAATACAAATATGCTTATGAACTCACCAACTTAAATGTTGATACACTTTCAAAATCACTTGTATTTTCAGGGAACCAGTAGACATGTACACTTACAGGTTGTGAGAAGACGGGGCATTATGCAGTCACGTCTTATAGTTTTTGTTACACAATTTTGTTTTCATATAAACAATGTTATGAACATATGTAAAATATACTTTATTAATGTAATGGTTGTTACTTTGATTACTATTATTCAATTGTTGTGATACTATACATGACGACATCCACCCCCGAACGTTTCCACCATTCCGGTTTGGGGGTGTGACAGATTGGTATCAGAGCATTGTTTATAGTGAACTAAGTATATCAAATCGTACAAGATATACAACTATAAATACAATAGGGATGAAGCGCTCTGACTAAAAGTATACTTTTAAAATCTAAGTATTTTATAAGAAGTATACAAACATACATACATACCAGAAACAGTATCACATTAAGAACTACACAAAAGTATTTAGATGTTGAACAATGCAGTTAAACTTAGACAGTTATGTAATCATATCTGGGATAAATATAGACTGATCAACTATATTTATTCGAGATACGATCAACATGTGTTTTGGAGTGATTGTGGTGTTGCAACAAGTCTAAAACTTACCAACTCTATATACAAGAGAAGCTCTAGAACCAAACAGAAAGTTAAAACACTATAGAAGTATTTTATGGCACTATAACACTAGAACAACAACATTTAGGCCTCGATAGTTATATAAACTAATAGTCGAGAAAGTTCTTCTTACCAGAAATCAACCAAGTGAAAACAAAGAACCCTTGTTGGTAGGTCTATAATTGCTAAGTGTATACGTAAGAGTTATATATAATTAAGATTTTATAGACTTAGAATTGGTGATCTAGCTTTACTTCTTGTTCCTTGTTTGGTTGTGGACTTAGAGTTGGATCACTTATTTGAAGGTCTATTCGATCTTGGTTATATATAATTTGTATACACTATGTGATTATAGGAGGACCCAGTATGAGTCACACTATACAAATTCATTAGAAGTGTTTCTATAAATTTTATACGCAGAAACGATGATTGTTTAGTTATATTTAGTAGACTTCCATTGTAAATCGCTAAATAGAACACTATAAAAGTCAGGATATAATGTGTTTAGAACTAAGATATATTTTGTTCAATATCACCTGACTCTTTACCACTATAGAGGACTTATTGTCACTTCCTCTTAAATCTTTTTAGAAAAAGATTATGCCACGTAGATCAAGCAGGCGTTCCAACAACACTCCACCAACTCCATCACCGCTACCCCCTCCACAGTATGACCCTGCTGTTTTCCAAGCAGCAATGACAGCCATCGTGGCAGCCGCCATGACTCAAATCAATGCAAGTGACACTAGTAGGGCGGGTAGTAGTGGCAACCCTTCTAATCATGGAGAAAGCCACGGACACCTGTCACACCCTCAAACCAGAATGGCGGAAACATTCGGGGGCGGAGGGCTTCATGTTCAGTATCATAAAAATGCACAATAGTAAAACAAGCAACAACATCATCCATTGCATTAATAATATAGTCAATACAAGTGTGTTCTGAATGTATTTGTAGGACACCAAAAATATATATATCAAAATAAAAGACGAGTCTTGAACATGCTCCGTCTTCTCAAAACCTGGTCCAGTGTACCTGTCTATTGGTGACCTGAGAATACAAGTTATTTTAAAAGAGTAGATCAGCATTTAAGCTGGTGAGTTCATAAGTATTTTAGTGTTAAATGTTTGTATAAGTTTAAAGTAAATGTTTGTAAGTGTTTGATGTAAAGTTTGTAAGTGTTTTGATGTAAATGTTTGTATACTTCCTAGAAAATCTTATATTTTCTACTAAAAATGGAAAGTAGTCTTCTACCAAGACCCGACTGTTCTGTATGTTTGTTCTTTTCTAAAAGAAAGTGTTTTCCCAAGTGTATGACTATTATTACCAGAAAATAGTTTACATTACCTTTTATGTGGGAAGATCACTATATGAATGTAATGGGAAAATGACAATGTACAGTAATGTTATAATAAGTAACTACTGAAGCACTAACTACCTTAAAACCAATTTGTTTAATTAAGGTTAAAATATGATGGGTTATAACCATACTGATTGACGAGTGTTCAACACGATGACCTGCTGGCGTCGAAACTAATGTGGCATTTGTCACCCCTTGGCTTGCCTGTAAAACTGCAGCGAACAGTCAGGATGCGGGATTGTCAGTCCCGTATAGATCTATACACACAATGCCCGCTCTCCCTCCAGGAGACTCTGGTTACAAAACGTCACCTAAAAATATATTGCTAAGCCATGAAGTAAAGGTTTCACATTAATGTTATCTTGTTCTTGTAAAATGATGTATGTTCCTTTCTGTTCTTGTTAATGTAGATTCCTTTCTGTTCTTGTTATTGTATGTTCCTTTCTGTTCTAGTTAATGTATGTTACTTTATGTTCTAGTTAATGTATGTTCCTTTCTGTTCTAGTTAATGTATGTTCCTTTCTGTTCTAGTTATTGTATGTTCATTCCTGTTCTAGTTAATGTATGTTCCTTTTTGTTATCGTTATTGTATGTTTGAACTGACTCATGTATGAACTGACTCTTCTAAGTTTCATTGTTCAAGAAATAGTAAGTAGTAATTTCCTAAACTGTACCTATTATAGTTTACTAGTACTGTTGTTTGACTGCTATTAATGTATAGAAAAGACTCAATTACTTACCAAGCAACTAAGTTAAGTATAATCCTTAAAATGGGTTTAATATTCACATATCTATTTAATAAGGATAATTATGATTTAACCGACATTCAGACTAGTGATCCTACCCCGAGCCCACAACCAAACAAGGAACCGGAATCAAGGTATCTAGCAATAGTCCTAAGTCTGTTAAAGCATACTTATACGTAAATAGATAGACGGATATGATTTGATTTATAAAAGAAGTCTATAAAAGCTTTAGAAGTGTTTTCAACAAGTTTGAGTATGAGAAATCCTTTTGAATGTAGTTTTCACATGTAAATGATTAACACAATATCATTGTGTTATACTTGTATTCCCCCCCCCCCCTTAAAAGCATTTAAAACATTTAAAAGATAGATTATAGTGGTATGAACTCACCTGTAGTGAGTGATTTGAATGAAAGATAGATATAGGATGCTTGAGATCACAAACAAAGTTCCGAAGCACAAATTGATCCTATTAGAAATATAATCACATATATAGGCATACAATTAGTGTATATAACAACTAATCATGTAAGGGAACGACCTTAGGTACTAGGAAACACTTGGAATGAAGTGTTACAATAACATATGATTGTAGGAAAAGGTGTTCACGGCCACACAAAGATGTGTTCACGACCAAGGAGAGTTTACGGCCACACTTGAAGTGTTTATGGCCCTAGGCTTGATTCATGAAGGGTTTACGGCCATGGCTTGAAGGGTTCACGGTCACCATATGTACTAAGAAGGGTTTACGGCCCAAAGAAGGGTTTACGGCTGTAAACTCTTGAAGTTCATGCATAAAGTGTTTGTTTCATGGTTGGAAATCAATAGCTTCTAATGGATAGAAAGTGTATGGAAAGGATGCTTACTTAATGGTAGTCTTGAAGGTGTTCACGACTCCAAGAACAAGTGTGTGTTCTTGGCGTTCTTGGTGAAAAGATAATGATTTGAAGATCTAAACCCAAAAGAGATGAATTCATGGATTAAATCATAGGGGTTCACTTGAATAAGAAGGATATCAAGAAAGAATGGAAGAATTACTTACACTTTTGAAGATTAAAGAGGATATCATTGATGATACTTGAGAGAGAAATGAGAGTTCTTGACTTGAAGATGTGAGAAATGAAGAATAATGGAGGATCTTCATACTAATAAAGAGGGGTTCACGGCTACCATGCGTTCACAGCCGCGAACCCTAGTTTACGGCCGTGAACTCCTTGTGAATGTGGTTCCGACTCGATTTCAACTCAATGAACTTAAGTTAATACTTCCTAACACAAAATTCTTGAGTGTAATAGGCTTAGAACTCTCAAACAGACCCTTAACAAAGCTAAAAAGTCAACAGAAACAAGTCTGACTTTTGATTGAATTGAATGGATTTACAATATAGAAATTTCGGGTTGTCACATCATCCCCCCGTTAAAGGGAATTTCGTCCCAAAATTAGAGTTTAAACAACTATAGATAAACTAAGGGAAAAGATGAGGATAGTTCAGTTTCATTTGATCCTCGCGCTCCTAAGTGAATTCAGGTCCTCGCTATGCATTTTAAGCGGACTTTCACTATCGGGATAGGGATCTGATTTGTCCTAACGACTTCGCTGTCTAGGATTTCTACGGATTTTTCCACAAAGTTGAGGTTCTATCTTACCTCGATCAAAGCGAGTGGAATTACAAAAGTCTCGTCGGACGATCTGTTTTTAAGTTAGAGACGTGGAAAGTAGGGTGTATGCTATTGGATTTCGGAGGTAGTCGGGGTCTATAAGCTACTCGATTAACTCTAGTAAGGATTTTAAATGATCTTACGCACCTTGGATTTAGTTTTCCAGGTTTTCCGAAGCGTATTCTGCCCTTCTGGGTGAGACCTCTACCTGAGGAGGTCACCAACCTGGAATTTCCAAGGGTTTTCTTTTATCGAAGGTGTTAGTTTTTCTGCCTAACTCTGGGAGCTTCACGTCGCTCTTAGATTTGTACTCTTTTCTCAGTGGTTTATCGAACGAATTCCGGACCAGCGAAGGTGTTGTCTGGAAATTTGACCTCTAGCTAGTGGGTTGTCACCTAATTTAGTCCAGCGCAGAGGGGATCTGCACTTGCGACCACAGAAGGTTTCGAATGGAGTTACCTTAGATGTTAGTCGGAATAAAGGACTCGACTAGTTGATAAGTGGGGATTATTGGTCTATCAAAGTCTATCATATATGCTCTTCGCGCAACTTCTAGTGACTAAATTGTTCTCTCATATGGTCTGTTGGTTTAAGGATGGTAGTCTATGCATCATGACTGGCCTAGTTTCCAAAATTTTCAAAAGTGACTGCCTGAACTGGGAGATGATTCTATTATCTCAAACAGATATAACAGATCCAAGGAAACGTAATAGCTTCCAATACACTTACTTTCGACAGTGCCAAGCGTATGGCACATACACTCGTGGATCATGGAGTTAGCCAAGTCTTCATGACAGCCATCCCTGAGCAGCCCAAGGAAAGTGGTAACAAAATAAAATTTTGGAACAAAATAAAGGGGCAATCGTCGCAGGAGTCCTCAAAGAAGCAGCTAACTATGGCAGTCCACGCTGCTACTGTTCCTGCTTTTGTTCCTGTTACTCCAGCACCTCCCATTCGATATGTTGGAAACCGTCCAATGTGTAAGAAATGCAACTTCCATCACACGGAAGTTTGCAGGGAAATGCATTGCAAAAACTGCAACAGAAAGGGGCACACCGCCCGTTTCTGTAGGGCGCCAGCTCAACCAATTACCCAAGTCCCCGATAGAGGAGTAAGCCAGGTTTGTTATGGGTGTGGTGAAACAGGGCACTTTAAGAGAGATTGTCCTAAGACAAAGAATGCTGGTGATGTGGGAAGAGTATTGGCAATAGGTCAGGAGCAGGCAGTAACAGATCCCACGGTGGTCACACATACGTTCCCTCTCGATAAATCTTATGCATGCGTACTTTTTGATAGTGGTGCGGAGAGGAGTTTCGTTAGCCATAAATTTAAACATCTACTCAAACAAAAACGACAATCACTAAACGAAACATTCACCGTCGAGATGGAAAACAGGAAGACAGATAGCTCTAACGACATATACATAGTCTGTACCCTCACTCTAAACGACCATTCTTTTCAAATCGACCTTATGCAGGTCTCCATAAAAAGCTTTGACATCATCATCGGGATGGATTGGTTAAGTCCTCACTGTGCTGATATTCTATGCTACGAAAAGGTTGTTCGCCTTAATCTGCCAAGTGGCAAAACCCTCGTCATTTACGGCGACAAACCCAGTACGAACCTTCGCATCATCTCTTGCGTCAAAGCCTAAAAATACCTACGCAAGGAGTACCACAAATTCTTGGCACATGTAGTGAACAAGAAGCAACAAGTAAAAGACATCGAGAGCATTCCCAAAGTCTGTAATTTTCCCGACATTTTTCCTGAAGATCTTCCTGGAGTTCTTCTTGAACGCCAAGTCGAGTTATGAATCGACTTGATACTTGGAGCTACCCCCGTAGCCGAATCCCTGTTTCGTCTAGCACCAGCAGAGATGTAGGAACTATCCAGCCAACTAAACGAACTGCTCAGCAAATGATTCATTAGACCGAGCTTCTTACCCTAGGGAGAACCGGTCCTGTTCGTAAAGAATAAGGATGGATCGCTCCGCATGTGCATAGATTACCGTAAACTAAACAAGCTTACCATTAAGAACCAATACCCTCTACCGCGAATAGACGACCTCTTCGTTCAACTTCAATGATCAAGTTTCTTTTCAAAGATCGACCTGAGATCGGGGTATCACCAACTACGAGTCCAGGAAAATGATGTTCCCAAAACATCATTTCTAACTCGTTATGGTCACTACGAGTTTGTAGGTGATGCCCTTTGGTCTGACAATTGCACCTGCAGTGTTCATGGATTTAGTGAATCGGGTATGCCGAACATTCCTAGACAAATTTGTGATAGTATTCATAGATGATATACTTATCTACTCACGAAGTAAGGAAGAACATACTCAGCGTCTGAGACAAGTTCTAGAAACATTAAGGGCAGATAAGCTATATGCTAAGTTCTCAAAGTGCAAGTTTTGGATTAGGAAGGTAAATTTCCTTGGTCATGTGGTCAGCGACGAAGGGATTCATGTGGATCCCTCCAAAATCAAAGTTATCGAAAATTTGGCGACCCTTAGAACCCCAACAATGATTTGTCAATTTCTAGGCCTCGCTGGCTACTACAGGAGGTTTATACAAAACTTCTCTAGAACTGCTAAGCCACTTACCACCTTGACTCAGAAGGGTGTAACTTTTAGCTGGGGAGAGAAACAAGACACTTCGTTCCAAACGCTGAAGCACGCCCTGTACAGCGCACCTATCTTGTCTCTTCTAGAAGGGACAGAAGACTTCATAGTATACTGCGATGCATCCAATCAGGGACTAGGTTGTGTACTTATGCAACGATGAAAGGTTATTGCCTATGCCTCGAGACAGCTAAAGACACACGAATTCGAATACACCACTCATGATCTTGAGTTGGGAGCAGTAGTGTTTGCTCTGAAGATATGGAGTCACTACCTTTACGGTAAAAAGTGCATCATCTTCCCCGACCACAAAATCCTTCAGCACATCTTTGATCAAAACGAACTTAACATGAGGCAACGACAATGGGTAGAACTACTCAATGACTACGAATGAGAAATTCGTTAACATCCCGACAAATCCAATGTAGTAGCAGATGCCCTCAGTCGATAAGTGCGACAACCCGAAATTTATATCTTGTAAAGCCAATAAATTCAATCAAAAGTTAGACTTGTTTCTGTTAACTTTTAGCTTTGTTAAGGGTCTGTTTGAGAATTCTAAGCCTAGTACACTCAAGGTTTGTGTGTTAGGAAGTGTTAGCTCGGGTTCTTTGAGTTGCAATCGAGCCGGAAACACCTTCACAAGGAGTTCACGGCCGCAAACTAGGGTTCATGGCCGTGAACGCATGTTCGTCGTGAACCCCTCTTCATATGTAGGGTGTTCCTTCATTATTTCTTAATTTCTCACATCTTCAGGTCTCGAACTCTCAAAACTCTCTCAAGTATCATCAAGAACACTCTCCTTTCTCTTCAAAATCATAAGTGATTCTTCCATATTTACTTGATTTCCTTCTTATTCACGTGAAGCTCTTTGATTTCATACATGAATTCCACACTTTTGGTTTAGATCTTCAAATCGTCATCTTTTCACCAAGAACACCAAGAACACACACTTGTTCTTGGGCCGTGAACACCTTCAAGACTTCCATTAAAGTAAGTATCCTTTCCATACACTTGTTATCCATTAGAAGCTCTTGAATCACCATGAAACAAACACCTTTTAAGCATGATTCTTCAAGAGTTCACGGCCATGAACCCTTCATTCGGCCGTCAACCCTTCATGAAGATCATGGTGTCCGTGAACCCTTCAACCCATGGCCGTAAACCCTTCATAAGATCGAGCCTTGGGCCGTAAGCACTTCATGTGTGGCCGTAAACTCTTTTATGGTCGTAAACACTTATAGTGTGGCTGCGAACACACTTTCATACAATCATATGTGATTGTAACACCTCATTACAAGTGTTTCCTAGTACCTAAAGTTGTTCCCTTACATTATTAGTTGATATATACACTAATTATATACATATATGTGTCATTATATGCTTAATAGGATCCGTTTGTGCTCGAGACTTCACTTGGCATACTTAGCATCCTTTATCAATCTTTCATTCGAATCACTCACCACAGGTGAGTTCATACCCCTATAATCTATCTTTTAATGTTTTAAATGCTTTTAAGGGGGGATACAAGTATAACACAATGATATTGTGTTAATCATTTACATGTGAAAACTACATTCAAAAGGATTTCTCATACTCAAACTTGTTGAAAACACTTCTAAAGCTTTTATAAACTTCTTTTATAAATCAAATCATATCCGTCAATCTATTTACGTATAAGTATGCTTTAACAGACTTAGGACTATTGCTAGATACCTTGACTCCGGTTCCTTGTTTGGTTGTGGGCTCGGGGTAGGATCACTAGTCTGAATGTCGGTTAAATCATAGTTATACTTATTGAATAGATATGTGAATATTAAACCCATTTTAAGGATTATACTTAACTTAGTTGCTTGGTAAGTAATTGACTCTTTTCTATACATCAATAGTAGTAAAACAACAGTACTTGTAAACTATAATAGGTATAGTTTAGAGGATTACTACTTACTATTTCTAGAACAATGAAACTTACAAGAGTCAGTTCATACATGAGTCAGTTCAAACATACTAATACTATAAACAGAAAGGAACATACTATAACTAGAATAGAAGGAACATACTACACTAGAACAGAAGGAAAATACTATAACTAGAAGAGAAGGAACATACTACACTAGAACAGAAGGAACATACTATACACTAGAACAGGAAGGAACATACATACTATAGCTATATACAAGATAACATTAATATGAGCCACTACTTCGTGGCATGGAAATATACTACTGTGTCACGTTTTGTAACCAGAGTCTCCTGGAGGGAGAGCGTGAGTTTGTGTATAGATCTATACGGGATTGACCATCCTACACCTTACTGCTAGCTACTGTGGGACCTGCAGGTCTACGGGTGACGAATGTCATACCATTTCGACGTCTTTTGATCGTCGTGTTTTATACTAGTCAATCGAGCATGGTTATAACCTCATCACATTTTACCTTAATTAAACTTATTGGTTTTAAGGTAGTTAGTACATCTGTAGTTACTTTATACAATACTACTGTACACTTTCAATTTTCCCATTTCATTCATATAGTGATATTCTCACATAAAAGGTAATGGAAATTATTTTCTGCTAAAGATAGTTATAAACTTGGGAAAACACTAATTTTTTACAAAAGAACAAACATACAAAATAGTCGAGTCTTGGTAGAAGACTACTTTCCATTTTAGTAGAAATATAGGATTTTCTACGAAGTATACAAACAATTACATCAAAACACTTACAAACATTCTCATCAAACAAATACAAACATTTGACACTAAAATACTTATGAACTCACCAGATTAAATGTTGGTCTACTCTTTCAAAATAACTTGTATTATCAGGCCACCAATAGACAGGTACCGATGACCAGGTTTTGTGAAGACAGGGCATGTTCAAGACTCGTCTTTTATTTTGATTCATATTTTGGTGTCTTTCAAACTATACAGAACACACTTGTATTAAATTATATTATTAATTCAATGGATGATGTTGTTGTTTGTTTTACTATTATGCATTGTTATGATACTGTACATGACATCCTCCGCCCCCGAACGTCTCCGCCGTTCCGGTTTGGGGGTTTGACAGATTGATATCAGAGCTTTGTTTATAGTGAATTGAGTATATCAACCCATAAAAGATATACAACTATAAACACAACGGGATTAAAACACTCTGACCAACAGCTAATACCTTTAAAATAATGAAATATTTTAGTAAAGTATACATATAAACATTCATACAAGGATCAGTGTCATACTAGAACAGAACAAAAGTATTGCGGTTGTTGGACAGCACAAGTAGGCTTGGGGACATATAATTAGATCTGGGAGCGATATAGCCTGATCAACTATATATTTCGGAGAAGTGATTAGCATGTGCCTAGAAATGGTTGTGGTGTTGCAGCAAGTCTAAAAATTACTAACACTACTACAATGAAGACTTTAGAACATAACATAAACTTAAAATGCTATAGGAGTATTTTGTGATACTATAATTGCTTATGTGAAAAGTAAAAGGTCTTTACTAGTATGTCAATAGTTGCTGAGTGGATACGTTAAGGTTATATGTGACTAAGGTGTCATAGACTAGGAATCTGTGATCTTTGCTTTACTTCTTGTTCCTCGTTTGATTGTGGGCTTAGAGTTAGGGTCACTTATTCGAACGTCTATTCTATCTTGGTCACATATGACTGGTATGCACTACGCACGTATTGAAGTAACTAGTAAGGATCATCCTGCAATTATCTTAAGTAGTACATCTATGATATGTTTCTTACATCCCTTTTTTCGCTTAGATAACATGGTTGGATTTCATCTCCTCGGCGACCCGTACTTTCCCGACCAAGGGAATGGTGGATGGCTCGATGCAGAGCCAAAAGAGAATCATGAAATTCCTTTAGACGATGATTTTGCAGAAAATCTTCCAGAGGATTCTGATTCTGAGCCAGAAGTCAATAATCTACCTCTGGTGGCTCCAATCCCAAATCCTAACCCCCATCCGACTTTTCAAGGCCTGGGGCCTTTGTGGGCTCAGAACTTGGGTAGGTGGAGACGTGAGCAGGGTCAAACCTTACCCTACAACGGAGACCGAAGCTTCTACAACCTAAATGAGGGAGGCTCTACAGACAGAATTCTTCCCATCTTGGGTCGCCGAGTGGCTCGAAATGTTGAGCTAGGAATGACAGCCATTCAAAAAACCATGGAGCTTGATGCGGACACAAACGCCAATACGGATCGTATTCGCAATCTTGAATTTGCTCATGGGAGAGATATGAGAGACAATAAGGCTCTGCAGCAAGAGCTAGCTGCAACTCGAGTTGAATTCATAGAGCTCCGAGCACGCCAAACTGTATGAGAGACACCTGCTTGATGTGGAGCGTCAGCTAGCCGAATTAAGGGTTCTTCCGAGGGATGCCCGTGGCCAGTAGGAGAGGCTCTACTCATCCTTTCTTTTGGTTTAAGGAAAAGCCTTCTTATCTATGCTCTAATTATTACTTTTCCCTGTAATTTTCCTGTTTATGTTAAGACCTTGAACTTCCAGTTTGTTAGGTCTTTGTGCTGTCAAAAAATTTCTCATTTCTGGTTTGATGTAATACCTACTCCAAGGTCATTTTTCCTGAACTGATTACATCTTTAATGCCAATGATAATGACAGACATCTAATCTCATTGGAAATCTTTATCCAAATGCTTTCATCCTTCTATTGTTAGATCTCCATTACAATCATACTCTCATCTATTTGTTAGGTTATGGTGATTTAGTCCATGGATCACTCTCATTATTCTCGCTATTGAATGCTTACCAATATCTTCATCTTTGTAAACTTTTAGTTGAAATATGCCTCCACGTCGATCAACGAGACATAATCCTCTGATAACTCCAACTCAACTACCATTACCTCCTCCATAATACGATCCAGCAGCTATCCAAGCTGCAGTGGTTGTGGCAGTTACGGGAGCCCTAGCTCAATTCAACACGATCGGCACTAGCAGGAGTGGATCAGGTGTTAACTCCACCCCAGGTGATGCTCACAGGTGCTCTAGGGAGTGTTCGTACAACGACTTCACCAACTTCAAATCCAGGACCTTTAATGGGACTGGAGGAATCATTGCTCTGTCGCAATGGTTCGAAACGACTAAGTCGATCTTTGAGATATGCTCCTGTATGGAAGGAAGCAAAGTAAAATTTGTTGCATGTACCGTCTCGAACAGAGCCCTCACATGGTGGAATAGCCATGTCAAGTCACTAACTCTGATAGTGGCTAATGTAATGGGCTCGGATGCTCTGAAGGAGCTAACGATGGAGGAGTACTGCCCGAGGGCGAGGTTCAGAAACTTGAACAGGAACTCTCGAGCCTAACCATGAAGGGCTCCGACATAGTAGCCTACACCGCCAGGTTCAGTGATCTGGTGGGTTTATGTCCGGGAATGGTCCCCACTGAGGGGAAGAAGTTCGAGAGGTATATATGGGGCTGGTGCCTCCATTTCACGGGAATGTCTTAGCTTCAAACCCCACTACCTTCGATAGTGCCAAGCGATTTGCATAGTGGCTCATCGATCATGGAGTCCGCACACCGACAACAACAACAACAACCCTTACTGTGACATCCCCTTTTTCAAGGCCAGAAAAGACCGATTTAATTTATGCTTTTAAAATAAAATCAGAGTAATCCTTTGATTAAAAGAGTTGCGGAATTTGTTCCCAAAACGAAATATGATAAGAATCTATCAAAATGTTTCTTGAAGAAGTGTATTTTCATTAAATAACAAAATCTCGGGATGTCATTTCCGATACAGACCAAAAGCATAAACAGGACAAAATAGAACTTACAACAGTTATCCAAAATCTCTCATCTTGTCAACCAACTTATGCTCTTGTGCCACTACCTGTAATTCAAAGGAAACTGAGTGGGTCAGGCTTGGGAACCTGGTGAGCATATAGGGTTTTCAACCCGCAATACTATAATTATTATATTTAATCATCCAACAATCAACCCAATTACCCATCCCCATTATCTTCTTTACTCTTAAGGATCTACCCTAAGAATCAACTATTCCTCGTTCATTTATTCCTAAGGATTATCCTAAGGAATCAACACAAAATCCATCGTTGCCAGGGTTTTCTCAACAGACACTATATCCGTAGTTACCAAGCGCTAACTCCATAGTCGCCGGGGTTTATCTCGTTTATTGAAAGTATTGGTTTCGAGACTCCTCTAGCAATACATATCAATGGGTTTTTAGAGTACACCGGTGGACATCAAGTCCACAACACCTACAAGTTGCGAGCATGCTTAGTGTTCCACAGGACTGTCTAGAATAGTTTGTGGTTGTCATCCCTACTCTGCTGAATGACGGGGGCCATCGTTTGGGTAAAGGTTTCACTCATTTTTCACCTGTCACCCTCATCTCATGATCTATATCATCTTTCGTCTCATACTCAAACTCATCTTTCATCACACACCAACTATTTCATCTCCCCATGTTCTACCCAACATATTTGTAGATATAAATTACATATATAGTTTAAATCATTTAAAAACCTGCATAAAACATTCATTCAACAAACATATCAAGTAAACAAACAACGTATAAACACATAGCACATATTTCACAGCAAATACTTCATATCTATGCGGTAGAAGAAAGTAACTACACACTCACTTGATTAGACGATGCTCGGACAACACTACAGCTCTTCGAGTAGTAATTCTCCGGTGAAACCGGGATAACTTCACACACCGGGTTTCTCGCGGGCGGAGCTTCGGCTTGAAACTCTTTTCTTCTCGGAATCTTCGGGGCTTCGGGACTTGCTTCGGGTATCGGGATGATACCGGGGCTTCGGGGGGGTTAAAAGTAGGCTTAAAGATGAGTAGAGTAAGAGAGAGGTTAAGGAATTAGCAGGCAAACCCGACTGCCTTCAGTTTCTAATTATAGGGCTGATATTTCGATTTTCACGTCGTGAACCCTTATTTCATGTCGTGGGCTTGGTCAGGCATAGGTCATTGACGGAAGGCTCCAGAAGTCAGTTCCCGTCGTGAAGACTGTTTTCAAGTCGTGGTCTCTGACGCAACTTTGGGGTTCGCACCCCGAACTTCAGAAATTCATATCTTTCGCATACGAGCTCCGTTTTCGACATTCTTTATATCGACGCGTAGGTGAGAGTATGATCTACAACTCTCGTTTAGACTCCGTCGGATAATTTTGATATTAATTTTTATTATATTATTTTTAGTAGGCCGGGACAGGTAAACTCCGTTATAAACTCATAACTTCTTCATCCGACGTCCGTTTTCGTCTGTCTTTTTACCGTTGAACTACTATCGACGAGATCTTCGATTCTCGTTTAGATTGTTTCGGCTAGAAATCCCACAATCTCATATTCGAACTTTCGGCTGCATATTGCTAAGCTGAAACTTAGACAAATCATAACTTCCTCATACGAAGTCAGATTTGGACGTTCGTTTTATGCACGCTCTCGGTTTAATGTATTCTACGACTTTAATTTAGATCGCTAAGGCCAAATATCATTCTAACGTAAATTCACTATTTACGCCGCGCTGTGTCGTGTCGGTTCTATCGTGAAACTTCGACAGGTCATAACTTCTTCGTTATAACTCGGATTTCGGCATTCTTTATATATCCGTAATCCTTGTCACGACCACTACAACTTAGTTAAGATTATTCATTCTAAATAATCTTCTATCAAAAAGTCATTTTTGACGCTTATCGTCCCTAAATTGACTAGCCCTGATCTACGGGTGTTACAATTATCTCCCCCTTAGGATGATTACGTCCAGGAATCATCAACGAAATAGGGCTTGTATAATGATTCCATACGTTATCTTTGCATCCTAAGTAATAATCGTAACTTCTATGTTTCTTCGAATGAGTATCTAACTCTTGGACTTCTTCACCGCATGCGATGCTCAATCTTGCACTTGCTCTTCGTACTATGTTGGACTTTCAATCGTAACCTACGAGTTACACAATAAATCCTTATTGAGGACTCATTCTTCTTCTTAGGACAATCACTTTCCTTTATCTATTGTAACAGATCGATGAGTCATGTTCTAATGACCTTTCATTGGATGATGCAACGCCTAGACTCAAGTCTCTTAGGGTCAAATTCCAGAATGGAATATACCTCCCTTCATATTCTAATATGATATAATAACATTTTAGCATGTAGCATTTCTAGCTACAAGCTTCATTAACAATGGGCGCGATGCTATCGATCGCATTGATTTCAATCTTCTGACTCAATTTAGATGTTACATCGAACTTGGTTCTCTGAACCACGTAACAAACTCATCGGAGTCGGACTCAATTTGATATGACCACTAGGGTCAGAATAACAATCATCTGCTTAGTCATTACCGAAACAATGGTAATGACATACCTGAACAAAACGGAATCAATTACTAGCTTCTTGGTAACCTTGTGACTTTCCCTGATCCAAGTGCGAGTCCTGTGCTTCCGGTAGTATAGATCTCTACTACCATTCACACCTACTCATACTCGTCCCAAGTATTGTCCCGCTGTCGACCAAGTCACCATTCAAGAAAATTACACCATTATTCAACATATCAGATAACAAAACTAGGGTTTATATTATTTCTTGAAACGATTACACAAAGGTTCAAGTTCACCCTATACTATGCCTCTAATAGGCTACACTTCCTGATACAGACTATATCTTGATATGAAGTCTTCATTCTTGAATCCTCGCGTTGTTTTCTGCTTCATCGAGGATCATGTGGAATGCCTTTGGCTTTGCTGGTTCATTCTTCTTTGGGCAATCTCTAGAAAAATGCCCTTCTTTGTTACATTCGTAGCACACCTTCTTGTCGGATGTGCACTTGTTAGCGTAATGACCTTTCATTCCACAATTGTAGCAAGTCACCTCTTCGTTGCATCTCTCATAATGCTTTAGTGGTACAGTTGGCTTTGTAGCTTCTTCCCTCTTTGGGCAGTCCTGCTTGAAGTGCCCTTCCTCATTACATTCATAACATACCCTTTCGTTGAATGGACATTCGTCGGCATAATGATCATGCTTTCCACACTTAAAACATGTCACCTCCTCACCACTTTTTCTAGATTTTTTCTTTTTGCATTTCCCCCACCATTTTTCTTTACCTCCTCTATTTCTAGACTTCGAGAACATGTTGCTCTTGTCAAACTTTGAATACCCCTCAAATTTCCTCTTCTTGCCAACTTCAACCTTGTTGGCGATACTATCATTGATCACTTCTTCGACTGACTTAGCAACCCCGATAGTTATCTCAAGAGTAGTTGCCTGGCGTACTAGCACAATAAGTTTGTCCTTACTTTGTTGAAGTAAACGCCTTGTTTCTTCCATTTGTTGATCCAACATCATTCGCACCATTGTGTATACTCCCGTCGTCGTGATTGGCTCAGGTGCAACTATTAGCTCTAGTGCACTCCCAATCACTTATGGCCCAGACTGCGGGTTGTCGTTTCCCAATCCACTTCGTGTGTTTGCCATTTCGATCTATACACCAAATTAGGTGAATTTAGATCTCTATTTCGATAGACGTTCAAATCATCCTTATCACTCCGAAACGTTTACATGCTAGTTCTAATACTGTAGTCATACGCTTAGAATCCTAAACACATAAGGTTTCCAGATCTATTCGGCAACAGACCATAGATCCGAAAAAACAATATCATATATAACAAACATATAGCATTTAGCACATAAAAGCATTTTAGGCATCTTTCCTAAAATATACTAGTGCTCGTGTCTAAAATATGGTAGACACTCATCTCACAATCATCGCTTAACATTCTAAGTTTAAGTCTAGAAATCCTACAAATTCCTTGTTCGCATAAACTAATGCTCTGATACCAACTGTGACATCCCCTTTTTTAAGGCCAGAAAAGACCGATTTAATTTATGATTCTAAAAAAAAAATCAGAGTAATCCTTTGATTAAAAGAGTTACGAAATTTGTTCCCAAAACAAAATATGATAAGAATCTATCAAAACTGTTCTTGAAGAAGTGTATTTTCATTAAATAACAAAATCTCGGGATGTCATGTTCCGATACAGACCAAAAGCATAAACAGGACAAAATAGACCTTACAACAGTTCTTTATAACTACTGGTCTATAATCCAAATTCTCTCGTCTTTTCAACCAATGTATGCTCTTGTTCCACTACCTGTAATTCAAAGGAAACTGAGTGGGTCAGGCTTGGGAGCCTGGTGAGCATATAGGGTTTTCAATCCACAATAATATAATTATTATATTTAATCATCCAACAATCAACCCAATTACCCATCCCCATTATCTTCTTTACTCTTAAGGATCTACCCTATGAATCAACTATTCCTCATTCATTTATTTCTAAGGATTATCCTAAGGAATCGACACAAAATTCATCATTGCCAGGGTTTTCTCAACAAACACTATATCTATAGTTACCAAGCGCTAACTCCATAGTTGCCGGGGTTTATCTCGTTTATTGACAGTATTGGTTCCGAGACTCCTCTAGCAATACATATCAATGGGTTTTTAGAGTACACCGGTGGACATCAAGTCCACAACACCTACAAGTTGCGAGCCTGCTTAGTATTCCACATGACTGTCTAGAATAGTTCGTGGTTGTCATCCCTACTCTGCTGAATGACGCGGGCCATCGTTTGGGTAAAGGTTTCACTCATTTTTCACCTGTCACCCTCATGTCATGATCTATATCATCTTTCGTCTCATCCTCAAACTCATCTTTTATCACACACCAACTATTTAATCTCCCCATGTTCTACCCAACATATTTGTAGATATAAACTACATATATAGTTTAAATCATTTAAAAACCTGCATAAAACATTCATTCAACAACCATCTCAAGTAAACAAACAACGTATAAACACATAGCACGTATTTCATAGCAAATACTTCATATCTATGCGGTAGAAGAAAGTAACTACACACTCACTTGATTAGAAGATGCCCGGAAAGCACTACGCCTCTTCGAGTAGTAATTCTCCGGTGAAACCGGGATATCTTCACACACCGGGTTTCTCGCGGGCGGAGCTTCGGCTTGAAACTCTTTTCTTCTCGAGATCTTCGGGGCTTCGGACTTGCTTCGGGTATCGGGATGATACCGGGGCTTCGGGAGGTTAAAAGTAGGCTTAAAGATGAGTAGAGTAGGAGAGAGGTTAAGGAATTAGCAGCCAAACCCGACTGCCTTCGGTTTCTATTTATAGGGCTGATTTTTCGATTTCACGTCGTGAACCCTTATTTCACGTCGTGGGCTTGGTCAGGAATAGGTCATTACGTTCGTCATCAGTCCACTTGCTCTGTCAGGCTCAAGAAGGCTCCAGAAGTCAGTTCACGTCGTGAAGACTGTTTTCACGTCGTGGTCTCTGACACAACTTTGGGGTTCGCACCCCGAACTTCAGAAATTCATATCTTTCGCATACGAGCTCCGTTTTCGACGTTATTTATATCGACGTGTAGGTGAGATTATGATCTAAAAATATCGTTTAGACTCCGTCGGCTAATTTTGAATTTAATTTTTATTATATTATTTTTAGTAGGCCGGGACAGGAAAACTCCGTTATAAACTCATAACTTCTTCATCCGACGTCCGTTTTCGTCTTTCTTTTTACCGTTGAACTACTATCAATGAGATCTTCGATTCTCGTTTAGATTGTTTCGGCTAGAAATCCCTCGATCTCATATTCGAACTTCAGGCTGCATACTGCTAAGCTGAAACTTAGAAAAATCATAACTTCCTCATACGAAGTCAGATTTGGACGTTCTTTTTATGCACGCTCTCGGTTTAACGTATTCTACGACTTTCATTTAGATCGCTAAGTCCAAATATCGCTCTAACGTAAATTCACTATTTACGTCACGCTGTGTCGTGCCGATTTTGTCGTGAAACTTCGACAGGTCATAACTTCTTCGTTATAAATCGGATTTCGGTATTCTTTATATATCCGGAATCCTTGTCACGGCCACTACAACTTAGTTAAGATTATTCATTCTAAATAATCTTCTATCAAAAAGTCATTTTTGATGCTTATCATCTCTAAATTGACTAGCCCTGATTTACGGGTGTTACACTTACCGTCCCAGAACCATCCAAAACCGCCGACAACAAGCGGAAGTTTTGGGACAACAAGAAGAAGAACAATGCGGCGCAGAACTCTGCCAAGAAGCAGCAGGTCGTGGCTGTTCATGCCGCAATAGCACCTACTGCCACTGCGTCGGTGAAGCAGTATGCGAGAAGCTTGCCCAAGTGCAACAAGTGCAACTTCCACCACAATGGACCCTGGTGGGAAATGCAGTGCAGAAACTGCAACAGGAAGGGGCACACTGCCCATTTCTGCAAAGCTCCGGCTAGGCCAATCACCCAGGTCCCCGGTGTTGGAGTGGGCCAGGCTTGCTACGGATGTGGCGAGGTGGGTCACTACTAGAGGAACTGCCCGAAGGCATGGAATGGTGGCGGAGTGGGAAGGGTTTTGGCAATAGGCTACGAGGAAGCGGTGGCATACCCTACCGTGGTCACTAGTATGTTTCTCCTCGATAACTCTTATGCATGCATACTATTTGATAGTGGAGCGGAGAGGAGTTTCTTGAACCAAAAATTTGCACACTTACTTAAACAAAAACCACGTGCACTGAAAGAACCGTTCAGCGTAGAAATGGCTAATAGAAAGACTGAGAGCACTAGCTGTATATACATAGGTTGTACCCTAACTCCAGAAAGCCGTTAATTTCCAATCGACCTCATGTCGGTCTCAATTAAAAGTTTCGACGTCATTATCGGCATGGATTGGTTGAGTCTGCATCGTGCCAACATCATGTTTTATGAGAAACATGTTCCTCTTAATCCACCGTCTAACGAAACTCTAGTTATCTACGGTGATAAACCAGGCACGAACCTTCGTATCATCTCGAGTATTCAAGCCTAGAAGTACTTATGAAAGGAATGTCATGCATTCCTTGCACATGTAGTCGATATGAGCCAAGAGACGAAAGACATAAAGAACATCCCAGAAGTACGTGACTTTCCAGACATCTATCCAGAAGAACTATCAGGATTACCTCCACAACGTCAAGTCGAGTTCAGAATCGACTTAGTTCCAGGAGCTACCCCAGTAGCCAAATCGCCCTATCGTCTAGCACCAGCCGAGATGCAGGAGCTATCCGGTCAACTGAACGAACTGCTCAGCAAGGGCTTTATTAGACCAAGCTTCTCACCTTGGGGAGCAAGGTCTTGTTCGTGAAGAAGAAGGACGGATTGTTCTGTATGTGCATCGACTATAGAGAACTTAACAAACTAACCATTAAGAACAGATACCCTCTTCTGCGCATAGACGATTTGTTCGACCAACTCCAAGGGGCGAACTACTTTTCCAAGATTGACCTAAGATCCGGGTATCACCAGTTACGAGTGTTAGAGGAAGATGTTCCCAAAACAGCCTTCCGAACTCGTTACGGACACTACGAGTTTGTATTGATGCCATTCGGATTAACCAATGCGCCCGCAGTTTTCATGGACTTAATGAACCGGGTGTGCCGTCCTTACTTAGATCAGTTCGTTATTGTATTCATCGATGACATACTTACGTACTCTCGTAGCAAGGAGGAGCATAGTCAACACCTACGTCAGATTCTAGAAACCCTACGCGCAGAGAACCTGTATGCGAAGTTCTCTAAATGCGAATTTTGGATTCGAAGAATCGAATTCTTGGGTCACGTGGTTAGCGAAGAGGGAATTCACATGGATCCTTCCAAAATAAAGGTCACTGAGAACTGGTCAGCTCGGAAGACACCTACAGAAATTCGTTAATTTCTAGGTCTCGCTGGCTACTATCGCAGGTTTATTCAGAACTTCTCTAGGATCGCGAAACCTCTTACTACATTGACTCAGAAAGGTGTGACCTTTGACTGGGAAGAGAAACAAGAGAAGGCGTTCCAAACACTGAAACGAGCCTTATGCAACGCATCGATACTATCCCTCCCAGAAGGGATAGAAGACTTTGTGGTTTATTGTGATGCATCCAACCAAGGGGTTGGTTGTGTTCTTATGCAACGAGGATAGGTCATATTCTATGCCTCAAGACAGCTAAAGACACACGAAGTCAACTACACCACACATGATCTTGAGTTACGAGCAGTGGTATTTGCTCTGAAGATCTGGAGACACTACCTGTATGGTACGAAAAGCACTATCTTTACAGACCACAAAAGCCTTCAACATATATTCGACCAGAAGGAGCTCAACATGAGACAACGACGGTGGGTCGAGCTACTCAATGACTACGAATGCGAAATTCATTATCATCCCGGTAAAGCCAACGTAGTAGCTGACACCCTAAGTCGGAAAGAATACTCTGGTCGTAGAGTCAAATCATTGACTATGACTATCCATTCACATTTGTCCACACAATTTAAGGAGGCTCAGCTAGAAGCCCTAAAACCTGAAAATGTGGCTGGTGAATCCCTTAGAGGGATGGATAAAAACTTGGAAGTCAAGGGTGGCGGAGCCTTGTACCTTATGGATTGGATCTGGACACTGAAGCTAGGTGGTTTCAGAAATGTGGTCATGACCGAAGCACACAATACTCGATATTCCATCCACCCAGATTCAGATAAGATGTATCTGGATCTCAAAAAGTTATACTGGTGGCCTAACATGAAATCAGAGATTCCTACCTTTGTGAATAAGTGTCTTACTTACGCCAAGGTTAAGGTCGAATACCAGAAACCCTCAAGTTTGCTACAACAACCAGAGATACCGCAATGGAAGTGGGAGTGGATCACAATGGACTTCATAACCAAGTTGCCCAAGACAACGGATGGTCTCGATACCATATGGGTGATCGTAGACAGGTTAACCAAGTCCGCACACTTCCTGTCTATCAAATAAACTGACAAGATGGAGAAGCTAACAAGAACCTACATTAGGGAGATTGTATGACTGCATGGCGTTCCCATATCCATTATCTCTAATAGAGATAGTATATTCACTTCAAGATTCTGGCAGTCGCTACAAAATTCCATAGGAACTAGGTTGGACATGAGTACAACCTACCATCCGCAAACCGACGGACAAAGTGAATGGACTATTCAAACTCTGGAAGATATGTTGCGAGCATGTGTGATTGACTATGGGAAGGCATGGGATACTCATTTACCCCTTGTAAAGCCAATCAATTCAATCAAACGTCATACTCGTTTCTGTTAACTTTTAGCTTTGTTAAGGGTCTGTTTGAGAATTCTAAGCCTAGTACACTCAAGGTTTGTGTGTTAGGAAGTGTTAGCCCGGGTTCCTTGAGTTGCAATCGAGCCGGAAACACCTTTACAAGGAGTTCACGGCCGCAAACTAGGGTTCACGGTCGTGAACCCATGTTGGTCGTGAACCCCTCTTCATATGTAGAGTGTTCCTTCATTATTTCTTCATTTCTCACATCTTTAAGTCTAGAACTCTCAAAACTCTCTCAAGTATCATCAAGAACACTCTCATTTCTCTTCAAAATCGTAATTGATTCTTCCATATTTATTTGATGTCCTTCTTATTCACGTGAAGCTCTTTGATTTCATACATGAATTCCACACTTTTGGTTTAGATCTTCAAATCGTCATCTTTTCACCAAGAACACACACTAGTTCTTAGGCCGTGAACACCTTCAAGACTTCCATTAAAGTAAGTATCCTTTCCATACACTTGTTATCCATTAGAAGCTCTTGAATCACCATGAAACAAACACCTTTTAAGCATGATTCTTCAAGAGTTCACGGTCGTGAACCCTTCATTGGGCCGTGAACCCTTCATGAAGATCATGGTGGCCATGAACCCTTCAACCCATGGCTGTAAACCCTTCATAAGATCAAGCCTTGGGTCGTAAACACTTCATGTGTGGCCGTAAACTCTTCTATGGTCGTAAACACTTATATTGTGGCTGTGAACACCCTTTCATACAATCATATGTGATTGTAACACTTCATTACAAGTGTTTCCTAGTACCTAAAGTTGTTTCCTTACATGATTAGTTGTTATATACACTAATTATATACATATATGTGTCATTATATGCTTAATAGGATCCGTTTGGGCTCGAGACTTCACTTGGCATACTTAGCATCCTTTATCGATCTTTCATTCAAATCACTCACTACAGGTGAGTTCATACCCATATAATCTATCTTTTAATGTTTTAAATGCTTTTAAGGGGGGAATACAAGTATAACACAATGATATTGTGTTAATCATTTACATGTGCAAACTACATTTAAAAGGATTTATCATACTCAAACTTGTTGAAAACACTTTTAAAGCTTTTATAAACTTCTTTTATAAATCAAATCATATTCGTCTGTCTATTTACGTATAAGTATGCTTTAATAGACTTAGGACTATTGATAGATACATTGACTCTTGTTCCTTGTTTGGTTGTGGGCTCGGTAGAAGACTACAAAACAGTCATTTTTTACAAAAGAAAAAACATACAAAACAGTCGGGTCTTGGTAGAAGACTATTTTCTATTTTAGTAGAAAATATAGGATTTTCTAGGAAGTATACAAACAATTACATCAAAACACTTACAAAAAATTTCATCAAACTAATACAAATATTTGACACTAAAATACTTATGAACTCACCAGCTTAAATGTTGATCTACTCTTTCAAAATAACTTGTATTCTCAGGTCACCAATAGACATGTACCGATGACCAGGTTTTGTGAAAACGAAGCATGTTCAAGACTCGTCTTTTTATTTTGATTCATATTTTGGTGTCTTTCAAACAATACAGAACACACTTGTATTAAATTATATTATTAATGCAATGGATGATGTTGTTGCTTTTTTTACTATTACGCATTTTTATGATACTGTAGACGACGTCCTCCGCCCCCGAATGTTTCCGCCGTTCTGATTTGGGGTGTGACAATAAGAATACTCAGGTCGCAAAGTAAAAGCACTAACCATGACCATCCATTTACATCTGTCCACACAGATCAAAGACGCTCGGCTGGAAGCCTTGAAGCCTGATAATGTGGCAGGTGAAGCCATAAGAGGAATGGAAAAGAACTTAGAAATCAAGGGTGATGGAGTTTGTTATCTCATGAATCGGATCTGGACACCGAAGTTTGGTGGCTACAGAGATGTTGTCATGAACGAAGCCCACAATACTCGATGCTCCATTCATCCAGGTTCAGATAAGATGTATCTGGATCTCAAGAAACTCTATTGGTGGCCGAACATGAAAGCCGAGATTGCTACCTATGTGGGTAAGTGCCTAACTTGCGCCAAAGTCAAGGTAGAATACCAGAAGCCCTCAGGTTTACTACAACAACCAGAGATACCTGAGTGGAAGTGGGATATGATTACAATGGATTTCATAACCAAGTTTCCCAAGACATCGGGTGTTCATGACACCATTTGGGTAATCGTCGATAGATTAACCAAATTCGCACACTTCCTACCAATAAAGGAAACAGACAAGATGGAGAAGTTGACCAGAACTTACATTAGAGAGATAGTACGACTGCATGGTATGACAATATCTATTATCTCTGATAGAGACAGTAGATTCACCTCGCGATTCTGGAAGTCACTACACAAATCTCTGGGAACTATGTTGGACATGAGTACAGCCTACCACCCACAAACCGACAGGCAGAGTGAGAGAACTATTCAAACACTAGAAGACATGCTGAGAGATTGCGTGATCGACTTTGGTAAAGCATGAGATACCTATTTTCCACTTGTTGAGTTTTCATACAATAATAGTTATCACTCTAGCATCAAGGTTGCCCCGTTCGAAGCCCTCTATGGCCGCAAGTGCAGATCACCTCTGTGATGGGCTGAGGTGGGTGACATGCAACTAGCTAGAGGGCAAGTTCCTGACAGCACTCTCATCGGCCCGGAACTCATCAGGGAAACGACAGAGAAGATCGTTCAAATCCGAGAACGAATAAAAGCCTCTAGAGACAGAAAAAAGAGCTACGCAGAGAAGAGACGAAAACCCTTTGAATTCCAGGTGGGTGACCGCATTCTGTTGAACGTCTCATCCTGGAAGGGCATGATACACTTCGGAAAGCATGGAAAACTAAATCCAAGGTACATTGGACCGTTCGAGATTCTTGCTAGAATCGGCCCAGTAGCTTAAAAACTTTAACTACCTCAAGAACTAAATAACTTACATCCTACCTTCCACGTGTCTAATCTAAAGAAGTGTCTATCCGACGAGACTCTTGTGATTCTACTCGATGAAGTTGAGATAAACGAGAGTCTACAATTCACGGAAGAACCAATAGAAATCATGGATAGGAAAGTCAAACGAACGAAACAAAGTCGCATACCATTAGTTAAGGTTCGTTGGAATACCAAACGGGGACCTGAATTCAGTTGGGAGCGAGAAGACCAGATTAAACAAAAGTACCCACACCTTTTCCCTATTCCATGAGTACTCGCTATAGAAATAATTTCAGGACGAAATTCCCTCTAATGGGGGGATAATGTAACAACCCGTTGTTTAAAGTCAATGAAAGTCAATGTAAGTCAAACTTGTTCAAATAAAAGTCTAAATCTTAACCAAGTGTAAGTGAATTCACAACATAACTTGATGTAATAGAACCTTGAAAGCCTAGAGTGCATGTTTATTTAACTTATATATAAGTATATATGGAAAACCATGTTGAAGGAGGCTAATATAAGTCTAACACTTAAATGAAATCATGCTATTACTTAATATATATATGGTTTTCGGTTTAGGGAATCTAATCCCTAACAAAAACCGAAAACACCCTACTTTTGGAAAGCCAAAATCGAAAACCTTTTTGTAACATCCCAAAAATTCGAGCCAATTTAAAACTTTTTAAAATATTTCAAAACACATGATTATTACAAACTTGTTTTCAAAATAGTATATTGTTAGAGTATCCCAGAATCAAATCATAAAATCTGAGGAGCGGTACGATCACGCCTTTGGCTTCCCACGATCATCAGAAGTACCTGAAACCATAATCGATAAATGTAAGCTCGAAGGCTTAGTGAGTTACCCCCAAAATACCAACGCCAAACAGTCATAATCGTATCATATAACATATAAGCAAACAACATGCATAATGAGCCATCAGTCTGACTGGACCGAATCTCGGTCCTCAGTCTATCTGGACCGCTCTCCAAGCCCTCGGTACGTCTGGACTGCCCTCCTCGGGGCCTTCAGCCTATCCGGACCGCTCGCTGGGCCTTCGGCCTGACTAGATTTGCCCGGCCCGGGCCTGCAGTCTACCCGGTCCGCCCAGGGTGTCTTGGCCTACTGCACACAGCAGGACCTGCCTCAACCCTTTCCCCAACCAACAAACATGTGCACATATATATAAACAAGTAAACATGCAGATCTAACAGATCACTAATCGTGGCAACCATCATATTACCAGGATATCGGTCTAACCGATCTCTAGCATCGCAACCATCCTAAACCAGGACGAAACCTAACATAGCAACCATCCTAAACCAGGATGAAATCTAGCATAGCAATAATCATAGCAACCATCCTAAACCAGGATGAAATCTAACATAGCAGTAACATAGCGACCATCCTAACCCAGGATGTAAATCATAAAGGGCCGGCCTTGGTGCCGTAGACCCTGTTGATATAGTGAGGATAACTCACCTCCCAAATGTCGCACTGGAGTGATAGGCTCAACTCTCGAATCGCCAACACGAACTCCACCACCCATAGTTACCATAAAACCCTTTTCCATAAATTTCAAAATTACCAAAAATGCCCCCAGAGGTCAAAGTCAGAGTCCACAGTCAAAGTCAACAGTCCATGTTGACTCGACTCGTCGAGTCCTTCCGGAACTCGAGAAGTTTGGAAATCCTTGGTTGACTCGTCGAGTTTCCCTATATCTCGCCGAGTTCATGTGTGTCCAAGGTTGGGAAAAACCCTAGCCGACTCGCCGATTCATTCGACTGACTCGCCGAGCCCAAGGCAATCTTCATCGGACTCACCGAGTTGTTCATCAACTCGACGAGTTCATAACCATCTTCATATGACTCGCCGAGTCGACCTTGCGACTCGCTGAGTACCTTCGATCCATCATCCATACAGATGCTTTTTAAGCGATGATAAGTTTCCATATTGTACATCCAGCTTCCCAAGGCATGTTTATCACGTAAAGTTGCAAACTTTACGTGCATGCAAGGTGATAATTACCTAAAACAAGCTAAATAAGGGGTTCTAGGCAAAAGAGCTTCACCAATATGCTAAAGACTAAGACTTTATGATGATAAGGGCCAAGATGAGCCTAGATCTGATGTTGCAACTTCAGATCTTGGTTTATCACTCGAAATGCAACACCAAATGCCCAAAATGGTTCCAAAACTCAATATAGAAAGGGGTTTAACTAGAAGAAGCTCAAGGTGATGACTTGATACCTCCAAATGGTGTTAAACTTAGGTAGACTTCAGATCCCCAGCTGTTCCTTGTTAAAAGCTTCTTGGTCTTCAACCCTTTCCTCACCAAAATCCCTCTTCCAAGCTAAGAAGCACACCAATATAGAGAACAACACGAATTAGGGTTTTTGAATTTGAGGGGAGCGGTAAGAGAGGCTAAGGGGGGATAAGTGATCCTTAAATAGGGTGCAAATCCCCGAAATTTAGGGTTTCATCTGCCAGCTCCTACTCGTCGATTCCCTTATTGGACTCGGCGAGTAGGTCCCTAAAACACGCAAACCAACCCGCTGCTACTCGACGAGTAGGGCAACCAACTCGTCGAGTAGACCTTGAAAGCAAGAAAATTCTTATATTAATTCAATACTTGAGAATCGGGGCGTTACAATTCTCCCCCACTTGAACTAGAATTCGTCCTCAAAGTTTTCTGCGGTGAACAACCTCGGGTAGAGCTCCCGCATCTCTGCCTCCGGCTCCCACGTCCACTCAGATCCCCTCCAATGCTCCCATTGTACCTTTACCAAAGGTATCTCCTTGTTCCACAGAACTTTCATCGTCCTCTCCAGTATGGCCATAGGTCTCTCCAAGTAATTCAGGCGCTCATCGACCTGAATATCATCCAGAGACACTACCGCCTCCTAATCCATAATGCACTTTCGCAACTGCGACACGTGGAAAGTGATGTGGATCCGACTAAGCTCCTCCGGTAGCTCTAACATGTAAGCCACCTTGCCGACCCTGGCAATGATCCTGAACGGCCTAATGTAACGGGGACCCAATTTCCCCCTCTTACTGAAGCGGTTCACACCCTTCCAGGGTGAGACCTTCAGGAGAACCATATCACCCACCTAAAATTCTAACTCAGATCGGCGTCTGTCGGCGTAACTCTTCTGCCGACTCTGAGCGGTCTGCAGTCGCTGCCTAATCTGATGAATCTTCTTGGTAGTCTGCAATACTACTTCCGTCCGTCCCATCACCTTGTGCCCGACCTCACCCCAACAAACCGGGGTGTGACATCTCCGCCCGTACAACAGATCGAAAAGTGGAGCGCCAATGCTGGAATGGTAGTTGTTGTTGTAGGCGAACTCTGCAAGGGGTAGGTGGCAATCCCAGCTCCCACCGAAGTCAATAACACAAGCCCTCAACATGTCCTCGAGGGTCTGAATGGTCCGCTGGCTCTGACCGTCAGTCTGCGGATGGAATGTTGTGCCGAAGTGCAATCGTGTGCCCAGCTCCTCGTGAAACTTCTGCCAGAAACGGGAGGTAGACTGTCACACCCCCAAACCAGACGGGGGAACGTCCGGGGGTGGAGGACTTCAATTGTAGTATCACAACACATGCATCATAGTAATCAAAGAACAAACAACCATTGTATTTAAAAAGTATAACTATTTACATGTGTTCAATCATTGTATATTGAACCAAAATATAGTTATACAAAAGAAGATATGACTCAAAGTAGCTCCATCTTCTCAAAAAGCTCAGGGAGTACCTGTGTGTTATTTCCCTGAGAATACAAGTAATTTGAAAAGAGAGTATCAACATAAAGTTGAGTGAGTGCATAAGTGTTTATGTTTAAAAGGATGTCTGTGTATCTTGTATATGTAAACTGTTCCAGAAAATCCTATATTTTTCTGTTGTATATGAAAAGTAGTTTTATTCCCATTAAACCGTTCTCTTTGTATCAATGTTTGGTATTTGTATTCTTTTGTGTAAAAAACTTGTAACTGAGAGTGTGCCTGGCTCCACCAGCTGTTATTGAAAACTGTATTGAACCACTGTAGTTTGTATTCTGTAAACTGGTACTTTGAAGGTGTACTTTCGTTTAGTTGTTTATACACTAACGTATTGTTAATATCTTTTTAACGAGTTATTATAACCATACTATGACAGGATGCCCTGAAACAAACACTTTGTGGGCGTTTAAACTGTTGATAATAACTGTCACTCATTGGCGTGTATGCTAGACTGTAGCTAGCAGCCTGAGTGTGGGGTTGTCAATCCCGATATAGATCTACACACAACTTGTTTCGATCCCCGGGCTGGATATTCTGGTTATAATGTCAGGACTTTACCTTGGTTGTCTAAAATGAATTAAACAACCTGAATTGAATGTCTCATAAAAAGCATATAAACGCTACATGTATATTAGTTATGAAAACTCAATCATTCTGAAATAAATGATTGACATTATGTTCTTGAATTAGTATTCCGAACATGTATTTGATAAGTGTAAACCCTTGATTTGTTCTGAATCAAAACCCTTGTTTCTTGTAAAACAGTGTATTCTAGTATGCTTGAATCATGAATTATTGTTCTATGTATCATAAATTATACCTATTATAATTTATATGTACTTTCTGAATCGGTATTTAACTGTTTTTAGCATGTAACCCCTTGCTCAACATGTTACAAAGGTATTTGAACTGATGAAATAACTTTTATATTTATATACATACACAATTTTATATATAAGTAAAATTTAAACGACACTCGGACAAATAACCGGTACTATAAGCCCACATCCAAACAAGGAAAAGGACCTAGAATGAGTTATCAGTCCTAAGCCTTTTAAATCTTATTTATATACATGTATATATGCAAATATGAATTTTGGGGAAAAATATAAGATTATAAAAGAGTTTAATGTTTTGAGTATTTTTGATGCTTTAATGTTGTTTTATCATAATTTGAAATCATGATTTTATGACACAAAGTTCTTGTGTTATGCTTGTATTCCCCCCCCCCCCCCTTAAAACAGTAGAAATTATGAAAATACGGGGGTATGAACTCACTTGATAGGTGGTGGTTTGGACAGCGTTTCGTTTCCCAGAAAGGAGTTTATTTGATGAGAAACCGGCTCAAATCGGGTAGAGTTTTCGACTGGAGAGAGGTTAACTTCTCGGGAATCTCGGGGCTTCGAGGCTTGCTTAGGGTTTGAGACTTGATACCGGGGCTTTAGGGGTTGTATATAAGTTTGTGGAAGTGAAAAATATGAGAATGTGTGAAATTTGGGGTGAAAAGTGTAAATATTTCGGAAGCCCTCGCATGCCTTATATAGGCTGAAGCCTCGGATCCGAGGCTATGGGAGGCTTTGCGAGGCTGCCACGTGTTCGGACAGGTGGCGAAGGAAGGAGTCAACAGCACACGCGTCGATCATGAGAAGGGTACACGGGGCAAGGCTTCGGACGTGGCGGCTTCTGAGTGGGCCGAACTTCGGTCCAATGGGAAGAGGGCATGTGTCCGAGGGGGTGTCCGAGGGGTGTCCGGGGGTGTCTCATGTGAAGGTGTCGGATGCCTATTGGTCCTCGGTCTCGATCCAATCAGATGGTGACACGGCGAGCTTCGGTCCAATCCAATGGTGCCACGTGGAGGCTCGCATGCGAGGGTGACGTGTCCGAGGGTCACCCATGCGAAAATGCCTGGTTTTCAATTTTGCTTGGTTTTTGTGCCAAAAACTTGCAAAAATCATAACTTTCGCATACGAGCTCCGTTTTCGACGTTCTTTATATGAACGCGTAGGTAAAATTGTACTCTACGACTTTCGTTCAGACTTCGTAGGCTGATTTTGAATTTATTTTTAATATTATTATTTTTAACAGACCGGGACAGGAAATCCGTTAAAAATTCATAATTTCTTCATCCGACGTCTGTTTTTGTCTGTCTTTTTACCGTTGTACTACTATTGATGAGACCTTCAATTCTCGTTTAGGTTGTGTCGGCTTAAAATCACTCGATTTTTTTTTCGAGTTTTTAGCTGTACACTGCTATACTGAAACTTAGAAAAATCGTAACTTCCTCATACGAAGTCAGATTTTGCCGTTCTTTTTATGAAAGTTCTCGGTTTAACATAAAAACTTTCATTTAGATTGTTAAGGCTAAAAAGCTTTTTATTGAAAATTCAGTTTTTACACTGAACAGTGTTTTGCTGGTTTTGTCGCGGATCTTCGATTGGTCATAACTTCTTCGTTATAACTCGGATTTTAGTGTTCTTTATGTTTTTGGAAACCTTGTAACAATATATATTACTTTGTTCATCTCAATCGAGATTGTTTAATAATTTATTTTTGAGGGTCAATTATGTAAATATACATAGTATGCTAAAATTTCTCTTTATTATTTTAAAAAGAAATAAAAATTGACCTACATTATTACATAGGTTTGAAAGAACGGTTAGTTACATAAACCGAACATCCCGGTCAGAGACAATAGAGACCGGAACCCCATGGCGAGCCATGATCTCGCGAACGTACATGTCGGCCAATTTCTCGGCCGATGAGCTCTCCAGTATGGCCAAGAAATGGGCACTCTTGGTCAATCGATCCACGATGACCCATATAGCATCAAACCCCTTTGCCGTTCTCGGCAACTTGGTAATAAAATCCATCGTGATTTGTTCCCATTTCTACATGGGGATCTCCAGGGGCTGCAGCTTGCCATGCGGCCTCTGATGCTCGGTCTTGACCATCCTAAAGGTCAAGCGCCTCTCGACGTACCAAACGATTTCTCGCTTCATGCACGGCCACCAGTATCTCAAACTCAAATCCCGGTACATCTTGGTGGCCCTCGGGTGAATAGAGAAGTGAGACTTATGAGCCTCCTCCATGACTGTCTGTCTGACCCCACCAGACATCGGAACCCACACCCGACCGCATCGGGTTAGTAATCCCCGGCTATCCTGCACAAACCGAGTGTTCTCACCCCTGATCCTCTCCAGCTTCCAGTTCTCTGGTCGCATGCCCTCGACCTGAGCATCTCTGATCAAACTCACAAGCGGAGAATCCACCGCTATCCTCATACATATCGCCGGGGTGGAAGATCCAGCTGACTTGTGGCTCAGAGCGTCCGCCACCACATTCGCTTTACCGGGGTGGTAAAGGATCTCGCAATCGTAGTCCTTGACTACATCCAGCCACCTGCACTGCCTCATGTTCAGGTTCGGCTGATCCATGATATGTCTCAGGATTTTGTGATCCGTGTAAATGGTACAACGGACCCCATAAAGGTAATGTCCCCATATCTTGAGGGCGAACACCACCGCTCCCAGCTCCAAATCATGCGTAAGGTATCGTGTCTCATGTGGCTTCAGCTGTTGCGATGCATAAGCTATCACCCGTCCCCTCTGCATGAGGACCGCTTCTAGTCCCGTGATAGACGCATCACAGAACACCACGAAATCCTCAACTCCCTCTGGAAGAGTCAAGAGTAGAGCCTCGCATAGACGCTGTCTGAGGGTCTCAAACGCCCTCTGCTGCTCAGGGCCCCACCGTAAATCCACCCCTTCCTTGTTAGACGAGTGAAGGGTACTGCAATCTTGGAGAAATCTTGTATGAATCTCCGGTAGTACCCTGCCAATCCCAAAAAGCTCCTGATGTCTGAGGGAGATTTCGGAACCTCCAACTGCATAACTGCTTCGATTTTGGCCGGGTCGACCAAAATCCCCTCCTGGTTAACGAGGTGTCCCAGGAACTGGACCTCTCGTAACCAAAACTCGCATTTCGAGAACGTGGCATAAAGCCGTTCTCGCCTCAGCACTCCCAATAACTCCCGCATATGCTCATCATGTTGCTCTTGGGTCTTGGAATACACCAAGATATCATCGATAAATACTATGACCGAGCGATCGAGCATCGGTCTGCAGACCCGATTCATCAGGTCCATGAATACTGCTGGCGCGTTGGTGAGCCCAAACGGCATCACCACGAACTCGTAATGTCCATAACGAGTTCGGAACGCGGTCTTCTCCACGTCCTCCTCTCTGACCCTGACCTGGTGATACCCAGACCTCAAGTCTATCTTGGAAAACCAAGACGCACCCTGCAATTGATCGAAAAGATCATCTATCCTCGGGAGTGGATAACGGTTTTTCACCGTTAACTTATTCAACTCTTGGTAATCAATGCACATCCGGTACGAACCATCCTTCTTCCTAATGAAGAGTATCGGTGCTCCCCATGGCGAACTGCTAGGTCGAATGAACTGTTTGCCTAGCAGTTCCTGCAGTTGTGATGACAGCTCCTGCATCTCTG
This sequence comes from Lactuca virosa, assembly GCF_052849685.1. Taxonomy (NCBI): domain Eukaryota; kingdom Viridiplantae; phylum Streptophyta; class Magnoliopsida; order Asterales; family Asteraceae; genus Lactuca; species Lactuca virosa. The sequence continues at coordinate 160,528,728 of NC_136426.1, read as the reverse complement.
GTGGTGACAACCAATACGGCGCCTTGGCGATAGGGGCCGCGCCTGGCACTAGGTCAATCCTGAACTCGACCTGCCTCTCTGGAGGTACTCCGGGTAACTCCTCCGGAAACACATCGGTAAACTCTCTGACCACCGGAATCTCCGAAACTGAAACCTACTCCCTCGCCCGCGTATCAACCACGTACGCTAGATAACCCGCACACCCGTGCTGAATGTACTGTCGATCCCTGGAAGCTGAACAAAATCCTGAACCCACTCTGGTTCCCTCACCACAAACAATCAGTTCTCCCCACTTAGGGTTCGAACTACCACTCTCTGGCCCTCGCAATCTATCATGGCACCAAAACGGCTAAGCCAATCCATCCCTACGATCACGCACACCTTCCCCATGGGAAACGGTATCAAATCAATCGGAAATGACACTCCAAAGATCTCCAAATCGCACCCTCGATAGACCGAAGAAGCAGAAACTTCGTGCTCGTTGGCGATAGAGACTCGCAACGGACACTCTAGCTCCCCCACTGGCACACCAAACTCCCTACTAAAAGTCTGAGATACGAAAGACCGACTCGCCCCCGAGTCAAATAAAACCAAAACAGGCAAGGAGATCACTAAAAACATACCTAATCACAGGTACAACGATAAGCATAAAACAAATATAATGAGCTAGATAGAGGATAGAAACATACCAGCAACCACATCTGGTGCTGCCCTGGCCTCCTCCGCCGTAAGCTGGAAAGCACGCCCCTGGGCCCTCGGGGGCACTGCTCGACCCTGACTCCCATCAGTAATCCTCAATGTAGTCGGCGCTGGAGCCTGTGCCGGCCTGGCTGCCAGCTGCAGACAATTGGTCTTCACGTGACCAACCTGATGACAGTGGTAGCAGATCCTCATATCCTGAATCGGGGCCGTCTGATGACATTCCCTTGTATAATGCCCCTCCTGGCCGCATTTGTGGCATCCGCTACCAGACCTACAAACCCCCGTGTGCCCCTTTCCGCACTTGCCACAAGTGCAGCCCTGATGTCCCCCTGTCCTGGAATCAGCGGTCTTAAACCGCTTCGGCGCCGGCTGCGTCTGTGCCGGGGCCCGACCCTGCTCTCTCAGCTGTAACTCAATCTCAAGCTCCCGCCCCCTGGCGGCCTCCTATAACTCCAAAAGCGTATCACAACGCTGAGTCGCCACAAAGTGTCGAATATCAGTCTTGAGCATGCTCAGATAACAAGTCATCTGAGCTTGCTTAGAAGCAAACTCCGGGCAGAACATCGCCCTCTCAGTGAACATGCGGGTGATCTCTGTCACCGTCTCCCGATCCTATGTCAACTCCAGAAACTCCTGAGCTAACCGTTCCCGCTCGACTCGAGGAATGTAGCGAGCGCAGAACATATCCCTGAACTGCTCCCAAGTAACAGCAGCTCTCTGATCGTCTGAATACGACCCAGTCATCAACCTCCACCAGTCCTTTGCCCCGGACCTCAGCAAGTTCAGGGCACATATGACCTTCTGGTCAGTAGGACATAAGCATGTGAAGAAACATCCCTCCACGTCATACAACCACCTCATGGCTTTGATGGGGTCCTGAGTCCCATCAAAAGTAAGGGGCTTCGTATTGTCGAAGTCCCGATACTGGAAAGCCCGACCGGCTCCCAACCCTGTCGCCGATACAGCTGATGTAGCTGCGGCGGCAGCCACCTTAATGAGGGATGCATAGCGATCATCGAAATACTCCACCATAGTGGTCTTAATAGACCCGAACATCTCCGGCAGCTCGGGCCGGAACAAAGCAGCAACCTCATCATGCAGGATCTCCCGGATCCTGTCATCCATCTCATTTAGCCTCATTTGGCCGATAGTCTCGGGCGCTGTCGGCGCCCCCTGTCCGCCCTCTCCCTCTCCTGATCCTGATCCTGAACCGGATCCTGTCACAAAGTGCCTGGTCATCACCATTCTGAAACATAACACAAGGTATCAGATAATCCATACAAAGAACTGGGAACCAACTCCCGACAAAGCCCTAGGGGTTGTGACTTCCTTGCTATGCGTATGGGTCCTATGCTTTCAGTAGTACAAGCCCATACTACCTTCCACACCTACCCATATTTGTCTCAAGTATCATCACAAGACCCCAACAATATACATGATCATAGCGAGCACTCAAGCCTCACTCCTAGAGGAACGCTAAATATCTCGTAGTAGGTGGACTCATCCTAAACAACCTACCCATCCATGCAACTTATACCAACTCTGCAGCACTTGTGTAGGCTAACCATACATAACGCTGGACCCTATAGACTTTCGAATACTCGGTCCTACTCTAATCCCACAACCAGACAAGGAACAGGAAATAAAGCCAAACCAAACATTCTCAGGCTATAAGATCTTAATTATGTACAGTCGTGACGCATACACTAAGCAACTACAGTAATGATGTCAATTTCATATAAGGAAAACCCTAGGCTATCAGGAATCATATAATCAGGCAATCCTATCATGCAATTCCTGAAGATCCCAAGCCTAGTACTAGCATGCTGTTCTAATCATATCTCATAACTCAAATAACCCGTAAAGTATTTTGGGGTCTATCTGCGAGCTCCGGCTGATCGTACACTTGCATCCTCCTTTTATTATTTTGAAAACATTTTAAGGAAAATCGTTTTATAACCTCGTCCTCAGTTTGAGACTGGAGACACCTGAGTGTTTCCTCCAATTCACTCAAACCAAGGCTCTGATACCAACTTTTAACATCCCAAAAATTCGAGCCAATTTAAAACTTTTTAAAATATTTCAAAACACATGATTATTACAAACTTGTTTTCAAAATAGTATATTGTCAGAGTATCCCAGAATCAAATCATAAAATCATAAAATGTGAGGAGCGGTACGATCACGCCTTTGGCTTCCCACGATCATCAGAAGTACCTGACTAGATTTGCCCGGCCCGGGCCTGCAGTCTACCCAGTCCGCCTAGGGTGTCTTGGCCTACTGCACACAGCAGGACCTGCCTCAACCCTTTCCCCAACCAACAAACATGGGCACATATATATAAACAAGTAAACATGCATATCTAACATATCACTAATCGTGGCAACCATCCTATAACCAGGATACCGGTCTAACCGATCTCTAACATCGCAACCATCCTAAACCAGGACGAAACCTAACATAGAAACGATCCTAAACCAGGATGAAATCTAGCATAGCAATAATCATAGCAACCATCCTAAACCAGGATGAAATCTAACATAACAGTAACATAACGACCATCCTAACCCAGGATGTAAATCATAAAGGGCCGGCCTTGGTGCTGTTGACCCTGTTGATATAGTGAGGATAACTCACCTCCCAAATGCCGCACTAGAGTGATAGGCTCAACTCTCGAATCGCCAACACGAACTCCACCACCCATAGTTACCATAAAACCCTTTTCCATAAATTTCCAAATTACCAAAAATGCCCCCAGAGGTCCACAGTCAAAGTCAACAGTCCATGTTGACTCGAATCGTCGAGTATAGTTCACCGACTCGTCCGGTTCTTCCTGAACTCGAGAAGTCGTGAAATCCTTGGTTGACTTGTCGAGTTTCCCTATATCTCGCAGAGTTCATACGTGTCCAAGGTTGGACAAACCCTAGCCGACTCACCAAGTCATTCGACTGACTCGCCGAGCCCAAGGCAATCTTCATCGGACTCGCCGAGTTGTTCATCGACTCGACGAGTTCATAACCATCTTCTATTGACTCGCCGAGTTGTTCATCGACTCGACGAGTTCATAACCATCGACTCGACGAGTTCCCTATGTCTCTATGTTTTGGGCCCATTAGGACCAAAAACACATCTTATATATATATATATATATATATATATATATATATATATATATATATATATATATATATATATATATGTGTGTGTGTGTGTGTGTATGTGTGTGTTAACTGCAAACACAATTCATTTGTCATTTCCCAAACCGAAAACACCTCAAATTTGCTCTCAAAACTGATACGTGATCTTCATATCTTCACGAGATTTTACCCATATCACCATCCAATCTTCATATCTTCAACCAAAATCCTTCAAATCTTCATATTTCCCTCAAGAGCATTCATCCCATCTTCAAATCTCCATATTTTCCTCAAGAACACCAAGAATATCTTCAAATATTCACATTTCACCCAAGAACACCTTCAAACAATTCCTAAGGCTTTTGTAAGTATTTCTTACATAATTTAGTGTTGTCTAACAATTTAAATTATTATTTACATTATTATTTAAATTAATATTTTATTAATTCAAATATGATATCGTGTATAATTATTATTAGCATACGACTATTCATACGGGTTCTAATCCGAGGATCATCGCTACCACTTCGTATCCAAAGGAGAACACACATTCGAGGTCAGTTCATACCCCTACGTTTTCACTATTTTTCCTTGTTTTTAGGGGGGGATACAAGTAAAACACAAGGAATCTTGTGTTCACATTCAAACGATTTCAAACATTTCAAACTATTTTAAACGGTTTCAAGCTATTCTAAATTATTCCAACTGTTTCTAATTATTGTTTTTACCAAACCATAATTATATATGTATATATATATATATATATATATATATATATATATATATATATATATATATATATATATATATATATATATATAAAAGATTCAACGGACTTAGGACTGGTATTTTCGCCTTAACTCATGTTCCTTGTTTGGTTGTGGGCTTAGGGTAAAATTCACTTGTCCGACTGTCTTTTTGATTTTAATTATATATGTCTTATATATATATATATATATATATATATATATATATATATATATATATATATATATATATATATATTTATAAGTATAAAACTTTAACCCTTTTTGTAACTTGCCGAGCACAGGGGTACTTTCATAAATATTTTCATTACATACAGAACTTACTTATAAACTATAATAGGTATGGTTTATGGAACACACATACTACTCTACTAGTTCAAGAAACATTACAATAAAAAATATATAAACTATAATAGGTATAGTTTATGGAACATACGTACTATTTTACTAAGTTTAGGTTACACTACAGAAACAAACATATAAACTATAATAGGTATAGTTTCTGAAACATACTTACAGGTATTCATTACAAAGTGACTTTTCATTATTCTACTCGTAACCGTCAGTATATCTTTGTGAGACACAATTTAAGTACTTATTTTAGTACCAACAAAAGTCCTGAATTTATAACCAGAGTCTCCTGGAGGGAGAGCGTGGCACTTGTGTATAGATCTATACGAGACTGACAATACCGCACCTAAACTGTTAGCTACAGTTAGGCCGGCAGGCCTGGGTGACAAATGTCATACCATTTCTGACACCTGAAAAACGTCGTATTCAGGCCATCCTAGGTCATCAAGCATGGTTATAATAACTCACAATTTGGTATTGAACAATATGATTAGTGTAAGAATACATAAACAACTTCAAGTAGTTTTATTAAATAATAGAACTACAGTACAGTATTTTACATTACAGCTGGTGAAATCCAAGTACTATAATTTATTTACAACAGAAAATATAGGATTTTCCAGGAAGAACATACTTCCATTTTCAAAGAACAACAGACTGATTTCAAATACAAATATGCTTATAAACTCACCAACTTAAATGTTGATACACATTCAAAATCACTTGTATTCTCAGGGAACCAGTAGATAGGTACACTTACAGGTTTTGAGAAGACGGGGCATTATGCAGTCATGTATTATAGTTTTTGTTACACACTTTTGTTGTCATACAAACAATGTTATGAACAGATGTGAAAACTATACTTTATCAATGTAATGGTTGTTGCTTTGATTACTATTATTCAATTGTTGTGATACTGTACATGACGTCATCCACCCCCGAACGTTTCCGCCATTCCGGTTTGGGGGTGTGACACTAGATATGGATTTTGGATGAAAGGGATTAATGGATTAAGCACTTATTAGAAAAGGTAGCTGGGATACGTGTATGTTGGGCGTACCTAATGGTACATTACGCGTACATGGTCAACTCCATGTTATATGGTCTAGGTGTAGTACATCGTGTGTACAAGTTGAGTACGATGAGCGTACTCCACTGAGTTGACTCGGTTGCCCCTTTAACTCTTTACTTTTAATAAGATTTTGACCAAGTTTGACCTAGGGGTATTTTGGATATTCTGAGAAATGGTGTGAGATAGGGTTACTGTTTGTTGTATAGGTGACATATGGAGTTATTATACGGAGCGGTGCAATATCCATATATCTTTTCTGACTGAGAGGTGACTCTCCTCACTATACTTATGGTTCGAAGGCACCAATGTCATCCCACTGGAATATATATTAGGATAGTAGTGATCTATGTGACACGTACTGATATGCATGTATGTGCTTGTTGTCTTTGGGACTCTTGCTTGTATAAATGTAAGCTTAGCTGTAGGGGTGAAATAGACCCGTACCGGTTGAAAGATACTGAAGGAGTTGGAAGGCACTCAGTGTAACATCATGATTTTTCACCCATTTTTTTTTTAATTTTAAACACTTTTTAACACATTACGTTTGCAGAAGACTTCTTCAGAATATTTCAAAAACATCACCAATGTTACTTTCAAAACAATACAAATCCATCACTGTTTAAAGTTCACAAGACCAAAATGATGAAAGTCCAACATGTCCAAATGGTATCATATCTAAAGATACTAAATAAGATTACCCAAAAAGCTCTCATCCTCACTAAGGCATCATGTCAAGCTACATGTTCCAATGAACAACAAACAACAAGAAAAGAACAAGTGTTAGCATAAGCTAAGTGATTCAATTATAACATAATGTTAAAAGAACACACATATCATAAATGGATCACACAACACATTCCCACACAATTAAAGACTTACAAGCAAGACATAACAACATCACAATGTATCCAACACTGTTTGGCTCAATTAATTTCATTCTTCCTTTAGAGCTTCTTTTTGCTAGTTACTATCCTCAGCCAAGCTGTAACTAATCTTCTATCTTTTCACCATTATAATATTATTATATAATATTTTCTCCGCTTTATTTTAATAATTACTCATCGCTCACCATCACTTTAACTATTAAATTAATACCTCCTAGTTAGGGTTTATTTAAACACCACAAACCCTAAGGCAAGTACCCCATTCGCTACTAATGTGACCGACACGACCCAATGTACATGGTGAGGCGTGACTCTTACTCGTAATCATTTCTCCCGATGCATTGCGTTCGCTACTCTGACATTGCACATATGTATACATGCGTTGTCGTTAAGGATTGGTACAAACAATGCGAATTCTACCGCGTTACACCTCCCAATCCCATGTAATGTTTACGTTGGCCCCACCGCTAGACCAACATCACTCCAGTACACCCAGCGTTCGGACCATGTCTCGAATTATCTCCTAGAAAAATCATTTGACGCCGCTTTGTCTTAAGCTCTTTTCCCGTAGGTGTCATTCAACCCATCGGGTCCCTGCAATAATCCGGATAGGGTCTATACTTATGTCTAGGTTACCCGCTAGTGTATTTCCCTTTTTTTTAATTTAATAATAATTAATCAGTTAAGGAGTTACACTTTTTACCCTCTTCAAGTAATCATGAAAATATTTTGATTTTTCTTTTATTAACATATTACTTCTTTAAGAGTTCATTTTCATGTAAACATGTACTTTTTTTTATTTAATTATTACATCTTATATTACACACCACTTTCATCCACAACACTTCAATAATGGTTTTACATCACTAGCATGCTTGTCCTCAATCAACTTAGGCAAATATTTTCAAACAAATATTGACATGTTGACATCACATAATATCCATGTATAATACTCAATCTAACATAGCATTATCACACAGCTCACATCAAATAAGTAAGAAACTAGCAAGCAATAATCGTAGATTCTTTTACACACAGAGAAATACAACATCCATTTCAGATTAATCATTACTAAATAGGGAACATACATCCTACATAACTAGGTTCATCCCATTCCATCTAACATATGAGATTCTCCTAACAATGTACTTTTGAAACCACGAAATTAACTCACTTTTGCCTAAGATGTGTCCTCCTCACACTTTAAGTCTTGTAGAAACTAAAGTATCAAGACTTCACATATTAAAACACAAGTATATGGACTACTATAAGCTAACAAGAACAAAAAAATGTTGCAATCAACTATCTAAACATGCAAATTAGCTATTGGGTCAAATTCTCAGATTTTGATCTGAAACAACAGTTTGTTCATGGCCACTTTATCCCTACTTAACTTGTAGAAGTTAAAATTTTCTTTCATATACAAGTATAATAGACTCTTATCTTTTCAGAAAGTGCTCGCACAAGTCCATACGATTGTTCTAGAGTTTTCTATGAATTTTACAAGACAGCATGTCCGTGTAGCTAATTTCCGACCAGTCAGTGAAAAAGACGATTTTCACCTTAGTTACGTACAATACCAGGTCTTGGGAAAAATTATGGACAAACTAGACTCAAAACGTAAACTTTGAGAATTTACGGATCATGAATTCGATCCCTGATGATTTTTCTATAATTTTTCACATCCAGGGACACATTTGTCAATTTCTTGTAATTTCCAACTTTGAGTTTTAAAGACTTTTTTACCATTTAACCCATTAAGTCATCACCAAAATCGACCAAATAGCTTAAAAACAAGTTTAAAATAGTAGAAATATAACATGGAAATAAAAATATAGTTTCATCCTCCAGCCATGGTCCAATGTACATTGTCTTTAAAGGAAAGATAAAATACATTGTTAAAAAGAGAAATGCCACTTTGGTTTAAATTTCCCTACCAATTAACCATATATGAGGAAACTTGAAAAGACTATTTTGAAGACCTTTTGGTGATTCCAAAACATAGACTTTCACCAAAGATTCTCACTTGAATATATATATATATATATATATATATATATATATATATATATATATATATATAGTTTAACACGCAACAAAAGAAGCAATGTCCCCAAAACTTGGAGAAATTCAAAGATATCAATAGCATTCTTGAGAGTGTTCATAACATGATTTGGACAGCAATAAATCATCATAACACGCCCAACAAGAATGGAATTTAGCCATAGAAACAATCAAATATTGCTATGAGTAAAAAGATAAGATAATTAACATCAAATAAGAAGGAGTTTGACACTAAAACTCACCCAATTGACAAGCAATTGGGGTATAAACTTGGCAATAAGATGAGTAGAAGATTTTACCCACTACTGGACTAATTTTTGCAGCCCCCTTCTCCCCTCTAAGATTGACAAGACAGTGATTCCCTTCCCCCCTCACTTCTCGATTCAAAGGCTTCCTCCACACCCTAGCCACTCGTTTTTTTCTTCTTGATCTTTGATCGTAGATGCACAAGGGCAGTAGAATGCCTCGTTCGCTTTTTTTAATATGTTGTATACGAGGGGTGAATAGACGGGCGTAGGGAGGAGGATCGAACCTCGTCCTTGGGGGGTTATACTACAATTTTAGCTATTGGACCCTCATGTGTCAAATTTTAAATCCTTTCCATCCTAACCCTAGAATCTTGACAAATCTAGTTTTACTAAAAGACATCTTAACCCCTCTAATCATATTAAACCAATTTTTTTTAATCATCTTAAGCACCCAAATCATTAAACCTTTAGGTATAAATTAACATTTATATATATATATATATATATATATATATATATATATATATATATGTATATATATATATATATATATATATATATATATATATATATACTTATATATATATATATATATATATATATATATATATATATATATATATATATATATATATAATTTTTACTTCATTGAATTTATAATCATAAAAGAAACAAATTCGCTAACGAGAAGTAGTAGTCAAGTAACGGAAGCTAACCTTGAGGATGGATTAGAATTTGGGTAGTTACACTCAGCGAGTTGGAAGGGACTCAGGGGTGAAATAGACCTGTTACATGTTTATCATTATATGTATGTATGATGTATGTATGTTATGTGTGGTGTTGGAACTTTATATATATAAAGGAATTGCAAGTTGACTATTTCCTTTGTATCCCACATTGGTGGGGGAAGAAACTTTTGTGGGTTATAAGCTTGTTCCCTTGATAGGCCTTCAAAGGCTTTACTAGATCAAAGGAATGGGCCAAGCCCACGCGCGTGCCTAGCCTAGCCTAGCACTAGCCGATGCCGCGAGTGCGCGAAATGGCGCGATTTAGGCGCACTTGGCACTTCGCACGACGCATCGGTCGCTGGGAGCTTAGGAGCTTTTATTTTTGACGAGTTCGGGTCAAGCCGGTTTGACCGATCCGGTCAAATGGTTGACCGGCGTTGACTTCGTGGAGGATAAGTCATCGGGGCATCCTAGAAGGATCAGGAAACGGCTTGCTTGGAGAGCAAGCCGTCGCCCTAGGGTTTCTGGGGCCGGCCTATGGGGCCTATTTCATGCCTTCTAGGGTTTCAATACCTATAAATACAAATCCCTAGGAGCCATATTAAACACTCACGGAAAATCAAAGCTCCCTCCCACTCTCTGCGTTTTTTCTTCTGGTTTCTGAGTATTCACTTTGTGTTTGTCGATTTCCAGTGCTGTTGGAAGATCGATAGATCTGCATTAAATCCTGGGGTTTTACTCTGTTGCTTATAGCCAGTAGAAGCGAAGTAAAAACCTTTAAGGACAGGAGTCCGGTCCGTGTAGTTATTTGAAGTTCAAGATCAGCCATTAACAGGTCGGTTTTACTTACTGTCTTGCATTTAATTTCGTCCAACAACATGACAGTCTTCTTCTTCCTTTCTTATAACTAGATCTAATCGTGAATGATTGATCTGGTTTTGGACAAAACTTTGTAAATATAATAATAATAATTGGATCTATTATTTGCAACTAATCGACATATAATTCTCAATATTATTTGTCGGTTTCCTTGTGTGTCTATTAGTTTGGTTTTTCAACATTCTTAAAGGTTTTAAATTTGTGAAAGATTAACAGACTAATGGACACTACTGCTAGCCTCCACTTCATGAACCAAGAGTTTGCCAAACTTGACCAATTCGATGGTCAGAACTACACCCGTTGGGCCGAAAAGGTCAAGTTCATGCTTCATGTTTTGAAGCTCTCCTTTGTGTTGGACCCAGAACTAGCACCAATTCCTACTAATCCAATTCCCAAGGCGGGGAAAATTGTGGACCCAACAGTCATCACAGAACTAGAAAAGCAAAGGACTCTGCGTAGAGAGTCTGAGGAATTGTGTGTGGGTCACATCAAGAACTCCCTATCTGATCGACTCTATGATCTTTACGCGCCAGTCAAAGATCCAAGAGAGCTATGGAATGCATTGGAACTTAAGTACAAGGCACATGAGGAAGGTACTAACAAGTACCTTGTGTCTAAGTACCTAGAGTTTCAAATGGCTGATGACAAATTAATCATGGAGCAAGTGCATGAGCTCCAAGTCATGGTCAACAAGTTGAACGCACTTTCCATCTCTATTCCAGAACTCTTTCAGGTTGGTGCGATCATCGCAAAAATGCCACCCTCGTGGAAAGATTTCTCTAAGAGAATGATGCATAAATCTGATGATTACTCCTTGGATGATCTGATGAAACACCTCCGCATTGAGGAGGAAACTCGCATAAGGGACAATCATGGTAAAGTCGGATCGAGTGTGCATCACGTGTCAGCTGGGGGTTCTAGTCACAAAGGCAATTCTGGGGGACAGAACAAGAAGAACTTCGGATCCAAGAAACAAAGCATCAAGAAATCGGGACATCAGAATCCTAACTCAAAGCCGAAGAGGGCCGGACCTTGCCACGTCTGCAGAGAGATTGGACACTATGCGAGAGAATGCAAGGATCGCAAATCAGGACCGGTAGCACATGCAGTCGAGCAGGTGACTAACATGGTGGCAAGTGTGAACCTTGGAGAGATTTTTATGATCTCCTCCCTTACCCGAGTAATCAGTGCTCGAGGATGGTTCGTGGACACTGGGGCCACTGTGCATGTTTGTGGGCAACGAGAGAACTTCTACACTTACCGCCCAATGCCACATGGGACGGTCGTCGTCTGTGCTGATGGACACATAGCTGAAGTTCAAGGAAGAGGTGATGTTCGGTTGAAGTTCACACGTGGTGAATGGGTAACCCTTCGAGATGTTCTTTATGTTCCTACTATCTCGAAAGGGTTGGTTTCTGTGGACAAGTGTGACAAGGGAGGGTTCAAGATGGTGCTTAAGAGAGGCAAAATTGTGATCACTAAAGGCAGAAGATATGTTGGGAGGGTGAACAATTGTTCAGGGATGTATCGTTTGTTCCTTAGTGATGAGGGTAGTATGAATGGTCGTAGTATTAAGAGTGGTAGTTCTAGTGTTGCTAGTGTGTCAAGTGTTGGTAATGATGTAATTGGTGGATTGGTTGCTAATGTGAATGAAGTGAACTTTTCTAGTTATTTTGTTTGTTCAATTTCTTTATGGCATAAACGTTAACTCACACTAATGTTCAAAATATTGAAAAAATGCAAACTAAAGGAATGTTAAAGTATGACACAAAAGATTTTGAAAAAATGTGAAACATGTGTGAAATCAAAGTTCACTAAGAAACCATTTCCATCAGTTAAGAGAAATACATCATTGCTTGAGTTGATTCATTCTGATATATGTGAATTAAATGGAATCCTTACTCGAGGAGGAAAAAGGTATTTCATCACATTCTGTGATGACTTCAGTCGATATCTACATGTTTATTTGCTGAGATCAAAAGATGAAGCTTTTGATGCATTTAAATGATATAAGGCTGAGGTCAAAAATCAACTTGAAAGACATATCAAAATTCTTCGCTCGGATAGAGGCGGGGAATATTTCAACCAAGAGTTTGACACATTCTGTGAAGAGAATGGAATCAAACATGAGAAAACTTCACCATACACTCCCCAACAGAATGGTTTGGCTGAAATAAAGAACCGAACCCTTTGTGAGATGGTCAATTGTATGTTGAACCAATCGGGTCAACCAAACAATCTGTGGGGGGAGCACTATTGACTGCTTGCTATATTCATAATATGATCACTAGTCGTGTGATTCCTACAAGCCCTTATGAGTTATGGAAAGGTAGAAAGCCTAACCTAGACTATTTGAAAGTGTGGGGGTGTGTTGCTTATTATCGGACTCCCGGTCCTAAGCGAGCTAAATTGGGAGCACGAGCTAATAAGAGTATATTTATTGGATATGCTCACAATAGCAAGGCTTACCGGTTATTAGATATTGAATCAGGTGTTGTTGTGGAATCCAGAGATGTGGAATTCTTTGAGGACAAGTTTTCTAGGGATGAAGAAAATTCCAGTCATACAACACCTACAAGTGCTTCTCGAGAAATACTCCCACCTCCTCCTATTGTAGAGGAACCAAGGAGAAGTAGTAGGGCTAGAATAGAGAAAAGTTTTGGAGACGATTTCTATTCTTATTTGGTCGAAGGAACACAAAAGAAAGTGACAAGAGAGGTCATCTTTGCCACTAATTTGGATTATGATCCTAAGACCTTTACTGAAGCCATGACGTCTCGAGATGCGCCTTTGTGGAAGGAAGCCATCAATGACGAAATGGATTCAATCATGGGTAATGGAACTTGGGAGTTAGCTGATCTACCCAAGGGGAGAAAACCCATAGGATCCAAGTGGATATTCAAGAGAAAGTATCATCCAGATGGATCCATATTTGCCTATAAAGCAAGATTAGTTGCTAAGGGATATTGGCAGCGAGAAGGTATCGATTATTTTGATACCTATGCCCCAGTTGCTAGGATTAGTTCTATTAGAACTCTCATAGAAATATCAGCTTTGAAAGGATTGTACATTCATCAAATGGATGTGAAGACAGCCTTTCTTAATGGTTATCTCAAGGAAGAGATTTACTTAGAGCAACCTGAAGGTTTCATGATACCCGGATAGGAAAACAAAGTGTGTAGACTTGTTAAATCCTTGTACGGGTTGAAGCAAGCTCCTAAACAGTGGCATGAGAGATTTTACACCACTGTGACTGCCTTTGGTTTTCAGCACAATAGTGCTGACAGATGTATTTATTCCAAATATACATCCGATTACATAGTAGTTATATGTCTTTATGCTGATGATATGCTGATCATTGGCACTCACCTAGAAGGTGTTATTGAGACGAAGAAATACCTATCCTCGAACTTTAAGATGAAAGATCTTGGAGAAGTTGATACAATTCTTGGTATCAAGGTGAAATGGACAGGTGGTCAGATTTCTCTTAGTCAATCTCATTATATCGAGAAAGTTTTGACAAAGTTTCAACATTTGAACATTAAAGAATTCAACACTCCTTTTGATTCAAGTGTGAAACTAAAGGTGAATTCTAGTCGAGTAGTGGCTCAACTAGAATATGCTAGTGCTGTTGGAAGCATGATGTATGCTACTCACTACACTCGACCTCACATCACATTCGCTGTAAGCAAACTGACTAAATATACTGTTAATCCAGGGACGGAGCACTGGAAGGCAGGGGGTAGAGTACTAGGATACCTGAAAAGGACAAGTACTTTTGAGTTGACATATTCGTCATCTAATGGAATACTTGAAGGTTATTCTGATGCCAACTGGATTGATCACACTAGTGATTCAAAATCAACAAGTGGTTGGATTTATACTCTAGCTGGTGGTGCTATTTCTTGGGCGAGCAAGAAACAGACATGCATGCTCATTTAACGATGGAAGAAGAGCTAATTGCCTTAGCAGTAGCGGGCAAAGAGGCAGAGTGGATTCGAGATCTACTTATGGATATCCGTTTGTGGGATATTCCTATGCCTTCAATACCCATGTACTGTGACAGTGAGGCCACACTGTCTAAATTAGATAATGCGGTATATAATAGGAAGTCGAGACATGTAGGTCTGCGACACAATTTTGTGAGACAACTAATTGAAAGGGGTACCATCAAGGTTGTCTATGTCAAGACAAGTAGAAACTTGGCAGATCCTTTTACCAAACCTCTGACAAGAGATTTGGTTACATCTACCACGAGAGTCATGGGTCTAAAACCACAATAGAATCGCTTAGTGATGGAAACCCAACTTGACATTAGTGCTCCTAATTCTCAAGTTTAAAGGGTAACAACGAACTCACTAACGATAGAAGGTATTATCATTAATGATAGATCCATGTGAGGTAGGATAGTATGTCGTTGCCGAGAAAGAGGTTGAGTTACAACTCTTAACAAAGTTTTGGAGACATCTAAGAAACGAAGATGTTGTAAAACTTTGCCTATATGATCTAGATGTGGTGCCGCCTCAAGTGAAGATTAATGGTTTATCTTCTAAAGGGTCATGAAAAGGGTTTATAGCGCATGGCCATATTAGCGCTCAGGGAGAACACAAAGATGACTTGTGATGTGTGGGGGTAAACCGGAGAGGTCATTAAGGTTCATGGTTTAAACCTATAAGGATACCATTGAATCGGTCTCTTCTTGTTTGTTCCCATTAAACTAGGGTTTAATCTTCGTGACACCCAAGTGACATCATCTGTCTGAGTGAAAGGAAACTTTCCAACTTGGTGGGGGATTGTTGGAACTTTATATATATAAAGGAATTTCAAGTTGGCTATTTCCTTTGTATCCCACATTGGTGGGGGGAAGAAACTTTTGTGGGTTTATAAGCTTATTCCCTTGATAGACCTTCAAAGGCTTTAGTGGATCAAAGGAATGGGCCAAGCCCACGCTCGTGCCTAGCCTAGCCTAGCACTAGCCGACGCCGCGAGTGCGTGAAATGGCGCGATTTAGGCGCACTTGGCACTTCGCACGACGCATCGGTCGCTGGGAGCTTAGGAGCTTTTATTTTTGACGAGTTCGGGTCAAGCCGGTTTGACGAATCCGGTCAAGTGGTTGACCGGCGTTGATTTCGTGGAGGATAAGTCATCGGGGCATTCTAGAAGGATCAGGAAACGACTTGCTTGGAGAGCAAGCCGTCGCCCTAGGGTTTCTGGGCCGGCCTATGGGGGCCTATTTCATGCCTTCTAGGGTTTCAATACCTATAAATACAACTCCCTAGGAGCCATATTAAACACTCACGGAAAATCAAAGCTCCCTCCCACTCTCTGCGTTTTTTCTTCTGGTTTTTGAGTATTCACTTTGTGTTTATCGATTTCCAATGCTGTTGGAAGATCGATAGATCTGCATTAAATCCTGGGGTTTTACTCTGTTGCTTACAGCCAGTAGAAGCGAAGTAAAAACCTTTAAGGACAGGAGTCCGATCCGTGCAGTTATTTGAAGTTCAAGATCAGCCATTAACAGGTCGGTTTTACTTTCTGTCTTGCATTTAATTTCGTCCAACAACAGGAGAGTCTTCTTCTTCCTTCCTTATAACTAGATCTAATCGTGAAGGATTGATCTGGTTTTGGACGAAACTTGGTAAATATAATAATAATAATTGGATCTATTATTCGCAACTAATCGACATATAATTCTCAATATTATTTGTCGGTTTCCTTACGTGTCTATTAGTTTGGTTTTTCAACATGTAGTACGTGGTATTTGTGAAACTCACTAAGCTTTGTGATTTAAGTTTATGTTTCAGGTACTTTCAGTTTGAAATCGTAGGGTTCGACTTGATCGCAGCTCATCTACTCATGTTTTCGTATTTTTATGATTTTGGAAATTATACTCTGATAATTATTTTACTATGACATATTTTTGGGTTGTTTGATATGATTATTTGATGATCCGAGTTGAATTAAAAATAAAAAAAATTTATCTATGATTTTTGGGATGTTTTACTTTCCTGAAAATAGTGTTTCCTGTTTCGTCTATGAAAACTAGTGGAAAATATTAGAAAATACAGTGTACACAACTTATTATTATATATTAACTTACATTATTTTGGAGCTCTGTGGGGATGTTTGCTATGCTGATTAACCTACATATTTTTTTTTCCGTGATGACAATATACAACGAAAACAATAATTAGTAGTCCATTGTTATAAAATCTATCATAAAAAAATCATTTAATTACTTATTTTTTCGGAGACTCTTTTGGAGCTGCCACAATTTAATAAACCTTAAAGATGATCAAAAGCTATGGCTCGTCGGTAGCGCCGACTTTGTAACCAAACAAAGAAAAAAAAACAATCGTGGCAATTAACTTTAAAAAATAATTATTTAAATATCTATAGCTTGTAATATTAATGGCTTCATTATATATACATGTACTTTCACTCAAGTAATTTGTTAAAAAATATTATATATTGTATATATTTTTACCCGCAAATGCTAGGTCATGAAGCAATATAAGGATTGCTGTCGATCTCTTCGATTCATGAAATTATGAAAGACAAATCGATGTTTTCTATATCAATTCTGTTATTCTGGTATGTGTCTCATAAGAAGAGATATATTTTTACGCGTACCGACCGTTTAAGAACTTACAACGAAATAATGCCTTTTGAAGTATGTGCGCGTTTCATGAAAGCTACCAGATCGTTAAAAGCTACACGTCCAAACCAAATAATCCGAAGATGACTGACGGTGGACTGGTGGAGGGAGTACCGGGCCCGCTGGGACGACGCTCAGCCCCCTAATCCCCATCAAAAAGTCGAATTTAGATAATCAGTCCTTTCACATTGTGTATGTGTATATTACCATATGCATATTCAGTCATTTCAACATTTTATGTCTTTCTTTCTACAAGCCGTCAACATCCAGCACATACGTGATACATATCCCTTACAACAATACATATACATAATTCACTGGGAATTTTAGGGAAATTTTATTTACATGAATTAAATTCTAACTACACGAATGATATTTATCGATTTGATGTGCAGCATTGGATGTTAAGCCTAAATTTTTACAAATTGCATATATTAAGTTTATTTTTATTTATAACCTTTACATAATGAGGAACGAGATGTCGATACTGAGGACAATTAGTAATTAAATACAGTTCTAGCTTTTTTTTTTAATATATATATTTGGAGTCATTATTATTTTCCTTTTATTTAGTATTAATCTTTCCTTTTAGTTTAACTTGTTTTGCAAGGTTAGGTCTTACGCCTGATTCCCGAGTTGTAGCGGAGAAAAGAAAAGAAAAGAAAAGAAAAATAAGGAGAGAAAATAAAAGAAAATAAAGAAAAAAGAAATTTCTCTTTTGTGTTTCGGAGTTGGAAAGAAGTAAAATGAAAAGTAAGCATTTTGTTCTTTCTTTCCAAATCGGAATGAAAGTAAAGAAGGAAAGTGATCATTTCATTTCCTTCCACTTCCTTCATTTAATGAAACTCGGAAACACCAATTTCTTTTAGTTTCTTCTCACTTCCCCCATTTCTTTTATTTTCTCTCATTAAGTTGAACTCGGGAACGAGATGTTAGCATCTTAGTCGGTTTATATTTTGGAGTCTATAAATAAGGGTCAATTGTTTATGTTAGGCAGACTATTATTTTCGTTTTGATTTATAAAAAAAAGTCTGAACAAAATTTTCTCAACTTTTTTGTGTTTTTCCATTTGATAAACAATATTATCTCCATTGGTTCTTAACGTTTGACAATACACAAGTATTAATTGTCTATTCTGTAGCTAGCTTTTAGGTGGTATCAGAGCTATGGCCGACGATGAACCCAATGCAGATCGGGTCAACCGTATCGAGCAAACCCTACAACAATTTCAACAAACCCTACAAAAGATTACGGAGAGCCTAACAACCCTTACAACACAGGTATGTAACGAACAACCAAATCGAAGAAGAAAACCGCCCAACATAGGTCCTAATGATTTACGACCCCTGAGACATCAAGCTCAAGGGTTTCGCAATGACGAAGACGAAGATTCTAATGTCGAGGATGATCTCGGAGAAAAAGAAGCAAGGGGAGGGAAATTAGGACGACATACAGATGCAACTGAATTCGACTACCGTCAACGAGCCAAAGATGTACCATTTTTCAATGGTTCAATGGACATTGAAGATTTCCTAGATTGGATTTGTGAGTTAGACAATTTTTTAAAATTCTATGATATTCCCATGGATAAGTAGGTAACATTGGTGGCGTACAAACTTAAAGGAGGTGGTCAAGTTGGTGGAAGAACCTTCATATCAGACGTGAACGCCAAGGCAAGTTACCTCTTTCTAGCTGGGAACGTATGGGACGAGAGTTGTACAAACGGTTCCTCCCACCTAATCATGACCAAATACTTTTTAATCTTTTTCAAAACTATACACAAGGATATCGAACAGTGGAAGCGTATACAACATAGTTTCATCGATTGGCATCAAGGAATGATTTATCTGAAACTGAGTCTCTAAAAGTATCTTGATACAGCAATGGTTTAGGACCCGCAATTCAATACCGAATCTCACTCATACCAGTCCACACACTAGATGATGTATATAACTTAGCAATATGGGCGGAATCCAAACTCGTAAAGAGAAGTCGAGTGTTTTATTTTAATACAAACTAAAAAAGAGCTACATCTAGACAACCGTCACAAAACATAGAAATTTGTCAAAATACCTCAAAACTCTTTGTTGTAGATAGGGGCAAGAACATTGCAGATGGCCCAACTCCGATCATAAAGTTTGTGAATCTGTATGCACAATCGGTGGCTAGAAAATGCTATAAATGTGGAATTCAAGGTCACGGGTCCAATGATTGTAGGGTGTTGTTTGTTTTTTCTGTCCGCAGACATATGCAGTAGAAGAGGTGGACCAAACGTCTGCAGTTTGAAAGAAGAAGACTGTTTGTTTTTTAACATTTGAAGACTGCTAGAAAAAACTAAAATCTAATTAAATCGTTTTTTTAAACTTAAAAGAGTTTTTCAATAATTTTATGACTTTTTTTATAAATAATTAACAAATGTAGATCAACTTTTATGTATTATTGTATAAAAATTAAAAATAAAATTGTAGGAATTAACGTATATATTTGATAAAAACCAACAAACTTTGGTCGCAAAGATATAACTAAATATTGTAATTAATGACAAAAGAATTTAACACGTAAAATAGATGGAAATAAACTTTTATTTTAAATGAAATTTTCAAAATTTACATTTTACCTTTTTAATTAAATCAATTAAAAATGGTCATAAATCTTTATCCCAAAAAACGAATGATATTGCATTAAATAATATTTTATAAAATCTGGCACAAAAATATAATACAATATTACGATTTTTTTTCATATCTATATAAACAGCTCTAACGACCATTATTGTAATTAAATATTTATTTATAAATTTATCACAAAAGTCATGATTGTGTCGTCGAACCTTTTATCTTTAAGTATTGTAACTTCTTTTTTCCAAATTGTTTATCATATATAAAGTTGGAATAAATCTAAGTTTAAAAAAAAAAGAACTCAGATATATGTGTTTTTTTTAGGCTAGAAGATGTCTGAAAATGTTTGAAGACTCTAGTCCACATCTGCGTCAAGAAGAGGACACGCATACCTTTTTAGGTCAGCTATCTTCGAAATATCAAAGAGTCTGCGAAGCCTAATGTCTATGTGTGGTCTGCGCGGCGCAGACAGAAGAGGCTAAGAAGATCTGCAGACAAAAAGAAAACAACACCTAGGAGTACTATGGGAAGAATTAACTTAACTACTAAAGAGGATGAACACGAAAAAGAAGAAGAAAATGAGGAAAGTGTTGATGAAGAATTAGAGGCCGAAGTCTACTACCCAGTTGATGAAAACTCTTGGGACGAACGCATGGCAAAATCATGTGTTGTGCAACGTATAATGTTATCTCCTAAACTACTGGAGAAACCATCTCAACGAAACAGCCTTTTTAGAACGTGTTGTGTGGTTCTTCATAAGATTTTTGGAACATCCCAGTAATTGAAGGTAAAATTTTCATTTTTAAGATAGCTAAACCATTCATTCCATTTCATAAAATGATAATCAGAATATATAAATGTATTCTAAAAACAAACATCAACGTGTCATAAACAAAATGCAGAAACTCCATTGGATGTGGTGCAATCAAGTCGAACCATTCCCTTTGCTACTAGAAGTACCTGAAACATTTAAACTTGAAAACATAATCACAAAGCTTAGTGAGTTCACTAAAATACCACATACCATACACAACCATATACATACAATACGACTGATTTCAGTCAATGGAACTATTTCATCCCAAGTGAATTCTATGGGTCAAATCATTATCTTAGAATACTCTTACAATTACTATGGTCCTCCCATGGTCTTTCTGTAACACTCTATTCAAATTGTTTCCTAATTCGGGGCCATGACCTGAAGATTAGTTATCTAAAGGCTTTGGGCCTTTGGGCAAAGAGAGATTTAGACCCTTTTGATTTGGATAATGTGGATGAGGAGATCCAAGAGTTCGGTTTGTGCTCTGGAGCCCAAGGGTATAATTCTAAAGTGATAGTTCATGCCTTTTATAAATTTTGGATTTAAGTTCGGAAAGTTTTAAGGCAAAGGAGAGTTGATAGGACTGTAGATCTTCTCATTACCTTTCCGTGGATATAAAGATCGTCGAAAACAGATTTGGAATGAAGAAGTTATGATTGATTGAAGTTAGGATGGTTTTGGGCTTAGTCTAATACGGTGGGCGTACAGGAAGTACGTTGGGCGTACTAGGCATACCTAGGGTAAGTCGAGCATACCTAGACTATGTTGGCCGTACTAGGCATACGTGGAGTACGCTGATCATACGCGATCAATCCCTAAACCCTATTTTAATGGTTTGAGCCCTATATAAGCTCCTAGACTTCCCCAAACCCATTCCATTCTCATCCTCCACCTCTCCAGCACCCTCCCTTAAAACCCTAACCCTAGTTTGAGCCTTGTGAGCAAAAAGAAGGTGTTTTAAGTGCTTTGGAGTGTTTTTGGTGCATATTGGAGAAGAAGGAGCTCATTGGATAAGTGTTGGTTGCATTGGAGCTTCTAGATCCAAACTTTGTTCACCTTGATCCTTCTTCTATAGGTATAAAGTTTGTATCTTGATGTTGCATTTGATAGATCTAGCTAGTCTTGGTTGTTATGAGCTTTTGGTAACTTTAGTGCATAAAGTTTAGATCTTGAAAGTTTGTAAACTTGTTATGGATAAAGTTGGAAACTTTATCCATCTAAACATCATATTGATTCAGATCTAAAGGCTTGAGATTTGGACTTAATGGATTAAGCTTGAAAAGATGCACTTTAGGTCCCTTTTAAGACTTAAAAACTAGAACTTGGTCGTTTGGACCAGTATAGTGGATAAAGTTGGAAACTTTATCCATTATGGAGTTATTTGGAACCATAAAATGTAATCTTGGTCCTTCTTTTCCTTCCATGCATTAGTTGGTGGTCTTTTGATGATGTTATGAAGCTTGGATTTGGGTTTGGACCCCATTAAGCCATGCAAAGTCATAAAGTCAGGAACTTTATGACTTAAGACACCTCTTAAGGGTCAGATCTATGTTTGGACATTATATCCTTAACCATTAAGTGTTTAATATGAGGTTTGTCCCTTTGATGAGTATATCGGGCGTATGTAGGCGTATGATCAACGTAATGCATGGATTCCTCGAGTTACGCTTCGGAGACTTGTACGTTGTGCAGCGGCGGACAGTATCTGGGGCGTACTCATGAGAAGTTTGTTTTGGGCCTTTTGGGCCTCGAGATTTTTGGAGTTTGGGCCATGGATTATTAGACCAGATATGGGAAGGGTAAAATGGTCTTTTACCCATTGGAAAAATAAAATATAGTTTTGGACCTTGGATTTTGGAGATTGTCTTGGTTATGTTCAGTGTGAGGCTTTCGATAGTAGCAGAACGTGTATCTCAGTTATCTCAGATTGAGGTGAGTCTTCTCACTGTACCCGTGGGTCAAAGGAACCAATGCCAGCCCACTAGGATCTATATGCTAGTTGTCTTTGTGACTCTTGCATGGTATGTTGGGCTAGGCTCATTGTATGACGGGCTAGGCCCACTGTATGACGGGCTAGGCCCATTTGTGTGTTAGGCTGAGCTCATGGATCAGGAAGGGCTAGGCCCATTGTATGTTATGTAGGATGCTAGCTGTCTCTGTGACTCTTACATGTGTATGTTGGGATGTGCCCATTAGCTTGGAAAGGTTAGGCCTATTATGGTGGGTTGGGGCGAATATGTGGGTTAGGCCCAATGATATGTATGGTATGTGGTATTTTAAGGAACTCACTAAGCTTTGTGCCTACGATTTTTATGGATATGGTCTCAGGTACTTCTGGTTCAAAAGGGAAGGGTCTGGCTTGATCGCAACGCATCCACCCATGTTTCCGCAACTTGATGATTTTGGGATTGTACTCTGATAAATGTTTCTATTATATACTTTTGAATGATTAGAAAAAGGATAATTAGTGTTTCTGTTTCAATTAAAAATGAAATTTTTACCTTATATTTTTTGGATCGTTACAAGTTGATATCAGAGCCTTGGTTTGAGGGATTCGGGCACACTCTCGGGTGTGACTGAACTCAAACTGAGGGTTTGGTAGATTTTCCTAAAAAGAAATGTTTTATAAAAGGAAATTTCTAATAAAATAAAGGGGTGTGCATGCAATCAACCAAGCTCAAGAAAGTGATTCCTAGAATACCCATACATGTTGATATGTTATATGATATGATGCCTTGTGGCCTAAGAAGCATTGGATTATATGCTAGATTGGGAATATGTATTGGTAACAGTAATTGGTAAGTGTATGATTTAAAAGTACATACAGTTAGGATTATATAGCCATAGAATGATTGATTTGGCCTTATTTCCTATCCCTCATTTTGGTTGTTGTCCTAGGGTAGAGTTTTTTTCGATAGTCTATTTGATCTTGTAGTTTGTACAATTTGCATGCATAAGGCAACCGGTAGTGAGAGTGGAAGTTCCTAGCATGGGTTGTAGTAAGTGAGCTTGGGAGGTTCTTTGTTTGTTCTATGACTTAGAGTGTTACTGCATGAATGCTGCTTGCTTTGTGCTTTGAGGGACTCTTAGTGATGTGAGTCAACTATTAAGTGAATGTGTTAAGTTACATTTTGCAAAGGTTAAATAATCTCTGAGTGATGGATTTGACTCTATTGTGCATCTCTTGTTTGAGTCTAACCATTGTGGGGATGACTCTTTCACTCGAAGAATTATCTAAGCTTTGTAGCATGTGATTATATTCATGAAGTAGTTAGCTGATATTTATGGGAGTTCTTCAGCAGCTGATGGTAGGGTGAGGTCGGGATCCTAGGAGAGCCTAGGAAGTGCTTTAGTGGTTTTAGTTGTATTGTTTAATCAGTACATGGAGTACCAGTTTGAGAAGGCGACCTGGAGGATTCGGGGTAATTCTTGAGGAAAGTATGGATAGTGAGGAAGGTAATATTGGGCCCGTACTACTAAAAGCACAGGATCCATACTCGAATCGAAGGGAGTCACGGAGAATCTAGGAAACCTAAGGATGAGTATTTTTTTGGTATGTTCTGATTATTGTATGGTTGATTTTTAGTACGGTGATTAACACTCGTGGCGGAGGATCCGATTCGGGCTCAGGTGTTAGCACTGAGCCGATTGATGAGTAGATATGGCAGTTCATCTCGTTGGAGATCACCCGTGGTATTTTGGAGCAGACTCCTGTGATCTTCAGAACGGTCAAGGAGGGGATTATGGAGATTCTAGATGAGTGCATGGGCGCGTTCCGCACAGAGATTATGGCTATTGTAAGAGATCGCACTCTTTCCTTTTGTATGTTTCGTGCTTGTGGAGCTCCCGATTTCTTTAGGGAGAAGGACTCCATTGCTAGTAGGAGATGGTTAGCAGATATGGTGAACGCTTTCCGAATGAGTTTCTGCCCCAAGGGGTCAAAGGTCAGATTTGCTTCCTGTCTTCTGAAAGACAAAGATCGAGACAATGACTTGGAATGAGTTTGTGACAAATTTTAGGGCAGAGTTTTCCCCAGCTATTGAGGTGCAGCAGTTGCGAGGGAGTTTCAGGACCTTTGCCAAACGACTGAGACTGTGGCAGAAATCACTGCCAAGTTCCGGGAGAGGGCTTTGTTGGTTCTGCAGTATGCAGGGGATGAGGAGATGACGAAGGTAAGGTATTATCATATGCTGAGGGATGACATCAGGGAGTTTGTGAGTTTTTCAGGGTGCGAGACCCTGAATGATATGATTGCTAGAGCCCGAGAGCGGGTGATCGATTTGGAGTATAACATTTAGGTCCTTGAGGTATTTAATTCCTTAATTTATATGTTTTTGAGGGGCCACAACGTCAGATTTGTTGGTCAAGTCATGAGTAATTGTTGACCAGTTGACTGCATCCTGATGAGGTCTCATGACATGAGGACGACTAATGGCTCAAAACCCTAATATTTCGGGTATTTAAAGGAATGAGAGGCTAGGGTTGCACACCCTCAGCCTCTCTCACCCTCAAAGCCTCCTGGAAACCCTATATTAGACATTCTTTGAGATCTTTGGTTATTCTTGGTTTTTTGCTTGCTTAAAGGAGAAGAAAGAAGAAGAAGAATTATCATTTGTGGTGGAAGTTAAAAGGAAGCTCCTTTACCATCATCTCTTCCCTTGTTGGACCCTTTGTAAGTGCTAAGACTCAATCTTTATCTCATTTCATGTGTAGATATCGGCTTTTGGTCCCATTTCTTTAAGTTGTAGCTTATTAGAGTGAAGGAGATCCATAAAGTTAGGAAATTTAAGGATTCAAATGGTCTTTTGAGTCTTATATCATTCAGATCTAGAAGTTGGTGTAGTATTAGAGGCTTGGATGCGAGTTTGAGACCATACTTGGACTTTTGACTTAAAAGGATGGAGGGATATGCATTGTGCATGCATGTCCATAAATCAAGCATTTTTATGGGCCATTAGGATCCCCTTAAACTTCTGGAAGGGTTGGAAATGAGGGCTAAATGGATTAAGAACTTTAAAACGTCGGTTTTGGCTTTAGACCGTTCTCAGGACATGAGACATGAGGTCTCACGACGTGAGCAGGCGAAACCCGTCCCTTACTGAGTTGTCTGAATCAGAAACGACTCTTTGGACTCGGAACGGGTGACTCTCACGACGTGACCAAGGATTCGTCATGGCGTGAGACACAATGCTGGGTTTTGGGCCTTATTGGGCCACTATTAGGCTTTATGGCCATTGGGTTTGGGCCTCTGTTATCGGGCCAAGTAAGGAAGCGATAAAATGGTCTTTTACCCTAGGAGTTGTACAAATGAAATAGATTCCTATTTTTGGTTTGTGACCAAATTATTAATTGGGGTGTTATTGATTATTTAGTGCAGGGATTTTTCGTATCAACAATCCGAGCTTTTACCTAAGATATTCAGTAGCTTGAGGTGAGTTTCATCACTATGCTTAGCGGGTCGAAGGCACCAATGTCGACCCATGGTTTATTATGATTAGGATGCTAGTTATTGGCGGTTCAGGGATCTGTCAGCCAGCAGCCAGGGATCGTCTATATAAATCCGGTAGTGCAAGGTGAGTTTTCCTCATTGTATTTACGGGTCGAAGGCACCAAGGCCGACCCAATGGTTTGATATCCTGCTATTCACTGATATGCTGAGTATGGAATAGACCTGCATGATTTATGCTAGTTGCCGATATGTTAGTATGGTAGATCTGTAGGATTACCTATGATTCTGTCTGCATGATTATCTGTATATGTTTGTTATATGCCGACATATTGTGTTGGGTTGAGGTTGTACTGCTTCGTGCTGTAGCCAACAAACTCTGGAGCATTCTAGATTTGAGCTGAGGGTCGGGTAGGGCATGTCAGACTCATACTGAGGGCTCAGATACATTCTAGATACGAGCTAAGGACCCGATGGTATGCCAAAATCGTACTGAGGACTTGAGGGTATTGGAGCAATCCAGATATGAGCTGAGGGTCGGGGAGGGAATGCCAGACTCATACTAAGGGTTCAGTAGCATTCCAGATACGAGTTGAGGACTAGTTGGTATACCAGACTCGTACTGAGGGTTGAACATTGGTATTACAGTCCGGAGACTGTTTGTGTTGGGAAGCAAGCTAGATATGAGTTGTGTGCCCGATAGGTAAGCCATCATACTGTGGGCTTAGGGGTAATCCAGTCTACTAGATGTGGACCCAGTACATG
The DNA here is from genome assembly GCF_052849685.1 of Lactuca virosa. NCBI lineage: Eukaryota > Viridiplantae > Streptophyta > Magnoliopsida > Asterales > Asteraceae > Lactuca > Lactuca virosa. The sequence goes on along the minus strand of NC_136426.1, from coordinate 160,501,589 downwards.
ATGTTGTTATTTATGTGCTATTTGTTTATCGTGTTGGTACTTTGAGGGAACTCACTAAGCTTTGTGCTTATAGTTTTCCTCGGATGATTCGTGGTAAGGCGAAGGTGTGACTGTACACATCCTTGGTTTTACAACATATTGGATCTTGGGAGACTCTGATTTTAAATCATGTTATGGAAATAATGTTTTTGTAAACACTTTTGTTAATAAATGAGTTGTTTTGAAAATTTTAAATTTGTTGAGATTTTTGGGATGTTACACACCTACTCTACAGCACTCGTGTATGTTAATCATACATAACACTGGATCCTATAGACAGTCAAATACTCGATTCTACCCTAAGCCCAAAACCAAACAAGGAACAATAAATAAGGGCAAATCAAGCATTCCCAGGCTATAAAATCTAAGTTATGTACAATTTTGACGCATACACAAAACAACTACAGTAATGATGTCAATTTTATATAAGGAAATCCCTAGGCTATCAGGCATCATATAATCAGGAACTTCTATCATGCGATTCCTAAAGATCCCTAGCCTATCACTAGCATGTTGTTCTAACATATCACATTATCAAATAACAGTGTGGTAATTTGGGATCTACTTACTGGCTCCGACTGATCATACACATTGCATCCTCTCTTGATTATTTTGAAACCAGTTTTGAAATCATTTTTAAAACCTTTTCTTTTCCTTAGTTTGAAACTGGATTCATACGAGTGATCCTCCGTATCACTCAAACCAAGGCTCTGATACCAACTTGTAACCTCCATAAAAATCACAACAAATTTAAACTCTTAAAAACAACCCATAGTTATAAAATTTTTACTAAATCATTATTTCCAAATTGTTTATCCATATCAGAGTATCCCAAAATCATAAAGCCATAAACAGAGGATATGTACGGTCATGCCTTCGCCTCCTCGCGATGATCAGAAGTACCTGAACCAACATCTAAAAACCGTAAGCAAACGCTTAGTGAGTTCCCCCAAAATACCAACGCACAAACAGATAACATATACAACAGCATGTCGGGTCCAATCAACCATCGGGTTGGAATACCCCAGGCCCAGTCTACCTCTGGGTCCAGTCATCCTCGGTATGGAATACCCCAAGCTAGAATGCCAATATACAATGGGTCCACTTTGTCATCGAACTGGAATACCCTCAGGCCCTCAGTACGAGTCTGGCATGCCAACCGACCCTCAACTCGTATCTGGAATGCCCCCGAGCTCTTAGTATGAGTCTGGCATGCCAACCAGCCCTCAACTCATATATGGAATGCTCCTGGGTTTGTTGGCTAGCAAAAAACGGTACAACCTCAACCCAATACAATTTTTCGACATATAATAGATATCAAACATATTCAACAGGCGGATAATCATGTAGACAGAAATCATAGGTACTCCTACAGATCTACCAGTCTACGCATATCAACAACTAGCATATAATCATGCAGATCTATCTCATACTCATCATATCAATGTGTTGCAGGATATCAATCCAATGGGTCGGCCTTGGTGCCTTAGACCCATGAGTACAGTGAGGAAAACTCACCTCACAATCCAAACAATAGCTGATGAGGTCTCGACTCCGAACCTAAGCTTTAACCGTCTACTATCCAACCAAATGACCAAATTCTCAATCACAATCCAAAAATACCTAAAATACCCTTTAGTCAAACTTGGTCAAAGTCAAAGTTAAACTGATCAAAATCCATAAGTCAGTTGAGTCAACCCAACCGGGTCAACCCGGCTGAGTCAACTCAGTCGAGTCGACACAGAACTCGTATGTGGGGCGTACTCCGAAGGTACGTTAGGCGTACTCCATCCTTGACCACAGTCGGGATGTTTGACCTCGTACGTGTCGCGTACTCCAGGTACATAGGGCGTACGCCCAGACTTCTCAAACTCCATTAAGAGCTTAATGCCTTTAGCTCTTACATGCCATTTTCAGATCCAAAGCTAAATCATCCTCAAGGGTCATAAAGTTTCCAACTTTATGACCTTACATGTCCATTAAGTGCTTAACTCAAAATCTTAATACATTAAGACCTTCTAAAAAGTGCATGGAGCAAAACCAATCATTAAGACCCCATTTTTATGGCTCAAGACTCTTCCAAAGGTCTGAAAGGACGGCTTAATGGGTCAAGAATAGGTCATGCTCAATAATCATCATTTTGGGACCAAAAAGTAACTTAAAAGAGTAGAATATCTAGATCTACAAGATGGAGTGGTAAAGTTGTAAGCTTTATACCTCCTGGAAGTTCCAATCAAGGATGAAATCCTAGACCCAAAGTGCTCTCAAGCTCCAAGTTCTTCTCATCACCTTCTTCTTTCTCCAAGAACACTTCTACACACTCTCAAGGCTCCTATATGCTCTCCTTCTCTTAGGGTTTGCTTCGGGATCGATTTCATAGTAAGAGGCTGAATGAGAATGGGAAAGCCAAAAACCTAAAAATTAGGGTTTGCATGACCTTCACGTACGCCCTACGTACGAAGTGTATGTCGAGCGCACTAAGGCGTGCCAAAGTCCAAACTTACGTACACACATACGCTCATCGTACTCCCCAAAGTCCAAATTTACCAAAGTGCAACTATGGGCCCCTTTTGCACTCTTTCTTATACTTAGGGACTAAAATGCAATATATTCAATCCTAGGGTCAAAATTAGAAGTACCTCATCATTGGGATGTCACATCTTAGAGACCCCAAACTGGTTGAGCCCCCCCGGCTTAGTTGTGTCGCTACTTATTGACGTGGCTCGCGTTGCAATATCCAAAGCAAACACCATGAACTCCAAAACCCAATATCCCTTAACATTAAAACATTTAATTTGATAGGTTAAATCATACTTTAAAAGTGGGTGTTACAACATCTAGACAAAACTCATGGTAGTGGATCCACTCATAAATGGGTTACCTCCTAGGTCTTTTCGTGAGCATATACATACGTTGGTGAGATATTGTAACACCGGAATTTTGGTACGTTCCTTTTTATCCCTTTGTATTTAATTTATTTCGTTTTAGTCCTTGGACATAGTATGCGGGGCGTACCATTGGGTACGCTTAGCGTACTAGCCGAGAAGCTAGTTCGTGGGGCCTACCACTCCCTCTTCCAACCTGAAGGATGCACAATGCTTCAACTGTCAGGAAAAAGGGCACTGGAAGCTAAGCTGTCCCAAGTACCTGCATGATCTTAAGGATGGGAAAGTGAAACCCACCCATGCAGATATTTACACTATATTGTCTAATAACTCACCACATACTAATTCTTGGGTCCTTGATAGAGGGTATGGAATTCACATTTGTTCTGATTTGCAGGGCCTTAAAAGAAGTGAGGATGTGGAGCACGGGAAGATAAACTTGATCATGGGGAATAGGAAAGTTTCACCTGTCACCAAGATTGGAGTTTATTCTTTATTGCTTAGTAGTGGATTAGTATTAGATTTGAATAAATTTTGTTACTCGTCTGATATGGCGATAAATATTATTTCTTTTCATGGTTTGTACAAACAAGGATTTAGTTTTTCATTTGATAATGAATGTGGTAGTATTAATGATTTTTATAAAGGTGTTCTTTATTTTAAAGCATTACCTTGTAACGGTGTATATGAAGTTATGAATGTTATAGATAACTTAGGAAATAATGTATTGCATACTGATTCTTCCACTAGTTTGGACAAGGAATCCTTGTGGCAATGTCGTCTTGGACATGTCAACAAGAAGCGCATAGGCCAACTCCAGAAGGCTGGAGTCTTGGAGTCATTTGACTTAAAGTCAGATGATAGTTGCGAATCTTGTTTACTTAGAAAAATGACAAAGTCACCCTTCACTGGTACTTGTGCTAGGGGTGAAGGTTTGTTGGATCTCATACACACAGATGTGTGTGGACCCTTCAGAACCGCCACATGGGATGCTAACCACTTCTATGTGACTTTTACTGATGATTATAATAGATATGGCTATGTCTACTTAATCAAGCATAAGTCAGAAACCTTTGAGAGATTCAAAGAGTTTAAACAAGAAGTGGAGAATCAGTTGGGCAGGACGATAAATATGCTCCGATCTGATCGAGGTGGTGAGTATCTTAGTATCGAGTTCCTTGACTATCTTAAGGAATGTGGAATTGTTTCACAATTGACACCTCCTAGGACACCACAGCTGAATGGTGTGGCTGAGAGGCGCAATACAACCTTGTTAGACATGGTTCATTCCATGATAAGTCGATCTTCGTTACCAATCTCATTTTGAGGGTATGCCTTAGACACTGTCGCCCATATCCTTAATCTAGTCCCTACCAAAAAGTTTGCCAAAACACCTCACGAGATGTGGACTGGGAAAGTTCCTACTTTAGACCACATCAACATTTGGGGTTGTTGTAACACCCATAAAATTCAAGCCAATTTAAAACTTTTTAATACATTGAAAAGCCATTAAGTGGTTATAGTTTGTTTCCAAAATAGTTTAAACATACAAGTATCCCCATAATCAAATCATAAAACCATAAAATAGGAGGAGTTGTACGATCACGCCTTCGCCTTCCCACGATCATCAGAAGTACCTGAAACAATATTCGATAAATGTAAGCTCGAAGGCTTAGTGAGTTACCCCCAAAATACCAACCCATACTAACCAGAACAAATACCATATCAATACAAATACAAAACAACATGCATAATGAGCCATTAGTCTGACTGGACCGAAGCCCCATCCTCAGTCTATCTGGACTGCTCTTCGAGCCCTCGGCACGTCTGGACCGCCCTCCTCGGGGCCTTCAGCCTATCCGGACCGCTCGCTGGGCCTTCGGCCTGACTAGATTTGCCCGGCCCGGGCCTGCAGATCATTAACATGGAAACCATCCTAAACCAGGATGAAATCTAACATAGCAACCATCCTAAACCAGGATGAAATCTAGCATATCAATAACATAGCAACCATCCTAAACCAGGATGAAATCTAACATAGCAACCATCCTAAACCAGGATGTAAATCATAAAGGGTCGGCCTTGGTGCTGTAGACCCTGTTGATATAGTGAGGATAACTCACCTTGCACTACTGAAGCCCTGCTGATACTCCTCTGGCTGATAACTGGCACTTCCTCGAACTGCTACTCCTTCGGCTCCACAAGCTATCAGTACCAAAACATCACTTAGTCCAAACTCAGAAATCCTTCTTAGGGTAAAAAGACCATTTACCCCTGATCCAATTGGTCCATGCCTAAAGCCCAAACCATAAAGTCCATTAATGGCCCAATTTGGAACATGGGCCTTTTCCTAAATCCCATTTACTTTTCTGAACCAATGACTTTCCGGTGGCCCAAAGGTCCAAGCCCATTGGGCCCAATCAAGACTTAATTACCTTGGGCCCACCAAGGCCCAATTCATCATCCAAGGCCCATTAGGGAAAGTCTAGCAAGGCAAGCCCAACCAGAAGTCCATTACTCTCAAACCCTTAGCCCATTAAGAGCCCAAACGAAAAGACAAGTCCAAAACCAAGCTAGCCCATCATCAAAGAGTCCAAAAATTGCATAGGGGCTGCTCACGTCGTGAGCCCTTAATTCTCACGTCGTGAGGTCGTGGTTTCTGTCCAGGAACTTCCTCGAATACGTACTCACGTCGTGAGGCTTTATTCCTCACGTCGTGAGTCCAGATCTGACAAAAAATGAGCATTAAGCTCCTAATCCATTAAGCCATAACATGGGACAGTCTAGAGGGTCTTCCTTGACCCTAAGGACCATAAAAATCAAAGCTTTTTAGTCATATATGTCTAATACATGACTTAAATACTAGTTAGGTCAAAAGATGGGTATAAACATCAAGATTCAAAGTTGAAGCTCATAACTTGAACCAAACTCCAGATCTAAGGGTTCTAGCATAGCAAATGACTCAATGGTCCATAAAGTTGCTAACTTTATGGACTCCATACATGATACTTCAAGATCCCATGTAAAGAAGGTCACCATAACTTAGATCAAGCAACCTCAAGTGAAAAAGGTAGGATCTTTATACCTTACCGGGGCTCACAAGTTCAGCTAGTCCACAAAGATGAGCTTATCTTGCCAAAATGGAACTTCCCAAGAGCTTCTTCACTAGTACAAAAATGAGCTACGGTCACACTTTCCGAAAAATGGCCTGTGACACTTTTTCTTAAAAGTGTGGCCAAAGGTCACTAAAAAAATTTAGAGACTGTTTTTGGATGCATTTAAATTAGTTTGTGTGGCCATTATATAGACAATCAAAACTTTAACCACACTTAATTATACCAAATGTGACAAATATTAGTCACACTCGAACACTAAGGCCATAGGTCACAATCAGCCACAGGTATCGATTAATATTGTCATACTTTTTTTAAGAGAGACAGTAGATAAAAGTATCGTCACATGAGTTAGTTCTTTGTGTGTCTATAACCTGGTGCCTTTTTAGCCACATAACATACAAAGTAGCTAAAAGGTGATACATATGGTCACACTAAATATTTGTGTGTCCATAGGGCGGTTCTATACTATTTATAGTTAGTTAACGCAAGAAAATAAAAGAAGTTAGTAATGGTTACTTATGGTCATGTACCTTTTATTATGTATGTCAAAATATTATGAATGGGCTTTAAGAATAAACAAATATTGTGTGTGTACGATTATAGCTATTATATGTGTCTATATGTAAATATAGTTATAAAAGAATAATAATGTCTTATCGTTATTGAAAGAACCCCTTTCTATACTTTCATATTTCTGAAAGACCCAACTTTCATACTTGACAATATAGTTACTCCAAAACATGCTACATGCATATTCATAAAACAATATTTTATATTGATAAAGCGGTTACAAACTATTGGATACAAAACCACTATTTCATAGTGTTATATATTACATAACTTCCCAGGATTCTATAGATTTATACATATGGGAGTGCAAAATACAATAGTTTCAAACTATTCGAAAATCTTCTATCAATACAGTAGTTTCAAACTATTCAAAAAATCTGCTACCAGTATATAACTATACTGGATGCTTATCTCCTACAAATTAGTTAAACATTGAGAGGGGTAAGCGGTGGCGCTTAGTGAGTTCAATAATAGATACAATATAACGTTATGCCATATATATACTGTAATATGCCAGAAGCAAAGAGGAACAAGGAACAACAAAGGCATAATGCGAAAAGCTTTCCATATTAATCAATGAGATATAACAAATTCCATACTTGATATAAAATCAATAAAGTTTCAGCACAAATGGCACAGTAAATACTCAAGAATATCATTTTGCTAGAATAATTAGGCTTTCAGCCTTATCTTAGCATACTACCGAAGCCAAAGTGATGCCTATGTCATACACTTCATGGTCAACGGTTCATACCAATACCCAAGTGATGCTTATGACATACACTTCAAGTCAGAGGTACAGCCTTGCTATAAAATAGCAGATACAACAACTCGAGATGATAACATGGAAAAGCACATAGCACATATAACACATAACATACAATTGTTCCTATATATTAAACTCACCGAGGAATAACCGGGGGTCAAAATAGTAATTTGGGCAGCACTTCGGCTTTAAATATGACTTTCTTCGTTGAAAACTGGGAGTTTTCTTGAAAACCGGGCTCTGCGAAGGTAGGGCTTCGAAACCGAAAAGATAAATTTTTCGGGATTCTCGGGAATCTCGGGGCGCGTTTCGGGCTTTGGAATAAGTATCGGGGCTTCGGGGGATGTCGGGATAGTAAAAGTATTGAAAAATGGTGAAAAAGTGTGAAATTTCCAAAGTTAGCCGAGAGGGTTCGCACCCTCCTATTTATAGGAGGCGAAGGTCTTCGGCCGAAGGGAAGAGGGGCAGCTGGCGGCTCGCGAGAGGACCAGATGGCGCGCATGCGAGGGCTCCAGGTGGCTCGCTTCGGACGCAACAGGCGTCTTCGGATGCGAGGAGTCACCGGGTGACTAAGCAGCTTCGGACGACTCATCGCGACACGCGTCGGATCCGGGCGAGGGTGAGTCACGACGTCGGAAACGAGGCGGACACGACCTCGGACCAATCAGAAGGTGCCAGCGAGGCTGCGGTCCAATCAGAAATTGCCACGTGGATCAACACTATTCATGCGAAAATTAAATGAAAATGTGCCCAATCTTGTAAAATCCATAACTTTCTCATACGGGCTCCGTTTTTGACGTTCTTTATATGCACGCGTAGAGAAAATTATGCTCTACAACTTTCGTTTAGACTTCGTCGGGAAATTTTGACTTTATTTTTATATTATTATTTTTAACAGACCGGGACTGGTAAATCCGTTAAAAATTCATAACTTCTTCATCCGACGTCCGTTTTCGTCAGACTTTTTACCATTGTACTGTTAATGACGAGACCTTCGATTCTCGTTTTGGTTGTGTCGGCTAAAAATCACTCGATCTAAAATTCGAGTTTTTAGCTGTCTACTGCTACGCTGAAACTTGTAAAAATCATAACTTCCTCATACGAAGTCAGATTTTGGCGTTCTTTTTATCGAACTTCTCGGTTTAACGAATACTACGACTTTCATTTAGATCACTAAGGCTAAAAAGTAGTTTATAAAAAACTCACTTTTTACGTCATTCGGCACCGTGCCGGTTTTATCGCAGATCTTCGATTGGTCATAACTTCTTCGTTATAACTCGGATTTCGACGAGGTTTTCGCCTGCGTGTTTCTAACGAGATTATCTACAACTCAACAATAAAATTTTACTTATTTCAAGTTTTATATTTTCGCTGAATTTCACTATTTAGCTTTTAATTGGAATCTCATAAGACTTCCAATAATTTATGAGTGATTCTAAACATAGTTTTACCTTATTTCTAGTAAAAACTATCTGTTAGAACTCAGTACTCAATATCACATAATATTTCATAATATTATTTATATAAAACACGATCTCAAAACGTGTATGTTACAGTTATAATTAGGGGTCGTTCATTGAATATGTTACTTATGGTCATGTACCTTTTATTTTGTGTGTCAAAATATTATGAAATGGCTTTAAAAAGAACCAAATAGTGTGTGTGTAGGTAGCATTTAGTTATGATTACAGCTATTATATGTGTCTATATGTAAATATAGTTATAAAAGAACAATAATGTCTTATCGGCATAATTAGGGGTTGTTCATTGAATATGTTACTTATGGTCATGTACCTTTTATTATGTGTGTCAAAATATTATGAATTGGCTTTAAAAAGAAACAAATAGTGTGTGTGTAGGTAGCATTTAGTTACGATTACAACTATTATATGTGTCTATATGTAAATATAGTTATAAAAGAACAATAATGTTGTATTGAATAAGAGCTATAAGAAAGGACCAAATTGCCCTTTTTGTCATCTATTCTTTTAATTGCACGAGATCATACACCATTAAAAATGAAAACAATACAACTTATTTTAACAGAATAGTATGATAAATAAATGAAATGAATACAAATTAATTTGTTTAACATTGCATAACGAAAGTACATTGCTATAACATGCAGTTTATGTTATAACATGTCATCCACCATTACAGTAAAAAACCGAAAAAAAATAACTTTGAGTTATAACAATATTACACCAGAATAGTTTGATGGTATAATATGGTAAAAAGATATTAAGGAAAGTACATCGTCATTTTTTGACATTTTCTTATTCTCCAAAATGGTGACATATTATAACACAATGGAGTCACTCACTGATTAGCCCTATCATACATATTCATTAGCTTTCTATTGAAAATCTTAATCTCGAGTAGACACCTTTTCTTCAGATCAATAACTGCCCAATCTTCATTTGTCCTGTAGTAGAGAATGTTCAATGTAAGTTATAAACTTGATATTAATTTTGGTTAATGGAATGTTGTTGGATTATAAAGTGTTGAAGTTCAAACTTGACTCACCTTTAGACAGTAACTAAATTTCTTATGATTTCTATCAATTCCATGTATCATGTTTTATTATTAATGAATCAGTAACCATAAAATTCATACAAATTTGTTTCAATTTCAAGTTAATTACAAGAAACAATTCAATACCTAAAGGGTATTTCAACATTTGAAGCATCTCAACCATCATAACATCAAGTTTCATATTTCAGCAAAAAAGAAAATAATATCTGATTTGCAGAAAACATTATCATAACAGATTTTCGTGTGCATTTGATTCAGCTCAAAGAGAAACCACATATGATTTCAATATCAAGAAAACTCAACATCTATGTCAGGAAAATGGTATCTTATTTCAGAAAAAATAGAGCAAAACAACCATAATATCTTGAACTCGATTTTCGGAGGAAAAAGAAAAGAAAAAAAAGCAACTACATATGGGCATCTGATAGTCAATTTTCAGTGGAAAAAAAGGTTCTTAAACTCGATTTTCATATGTAAATGAAAAGAAAACCCTCACATGCAGAAGTTTGCAGAGGCGGAGGCAGGGCTGTCAAAGCTGCCAGAGGTTGAGGGGAAGCTAGTGGTAGCGGCGTTGCAGATTGGAGGGGGGCAGACGTGATATTGCAGATGGAGGAGAAAAGGGTAGGATAGCGAATAAGGGGGTGTTGATGAAAGGAAATGAAAAAGAAGGCTCCCGTGTACGTATTTTGGAAAGAGATGAACAGCGCCTTGTGCGATAAATGATGCCTTGCAGTGGACTACCTTGGATGGAGATGATTATCGAATTTGGGAAGGAGACGAATGGCGCATTGTGTAGCGCTGGGAGCACCTAACGTTGATTTGAAATTACCCAGAAGTTAAAAGATATCATATGTAATTTGTAGAGTAAAAAGAAAGGCGCCCTTCCTAGGGCTGGTTATTTCTACGTATTTGGCAGAAAGGTCAATTTTGGAAAATATGTAGTTTGACTAGAGGGAAATCAAATTTTTTAGTTTTTCGGAGGGAAATTTAAATAAAATTAATTATATTAAAAGGGGAACTAAGATTAATTAAGAAAATATTTTAGGGGGAAACGAAAATTTCATTCATGATAAATATACATTTTATTTTTAAATTTTGATTTATCGAATTGTGAGGTATTTTGTGATGACCATCATGTGGTTTCAATAGGGGTGGCAAGTCGGATGATTGTGTTTTTTACACGACGTCGAACATATTATTTGTTTTCAACCCAGACACGACACCACAAGATAGCGTGTTACTTCGTTAACATGAGCACGACTCATTAAAATCACGAAAGACACGAATAACATGATATCATGACTTTTAAACACGACAAACAATAACATAAAACAATATAGAATGGTACTAAATATACACGACTTTTAAACACAGACACGTCTATGGCACGACGTTTCATGCTATTATCGTTTTATTATCATGTCACAAAAGGGATTTGTTTTATATGATCATACAAGTGTATGATTTTGTGGGTTTGTTCTATGTGACCATAGAAGATGACAAGAAAAGGTAAAATAAAAGGGATCTCACGGTTGGAGTGTGGTAGGGGTGAGGGTCGATTTAGTTTTGGTAGGTCAAGAGGGGACCACCTATAATGTTGTTTTAACAAAAAGTGGTAAAAAAATGTTAAAAGAATTATGACTTATAAATTGTGGCTTAGGGTGTATTACTCGCTTATGAGTTTAACACTTAGGAAGTATGACTTATAAATTATGGTTAATGGCTTATAGGTTATGGATTAGGCTTATGACTTATGACTTATGGCTTAGGGCGTACAACGTAGGGCTTCGGGCTTGTGCATTATGGTTTATAGATCAGGGCTTATGGATTGAGGTTGTATTGTTGGGGTTTATTGTTTAATGAATATGTGTCAAGGTTTAGGGCTTATGTTTTATAGGTTATGCCTTAAGGCTTGTGGCTTATGGTTATGGTTATGGGTAATGGCTTAGGACTTAAGGATTAAGGCTTAGAGGTTATGACTTATGTTTATGGACTAAGAAGTAAGGCTTACAAATTAGTCTCATGGCTTATTGCTTATTGATTAATGCTTTGAGTTTATTGCCCTGAGCTGGTTGCTTATGGATTATGGGTTATGACTTGTGGCTTATGACTTATGACTTAAGGCTTATGACGTATAACTTACAGGTTAGAGCTTAAGGCTTAAGCCATAAACCTTAAGCCCTAAATTATAACGCCTAAGCCCTAAACTCTACACCAGAATCCATAAGCCATACGCCATAAGCCATAATCCATAAGCCATATGCCATAAGCAATAAGCCATAAGCCATAAGCTGTAAACCAAAATCCATAAAATTAATACATTAGTTATTTACTAGACTCTCAATTCAGATTTTTATTATTTGGTTAGTATTATACTTTCAATAAAAAAATATTTAATACATTAGTTATTTACTAGACTCTCAATTCAGATTTTTATTTATGATAAAATTGAAAATTCTCTATTACGTGTAACATCACCACCCCGCCCCCACCAACCACCACACCCACCACCATCACCACCAACACCACCACCACCATCACCACCGTCCCCACCGCCACCTTCACAATCATCATCACCACTATCACCATTACCCGTCACTTCCACCATTACCCGTCACTTCCACCATCACCCGCCACTACTACCACACCACCCACCACCACCACCATCACCATCACTCGCCACTACCACCATCATCATCACCTGCCACCACCCATCACCACCACCACACATCACCATTCACCACCCACTCATCTCCACCACCCACTTGCACCATTCGCCATAACCACCCCCACCCCAACCAACCACCAACCACCACACCCACCACCCTACCCACCCCTATCACCATCACCTATCACCACCACCCACCCATCATCACCAACCACCTCCACCACCTATCTACACATCAAAATCACCATCACCACCACCACCATCATCATTACTCGCCACCACTAATTACCACAACCACCCATCACCACTCACCATCATCACCACCCACTCATCTTCACCACCCAGTTGCACCACCTGCCACAACCACACCCACCCCTACCAACCACCACACCCACCACCACCCGCCACCATCGTCACCTACCACCCTACCCACCCCCAACCCATCACCATCACTATCACCATCACCATCACCTGTCACCACCACCCACCCATGACCACCAACCACCTCCACCACCTACCACCACCTACCCACACATCACCATCTCCACCATTATCATCACCCGCGGCCACCCATCACCACCACTACCACCCATCACCAATCACCACCATCACCACCCACTCTATATGTGTCATCGCCACCACCACCACCACCACCACCGTCACCTCCATCATTGCTACCGATACCACCTTCGCTGCCACAAATACCATCGTCATTATGACCATCTCACACCACCACTAGCTCCTTCACCATCACCGCCACCACCACCACCACCACCTTTGCTACAATCAACATTAACTCTACATCCACCTCTGCCACTATCACTTCCTCCCCTGCCACCACAACAACTACCACATCATCACCACTACCTCCTCCGCCTCTACTACCATCACCATCTCCATCTCTACCATCACCATCACCACAAACACCACTACCTTCGCCACCACCAACACCATCACATCCGCTAGCACCACTACCTCTTCCTACTCTGCCATCACCGCCTCTACCGCATCACCACTACCACCTTCTCCTACTCTGCCATCACTTCATCCTTTGACACAACAACCACGACCACATCACCACCACCACCTTCTCCACATCTACTAATGTCACCACTACCGTCACCACCACCACCACCACATCACCACCTCCACCTCTACCTTTACCGCTACCTCCCCCACCACCATTAATACCGCCTCCTCCACCATAACTACAACTCAATTTTTAGATACATATATTTCATGTTATCATTTTAAAATGAAAAAAAAGTATACTGAAATTGAAAATATAAAAGAAAAACATATGTATTACTATATAATAAGATAAACTAAACTAAAAAACTCAATTACATGTCAATACAATTTAAAAATATATAAATTTACAAGAATCGGTGTATGAATATTTCATCTAACGTTCAGTTAATATGTATAAATAATAATTAGTTGAATTATAAATAAGTGTAATGTTAATATATACATGCAAAACCAATTTGCCTCAAATGTTTTTATAATTTTAGTTCTCCCGCTCCCAATTTTATTTTGCCGCTGCTCCCTATTTTCATTGCCCCATTTTTAAACCCTAATTTTGTTTTTGCGTGGCTGGGAAACCGCAATCCACAAACGCAGAAGAAGACATGTTTTCTTTAACCTCTCCCGTCTGCCTCTCTTCGTCAATATATCTAATGGATCACCTCAGGTCACTCAATTCTTGTTGTCTCTCTCTCGCTCTCAATATCGCCTTCGCTCTGCCTCCGTATAATTTTGCTTTTTCCTGAAAAAGACGTAGCCGGAAAGATACAGAAGAAGTTTAAGAGATGTGCTTTAACAATCGATTAAGGGGCAGCCTCAAATTTTGTATCTCTCTGAATTATTGATTCCTCTCAAACACTATTTCTAACGTGAATATTCTGCCGATCAGACATCCAGCCCTTCCTTCAGGTAAAGATGTCATTAAAAATACAGTCGAGAATATATTTTTTTTCTCTTGTGGGGACATAGAATATAGGCATCTAAATAAAGACTTTTAGGTCCCTGTCTCAGGCTTGGCAATTGGATGTATAAGAAAAATACAACAAACAAAGTTCTTTCCTCTTTCAAAATTTTATGAAAATGCCCTTCTGTACCGTAAGTTACAAATAAAACTAACCTTTTAATTCAGATTGATTTGAATTTACTAAATGGTTAGAGTTCAGTTTACATCGTTTTCATTTTCTAATTTGGGCTTTATCTTGGTCGATTTATTCTAAATTTTGTGGTTTCTGATGTTTGGTTCTGCTTATTGATCGAACTTCTAGGGTTCTTGGATTTTGATTTGTAATTATTTGACTTCATTGGAGAAACAATGGGGTTTATTGATGTAAGTGATTGAGGATCTGTAGTTTGTTGCAGGTTCGATTTTTTTCAGCAGCAAAAATGGCTTGTATGAAGTTGGGATCCAAAGTAGATGCATTCCAGACACAAGGTCAAGCTTGGTAATTTATGATTGGAGTGTCGTAGTGTGAGATGGCTTCCTTCCTTTCAATTCAACTTTTGACTATTTTGCCCCTGTTATGCTTTGGTGGAGTTTGACATCTTTGTTGTTGCTACATATATTTTGTAAGTATACCATGGGTTAGATGGTGTTGGCATGTGCTATGGAAAGGCTAACCCTTGGCTTTTTTATTTCAAGATTTTCAATAATATTTGTTCTCAACCCTTTGCTTTTTTGTTTCAAGATTTTCAGATTTGCTACTTTTAAACACATACATTACACATTTGCATTGACATTATTTCAAATAGTATAAAAAACTCATTTTTTATAGTTTGGATTGTAGGGCTTCAAGTCCAACTGTGAACCCCAAAGTTCATGCCAACAAGTATTTCTTTATTCGATCTCTAAGCCCTCAATGTGTTTCTATGTAAAGTTTTTAGCTTCCTCTCAATATGATGATATCTTGAAATATAGTGATAGCAAGATTGCAGGTTAAAACCTGAGTAATGGGAAATAGGGCGATTAGATAAACCTGCAAAGGAGGCGAAACACTCACCAAAAGAGACTCCAACTTCCCAGGTGAGTTTATTGATTTTATGTCAGTTGATTTTTAAAGTTGTGAATTGGGATAAGAATAGTGTGTATTTAGGTTCTTTTTTGGTTCATGTTTTTTTGGGTTTCATTTATCTTCGTGGGAGAAAAAGGAAAAAGGAAAAAGATAAAAAGCATTAGTGTCTTTATGTTGTGCTTTTTTTTTTCCATTGATTTCAAGGCATTGCTACTTAGGAGGTGCAAAGGTTTCAAAGGCTAATCAAGGAATCATGGAAGGGTATGTTGATTTTGCTATGGAAAGATAATGTTAGTAAGTATTCATTATAGATTATATGTGTTGACATTTTTCAAATTTGATTTTTTGCGAGTGCATTGCTCTTTTTGTCTATATATCATTCATCACACCAGATTATTCAGGTCTTTTAACCTCTCTTTTGCCTGCAAATTTTTGTCAAATTATGCATAAAAAGGCTGGTAAGTCTGTAGCTAATTTTTTTTCACTTTTTGGAGCCCATCAAGTTTTCTTTAGGATTGTAGACAACTAAGAAGCTAACTTTACACTTGTAGTGCATATTTTCATGTTTCTTTTTGCAGTTTTGCTGTATTTTTTTAATTAATTACATAAATATGCATAATTATTTAAACATTTGGGTCTAATTATTACTATTTATATTTCTGAAACTTTGGCAGAGTTCCTTTCAAAGGCTACAGGAACCGTTGTTGATCGAGTCTAGATGCATGGGATGAAGGTTTTTTTAAACTATTTATTGAATTAATTCGCATAAAAATCTTGATTAAAAGTGTACAATTTTTTTTATAAAAAATTAGAAATTTTTATTTTATTGTAGTCTGGTCCGGATTCTGTTGGGATCTTTGCCACTTAGACCAGAAAAAATGACACATCTGGCCCGCAAAGCGGGGTAACTCACCTAGTTATTAATATTATTATTCTGTTGGCTATTATATACTAGACAATTAAAGAAATGTAATATAACTATATTAATGTCTTTTTATTTTTATTTTACAGGGATACTATATTAAGGTCTTTTTTATTTTACAAGGATAGTAAATTAATCAGAAAAGGAAACCAACTTACATATCATCTTATACCCTTCTCAAGAAGACAAGGAATACATATCATCTGATACCCTTCTCAAGAAAACAAGGAGCAGTACCAATAAGATGAATGTCTGGTTATGTCTAGGTTTTGGTTTATGATATGTTTGCTTTTTTTTTTTACCATAATTTAAATACTTGCAATTAGTACACTATTCTTTTTTTGTATTTTAATTAGTAATTTAATGTATGGATTTGGATTTCAATTATTACTAATATCAAATTATGAATTTTGATATTGTTTCTTATTGTTGGGTTTGATTATTTTAATTTAAATTATTTTGATGTGTCTACAATGTAGAAAAAGTAACAATAAAAATTGAATTATTGTGGCTTTAATATAATTTTGGCCATGTTTTATAGGTTTTGAATGTCTCTAAAATATACAATGGTTACTTTACATCATATTTTAACGTGTGGCTAAATGGTTAACAATAGCCATAATATACAAGAATTATGAGACTAAAATTGATTTAAAATGATGTTTATTCTAACGTTTTTGTGACTAAGTTAAACAATAACAACATGAAAAACAATTTATGTGGCAAATGAATACCATAATTGATTGTTGTTGAGACTAATTACTAGCAAATCATCACTTACATCATTAATTATATGTGTCCATTTACTGAACATGGACATGTTCACCATAATTATATGTGTCTAAAATATACCCAGTAGTCTTAATACGATACCGAATAGTCCTTAATTTTAACAAAATGTGTGTCTTTATAATACTTATGATTGTATTTCACTTAATTGTGTGTCTCTATACGATAGGTTATAGTCACAAAAATTGATTGTTCTTTGTGACTAATAATTAACAATTCGCCACTGATGGAAGTAATTACATGTGGCCATTTAGCAAACATGGTCACACTCACCGTAAGTACATGTTAACAAAGGATACACAATAGTCTTAATAAAATTTAAACTGTGTGACAATATAAAAGAAAACAACTACACTAAAACATCATGAATGTCGCAAGTTGGTGATATACAGTCACCACGTTTACTATATAAATGTGACTACTGACAGTTTAACGCTACAATATTGGATATTTAAGGAACAAAATTCCGTACACATTTGCCACACTTTTATAATACGGCCACATGTTTTCATATCATACGGACACTACATTTTAAAGTGACCATAAGACCCATACGATGACGTCACCTTCCGTCACACTTTCAGTGAAAAAATAAAATGTCACTATACACATATGGTCACACTTTTTTGGTGTGTCTGTAAGTCATTTTTCTTGTAGTGTCTTCTTCTTCTTCTTCTTCAAGGAAACCACACACCAAAACACCAACAATGGCTCAAGGGCTCAATGGAGGCTTAGATTAGGGTTTCTAGAGGTCTTGGAGGTAAAAGAGGCAGAGTAGAAGCAACCCTAATCATCCCATACCTTTAAATACCCGAAAATATGGGTTTTGATGCATCAGGTGTGTCTCACGTCGTGAGACCTTAATGCTCACCTCGTGAGCCTTAAAAGAACTTGGTCAACAAGTCAACGATCACTCACCCAAACCACTCCAACTTCAAACGGCCATAACTTCTCTGTTTCAACTCCGTTTTTGACGTTCTTTATATCCACGGAAAGGTGGCGAGAAGCTATACGCATCTATCAACTTATCTTCACCTCAAAACCTTCCGAACCAAAATCCAAAATTCATAAAGAGCTCAGACTGCCACTTTACCGATATGCCCCTTTGCTCCAATGCACCACCCAACTCCCGTATTACCTCCAATACATCGTCCGTACCTAAATGGGTCTAGATCTCTCTCTTCCAAAGGCCATAAGCCTTATGATAACCCATCTTCAAGCCACAGTCCCGAATTTGGAACACGATTCGGAACAGGGCGTTACAGTTGCGAGGCTTTTGTGAGGCGCGAGATTCACGACAAGCTCGAACCTCGAAGTGAGCGGTATATTTTCATCGGCTACCCACATAAATCTTTTGGTTATCTCTTCTACAGACCGAGTGACAATGTTGTCTTCGTGGCGAGGAGAGGAGTCTTTCGTGAGAGAGAATTCATAAGCCAAGGAAACAGTGGGAGGCAAATTGACCTTGAAGAAATTCAAGAGTCAAGCGGTGAAGGAACCTCAAACACTAGCAATCAACCTGAGGAGGAAACTCTTGTTGAGCCGATTGATGAGTCCGTACCTCTAAGGCGTTCCACGAGAGTTAGGAACACACTTGAGTTTTATTATGGTGTCCATATTACTACAGAAGGTGATACATTTATCAGTGATAGTACACTGATATATCTGGATGAACCTAACAACTATTAGGAAGCCATGGTAGGCCCTGAGTCTGCTAAATGGAAAGAGGCTATGGACAGCGATATCCAATCCATGTATGACAATTAAGTTTGTGTGACAACCCGAAATTTCTATTCTGTACAACCATTCACTTCAATAGGAGTCAGAACTGTTTCTGCTAATTTTCAAGCTTTTTGGAATAAGTTTGAGTATTTTAAGATTAGTACTTCAGGAGATAACAGGAGAGAGGATGCCCTAGGGTTTATTGTGAAACAATATTATTCCAAAACTCCAAGAGTTTGGAGTTTACGGCCTAAACAAAGGTTTTTACGGCCGTAAACCCTAAAAGGGGGTATAAATATGACACTTAGTCATATTTTACCATTTTTCACATTTTCAAGATCCAAATCTCAATTCTCTCTCAAGTATCATCGACTTTTCTTCTTGATCTTCAACATTGTAAGTGTTTCTATCCCTAAAAAGTTGATATCTTACTTAATCTAGTGATCTAACATGATTCCATCCGTGAAATCATTCCAAAAGTGTAGATCTTCAAATTTCACCAAGAACACCAAGAACACCCACTAGTGTTCTTGGACTTTTAGCACCTTTTCAAGCTTCTACCTAGTAAGTACTTCTATCATAGAGTATTATAGAGCTTGTTACACTTCTAAACATCAAGAAAACACCAAAGAAACCAAGGATCAAAGGTGTTTACGGTCCAAGATGTTCTTGGACCGTAAACCCCAAAAAGGGTGCCAAAGTGTGCCCTAGTCCCTTCTAAGCCTTGGAAACTAGCCTAGATCCCTTCCTTGATGTGCTTAGTACTTGAAAACATCAAAAGACCATAAACCATTTGGGTTTATGGCCGTAAACCCAAAGGGAAATGGTCCAAGGACCGTAAACTCCTAAAAGGAGTGAAATGGTGCCCTAATCTCTTCTTAAGGCTTAAACATGAAGCAGGAATGATTCTTGTGATCTTTAAGGCTTCAAAACACAAAATGGTCAAAGAAACATGATTTTACGGCCGTAAACTCATTGGTTTACGACCGTAAACTCAATGAGTTATGGTCATAAAACCGTAAACTCAAATAAAGGGTCCCCTTGAACCCCTAAACTCAATAGCAATGTCCTACAACACTTAGATGCAATCCTTAGGACTTATAACACTTAAATAAGGTGTTTTACATGTCATAGGATGTCTTAACTTTGTTAATTAGTTGTTTAAAGACTAATTGGATACATATATGTGATATTATATGTTAAACTAGGATCATTGTGTGTGTACAAGTCTTCACTTGACACCTAGCATCCTATACATTCCGTTCATCCAAACCACTCACTACAGGTGAGTTCATACCCCTTAATTAACCTTTTAAATGTTTTTAAATGCTTTTATGGGGGGGGGATACAAGTTGAACTATTATAGTTATTATATCAATCACATGTGATTAATAACTACCAAACAAGTGGATTCCTTACTTTTCAAACTGTGTTATCAAACTGATTTACTTTAAACAATTTTACAAACTCTTTTACATATCAAATACTTTTATTAAACTCTTTTAACTTATATTATGTGTATCTATATGGATATAATTATATAAGTAGGATTGAAAGGACTTAGGACTGATAGCTCACCTTACTTCCTGTTCCTTGTTTGGTTGTGGACTTAGGGTATTCGGGTTATTTGTCCGAAGGTCGTTTGAATCCTAGTTATATATCATGTATATGTGTATAGATATAAAAGGTTACTTCTTTCATTCAGTTCAATGCCTTTGGGTAGCAAAGGTATACAAACATGTTCATATACACAAACAACATTACTAGTAAACTATAATAGGTATAGTTTAGGAAGATACTATTACTAGAACAATGAAACATACAATGAGTCAGTTCATTCATGATTAATACATAGTGATGAGAAACAAACATAATACATAGTGATGAGAAACAAACATAATATATAGTGATGAGAAACAAACATAATACATAGTGATGAGAAACAAACATAATACATAGTGATGAGAAACAAAACATACAGGCTAGACAGAGAAAGAACACACAATACAGCTAGCACATACATATACATATACATTACTTACAGTTATGTGAGCCACTTAACGAGGGCATGGCACTACCTGTCATGAACCGTTTTGTATCCAGAATCTCCTTAAGTGGAGAGCGTATGAGTTTGTGTATAAATCTATACTGGATTGACTATCCTACACCTTGTTGCTCGCTACAGTGGGACTTGCAAGTCTACGGGTGCCAAACGTCATTTCTTACGACGTCTTACATCGTCGTTTTTCTATAGAGTCGGTAGCAGGATACATGCCGATCACATGGTACTTTAAATAACAATTGGTTTAAAGTAATTAGTACAGCAGTAGTTACTTAATACAACACTACAGTACTATTTCATTTTCCCTTTACATTTACTTTGTGATATTTACACAATAAACAATAATGTAAAAACTATATTTTTGGTTAATGATAGTCAGATTTGGGAAAATACACACTCTTACAAGAGACACACACACAGATACTAGATGCCTTGGTAGAAGGCTACTTTTAGTAGGAAACATAGGGTTTTCTAGGAGAGTTCAAACAATTACAAACTTTTACAAAACTTATACATTACAGACTTACAAACACTTTCATACAAATACAGACACTAATATACTTATGAACTCACCAGCTTTAAAGCTGATAAACTCTTTCAAAATAACTTGTATTCTCAGGTCACCAGTAGACAGGTACCGGTGCCAGGTTTTGGGAAGATGGAGCTCGTTCAAGACTCATCTTTTATTTTTGATGTATATTTTTGGTGTCTATATAACTTAACAGAACACACTTGTATGAAATTATATTATTAATGTAATGGATGATGTTGTTGCTTGTTTACTACTTTGCATTGTTGTGATACTGAACATGACGTCCTCCACCCCCGAACGTTTCCGCCGTTCCGGTTTTGGGGTGTGACAGATTGGTATCAGAGCATTGTTTTAGTGAATCGAGTGTATCAACCCATAAAAGATATACGAACTATAGACACAGCGGGATTAAAATACTCTGATAGAGAGTTTATACTTTTAAATAATAAAATATTTAACTAAGTATACATACCTGCATTCATACTAAAATCAGTGTCACTAGGACAGAACAAAAGTATTATGATTGTTGGACAGCACAAGTAGACTTAGAGACATATGGTCAACCCTGGGAAGATGTAGCCTGATCAACTACATTATCCGAGGAGTGATTAGCATGTGCCTAAGTATGGTTGTGAGGTTGCAACAAGTCTAAAAACTTACCAACACTGCTACAACGAGAACAGTAGAACATAACATAAACTTAAAATACTATAGGAGTATTTTGTGTTTCTATTAATTACCTATCTGAGAACTAAAGGTCTCTATTAGTATGTCAATAGTTGCGGGGTGGATACATTAAGGTTATAGGTAACTAGGATGGCATAGACTTAGAATCTGTGATCTTTGCTCTACTTCCTGTTCCTTGTTTGGTTGTGGGCTTAGAGTTAGGGTCACTTATTCGAAGGTCTATCCTGTCCAGGTTACATATGACTGGTATGCACTACGCAAATGTTGGAGTAACTGATAAAGATCATCTTATAATTATCTAATTAGTTCGTCTATTTAGTTATTTCTTTATCCCTTTTCTCGCGTAGATTTCATGGTTGGATTCCATATCCCCGGAGACCCGTACTATCCCAACCACGACAATGCAGGATGGCTGGGAGAAGAGCCAGAAGATGATCACCCAATCCCTTTGGATGATCACGAAGCTGAAGGCTTTTCTGATGGTTCTGACTCAGAGCCTGAAGTCAACAACCTACCACCAACTGCTCAAGACCCAAACCTGAACCCTCGTCCAGCATTTCAAGGACCCAATCCTCTGTGGGCCACAAACTTAAATAGATGGAGTCAGGAACAGGGTCAACCCATACCCTACAATGGAGACAGAAGCTTCTACAACCTCACCGAGGGAGGTTCAGCTGACAGGGACCTACCCATAATGGTCCGTAGGATTGCTCGGAACACCGAGCAAGGTCGAGCAACTATCGACCGAGTCGTGGAGATTGACGCCAACTCTGGCATTAACACTGTCCGTATTCGCCAACTAGAGTCTGCTCATGAAATGACTCAGGTCCGCAATGCAGTTCTACAGAGGGAACTTACTGAAACCCAAGCTGAAGTCAGGGAACTTCGAGCTCAGCAGGCAAGGTCTGAAAGGCGTATGAGGGACATAGAACATCTACTGTCGGATTCAAGAACTCACTCTAGTAGTTCTCGTTGCCGTTAGAGTCTCATCGACTTCTCTTTTGGATGTAACCTAGTTAGTGTAAAAACTCTAGTCTAGTTTTCTATCTTTGTAAATCTTAGACCCGTTAGGTCTTGATTAGGTAGTAGTCTGTCAAAATTTTCCATCTTGGTTGATGTAAGACCTACTTCTAGGTCATTTTTCCCGAACTCATTACATCTGTAATTCCAGTATTATTGATAGATATCTAATCTTATGGAAATCAATATCCAATTGCTATCATCTGTTAGTACTAGATCTTCATCCAATCATACTATTCAATCGTGCTATTCAATTGTGCTGTTGGGCTATGGAGAGTTAGTCCATGAGTCATTTCATCAATTTCCCTTTTAAATTCTTATCAATACCTTCATGTTTCTAATCTTATAGTTGAAAAATGCCTCCTCGTAAATCTACAAGACGCGATCCTCCCGTACCAACACCACCTGCTCCTCAATTCGACACGGCAGCCCTGAATGCTGCTGTAGCTGCGACTGTGGCTACAGCCATGGCTCAATATCATTCGTCTGGTTCCACTGGAGGAGGAACTCCGGTTCAATCTACTCATGGTGAAGCTCATGTGCGTTTGAGAGAGTGCTTCTACAAGGACTTCACAAACTGCAAACCATTGTCCTTTAAAGGGACTGGCGGAGTCATTGCTCTATCGCAATGGTTCGAGAAGACCGAATCGGTTTTCCAAATCTTCTCCTGTCCAGAAGGGAGCAAGGTCAAGTTTGTTGCTTGCACCTTCGAGGCAAAAGCCCTAACATGGTGGATATAGCCATGTCAAGTCACTATCCCTTATAGTGGCAAATGCTATGGGCTGGGAAGCTCTAAGAGAGCTAATGGTTGAGGAGTACTGCCCGAGGGGAAAAATCCAAAAGCTAGAGGAAGAACTGTGGAGCCTAACCATGAAGGGCTCCAACATAGTCTCCTACACCACCAGGTTCTGTGAACTGGTGGCCCTCTGTCCCAACATGGTTCATACAGAGGGTAAGAAGATTGAAAGATACATATGGGGGCTGGTGCCTCCATTCCAGGGAAATGTTTTGGCTTCAAACCCCACTACATTCGATAGTGCCAAGCGATTGGCACAGTGGCTTATAGACCATGGGGTTCGTACCCCGGCCGCAACAACAACCCTGGCCATTTCGGAACCCGTCAGAACCGCTGATTCCAAGCGGAAATTATGGGATGACAAGAAAAGGAAGAAGGCTGCCAAAAAGCAGCAGATCGTGGCAGTTCATAGTGCGATAGCACTTGCCACTGCTGCTGCTCCAGTAAAGCAGTACGCTGGAAGTTTGGCCAAGTGCAACAAGTGCAACTTCCACCACGTAGGAGCCTGCCGGGAAATGCAGTGTTTGAACTACAACAGGAAGGGGCAAACTGCCCGTTTCTGCAAAGCTCCGGCGAGGCCAATCACCCAAGTCCCCAGAGCTGGTGTGAGCCAAACTTGCTACGGTTGTGGCGAGGTAGGCCACTACAAAAGCAACTGCCCGAAGGCAGGGAATGCCGGTGGAGTGGGAAGAGTTCTGGCCATAGGCCACGAGGAAGCAGTTGCCGACCCCACAGTGGTCACTGGTACGTTTCTCCTTGATAACTCTTATGCATGCATTCTGTTTGATAGTGGAGCAGAGAGGAGTTTCGTGAATCAAAAATTTGCTCATTTACTTAAGCAAAAATCACGAGCACTTAAAGAACCGTTCACTGTAGAAATGGCTAATGGAAAGACAGAGAGCACTAGCAGTATATTCATAGGGTGTACCCTAACACTAGATAGACATTCATTTTCGATCGACCTCATGTCGGTTTCTATTAAAAGTTTCGACATCATTATCGGCATGGATTGGTTGAGTCTTCATCGTGCCGACATCATGTGTTACGAAAAGGCTGTACGCCTTAATCTGTCGTCTGGCGAAACTCTAGTTGTATATGGCGACAAACCCGGCACGAACCTTCGTATCATCTCGAGCATTCAAGCTCAGAAATTCTTGCGAAAGGAATGTCGCGCATTCCTTGCTCATGTGGTCGATGTGAGTCAAGAAACGAAAGACATTCAGAACATTCCAGTAGTACGCGACTTTCCCGAAATCTTTCCAGAAGAACTCCCAGGATTACCTCCGCAACGTCAAGTCGAGTTCAGAATCGACTTAGTTCCAGGGGCTACCCCCGTAGCCAAATTGCCCTATCGTCTAGCACCTGCAGAGATGCAAGAACTGCCCTGTCAACTTAACGAACTGCTCAGCAAGGGCTTTATAAGACCAAGCTTCTCACCCTGGGGAGCTCCAGTCTTGTTCGTCAAGAAGAAAGACGGATCGTTTCGTATGTGCATCGACTACAGGGAGCTCAACAAACTGACCATCAAAAATCGTTATCCTTTGCCTCGGATTGACGATTTATTCGATCAACTTCAAGGGGCGAACTTCTTTTCAAAAATTGACTTAAGGTCCGGATATCACCAACTACGAGTGCTAGGGGAGGATGTTCCGAAGACAGCCTTCTGAACTCGTTATGGGCACTACGAATTCGTAGTGATGCCGTTCCGATTAACAAACGCACCTGATGTATTCATGGACTTAATGAATAGGGTGTGTCGTCCTTACTTGGATCAGTTCGTCATCGTCTTCATCGATGACATACTTATCTACTCTCGTAGTGAGGAGGAGCATAGTCAACATCTGCGACTAGTCTCAGAAACCCTTCGTTCGGAGAAGCTCTATGCGAAGTTCTCGAAATGCGAATTTTGGATCCGACGAGTCGAATTCTTAGGGCACATGGTTAGCGAAGAGGGAATACACGTGGACCCTTCCAAAATTAAAGCCATTGAGAACTAGTCAGCACCGAAGACGCCTACAGAAATTCGTCAATTTCTAGGCCTCGCTGGCTACTATCCCAGGTTCATTCAGAACTTCTCCCGTATTGCGAAACCTCTTACGACACTGACCCAGAAGGGCGTGGCCTTTGACTGGGAAGAGAAGCAGGAGAGAGCGTTCCAAATGCTCAAGCGAGCCTTGTGCACCGCACCAATACTATCCCTCCCCGAAGGGATAGAAGACTTCGTTGTCTATTGCGATGTGTCAAATCAAGGACTCGGATGTGTTCTGATGCAGCGAGGTAAGGTCATCGCCTATGCCTCGAGACAGCTAAAGACACATGAGGTCAACTACACTACCCATGATCTTGAGCTAGGAGCAGTTGTGTTTGCTCTAAAGATCTGGAGACACTACCTGTACGGTACAAAAAGCACTATCTTTACAGACCACAAAAGCCTACAACACATATTCGACCAGAAGGAGCTCAACATGAGACAACGACGGTGGGTCAAGCTAGTCAGTGATTACGAATGCGAAATTCGTTATCATCCGGGTAAAGCCAACGTAGTAGCTGACGCCCTAAGTTGGAAAGAATATTCTGGTCGTAGAGTCAAATCATTGACTATGACTATCCATTCACACTTGTCCACGCAAATTAAGGAGGCTCAGCTCGACGCTTTGAAACCTGAAAATGTGGCGGGTGAATCCCTGAGAGGGATGGATAAGAACTTGGAGGTTAAGGGTGGCGGAGCTTATTTTCTCATGGATCGGATCTGGACCCCGAAACTTGGTGGTTTCAGAGACTTGGTCATGAACGAGGCACACAACACTCGTTATTCCGTCCACCCAGGTTCAGATAAGATGTATCTGGATCTTAAAAAGCTATACTGGTGGCCTAACATTAAAGCAGAGATTGCTACCTTCGTGAGTAAATGCCTTACTTGCGCCAAGGTCAAGGTCGAATACCAGAAACCCTCCGGTCTACTACAACAGCCAGAGATACTGGAATGGAAGTGGGAGCGGATCACTATGGATTTCATAACCAAGTTGCCCAAGACAACGGGTGGACTTGATACCATATGGGTCATCGTCGACAGGTTGACCAAGTCCGCACACTTCCTGCCTATCAAGGAAACAGACAAGATGGAGAAGCTTACAAGAACTTACATTAGGGAGATTGTACGACTGCACGATGTTCCCATATCCATTATCTCGGACAGAGATAGTAGATTCACTTCGAGGTTCTGGCAGTCACTACAAAGTTCCCTAGGAACTAGGCTGGACATGAGTACAGCCTACCATCCACAGATAGACGGGCAAAGTGAGAGGACTATCCAAACCTTGGAAGATATTTTGCGAGCCTGTGTGATCGACTTTGGGAAAGCATGGGATACTCATTTACCCCTTGTAGAATTTTCCTACAACAACAGTTATCACACGAGCATAAAGGCTGCTCCATTCGAGGCCCTCTATGGCCGAAAGTGCAGATCCCCTCTGTGATGGGCTGAGGTGGGTGATACCCAGTTAGCTAAAGGACGAGTTCCTGAAAGCACTCTCACGGGCCCGGAGATCATACGGGAAACGACAGAGAAGATCGTTCAGATTCGTGAACGATTGAAAGCCTCTAGAGACCGACAGAAAAGCTACGCTGATAAATGAAGGAAACCGTTGGAATTCCAGATGGGCGACCGTGTTCTATTGAAGGTTTCACCCTGGAAGGGCTTGATACGCTTCGGAAAGTGTGGAAAGCTAAATCCAAGGTACATAGGGCCTTTCGAGATTCTCGCAAGAATCGGCCCTGTAGCTTACAAACTTAACTTACCACGCGAAATCAGTAACCTACATTCTACTTTCCACGTCTCGAACTTGAAAAAGTGTCTGTCCGACGAGACTCTTGTAATCCCACTCGACGAGATCGAGATCAACGAGAGCCTCAACTTCGTGGAAGAACCAGTAGATATCATGGACCGGGAGGTCAAGAAAACGAAACAAAGCCATATCCCGATAGTGAAGGTTCGCTGGAACGCCAAGCGAGGACCTGAATTCACTTGGGAGCGAGAGGATCAGATGAAACTGAAATATCCTCGTCTTTTTACTTAGTTATTTGTAACTACTTATTTGCTTAAATTCTAATTTCGGGACGAAATTCCTTCTAACGGGGGGATGATGTGACAACCCGAAATTTCTATTCTGTACAACCATTCACTTCAATAGGAGTCAGAACTGTTTCTGCTAATTTTCAAGCTTTTTGGAATAAGTTTGAGTATTTTAAGATTAGTATTTCAGGAGATAACAGGAGAGAGGATGCCCTAGGGTTTATTGTGCAACAATATTATTCCAAAACTCCAAGAGTTTGGAGTTTACGGCCTAAACAAAGGTATTTACGGCCGTAAACCCTAAAATGGGGTATAAATATGACACTTAGTCATATTTTACCAATTTTCACATTTTCAAGATCCAAATCTCAATTCTCTCTCAAGTATCATCGACTTTTCTTCTTGATCTTCAACATTGTAAGTGTTTCTAGCCCTAAAAATTTGATATCTTACATAATCTAGTGATCTAACATGATTCCATCTGTGAAATCATTCCAAAAGTGTAGATCTTCAAGTTTCACCAAGAACACCAAGAACACCCACTAGTGTTCTTGGACTTTTAGCACCTTTTCAAGCTTCTACATAGTGAGTACTTCTATCCTAGAGTATTATAGAGCTTGTTACACTTCTAAACATCAAGAAAACACCCAAGAAACCAAGGATCAAAGGTGTTTACGGTCCAAGATGTTCTTGGACCGTAAACCCCAAAAAGGGTGCCAAAGTGTGCCCTAGTCCCTTCTAAGCCTTGGAAACCTGCCTAGATCCCTTCTTTGATGTGCTTAGTACTTGAAAACATCAAAAGGCCATAAACCATTTGGGTTTACGGCCGTAAACCCAAAGGGAAATGGTCCAAGGACCGTAAACTCCTAAAAGGAGTGAAAAGGTGCTTAATCTCTTCCTAAGGCTTAAACATGAAGTAGGAATGCTTCTTGTGATCTTTAAGGCTTCAAATCACAAAATGGTCAAAGAAACATGAGTTTACGGCCGTAAACTCATGGGTTTACGACCGTAAACTCAATGAGTTATGGTCACAAAACCGTAAACTCAAATAAAGGGTCCCCTTGAACCCTAAACTCAATAGCAATGTCCTACAACACTTAGATGCAATCCTTAGGACTTATAGCACTTAAATAAGGTGTTTTACATGTCCTAGGATGTCTTAACTTTGTTAATTAGTTGTTTAAAGACTAATTGGATACATATATGTGATATTATATGTTAAACTAGGATCATTGTGTGTGTACAAGTCTTCACTTGACACCTAGCATCCTATACATTCCGTTCATCCAAACCACTCACTACAGGTGAGTTCATACCCCTTAATTAACCTTTTAAATGTTTTTAAGTGCTTTTATGGGGGGGGGGATACAAGTTGAACTATTATAGTTATTATATCAATCACATGTGACTAATAACTACCAAACAAGTGGATTTCTTACTTTTCAAACTGTGTTATCAAACTGTTTTACTTCAAACAGTTTTACAAACTCTTTTACATATCAAATACTTTTATTAAACTCTTTTAACTTATATTCTGTGTATCTATATGGATATAATTATATAAGTAGGATTGAAAGGACTTAGGACTGATAACTCACCTTACTGTTCCTTGTTTGGTTGTGGACTTAGGGTATTCGGGTTATTTGTCCGAAGGTTGTTTGAATCCTAGTTATATATCATGTATATGTGTATAAATATAAAAGGTTACTTCTTTCATTCAGTTCAATGCCTTTGGATAGCAAAGGTATACAAACATGTTCATATACACGAACAACATTACTAGTAAACTATAATAGGTATAGTTTAGGAAGATACTATTACTAGAACAATGAAACATACAATGAGTCAGTTCATTCATGAGTAATACATATTGATGAGAAACAAACATAATACATACTGATGAGAAACAAACATAATACATAGTGATGAGAAACAAACATAATACATAGTGATGAGAAACAAACATAATACATAGTGATGAGAAACAAACATAATACATAGTGATGAGAAACAAACATAATACACAGTGATGAGAAACAAAACATACAGGCTAGACAGAGAAAGAACACACAATACAGCTAGCACATACATATACATATACATTACTTACAGTTATGTGAGCCACTTAACGGGGGCATGGCACTACCTGTCATGACCCGTTTTGTATCCAGAATCTCCTTAAGTGTAGAGCGTATGAGTTTGTGTATAGATCTATACTAGATTGACTATCCTACACCTTGGTGCTCGCTACAGTGGGACTTGCAAGTCTACGGGTGCCAAACGTCATTTCTTACGACGTCTTACATCGTCGTTTTTCTATAGAGTCGGTAGCAGGATACAGGCCGATCACATGGTACTTTAAATAACAATTGGTTTAAAGTAATTAGTACACCAGTAGTTACTTAATACAACACTACAATACTATTTCATTTTCCCTTTACATTTACTTTGTGATATTCACACAATAAACAATAATGTAAAAACTATATTTTTGGTTAATGATAGTCAGATTTGGGAAAATACACACTCTTACAAGAGACACACACACAGATACTAGATGCCTTGGTAGAAGGCTACTTTTAGTAGGAAACATAGGGTTTTCTAGGAGATTTCAAACAATTACAAACTTTTACAAAACTTATACATTACAGACTTACAAACACTTTCATACAAATACAGACACTAATATACTTATGAACTCACCAGCTTTAAAGCTGATAAACTCTTTCAAAATAACTTGTATTCTCAGGTCACCAGTAGACAGGTACCGGTGCCAGGTTTTGGGAAGATGGAGCTCGTTCAAGGCTCATCTTTTATTTTTGATGTATATTTTTGGTGTCTATATAACTTGACAGAACACACTTGTATGAAATTATATTATTAATGCAATGGATGATGTTGTTGCTTGTTTACTACTTTGCATTGTTTTGATACTGAACATGACGCCCTCCACCCCCGAACGTTTCCGTCGTTCCTGTTTTGGGGTGTGACAGTTTGGAACTTGGTTGACAATGTACCGGGTCGTAAGACAGTCGGGTGCAAATGGATCTTCAAGAAGAAGACCGACATGGACGGGAAGGTACACATTTACAAGGCGCGACTAGTTGCGAAAGGCTTCACTCAAACTCCGGGAGTTGACTATGATGAAACCTTCTCGCCAGTCGCAAAGATTAAGTCGATTAGGGTTATGCTAGCCATAGCTGCATTTCATGACTATGAAATATGGCAAATGGATGTCAAAACCGCTTTCCTTAATGGAAAGTTGGATGAGGATGTTTACATGAGTCAGCCAGAGGGTTTTGTCAATGGAAAACACCTTAATAGAGTGTGTAAGTTTGAGAAATCCATTTATGGATTGAAACAAGTATCTCGCAGATGGAATCTTTGTTTCAATGAGAAGGTCAAAGAGTTTGGTTTTTCGAGAAGCGAAGATGAGTTCGGTGTATACGTCATAGCTAGTGGGAGTATAGTTAGCTTTTTTGTAGCGTATGTGGATGACATACTACTCATAGGAAATGATATCCCAACCTTGCAGGACGTTAAGTCCTAGCTTGGGAAGTGTTTTGCTATGAAGGACCTTGGAGAAGCTGCCTATATCCTAGAGATAAGGATATTGAGAGACAGGAGTAAAAGACTAATTGGACTTAGTCAAAGCACTTACTTGGGCAAGGTGTTGAAGAGGTTCAACATGCAGAATTCCAAGAAAGGAGACTTACCGATACAGAGCAATGCCAGACTGAGTAAGACTCAGAGCCCGAGTACAGAGGCTGAGATAGCTGAGATGAGTCGATTACCATATGCTTCCGTTGTTGGCTCGATCATGTATGCTATGACTTGTACTCGACCTGATGTGGCCTTTGCTTTGAGCATGGCCAGCAGATATCTGGGGAACCCTGGCAAAGCCCACTGGATTGCGGTAAAGAATATCCTTAAGTACCTGTGAAGGACTAAGGATTGGGTCTTTAAATTCGGTGGGAGTGATGACTTAAGAGTGACAGGGT
Source organism: Lactuca virosa (assembly GCF_052849685.1). Classification (NCBI taxonomy): domain Eukaryota; kingdom Viridiplantae; phylum Streptophyta; class Magnoliopsida; order Asterales; family Asteraceae; genus Lactuca; species Lactuca virosa. The sequence goes on along the minus strand of NC_136426.1, from coordinate 160,469,372 downwards.
ATAGTGACGCAAGTTTTCAGACCGACAGAGATAATTTTCGCTCTCAGTCGGGCTGGGTATTTACCCTGAGTGGAGGAGCGATTACTTGGAAAAGTTCCAAGCAGGAGACAATAGCTTATTCAACTTACGAATCAGAGTACATAGCAGCAAGCGAAGCAGCGAAGGAGGCGATATGGCTGAAGAACTTCATTGGAGACGTTGGAGTTGTACTAGCTATAAAGGAGCCTATGGAGATTCTCTGTGACTGCAATAGTGCGGTTGCCTTAGCCAAGGAACCAAGAGATCATGACAGATCCAGGCACATTGACAGAAAGTATCACTGCATAAGACACAAAATAGAAGAAGGACTCCTCGTGGCAAAGAGGGTATCGTCAGAAGATAACCCAGCAGATCCCCTCACGAAGGGACTGACTAGGGTTAAGAATTTGCGGCATGCAAGGAGCATCGGGCTGAAGGACGATATTAGTTTTAATAATTAGATAGCTATTTCTGAAACTTGTAAAATGTAATTGACATTTGATGATTAAATAAAAGTTGTTATTTATTTATGAGTAAAGTTACTATCTTCTATCAATCGTTTACTATTGTTTCAACTTTGCATGTTTTGACTTCCAAGAATAATTATATTATTCAAACTTTCCACAGTCAATCGTACATTGGAAGTAGGTATTGAAATAAGACTGTCATGAATTGGGTTTGTAGATTTTTCTGAATTGTATTAGACATAGCAATAGTTGCTACAACATTCATGAGTGCTCATAAGTTCTGAGTATTGGATTAAACCCACGCTCACTTGTATCACTTCATGGAATTTATCTCAAGTGATCGTCAGACGATAATATCATATAAGTCTTCAAACCTAGAGATATGAGTTGTTGACTATGAGTTGGTTGTACATTCATAGTACGAAAACGTATCAGTAACTTGATGTTATAAAACGTGCTATGTGTATGATTCAGCTAGTTGTTAGTACAAGCATATGAGTCGAAGTTTATCTGTTCCTTTTAGTCCTTGGAGGATTAAAAGCGATATCTTGGACCCCTCGATGATTTTGTTTTGACTTATGTGTCGGGCCCGGTCAGAACTTAATTGATGTGTTCGATTAAGTTCTATGTCAAAAAAATCAGAAATCGGAAAACAAACCGCTAGACAATAAGTACGAGGTTGTTCCATGTATTTGTTCGGCTGATATCTTGAAAAGAGGATTATATGATCACTTATCTAAAATGAAACTTCATAGTTCGACAAGGTTTTAAGAGCTACGATTGTTGGTCGATTCCTGAATTCATACTTGCAACTATAGTTATCAGACTTATCCAAGTGGGAGACTGTTGGATAAGGTGTCTAAGTCCATAACTATATTTGGTATGTACTTGACCCGACCCGGCATGGTCCATTTGGGTTGCACTTCACCGGAACAATTTATATGGATAGACTTTTGAGAAGAGTATATTTATGATTTATTAATATATTATAAGTTATAATATATTAATATGAAATCATATTATTTAATTAGTATTGGTCAAGAATTAATTTGGAATTAATTTAGTGATCAAAAGAAGACTAATCAAATATCGACTCTTATATAGTATGGGCCAAGGTTTATTTAGGATGGGCTAAGCTTACATGGAAGTCCATGGATAGTCCATGGAGTTTTAACCCATGGATCCTAAGTAAATGAAGAGCCATGGATATTAGGGTTTACCCTAATCACTCTACACTATATAAAGAGCACCAAGGCTACCATTTTCAGCCACTAGAAGTGTGTGTAGTGAGCATAGCCAAACCAGTGTGTGTTATAATCTCTCAAGTATTCCAAGATTGTTGGTGGTGATTTGTTATTCCACATGAGGCATTCATATTATTGGTGCTAGGCTCTTAAAGCTCCAAGCAAACAACTACAAGAAAAGGTATGCATTTTTATCTAGTTTTTATTGAATAAGAACCTACAATTGCATGCTAGATAGAACAATGCTTTGGAAATCAAATTTTCATATATAATAGAGAAAACATAGTTCCAAAGCATCTAGGGTTGTATGTGCACCTTAAGGTTGTTAGGATGCTCAAAACCCATCAGTGGTACCAAAGCCTAGGCTTGTTTTCAATTATACTTGATGCTACATGTTTTTTCCAAAGTTGAAATTCTGCCATTTCTGCATCTGACTGCTTACCACGACGTGGTAGTCTTTACCATGACGTGGTGATGCACATGTGTGCAGAATTTCGGGTTTTTGCTTGCTATTGGATGAGGATCACTACCCTAAACTGTTTTTGAACCTAGAAATCTGTTTTTCAAGAGGGTAATGTTCTTGCTTGTCCAATTGAAAGGTGATGGTCAAAATTTCATACTTTGTTTTAGTTTATATGATTAATCTAAATTACATGGAATTTGTTTGATTTGAATTACCTTAATCATCTGAGTTTGATCTAGAACTTGAACATTCTTGTTAGTTGAATTGTTGTTCTTGATGATTTTAATGGACACCATAACTTGTCCTCAAGTTATGAAATTCCAAAAGTTTTCTTTTAAATGGATCATTAAAACTCATAGGTTATAAAAATGAAGAGTATCATTTTCAAGAACCATTAAACTCATATGTTATGAAGTTGAAAAGTTTTGAAAAGTTTCAAAACTTGCCCTCAAGTTTTGGAATTTGTAAAGTCACACATTAATACTTTAATTCCAATCCCTAGAATTTTAAAGTTTAAAATTCAACCCTTATACTTTATAGTATTATAAGTTAATAATATATATATATATATATATATATATATATATATATATATATATATATATATATATATATATATATATATATATATATATATATATATATATATAAGATCAAGTCAGTCTTACCGCTAGTAGGCCTCATTCACGAAGCCGGTCTATAAGGGGGGTATAAGGTTGTTGCCTATAAAATGGTAGCTTAATGGGTGTCCACTCTCACCCACCGTTTCCTTGACTGGTGGAGGGTCATTAGCCGAACGGGTAGGAAAAAGACTATAATTCTCACTAAAAGTATAATGATAAATATAAAGTAATTAAACATTTTATAAATTCCCAATCTTAGTTACTATAGGAAAATGTGAAATTGATGCTAACCCATGAAATTACACTTTGCCCCTTGCTAAAGTCGTTAGTGGAGCGTGTGTGGTTAACCGGAACACTAACTTGGACTTAACAAAGGTGGCTTAAGGTTTATCATAGATCGGTGGAGCGTGTGTGGTTAACCAGCACATTGATTAGGTGATAAAATTAAGAGTACCAAGTTAATTTGCATGGTTATTCACACCTTGTTTGTGATCCTCGGTATCCCAGTCACAATATTGAAGGGCATAATCTAGATTTAAACATGCCATTGAGTTGTCCAATGAATCTCAAAAGATCTAGGAGTTTCAATCCAATTAAAACTTAATAATCTGTTTCGTTTTTCATGGTGGAAATTGGTAAATCGTCATTACCTACCTTGAAATATTTTGAAGCTTGGATTACGTAATCCCACTTCCAAGTTATAAAATATTGTATTGGGTCCTAGCCTTAATATTTCATTTTGGGTGTCTTATTAAGGACTCTTTATCTAATCTAAACTTGTCTTTCTTTCTTTTTCAGATGTCTTCCAACAATGCTTCTGGCTCAAACCCTACCGGCTCCTTCTCTCTCATGGACCTTTGTGGGAGAGTCATCTTTGATGGAACTAAGTTCAATGATTGGATTAGGAACATAAGGATGGTCACTCGTTATGAGGACAAGGAATATGTCCTCGACAAGGAGCTTAAGGTCATCGATGAGACGTCTGCTACTCCAGAGGAGATTGCTGAGTACATTACCCATGAGAAGGATGCCACTAAGGTATCTTGTATCATGTTGGCTACCATGACAACAGAACTCGATAAATCCTATGAAGATTTCTACCCTTATGAGATGCACCAGGACCTGATGGAAAGATACCATCAGTGTGACATCCCCATTTTCACGGCCAGAAAAGACCGATTTTGTTTATGCTTGTTTGAAAATCAGAGTAAACTTTTAAATAAATGAGTTGCGGAATTTGTCCCAATACAAAAATATGATAAAAATTTATCAAAAGCATTTCGATATAAATGTATTTCCTTAAAAGACTCAGGATGTCATGTTCGATACAAATCATAAGCATAAACAGTACAATATAAGCCTTACTACATTATTTCATATCTACATGCCTATATCCGTAATCCCTCATCCAAAACATCGCATCTATGCTCGAACGCCACTACCTGTAATACATGAAACTGAGTGGGTCAGGCTTGGGAGCCTGGTGAGCACATAGGGTTTTCAACCCACAATAAATAAGTTTATAATTTTTATCAACCAAACAAACCCGATTACCCCTTCCTGTTATCCTCACTTTACGTCCCTAAAACATTTAACACAGGGGACCTAGTCTAAGGACTTTCATCAGGGTGACAACACATGCTTCGGGGGTTCCTCAGCAATTCATGTCAAATAAGGCAACCATGTGGGGGATGGAGTACTGCTGGTGAGCACACAGTTCAAATAAACACCTACAGATTGCGATCCTGCTAGCGTTCCACTAGACTGTCTAGAATAGTCCGTGGTCGTCATCTATACTCCGCTAGATGACTGGATCATCAATAACATCTATAACGAGGCCTCTCATTATTTTATTTTGTCACACAGCAACTATTACATCTACCCATGTTTTACCCAACATATTTTGTAGATATAAAATACATATACAGTTTTAATCATTTAAAACATGTATAAAATCGTTCATCCAGCATAGATAGCAAGTATACAGATAATATGCACACGTAGCAAGTAATTTATATAAAATACTTCATATCTATGTGTAATATGAAAGTAACTATGCACTCACCTGAGAAGGTGGTGACTCGGCACTCGGACAGCACTTCGTTACTCTTAACACAATTTTCCTCGGACAAAACCTAGTATTATTACCACTAGAGTTTAGTTTAATATTCACCGAGACTAATTAATAGTCTAGCTATTATTACTATTATATAAGCATTAAACGATACTTATATAACCCATAATAATAGCCCAAGTACTTATTATAAGGTCCTAATAACATGACTATATTAAAACATAAGCTATACTAAAGATAGGTTAGGCGTAGCTCACTTACAGCGGGTTTTTCTCAAAACCGGGCTTCGCTGGAGCAGCGTTTCCGAACCAAAAGACCCTTTTTCTCGGGACTCTGGGAGCCTCGGGGCTTCCTTCGGGTGCTAGGGGGTTCGCCAAGGCTTTAGGGGGCTTAAGGGGGCTTAGAGAGAGACTCTAGAGAGAGAAAGAAAGCTTGAGAGGTGTGAAGAATGCTCTACCCTCGACCATCTATTTATAGGAGGCTGAAATGGATCTCACATCGTGAATCTCTTGATGTTCACGTCGTGAGTGAGCTTGGGCTCCAAGTCACAGCCTGGTGCTGACACGTGGCATCGCACACAGGGTGGAAATCAGCCGATTTTCAAAAATTCATAACTTTCGCATACAAGCTCCGTTTTTGACGTTCTTTATATCCACGTGTAGGTAAACATAAGATCTACAACTTTCATTTTGACTCCGTCGGCTAATTCTCGACCGATTTTAAATTTAACAGTACGAGGAGATTAGACTGTTAAATGACCGCGAAGAATTCGTAACTCCTTCATACGGACTCCGTTTTCGTCTGTCTTTTTACCGTTGAGTTCCTATTAATGAGATCTTCAACTCTCATTTAGGTCGCGTAGGCAAAAAACCGCTCGAACTAAAATTCGACTTTCGGGCCTTGCACTGCTATGCCAAATCTTAGAAAAATCATAACTTCCTCATACGAAGTCAGATTTGGGCGTTCTTTTTATGGATGTTCTCGGTTTAACATATTGTACGACTTGGGTTTAGATTACTAAGGCCAAAAAGTCTTCTATCGTAAATTCACTTTTTACGCATCCCGATGTCATGCCGGTTTCGTCGTGAAACTTCGCCGGGTCATATCTTCTTTGTTATAACTTGGATTTCGGCGTTCTTTATATATCTGGAATCCTTGTTTCGACCACTACAACTTTATTTAAAGATATCGGGTTTATCTCACACTTTAATTTTGACGCTTATTTTTACCCTTTATTTATCATTTATTTAAAAATAAGTAATAAGCACATAAATGCACATAATTCACATAGTACTCAAATAATTCATCTTTATTACTTCAAAAAGAGTTACAATAGTTGACCTAGACTGTTACATCATCTATTAACGCTTAGCCCCAAAACTCGGGCGTTACAATCAGAGTGCTCATCAGGAAAGGTATGAAATCATCACCTCCATGATAACAACGAAAATGAAGGATGGAGAATCCATCACGGGCCACCTGTAGAAAATGCAAAGATTTGTGGACCGTTTGCTAAAGTTAAATGTGAACTTTGATGAAGAGTTAGCAATATATATTATTCTACACTCCCTGCCCTCCTGCTATGATCAGTTCCACATGACCTATCATATGAACAATGAGGAGGTCACACTTAGCAAACATCAAGGACTTTTGAGGACTGCTGAAAGTAGTCGCAAAGGTAAAAATGTTGTTACCACTCCTATCGCTGCCCCTGTTCTGGAAATCGGGCAAGGTAAAGGGAAAAAGAGGAATACCTCTTCGAAGGGTACCAAGGTAAAGTCTCTTGATGGCTCCTCTTCGAGTGGAACCAAAGGTGGTTCTGCCACTCCCTCTTCCAACCCGGAGGATGGACAGTGCTTCTACTGTCAGGAAAAAGGGCACTGGAAGCAAAGCTGCCCCAAGTACCTGCATGATCTTAAGGATGGGAAAGTGAAACCCACTCATGCAGGTATTTACAATATATTGTCTAATAACTCACCACATACTAATTCTTTGGTCCTTGATACAGGGTGTGGAATTCACATTTGTTCTGATTTGCAGGGCCTAAAAAGAAGTGAGGATGTGGAGCACGGGAAGATAAACTATATCATGGGGAATAGGAAAGTTTCACCAATCACCAAGATTGTTGTTTATTCTTTATTGCTTAGTAGTGGATTAGTATTAGATTTGAATAAATGTTGTTACTCATCTGATATGGCTAGAAATATTATTTCTTTTCATGGTTTGTACAAAACAAGGATTTACTTTTTCATTTGATAATGAATGTGCTAGTACTAATGCTTTTTATAAAGGTGATCTTTATTTTAAAGCATTACCTTGTAATGGTGTATATGAAGCTGTGAATGTTGTAGATAACTTAGGAAATAATGTATTGCATATTGATTCTTCCACTAGTTTGGATAAGGCATCCTTGTGGCATTGTCGTCTTGGACATGTCAACAAGAAGCACATAGGCCAACTCCAGAAGGATGGAGTCTTGGAGTCACTTGACTTAAAGTCAGATGATAGTTGCGAATCTTGTTTACTTGGAAAAATTACAAAGTCACCCTTCACTGGTACTTGTGCTAGGGGTGAAGGTTTGTTGGATCTCATACACACAGATGTGTGTGGACCTTTCAGAACTGCCACAAGGGATGCTAACCGCTTCTATGTGACTTTTACTGATGATTATAGTAGATATGGCTATGTCTACTTAATCAAGCATAAGTCAGAAACTTTTGAGAAATTCAAAGAGTTTAAACAAGAAGTGGAGAATCAGTTGGGCAGGACGATAAAGATGCTCCAATCTTGTGGAATTGTTTCACAATTGACACCTCCTAGGACACCACAACTGAATGGTGTGGCTGAGAGTCGCAATCGAACCTTGTTAGACACGGTTCCTTCCATGATGAGTCGAGCTTCATTACCAATCTCATTTTGGGGGCATGCATTAAAGACTACCCCCCATATCCTTAATCTAGTCCCTACTAAAAAGGTTGCCAAAACACCTCACGAGATGTGGACTGGGAAAGTTCCCACTTTATACCACATCAACATTTGGGGTTGCGAGGCTTTTGTGAGGTCCGAGACTCACGACAAGCTCGAACCTCGAAGTGAGTGGTGTATTTTCATCGGCTACCCACATAAATCTTTTGGTTATCTCTTCTACAGACCGAGTGACAATGTTGTCTTCGTGGCGAGGAGAGGAGTCTTTCGTGAGAGAGAATTCATAAGCCAAGGAAATAGTGGGAGGCAAATTGACCTTGAAGAAATTCAAGAGTCAAGCAGTGAAGGAACCTCAAACAATAGCAATCAACCTAAGGAGGAAAGTCATGTTGAGCCGATTGATGAGTCCGTACCTCTGAGGCATTCCACGAGAGTTAGGAACACACCTGAGTTTTATTATGGTTTCCATATTACTACAGAAGGTGATACATTTATCAGTGATAGTACACTGATAAATCTGGATGAACCTAACAACTATAAGGAAGCCATGGCAGGCCCTGAGTCTGCTAAATAGAAAGAGGCTATGGACAGCGAGATCCAATCCATGTATGACAATCAAGTTTGGAACTTGGTTGACAATGTACCGGGTCGTAAGACAGTCGGGTGCAAATGGATCTTCTAGAAGAAGACCGACATGGACGGGAAGGTTCACACTTACAAGGCGTGACTGGTTGCGAAAGGATTCACTCAAACTCCAGGAGTTGACTATGATGAAACCTTCTCGCCAGTAGCAAAGATTAAGTCAATTAGGGTTATGCTAGCCATAGCCTCATTTCATGACTATGAAATATGGAAATGGATGTCAAAACCGCTTTCCTTAATGGAAAGTTGGCTGAGGATGTTTACATGAGTCAGCCAGAGGGTTTTGTCAATGCAAAGCACCCTGATAGAGTGTGTAAGCTTGAGAAATCCATTTGTGGATTGAAACAATCATTTCACAAATGGAATCTTTGTTTCGATGAGAAGGTCAAAGAGTTTGGTTTTTCGAGAAGCGAAGATGAGTCCTATGTATACGTCAGAGCTTGTGGGAGTAAAGTTAGCTTTTGGTACTGTATGTGGATGACATACTACTCATAGGAAATGACATCCCAACCTTGCAGGAAGTTAAGTCCTAGCTTGGGAAGTGTTTCGCTATGAAGGACTTTGGAGTTTGGAGCAGTGGTCTTTGCGTTAAAGATTTGGAGACATTATCTCTACGAAACCAAGTGTACTGTTTTCACCGACCATAAGAGCCTACAACATATCTTCGATCAAAAAGAGTTGAACATGAGGCAACGACGATGGGTAGAGCTACTCGGTGATTATGAGTACGAAATACGCTATCATCCCGGCAAGGCCTATGTTGTAGCGGATGCCCTCAGCCAAAAAGAGTATTCAGGTCGTAGAGTGAAGGCACTGACAATGACCATCCATTCCCATTTGTCCGCTCAAATCAGAGAGGCTCAGTTGGAAGCCTTAAAACAAGAGAAAATGTCAGATGAAGCCTTGAGTGGAATGGAAAAGAACCTAGAGATCAAAGGAGACGAAGTTTACTATTTCATGAACCGGATCTGGACCCCAAGGTTCGGCGGTTACAGAGAGGTTGTTATGAGTGAAGCGCACAGAACTAGATACTCCGTTCATCCAGGTTCGATAAGATGTACCTGGATCTCAAAAAATTATATTGGTGGGCAAACATGAAAGCAGAGATCGCTACTTTTGTGGGCAAGTGCCTGACTTGCGCCAAGTTTAAAGTTGAATATCAAAAGCCCTCAGGTATACTTCAGCAGCCAAAAATACCTTAGTGGAAGTGGGAAAGGATTACGATGGATTTCATCACTAAGGTGCCCAAGTCTCCGAGTGGGTACGATGTCATCTGTGTAATTTTCGATCGATTGACTAAATCCGCCCACTTCCTGCCAATCAAAGAAACATTCAAAATGGAGAGATTTACACGAATCTACATCCAAGAGGTAGTTCATCTGCATGGTGTGCCTGTGTCCATTATCTCCGATCGGGATAGGAGATTCACCTCGAGATTTTGGCAGTCACTACAAAAGGCTCTTGGAACTAAGCCGGATATAAGCACAGCTTACCATCCACAAACCGATGGGCAGAGTTAGAGGACCATTCAGACATTGGAAGACATGTTGAGAGCATGTGTCATAGACAATGGCAAGTCGTGGGACACCCATTTGCCCTTGTTTGAGTTCTCCTACAACAACAGCTATCACACTAGCATCAAGGCTGCACCGTTTGAAGACCTCTATGGACGTAAGTGCAGAACCCCTCTGCGCTGGGCTGAGGTGGGTGACACGCAGCTCGCTAGAGGTCAAGTTCCCGATAACTCGCTCACTGGCCCAGAAATCATCCGTGAAACCATAGAAAAGATCGTACAAATCCGGGAACGACTAAAAGCTTCAAGAGATAGACAAAAGAGCTACACCGATAAGGGACGAAAACCTTTGGAGTTCCAGGTTGGTGACCGTGTTCCTTTGAAGGCCGCACCCTGGAAAGGCATGATACGCTTTGGAAAGCGTGGAAAGCTAAATCTGAGATACATAGGACCATTCGAGATCCTCGTAAGGATCGGTCCCGTAGCATACAAACTTCGTTTACCCCAAGAGCTTAGCAATATCCATCCCGTCTTCCATGTCTCGAACCTTAAAAAGTGTCTATCCGACGAAACCCTTGTGATCCCTCTTGATGAGATCGGGATCAATGAGAACCTTAATTTTGTGGAAGAACCAGTTGAAATCATGGATCGAGAAGTAAAAAGAACGAAACAAAGTCGCATACCAATAATGAAGGTCCGCTAGAATGCCAAGCGGGGACCTGAATTCACTTGGGAGCGCGAAGATCAAATGAAACAGAAGTATCCTCATCTTTTTCCAAGTCCAAGATTTATATTTTATGTTTTAATTTCGGGACGAAATTCCTTCTATCGGGGGGATGATGTACCAACCCGAACCTTTTTTCATTAACGTTAGCCCGCATCTGTTAAATAAATTTTAATTTTATTTAGTTCCATCAAATTCCTATGGTTTGGAAAATCATTTAAGTTATATAATTGAATTTTCTTTTATGAGTCGGAACCAAAATCACGCGAAAACCCGATTTACTTTGAAAATCAACAAAAATCGGCCTGATTGGTGTACACGGTCGTGAACCCAATCACGACCGTAAACCTGTTCACGGTTGCTGGACCCCACCACCAACCATACCCCCCGTATATATATATATATATATATATATATATATATATATATATATATATATATATATATATATATATATATATATCTGTGCGTGTGTGTGTGTTACCCTCATTTATACTTTTCTGACCGCGAACACCCTTTCTCTCTCTCTAAAAACCCCCCACCCGAAAACCTAAGATTTCTCAAGTTTTCACTTCATCTATCACTCCATCCACCTTAAAACACGTTTTGGAGCATCAAACACCAGCCTTTTCATCGATTCAAACATTGTTGTTCTTGAGTTCACGACTGTACACTCTTCAAATCTTCAAACCTTCAAGGGAAGCAATCCATTCACGCCCCTGAACCCTTTAAACATTCATATTTCCTTCAAGAGCACCGTTCACAGCCGTAAACCCTTCAAGGGGCTATTCACGGCCGAGAACAGTTCACGGCCGTAATCCCCTTCACGGCCGTAAACCTTCCCAAGTCGTGAACTTGGCTGAAAACCCGCTTTCTCCGATTCAATCGAGTCCCGGTAACATTCCTAAACCAAAAGCAAGTGTTTTTCCAACACTTTAAATAATGGTTTTGCTAATAAATTCATATATGTATTTAATGGATATTAGGATCCCGTTAAGTGCCGCGTACATCAACCCGAGGGTCTTCACTCCCAGTTTCGTTGTCCGAAATTTCACGCAACCAAAAGTGAGTTCATACCCCTATGCTTTTATGATTTTAATGTTTTCAGGGGGAGAATACAAGCCAAACAAAAATGATTTTGTAAATTTATATAAAAGGATTTAAACACGTTTAAAATTGATGCAATTGATATAACCATACGGTTTTCACCTTTTTATAAAATATTTAGATATTTTATCCCTTTTGTAAGATGCTGAGCATAAGGGACGTTTTCAACTTACAAGCGTAATTACATAGTTTTTTAGATCAATACATAAGTCAAGTACATAACATACATACAAACTATAATAAGTATAGTTTGGGAATTCAATACTCGGTTTTACATATACATGCATATAAACTATTATAAGAATATAGTTTAGGGAACGAACGTATCTGTTTATATACTTATCTATTCTTTATAAAAAGGGTTTCCGTATTATTACTTGTAAAGTCGTTAATCTAGTTGGAGAGACACGTCTTTGGGTGCTTACATATGTACTAGTGGAAGACTATACTTATGAACCAGAGTCTCCTCGAGGGAGAGCATGAGTTTGTGTATAGATCTATACGGGACTGACAATCCCGCACCTTGCTGTTAGCTACAGTAGGACCGGCAGGTCTACGGGTGACAAAGTCATAAAGGATATTGGTGTCCGATTCATGTCGTATCAGTTAGTATGGTCATAAAACTCGCAAGTAGATAATAACGATATATTTACGTAGTAATATACTTTTCATGAGCAATGCTTTAACAATATATGTATGGAAAATGCTTGTATTTTTCAGTTGTGGAACAATTAAAGCGACAACATACATTCAGGAGGAAAATATAGGATTTTCCCGGACAAACATCAGTATTTTACAAACAATCGGACTATCATTCAACCATAGAATATTCATTGTTAATTCTATAATACCTTAGTTTATACATCCGGGTCACGTATGAAGAATATCCGATAGACTGTGGAATGTGTGGTTTCCGCCCCATTTCCCGGTCCTTGTTTGGTTGTGGGCTTAGGGCAGATCCATACAATCAACTGTTTGTTCGATATTGGTCTACACGTAGCTAGTATGAGTTAAGAGATTATAGAAGGAACTCGTATTATCATACTTATCTTAACTTTCATTATATCAGAAAATATAAGGTTTTTTCTGAAGAAACAAAACACACTTGTCAAAGAACACCAAACCTGTTTTCTAAATCAAAACGCTTATGAACTTACCAGCTTAAATGCTGATCTACTCTTTCAAAATAACTTGTATTCTCAGGAAATCAGTAGACAGGTACTCTCGCAGCTTTTGAGAAGACGGAGCATATAGAGTCACGTCTTTATATTTTGCTACTTTTGATGTATATGAATATGAATCAAACAGATGTAAATACCTTTTATATATTCAATGTAATGGTTGTGTTTACTTTAATTACTATGATGCAATTGTTGTGATACTACACATAACGTCATCCACTCCCGAACGTTTCTGCCGTTTCGGTTTGGGGGTGTGACAGTAGATTCAAGGAAATCCTAGAGGAATGTACGGATAGATGTGGAAGGTAGTATGGGCCCGTACTACTAGAAGCAGAGGATCCGTACTCAATTCAAGGAAAACTACGATGAAACCAGGGAGCTTGTAGAGTTGTGATCCCTCAATATATTTCGATGCGTTTTCTGATGGTTTATATGGTCTATTTTCAGTATGGTGACATTGCGAGGCAAACCTTTTGGCAGTTCTGGTGCTGGAGAGGGTTCGGGCTCGAGTTCTGGAACCGGGCAGCTAGATGATCAGACGAGGGAGTTCATCTTGTCTGAGATTACGCGTTGCATTCTTGAGCAGATTCTTGTGATCTTGCTACGGTCAAGGAGGGGATTCTGGAGATTCTGGATGAGCGGTTGAGTGCCTTTCATCCTGAGATGGTGGCCTTGTTTAGGGCACGTTCATTGACCTTCACGGAGTTCCGAGCATGTGGAGCTAAGGACTATCACGGGACGAAGGACCCGATAGCAAGCAGGAAGTGGTTAGCGGATGTTGCTAACGCCTTCCGCACCAGCAGTTGCCCCGAGGGGGTAAAGGTCAGACTTTCCTCCTGTCTTCTAAAGGACAGGGCATGAGATTGGTGGGAGGAGATCGGGCACACAGTAGGTGATGAGGATTTTGATTCGAAGACCTGGGATGATTTTGTGACCAGGTTCAGGGCTGATTTCACACCGGTTATTGAGGTGCACCATTTGGCGCGAGAGTTTCAAGATCTCCGCTAGACTACTGAGACGGTGGCTAAGATCACCGCGGTGTTCAGGGAGAGGGCACTTTTGGTTCCGCGGTATATGTCGGATGAGGAGATGAAGAATGCTCGGTATCAAGAGATGTTGAGGAGTGATATTCGGCAGTTTGTGAGCCCATCCAGCTGCAAGACGCTGGAGGTTATGATAGCGAGAGCTAGGGAGAGGGAGATTGATCTGGACATGGAGAAGAAGAGGAAGCCAGGTTATGTGTTGACTGCTGAGGGTTCGGGAAAGAGGACCAAGGTATTTGATTCTAGATCAACAAGCCATCAGGGTCGTAGCCGTTGTGGTAAGTGCAGAAAGACGCACGAGGGAGCGTGTAGGGTGGGTGGTTTTGGTTGCTTCAAGTGCCGCGAGACTAGTCATATTAGCAGAGATTGCACTTCTACCACCACCACCACCATGGTATCTGATCTGATTTGCTTTCATTGCAATCAGAGGGGCCACAAGAATGCCCATTGTCCGAGTTTGGCTGTAGAAGGACCTGTGTCAGAACCTACTCCTACAAGTACTCGGATTACTGACGACCGCCAGGGTCGGCAGATGCACCTGTGGTGAAGAGCATGGCCTTTTATTTGATAGCCGAGGCTCGCATGGCTCCAGATGAGGTGACGGGTATGTATCTTCTCCTTATCTCTTTATTTATATTGATTTGATGTCACACCCCCGAACCAGACAGCAGAAACGTCCGGGGGCTTGCGCATGACTTCATCATTGGAGTATCATTACAAAGTATATAATTGAAACATAACATTATCATCACCACACATGTAATATAACAACGTACATTGGTTACATCGAGTATTGTATTTGAATATTACATGCCAAAATAATTAAAGTCTGATGAAATAGAAATATAACGTACATTGGTGAGTTCATAAGTATATTTGAGAAAATGACTTGTATAACTTTGTAATCACAAGAAAATCATGTATTTTCTTAAAATAGTTTGGTATGTTTGTGTCCGATCTTGTATTAATGCATGTGTGTTATTGTTTAATAGAATGCCAAAAGTGATTGAAGAGAATGTAAATAGAATGCCCCCAAACGACCCTATGTTGCCTGTAAAAGGAGATACTGAATAGTCTCCCGTAAATTTCATAATGTTAATTCCTCTAAGTGAGCCGTCATAACCATACCAATTAATGACAATTTTTCCTGTCTTGGCGTTGGTGGACGCCGACGGAAAAATAGAATAAGGTCATCATCATCCTAGACTGATATAGTCTAACTATAGCGAACAGCTCAGGTGTGGGGTGTCATCCCCGTATAGATCTATACACAAAACCCCATTCTCCCACCAAGAGACTCTGGTTATAACTACAGGCTACGATCATACACTCAATAGGTGTCAACCGACACGTCTCACTAGATCCTTAATCGAATTTTACGCGAAGAGAAACATATAAACTCATTCCGAGCCCAATGAACCATTTCTGCGGACCACTGAGTCCCACTGAACACGTAATTCATTTTCAGGCCCAAAAGAAATGAGATTATATAACATGGGCCCAAAATATATGTAAAAGGACAACTAAGGCCCATTTTACATGTAAGATATTTATAGGCCCAAATAGCACGCAAATACTATCCAAGGTCCGTCGCACATGTTAATGGGTTAGTGAGGCCCAATAAACAAATAAATAGTATTCAGGACCTATAAAGCATATTCATGGGCCACTAAGGCCACTAAGGCCCAATATTTACGTCTCTATTTTTAGAAAAATTATAGAAAAATCATTGTAAGTCGAAATTTGGATCCGTCAACTCTGAGGGTTTAGAAAATGAGTCTACTTTCTTCATAATTTTTATTATAATTTTTAGTGATCTCAAACCAGTGTGAAAATGTTCACTTCACAGACTGGTCCGAAATCCTTACTGAAATGGTAGGCAGTTTTGTAAAAATTGCCAAAAATTGTAGAAAAATCGTATGAACGCGTGAGAGTAGTCATTTTAAAGGTATAAAACTGGACTTTTATCATGAAATTTTTTTTTGAAAATATTACCATCAAAGTGGTCAAAACAATCTGTAACTAGACCAAAACTTTTCTGTTAAAAGCTGATTTTTGAGTTTAGGTTATAGATTTTTGAACACAACACTTGTTTTTGCTATTTTTAGTGTATAAATCACATATCTGCATGTTTACATGACAACATATACTTTTCTCATAGTTTTTATGAAGATCTAAGTGATAAACTTCATATTTTTAACATATTTTTAGATTTATGAAGTAAACAACACATAATCACCAAATAAATCATGAAAAACACACGTATTCATGCATATACACATAGATCTACACAAAAAAACTTGTATTCTCGCCCAAAACTTAGTAAAAACTAAAAATAGGGGGTATGAACTCTCCTTGGGATTTTTGTGATGTAGATGAAGAAGAATATGAAAATTTGAGCCCAGCTTGAGTTTTTGGTGAGATCTCGAAATGGAGGTGGTTCTAATGGATCACATTAACGAAAATAAGAGTATAAGAGAATGATCTTAGAATTTCTTGAAGTAAAACACTTGAGTTTTAGTCTAGAACTTACCAAGGAGTCTTGAATTGATGATTGATGGTGAAGAACTTTGAAGATTCTTGAGTGAATCACTAGAGATCTTGAGAGGAAATGAGATGGAAGGAAGTTTTTGAAGTGAAAGTGGTGGGGATGGAGGGTTTGGCCGAGATTTCAAGAGGGAAGAGAGGGGAGAGATTAGTAGGTTAATACTTGTAGGTTAAAACAAGTTGCATAGATGTATGGTGGATTAAATGCATCGATATCCTCCATGTAATAAGGAGGTGTCACAATCTAAACAAACTTAATCTTTTTTTTTTAAGAATCCCATCGGCCCAAGAGGGGTTCTCGGCCCAAGGTTGGCCCAACATGCATTTTCGGCCCAAACAAGGCCCTTTGGAGTGTTTTCGGCCCACTAATGCTAAATAAGAGTTTTTCGACCCAATATAGAGCCCAATAGAAGTTTTCGGCCCACTAGGGCCCAAAGAAGAGTTTTCGGCCCAACAAGATCAAAGGAAGGAATTATTGGCCGAATAAGGCCCAATAAAGAAGTCTTCGTCCAATAAGGGTTTGGGTTGAGAATTCTTAGGCTCAGGCCCAAAATGATTGATTTTGGCTTATTGGATCGAGATTTTGGGCTTATACAAGGAGATTATATTGTTTAGGAATTCACATCTTAACCTAATTTTTGCCAGTTGTGACATTTGATTGCTTATATTTATGTGTTTTATTTTAGGATCGTTCTTGTGAACGGTATTTCTGCATTGGTATTGTTTAATTCGGGGGCTACCCGATCTTTTGTATCGCTTGGGCTTAGCAAGAGGTTTGTTGGAGCTCTAGGGGAGCTGGATTGTCCTCTAGATGTCGACATTTCTAATGATAGGATTGTTCGGGTTACGAAGATCCATCGGGGTTGTACTCTTCAGCGAGCAACATCCGGTCGATTTGGTTCCCATTCCTCTGCGTGGGAACAGGGTTATTGTGGGTATAGATTGGTTGAGCCCTGTAAGTCCCTAATCTGCCTGTGTATCAATCAGATCCAATTGATGGTGTGGAATCCCAATCAATTGGATGATGTCAGATCAAATAGAAGAGAAGGATAAGAAGAAGATGATGAATCTTGAATGTATTGATATGAATGAAGATCCGGATACAAGATTCACACACACTAACACACACGCTCTTTTCTCTCTATTCCGTACACTCCTTCTATGTTCATCAATCTATTCCTCACACCCCTCAGCCCTATATATACTCGACTGGGCCGCAAACTGGGTTTACGGCCGTAAATGGGTTTACGGTCGTAAACACCCATTGGGCCGTAAATAGGGTTTACGACCGTAAATCTGTTTACGGCCGTAAACACTACCTGGCCGTAAACCTAACCGTAAACTCATAAAATATTACATAAAAATACAATTGCTCAGAAAAGCAAAGTATAAACCATAATTTTGAACCAACAATCTCCCCCTTGGTTTATAGCTTTCTTTTCTTAATTGACCCAACAAGCTCCCCCTAAAAAGTAGCTGGCTTTTCTTGTTAATCTTCATTGGGAGCTTGGCTTCAGCATTTATCTTCAAATTCTTCACAACTTCAAGATGAACTTGATGAATCTTCGATGAATGACTTCATCTTGAGCAGTTGGACTTTTCTTTAGAATTTGACATTGAACGCACATTGGGTGAGGAGGCTTGACGTACTGATTCTTGAAAGATAGCGCTTTCAGCTTGAGAATCTTCAGAGAGAACGTTAGAGAGAACAAAACTTTTGGATCACTTCAGCAAGTTTAAGATAGCAGCAGACTGATTGAGGAGGCTTCAATGCAATCCCTCACCTAATCTTCAAGTGCAGCTTCACCTTGCTTCTGGGGTTGAAAGAATGAATTTCGAAAGAATAATCTTCATTTCTTGCTCCTTCGAATGAGAATTCTTCGATGCTCACGGATGAAGCCTTGGCTCAGAAATCTTCGACACAAACTCCATGAGTTTCATCTTCACCTGAATTCACTTTTCAAGACAACACAAAACTAGAAGAAAATTTAGCACACAATATTTTTGGGTTTTCATATTTTCTGAAAAAGAAATAAAACAGAAATATTTTTAATTTTTTTTATTTTTGTTTGGTTTTTAAAATTTTTAATTCTCCCCTAATATTTAAATTAGAAGAAACTATGAACAAATTTAACAAAAATAAAATGATATCTAACTTTAAGAGTGATTTGGGATCAAAATTTTTAGACAGCCTTTATCCGTTTATCAGTACCTCTCCCTTCATGAATAGATCTGGTCAATCGCCGGTATTGTGGTCCACTTAAACACGAGAGATTGTGACAAAATTAGGACATACTATAAGTGACAAGACAATGTGATCCTAAGTTCCTTGATAATATTCCTTAAGGACCATTCAGCTGACGACGACCAAAGATATTGTTGTCCACCTAAATTGAGCAGCGAGATCTACAGACAACCTAGTGATTGTTCAATTTTAAATGTACTAGAACATGTATCCGGCTTCCTGACATACCCCAATAATCAGGAACTTCCAAAGTACTCCTTACTTTAGGTGAGCAGACAATTATTATGAGAGAAGTCAGATTTAGAGTGCATATGATATACACCCAGGTCGGATCTCTTCCAGTCACGTAGAGGGTGAAACATATGACTAACCAGATTTAGAGGGATTGAGAAGTAGAATGGTGCATATGTTGTATACCAGGTCGGATGGTTAATCGCGCAAAGGAGACAACATATGGCTAACAGACAGGAAGAATTGCATAGATAGAAGATGCATAGAAGTAGAGTTGCATATGTTGCAGTCCAGGTCGGATGTATTTCAATCACGCTGTCACACCCCAAAACCGGAACGGCGGAAACGCTCTGGGGTGGAGGACGTCATTTCAAGTATCACAACATATACAGTATAGTAATCAAAGTACAACAACCATTGCATTAATAGTAATAATTTTACATAGGTTACATTTAACAACAACATCAAAAGTAGATATAGGAAATAACATAAGCTGCAGCTTGGTACTAGGCTGACTTCGCAAAAGCTCCCGGAGTGTACCTGTCTACTGATGAGCTGAGAATACAAGTTATTTTGAAAGCGAGTATGAGCATTTTAATGCTGGTGAGTTCATAAGTATTTAATGACACTGATATGAATACATGTTTTTCTTCAAAATAATCTCACTAGATAATGGTGATTTGAGTTTACAGAGTATTAGAATTCTTTCCAGAAAATCCTATATTTTCTAATAAAAGTAGTCTTCTACCAAGACCCAATTGTTTTATGTTTAAGGAGTAATTTCCCCCAAAGGTAACTATTATTATCAAAATATAGTTTATACTTTAAGGAATATGTGAGAAGATCACAAGCAAAAGTAATAGAGAAAATACTATTTTACCTCAGCAGTAACGCTGCTGACTAAAAGTAAATAAAACATAGACTCCAGGTGGTATTGAATAAACCATATGCCTCGGAGAGTCTAAAGGAATGAAGTATAGACTCCAGGCGGTATTAAGTGAACAATACGCCTCGGAGAGTCTAAGTGAATGAAATACAGACTCCAGGCGGTATTAAGTGAACAATACGCCTCGGAGAGTCTAAGTGAATGAAATACAGACTCCAGGCGGTATTAAGCGAACAATACGCCTCAGAGAGTCTAAGTGAATGAAATACAGACTCCAGGCGGTATTAAGCGAACAATACGCCTCGGAGACTCTAAGTGAATGAAATACAGACTCCAGGCGGTATTAAGCGAACAATACGCCTCGGAGAGTCTAAGTTAACCTTTAATCCTAAGTAGGTCAGTTTAAAGGTTTAATATGAGGCCTAGTGTATAACTAGGAAAATATATTATAATGATTTCATATGTAGAAAATGTTGGGCTTTAGTATACTACAACATCCTATGGTGCACATACAACCCTAAATACCTTGGATCTATGTTTTCTCTATTATACATGCAAATGGTTTCCAAGGCATTAAACATATAACTAGCATGCATTTGACATAAACCATATAATATACTAGTTAGGGAAACATACCTTTTATGTGGCTTGAAGTCTTGATGTATTTGGCCTTAAGAGCTTAGCACCAATAGTATGAAATGCCTCAAATGGAATCACAACACACCTAGGACAAAGGTGGCTCTTGAGAGAGAATTTCATGCACCAAAACACCTCCATATTTCTCTAAGAAAAGAAGTGGTGATTTTGGCTATGGAGTAACCTATTTATATGTAGGATTCCAAGGGTCATGGGTATAACCCATAATCCATACCCATGGGTTTTATGATCCATGGTTCATGTGGCCCAACTCTTTATGTATCCATACATAAACTTGGTCCAACATGGATCATAAGCCCAACACATATAAATATAACTAATTATCATAATTAGTCCCCATAGATTTAATTAGTCTCTTTTGATCACTAAATTAATTCCAAATTAATTCTTGATCGATACTAATTAAAACATATGATTTCATATTAATATATTATAACTTATAATATATTAATAAACCATAAATAACCTTCTCTCAAAAGTCCATCCTAACAAATTGTCCTGATGATATGCAACCCAAATGGACCATGCTACTCTCGGGTCAAGTACATACCAATAATAGTTATGGGCTTAGACATCTAATCCAACAGTCTCCCACTTGGATAAGTCTAAAACTGTTATAAGATATTATCGTCTCATGATCACTCGTGATAAAATCCATGAAGTGATTCAAATGAGCGCGGGTTGGATCCAATACTCAGAACTTATGAGCACTCATGAGTGTTGTAGCACCACTTTGTCCACCAACTTGGACCTCTACAAACCAACCCATGACAGCCTTGATTCATATCTACTTCCAACATATGACCGACTGTGGATGGTTTGAATAACTTAATCATTCAGGAAGAACGACTTAGTTATTCTGGAAGTCAAAACATGCAAAGTGAAACACAAGAATAAATGAATCAAATATGGTATCAAACCCTATGAATATAAATTAACACTTTTATTTATCACCATACTGATTACTCATTATTCATTGTTTCGGTTTTATCAACTTTATACTTGAATTAAAAACACTAGTTGTCCCATGCTCCAAGCATGTACACTATGTTTTTCTTAAACAATAGCTTTGTCATACACCAAGTATGCACTCTATGTTTGTCTATGATCCTTACTTTGTGAAATAAACCAATTGAACATAATTTCAATGATTCTATTTTCACACTCCCAAATCCTTATCGAAAAATGTGAGAATTTCAAATTCCTATCATTTATCGAAATCTGTTTAGATTTTAAACTTATATGCACTGACCCTCCTGTAATGAATATGTATAAAATCACAAAGACTTGTCAACAGTCATTATAAGGTATTCCAATGGAGATCAACTCCATGGAAACTAAGTCTCATATTCAAAGTACATTGCTTTGGACATGCTTCTTGCATTAAGTTTTCTAATCTTACACAGATAACTTCTACCTATGGAGACAACTCCATATTCTCATTTTGACTATCACTTCTGAATAAGAAATGCCTCTTTTCAGAATATGTCAATATGGTCCTTCCAAAATTAGCACTATACTTCCAACTGTCACTGAGCAACCAATCTTTGGTAAACCTCAGATTGTCCTCGACAATTGCTTAATCATTTTAGTCATATCCAATTCTAGACCTTTTCCCTTCTTAATGCCTCTGGGCATTTGGAAAAATTTAGAAATGACAAATATTATAGCACATGCAATCGATCCTGTACCCAAAGCAAATGATTCATGATGTCTGACATAAAGACATGATTCTAGACCAGTCTTTTGCTACAATATTTTTATTTGCCATGTTTTCAAAATTTGACTATGAAGAGGGATGTCGTAATCATAATCGAATTTTGAGAACGCAATATATAGAATTTCCTTAAGTTGAACCAATCCAACATGAAATTCATATATATATATATATATATATATATATATATATATATATATATATATATATATATATATATATATATATATATATATATATTCTTGACTAAAGATGATTAAGGTCTCAATCTAAGCCTTTAGAACTGAAATGAAGTATATCCTCTCCCTTAATTATAGCAAAACAACTTTTTCAATCCCTGCAGCCTCACGAATTGAAACTTTTGTTTTCTATAATTAACATTGCTAACTTGCAACACTAACAATAATTATCATGCTCCCACTAACATGATGATTATTAGCATAACACTTATGCTCCCACTAGCTTTGACATGTACTCAGAAATCAGCTGGACTTCTAGAAATCAATACTTTATTGACTTTCTTACCAAAGTTCAGATTTCTGATACGAGATGCTTTGATAAAACTTTATCAAAATCATACACCTTTCCTTAGATAGCATGCATGTGTGTCTAAACAATTTCAGAACTATGAAAAGGGATGCCGTAATCATAGTCTCAATTGTTTAGACCTTTTGCCATCTGCTACAAATCTACTTGGTGGAAGTGTTTCCTCACCATCATTTTCATGAATCGGAGAGAAACCTTATGACCCTTAGATTTTATGGTGTATGTGTTCTTATCCATGGGAATCGTCAAAACCATAGTCACAAGACAAGGATAATGACAAATCCAAACTCATATGGACTGAACTTATGCAATCTTAACTTCTTGCCACCTGGCAGTACAGGGCCTGCCATTGCTTCCAAGTTGTTATACAACCAATTGAGAACTTTCAGAACTCCTATGCAAAGCCAACTTTAACTGGAATGGGCACAGAATATGTCAACACGATAGGTTATAAACCTCAAGTCGTGTGCTAGTGAAGAACCTCAGGTTTTATTCTTGATTAGTTCTTGAAATTCTTTTTAGGATCTTTAAGACTCCCACTATCCTCTTGACATATAAGACTATCTTGCCAAATATTCAAGAGATAGTACGGATTCTTTATCAAGACAAACACTTCACACAATTGGCCTTAGTTGGTCTTTGTTTTATCCAAAACATCACAACTTACCAATTTCAAATGTACAAGAGTAGGACACTTTTACTCTTACATTTGACAAGTGTTTTAAACCTTTCTTTAAGATATGTCACTCAAGTTACAATCTTGGAGTATGACTCTAAGAATTGTGTTGGAACGAAGTATGACTCATCTTCCTGATCTAACCATTTCAACAATTCATGACTCCTCTTCTTAGTCATAACAATTCTAAGGTCTAGTTTGGAATTAAAGTATACATGGGGGGTAACTTTACAAATTCCAAAACTTGAGGACAAGTTTTGAAACCTTTCAAAACTCTTGGATTTTTCATAACTTACGAGTTTAATTAAGGTTTAATGAAAAAAAAAATTCAAGTTCCATAACTTGAGGACAAGTTATGGAAGACATTAAATCATTTAATGATGACATTAAAAATAGTGATTCTTCTATTTTCATAACCTATGAGACTTAATGACACTATAAAAAGAAAAACTCTTCACTTTCCATAACTTGAGGACAAGTTATGGAGTTCATAAAAACCATTAAGATCAAATATTCCAATTAACACAATAATCAAATAATTTTTCTATGATCTAGATTAAACTCATAAGTAAAGATAATTCACATCAACAATTTTCAAGAAATTAGATAATCATATAAACTAATACAAATCTTGAAACTATGACAATTATCCTTTGAAGACTCTTGGAATTCATAACCTAAAGAGTTAATAAATGAGACATTTCACATCCATAACTTATGGAAGTTTCAAAACTCTTAAGATCATAACTTTAAAAAAAAACTTTTGAGTTCCAAAATTTTATGACAAAATTTGTAACTCCTTAAAACCATTTAGATCAAACTTTTAAAACAAATAAAATAATCATATCATTCTATCTTTTAATAAATTGACCTAATTCAACTCTTGTAGTAAAGTGACTCAAATTTTATAAATAATTAGTTTTTCATAAAATCAAGTAATTATCATAAAATTTGACAAACTTCATGTTTTTTTTTCTTTTTTTTTCCTTCAACTTGAAAAAAAAATACATTTGCATCAAATATAATAGAAAACAACCCATGGCTCTGATACCACTGTTGGGCGTTAGTATACTACAACATCCTATGGTGCACATACAACCCTAAATACCTTGGATCTATATTTTCTCTATTATACATGCAAATGGTTTCCAAGGCATTAAACCTATAACTAGCATGCATTTGACATAAACCATATAATATACTAGTTAGGGAAACATACCTTTTATGTGGCTTGAAGTCTTGATGTATTTGGCCTTAAGAGCTTAGCACCAATAGTATGAAATGCCTCAAATGGAATCACAACACACCTAGGACAAAGGTGGCTCTTGAGAGAGAATTCCATGCACCAAAACACCTCCATATTTCTCTAAGAAAAGAAGTGGTGATTTTGGCTATGGAGTAACCTATTTATATGTAGGATTCCAAGGGTCATGGGTATAACCCATAATCCATACCCATGGGTTTTATGATCCATGGTTCATGTGGCCCAACTCTTTATGTATCCATATATAAACTTGGTCCAACATGGATCATAAGCCCAACACATATAAATATAACTAATTATCATAATTAATCCCCATAGATTTAATTAGTCTCTTTTGATCACTAAATTAATTCCAAATTAATTCTTGATCGATACTAATTAAAACATATGATTTCATATTAATATCTTATAACTTATAATATATTAATAAACCATAAATAACCTTCTCTCAAAAGTCCATCCTAACAAATTGTCCTGATGATATGCAACCCAAATGGACCATACTACTCTCGGGTCAAGTACATACCAATAATAGTTATGGGCTTAGACATCAAATCCAACAGAAAATACCGTGATAATACTTATTACCATAAAGCCATGAATTATAAGGTAATTGTAAAGATACTCGTAACCATACTGATTGACGGATGTAAACATGACGACCTGCTGGCGTCGGAATAAATGTGACATTCGTCACCCCTTGGCTTGGTTGGCCGGGACTGTAGCTAGCAGTCGGGGTGTGGGATGGTCTGTCCCGTATAGATCTATACACACAATGCCCGCTCTCCCTCCAGGAGACTCTGGTTACCACTCGACAACGGTGAAATCCGCGTCATGAGGATGTATCTCGTGTTTTGATTTCTTTATGCCTTTCTTGTTACTATAAGTACAAGTTCTTAGAATATAGATATAACTAAGTTCTCCTTCATGAAAGTCATGGTTGGTTTCTAAACTATACCTATTATAGTTTACTCGAGAGGTTATCTAGATGCCTTTGCTACCCAAAGGTGTTGAACTGGAATAAGAGTATTAATATCTAACCAGATATACATAATATATAACTAGGACTTCAACGACACTCGGACAAATAACCGGATGCTCTAAGTCCACAACCAAACAAGGAACAGGAAATAAAGCGGGTTATCAGTCCTAAGTCCTTCAAACCCTACTTATATAACTATATCTATATAGACATGATTCTATCAAGAATATAAGTTTAAAAGACTTTGATAAAAGCTTGGTAATTTAAAAGAGATTTTGGTACATTAAAAGAGATTTGAAAACAAAATTTGGAAACCTTTAGCCGGATAAAACAGTTTAACATGCATAAATCTTTTTGCTATACAGTTATTAATCACCTGTGATTGATATAATAACTTTATAGTTCAACTTGTATTCCCCCCCCCCCCCCCATAAAAGCATTAAAATCATTTAAAAAGGTTGATTAAGGGGTATGAACTCACCTGAAGTGGGTGATTCGGATGAACGGGTGGTATAAGATGCTAAGTGTCAAGTGAGGACTTGAACACACACGCGGATCCTATTGAGCATGCAATGATACATTTATGTATCTAATTAGTCATTAAATAACTAATTAAGCAAGTAAAGACACTCAATTACATGAAAACACTTTGTTTCAAGTGCTAGGAGTGCTAAGGGTTGCATGTTAAGAGAGTATGGCCTCATATTGGAGTTTACTCCCCATATGGTAGCACCATATGGGTTTACGGTTCTGGGACCATTTCCCCCATGAATTTACGGCCGTAAACTCATGGCAATGGTGTCATTGGGTGTTTTAAGGTCCTACACCACACAAGGAAGTAAGCTAGACTCGAATCCAAGGCTTAGGAAGTGACTAGGGCTCGAAATGCCCCTTTGTTGGAGTTTACGGTCCTTGGACCACTCCTTGGGAGTTTACGGTCGTAAACACATGTGTTTACGGTCGTAAACCCATGACTTTACGGCCGTAAACTCATGGTTACCCAACCATTCAGTGTTTTGGTGTTTCTAGCTCATGCATGCAAGGTTCTAGTCCTTTATACAAGCCATAGAAGGTGTTAGGGGCACCTAAACCCCATTTGGGGGTGTTTACGGTTTTAGGAGATCCCCAAACCGTAAACACATATGTTCTTGGGGATCTTGATGATTTTCCCATGGATTAACAAGTATACTACGCAAATAACTATCTAGGAGGAGTATACTTACTTATATGAGGCTTGTAAGAGTGTTTAAGGGCCAAGAACACTAGTGTGTGTTCTTGGTGTTCTTGGTGTTTTGAAGAACACTTGAAGATATAAGAAAAAAAATGAAGAATCCATGGATGAAATGATGTAAAAACACTAGATTAAGTGTTGCATGTTCGAATCTAGGAAAGAAACACTTACATTTTGGCGGATTTGAAGAGATGATCTTATGATAGTTGAGAGAAAAACTTGGGTGTTCTTGAACTAGGAAGTGAAAAGTGAAAGAATGAAGGGTAAACTCATGCTATATGCATGAGTCCACGGTCAAAGGGAGTTTACGGCCCAAACTCCCTTGTTTGGCCGTAAACACCTAGTCAAGGTGTTAATCGTTTATTTGTTTCACAACACTCCTAACGGGTACTTCCATTTATTTGATCGTTTGACGAAAATTAAAATAAAAACACCCAAACGGACTTAAAACCGGCCAAAAATGTACTGGGGTGAATTTGACTATTTTTTTTATGTGCTTGACTGCGGAGTTTATACAAATGCAAATTTCGGGTTGTCACACACGCAGAGGAGGCAACATATGACTAACAGAAAGAAAGCAAGAAAATAATTTCCTACATACCTACTTTATCGGAATTCCCCAGTCGCCCCATCAATACCGGAATTAAGGACAGAGTCCGTACATCGAGCAAGAGTTAAACCACAGTTCTAGATACGGATTATTTTAGTGTGACCGTTGGATTATCATGTATATCTCCCTGCTCAACCTATCCAAGCGTCGTATTGTCAGGCTAAATGGATCTATCTAGGTCAAAAAATTTCAAGTCTCTAGATTCCTTAAGTTCATTAATGCCTAGTCAAGTCCATTTTAATCTCTCGTGCCTACCAGCGCATCGAACACAGAGCCTAGACAATTCAGATTCAGTCCCTTACACAGATTCAGATTGCCTGTTATCATATGATTATATCACTTCCCAAAACATCATCTACAAACAAAAACTATCAACAACATATTTTTGATTTTTTGATTTTCTAATGTTTTTGGATTTTTTAAACTTTTCTAATTTTTGTTTTGTTTTTATTTCTCCCCCTAAATTTGTGCATGGGAGAGAAACGAAACTAAATGCGCAAATTTAAACTATCCTAAAACAAAAATTAGTCGTTAAACTGAATCAGCTTAAGAAAAAACTCAGGAGTATCGAGAAGAAAACTCAAACCGTAAGTCACCAATTGAATTTGCATCCAGAAGGTCTGAGAACAGCACGCGTAATCTCAGAACAGATCCGAAAATTCTTCATGTCATTAAGCACTAACCCCATTTGTGATCTCTTCCCTTCTTCCTTTCCCGCAAAGGACACATACTCTCAAATAATGTTCTGAGTGTTGTACAGTTGAGAGATGCCTCCTATCATGTGCCTGGAACAGCCACTACCAACAAACCGAAGTCTGATGATATGCCTCCATAGCTGTTCTGCCACAGAGCGGGATTAGTTGGTCTTTGGAACCCAGTCTATTTTGAAACTGGGTTGACCTTTTTCACCCTTGCACGGTACTCTCTCCCATGACATATCCTGTTTATCACAAACAGAAGATGTAGAAATATTAGAATCGTTAGAAGATTTGGGAGAGTGAGCCTTTGGAACCCATTTGTAGTTGGGTTTAACCCATTTCTTTTTCGATCTGATGGGTGGCTCAGTACTTGCTTTTGATCTTGATGTCGTCCGTTGAGATGACTTTGATTTTGGCTTCACGGGAGCATCTCTTGGATTTGGCTTCTTAGCCGACATTCCCTTCTTTCCCGTGGGAGTTGGATTCTTGGCCTTCTGCGCGTTCCAGTCACCATGGTCTGAACGTGACCTTGAGGGGTTTCTTTTGAAGTATCTCCCTCTTGGTGCGTTCTGCCAGCCTTGTGCATAGTAGGGAACATATGCACGATTAGGACAATTTCGGGCAATGTGTCCAGGTGTTCCACAGTGAAAATATGCCTTTTTCTTCACTGTGAAGTTGTTTCTTCCTGCCCCTGGTGGCGTATCCTTGCCTTGTCTCTTATTTTTCCCACATGCACACTTGCAACAAGCCGTCGGTTGTTTCACTTGATTTGGTGGCATGTATTTCTCAACAGTAGGTTGATCAGAAGCAGCTGAGTTCGAAGCAACAGATTCAGAGTTCAAGGAGATGTTGGTTTGTTCAATGGTGTTCTCCTTGTTCTCATCCTCTGCTACTTTACCTGCACATGAAGTAGATGTGCTAGAAACAGGAACATCAGTATTTTCAAACAAATAATCAAATATGTCAAAAAAATTTAACTCAACATGATCCGATGCAAAGGCATCAAAAGCATCACAAGATGTATCATCAACTTTAATATCAGAAACAGAAGGTTTTTCATTGGAAACAGAAACATCAGGTTCAGGCTCAGTTTTGTTATCAGAAACAGATCCTTCAACTTTGTGCTTTGACTGATTTAAGGATTGATCTGCAGGGGAACTAGAAACGTTAGTACTTTCAGCATTAATAAATCCTCCTGAAACAAAACCAGATGGATTGCCATAAACCATGAATGGTTCGTTCGCAATCTCCTCTTTAGACAAGGGTTGATACTGATAATTATGATTAAAAGGAGGAGATACACTACCGTATCCTAAACCCTTCTGTTGGTTTCGTTTGAACTGCATGCAATGATCAATCATGTTGGCAACTACCTCGCTTGATCCATCAAATTTTCTAAAATCAAAATTTGCAGTATCAAATTGTCTCTTTAATGTATCAAGCTCAGTAGTTAACTCATCATTCAGTCTTTTGATATAATCATAGTTTTCACATTTTTCACCGTATTCTTGCTGAATTCTCTTAAAGTCCTTTATTTTTGTTTCTAACTGGGTCTTTAGGGGTTTCTGTCCTTTCCTGAGTTGATATCCTTCATATCTCAGGTCCTCAACTTCTCTTTTTAATAGATCAATTTGTTCCCGAAGAAACTTAATCGTAGTTTTACAAGATGGATTACATGAAACTTTATTGACTGGAACGTTTGAAGAACTCAATTTTATTATTATTATTATTATTATTATTATTATTATTATCTTTTTTTAAAAAATATGCCCTTTGACTAAAAACTCAAAAGTCAACCTCAAAAGTCAAATTTTAAAAAAATCAAACTCAAAAGTCAAACTTAAAAGTCAAACCGAAAAGCTAAATTTGAAAATTTAAAAGTTAAACGAGAAAGTCAAAGTTTAAAGTCAAAGGTCAAGCTTTAAAAGTCAAAGTCAAAGTTTTAAGTAAAAAGTCAAAATTAAAAGTCAAAAATTAAAATCTAAAATTTTGGGTTGAAAATGTAATTTAAAAATAAAAGAAAATTGATTTTTGGGCTAAAAATGACAAAATTTCGAAACTGGATGCGACAGGGAGTGTTTATGAATTAAATCGCGAAGGTTTGTAGCATGTGATGTGTTGGTTCAACTGGTAAGGCGGAGGGCTGATGAAGTAGATGTCGCGAGTTCGAATTCTAGCAGGCGCAAAAACTCTTCCTATTTTTTAGTTGCGAAGGCGAGGCTGCTGCTTGCGAGGACGAGGTGCGAGGCGCGAGACCGAGGCTCCTGAACGAGGCGAGGTGCGAAGATCGACGACGCGATGCGAGGACCTGGTGCGAACCGGAAACTGCTGCTGACCGTAAACACGAGCCGTACACGTGCGAGCCGTAAACTCCGAGGCCTCGGACCGTAAACCCGTTTACGGCCGTAAACTCCGGAGCCGTAAACTCGGACCGCAAACTCCGGACCGTAAACCTCGGACCGTAAACTCCGGACCGTAAACCTCGGAAAACCTAGTTGCTGACCGTAAACTCCGCCACCCCCTCGCTGGTTACGACCAAAAACAGCGTTTTTTCGACTTTGAAGCTCCAAAACTCGATCAAAAACCCTTTTTTATCAAAAACACGAGGAACAAACCCCCCTAATTTTCAGAGATCTATCAAAAAACGCAAGAATCCTTCAAAAAAAAGATCAAATAAGCTCCAGATCTGACAAAATTGATTGGTACAATCCAAGCTCTGATACCAATTGTAAGTCCCTAATCTGCTTGTGTATCAATCAGATCCGTTTGATGGTGCGGAATCCCAATCAAACGGATGATGTCAGATCAAATAGAAGTGAAGGAGAAGAAGAATATGATGAATCTTGAATGTATTGATTAGAATGAAGTTCCCTTACACAAGATTCACACACACTAACACACACTCTCTTTTCTCTCTCTATAGAACACCTTCAAATGCACACACTTAAGCTCCTCTATTGTGTTCATCAATCTATTCCTCACACCCCTCACCCCTATATATATACATGAGAAACATGGGCCATAAATGAGTTTACGCCCGTAAATGGGTTTACGGCCGTAAACACCCATTGGGCCGTAAATGGGTTTACGGCCGTAAACCTGTTTACGGCCGTAAACACCTCCCTGGCCGTAAACTCATAAAATATTACATAAAAATACATTTTCCTAGAAAAGCAAAGTATAAACCATATTTTTGACCCAACAAGCCCTAATGGGGCGGTAACGATTGTGAGTAGCAATTAGTTAGGGTTCAGACCCCAAGTGGGGGAGAGTTAATGGTTCTTGGGGAGAGATCTAAGTGTGGGCTGATTTTGTGTTCAGCAACGAGGGCTAGATGTTATTTTCAGCAGGGTTGTTCCGGTTATGTCGCCTATGTTATGGATACCCGAGATAAGGTAAGACGACCGTGGATGATGTGTCGATTGTGCAGGATTAACCAGATGTGTTTTCGGAGGATTTGCCTGGGGTGCCTCCGGAGAGGCAGGTTGAGTTCAGGATTGATATGGTTCTAGGTGCGGCTTCGATAGCCAAAGCATCGTATCGGTTGGCTCCTCCCCAGGTGAATGAGTTTTCTACATAGTTGCAGGAGCTGTTAGACAAGGAATTCATTCGACCGAGCAGTTCGCCTGGTGTGACATCCCCATTTTCACAGCCAAAAAAGACCGTTTTTTTTGTTTATGCTTTATAAAAATCAGAGTACCTCTTTTAATAAAAATGTTGCGGAATTTGTTCCCAGAAAAACATGATAAATACGTTATCAAATCATTTCCAAAGAAATGTATTTCATTCATTTTCAAAACATTGGGATGTCATCGTTAATACAGAAACATAAGCATAAACAGAACTTACATTCATTTACACTAGTGATCTACATCTATTTTAAATCTTTCAGTGTAAAGTAGCTTCATATCGAAACCTGTGATACAAATAAGCTTGAGTGGGTCAGGTTGGGAAACCTGGTGAGTACATAGGGTTTTCAACCCACAATAATATAATCATCATGTTTAATCATCAAACAATCAACCTAATTACACATCCCCATTATCTTCTTTTACTCTTAAGGACCTACCCTAAGAATCAAATATTTCTCGTTCATTCATTCCTAAGGATCATCCTAAGGAATCGGCACGAAGTCCATCATCACCGGAGTTTAGGCACTAAGTCTGCATAGTCGCCAGGATTTATACAACAGTCACTAAGTCCGCATAGTCGCCAGGGTTCTAGGCACTAAGTCTGCATAGTCGCCAGGGTTCATACAACAAGCACTAAGTCTTCATAGTCACCAGGGTTTTGGCACCAAGTCTGCATGATCACCAAGGTTTAGGAACCAAGTCTGCATGATCGCCAGGGTTTAGAGTACACCGGGTGAACACATCATTCACAACACCTACAGGTTGCGAGTCTGCTAGTGTTCCACTGGACTGTCTAGAATAGTCCGTGGTTGTCATCCATACTCTGCTAGATGACGGGGCCATCATTTGGGAAAGGCTTCTCACATCGTCCACCTCTCACCCTTACCTCATGGTCTATATCACTTCTCAACTCATCATCCAAATCATATTTCATCTACCATGTTCTACCCAACATATTATGTAGATAGAATTACATATACAGTTTAAATCATATAAAACTTGTATAAAATCGTTCATCCATCATAGATAGCAAGTATACAGATAATATGCACACATAGCATGTAATTTATATAAAATACTTCATATCTATGTGTAAGATGAAAGTAACTATGCACTCACTTGGAAGGTGGTGACTCTGCACTCGAACAGCGCTTCGTTACTTCTAAAAC
This sequence comes from Lactuca virosa, assembly GCF_052849685.1. Lineage (NCBI taxonomy): Eukaryota > Viridiplantae > Streptophyta > Magnoliopsida > Asterales > Asteraceae > Lactuca > Lactuca virosa. The sequence goes on along the minus strand of NC_136426.1, from coordinate 160,436,257 downwards.
GTTTTCCCTCGACAAAACCTAGTATCAATACTACTAGGGTTTAGTATAATGTTAACCGCGACTAATTAATAGTTTAGCTATTATTATTATTAAATAAGCGTTAAATAACACTCAATATAACTCATAATAATAGCCCAAATAATTATTTTAAGGAGCTAATAACATTACTATAATTATTTAAAAGCTATATTAAAAACTGCATAGGCGTAGCTCACTTACAGCGGGTTTTATTAAAAACCGGGCTTTGCTCGGAGCAGCGTTTCCGAACCGAAACACCCTTTTTCTCGGGACTCCGGGAGCCTCGGGGCTTCCTTTAGGTGCTAGGGATTTTTCCTAGGGCTTAGGGGTGGTTTGGGGAGCTAGAGAGAGAAAGAAAATAGAGAGAGAATGAGAATTGGTGTGAAAAATCCGGAAACCCTCGCCCCCTTTTATAGCCTGTGAGCCCTCTCGGAACGCTGGGCATTCAGCACAGCTACGTTGGGCGTAGCTTCGGATAAGGTCCAGCTGCGTCCAGTTGTCTCGCACTTCGGAAGAGGATAACGATCGAAGGTACGCTGGGCGTACCAACCTTGAACGCGGGGCGTAGGGCGAAGCGAGGCGATGCGTCACTCATCCGAAGCGGTCCTCCGATCAGCAATAGACTGCCCAGATCGAGCCACGTCATCATCCCTTCACAGATTTCCCAATTTGCACACTCGACTTTAAAAATTCGTAACTTTAACGTACGAGCTCCGTTTTCGACGTTCTTTATATCCACGCGTAGGCGGGAACGTACTCTACAACTTTCGTTTAGACTCCATTGGCTAATTTTGACTTTATTTTAAAAGTTATATTATTAACAAGCCGGGACAGGATTGGTCCGTTAAAAATTCATAACTTCTTCATCAGACGTCCGTTTTCGTCTGTCTTTTTATCGTTACGCTAGAAATAACGAGATCTTCGATTCTCGTTTAGGTTGTGTTGGCTAAAAACCGTTCGTTCTAATATTCGAACTTCGGGCCGTACACTGCTAAGCCGAAACTTCGAAAAATCATAACTTCCTCATACGAAGTCAGATTTGGGCTTTCTTTTTATGGACGCTCTCGGTTTAACGTTTTCTATGACTTTGGTTTAGATCGCTAAGGCTAAAAGTCGCTCTATTGTAAATTCACTATTTACGCTTCCCGGTGTCGTGCCGGTTTTGCCGTAAAACTTCGACGGGTCATAACTTCTTCGTTATAACTAGGATTTCAACGTTCTTTATATGTACGGAAACCTTGAGACATATTCTACAACTTGGTTAAGATTATTTATTCTAAATAATCTTTTGTCGAAAAGTCGTTTTCGACCCCTATTATCTCTAAATTGATTAGCCCGGATCTACGGGCGTTATACCTGGGGAGCACCGATCTTGTTCATGTAGCAGAAAGATGGGCCTCATCGTATGTGCATTGACTACTGGGAGCTGAATAAGGTAACGGTGAAGAACCGTTATCCACTCTCGAGGATTGATGATCTTTTTGACAAGCTTCAGGGTGATCTTGGTTTTCTAAGATTGATTTTTGATCGGGTTATCATCAGATGAGGGTTAGGGATGATGATGTGTATAAAATAGCTTTCTAGACTCGTTATGGTCATTACGAGTTCGTGGTGATACCTTTTGGGCTGACCAATACTCCAGTTGCGTTCATGGATCTCATGAACCGCGTGTGCACACCAATGATGGATCGGTCTGTGATTGTATTCATAGATGATATATTGGTTTATTACAAGACTCGGGAGCAGCACAAGGAGCACTTGAAGGAAGTGTGGGAGACGTTGAGGAGGAAGAGACTTTTCGCAAAGTTCTCCAAGTGTGAGCTCTGGTTACGCGAGGTGTAGTTTTTGGGGAAACTTGTCAACCAAAATGGTATTTTGGTCGATCCGGCCAAGGTCGAGGCCGTGATACAGTGGGAGGTTCTGAGGTCTCCATCTGAGATTCGGAGTTTTCTTTGTTTGGCGGGTTATTATCGGAGATTCATCCAGGATTTCTCCAAGATAGTTGTCCCTTTCACCCGGATGACAAAGAAGATGGTTACATTTCATTGGGGGCCTGAGCAGCAGGCAGCTTTTGAGATCTTGAGACAACGGTTGTGCGAGGCACTGATTTTGACCCTACCGGAGGGTTTTGAGGATTTTCTGGTATATTGTGATGCGTCGATCACAGGGTTGGGTAGTTGTGTTGATGCAGAGGAGTCGCGTGATCGCTTATGCTTCGATGCAGCTAAAGCCTTATGAGGCGAATTATCCGACACATGATTTAGAGTTAGGGCCGTGATTTTCACCCTCAAAATTTGGCGGCATTACCTCTATGGGGTATGTTGTACTATTTACACGGATCATAAGAGCCTAAGGTATTTGATGGATCAGCTGAATCTGAATATGAGGTAGCGTCGGTGGTTTGATGTTGCGAAGGATTATGATTGTGAGAACCTTTATCACCCGGGGAAGGCCAATTTGGTGGTCGCTGCTCTCAGCCGCAAGACGGTCATGGCTCTGATCAGAGACATATGTTTGAGGATGACCGTAATTACTCCGTTGTTGGAGCGGATTCGTGAGGCTCAGGTTGAGGCTGTGAAGGAAGAGCATCGAAAGAGTGAGCATATTCTGGGTCAGGTGGCTTCCTTCGATTATGATAGTCGTGGATTGTTGACTCTGCATCGGTGGGTTTGGACTCCGTATTGGGGCGGTGTGTGTCAGGTTCTGATGGAGGAGGCGTACAAGTCTAGGTTCTCCATTCATCCCGGGGCGACGAAAATGTTTAGGGATCTTCGTCCTGATTATTGGTGGCCCTGCATGAAGCAGGATGTGGCCTGGTATGTGGAGCAGTGGTTGACTTGTAGAAAAGTCAAGGTCGAGCATCAGCGACCTCACGGCAAGATGCAGCCGTTGGAGATTCCCGTATGGAAATGGGAATATATTACTATCGATTCTATCATGAAGCTACCCGGAATGCGTGCGGAGTGGATTCGATTTGGGTCGTCGTGGATCGTTTGACCAAGAGCGTGCACTTCATCCTGATTCAGGAGAGTATTTCTGCAGAGAATTTGGCTGAGATTTATATCAGGGAGGTTGTGGCACATCATGGGGTGCCTATATCGGTGGTTTCTGATAGAGATGTCCGGTTTACTTCCAAGTTTTGGAAGAGGTTTTGATGACGAGTTGGGCACTCGGCTCCATTTCAACACAACATTCTATCCGCAGACCGATGGTCAGAGTGAGTGAACTATTCAGACCCTAGAGGATATGTTGCGGGCGTGTGTTCTAGATTTGAGTAGGATTTGGGATACGTATCTTCCGTTAGCGGAATTTTCGTATAACAATAGTTATCACGCCATCATTGATTGACCTCCTTTCGAGATGCTCTATGGGAGGAAGTGTAGGACCCCAATTTGTTAGGGCGAGGTTGGTCAGCGGGTTATGGGTAGTACTATAACAACCCATTACTTTCAAGTCAATAAAAGTCAAACCCTTTTAAATAAAATCCGAGTTTTGTTGATTTGGGTAAGATCATAAGGGTTAAATATGATTTAAATTTTATAAATGAGGTTTTTTTATAAGTATTTGGAATTAAATACACTTAAAAAATTTACATTTTTCCCTTTGGAACCGAGAACCCTAGCACCGAAAACCCCTTTTCGGCCAAGAACCCTCAGACCGCAAACCCCCTCGGACCGAAAATGAGATTCCGACCAAAAACTCAACCGATATATATGGTTTCACTCAAAAACATAGTCATTTTCTCACTTTTCCAGCCGAAAACACACCGATTTTGCTCTCAAGTATCATACAAAAACCTTCAAGCCTTCAAGAAAAATCCATCAGACCTTCATAATTTTCACCAAGAACAACCTTCAAATCTTCAAGCTGACCGAAAACTGCTTAGACCGAAAACTCGTTCCTGACCAAGAACACCTTAAAACCGAGAACCTGGTTCTCGGTTGAGGTTTTAAGACCGAAATCAAGGATTTCGGTTAAGGGTAGACCGAAAACCCTCATCAACACTCCAAATAATTCTCGGTAATTATTCCTTACATAAAATAAGTGTTATCTAACACTTTAATTAATTACTTCGCTAATTTAAATACGATTATGTGTTTAAATAATATTAGGATACCATTCTTTCCACATACACTAGCCCGAGGATCATCTCTACAGTTCCACGATCCAGACTCGAACACACACTAGAGGGGAGTTCATACCCCTATGTTTTCACTATTTCCAATGTTTTTAGGGGGGATACAAGTTAAACACAAGGACTCTTGTGTTAACATTCAAATGATTTCAAACCTTTTCAAACCATTTGCAATTGTTTCAAACCGATTATCACTCATCAAAATATATTTATATATATTTTTAACTCTTTTGTAGCATGTCGAGCAAAAGAGTATTTTTCTATAAATCTTTCACTACCGTTTTATACATACCGTTAAATTGCAAATGCCTTGGTTCATTACAGGTCATACATCTAAAACTATAATTGGTATAGTTTGTGAATCGCTACACTATTTTGCTAAGTTCAATAAACAATACAAGAACATACATTTAAACTATAAGCGCTATAGTTTGGGAAACACTACACTATTTTACAAGTTCAGGAACACTATACAGAAACAAGTATATAAACTATAATAGGTATAGTTTATGGAACACTACTTTATTACACTAATTCGAGGATACACTACTAAATAATTATTTAAGTATAATTATTTACATTACAAAGTACACTACTACAAGGTAATATATACAGTTTCAAGTACAAGAGAACACTACTACACTACACGTAAACTAGTTAATATAGGGTTGGGAGACACTACTTCGGGGTATCCATCAGGGTACCGGTTCAAGTCCTATAAATTATAACCAGAGTCTCCTGGAGGGAGAGCATGAATTTATGTATAGATCTATACGGGACTGAGAATCCCGCACCTGAGCTGCTTGCAACAGCTAGGCCGGCAGGCCTGGGGTGACAAATGTCATATCATTCCGACGCCTGAAGTACGTCGTAGAGGTCTTTGGTCATATCAAGCATGGTTATATGAAACTTACAATAGTATCAACTAAAACATTTATTTACGGGATTAACATTACTTCAAAGGTTTTATTTTAAATAATAAAACTCTAGCACACTATTTTACACTACAGTTGGTGGATTCCAGGATTGCAAACGTAAGGTTTTATTTTAAGTAATAAAACTACAGTGCACTATTTTACACTACAACTGGTGGATTCCAGGCATACAAACGTAAGGTTTTATTTTAAGTAATAAAACTACAGTACACTATTTTACACTACAGCTGGTAGATTCCAGACATACATAAAAAAGGTTTTCCATACAAACGCTACTACAGTACACTAGTTTTCTAGTACAGAGTGTACTAGTACAACGTACAATTTCAAGAATCATTCATGACATAGTTTTATTTATTAATAAGACTACAATTCACTATTTCAGACTACAACTCACTATTACAGAGTACACTTCATTATTTCAGAATACAGTAACTACATACATTAGTCTAAGACTACATTTCATTCACTAAAGAAAATATTGGATTTTCTGGAAGTACACTATAACAATTTTAAAGAACAAAGACAAGCTTTCTACCTCAAATGCATACTTATGAACTCACCAACTTAAGTGTTGATACGCTTTCAAAATCACTTGTATTCTCAGGGAACCGGTAGACAGGTACACCCACAGGTTTTGAGAAGACGGAGCTTTTAGAGTCGTGCCTTTTATACTTTTGTTATACATTTTGATGTCATACAAACTAGGAATTGAACAAATGTAAATACTATATTTATCAATGTAATGGTTGTCTTTGCTTTAATTACTATTATGCAATTGTTCTGATATTGTACATGACGTCCTCCGCCCCCAAACGTTTTCGCCGTTTCGGTTTGGGGGTGTGACAGATTGGTATCAGAGCATTGTTTATAGTGAACTAAATATATCAAACCTTACAAGATATACAACTATAAACACAATGGGGCCGAAGTGCTCTAACTAAAACTATACTTTTAAAATCTAAGTATTTTATAAGAAATATACAAATATACATACATACCAGAAATAGTATCACAGTAAGAACTACACAAAAGTATTTAGATGTTGGACACTACAGTTAAACCTAGACAGTTATGTAATCATATATGGGATAAATATAGCCTGCTCAACTATATTTATTTGAGATACGACCAACATGTGTTAGGAGTGATAGTGGTGTTGCAGCAAGTCTAAAACTTACCAACAATACATACAAGAGAAATTCTAGAACCAAACATGAAATTAAATTACTATAGGAGTATTTTATGATTCTACAACACTAGAACAATAACATTTAGACCTTGATAGCTATACATAATTCTTGTACACTAGGTGATTATAGAGGGACCCAACGTGATTCACGCTATACAAATTCTTTACAAGTGTTGCTATAAATGAAGTTGGCGATTGTTTACTTATATTAGTAGACTTCCACTGTATATCGCTTAATAGAACACTGTAACAGTCAGGATAAGATATATTTTGTTCATTATCACCTGACTCATGACCGCTATAGAGGACTTATCGTCATTTTCTCTTAATTTATTTTATAGAAAGATGCCTCCAAAGAAGTCCAACGGAAAGAAAAACAACCCTCCAACAAATCCTCTGTCACACCCCGATCCTTGTCGGAATCGATCGAGGCGTGATATATTGTTCAAAGTCTCATGACAACTATGTTATAATATGATTAGATTCAATTAAGTGCTAAGTATGCAAACAAGAGCCGCAACATACAAATACAAATCCAAATATGAACAACATTTATTACATCAAATTTAAATAGTCTTGTGGATTTCTAAGGCACAACCTATTTTTCATCAACTTCATTCTTCAAATCTGCATCATGGGTAAAAACAGGTCAACTACGAGAGTTGGTGAGTAATCTAATTTTAGTAGAGAAAATTGTGAAGTTGAAACCTTTATAATTGGAAATTTGTTTTCTTTTGAAGTCGGCAAACAATTGTATTTGAGATAACGGTTTATAAATCAAAAATTGATTAACAAATGATAACAACAACAATAAGTCCTCACCCTATATATATATATATATATATATATATATATATATATATATATATATATATATATATAATATATATATATATATATATATATATATATATATATATATAGGATGGAGCATCTAATCATCATACACACTCAACCACGTGCGATCAATCACCTTAGCGTCCCAAGGCGGGGTGGTCAACCCAATAGCGCTATTATTGTCCATAACGTACCTCAAGAATACGGGCATAGTTATGGAGATTAGACTAAAAATGATAATGCACTACAAGTACATGTAGCGTAAACAAACAATAGTTATACAATTAATGACTCACGTATAAATGTCCCAACAATGTCTCAATTGTGATAAAAAAATAAAATGAAGTTGGAACATATTAGAACCACATGATACACCCCAAAAGTATTGAAAATTATAAAATATGGGGTAGATTACTCACTTTAGTCCCAAAACGAAATGCGTGTGTCGTACGATAGACGATTCGGGTCAAAATGGCGTAGAACCTAATATAATTAATAGTTTTGGTTTAGGAACTGCTAAACAAGAATGAAGTATTAATACAAATAATTAGACACGTATTCTTATATTAGATGAATTAACAATAATTCATTTTGATTATAATATTAAGGTATTTATTTGTTAAATGAATTTTAAATTGAATTACTTACTTTGCATAATTAATTTATATTTTCAATTTAGGTCATATTTTAATAATTTCTTATTAAAATAACAACTTGCCCAATTATAATTATTTACAGATTTTAACAATTATTTATATGAAATAATCATTAAAATGCATTTTTACATGCTTAAATTCTTAGGAAAATAGTTTTAAATAGTAAACAGTATTGAAAAATTATGAAATTTTTAGGAAATCATTATTTCATACAATATGAATTACTGTAAAATTTGTATATTTTTCTGAACTGTTTTAGTATTTATTTAATATTTTAATGATTAAACAACACAAAATTCGGGAAAAATAGTAAATGATTCTCAAAAAATCTATAAAATTAACCATAGTTTTATAACATGATATAGAGCTCAGTGTATAAGTTTCAGATATTTGTGACTATGGGAAGTATTTTTTATATATTTCATTATTAATTAATCAATAAAATCATAAATAATAGTAAACAGTAATATAAATGCATGAAACTTCATATATCATGTTTAATCAGTATACATGTCATCCCAGATTTTTCTCAGAATTTATTGAATGCAACAAGTATTTTATGTGAATTATTGCCCTACTTTATTGAAATAATTATGATAATTCAATAAAAATAAGTTATTTTCTGAAAATTTCCAGAACTTCTTATTTTATTGATGGTATTCTGAGAAAAATCAGGTTTATGAAAAAAATGAGTTTTAGATATTTTGGTGGATTTAATTTGTTTCTTGTATGAATTTGAAACTTTTAACAACATACCTTGATGAATGCTTCAAGAGGGATGAAGATTTGAGTATAATAGATTGTTCTTGGATGGAATATGAGTATTCTTGGAGGAAATTTCGAGATTGAGAGTGAGAGAAAGAATAGAGAAGGTTTAAGTGGTGAAGAGAATAATGTGTTGGGAGAAAAATGAAAGGAAAGTGGATGGGAGGTGTGAGTGGGAGACCATGGGAATAATCTTTTTGCTTTTGGTGGTCTTCATAATTTCCCACTAACACAAGCATCTTTTACATAATTAATATAAGAGTTTTATAAAATTTAATGTAAAGTTTATAAAAATAGAGTTTTATAAAATTTAATGTAAAGTTTATAAAAATGAAGTTTTATAAAAGATGAGTTATTATTTGATTATAACAATCTACTTTGATTTGAAGTTTAATTATAGCATTCAAGTTTGATTCTTTTAAATTTAATTAGAGCATTATACTTTGATTTGATTTTAATATGGTATCATAATTTAATTTGATTATAGTTATAACGTTGTACTATACTATGTTGCTATTAACGTCAATTTATATCGTAGTGTATGAGTTTTGATCCTATTAGCATCAAGTAATCTTGAGTGGGGTTTGAATGAGATTGAGAGAGGTTTCGTTTGTGATCTTTTTGAGTGTCCGGCTTCGCAACGCAAGGTCCATAGACCCCGTTAAGCCATGATTTAGTGTCCTACACAATCCCGATGATTGTGCAATAGTGTTTTATCGCTTTGGTTCATTGTTTAGCACTGTTAAGGCTAAGGAAAATCAAACACATGAACTTTCCAAATGATGTTTTCTCATTAAAATAGCGAATTGTACAGTGATTACATAACGTAAACCCTATCATACAAGGGTTAATGGAGTTGACCGGTTTGACTAGTTGACTTTGTTTGACTTTGACTTGACCGAAATTTGATGGTTGTCACATCCTCCACCGTCACCACCTCCTCAGTACGACCCTGCTGTCTTCCAAGCAGCAGTAACAGCCGCCATGACACAGTTAAATGCAAGTGGAACTAGTGGGGCGGGTAGTGGTGCCAACACTTCTAATCATGGGGATAGTCATGGACACCCAAGAGAGTGTTCCTATAAGGATTTCACGAACGCTAAACCCAAGTCCTTCGATGGAACTGGAGGTGTCATTGCTTCAACACGTTGGTTCGAGAAGACCGAATCAATATTCGAAATCTGTGCGTGCCCCGAATCTAGCAAGGTGAAATTTGCAGCATGCACTTTCACAGACAGAGCTCTCACTAGGTGGAACAGCCAAGTCAAGTCCCTAACTCTCCCGATAGCCAATGTTATGATTTGGGATGATTTAAAAGAACTCATGCTAGCAGAGTAATGCCCGAGGGGCGAAATGCAAAAACTAGAGCAGGAGCTCTGGAGTCTGAAGATGAAGGACTCTGATATCGTGGCTTACAATGCTAGGTTCACTGACCTGGCCCTTCTATGTCCCAGGATGGTCACCCCGGAGAGCAAGAAGGTGGAAAGATATATCTGGGGATTAACTCCCCCGACTCAAGGAAATGTTTTAGCTGCCAATCCACTTACTTTCGATGGTGCGAAGCGTCTGGCGCAGACTCTAGTGGATCACGGAGATCGCCAAGATTCTATAACAGCCATTCCTGATCAACCCAAAGAGAGTGGCAGAAGATAGAAATTCTGGAACAAAAGAAAGGGCCAAACTTTGCAAGAGCCCTCAAAGAAACAGCAAACAGTGGCAGTCCACGCTGCTACCATTCCTGTTGTTGTTCCTACTTCTGGAACACCTCCCAGCCGCTATACTGGAAATCTATCAAAGTGAAACAAATGTAACTTCCACCACCACGGACCTTGCCGTGAGATGCAGTGCGCTAACTGCAACAGGAAGGGGCATGCCACCCGTTTCTGCAAGGTACCTGTGCAGCCTAATGCCCAGACCCCCGGGGATGGAGTAGGCCAGGCCTGTTATGGGTGTGGTGAAACCGGGCACTACAAGAGTGATTGCCCTAAAGCAAGAAATAATGGCAACACAGGAAGAGTGCTAGCAATGGCCCAGGAGGAGGCAGTAGCGGATCCCACAGTAGTCATGGGTACGTTCCTCCTCGATAACTCTTATGCATGAAGTCTCTTTGATATTGGTGCGGAGAGGAGTTTTGTTAGTCATAAATTCAAACACATACTCAAACACAAACCACAATCACTAAGCGAAACATTCACTGTCGAGATGTCTAACGGGAAGAAAGAGAGAACTAATGACATATTCATAGGTTGTAACCTCACTCTAAACGACTATTCTTTCCCAATCGACCTTATGTCGGTCTCCATAAAAAGCTTTGACGTCATTATTGGCATGGACTAGTTAAGTCCTCGTCGTGCTGATATCCTTTGCTATGAAAAATCCATTCGTCTCAATCTGCCAAATAGTGAAGCCCTCGTTATCTACAATGACAAACCCAGTACGAATCTTCGCATCATCTCTTGCACCAAAGCTCAAAAATACCTGCGAAAAGAGTGTCACGCGTTCTTAGCTTATGTAGTCAATGAAAAACAATAAGTAAAAGACCTCGAGAGCATTCCTGGAGTCTGTAATTTTCCCAATATCTTCCTCGAAGATCTTCGAGGAGTTCCTCCTGAACGCCAAGTCGAGCTCCGAATCGACTTGATTCCTGTAGCTACCCCCGTAGCCAAATCCCCGTATCGCCTAGCACCGACAAAGATGTTGGAATTATCTAGCCAATTAAACGTACTGCTCAGCAAGGGATTCATTCGACCGAGCTTCTCACCCTGGGGAGCACCGGTCCTCTTCGTTAAGAAGAATGATAGATCTTTCCGAATGTGCATAGATTACCATGAACTAAACAAGCTTACCTTTAAGAATCGATACCCTCTTCCACGAATAGACGACCTCTTCGATCAACTCCAAGGAGCTAGTTACTTTTCAAAAATCGACTTGAGATCGGGGTATCACCAATTACGAGTCCATGAGAATGATGTTACCATAACATCATTCTGAACTCGTTATGGTCACTACGAGTTTGTAGTAATGCCCTTCGGTCTAACAAATGCACTCGCGGTATTCATGGATCTAATGAATCGGGTAGGCCGTCCCTTCCTAGAAAAATTCGTGATAGTATTCATAGATGATATACTCATCTACTCACGAAGTGAGGAAGAACATAGCCAACACATGAGACATGTATTAGAAACATTAAGGGTGGGAAAGCTATATGTTAAATTCTCAAAGTGCGAGTTTTGGATTAGGAAGGTAAATTTCCTTGGTCATGTGGTTAGCGAAGAAGGAATACGTGTGGACCCTTCCCAAATAAAAGCAATCGAGAACTGGTAAGCACCCAGAACGCCAACAGAGATCCACCAATTTTTAGGACTTGCTGGCTATTACCGCCGATTCATACAAAACTTCTCCAGAATTGCTAAACCTCTTACTGCCCTGACTCAGAAGGGTGTAACTTTTAGCTGGGGAGAGAAACAAGATACTGCGTTCTAAACACGAAGTCAACTACACCACTCATGATCTTGAGTTGGGAGTTGTAGTCTTTGCTCTAAAAATCTTGAGACATTACCTTTACGGAACCAAGTGCACTATCTTCACCGACCACAAAAGCCTCCAACACATCTTTGACCAGAAAGAACTTAACATGAGACAGCGACGATGGGTAGAACTACTCAATGATTGCAAATGCGAAATTCACTATCATCCCGACAAAGCCAATGTAGTAGCAGATGCCCTTAGTCGTTTAGGAATACTCAGGCCATAGAGTGAAGGCACTAACAATGACAATCCATTCACATCTGTCCACACAGATCAAAGAGGCTCAGTTAGAAGCCTTGAAGACGGATAATGTGGCAGATGAAGCCTTAAGAGGAATGGAGAAGAACTTACAAATCAAGGGTGACAGAGTTCGTTACTTCATGAATCGGATTTGGACACCAAACTTTGGTGGCTACAGAGATGTTTTCATGAATGAAGCCCACAAGACTCGATATTCCGTTCATCCAGGTTCAGATAAGATGTATCTGGATCTCAAGAAACTCTACTGGTGGCCAAACATGAAAGTAGAGATTGCTACCTACGTGGGCAAGAACCTGGGTGGTCAGGACACCATTTGGGTAATCGTCGACAGATTAACCAAATCCGCTCACTTCCTACTAATAAAGGAAACAGACAAGATGGATAAATTGACTAGAACATACATCAAAGAGATAGTACGACTGCATGGTGTGCCCATATCTATTATCTCAATAGAGACAGTAGATTCACCTCGCCATTTCGGCAGTCTTTACAGAAACCTCTGGGAATTAGGTTGGACATGAGCATAGCCTACCATCCACAAATTGACGGGCAGAGTGAGAGAGCCATTCAAACACTAGAAGACATGCTGAGAGCCTGTGTCATTGACTTTGGTAAAGCATGGATACCCATTTGCCACTATTCGAGTTTTCATACAACAATAGCTACCACTCTAGCATCAAGGTTGCTCAGTTTGAAGCCCTATATGGCCGTTGTAAGGGTCGAATTATTGTAATAAGTTGAATTGTAATATGAACTTTGCGAATGTTTTGTAATGTATTTTACTAAGGCACTTTTATTCGAAGCGTTAGTGTCTATGCCTTAGTATATTTTTTGTACGCTTTCAGTTCCCTATAAATAGGGATTTTTACTAGAGTTAGATAAGAGTTTTTACAGACCTGTCTTTATTCTCTGTAAACATTCGAAAGCGTAATAGAGCTGAAACAAGATCATATTTACATTTGGTGTTCAATCTCGCATTCTTAATTGACTTCATACTCTGATTTGTTTTATACTTGATTCTTTGATTCATCAGCCGTAAATGCAGATCCCGTCTGTGTAGGGTTGAGATAGGTGACACGTAGCTAGCTAAAGGGTGAGTCCCTGATAACACTCTCACAGACCCGGAGATCATTCGAGAAACTACTGAAAAGATCATTCAAATCTGAGAACTATTGAAAGCCTCTAGAGATAGACAAAAGAGCTACATAGATAAGAGACGAAAACCTTTGGAAGTTCAGGTTGGTGACTACGTTCTGTTGAAGGTCTCACCCTGGAAGGGCATGATACGCTTCAGAAAGCGTGGAAAAATGCCTATCCGACGAGATTCTTGTCTACCGCAAGAACTTAACAACGTACACTCTGTCTTCCACGTGTCAAATCTAAAGAAATGCCTATCCGACGAGACTCTTGTGATTCCACTCGATGAAATCGAGATAAACGAGAGTCTTAACTTCGTGGAAGAACAAGTAGAAATCATGGATAGGGAAGTCAAACGAACGAAACAAAGTCGCATACCAATAGTGAAGGTCCGCTGGAATGCCAAGCGGGATCCTGAATTCACTTGGGAGCGAGAAAATCAAATGAAACAAAAGTACCCACATCTTTTCCCTTGTCAATGATGTACTCTCTATAGAAAGAATTTCGAAACGAAATTCCCTCTACCGGGGGGATAATGTAACAACCCATAATTTTCAAGTCAACAAAAGTCAAACCCTTTTAAATAAAAATCGAGTTTTGTTGATTTGGGTAAGATCATAAGGGTTAAATATGATTATATAAATGTGGTTTTTTATAAGTATTTGGAATTAAATACACTTAAAAAATCAACATTTTTCCCGTTGGAACCGAGAACCCTCGCACCAAAAACCCCTTTTCGGTCAAGAACCCTCGGACCGCAAACCCCCTCGGATCGAAAACGAGATTCCGACCTAAAAACCCAACCGATATATATGGTTTCACTCGAAAACATAGTCATTTTCTCACTTTTCCAGCCAAAAACACACGCATTTTGCTCTCAAGTATCATACGAAAACCTTAAAACCTTCAAGAAAAATCCTTCAAATATTCATAATTTTCACCAAGAACACCAAGAACAACCTTCAAATCTTGAAGCTGGCCGAAAACTGCTCAGACCGAAACTCGTTCCTGACCGAGAACACCTTAAGACCGAGAACCTGGTTCTCGGTTGAGGTTTTAAGACCGAAATCCAGGATTTCGGTGAAGGCTAGACCTCAAACCCTCATCAGCACTCCAAATAATTCTCAGTAATTATTCCTTACATAAAATAAGTGTTTCCTAACACTTTAATTAATTATGTTGCTAATTTAAATATGATTACGTATTTATATAATATTAGGATACCGTTCTTTCCACGTACGCTGGCCTGAGGATCATCTCTACAGTTCCACGATCCAGACTCGAACACACACTAGAGGTGAGTTCATACCCCTATGTTTTCACTATTTCCAATGTTTTTAGGGGGGGATACAAGTTAAACACAAGGACTCTTGTGTTAACATTCAAATGATTTCAAACCTTTTCAAACCATTTGCAATTGTTTCAAACCGATTATCACTATATTCATCAAAAAATATTTATATATATATATTTTAACTCTTTTGTAGCATGTCGAGCAAAAGAGTATTTTTCTATAAATCTTTCACTACCGTTTTATACATACCGTTAAATTGCAAATGCCTTGGTTTATTACAGGTCATACATCTAAAACTAGAATTGGTATAGTTTGTGAATCGCTACACTATTTTGCTAAGTTCAATAAACAATACAAGAACATACATTTAAACTATAATCGGTATAGTTTGGGAAACACTACACTATTTTACAAGTTCAGGAACACTATACAGAAACAAGTATATAAACTATAATAGGTATAGTTTATGGAAAACTACTCAATTACACAAATTCAAGGATACATTACTAAATAATTTTTTAAGTATAATTATTTACATTAAAAAGTACACTACTACATGGTAATTCATATGGACAATTTCAAGTACCATTGGGTACGCTTAGCGTACTAGATGAGAAGCTAGTACGTAGGGTGTACCACAAGGTACGCTTAGCGTACTAAGAAGGGCACCTGATCGCGGAGTAGAAACCTTGTATGCTGGGCGTATTGTTGGATTAGTGTCTAAGTCAATAACTATATTTGGTATGTACTTGACCTGGTTGTGAATGATCCTTTTGGGTTGCCTTCACCAAAGCAACTTGACTGGAGGAATAATAGAGAAAGAGGTAATTATGGTTTATTAATATATTATAAGACTAATATATTAATGCAGAAATCATATTTTTTTAATTAACATTAGTCAATAATTAATTAAGAATTAGTTTTGTGATCAAAAGAAGTTAATTGAACTTAAGGGGCTGAACTGTAATTATGTGATAGTTACAAAGTTAGGCAAGAAAACCCTAATAGATAGGGTGGACGGATTCTAGGGATAAAGCCTTAAGAATTCGTCCATGATAGGGATTCTAGAATTATCCTTGGGCTGCTTGGTGGCTAAGTAACCAGATAAGGATAATGACTAAAACCCTAATTCCTACACCTATATAAAGGACCCTTGGGCATGGGAAATTTCGCCACTTGAACCCTAGAAGTCCTAGAGCCGAAATTCTCCTCTCCCCTCTTTCTCTTGTTTCCTCCAATTATTATTGGTGTTTGTGATTCATTAGAGGCACAACACTTGAGGTGCTAAGGTTCTCAAGGCTTGGATCTGGGATTTTGGCTTCCTTCTCCATCATCTAAAGGTATAAAATTCATACCTTTATGATTGTATTGATAGATCTCTTGGTTGGTTCTTTTTATGCTTCTTTTGGTCCCAAATGCTCCATCTTGAGCATGGCATGTTCTGGATGATTTGACTTATCCTTTCAGACCCTTTGAGGGGTCCTTAATCATAAAAATAAGGTCCCATTACCTAGAAGTGCCCCATGCATTTAGTAGAAGGGTCTTAATGGATTAAGACCTTGTATTAAGAACTTTTGGACGTCTAAAGTCATAAAGTTGGAGACTTTATTACTCTAAGGTGCATTTGGACCATGTATCTGAAGTTTGGGCTTAAGTGCTTAAGAAATTAAGCACTTATTGTAGTTTGGACTCTGCTAGGGTACGCCCGTGTACTCGGTCAACCACCCTGTTGTGGGTCAATGCAAGGCTCGGTGTACGCCCTACGTATTGAAGGAGTACACCTCGCGTATGCCTTCTAATGGGATTCGAACTTTGGGCTTCGAGTGTTGGGCCACCTTTTGGGCTTGAATTCTTGTGCCCTTTTGGTTATACCTGAGTATAAGTGTTTTGGGCCAAGGGAAGAGTTGGACCTTAGGATTAGGCCCAATAATGGGTTTGGGCCCAATTTGGAAAATTGGGCCTATAATGGGCCTTGTATGATTTTGGGCTTTTGGATCAAGAATTGGGCCTAGGTCTTGGCACAATTATTGGATAGGGTAAAGTGGCCATTTACCCTAAGTTTGGGTCATTAGTCAAGGATGGTAATCCAATTTTTAATTGGATATCTAGTTGTTGTGATAGTTCGGGATTTTAGTAGGCCAGCAGCCAAAGGTTTTCTATGGGATTCGTCAGTGTGAGGTGAGTGTTCCTCACTGTACTTGTTGGGTCGAAGGCACCAAGGCCAGCCCTTTTGGATTGTTATCCTGATTATTGCATGATTGAGTATTTTATTGATCTATTAGATCTGTATCGTGGTAGATAGGATGATGATATTCTTAGTGATCTATAAGATCTGCTTGTTTGCCTGTTCACTGGTTATATGTTTAATTGTTATGTATATGTCGACATGTTATGTATGGTTAGGTTGAGGCGGTCCTGCTCTATGCTGAAGGCAAATAGACCCAAGGCATCCCTGATAGACTGAAGGCCAGTAGGGCGTACCAGTCAGGCCGAAGGCCCGAAGAATGCTCCAGATAGGCTGAAGGCCCGAGGTGGCGTACCAGTCATGTTGAAGGTTATGTGAGCGTACCGGATAGACTGTAGGCTGCTGGGGCGTTCTAGTCAGGCTGAAGGCTCTGTATGCATTCTTTGATTGTAATATTCTAGTCTTGTGTTGTATTGGTACTTTGGGGGAAACTCCCTAAGCTTTGGGTTTATAATTTTGGATTATGTTTCAAGTAACTCAGAGGATCGTGGAAAGGCAAAGACGTGATCGTGCACCTCCTCATGTTATGTTTTGGGATTTTGGGGAAAAAACTTTGATGATAAACACGTTTTTGAAAACTATTATGTAAACATTTATGATTTTTGGTTGGTTTGGAAAAGTTTCAATTTTTATGAAATTTTATGAATGTTTCAAGTTGGTATCAGAGCCTTGGTTTGAGTGAATTGGAGGAACACTCGTGTGAATCTAGTCTCAAACTAAGGAAAAGATTTTCAAAAATAGTTTTCAAATGGTTTTCAAAGTAATAGGGGAGGATGCAAGGTGTACGATCAGCCAGAGCCAGTAAGTGACCCCAAATTACCACACAAGTTATTTGAGATTATGTTATGTTATGATTAGAACAGCATGCTAGTGTCAGAAGAGGGATCCTCAGGAATCGTATGATAGAATACGCTAAGTCGCATACTGCATGGGTTAAATGGTCTTGGGGTAAGGGAATTGGTTCTTGTTGCACAACTCTTTTTTGATTCCAACTGTTGTAGGAATGAATACTTTAGCTTGAGATTGTTTAGGTCATGTTGTATGTGATAGCATTCATGCAACAACTATCTGGCACCAATGGAGGGTTGTGTGTCCGTTAGTGGTAGGATGAGTTATGTGGAGTCAGCCGGCCATTCGATATGTGTAGCCTTCCTCTAGAAAGTGAGGGTAGAATGCCTGAGTATGCTAGAGGAAATTTTATTGTTAGGGTTATTGTGATGATGTGACAACCGTCAAAATTCGAGTCGGTTCTAGATTTGACTAAACTTAGTTGCACGTATAGGCACGGCACATACTAGACTTAGTAACTAGAAGCTAAGTTATAACCTACTAGAAACTTGGAAACAAGTAGAATCGAATGATAGTGTACTTAGATTTCACATGGTTGTGTGAATTCTACAACTACTTAACTTTAGTGACTATCCACATTCGGGTCATTCCTTGACTTGAACACCATTTCATGAATCATATACACCCATCTTGCACTTGAGCTAGTAGTAGAAATTAGGTCATAATCTCATAGAAACTTGAGTCAAAGTTGAAAACTAGGACTAGTATACTTGATTTCTTGAATTTCGCTTGAATCTCGAAATCACTACATAAAACGACAATAAGCCGATAAAATAAGTTACAAACACTATTATAACTATAAAAGAGTTATAATACCATAAGATAAATTTAAGTCTCAAAGATTCTATTGATTTTGATATCCAAAGATTTACAAACTCTCAAAAACCCTAAATGCCCTAAAAACCTAAATTTATGAAATTTAACCTTAAAAATTCTATAAACAAAGTTATGAACCTCATAATATGATCTTATAATAATTAAAATTATAAAAAAGCTTTCAAGGAAAATAAAATTTAACTCATTTACATTTACCCTTAATTTATAAATCAAAATCAAGGTTTTGTGAATAAAAACTTGATTTTAGTGCACATTTTATATAAAAATTGAGATATTTTATAAAAAAAATTTTAATTTTATAAAACAAAATGAATGAGAAAGGGGTATTATACTCAAAATTTCGGATCCCTCTCTCCTGTTGGAACCTGAAAGTGAACCTCTAGCAATCCTAAATACATATTCCGAAGTGTGTTGGTTCCGAAGGGCAAAGTGTTCAGGAACCTGTCCGGAGTTGAAGAGAAGAAGAGGAGGAGTGTTAAGAAGAAGAACACATTCCGGAGTGACTTTCACGTTCGGAATGTATGCTGATCCGGAAGAATGCTATTTTGTCTTTAGTCTTTAGTTATCCTTGTATTGATGTAACGTTTCATAGGACTTAGCTTTTTGTTGTATTAGACAATCAGAATGTCAGAAATAGTTATATTGTCCGGTCCTATGTAAGTTACTTGGTTAAATCGCTGTAATATTCTCTCCTATATAAAGTAGCATTCAATACAAGTAAAATGACGGATCTTTCACTCCCTTTTTGACATTTACTCTTATTTGAAACATTCTTCTTATTCTTCATTTATTAACCTTACCTTGATCATTTACTCTCATCTTCATTTAATGTCTTGATCATTTGTTGAACAATATATCTAAGACTTGACTGGTCTTTCCAGCCTAGACCTGAACATCCATTAGCAAGCAGACATTGATCTCACGCATTCACTCAAGGCTTGAGTTTATTAAACCTTGTCCCTGCGCATCGATCTTGTCCTCACAATTGGTATCATAGCTTGAGTGGTTGTCCTTTGAATCCATAAGATCAGATTATAGTTGGTTTGAATTTCTTGGTATTTCAACCATTTATGTGATAAGGATAAAAGTTCTTCTATATACCACTTTAGCTTGAAGATATCGTGACTTCAATGGCTGCTTCTAATCCTCACCAAATGATTTCAACGCAAATCGCAAATAGTGTGGGTGGCCCTACTCGTGCCCCATTGCTAGTTGTGGAAGAATATGATCACTGGAAAGTTAGAATGGAAAGATTTTTACTAGCCAAAGATAAAGGTGAACAAATCTGGAGATCCGTCAAAAGAAGGTCCTCATCTACCTGTAAGAACAGTTGTAAGAGATGCAGCTGCTCAGCTCATGCGAGAAGATGAAGTTCGTCCAGCTCCTCTAACTGCAGATGATATCGAAAAATTGCATGCTGATCAGATTGCCTTCTCTGAAATGGTGTTTGGTGTTCCTCCGTCACTCTTTGAGCATATCAAGCTATGCAAGTCAGCCAAAGAGATTTAAGACACGCTTCAGGATCTGATTGAAGGTTCCGAAAATATGAAGGACAAGTACCTCACCTCGGTTGTCAATGACTTTGACACTTTCACCACTACTCCGGGTGAATCAGTAGCCTCAGCCTCCAACCGCTACCGAATCGTTTTCAACAACATGACTGCTCATGGGATTGTTCGAACTCCTCTGGAGTACAATCTTAAGTTCATAAACAGTCTTGGCAAAGGATGGGGAAATGTAAAGTCTTGTATTCAAAGAAATGGCTCCTTAAAAAAGTTAAAACTCTATCAACTTTTTGATGAGCTTCAAGGACATGAATCAAACGTTGCTCAAACCATAAGGGAACTTTCCGGAGGTCCTCTTGCCCTTGTCAGTTCCTTTGAATCAACCATTCCGAACTCATCTGCTCCAGAATCTTACAAACCCATAGTTCCATTGACTCAGTCGTCCTTACCTACCTTACCCACACATATCTATCCTGCTGATGATTCTGAAACCATGGATTCCGAACTCCGCTTTCAACAAGAGTTCACTTTACTCTCAATGAAGTAAAAACGTCCTTTCAATCGCTCTTACAAACCATACCAAAACAGATTCAGTGCTCCTCACCAAACCAATCCTCAACCATATTCCCCTACGGAACCGAAACCAACTTCCGAAAATCCTCTTGCATACAAGTCTAACCTCACTAAACCAAACTCCGCTCCGGAATCTTCTCAAAATTCCAAATCGGACAAACCAAATATCTTATGTCATAAATGTGGACATGCAAACCACTTTGCCAAAGATTGTCTAGCTGATGCTCCACAAAAACCAAAAGTCAAAGACTCAGCTTACTATGTCCGAAGAGCACAAGAAATGGCTGAAAGTGAGAAAGCCTTTGTTACTACGGTTTCAAGAGATGTCGAAGGATATTGGTCATCTGGAGATGATGATGACATGGTGACTGGAAGAAATATGTGTCTAATAGCAAGACAAACGTTTGAATTGTTGGATAAGGTGTATAAGTCCATAACTATTTCTGGTATGTACTTGACCCGACCCGACATGGTCCATTTGGGTTGCATGGCACCATGCAATTGGATAAACTAAAATGAGAGAAATAACACTTATGGTTTATTAATATATTATAAGTTCTAATATATTAATAGTATTATTTAGTTTGATCAAGAATTAATTTAGAATTAATTAAGTGATCAAAAGATAACTAATTAAATATATGGGTAGATTATGTAAATCTTCCATATCTTATATAGTGGGCTAAGAGGCTCCATGGCTTATCAAGTTGGGTTCCACCCATAGGATGCTCCATGGAGGCTCCATGGGAGTTACTGTGACAACCATCAAATTTCGGTCAAGTCAAAGTCAAACAAAGTCAACTAGTCAAACCGGTCAACTCCATTAACCCTTGTATGATAGGGTTTACGTTATGTAATCACTGTATAATTCGCTATTTTAATGAGAAAACATCATTTGGAAAGTTCATGTGTTTGATTTTCCTTAGCCTTAACAGTGCTAAACAATGAACCAAAGCGATAAAACACTATTGCACAATCATCGGGATTGTGTAGGACACTAAATCATGGCTTAACGGGGTCTATGGACCTTGCGTTGCGAAGCCGGATACTCAAAAAGATCACAAACGAAACCTCTCGCAATCTCATTCAAACCCTACTCAAGATTACTTGACGCTAATAGGATCGAAACTCATACACTACGATATAAATTGACGTTAATAGCAACATAGTATAGTACAACGTTATAACTATAATCAAATTAAATTATGATACCATATTAAAATCAAATCAAAGAATAATGCTCTAATTAAATTTAAAAGAATCAAACTTGAATGCTATAATTAAACTTCAAATCAAAGTAGATTGTTATAATCAAATAATAACTCATCTTTTATAAAACTCCATTTTTATAAACTTTACATTAAATTTTATAAAACTCTATTTTTATAAACTTTACATTAAATTTTATAAAACTCTTATATTAATTATGTAAAAGATGCTTGTGTTAGTGGGAAATTATGAAGACCACCAAAAGCAAAAAGATTATTCCCATGGTCTCCACTCACACCTCCCATCCACTTTCCTTTCCTTTTTCTCCCAACACATTATTCTCTTCACCAATTAAACCTTCTCTATTCTTTCTCTCACTCTCAATCTCGAAATTTCCTCCAAGAATACTCATATTCCATCAAAGAACAATCTATTATACTCAAATCTTCATCCCTCTTGAAGCATTCATCAAGGTATGTTGTTAAAAGTTTCATATTCATACAAGAAACAAATTAAATCCACCAAAATATCTAAAACTCATTTTATGCATAAACTTGATTTTTCTCAGAATCCCATCAATAAAATAAGAAGTTCTGGAAATTTTCAGAAAATAATTTATTTTTATTGAATTACTATAATTATTGCAATAAAGTAGGGCAATAATTCACATAAAATACTTTTTGCATTCAATAAATTCTGTGAAAATTCTGGGATGACCTGTATACTGATTAAACATGATATATGAAGTTTCATGCATTTATATTACTTTTTACTATTATTTATGATTTTATTGATTAATTAATAATGAAATATATAAAAAATACTTCCCATAGTCACAAATATCTGAAACTTATACACTGAGTTCTACATCATGTCATAAAACTATGGTTAATTTTACAGATTTTTTGAGAATCATTTACTATTTTTCCCGAATTTTGTGTTGTTTAATCATTAAAATATTAAATAAATACTAAAACAGTTCAGAAAAATATACAAATTTTACAGTAATTCATATTGTATGAAATAATGATTTCCTAAAAATTTCATAATTTTTCAATACTGTTTACTATTTAAAACTATTTTCCTAAGTATTTAAGCATGTAAAAATGCATTTTAATGATTATTTCATATAAATAATTGTTAAAATCTGTAAATAATTATAATTGGGCAAGTTATTATTTTAATAAGAAATTATTAAAATCTGGCCTAAATTGAAAATATAAATTAATTATGCAAAGTAAGTAATTCAATTTAAAATTCATTTAACAAATAAATACCTTAATATTATAATCAAAATGAATTATTGTTAATTCATCTAATATAAGAATATGTGTCTAATTATTTGTATTAATACTCCATTCTCGTTTAGCAGTTCCTAAACCAAAACTACTAATTATATTAGGTTCTACGCCATTTTGACCCGAATCGTCTATCGTACGACACACGCATTTCGTTTTGGGACTAATGTGAGTAATCTATCCCATATTTTATAATTTTCAATACTTTTGGGGTGTATCATGTGGTTCTAATATGTTCCAACTTCATTTTATTGTTTTATCACAATTGAGACATTGTTGGGACATTTATACGTGAGTCATTAATTGTATAACTATTGTTGTTTACGCTACATGTACTTGTAGTGCATTACCATTTTTAGTCTAATCTCCATGACTATGCCCGTATTCTTGAGGTACGTTATGGACAATAATAGCGCTATTGGGTTGACCACCCCGCCTTGGGACGCTAAGGTGATTGATCGCACGTGGTTGAGTGTGTATGATGATTAGATGCTCCATCCTATATATATATATATATATATATATATATATATATATATATATATATATATATATATATATATATATATATATATATACATATGTATATATAGGGTGAGGACTTATTGTTGTTGTTATCATTTGTTAATCAATTTTTGATTTATAAACCGTTATCTCAAATACAATTGTTTGCCGACTTCAAAAGAAAACAAATTTCCAATTATAAAGGTTTCAACTTCACAATTTTCTCTACTAAAATTAGATTACTCACCAACTCTCGTAGTTGACCTGTTTTTACCCATGATGCAGATTTGAAGAATAAAGTTGATGAAAAATAGGTTGTGCCTTAGAAATCCACAAGACTATTTAAATTTGATGTAATAAATGTTGTTCATATTTGGATTTGTATTTGTATGTTGTGGATCTTGTTTGCATACTTAGTACTTAATTGAATCTAATCATATTATAACATAGTTGTCATGAGACTTTGAACAATATATCACGCCTCGATCGATTCCGACAAGGATCGGGGTGTGACAGATTAGTATCAAAGCCCTTGACTATAGGGAATTAGGTTAATTGCCTTGACCTAGTCTATAGCCTCTAGGGTCCTCTCGTATGCTAGTTTATAAAATGCATACACAACTGCATGCAATTCGCAGTTAGAAAATCCTAGGAATACCTTTGTGTGTTAATTGCTCCCTTATGTGCATACGTATTACTCCTGACACTTATATGTGTGCATACATTTGTGAATATTCTCCACTTTCTCTGAAAATCACACACATACTCAAGTTGTTTAACAAAATGTATATACATATATGTATTCCTTAGAGCTCATAGGAAATTCAAAGTCATCCTCTCTAGTTGGGTAGGATCATAGTAATGGACGTGTAGTAACTGGAAGGGGGAGGTGCCGGTAGCCCGAAAGTCCTGACTAGGTAAGCATTCGTATACATCCCAATAAACCGAGGGACCAGTTTGCTTATCTGGGGACCAAAGGCGAGAGTTCCCAAACCTATAGGCCAAAGCGCGTCATTCACATTACTTTTGAGCCATCAAAATACCCGACCTTATCAAACGTATCCGAAAGGATACACTCCAAAATGGCCAACTCATTGGACTATTAAGTTCCCTAATGGGCCTAGAAGTGGGAAAGAAATGTGAAAACTTAGTTTTGTGGGGGCCCACGCAAGTGCTACATGTTTCACATTTAGTAACCATGGAAAGCCCAAAAGGTGCCCAACACTCCTAACCATGGCCCAACAAGTGTTTTACAATTATTTTACCCAACAATGTCTAAAAAAAAAACTTTATTTCCCTAATCAATTTACAAATAACTCACAAGTCCATATGCGTGTTTCTCATAGTTGACATGTTCCTTGTTTGGTTGTGGACTTAGGGTAGACTCATTAGGATCAACAGTCTAATAAAATTTTAATTACACATAACTGGGGGCATGTCGAGTGAATCTTAGGAGTGGATCAGACATGGAACAAATCACAAGATTATAATCAAGTTATTCCTACTAAATTCATAAGTCTATTTATATAAACCTCTGGTATAGAGTCGTCAGCGTAGTCGTGTCGGCAATCTAGAATATAGCTAAATACATAATACAAACTATAATACCCAAATTATACAAAATTTTCTGCATAAAAAATCAATAGACAAACACAATGAAACTAAAAAGGGTATCAATCTATCAAGAGAAAAACACATACAATGTAGATTAAAATCCACTAATTATAACAAAATGGCTAAAAGAAAAGGTAAGGACTAAGGATTGTTAAGTCCTCTCTTCTTATAAATAGCTTTGAAGCAAGCTTGCCTAAGCTTCTTTGTTCTTTCTGTCAATTCCATACCTGGCAATTTCTCCATCATCTTCTTGTGCCCTGCTAACGTCTCTACCTCCTCCTTTAATCCCAACTCCTAGTTTTTTTAGGTAGATGCAATATATTTTTCGTGTGAGTTCATAAAATTTACAATGAGTTAAGTTTATGTAAATATAAATCAGAAATTGTAGTAAAACAATTGATTCGATGTGGCATATGCCTAGGGCCTATGTTTATGTTATAAAGAAACTAATAATTAAAATTTTAGAAAATACCAAAACTACTTTGGTTACCAAGTGCATGCATACATGCATAAGTAATGTATAGAAGGTTATTATCGTAGTTTACCTTGGCATTTTGAATGAGGGATTGAAGGCTCTTAAGTTTTCTATTAGGCCATCTGTTTATGTTTAGCTCTCTGCATCTTTTCTTCAACAATGTTAACCCTATCCCTAGTTCCTTTGCTGCCATGATTATCGGCATCTCAAAGTACTTCACTATCTCTTCAAACTCCAATGGTCTCAATCTATTTGCCACCTTCCGGCCACCGTGATCAGTGGTGGTAGCACTAGAACTACCTGTAGCCTCACCACCGGATTTACAGTCTTCACTGAAACTAACCAATGGTAAATTACCATCCTCCCAACAATCCCATAAGCTTATGTCTTTAAGGGGATCCAAATCGTGAAACTCATTTCTAGAAATGATGTTTTGATCTTTGTTAAGTACTGTGGAAACGTTCTGATCGAGCACTTCATGCAATTTTCCCGACAACTCATAATCATGATGGTCGAGCATGTCACCACTGCAAAAATCCAAAAAAAAAAAAAAAAACTCAAGATAATCAAATCCAACACGATGAAAGACTCTTTTTGATCACTACAAATCCAAACCATGTTTTGATCAATATAGACAAAATCACTTTTCTGTGCGAAAGATGGGGTAATGAGTGACGTTTATATATACCTGAAAAGATCTTGATGATCAAAGTACTGAAACCAATCGAGGTCATCTATGGGGTTTTGATGATCTGCAGGTGGATCCATTTGTGAGGGAGAAGTTAAAAGTTGCGGTAAGAATGTGATGATTTATATAAGTGAAGTGGGAGAAGTAATTAATAACAAATAAAGAGGAAATGAATATATATGGTCTTTGAACTGTAACCTTCTTCTTCAATTCACACACATATACATATATGTTGCCGCAAATTATGACTTATGTGCCTCATGCATTTAATACATCACATGCCTACCGCATATTCTTGACTTTGAAGCTACGTAGCAGTTTCAAATTTCCCCAGTAGCACACTTTTCATTAGAAAGTACTCCAAGTCTTCACACATGAACCAGTTAGAAAGTACTCCAAGTCTTCACACACGAACTAATTAGAAAGTACTCCAAGTCTTCACACATGCATATTATGACTTGTGTGTCGCTATAGGTAACTAATAAAATTTTATTTTTTAACCCCTTAAATATCAGTACAAGCTTCTAACCTCGACGTTTAAATTCAAAATTTCTTTTTATTACTAAAACTAGCATCGATTCAAGTATATAAACCATGAATCTTGAGAACACGGCAAAACCCAAATAAGTCTTATCATCTATGTAAAAAAAAAACTCAGGGTTTTTACTAGTAAATCTATCAGTGGCGGAGCTTGAACAATTAACTTGGGGGGGGGGGGGGGAATATTATAAACTGAAATTAAAATTAAAAAAACAGATTGTTTTCTACAAATAAACACCAAAAACACCTAGAAAAAGAATTACAACTCAGCCCGACAGCCTTTAATGTCTTTAAAAACAGATTATGAATGATATATTAGTAAGCAGACAACAATTTATCTTTCAATGTTTTCATCTTTCCCATGATTATATCTAGAAAAATCAAAATGAAGGAACAATTGATCCAATCAAAACAAAATCAAATTCAAAATTAGAACAGTAACCAATAACTCATTTAACAATAACCAAATCAATCTTTGTTGTCACTTTTCAGTTTTGTTTGAAGCTGACAAGTTGTTAAGCATAACCAAATCAATAACCAAATCTATAAGTTCATAACTTATAAATCAAATTGGCAAATCGCCAAATCGCAAATGACAGCCAAATTAAAAGGAAACTCAGTAAGACAGTAGTAACGCATAAATAGGCAACAAATTGACAGAAAACAGCAGCAGCAGTGCAATACGCCAACACCAACAATCAACAATCTTACAATCAGAAAAGAAAGAACATCTGAACAGGATTTGGGTCACGGGATTACATACCTGATTTCTGTGAAGTGAGAATGGGGACTTGGGCACTTGGCGATGGCGATTGGCGAGAGTGAGACCAGGCGACTGACTTGGCGAGACAGCGACAAACGAACAGCATGCGAGATAGGCAGCGAATTGGGAAAATAGGGATGAATCGATTTTGATTTCTTGATACCGCTTAGTCGCTTGGAGAATTGGGAGTATTGGACCATTCTGATTGGGAATCGGGAGGGGCCAAAGCCCAAGTTCGAAGATAGCAGGCCTATAACTATTTTATTTTGAACTACAATTCCTACTTCTAGCCCAATAATACTACGCCCCTGGAATCTATGAGGGCTAGTGTAAACATTATGGTCATATATCATTAAGATTCTATGGACTTAGAATGTGTGACTCCGCCTCATTCCCTGTTCCTTGTTTGGTTGTGGGCTTAAGGGGGGGTCACCCATCCAAAATGCCCTTGCAATCTTAATGATATACGACTAGTTTACGTCAACCGACTATAAAAGAACTTGTAGGACTTATAATGCAAATTTCGTCAAAATTTGTTGAAACATTCGTAATGATGGAACTCGCTAACTACGTTATAAAATATTCATAGTGGTAATACCAAGGATAAAACAGGGAGTATAAAAGCACACATAGAATACTCTATCATCCCAAAACAATAAACTCCTTTTAAATTGACTCAGTTCAAGTTACAATAAGAAATTTCCAAGGTCATCATGTGACATCAGGAGGGTTGTTCCTCACCATAATCAATTTCTTGTACTACGAAAAGTTTTCCACATCTTTTTCCAAACTCTTGAAGTCCCAATCAAAATGCAAATTTCGGGACGAAATTCCCTCTAACGGGGGGATGATGTGACACCCATCAAATTTCGGTCAAGTCAAAGTCAAACAAAGTCAACTAGTCAAACCGGTCAACTCCATTAACCCTTGTATGATAGGGTTTACGTTATGTAATCACTGTATAATTCGCTATTTTAATGAGAAAACATCATTTGGAAAGTTCATGTGTTTGATTTTCCTTAGCCTTAACAGTGCTAAACAATGAACCAAAGCGATAAAACACTATTGCACAATCATCGGGATTGTGTAGGACACTAAATCATGGCTTAACGGGGTCTATGGACCTTGCGTTGCGAAGCCGGACACTCAAAAAGATCACAAACGAAACCTCTCGCAATCTCATTCAAACCCTACTCAAGATTACTTGACGCTAATAGGATCGAAACTCATACACTACGATATAAATTGACGTTAATAGCAACATAGTATAGTATAACGTTATAACTATAATCAAATTAAATTATGATACCATATTAAAATAAAATCAAAGAATAATGCTCTAATTAAATTTAAAAGATTCAAACTTGAATGCTATAATTAAACTTCAAATCAAAGTAGATTGTTATAATCAAATAATAACTCATCTTTTATAAAACTCCATTTTTATAAACTTTACATTAAATTTTATAAAACTCTATTTTTATAAACTTTACATTAAATTTTATAAAACTCTTATATTAATTATGTAAAAGATGCTTGTGTTAGTGGGAAATTATGAAGACCACCAAAAGCAAAAAGATTATTCTCATGGTCTCCCACTCACACCTCCCATCCATTTTCCTTTCCTTTTTCTCCCAACACATTATTCTCTTCACCAATTAAACCTTCTCTATTCTTTCTCTCACTCTCAATCTCGAAATTTCCTCCAAGAATACTCATATTCCATCAAAGAACAATCTATTATACTCAAATCTTCATCCCTCTTGAAGCATTCATCAAGGTATGTTGTTAAAAGTTTCATATTCATACAAGAAACAAATTAAATCCACCAAAATATCTAAAACTCATTTTATGCATAAACTTGATTTTTCTCAGAATCCCATCAATAAAATAAGAAGTTCTGGAAATTTTCAGAAAATAATTTATTTTTATTGAATTACTATAATTATTGCAATAAAGTAGGGCAATAATTCACATAAAATACTTTTTGCATTCAATAAATTCTGCGAAAATTCTGGGATGACCTGTATACTGATTAAACATGATATATGAAGTTTCATGCATTTATATTATATTTTACTATTATTTATGATTTTATTGATTAATTAATAATGAAATATATAAAAAAAACTTCTCATAGTCACAAATATCTGAAACTTATACACTGAGTTCTACATCATGTCATAAAACTATGGTTAATTTTACAGATTTTTTGAGAATTATTTACTATTTTTCCCGAATTTTGTGTTGTTTAATCATTAAAATATTAAATAAATACTAAAACAGTTCAGAAAAATATACAAATTTTACAGTAATTCATATTGTATGAAATAATGATTTCGTAAAAATTTCATAATTTTTCAATACTGTTTACTATTTAAAACTATTTTCCTAAGTATTTAAGCATGTAAAAATGCATTTTAATGATTATTTCATATAAATAATTGTTAAAATCTGTAAATAATTATAATTGGGCAAGTTATTATTTTATTAAGAAATTATTAAAATCTGGCCTAAATTGAAAATATAAATTAATTATGCAAAGTAAGTAATTCAATTTAAAATTCATTTAACAAATAAATACCTTAATATTATAATCAAAATGAATTATTGTTAATTCATCTAATATAAGAATATGTGTCTAATTATTTGTATTAATAATCCATTCTCGTTTAGCAGTTCCTAAACCAAAACTATTAACTATATTAGGTTCTACGCCATTTTGACCCGAATCGTCTATCGTACGACACACGCATTTCGTTTTGGGACTAATGTGAGTAATCTACCCCATACTTTATAATTTTCAATACTTTTGGGGTGTATCATGTGGTTCTAATATGTTCCAACTTCATTTTATTGTTTTATCACAATTGAGACATTGTTGGGACATTTATACGTGAGTCATTAATTGTATAACTATTGTTGTTTACGCTACATGTACTTGTAGTGCATTACCATTTTTAGTCTAATCTCCATGACTATGCCCGTATTCTTGAGGTACGTTATGGACAATAATAGCGCTATTGGGTTGACCACCCCGCCTTGGGACGCTAAGGTGATTGATCGCACGTGGTTGAGTGTGTATGATGATTAGATGCTCCATCCTATATATATTTATATATATATATATATATATATACATATGTATATATAGGGTGAGGACTTATTGTTGTTGTTATCATTTGTTAATCAATTTTTGATTTATAAACCGTTATCTCAAATACAACTGTTTGCCGACTTCAAAAGAAAACAAATTTCCAATTATAAAGGTTTCAACTTCACAATTTTCTCTACTAAAATTAGATTACTCACCAACTCTCGTAGTTGACCTGTTTTTACCCATGATGCAGATTTGAAGAATGAAGTTGATGAAAAATAGGTTGTGCCTTAGAAATCCACAAGACTATTTAAATTTGATGTAATAAATGTTGTTCATATTTGGATTTGTATTTGTATGTTGTGGATCTTGTTTGCATACTTAGTACTTAATTGAATCTAATCATATTATAACATAGTTGTCATGAGACTTTGAACAATATATCACGCCTCGATCGATTCCGACAAGGATCGGGGTGTGACAGTTACAAACCCATGGGTCATGGAAATGAAGAGTCATACCACATTAGGTTTTACATGGTGTAACCCTAGATGTGACACACTATATAAGCAACATGTTCTCCACCAAAATCGGCGACACTAAGAAACAAGAGGGCTAGAGCCGATTTTGCAAGTGTAAGATTCTCTCAAAGTTTACTCCTTTGCATTTGGTGTTGTGTGAAGCATTTGAGGCATCACACTTGGGGTGCTAGGGTCACAAGGTTTCAAGGATCATAATCAACAACAAGGTAAGTTATTCTATCTTTCATTCAAGTTAAAAATGTTCCCCATGTATGCTAGATAGGAATATAACCTTGGAATTCAACTTTGCATGATTATTAGACAAACATAGATCTAAGGTTTATTAGGGTTGCATGTACACTTAGGAAGTGTTAGAATGCTCAAAACCCATCAGTGGTATCAGAGCCTAGGTTTGTTTGTTGTTTTTTTTTGTGTGCAAACAGCTTGAAAAAAAAAATCGTTAAATTACAAGTTTTTTTTAAGTGTAATTTTTGATTCTTGAAAGTGTTCATATTCATGTTCTTGAACTTATGAAGATTAGATGATCATAGGAATTGTTTGTAACCTTCATGGTAGTTTAATTCATGATCATAATGTGTTTTAATGGAGTCCATAACTTGTCCTCAAGTTATGGAAAACCAAAAGTCTCACTTTTATTAAAGCCATTAAAAGAACACAAGAGTTATAAAAATGAAGAGTCTTCATTTTTATTACTCAATTAATTCATAAGTTATAAGAAATGAAAAGTTTTGGAAGTTTACAAAACTTGCCCTCAAGTTTTGGAACATGTAAAGTCTTGATTAAAACTTTAGTTCCAACCCTTAGAATTTTAAAAGTTAAAATTCAACCCTTATACTTTATAATATTATAAGTTACTAATATATATATGTATAACGTCAAGCCGTCTTACCGCTAGTACACCTCATTCACGAAGCCGGTCTATAAGGGGGGTATAAGGTTGTTGCCTATAAAATGGCAACTTAATGGGTGTCCACTCTCACCCACCGCTTCCTTGATCGATGGAGGGTCGTTAGCCGAACGGGTAAGACAAGGACTTATAAATTATCATTAAAAGTATGATGAATATTATAAAGTAACTAAATGCTTTTATTAAATTCCCAATCTTAGTTACTTTAGGAAAATGTGAATAAGGTGCTAATCCATGAAATTACACTTTACACTTTGTTTAAGTCGTTGGTGGAGCGTGTGTGGTTAACCGGCACACTAACTTGGACTTAACAAGGTAGGTAAAGGGTGACTTAAGGTTTACCATAGCATCGGTGGAGCGTGTGTGGTTTACCGGCACATCGATTAAGTGATAAACCTTGAGGGTACCAAGTGATTTGCATGGTTACTTCACACCTCGTTTTGTGATCCTCGGTATCCCAGTCACAAAACTTGGAGGGCACACTCGAGATTGAAACATGCCTTTGAAAAGTTCATTGAATCTCAAAAGAATCTAGGAATTTCTAAGAACCAATTAAAAACCTAATATTTATATTTCGTTTTTCATGGTGGAAATTGGTGAATCGTCATTCACCTACCTTTCAAATATGTTATAGCTTGGATTACGGCATACCTCTTCTAAGTTATAATATATTGTGATTGGATCCTAGCCTTAATATTACATTTGGGTGTTTTATTAAGGACTCTCTTAATATCTAAACTAATCTTGTTCTCTTCTTTCAGATGTCTTCAAACAATGCTGCTTCTGGCTCTAATCCTAATGGCTCCTTTACCCTTATGAACTTGTGTGGGAAAGTCACTTTTGATGGATCCAACTTCAATGAATGGATCAGAAACATCAGGATGATTACCCGCTACGAGGACAAAGAATATGTCCTTGACAAGGAGCTTAAGGAGATTGATGAGACCACTGCAACTCCCCAGGAGATCGCTGACTTCCGGGCACATGAAAGGGATGCTAGAAAAGTGGCATGCATCATGTTGGCCACCATGACAGCGGAACTCCAAAAGTCCTATGAGGACTTCTACCCTTTTGAAATGCACCAAGATCTGATGGAAAGATACCATCAAAGTGCACGACAAGAGAGGTATGAAATCATATGCTCTATCATAACAACCATGATGAAGGACGGGGAATCCGTCACGAGCGACATGCAGAAAATGCAAAGGTATGTGGATCGGTTGCTGAAGCTTAATGTGAACTTCCCTGAGGAGCTTGCAATAGATATCATTTTGCACTCCTTACCATCGTGCTATGATCAATTCCGCATGACATATCACATGAATAAGGAAGAGGTCACACTCAGCAAACTTCAGGGACTCCTCAAGACCGCAGAAACAGGTCTTAAGGGTAAGTCGGTTGTTAACACTCCTACTCCAAACTCCGCCCCGGTTTTGGCAATCGGGAAAGGTAGAGGGAAGAAGAGGAAGAGCTCTTCGAAGGGTACCAAGGCTAGGACCCTTAATGGCTCTTCTTCAAGTGGAACCAAGAAAGGTTTTGTCACTCCTTCTTCTGACCCTAAAGAGGCTGAATGCTTCTATTGCCATGAAAAGTCACATTGGAAGCGGAACTGCCCAAAGTACCAGCAAGATGTGAAGGATGGGAAAGTTAAACCCAACCATGCAGGTATTTACACTATCTTATCTAATAACTCACCCCATTCTAACTCTTGGGTCCTTGATACCGGTTGTGGTATTCATATATGTTCTGATTTGCAGGGACTAAGAAGAAGTGAGAATGTGGAGAATGGAAGAATAAACTTAATCATGGGGAATAGGAAAGCTTTACCTGTCACCAAGATTGGAGTTTATACTTTATCGCCAAGTAGTGGGTATAGTTTAGATTTGAATAAATGTTGTTATTTGCCAGAAAGGGCAAGAAATATTATTTCCTTTCATGCATTGTATAAACAAGGTTTCACCTTTTCATTTGATAATGAAGTTGGTTCGATTAATGCTTTCTTTAATAATGTTCTTTATTTTAAAGCATTACCTTGTGATGGTGTGTATGAAACTGTATCCGTGGTTGATAACTTAGGAAATAATGTATTGTGTATTGATTCTGTTAATGATAATAACTTGAATAAAGCATCATTATGGCATTGTCGTCTTGGACATATAAGCAAGAAACGCATAGGCCAACTCCAAAAGGATGGAGTATTGGAGTCATTTGACCTAAAGTTAGATAATAGTTGCGAATCATGCTTACTTGGAAAAATGACAAAGTCACCCTTCACAGGCTCTTGTGAGAGGGGTGAAGGTTTGTTGGATCTTATACACACGGATGTGTGTGGGCCCTTCAAACATGCCACAAGGGATGCTAATCGTTATTATTTGACTTTTACTGATGATTACAGTAGATATGGATATGTCTACTTAATCAAGCATAAGTCAGAGACTTTTGAGAGGTTTAAAGAGTTTAAACAGGAAGTCGAGAATCAATTGGGCAGGAACATTAAGATGCTTCGATCCGATCGAGGTGGTGAGTATCTTAGTTCAGAGTTCCTCGACTATCTTAGGGAATGTGGGATTGTCTCACAATTGACACCTCCCAGGACACCGCAGTTGAATGGTGTAGCTGAGAGGCGTAATCGAACCTTGTTGGATATGGTTCGTTCCATGATGAGTCGAGCTTCGCTACCAATCTCATTTTGGGGGTATGCCTTAGAGACTGCCGCCCATATACTTAATCTAGTTCCCACAAAGAAAGTTGCCAAAACTCCTCATGAGATGTGGACTGGTAAAGTACCCAAACTAGACCACATTAAGATTTGGGGTTGCGAGGCTTTCGTGAGACGCGAGACTCATGATAAGCTCGAACCTCGAAGTGAGAGGTGTATTTTCATCGGCTACCCACAGAAATCCTTTGGTTACCTCTTCTACAGACCTAGTGAGAATGTGGTCTTTGTAGCTAGGAGGGCTTTCTTTCGAGAGAGAGAGAGTTCATAAGCCAAGGAGACAGTGGGAGGCAAGTTGACCTTGAAGAAATTCAAGAGTCAAGTGGTGAAGGAACTTCAAACCCTAGCACTCAACTTGAGGAGGAAACTTCTGTTGAGCCAATTGACAAGTTTGTACCTCTGAGGCGTTCCACAAGGGTTAGGAATGCACCTGAGCATTACTATGGATTCCATATTACTGCGGAAGGTGATACACTTATCAGTGATGAGACACTGATAGGTCTGGATGAACCTAACAGTTACGCGGAAGCCATGGCAGGCCTTGAGTCAGCCAAGTGGAAAGAGGCAATGGACAGCGAGATACAGTCCATGTATGACAATCAAGTTTGGAACTTGGTTGAGAATGTACCAGGTCGTAAGACTGTAGGGTGCAAATGGATCTTCAAGAAGAAGACCGACATGGATGGTAATGTACACACTTATAAGGCACGACTGGTTGCAAAGGGTTTCTCACAAACTCCGGGAGTTGATTATGATGAGTCCTTTTCTCCAGTGGCCAAGATTAAGTCTATTAGGGTTCTGTTAGCCATAGCCGCATTTCATGACTATGAAATATGGCAAATGGATGTCAAAACCGCTTTCCTTAATGAAAAGTTGGCTGAGGATGTTTACATGAGTCAGCCAGAGGGTTTTGTCAACATAGAGTACCCTAATAGAGTGTGTAAGCTTGAGAAATCCATTTATGGGTTAAAGCAAGCACCTCGCAGACGGAATCTTTGCTTTGATGAGAAAGTCAAGGAATTTGGCTTTTCTAGGAGTGAAGATGAATCTTGTGTATATGTCAAGGCTAGTGGGAGTATAGTTAGCTTTTTGGTATTGTATGTGGATGACATACTACTCAAAGGAAATGACATCCCAACTCTGCAGGAAGTTAAGTCCTGGCTTGGGAAGTGTTTCTCTATGAAGGACCTAGGAGAAGCTGCCTATATTCTAGGGATAAGGATCTTGAAAGACCGGAGTAAAAGACTAATTAGACTTAGTCAGAGTACTTACTTGGATAAGGTGTTGAAGAGATTCGGCATGCAGGACTCCAAGAAAGGAGAGTTACCCATCCAGAGTAACGCCAGATTGAGTAAGACACAAAGCCCTTGTACTGAGGCTGAGATAGCAGAAATGAGTCGAATACCTTATCCTTCGGCTGTAGGATCGATCATGTATGCTATGACGTGTACTCGACCTGATCTAGCCTTTTCTTTGAGCATGGTTAGCAGGTATCAGGGGAACCCTGGCAAGACACACTGGACTGCGGTAAAGAATATCCTCAAGTACCTACGGAGGACTAAGGACTGGGTCCTTACCCTCGGTGGGAGTGAAGACTTGAGATTTGTAGGGTATAGTGATGCTAGCTTTCAGACTGATAGGGATAATTTCCGCTCTCAGTCAGGCTGGGTCTTTACCTTAAATGGAGGAGCAATTTCTTGGAAGAGTTCCAAGCAAGAGACAGTGGCTGATTCAACTTGCGAATCAGAGTATATAGCAGCTAGCGAGGCAGCAAAGGAGGCGATATGGCTGAAGAACTTCATTGGAGACCTTGGAGTTGTACCAGCTATTAAAGAGCCAATGGAAATTTTCTGTGATAGTGAAAGTGCAGTTGCCTTAGCCAAGGAACCAAGGGATCACGGGAGATCCAGACACATCGACAGAAAATACCATTTCATCAGACATCGAATAGAAGAAGGACTCTTCGTGGCAAAGAGGGAATCATCGGATGAGAATCCAGCAGATCCCCTCACGAAGGGACTGACTCGGGTTAAGCATCTCCAGCATGCTCGGAGCATAGGGCTGAAGGATGATATTAGATTTAGTAGTTAGAAAACCTTGAAATTTGTAAAGTGTAATTGACATTAGATGATGAATAAAAGGTGTTTTATTTATGAGTAAAGTGTTGCTATCTCTTGTCGATCATTTACTATATTTCTTTTGCATGTTTTGACTTCCAGAATAATTATGTTTGGTATATCATATTCTTCGAACCTCCACAGTCGATCATATGTCGGAAGTAGGTATGAATCAAGACTGTCATGATTGGTTGCAGAGGTCTAAGTTGTTGGACATGGCTACAACACTCATGAGTGCTCATATGTTCTGAGCATTGGACTCAACCCACGCTCACTGGAATCACTTCATGGAATTTATCTCGAGTGATCGTGAGACGGTAATATCATATAAGTCTTCAAACCTAGAGATATGATTTGTTACTTATGAGTTGGTTATGCATTGATTGTACGTTAACGCATTGGTAACTCGATGTTATAAAACGTGCTTTTGTGTATAATTCAATGAGTGGTAGAACAAACATATGAGTCGAAGTTTATCTGTTCCTTCTTGGATTAGAAGCTGATATTTGGGCCCCTCGATGATTTTGTTTTGACCTATGTATCGGGCCCGGTCAGAACTAAGTTGATGTGTTCAATTAAGTTCTTTGTCAAACAAATCGGAAATCAGGAAACAAACTGCTGGACAATAAGTAAGACATTGCTCCATGTATTTGTCCGGCTGATATCTAGAACAGAGGATTATATGATCACTTATCTTAAATGGCGTATCATCATCTTCTTAGTTCCGAGAGACCTTGAAAGAGCTACGATTGCCGATCGGTTCCTAAAGTATTGCAGTTATAGTTATTAGACTTATCCAAGTGGGAGACTGTTGGATAAGGTGTATAAGTCCATAACTATTTCTGGTATGTATTTGACCCGACCCGGCATGGTCCATTTGGGTTGCATGGCACCATGCAATTGGATAAACTAAAATGAGAGAAATAACACTTATGGTTTATTAATATATTATAAGTTCTAATATATTAATAATATTATTTAGTTTGATCAAGAATTAATTTAGAATTAATTAAGTGATCAAAAGATAACTAATTAAATATATGGGTAGATTATGTAAATCTTCCATATCTTATATAGTGGGCTAAGAGGCTCCATGGATTATCAAGTTGGGTTCCACCCATAGGATGCTCCATGGAGGCTCCATGGGAGTTACAAACCCATGGGTCATGGAAATGAAGAGTCATGCCACATTAGGGTTTACATGGTGTAACCCTAGATGTGACACACTATATAAGCAACATGTTCTCCACCAAAATCGGCGACACTAAGAAACAAGAGGGCTAGAGCCGATTTTGCAAGTGTAAGATTCTCTCAAAGTTTACTCCTTTACATTTCGTGTTGTGTGAAGCATTTGAGGCATCACACTTGGGGTGCTAGGCTCACAAGGTTTCAAGGATCATAATCAACAACAAGGTAAGTTATTCTATCTTTCATTCAAGTTAAAAATGTTCCCCATGTATGCTAGATAGGAATATAACCTTGGAATTCAACTTTGCATGATTATTAGACAAACATAGATCTAAGGTTTATTAGGGTTGCATGTACACTTAGGAAGTGTTAGAATGCTCAAAACCCATCATGAATGTGATGAAGGTTATTGGTCTTCTGGGTCCGAAGATGAAGATGATGTTGTTGAACCTCACTACTGCTACATGGCCACCAACGATCCGCCAGGTCGAAGCATCGTTCAGCAGGTAAAATCTATGATCTCTGACAATAATTTTGATTTGACTATATGTGAACCTTATCTGACCCAGATCCAAACAGATATGAACACCATCTATAAAGCCTATGAGTCTGCCATAGAAGCCAGTGAGAAGAAGGACTGTGAGCTAAGTCGTCTTAGGTTACGTTTTGAGGATAAGAAATTGAAAATCGAGTCTTTAAAGCATGAACTTGTAATGTCAACAGATGAATGTATCATTTTGAAAGATAAATGTGAAATCACTTATTCTGAACGCAATATTTTGATTTCTGATAATAAACGTTTTAATGCTAAGATAGATGATTTGCATAACTCTGTAGACATTCTTGAAGCTGACATTCGGATGACTCGTAATTTTCGTCACCCATGGTCTAAAGCTCCTGGTCTCGGAAGCGAGTTTCCGAAACCAATTGTAGTTCCCTAAAGGAATTGCAAAATTTGACATTTATGGGAGAAGTTCAGAACATCAAACATTCAGACACCCCTGTATCTCCCTTGT
Organism: Lactuca virosa; assembly: GCF_052849685.1. Classification (NCBI taxonomy): domain Eukaryota; kingdom Viridiplantae; phylum Streptophyta; class Magnoliopsida; order Asterales; family Asteraceae; genus Lactuca; species Lactuca virosa. The sequence continues at coordinate 160,396,816 of NC_136426.1, read as the reverse complement.
CACCACTTCCGGAGACTGAAAACCATTTTTAGTCTCTGATTCCTGAGTTTAAACCTATAGTTGTCAAGTGTCTTGATTCCATGCTTCTCCGCCTCTGATAAACCTGGACCTAAATCGGACAACGGAATTTCATTATAGTCTTCCAAATTGTGTAGACTATGTCCCTAAAAGTAATCACGTGAACAACTTTGTGATTGAGGAAATTATTCCGGAGAAAACTGAAACCAATCCCTCTGAGGTTGTATGGGCATCTTTAGATGATAATATGAGGTCTCAAGCCATGTGTCCTCTGATTCATGTGAATCAGATTCCCTAGTACTTTCAAAGACCAAATTGGTTCCCATTACTCCTGAATTTAAGAATCCATCCATGGGAAAAACTTCTAAATCCTCATTTCATCCTAAGAGAAAACCAATGTTGAATAGGAAGGATGTTGTAGATCCCAAGGTAGAAGCTCGAAATGCTTACAAAAAGGAGGTTATGATTAGACAAATTTCCAGATTTCTTAACAAATCAAATTCATCCTGTAATGTCAAAGCACCAACTCATCATAAGAACTCCTTCCCTCCTACTAGGATCCTAAAAAGACCATCCGAACCTCTTGCTCGTCCGGAACCTAAGAAAGTCATTAGTTCCAATTCATCTCAAGCTCGTGTCAATGTCAAAACCTTTCGGAACACCTCACCGGAAACTCGAAATGTTTCATCTGTCTTTATTGCAAAATCTAATGACACAATTTTTAAACCCAAAATTTCAAATGCATCATCAAACAAACACACAAGTGCCAAAACTAAAACTGTTTCAAAATCTCTAAAGAAAAATCTTGTGTGGAAAGTCAAGACATTTGTCACTGAAACACAAATTCCGGAGGTAACAAAAGTTACAAGTCCTCCGGATGCCAAAGGTCCGAAGAAGTCAGTTCCGAACCCTCAAGTAGTTAAATATGACTACTGGATAGACGAAAAAATGTTGGCTTTCTGTCTGTTCCCAAAAATCAAAAATAATGTCACCCAGCAACACAAAGTTGTTTCCAAGACACAATCTAAGTCCAAAGCCTGTGCCTATGTCCCAAAATCTAATTCGGAGCCTAAAAACTCCATCACTCATTAATCTTTGCAGGCACTTTGTGCTTCGGAGCAAGAAACAATATGGTATATTGATAGTGCTCGCTCCATGCACATGACGGGGCAGAAAGATTTTCTGCGAGATCTAAAGCTTTCTCCAAATGCTGGTTACGTGACATATGGCAACAACTCCAATTCTCAAATTCGTGGTTATGGAACTCTCACCAATGGAAACTTCTCTATTTCACATGTTGCTTATGTAGCTGATTTGAAACATAATTTGATAAGTGTTGCTCAGCTCACTGATTCAAGTCGTCGTGTGGAATTTTGCAAGAAATATAGCTATGTGATGACTAAAGACCGACAAGAATGTTTGATAAAGTCACTTCGCAACAAGAACATGTACCCGCTTGACATCAACATGATTATTGGCAAACCGCAACTCTGCCTTCTCACCAAAGCTGTTCCTGACGTTAGTTGGTTATGGCACCGAAGGCTCGCCCATCTGAACTTTCGGTACATGAATGATCTTGTATCAGGCGAAATGGTAAGAGGTTTACCTCTTCTCAAGTTCGAAAATGATCATTTATGTGTTGCGTGTGAGTATGGTAAGCAATCAAAGAAGGGTCATCCTGTTATCATAGAAAAGCCCATCTCGGAACCATTGGAACTTCTACACATTGATCTTTGTGGACCATCCACTTAAGAAAGTCTTCATCATAAGAAATACATTCTTGTGATTGTTGATGACTTCACAAGGTTCACTTGGGTTTTCTTCCTAAGGCTGAAATCCGAAACAGCCTCTGAGCTCATAAATATTATCAAAGGAATAGAAGTTCTTATCAAACTTCCGGTCAGGAGAATCCGAAGTGATAATGGTTTGGAATTTGTTAATTCCACCATTGAGAAATTTCTCACCGAAAAAGGGATCGACCACAACTTCTCAGCTCCCTACACTCCACAACAAAACGGGGTAGTTGAAAGACGCAATAGAACCCTCGTTGAAGCCGCTCGATCCATGTTAAACTATGCAAATCTACCACTCTATCTTGGGGCTGAAGCTGTATCCACTGCTTGGTTCACTCAAAATCGAAGTATCATCAATCGACACCTCAACATGACACCGTACGAAGCAATGAATGGTCGGAAGCCAACAATCTCATTTTTGCATGTCTTCGGATGTAGATGCTTCATCAAAAACAACCGTGATCAGCTTACAAAGTTCCAACCTAAAGCAGATGAAGCCATCTTCCTTGGGTACTCTTCCAAATCAAAAGCTTACAGAGTTCTCAACCGGAGAACTCGTGTTTTGGAAGAAAGTTTTGATATTACCTTTGATGACAACTACGTTCGAAATTCTGGCCCCACTCACATCACAACTCACATCATGGAGTCCGATGCTCCTCCGCCAGGATGTCCGAACCCTCAAACAATTCTTGAGGTTGATTTTTAAACTCTCTTTGGTCCTTCCGAAACTGCTCTTGATTTGGAATCTCGATCAAGATCATCTCTAATTCCAATTCCTCCTTTGGAAGCTCCAGTTTCTCAAAACCTCTCCGGTCTGATTCCAAGCCTCCCTCCATTTGATTCCGAACCGTTTCAACCTTCTCAGGTTGAGGGGGAGAATAATGCAAATCCCTCTCTTGAATCAAATGTGGATGGCTTCCAAGATGCAGCTGCTGATTTCGATGACTCTAATCCTCTCAACATTGATGAAAATGAAAACTTCTTTGAGTTCCCGTCTGATGATGATGTTAACCTCTCTGGTTCAGAAGTTCAGGGGGAGCATCATCCCAATATTCAAATCATTCAGGGGGAGCAAATCAATTCCACTGTTGATATAGGATCTACGGCTGCACAAGAACTCCCACGATTACATGTTTGGACGAAGGATCATCCTCCGAACCAAGTGATCGGTAATCCTAATGTTGGTGTACAGACTCGCTCAGCTACCAACATCCAAAATGAATGTCATTTTCCAGCATTCATATCCATGGTTGAACCCAAATCCATCAAGGAAGCATTAGAGCATGCTGATTGGATTACAGTCATGCAAGAAGAACTAGCAGAATTTGACCGAAATGAAGTCTGGACTCTCGTTACTCCTCCTCAGAATCATCCCGTTATCGGTACAAGATGGGTATTTCGCAATAAGCTAGACGATGCAAGAGTTATCATCAGAAATAACGCAAGATTGGTAGCTAAAGGTTTCACTCAAATTGAAGGTCTTGACTACGACGAGACATTTGCTCCTGTTGCACGACTCGAAGCTATCAGAATCTTTCTTGCTTATGCTGCCCACAAAGGCTTCAAAGTTTAACAAATGGATGTTAAGAGTGCTTTTCTTAATGGTGAACTTGACACTGAAGTATACCTTTAACAGCCCCCCAGATTTATTAATCTCTCCTTTCCAAACTACTGTTATAAACTCTGGAAGGCTGTCTACGGACTCAAGCAAGCTCCTCGGGCATGGTACGAGACTCTCACCGATTTTCTCAAACGCTCCGGTTTTCAAAGAGGAATTCTTGATCCCACTCTATTCCGAAGATCAAATGGAAAGCATCTCATGCTGGTACAAATTTATGTGGATGACATCATTTTTGGATCTACGGATTCATCTATGGTTGCTGATTTTGCCAAACTTATGATCAGTCGATTCCAAATGAGCATGAATCGAGAATTAAGCTTCTTTCTTGGCCTACAAGTCAAACAGACTAACAGAGGTATCTTCATTCACCAAGAGAAGTACATTTCGGAACTTTTCAAGAAATACTCGATGGACACTTTTGCCTCCGCCAAGGTACCTATGGGCTTCGGACATAAGATTTTTGCCTACCCTTCGGGTGTTTCTGTTGATGAAAAGAAGTACCGTGGAATGATTGGATCCTTACTCTATCTCACTGCAAGTCGTCCGGATATTATGTTCTCAACATGTTTGTGTGCCAGATTTCAAGTAAACCCAAAGATGTCTCATCTTTTGGCTGTGAAACAAATATTTCGATACCTCAAAGGTACAAAGAATCTCGGAATCTGGTATCCAACAAATGAAAGTTTGCTTCTCCAAGGTTACTCGGATTCAAACTATGGTGGTCTTCAACTCGATAGAAAAAGCACTTCAGGTGGCTGTCAATTCTTAGGTGGTCGTTTGGTCAGTTGGTCATCCAAGAAACAGAACTGCATTGCTCTCTCTACAGCCGAAGCTGAATATATTGATGTTGCCAGCTGTACCTCTCAAGTTCTTTGGATGAAATCTCAACTCCTGGATTATGGTTACCGATTTCAACGCATTCCTATCTATTGTGACTCTCAAAGTGCTATTTCTATTTCTCAGAATCCGATTCAGCACTCTATGACCAAGCACATTGATATAAGGTACCATTTCATTAAAGATCATGTAATTAATGGCAACATCGAACTCATTTTTGCTCCATCTGACGATGAGATCGCTGATGTCTTTACCAAAGCATTGGACGAAACCAAATTCAATGGTTTTCTCAACAAAATGGGTATGATGGTACCGGATCCTCAGTTCTTTCAAGAGACTTGTTCTCTTTCAAAGACGTATTCGAAAGAAATCTAGTTCCGATCTCAATTTTTTTTAATCTCGAAACTACTTTCTCTCGGAATACTTAGGATCGTTTTACTTACCTTTGTTTCTGACCTTTGCTTGAGATTTTAAGTCGTACAGATCATCATGATTGTTTTCCATTTTAAGTTCCCATTGGTACCTGAATCATCTTCTCCGGAATTTTCAAAAGTGCTCCGGAATTTTCAAAAGTGCTCCGGAATTTTTCAAAAGTGCTCCGGAATTTTCAAAAGTGCTCCCGAATTTTCAAAAGTGCTCCGCAATTTCTCATATGCTCCGGAATTCTCCAAAAATGCTCCGGAAATTACTAAATCTTTCTCCGGAAATTCTAAAACGCTTTTGTTCCACCACATCGACTCCTTGCTCCGGAATCACAAACTTGCTCCGGACCATTTCTCTCTCTCCGGAACTGTCTCAAAAGAAGATATTCAAAACTCTCCAATATACCGACCAGATCATAGCCATTCCGGACTCACTCATCCGGAATACGAAAGGGTTCTAAGATGAACCGTCCACAACGGTTACTTTTGGGGATCCTTATCTTGTCAACCTTGATTCCCGTGCCACGAATTGCACGTCTCCTAAAAGAAAACATCGAATCACCGGTTAACATTTCCATTTTGAGCTTCGATCCATTCAACCTTTCACCTCCCTGTCACCTCAACCCTAGAAAGCTGCAAATTCATTCAATGCGACCCATTTGTTCTCGGATCCTCATCATCATTTTTTTTAACCCGACCCATCTTCCCTTACCTATAAATACTCTCTCAAATCCACCTTTACTTCTTTCCGCTCTCTTAACTCTCAAACTCCCAGAATCTCTCACTGTTCTTCGTGTTCATCAAACGTTCATCACTCCTCAACAATGGAGTCTTCAAAGAACCCTACTCAAACTGAATCAACTCCCAAGAAATCAATCGCAATGAAGAAATCATCAAAAGGATCCAAGGGCTCATCCTCTTCTGCCGATCAAGAACCCTTTCTCAGAGATACAACTCAACTGTTCTCCCTAAATCCTCTAGACTACGATGAATCGATCAGGATAATGATTGAATTCATAGCCAATCATCCTATCTCCACTCCACTTACCAAAATTCTTGATCCTCCATTGCCTCTCAGCCATCTTCATCGTGCATTCACAAGGATCAAACTTGAAGATGGAGTTCTGATAACCACCATTGTTGGTGATCGAACCGTTCCTGTCTACAAATCGACCTTTCTCAAGGCGATTGGCATCAAACCAAATCCTATAGGTTTCGAAGTTGTTGAACCGACAGCTGAAGAGTTTCAGACGTTCTTAACATACATTGGCTACACGCAAGATTTCAGGGCCAAGGATTTCAAGAAAACTGATGTTTCTGGGCTCTGGACTGTTCTTATGCATCTCATTATCCGTGGGTTATCTGGTAAGCACGGAGGTACTGATACCTTGAGTAAGGATTGGCTGAACGTCGTCCTCAGTATCTACTCAGGACGCAATAACGCTGTAGATCTTCCTGAAGTATTGTGGCAAGACTTCTGCAAGTTTGCCATCAAGAGGAAACCAAACGAAATTTCAAGCCCTAGATTTTGGGCTCTGACAATTCAACAAATCTTCTTAGAGCTCAAGGAACCAACTCCGGTTAGTACCATTCCTCCGGAGGTATGTGTCTCTTTTAAAATAGTTAAGGCCTATAGAATTCCGGACCAATCATCTTTTGGTCCGGTCAGACGCCTTCCGGACAATATGTTGGCCATCATTCCTTCCGACTCTCCTTATTTAAAACACCATCTTGAGACTTCGGTTGTGTTCAGCCCAACACAACCTGCCCCGATCTCTGTTGAGCCTACTTCGGAAGAGGCCAATCCTGCTAAGTCCGGACCTAAAATCAAGAGAACAGCCAAGCGGAAGACTTCACCTACCAAGCCCAAAACCAAAAAGAAACCCAAAGTCAGTGCCCCCTCTCAACAGGTTGGCACCCATGACATTTTGGCTAATTCTGGCCGACCGCACACCCCTCCTACCCACTCATCTGAGGTACCCCTCAATGTTTCAACATCACAAGCACACACTCACGAGGAGTCTCCTCATAATCCACCCTCACCCTCCCAAAAGGGTGATGCCGGTGTTGAACAAAGTTCCTTACAGCCCCCTGGAACAAACTCACGTGTCAAATTTGATATTCCCATTGTCTCTTCCACACGCACACACTCCGGAACCATTGTTCTGGACCCCAAGCATCCAGAAGTAGGAGCAGTCTCTCCAACTTCCAATGCCACAACTGGTCTGATACCCAGAAAGAGTACAGGACGACCAGGTACTGATGATCCCCTTTGGGAAGATTATGTTAACAGAGCCTCGTCTAAGCATCCAGACCTCACTCAAACTCATGTTGAATCAACCCTCATTTCCATGAGGAATAGGGCCATTTAAAGCAACATGCCCTATGTTCCTCCCACTGACACGGATACAGATATTGAACTCTCCTCTGAACAACCTCCTATAACTACTCATCAAGGAGTTTTCACAACTGATCCGGACCCCGAAATCTCTGAAGAAGTAATGTTAGACGATGAAGCAACGATCATTCTGGAATTCACCTTCAAGGCTTCTGCTCACTTTCAATCAAAGCCATCCACTTCTAAGTCTGACTATGACTTTGGATCCTCATCCTCCACTTCTCCGAATGAAGGCTCAACCTACAAACTTCAAGAAGACGATGCTACCACCAAACCGGATCCCTCCATTAATCCTCTCTCACACCAGGCTCCTCCGCATCAATCTGATTCCGATTCGGAATCCTCTGCTAGTGATTATGTTGACCCCTTTGCTCTTCTGGAGATCCGAAACAATGTATCTGACACCATCAAGAAGGTGTCCTCCGTGGAATCATCCGTTACTGAGCTCAATTCTAAATTGGATCAAAAAGTCTCCGGACTTGATGCCAAACTTGATGTTATTCTCCAATCTCTCTCCCAACAGTTCAGACCATCAGATGCTGAACGAGAAGCCCAGCTAGATCAATTAATCTCACTCCGGCTCAAGAACTCTATGGAAGAAGTCGACACAAAATACAACATTCTGGTTGATCACTACCTCAACACCATTACTTCCATGCTCAAAGTCCATGACGACTTGGTGGCTGCTACAAACGACCTGATTAAGCATACCCATGTTCGCCATGAGAAACAAATCCAGAGGCTTGAAAAGGAAATTAAACAAAAGGATGAGATGAACATGATTATTCAACAAGTCCTTATCAAACTCCTACGCTCAACTTACAATCTTGTTGATGTTCCGAACAGGAAGTTTGATGAGATGATTGCCATCCTCAGCAGCACATTCAAGAATCTCTCCGATCAAGCTCCCACTGTCGAAGCCTATGACACTCTCACTCTTTAACTTTCCACAGGTGTTCAGAAGGTTTTCTCCAAACTTGATGATATCAAGGAAGACTTGATGCTTGCACCAGTCTCAAGATTCTCCGATGCAAGAGGGGGAGAAGGCCCAAGCAGAAGGTGGAAACCAGCCTCGGAATTCATCCTCCGGGATGAGGACCTGGATTCCGAAGATGAAGACGTTCAAATCGTCTCCGGAATCCTGGGAATCACTGAAGGAAGTGAAGATGATGACGTGTATATTCCGGATGAAGCTCCCAAAGGTGTTCTTGGTCTCCAAGCTCCAAAGTTGACCATTCCGAAGGAACCAACTGAAGAACAAAAGAGGATCTGGTCCGCAGTCTCTTGGCCATCCTCCCTTCCGGGAGCCTTTGATATGGCCGTCAAGATGGCTAAGGCAAAATCATTTCTTACTGCTCAAGCCTTCCGAGCCACTCCTTCTGTGTTGTCTCCCACTCCCATTCTGGAACCAAAAATTGCTCTGATCGACCAGGGCTCTCCTCTCCGGACCCCTGATGACATTCCGGAAGAACCACTTCCAAATCCCACTCCGAAATTCTCGATCAATGAGAACATGAAGTGTGTCATAACTGCGCTCCATCGAGCAAAAGGGAAGAAACCAATGACAACCGAACAACAAGCTCTGCACTCCGGACCTCCACTCAAACAAAAACATGGTTGGTCTCAGGAGGAAATCGATCAAGCTCTTGAAGAAAGCATCCAGATTCAGGCTCTAAAAGATAATCCTGACCCAATGCGTGGGATATCTCCTCTTTGCCGTGAAGGCATTCTCCAGAGTCACGAAATTGTCCCAGTCATGTACTATGATCTTCCCACTGGTGACCACGATCAACTTGATCTTCCTCTTTCTCCTTTCAGCAAATATTACACCAAGTTCGCTCCACTTCATCCCTCAGATTCTCCGCAAATGATTATCCGAACAGAAAGAGAAAGACTTGATACCTTCTACTCTAAGAACGCTCTGCCTTTCAAGGAAGTATGGTCGAAGAAGAATATTACTCACGTCAAAGGTTTTGGAAGAAAAATTCTAACAAAGTTCGAGCTTAACTGTCCGTTGTTCCGCTTTCACATCCTCCGGAATAAGCCTACTCCACGAACTGTCACTGATGCGGATTTCCCTTCTATGAATCCAAATGACATTCTCACCTCTGCCGCCTACTTCAGAGAAAATCAGAAGAGTGATCTTAGTATGGGAGCCTATCATGCTTCACTAAGCTTCTTGGAAGATTATGTTGCAGAATTCAGCCGAAGAGATCTTGAGCTTGCATATCTTTACGGAACTGAGCAATTTGTTCCTAAAATCGATTTCATCCTTCCGAAGCTGAACTCCTTGCTGATGGTCCTATTGAGGAGCCTGTTCTAGGACTTTTTCTACACTACCAGAAAAACCAACATGAAGGACTGCTTTCGAGTTCTTGACAAACACCTGGTTCCTACCAAAGCTCTAAAGAAGTTTATTTCGTCTGTATCTAAGTCTGATGCTCCGGAACATGTTAAGGCGAAGTTTGTGAGTCAGTTAGCTTGGTACATTGAAGTCCATGAATGGTTGTTCCGAGCCTACACCTTCATCAAGGAAGAAAATTTCTAAGCTTGATTGGATTGCTAAGTTCACTTAGGGGGAGATTCTTGGAACCTGAAAGTGAACCTCTAGCAATCCTAAGTACATATTCCGAAGTGTGTTGGTTCCGAAGGGAAAAGTGTTCAGGAACCTGTCCAGAGCTGAAGAGAAGAAGAGGAGGAGTGTTAAGAAGAAGAACACATTCCGGAGTGACTTTCACGTTCGGAATGTATGCTGATCCGGAAGAATGCTATTTTGTCTTTAGTCATTAATTATCCTTGTATTGATGTAACGTTTCATAGGACTTAACTTTTTGTTGTATTAGACAATCAGAATGTCAGAAATAGTTCTATTGTCCGGTCCTATGTAAGTTACTTGGTTAAATCGCTGTAATATTCTCTTCTATATAAAGGAGCATTCAATACAAGTAAAACGACGGATCTTTCACTCGCTTTTTGGCATTTACTCTTATTTGAAACATTCTTCTTATTCTTCATTTATTAACCTTACCTTGATCATTTACTCTCATCTTCATTTAATGTCTTGATCATTTGTTGAACAATATATCTAAGACTTGACTGGTCTTTCCAGTCTAGACTTGAACATCCATTAGCAAGCAGACATTGATCTCACGCATTCACTCAAGGTTTGAGTTTATTAAACCTTGTCCCTGTGCATCGATCTTGTCCTCATATCTCCCCATATCTCTCTCTCACACTCTCATTCTCCAACACACACACACATCTCTCTTCTTTCTCTCTCTAGAAAACTCTCTCTACCTTCTCTCTAATTTTTTTTCTCTCCAAACACCACTCCATTTTCTCTCTTCCTCCCCCTAAGAACCACGAAATTTCTCTAGAAAATAAGTCCAAGAACACTCAATATACTCAAATCTTCATCATATTGTGGTGTTCTTGAAGGTAGAATCGATTTCTACTTTACTTTTCCTTCAAGTTTTGCTATTTTCTTACACTTTCTCCTTCTTCTCCTTCTTCATCTTCTTCAAACTTGTTTTCTTTTTGTTAAAATGGTTTTTTAGAACATCATGGATGTGTTTTAACACCATGCATGTATGATAAACAAGGTTTCATGTTCATGATCTTAGTGCAAAAATCGATTTTAAGGATTAAAACATCAAACTCAAGTTAAGAGTTTTTGAGAAACAAAATTTTGTTCATAAATGCATGTATACATTTTGATAAGTTTTAATCTTTTGATCTCTGGAAACATGACTAAAATATGAGTTTATCATGATATATTTAAAATATTTCAAAAGATTTACTCAAGGAATGATGAAAACTCACTTTTCTAACCAATCATCATGCATGCAATCTGCCAGATTTCTTTACCTAACTTTAAACTGCCATATCTCACTCATTCCATAACCAAAATTCGTGATTCTTTTTCTGAAATATAATATATTGAGTTAGCTTGCAAACCCATCTGACCTCACTGGAAAATTCCAATATTTCCATTTTTAACAATTTTTATAAAACTGTTGCTCAAACAGCACTTTCCTTATGAACATTTGTTTTGTGTTGCATATTCAAAGGACTTATTCATCACTAAAATCATTCAAAAATTATTTTGAACTCTTAACATCATCTATTAAGAGGTACAAAAAGATCTTGATTCAAAAGTCTTTGGAACATGTTGCAACAATTCTCAAAGTAACATCAATAATCTTTACCAAAATCACAAGAACCAAGTTTTCTCTATAATTTATTCAGCCTTTAGGCATGTTTTTTTGACATCAAAAATAAGAAAATAATTTTTCATTGTTATTAAATTGTATGAAGATGCATACTGGAAATTTTCAGCTCAATATATATTTTCTTTATTTTTACATGAAAATAATAAGAAAATAGAGTGTTAAATCATATAAAATACGTATATTAGTAAATAATTCTAGAAAAATTCTTAGATGATCCTTTAAGTTAATAAACATCTCCCATGAAGTTTCAATGACTTTTGTTACTGTTTAATATGGTTTTGAATTTTCTTTTTCTTTAGCTCTAATAAATCATAAAACCACATTAGGGAATATAAAAAGGGTATCTAATAATTTTTGCAGCTTCTACCCTACGTGGAAGACTCAGAAAAATATTTTAGGAATTTTTCAAAATGTATATCGATTTTTCATGAAAGTTTACCAGAACACCTTATAATATATTAGGAAAAATAGTTTTACTCATCCAAAATTCATGAAAGTTTACCAGAACACCTTATAATATATTAGGATGCTACATATAAATTTTGATAATTTTTCTTTTCTGTATGCTATTTTTCATTCATTTTCCCAAGATTAAATACACTTAAATGCACAAAAATCCTAAAATTGGGTTAAACAGTTTAGAAATCCATTTTTATATTTTTCCCAGCTGAAGTATGTGTAATGGCAGTATTATAAAAAGTTTGGGGAATTTTCTTAACTGGTTGCTATTTTTCATGAATTTTTATCTATTTAGAGAATTAAATATAAGAAAATTGGTTATACATATCTATAATCCATGAAAATTTATCTGGAAGTCTTTTAGTGTAGTTAGAACCAAAATCTGAAGTTTGGTAATTTTTCTTAGCTGTTTAGTATATTTCATGATTTTATGGTTATTCAAGAAACGAAAATGGTGAAAAATAACTAGACAAATCAAAAATTCAAGAAAATTTAGCTTAAGGTCTTTGACTTTAATTAAAACTGAAATGCAAAGTTTGGGAAATTTTAGAACTAAATTGATTTAGTTTTTGAATATTAAATCATTGGAACACCTCTTAAAATGTTAAATATTAGCATTTCAATAATGTGTATTTTCCAATTAAATTGCTATATAACAATTGATTCATTGAAATTTAATTTTCACAGAAAAATGTTTGTAACTTATCAATATTAAATTTTGACACAATATTGGCATAATTCTATTGTAGTAGTAAGTATACTAGTGTTAGATTTCGATTAGAGACTCACTAGCGAATACCATTATTGTAGGAATCGATAGTGGTACAAGTGGAACTTAGCTCAAGGCATCATTTGCATCATCTCAATGCATATTGTGAGTATTCACGCATTCCCCTATTTTCGGTTTTTATGTTTTGGGGTGGAAAAGCATGTCCGAAAAACTATTATTTGTTCGTTGTATTTAAATTGATTTGTATCAAACTTGGTTGCTATTTTATTGCTATATTTCTCTATGTATGTCTATGCAACACGAAACATGAGGCCTTATCGTCTTAAGTCTCTTCCCTAACACTTTACTCCAACCATTAACTCTTTGAGCCAATGGTCATTATGGATAGCGCTATTAGGAATTGACAGCTCCTCACTCGTCCGATTGCTGGAGTGCATGATACCATATAATCTATGGAATGATAAGCATAGATCTTGATAGGGCATCAGTCATAGGCTTGGTTGGGAACTCATTGTTTGCTCATACACATAAAAACTTGTAATTTATTATGGCAACAAACTCGTTTATTAACTATAGCAATGAACTTTGTTTCACATTACAGCAATGAATTTTATTTCTCATGATGACAACGAACTTTGTTTATATAAACTTATTTACTCATTTTAGCAATATATTTTTATCTATGGAAACTTATATCAAATCTTTGATTTCGATTCAAGAAACCAACATTATTTTTAACTTGTGAACTCACCAACTATTTTTATAGTTGACGCTCGTTTTACATGCTTTTTCAGGAATCATCGAGTAAGTGGCACTTAGGGACACTTCACTTTTAGGAGCATTCGCATGTGTTGTATTTCAATTTACATTGTAATTTCATTTAAAAATTTGTTCAAAAACATTGTAAATTTGTAATGATTTTTAATACTATGGTTGGTGTTGTCTTTAAACTTTTGCTATGAGACCCTTTATACTGCCACGCCTCGTGTTTCCGCTTTAGCGGGGTGTGACAGGAAATGGTATCAGAGCCGAAGGTTATAGAGAATACCGGTTTTCCTTTGGAGAACCACAACTATAGCCAAAAAATTTCAAAAAGTTTTTAAAATATTGAACATACTACTGGTATAACTAATTCGAGTACACATTATTAAACTTTAATTAAGTATAGCCTGGCCAACTATGCTTAATTAAGGAAAGTTAATGCGAGGCTGGAAACGGTTATAGTAGAATTATGTTCAAAACGATTTTCAGCTTGAACTTTTGAAAAACAAAGTTTTTCGGTGTCCGTATGGGCATTGCATATTATAGGCATTCATCTAGATACACTTAGAAACTAAGTGCACTTTTATAACAATGCCTTTATTTAGAAATAATCTTATCCCTTATCAAGTGCTAGGTTAACCACTTAGGTTATATCACTAGCCAGTCTAGGAGCAATGCACTTAGTACTGAGAATGAGTATTCCTCGGTAGCTGTTGACTTTAGATGTAAGGTTAGTAGCTAGATATACACTAGTAATAATCTTAAGTCGAAACCTATTCCAATTATTCCTCAATACCTCTTCATCGTCTTCGTACTATAGTTACAACTAGGAAAGCGTTCTGATACCGACACGGATGAAAATTAGAGCATCACGTAAGGATGTAGATGAGTCTCCACTAAATAATCACTTGGATACCATTGGCGGGCATTCCGGATTCGACTTACGAGGAGACACGGAGGTTTAACTCATACGTGAGAACTTATTACTACGCTACGATTTAGCTCTAGGTTGTTTCCCACCTTGAGCTTAAAACTTAACATAGGATATCCCTTTGACCTCTATAAAAGGCTGCGAAACTGCATTGGCACCATAAAATGTTTTACAAACAATTTTTCTTGTCCTTTATTTTTGGAAAAAGACATAGGTACTCGCCTTATACTCGTCTTATACTCGCCTTAGTATTTAGGTACGATCAACTACACTAATCTACTTATTCCTTAATTCTTAATCTTCCATCGAAAAATTATTTCGTTTCATCGGTTTTATTTATCATCGATAAAATACTTTATAACCACTTCATACAACTTACTAGACCTTTCCTAACAATTTAAGCCATATTCTCTCTAAAAATCTTTTGACAACTTGCTTTAACTTAACACTTTTCTTCAAAACTCAATTTAACCAATATTGGTTTTTACCTTGCTATTTCAATTTCATTTCAAATCCATTTCAATGGATAGATGTGCTTTTAAGGGCATAGAAACCATTTTAAACCTTGATTACCATTTTGGCACGTTTTCGAAAAACTTAGAAACATTTTCTTTTATAAGAGTGTTTAAATTCTATGCTATAAAACATAGACATATGACATTGAAGTTCATATTACGTGTAAAAGCTTCATCAGATCTTTCAAACCACTTTTGTTTTGACTCTTTTGACCACTTTCTCATTTAGGCATTGTAATTTACTTTAATGTGTTTTCTCGAAACCCAACATGATATTTATGCAAATTTCTACTTCACACATGTTTCTAAGATATCTCTAATTCCTAAATTTCCAACACATATCATTTGTTTATTTCATTTCAAATTAGTTTTATAATCTGTGTTTATAAAACTTACAACATTGCAAAACTTAGTGTTCACTTTTAAATTTCCAGTGACGCACTTTCAACAATGTATAATTACTCTTCTAAATCTATTAAGTCTTTACCTTATACGTTTTAACTATTATTGAACTTCATTCTAAAAAGTCAAATTGTTAGATTTTCAACTACCGTTTGTAATGCTTCTTCTCTTTCATAAATGGAGTTTAACTTAACAAGATAACTCGTGATTTTTATCAAACATTTTAAGACTCCCACATGTCTATTTAATCATCAACATACATCAAATATTGAAGTTTGAAAAATATCTCTACTTGGCTTTAAATCTACCTATACATATTATTCTTAAAATTTTAACAATAGCAATCATTGTCGCTTGTACCTTCCTTTTCTATCCCCCGCACTTGATTTCTTGCTCTCCTTCTAATTTTAGATATTGCACACCCACGATAATAACATAATACATTGACTAACTTTGTTTCTGTCTAATTTGCTTCTCTTGGTACCATGTTCGTACACATATAGACTAGAAGTCTACCCTTTCGTTTTGAGCGATTAATACATGTATAATCGTGAGACATAATTTTGATTTAGTCAACTTTGATATATTCAATTACGCCTTTTATCATATACATCTTGTTTTTATTTTGAAATCTACTATAAACAAGTGATCCTTATTTACATTTGGTCTTTCGTTCTAAATTCGGAAACTTGATTTAAAATGTCATTTTCATTGTATTTTTCTTACAATTAATACACAAGATGAATACCATTGTTCTTATCATTTTTCTAAATCCATAAAATATATGTGAAAGAATACATTCTCTTATGCTTCTTCTTTTCTTTAAATACATCAAAAGTCTTGAATTTTACTATTATATATTCTCTAAATGATTGTTTTTTGTAGAAACACTAAATTAAGAATCCACTATTTTCAATGTTCGACATTTTTACACCTTTCTTAAAATAGTATTTTACTTTGTAATTTTTAGTGAGTTCCTAAACTCACAACCTTGTTTTCATATATATTCTGACGTGTAAACTCGAATTTGTCCTGACTTAAGGAATTGGACAATTTCCAAAAATTGTAATATGAATATTTCTATATAAATTCCCTCATTGACGACTTAAACCTTTAACATTAATTAATCTCTTTATTATTTACTACTTCGTTTTATTGCCACACATGTATCTTCATTCTCTTGGAATTATCACATATTTTTAATAATAGTGAGATTATTTATCATTTTTAAACGCTCAAAATGCTACCTAAATAATGTGATTTAAAATATCATAAACTTTCACCGCCTTCATTAGAAACAACGACTCTCTAAATATATATGTTCTTCAATTATGGTTCTATTATAGTTAGAGTACCTGTAGTGGAAATTATAACTTCGGAAATCGTCGATCGTTTCGTAACTTCTATTGTTGACGGGACTTAAATAGTTTTATGCTTGAGATGTACTAATAGCACGTATCATTAGGAACTTACCCTTGATTGCTTCTCTTTCATTCGTGCTACCCCTTCTTATTTGGGAATATATCTTTTTCCAGATTAAGTAGCCAACCCGGAAGGGAACAAATTGTTCCTAATCTTTTCTTTATTAGGCGGCAAATTTACACTTAGTGTTGATTTAGAATGCAACTTAAGGATCAATGCGGATTTAACGCTCAGTGCAGTTGGTGCTTCATCAAAACTTATACCACTCTCTTAATTCAGATAATATCTAACTAGATGATATTTTTTGACTAGGTCGCCATGGTTGGATCATGATTCCATGACCCAAATTTTCCATAATCTAGACGAAAGAACTCGAATTAAGGAAACACTAATTTGTTGATAGCTAAAGAGTTGCGCTCTTCCCTTGAGGAATTAACCTAAAATAATCAAAGAGCTCGTCAAGTCACCACCTCTCCAGCTATACAATTGTATTCGGCTGAGTTCTAATAGAATACGTCACGAATTGAATTTCGGGACGAAATTCTTTCAACCGGCGGAGACTTTGACAACCGTCAAAAGTCGAATCGGTTCTAGATTTGACTAAACTTAGTTGCACGTATAGGCACGACACATACTAGAATTAGTAACTAGAAGCTAAGTTATAACCTACTAGAAACTTGGAAACAAGTAGAATCGAATGATAGTGTACTTAGATTTCACATGGTTGTGTGAATTCTACAACTACTTAACTTTAGTGACTATCCACATTCGGGTGATTCCTTGACTTGAACACCATTTCATGAATCATATACACACATATTGCACTTGACCTAGTAGTAGAAATTAGGTCATAATCTCATAGAAACTTGAGTCAAAGTTGAAAACTAGGACTAGTATACTTGATTTCCTCAATTTCGCTTGAATCTCGAAACCACTACATAAAATGACAATAAGCCGATAAAATAAGTTACAAACATTATTATAACTATAAAAGAGTTATAATACCATAAGATAAATTTAAGTCTCAAAGATTCTATTGATTTTGATATCCAAAGATTTACAAACTCTCAAAAACCCTAAATGCCCTAAAAACTTAAATTTATGAAATTTAACCTTAAAAATTCTATAAACATAGTTATGAACCTCATAATATGATCTTATAATAATTAAAATTATAAAAATGCATTCAAGGAAAATAAAATTTAACTCATTAACATTTACCCTTAATTTATAAATCAAAATCAAGGTTTTATGAATAAAAACTTGATTTTAGTGCACATTTTATATAAAAATTGAGATATTTTATAAAAGAACTTAAATTTTACAAAACAAAATGAATGAGAAAGGGGTATTATACTCAAAATTTCGGATCCCTCTCTCCCCATATCTCTCTCTCACACTCTCATTCTCCAACACACACACACATCTCTCTTCTTTCTCTCTCTAGAAAACTCTCTCTACCTTCTCTCTAAATTTTTTTCTCTCCAAACACCACTCCATTTTCTCTCTTCCTCCCCCTAAGAACCACGAAATTTCTCCAGAAAATAAGTCCAAGAACACTCAAGATACTCAAATCTTCATCATATTGTGGTGTTCTTGAAGGTAGAATCGATTTCTACTTTAC
The DNA here is from genome assembly GCF_052849685.1 of Lactuca virosa. Classification (NCBI taxonomy): domain Eukaryota; kingdom Viridiplantae; phylum Streptophyta; class Magnoliopsida; order Asterales; family Asteraceae; genus Lactuca; species Lactuca virosa. The sequence continues at coordinate 160,378,650 of NC_136426.1, read as the reverse complement.
TTTTCCTTCAAGTTTTGCTATTTTCTTACACTTTCTCCTTCTTCTCCTTCTTCATCTTCTTCAAACTTGTTTTCTTTTTGTTAAAATGGTTTTTAGAACATCATGGATGTGTTGTAACACCATGCATGTATGATAAACAAGGTTGCATGTTCATGATCTTAGTGCAAAAATCGATTTTAAGGATTAAAACATCAAACTCAAGTTAAGAGTTTTTGAGAAACAAAATTTTGTTCATAAATGCATGTATACATTTTGATAAGTTTTAATCTTTTGATCTCTGGAAACATGACTAAAATATGAGTTTATCATGATATATTTAAAATATTTCAAAAGATTTACTCAAGGAATGATGAAAACTCACTTTTCTAACCAATCATCATGCATGCAATCTGCCAGATTTCTTTACCTAACTTTAAACTGCCATATCTCACTCATTCCATAACCAAAATTCGTGATTCTTTTTCTGAAATATAATATATTGAGTTAGCTTGCAAACCCATCTGACCTCACTGGAAAATTCCAATATTTCCATTTTTAACAATTTTTTATAAAACTGTTGCTCAAACAGCACTTTCCTTATGAACATTTGTTTTGTGTTGCATATTCAAAGGACTTATTCATCACTAAAATCATTCAAAAATTATTTTGAACTCTTAACATCATCTATTAAGAGGTACAAAAAGATCTTGATTCAAAAGTCTTTGGAACATGTTGCAACAATTCTCAAAGTAACATCAATAATCTTTACCAAAATCACAAGAACCAAGTTTTCTCTATAATTTATTCAGCCTTTAGGCATGTTTTTTTGACATCAAAAATAAGAAAATAATTTTTCATTGTTATTAAATTGTATGAAGATGCATACTGGAAATTTTCAGCTCAATATATATTTTCTTTATTTTTACATGAAAATAATAAGAAAATAGAGTGTTAAATCATATAAAATACGTATATTAGTAAATAATTCTAGAAAAATTCTTAGATGATCCTTTAAGTTAATAAACATCTCCCATGAAGTTTCAATGACTTTTGTTACTGTTTAATATGGTTTTGAATTTTCTTTTTCTTTAGCTCTAATAAATCATAAAACCACATTAGGGAATATAAAAAGGGTATCTAATAATTTTTGCAGCTTCTACCCTACGTGGAAGACTCAGAAAAATATTTTAGGAATTTTTCAAAATGTATATCGATTTTTCATGATTTTTTTTTGTGTTTATAATGGACTAAAAACAGGAAAAATAGTTTTACTCATCCAAAATTCATGAAAGTTTACCAGAACACCTTATAATATATTAGGATGCTACATATAAATTTTGATAATTTTTCTTTTCTGTATGCTATTTTTCATTCATTTTCCCAAGATTAAATACACTTAAATGCACAAAAATCCTAAAATTGGGTTAAACAGTTTAGAAATCCATTTTTATATTTTTCCCAGCTTAAGTATGTGTAATGGCATTATTATAAAAATTTTGGGGAATTTTCTTAACTGGTTGCTATTTTTCATGAATTTTTATCTATTTAGTGAATTAAATATAAGAAAATTGGTTATACATATCTATAATCCATGAAAATTTATCTGGAAGTCTTTTAGTGTAGTTAGAACCAAAATCTGAAGTTTGGTAATTTTTATTAGCTGTTTAGTATATTTCATGATTTTATGGTTATTCAAGAAACGAAAATGGTGAAAAATAACTAGACAAATCAAAAATTCAAGAAAATTTATCTTAAGGTCTTTGACTTTAATTAAAACTGAAATGCAAAGTTTGGGAAATTTTAGAACTAAATTGATTTAGTTTTTGAATATTAAATCATTGGAACACCTCTTAAAATGTTAAATATTAGCATTTCAATAATGTGTATTTTCCAATTAAATTGCTATATAACAATTGATTCATTGAAATTTAATTTTCACAGAAAAATGTTTGTAACTTATCAATATTAAATTTTGACACAATATTGGCATAATTCTATTGTAGTAGTAAGTATACTAGTGTTAGATTTCGATTAGAGACTCACTAGCGAATACCATTATTGTAGGAATCGATAGTGGTACAAGTGGAACTTAGCTCAAGGCATCATTTGCATCATCTCAATGCATATTGTGAGTATTCACGCATTCCCCTATTTTCGGTTTTTATGTTTTGGGGTGGAAAAGCATGTCCGAAAAACTATTATTTGTTCGTTGTATTTAAATTGATTTGTATCAAACTTGGTTGCTATTTTATTGCTATATTTCTCTATGTATGTCTATGCAACACGAAACATGAGGCCTTATCGTCTTAAGTCCCTTCCCTTACACTTTACTCCAACCATTAACTATTTGAGCCAATGGTCATTATGGATAGCGCTATTAGGAATTGACAACTCCTCACTCGCCCGATTGCTGGAGGGCATGATACCATATAATCTATGGAACGATAAGCATAGATTTTGATAGGGCATCAGTCATAGGCTTGGTTGGGAACTCATTGTTTGCTCATACACATACAAACTTGTTATTTATTATGGCAACAAACTCGTTTATTAATTATAGCAATGAACTTTGTTTCACATTATAGCAATGAATTTTATTTCTCATGATGACAACGAACTTTGTTTATATAAACTTATTTACTCATTTTAGCAATATATTTTTATCTATGGAAACTTATATCAAATCTTTGATTTCGATTCAAGAAACCAACATTATTTTTAACTTGTGAACTCACCAACTATTTTTATAATTGACACTCGTTTTACATGCTTTTTCAGGAATCATCGAGTAAGTGGCACTTAGGGACACTTCACTTTTAGGAGCATTCGCATGTGTTGTATTTCAATTTACATTGTAATTTCATTTAAAAATTTGTTTAAAAACATTGTAAATTTGTAATGATTTTTAATACTATGGTTGGTGTTGTCTTTAAACTTTTGCTATGAGACCCTTTATACTGCCACGCCTCGTGTTTCCGCTTTAGCGGGGTGTGATAGATGATCCTCTGAGACAACTACGGGTAGGTGTGGAAGGTAGTATGGGCCCATACTACTGAAACCACAGCACCCGTACGCGTAGCAAGGAAGTCACAACCCATAGGGCTTCGTTGGGAGTTGGCTCCCTATTTTGGTTTTATGTGGTATCTGATATCATCCTGGTGTATTTCAGTATGGTGACTACGAGGCGATTTGAGACCGAATCCGGGTCGGGATCAGGAGCTGGCAGACAGATTGGTGATGATGAGCTGGATGCGAGGATCAGAGAGATTCTCCATGGGGAGGTTATGGCTATCGTCTGAGATCAGATACTAGAGTTATTTGGGTCTATTAAGACCGCGATGATGGAGTTCTTTGATGACAGATACGCAGTCATTCCTGAGACTGCTGGTATTGCAGCCCCCGCAGCTGTGGCAGCTGCAGGTGTTGGACAGGGTCGAGTTTTTCAGTATCAGGACTTTGATAATACGAAGCCGCCGACTTTCGATGGAGTTCAAGACCCAGTCATAGCCATGAGTTGACTATCTGATGTTGAGGGATTTTTTTCACCTGCTCTTGCCCAGCTGACCAGAAGGTCAGGTGCGCTCTGAGCCTCTTGAGGTCTGGGGCGAAGGATTGGTGGAGACTTGTTACAGGATCGTATTCTTCTGAGCATAGGGCTGCGGTGACTTGGGATCAGTTCATGGAGATGTTTCGTACTCGTTATGTGCCGCAGGTTGAGCATGAGAGGTTGGCCCAGGAGTTTTTGGATATGAGGCAGGGATCGGAGTCGGTGATGGAGATCACCGGGATGTTTACTGAGAGGGCCATGTTTTGCCCTAAGTTTGCATCGGAGTAGGCTCAGATGACCCGTTACTTGAGCATGCTCAAGACGGATATCAGGCAGTTTATTTCCATCGAGTAGTATGGTTCTTTGTTGGAGTTGCAGGAGACCGCCAAGCAGCGTGAGCTTGAGCAGGTGAAAGGTTCATGACGGGGCTTGTTGATCAGGAGGGGTATGCCACAAGTGTGGCGGCAGGGAGAGGCACTATGCGAGGGATTGTCCGTTGATTTCCTCCAAGCCGGCGCAGGCCCCCGCACCATCTACATTGAGGATCACATATGGGCGCCAGGGGAAGGCGTAGTCCTCGAGGGCTCGAGGTTGTGCTTTTCAGATCACTGCCGAGGAGGCCAGAGCAGCTCCATATGTCGTGACTGGTATGTTTCTATCCGTTATCTTGTTGATTATGTTTGTATTATGCTTATATATTTGTACCTTTGTTAGGTACGTTCCTAGTGAACTCCTTTCCTACTTTAGTGTTGTTTGACTCAGGTGCGAGTCGGTCCTTTGTTTCTCGATCGTTTAGTAGGGAGTTTGCTATTCCCTTAGGGGAGTTGGAGTGTCCATTGCGAGTTTCTATCGCCAACGAACACGAGGTTTCTGCATCTTCAGTGTATCATGTTTGTGTTATGGAGATTTTCGGGGTATCCTTTTCCGATCGATTTGATCCCTATCCCCATGGGGGATGTCTGTATGATCATGGGTATGGACTGGTTGAGCCGTTTTGGCATGTTGATTGATTGTGAGGGTCAACGCGTGGTAGTTCGAACCCAAAGTGGGGGAGAAGTGGTTATTTATGGAGAGGGAACCAGGATCGGTTCGGGGTTTTGTTCTGCTGTCAGGGCTCAGCAGTATATTCAGAACGGGTGTGCGGGTTACTTGGCTTACGTGGTGGATACGCGTGTTGGGGATCAGGTTTCGATTTTAGAGGTCCCGGTTATGACAACCCGTTATTTTGAGTCATTGTAAGTCAAACTAATTCGAATAAAGTCTAAACTACAATCATGAGCAAGTAAACTTACAACATAAATGGATGCAATAAGAACTTTGAATGCCTTATGTGCATGCTTATTTAACTTGTGTGTAGGTATTTATATAATGCCTTATTAATATGAACATTTACAAGCTTAATACCTAAATTAATCATAAAAAATACAAGGTTTAATGTAAATTCGATCAATGGAATGAAAATCCTTCATCAAAACCGAATTCCCCTTCCTTACTTTGACTTGAAACCGAATTCACCCCATTAAAGAAGCCAAAACCGATTTCTCTTTTCCTTTCTTTGACTAGAAACCGAATTCCCCATGATTTCCACCTTATGTGACCGAATTCACCTCATTTGAGGCCCATTAAGGCCGAATACATCCCTTATATATAAGTATATAACCGAATTCACAAATCACTTCTCACATTTCTCACCGAACACTCTTTCATTTAGCTCTCAAGTACCATCCGAATTCCTTTCATTTTCTCTCAAGTATCATCCAAGATCTTCATACCCTTTACCAAGAAACCCTTTGAAGATTCACATAAACACCAAGAACACACCAAGAACACTAAGAACACACCAAGAACGCCAAGAACACCTTCGAATATTCTAAGAAATTATTGTAAGTATTTCTTACATAATTTAGTGTTGTCTAACAATTTAAATTAATATATTTATTAATTTAGCTTTGATATCGTGCATAATTATTATTAGAATACGACTTCTCGCACGTGTTTCTAAGCTAGAGGATCATTACTACTACACTGCCTCTTCACTCGATCACTCACAAAAGGTGAGTTCATACCCCTATGTTTTACCATTTTTAAATGTTTTCAGGGGGAGAATACAAGTAGAACACAACATATTTGTGTTAACACTCACATGCGATTACAAACCATTCTTAAGATTCTAATGCTCCTTTAAATTTATTAAACTGTTTTCAAACTTTTAAATTGTCCTTTTTATCAAATCATATTCATATATATATCCTTATGTATAATTAAGATTTAACAGACTTAGTACTAGTGCTTTTACCCTGACTCATGTTCCTTGTTTGGTTGTGGGCTTTGGGTAGGATCACCTGTCCGACTGTCAGTTAAACTTTAATTATACATGGTAAGTATATACATGAGTATTAAACTTATTTCAATAACATTGTCAATCAGTTCAGTACAAACATAACATTAGGAAACTATAATAAGTATAGTTTTGAGATCTATTAAAACTACTACTAGTTCAAAATACATTACATGAATCAATATATAATTACGAACTACTTTCATTGGAAGTACATTATTCATTTACAAGAACAAGAGAACATATACATACTATACGTAAACGAGTTAATACTAGAATGTGCGATACTACTTCATGGTGCTTAGTAATATTCTTGCTAAGTCATGTTTTATAACCAAAGTCTCTTGGAGGGAGAGCGTGAGTTTGTGTATAGATCTATACGGGACTCACAATCCCGCACCTTGGTTGTTAGCTACAATTGAGATCGGCAGGTCTACGGGTGACAAATGTCATAACTTTTCGACGCCTGAAGAACGTCGTGTAAAATACTAGTCAATTAAGTATGGTTATAATCTCATTCACATTAAATATTAACTAACCACTTCGGTTTACAAAACAAACATTTCTTCAGTGGTTTTATTTTAAGTAATAAGACTACCTACCATTATTTTCCAAGTACTAATACACTATAGAGTTCATACTAGTGCAGTACACTATTTTCTATCAAAGAAATATACATTTATGGAAAACACACACACTCACACTATTTCAGAGTACAATAACATACAAAAGATTTTGGTCTTAAGGCCTAAGACTGCTTTTCATTTAATTAGAGAAAATATGGGATTTTCTGGGGAACATACTATCATTTTCATGGAACAAGTACAAACATCAAATACTAAATGCTTATGAACTCACCAACTTAAATGTTGATACTCTCTTTTCAAAATAACTTGTATTCTCAAGGAACCAGTAGACAGGTACACTCATGCAAGTTTTTGAGAAGATGGAGCTTACTCAAGGCTCTTCTTTTTATTGCTTTAAATTTTTTGGTGTCATACAACTATACAAAGAACAGACATGTATTAACTATATTATTAATGCAATGGATTTTGTCGCTTGTTTTACTATTGTGAATTGTTATGATACTATACTAAGTGAATTGTGAATTGATATCAGAGCATTTTTTATAGTGAACTAAGAATATCAACCCATAAAAGATATACAACTATAAATACAATGGGATTAAAACACTCTGACGAAGAGTTATACTTTTAAATATATCAAATATTTTACTAAAGTATACATACATGCATGCATACCAGAACAGTGTCATACTAGAACACAACAAAAGTATTATGATTGTTTAACAGCATGAGTAGGTTTTGGGATATATAATCAGGTCTGGGATTGATATAGCATGATCAACTATATCTATCCGGGAAGTGATTAGCATATACCTATGAATGGTTGTGGTGTTGCAACAAGTCTAAAAACTTACCAACTCTTACTACAATGAGACACTAGAACGTAACATAAACTTAAAATACTATAGGACTATTTTGTGGTACTATAATTTACTTATGTGAAAACTAAAAAGACCCTTACTAGTAGGTCTATATTTGCTGAGTGGATATGCTAAGGTTATATATAACTAAGATACTATAGACTTAGAATCTGTGATCTTCGCTTTACTTCATGTTCCTTGTTTGGTTGTGGTCTTAGAGTTGGATCACTTATTCGAAGTTCTATTCTATCTTGGTTATATATAGCTAGCTGTGCACTACGTAAGTATAGAAGTAACTGGTAAGGATCACCCTATAAATATCTCTAGGAATATATCTATTATATGTCTCTAACACCCCTATTCTTGCTTAGATAACATGAATGGATTTCATCTGTCGGGAGACCCGTACTTTCCCAATCAAGGGAACGGTGGATGGCTCGAAGCTGAACCAGAAGAGGATAACCCTGTGGTCCCATTAGAAGAAGACCACAAGGAGAGTTCTGAGGAAGAGAACGAAGAGCAAGTTCAAGAAGACTCCGACTCAAAACCAAAGGTCTATGATCCATCTCAAGTTGCCCAAAATCCTAACCCTCGACAGGATATTCAAGGCCCGATGCCTTTGTGGGCAGTAAACTTGGGAAGCTGGAGTCACGAACAGGGACAACCACATCCTTATAATCCGGACCGAAGCTTCTACAACCTGGGCGAGGGAGGCTCAGCTAACAGAATCCTCCCTATCTTGGTTCGGCATGTTGCTCGCAATGTTGAACAAGGAAGAGCGGCCATCGACCAAGTCATGGAGGTTAGAGCTAACTCAAGAGTCAATAAAGTTCGCCTCCTCCATCTGAACGAAGACCAGGAGTTAACAAGGAGTCACACTAATGCACTGCAGAGGGAACTGATTGCCAACCGATCCGAAGTTTGAGAACTTCAGCAGCGCCAAGTGGCATTGGAAAGGCGTGTGTGGGAAACAGAACATCAGTTGGCTGAATCCAGTGCAGAATCTAGTACTAATCAGAACAACACTCCTCGCGAGTAGAGCATACTTTACTCACTCTTTTGGATATAGATTAAGTCTACTTATAGACTCTAGTGTTATTCTCCTGTTTATGATTAGACCTCGAAATTTAAGTTTTGCTAGGTCTTTATGCTGTCAAAGTTTTTCTCTATGTTGGTATGTTGTAGACCTATTACAAGGTCAAATTTTCCCGAACTCTATACATCTATGATACCAATGGAATTGACAGGCATCTAATTCTCTTGAAAGGTCTCTATCCAGATTCTTTCATTTTCTAGTGATAGACCTCTATTGCAAACACTTAAACTAATACACGTTGAACTAGGGTAAATTAGTTCAAGGAACACTCACATTATAATCACTATTGGCATCTTGCCATTATCTTCATTTTCTTAAAACTTATAGTAAAAGATGCCTCCTCGTAAATCAAACAGACCCAATCCTCCAATAACTTCAACTCAACCACCACCTCCACCACAATTCGGTCCCGTAGTTTTTCAAGCTGCAGTGACCGTGGCTGTGACGGCAGCCTTAACTCAGATCAACACTAGCGGTACCCAGGACTTCACCAACTATAAACCCAGGATTTTTAATGGGAGTCGAGGAATCATTGCACTATCGCAATGGTTCGAGAATACGGAGTCTATCTTCGAGATCTGCTCCTGCCTTGAAGGAAGCAAAGTAAAATTTTTTGCCTGCACCTTCTCCGACAGGGCCCTTACATGGTGGAATAGCCACGTCAAGTCACTTACCCTCACAGTGGCTAACTCAATGGGCTGGGAGACACTGAAAGATCTGATGATGGGGGAATACTGCCCGAGGGACGAAGTTCAGAAAGTAGAGCAGGAACTTTGGGGCCATACTATGAAAGGCTCTGACATAGTAGCTTACACTACTAGGTTTAGTGATCTAGTGGCTCTATGGGGATGATCCCCACGGAAAGCAAAAAGAGTGAGAGGTACATCTGGGGATTGTTACCTCCATTTTAGGGGAACGTGTTGTCTTCAAAGCCCTCTACATCCGGTAGTGCCAAACGCTTGGCACTGAGACTCATTGACCATGGAGTCCGTTCACAAGTAACAACCCTTGTCCCAGAACCAGCCAAAACAACCAACAAAAAGTGAAAGTTTTGGGACAGAGAGAAGAACCAATCGGTACAGAACCCCACTAAGAAACAGTAGATTGTGGTTGTACATGCCGCAACGACCCCTGTTGTCCCTGCACCAGCAAAGCAGTATGCTGGAAGTCTTCCGAAATGAAACAAGTGCAACTTCCATCATAACGGACCCTGCCAGGAGATGCAGTGTGCTAACTACAACAGGAAGGGGCACACTGCCCGTTTCTGTAAAGCACCGGCAAGACCAATCACCCAGGTCCCTGGTATTGGAGTAGGCCAGGCCTGCTACAGGTGCAGTGAATTTGGGCACTACAATAGCAACTAACCAAAGGCATGGAATACTGGTGGAGTAGGGAGAGTTTTGGCGATTGGAAATGAAGAAGCTGTGGCAGACCCTACGGTGGTCACAGGTACATTTCTCCTCAATAACTCATATGCATGCATACTATTTGATAGTGGAGCGGAGAGGAGTTTCGTGAATCAAGAATTTAAACACTTACTTAAACAACCACCACAGGCACTAAAAGAAACATTCATCGTAGAAATGGATAACGGGAGGACTGAGAGCAGTAACGATATATACATAGGATGCACCCTCACTCTAGATATCTACTCATTTCAAATCGACCTCATGCTTGTCTCAATTAAAAGTTTTCTCGTCAGTATCGGCATGGATTGGTTGAGTCTTCATCGTGCTGACATCCTGTGTTTTGAGAAATCCGTTCGTCTTAATCTACCGAATAGCAAAACCCTAGTTGTCTATGGCGACAAACCAGGCACGAACCTTAGAATCATCTCGAGTATTCAAGCCCAAAGGTAATTACGAAAGGAATATCATGCGTTCCTTGCTCACATAGTTGATGTGAGCCAAAAGGTGAAAGACATAAAGAGCATCCCAGAAGTCTGTGATTTTCCCGACATCTTTCCCGGAGATCTTCCAGGATTACCACCACAACGCTAAGTCGAGTTCAGAATCGACTTAATTCCAGGAGCTACCCCTATAGCCAAATCGCCCTATCGTCTAGCACCAACTGAGATACAAGAACTATCCAATCAACCGAATGAACTGCTCAGCAAAGGATTTATCAGACCAAGCTTCTCACCCTGGGGAGCACCGGTCTTGTTCGTGAAGAAGAAAGATGGATCGTTCCGTATGTGCATCGACTATCGCGAGCTAAACAAACTGACCATTAAGAACTTATATCCTCTACCGTGTATCGATGACTTGTTCGACCAACTTCAAGGAGCAAACTACTTTTCAAAGATTTACTTAAGATCCGGGTATCACCAGTTATGAGTTTTAGAGGAAGATGTTCCCAAAACAGCCTTCCGAACTCGTTATGGTTACTACGAGTTTGTAGTGATGCCTTTCGGATTAACCAATGCACCCGCGGTGTTTATGGATTTAATGAACCGGGTGTGCCGCCCTTACTTAGATAAGTTCGTGATAGTATTCATTGATGACATACTTATCTACTCACACAATAAGGAGGAGCATAGTCAACACTTACGACAGATCTTGGAAATGCTACGAGCAGAGAAGCTTTACGCGAAGTTCTCTAAGTGCGAATTTTGGATTCGAAGAGTCGAATTCTTGGGTCACGTGGTTAGCAAAGAGGGAATTTATGTGGATCCTTCCAAAATCAAGGCAATTGAGAACTGGTCAGCACCTAGAACGCCTACTGAGATTCGTCAATTTCTAGGCCTTGCTGGCTACTATCGCAGGTTCATTCAGAATTTCTCAAAGATTGCGAAACCACTTACCACCTTGACCCAGAAAGGTGTGACCTTTGACTGGGAAGAGAAACAAGAAAAGGCGTTCCAAGCGCTGAAGCAAGCCTTATGCAGCGCACCAATATTGTCCCTTCCCGAAGGGATTGAAGATTTCGTGGTATACTGTGATGCATCCAACCAAGGGCTTGGCCGTGTTCTTATGCAACGGGGAAAGGTCATCGCCTATGCCTCAAGACAGCTTAAGACACACGAAGTTAACAACACTACTCATGATCATGAGTTAGGAGCAGTAGTATTTGCTCTGAAGATCTGGAGACACTACATGTATGGTACGAAAAGCACTATCTTTACAGACCACAAAAGCCTTCAACATATATTCAACCAGAAGGAGCTCAACATGAGATAGCGACCGTGGGTCGAGCTACTAAATGACTACGAATGTGAAATTTGTTATCATCATGGTAAAGCCAATGTAGTAGCTGACGCCCTAAGTCAGAAAGAGTACTCAGGTCGTAGAGTCAAGGCATTGACTATGACAATCCATTCACATCTGTCCACACAAATTAAGGAGGCTCAGCAGGAAGCCTTGAAACCTAAAAATGTGGCAGGTGAAACCCTAAGAGGGATGGATAAGAACTTAGAAGTCAAGGGTGACGGAGTCTTTTACCTCATGGATCGGATCTGGATACCGAAGCTCGGTGGTTTCAGAGACGTTGTCATGAACGAAGCACACAATACTCGATACTTCATTCATCCAGGTTCAGATAAGATGTATCTAGACCTCAAAAAGTTATATTGTTGGCGAAACATGAAAGCAGAGATTGCTACCTTCGTGGGCAAGTGTCTTACTTGCGCCAAAGTTAAGGTAGAATACAAAAAACCCTCAGGATTACTACAACAACCGGAGATACCTGAGTGGAAGTAGGAGCGGATTACAATGGATTTCATAACCAAGTTGCCCAAGACAACGTGTGGTCTTGATACCATTTGGGTGATCATCGACAGATTAACCAAGTCCGTGCATTTCCTACCAATTAAAGAAACTGACAAGATGGAGAAACTGACCAGAACCTACATTAGAGAGATTGTACGACTACATGGTGTACCCATATCAATTATCTCTGATAGAGATAGTAGATTCACCTCGAGGTTCTGGCAGTCACGACAAAAGTCTCTGGGAACTAGGCTGGAACCTAGTACAGCCTACCATCCACAAACTGACGGGCAAAGTGAGAGAACAATTCAAACATTAGAAGACATGCTGAGAGCTTGTGTGATCGACTTTGGTAAAGCGTGTGATATCCATTTACCATTAGTCGAGTTTTCATACAAAAACAGCTACCATACTAGTATCAAAGTTGCTCCATTCGAAGCCCTCTATCGCCGAAAGTGCAGATCCCCTCTGTGCTAGGCTGAAGTGGGTGATACGCAGCTAGCTAAAGGACAAGTTCCTGACAGCACTCTCACTGGTCCGGAAATCATCAGAGAGACGACTGAAAAGATTGTTCAGATTCGTGAACGATTGAAAGCCTCTAGAGACAGACAGAAGAGTTATGCGGACAAAAGACAAAAACCCTTGGAATTTTAGGTTGGTGACAACGTGCTATTAAAGGTCTCACCCTGGAAGGGCATGATATGCTTCGGGAGGCGAGGCAAACTGAATCCAAGGTACATTGGGCCTTTCGAGGTTTTTGCTAGGATCGGCCCAGTAGCTTACAAACTCAAACTACCACAAGAACTTAGAAACGTACACCCTACCTTCCACGTATCTAATCTAAGGAAGTGTCTATCCAACGAAACTCTTGTAATCCCACTCGATGAAATCGAGATCAATGAGAGCCTCAACTTCATGGAAGAACCAGTCGAAATCATGGATAGGGAAGTCAAACAAACCAAACAAAACCGTATACCTATAGTGAAGGTTCACTGGAATGCCAAGCGGGGACCTGAATTCACTTAGGAGCGGGAAGATCAGATAAAACAAAAATACCCGCAACTCTTTCCCTAGTCTTATTGTATCTCTATAGTCTTGAATTTTGAGACGAAGTTCCCTCTAACGGGGGGATGATGTGACAACCCATTATTTCAAGTCATTTAAATTCAAACTAATTCGAATAAAGTCTAAATTACAATCATGAGCAAGTAAACTTACAACATAAATGGATGCAATAAGAACTTTGAATGCCTTGTGTGCATGCTTATTTAACTTGTGTGTAAGTATTTATATAATGCCTTATTAATATGAACAATTACAAGCTTAATACCTAACTTAAATCACCAAAAATACAAGGTTTAATGTAAATATGGTCAAGGGAATCAAACTCCTTCATCAAAACCAAATTCCCCTTCCTTACTTTGACTTGAAACCGAATTCAACCCATTAAAGAAGCCAAAACCGAATTCTGTTTTCCTTGGACTAGAAACTGAATTCACTTTTCCTTTCTTTGACTAGAAGCCGAATTCCCCATGATTTCTACCGTATGTGACTGAATTCACCTCATTTGAGGCCCATTAAGGCCGGTCACATCCCTCGTATATAAGGATATAACCGAATTCTCAAATCACTTCTCACGTTTCGCACCGTACACTCTTTCATTTAGCTCTTAAGTACCATCCGAATTCCTTTCATTTTCTCTCAAGTATCATCCAAGATCTTCATATCTTCATATCTTCATATCCTTTACCAAGAAACCATTTGAAGAGTCACGTAAACACCAAGAACACACCAAGAACACCAAGAACGCCAAGAACACCTTCGAATATGCTAAGAAATTATTGTAAGTATTTCTTACATAATTTAGTGTTTTCTAACAATTTAAATTAATATATTTATTAATTTAGCTTCGATATCGTGCATAATTATTATTAGAATACGACTTCTTGCACGGGTTTCTAAACTAGAGGATCATTACTACTGCACTGCCTCTTCACTCGATCACTCACAAAAGGTGAGTTCATACCCCTATGTTTTACCATTTTTAAATGTTTGCAGGGGGAGAATACAAGTACAACACAACATATTTGTCTTAACACTCACATGCGATTACAAACCATTCTTAAGATTCTAATGCTCTTATAAATTTATTAAACTATTTTTAAACCGTTTTCAAACTTTTAAATTGTCCTTTTTATCAAGTCATATTCATATATATATCCTTATGTAGAATTAAGATTTAACAAACTTAGGACTAGTGCTTTTACCCTGACTCCTGTTCCTTGTTTGGTTGTGGGCTTAGGGTAGGATCACCAGTCCGACTGTGAGTTAAACTTTAGTTATACATGCTAAGTATATATATGAGTATTAAACTTATTTCAATAACATTGTCAATCAGTTCAGTACAAACATAACATTAGGAAAGTATAATAGTATAGTTTTGAGATCTATTCACGCTAATACTAGTTCAAAATACATTACATGAATCAATACATAATTACGAACTACTTTCATTGCAAGTACATTATTCATTTACAAGAACAAGAGAACATATACATACTATATGTAAACGAGTTAATACTAGAATATGAGATACTACTTCATGGTGCTTAGTAATATTCTTGCTAAGTTATGTTTTATAACCAAAGTCTCCTGGAGGGAGAGCGTGAGTTTGTGTATAGATCTATATGGGACTGACAATCCCGCACCTTGGCTGTTAGCTACAGTTGGGACCGGCAGGTCTACAGATCACAAATTTCATAACTCTTCGACGCCAGAAGAACTCTGTGTAAAATACTAGTCAATTAAGTATGGTTATAATCTAATTCACATTAAACATTAACTAACCACTTCGGTTTACAAAACAAACATTTCTTCAGTGGTTTTATTTTAAGTAATAAGACTACCTACCATTATTTTCCAAGTACTAATACATTATGGAATTCATACTAGTGCAGTACACTATTTTCTATCAAAAAAACATACATTTATGGAAAAAACACACACTCACACTATTTCAGAGTACAATAACATACAAAACATTTTGGTCTTAAGGCCTAAGACTGCTTTTCATTTAATTAGGGAAAATATGGGATTTTCTAGGGAACATACTATCATTTTCATGGAACAAGTACAAACATCAAATACTAAATGCTTATGAACTCACCAACTTAAATGTTGATACTCTCCTTTCAAAATAACTTGTATTCTCAGGGAACCAGTAGACAGGTACACTCATGCAGGTTTTTGAGAAGATGGAGCTTACTCAAGGCTCTTCTTTTTATTGCTTTACATTTTTTGGTGTCATAAAACTATACAAAGAACACACATGTATTAACTATATTATTAATGCAATGGATGTTGTTGCTTGTTTTATTATTGTGTATTGTTATGATACTATACATGACGTCCTCCGCCCCCGAATGTTTCTGCCAATCCGGTTTGGGGGTGTGACACCGGTGGTCAGGGAGTTTGCCGATGTATTCCCGGAGGAGTTACCCGGTGTGCCTCTTGAGAGGAAAGTCGAGTTCAGGAATGACCTCGTGCCCGGTGCAGCCCCGATATCCATGACATCGTACCGTTTGGCACCACCTGAGATGCAGGAGTTGTCATCTCAGTTGCAGGAGCTTCTAGGCAAGCAGTTCATCAGGCCGAGTAGTTCTCCATGGGTAGCTCTGATTTTATTCATCAAGAATAAGGATGGTTCACACCATATGTGTATTGATTATGGGAAGTTGAACAAGCTTACAGTGAAGAACCGTTATCCCCTTCCGCATATTGATGATTTATTTGATCAATTGCAGGATGCGACTTGGTTCTCCAAGATAGACCTGAGGTCGGGATACCATCAGGTAAGGGTGAAATAGGAGGACGTGGAGAAGACCACGTTCCGGACTCGTTATGGGCATTATGAGTCCATGGTGATGTCATTCAGGCTCACCAATGTGCCTGCGGTATTTATAGATTTGATGAACCGGGTATGCAGGTTGATGCTCAATCGTTCAGTTATCGTGTTTCTTAATTATATCTTGGTATATTCCAAGACTAGAGAGCAGCATGAGGAGCATCTTCGCGAGCTTTTGGGGGTTTTGAGGGGAGAACGATTTTATCCTAAGTTCTTGAAGTGAGAGTTTTGGTTACGAGAGGTTTAGTTCCTTGGACACCTCGTTAACCAGGATGGGATATTGGTCGATCCGGCCAAGATCGAGGCAGTGATGCGGTGGGAGGTTCCGAAATCTCCCTCAGATATCAGGAGTTTCTTGGGGTTGGCAGGGTACTACAAGATATTTATTTAGGATTTCTCCAGGATTGTAGTACCTCTCACTCGTTTGACGAGGAAGGGGTGGATTTACGGTGGGGCATTGAGAAGCAGGCGTCATTCGAGACCCTTCGGCAGGGATTCTGTGAGGCCCCGGTTTTCACCC
Organism: Lactuca virosa; assembly: GCF_052849685.1. NCBI lineage: Eukaryota > Viridiplantae > Streptophyta > Magnoliopsida > Asterales > Asteraceae > Lactuca > Lactuca virosa. The sequence continues at coordinate 160,362,112 of NC_136426.1, read as the reverse complement.
TCCCAGAAGGGATTGAGGATTTCATGGTGTTCTGTGATGCTTCAATCACTGGTTTGGGGCGGCCCTCATGCAGAGAGGACGTGTGATAACTTATGCTTCACGGCAACTGAAGCCGCACGAGACGAGGTATCCCACGCATGACCTGGAGTTGGGGGCAGTGGTTTTCGCCATCAAGATTTGGAGGCATTATCTTTATAGGTCCCGCTGTACTATCTACATTGACCACAAGAGTTTGAGGTACATTATGGATCAGCCGAAGCTGAACATGAGGCAGCGCAGGTGGCTGGACGTAGTCAAGGATTATGACTGCGAGATCCTTTACCATCCAGGTAAATCGAATGTCCTGGCGGATGCTTTGAGCCGCAAGTCGATTGGACCTTCTATTGGGGTGTTATGTATGAGGATATTTGTGGATTCTCCGCTTGTGGGATTGATTAAGGAGGCTCAGGCTGAGGGTGTTCGGGAAGAGAATTGTAATATTGAGAGGATCAGTGGCGAGATCACTAGATTTGTTCCGGATAGTCATGGTTTGTTGACCCGTTGAGGTCGGGTTAGGGTTCCTATATCTGGTGGGGTCAGACAAATAGTGTTGGAGGAGGCTCATAAGTCTTGTTTTTCTATCCATCCGCGGGCTACCAAGATGTATCGGGATCTGAGATTGACCTATTGGTGGTCGTGTATGAAGAGAGAGATCGTCTAGGACGTTGAGAGGTGTTTGACCTGCAGGATGGTCAAGGCCGAGCATTAGAGGCCGCATGACAAGCTGCAGCCTCTGGAGGTTCCCATTGTTGGATAAGGTGTCTAAGTCCATAACTATTTCTAGTATGTACTTGACCTGACCCGGCATGGTCTATTTGGGTTGCATGGCACCATGCAATTAGATAAACTAAAATGAGATAAATAACACTTATGGTTTATTAATATATTATAAGTTCTAATATATTAATAATATTATTTAATTAGTTTGATCAAGAATTAATTTAGAATTAATTAAGTGATCAAAAGATAACTAATTAAATATATGGGTAGATTATGTAAATCTTCCATATCTTATATAGTGGGCTAAGAGGCTCCATGGATTATCAAGTTGGGTTCCACCCATAGGATGCTCCATGGGAGTTACAAACCCATGGGTCATGGAAATGAAGAGTCATGACACATTAGGGTTTACATGGTGTAACCCTAGATGTGTCAACACTATATAAGAAACCCATTCTCCACCAAAATTGGCGACACATAAGAAACAAGAGGGCTAGAGCCGATTTTACAAGTGTAAGATTCTCTCAAAGTTTACTCCTTTGCATTTGGTGTTGTGTGAAGCATTTGAGGCATCGCACTTGGGGTGCTAGGCTCACAAGGTTTCAAGGATCATAATCAACAACAAGGTAAGTTATTCTATCTTTCATTCAAGTTAAAAATGTTCCCTATGTATGCTAGATAGGAATATAACCTTGGAATTCAACTTTGCATGATTATTAGACAAACATAGATCCAAGGTTATTAGGGTTGCATGTACACTTAGGAAGTGTTAGAATGCTCAAAACCCATCAGTGGTATCAGAGCCTAGGTTTGTTTGTTGTTTTTTTTTTTTTGTGTGCAAACAGCTTGAAAAAAAATCGTTTTTCTGTTTTCTGCTCGTATGAAAGTTTGCACATTTCTTGCTGGAAATGGACTAGAAACATTACCCTAAACTGTTTTGATGTTTTAAAGCTTGTTTTAGATGGTGTAATGTTTATGCTAATCCATTTACAATGGCAATTATTAAAATTACAAGTTTTTTTTAAGTGTAATTTTTGATTCTTGAAAGTGTTCATATTCATGTTCTTGAACTTATGAAGATTAGATGATCATAGGAATTGTTTGTAACCTTCATGGTAGTTTAATTCATGATCATAATGTGTTTTAATGGAGTCCATAACTTGTCCTCAAGTTATGGAAAACCAAAAGTCTCACTTTTATTAAAGCCATTAAAAGAACACAAGAGTTATAAAAATGAAGAGTCTTCATTTTTATTACTCAATTAATTCATAAGTTATAAGAAATGAAAAGTTTTGGAAGTTTACAAAACTTGCCCTCAAGTTTTGGAACATGTAAAGTCTTGATTAAAACTTTAGTTCCAACCCTTAGAATTTTAAAAGTTAAAATTCAACCCTTATACTTTATAATATTATAAGTTACTAATATATATATATATATATATATATATATATATATATATATATATATATATATATATATAACGTCAACTCGTCTTACCGCTAGTACGCCTCATTCACGAAGTCGGTCTATAAGGGGGGTATAAGGTTTTTGCCTATAAAATGGCAACTTAATGGGTGTCCACTCTCACCCACCGCTTCCTTGATCGGTGGAGGGTCGTTAGCCGAACGGGTAAGACAAGGACTTATAAATTCTCATTAAAAGTATGATGAATATTATAAAGTAACTAAATGCTTTTATTAAATTCCCAATCTTAGTTACTTTAGGAAAATGTGAATAAGGTGCTAATCCATGAAATTACACTTTACACTTTGTTTAAGTCGTTGGTGGAGCGTGTGTGGTTAACCGGCACACTAACTTGGACTTAACAAGGTAGGTAAAGGGTGACTTAAAGTTTATTATAGGTCGGTGGAGCTCGTGTGGTTAACCGGCACATCGATTGAGTAATAAACATTGAGTGTACCAAGTGATTTGCATGGTTACTTCACACCTCGTTTTGTGATCCTCGGTATCCCAGTCACAAAACTTGGAGGGCACACTCGAGATTGAAACATGCCTTTGAAATGTTCATTGAATCTCAAAAGAATCTAGGAATTTCTAAGAACCAATTAAAAACCTAATATTTATATTTCGTTTTTCATGGTGGAAATTGGTGAATCGTCATTCACCTACCTTTCAAATATGTTATAGCTTGGATTACGGCATACCTCTTCTAAGTTATAATATATTGTGATTGGATCCTAGCCTTAATATTACATTTGGGTGTTTTAGTAAGGACTCTCTTAATATCTAAACTAATCTTGTTCTCTTCTTTCATATGTCTTCAAACAATGCTGCTTCTGGCTCTAATCCTAATGGCTCCTTTACCCTTATGAACTTGTGTGGGAAAGTCACTTTTGATGAATCCAACTTCAATGAATGGATCATAAACATCAGGATGATTACCCGCTACGAGGACAAAGAATATGTCCTTGACAAGGAGCTTAAGGAGATTGATGAGACCACTGCAACTCCCCAGGAGATCGCTGACTTCCGGGCACATGAAAGGGATGCTACAAAAGTGGCATGCATCATGTTGGCCACCATGACAGCGGAACTCCAAAAGTCCTATGAGGACTTCTACCCTTTTGAAATGCACCAAGATCTGATGGAAAGATACCATCAAAGTGCACGACAAGAGAGGTATGAAATCATATGCTATATCATAACAACCATGATGAAGGACGGGGAATCCGTCACGAGCCACATGCAGAAAATGCAAAGGTATGTGGATCGGTTGTTGAAGCTTAATGTGAACTTCCCTGAGGAGCTTGCCATAGATATCATTTTGCACTCCTTACCATCGTGCTATGATCAATTCCGCATGACATATCACATGAATAAGGAAGAGGTCACACTCAGCAAACTTCAGGGACTCCTCAAGACCGCAGAAACAGGTCTTAAGGGTAAGTCGGTTGTTAACACTCCTACTCCAAACTCCGCCCCGGTTTCGGCAATCGGGAAAGGTAGAGGGAAGAAGAGGAAGAGCTCTTCGAAGGGTACCAAGGCTAGGACCCTTGATGGCTCTTCTTCAAGTGGAACCAAGAAAGGTTTTGTCACTCCTTCTTCTGACCCTAAAGAGGCTGAATGCTTCTATTGCCATGAAAAGTCACATTGGAAGCGGAACTGCCCAAAGTACCAGCAAGATGTGAAGGATGGGAAAGTTAAACCCAACCATGCAGGTATTTACACTATCTTATCTAATAACTCACCCCATTCTAACTCTTGGGTCCTTGATACCGGTTGTGGTATTCATATTTGTTCTGATTTGCAGGGACTAAGAAGAAGTGAGAATGTGGAGCATGGAAGAATAAACTTAATCATGGGGAATAGGAAAGCTTTACCTGTCACCAAGATTGGAGTTTATACTTTATCGCTAAGTAGTGGGTTTAGTTTAGATTTGAATAAATGTTGTTATTCGCCAGAAATGGCAAGAAATATTATTTCCTTTCATGCATTGTATAAACAAGGGTTCACCTTTTCATTTGATAATGAAGTTGGTTCGATTAATGCTTTCTTTAATAATGTTCTTTATTTTAAAGCATTACCTTGTGATGGTGTGTATGAAACTGTATCTGTGGTTGATAACTTAGGAAATAATGTATTGTGTATTGATTCTGTTAATGATAATAACTTGGATAAAGCATCATTATGGCATTGTCGTCTTGGACATATAAGCAAGAAAAGCATAGGCCAACTCCAAAAGGATGGAGTATTGGAGTCATTTGACCTAAAGTCAGATGATAGTTGCGAATCATGCTTACTTGGAAAAATGACAAAGTCACCCTTCACAGGTTCTTATGAGAGGGGTGAAGGTTTGTTGGATCTTATACACACGGATGTGTGTGGGCCCTTCAAACATGCCACAAGGGATGCTAATCGTTATTATTTGACTTTTACTGATGATTATAGTAGATATGGATATGTCTACTTAATCAAGCATAAGTCAGAGACTTTTGAGAGGTTTAAAGAGTTTATACAGGAAGTCGAGAATCAATTGGGCAGGAACATTAAGATGCTTCGATCCGATCGAGGTGGTGAGTATCTTAGTTCAGAGTTCCTCGACTATCTTAGGGAATGTGGGATTGTCCCACAATTGTCACCTCCCAGGACACCGCAGTTGAATGGTGTAGATGAGAGGCGTAATCGAACCTTGTTAGATATGGTTCGTTCCATGATGAGTCGAGCGTCGCTACCAATCTCATTTTGGGGGTATGCCTTATTGACTGCCGCCCATATCCTTAATCTAGTTCCCACAAACAAAGTTGCCAAAACTCCTCATGAGATGTGGACTGGTAAAGTACCCAAACTAGACCACATTAAGATTTGGGGTTGCGAGGCTTTCGTGAGACGCGAGACTCATGATAAGCTCGAACCTCGAAGTGAGAGGCGTATTTTCATCGGCTACCCACAGAAATCCTTTGGTTACCTCTTCTACAGACCTAGTGAGAATGTGGTCTTTGTAGCTAGGAAGGCTTTCTTTCGAGAGAGAGAGTTCATAAGCCAAGGAGACAGTGGGAGGCAAGTTAACCTTGAAGAAATTCAAGAGTCAAGTGGTGAAGGAACTTCAAACCCTAGCACTCAACTTGAGGAGGAAACTCCTGTTGAGCCAATTGACAAGTCTGTACCTCTGAGGCGTTCCACAAGGGTTAGGAATGCACCTGAGCATTACTATGGATTCCATATTACTGCGGAAGGTGATACACTTATCAGTGATGAGACACTGATAGGTCTGGATGAACCTAACAGTTACGCGGAAGCCATGGCAGGCCCTGAGTCAGCCAAGTGGAAAGAGGCAATGGACAGCGAGATACAGTCCATGTATGACAATCAAGTTTGGAACTTGGTTGAGAATGTACCAGGTCGTAAGACTGTAGGGTGCAAATGGATCTTCAAGAAGAAGACCGACATGGATGGTAATGTACACACTTATAAGGCACGACTGGTTGCAAAGGGTTTCTCACAAACTCCAGGAGTTGATTATGATGAGACCTTTTCTCCAGTGGCCAAGATTAAGTCTATTAGGGTTCTGTTAGCCATAGCCGCATTTCATGACTATGAAATATGGCAAATGGATGTCAAAACCGCTTTCCTTAATGGAAAGTTGGCTGAGGATGTTTACATGAGTCAGCCAGAGGGTTTTGTCAACACAGAGTACCCTAATAGAGTGTGTAAGCTTGAGAAATCCATTTCTGGGTTAAAGCAAGCACCTCGCAGATGGAATCTTTGCTTTGATGAGAAAGTCAAGGAATTTGGCTTTTCTAGGAGTGAAGATGAATCTTGTGTATATGTCAAGGCTAGTGGGAGTATAGTTAGCTTTTTGGTATTGTATGTGGATGACATACTACTCATAGGAAATGACATCCCAACTCTGCAGGAAGTTAAGTCCTGGCTTGGGAAGTGTTTCTCTATGAAGGACCTAGGAGAAGTTGCCTATATTCTAGGGATAAGGATCCTGAGAGACCGGAGTAAAAGACTAATTGGACTTAGTCAGAGTACTTACTTGGATAAGGTGTTGAAGAGATTCGGCATGCAGGACTCCAAGAAAGGAGAGTTACCCATCCAGAGTAATGCCAGATTGAGTAAGACACAAAGCCCTAGTACTGAGGCTGAGATAGCAGAAATGAGTCGAATACCTTATGCTTCGGCTGTAGGATCGATCATGTATGTTATGATGTGTACTCGACCTGATGTAGCCTTTGCTTTGAGCATGGTTAGCATGTATCAGGGGAACCCTGGCAAGGCACACTGGATTGCGGTAAAGAATATCCTCAAGTACCTACGGAGGACTAAGGACTGGGTCCTTACCCTCGGTGGGAGTGAAGACTTGAGAGTTGTAGGGTATAGTGATGCTAGCTTTCAGACTGATAGGGATAATTTCCGCTCTCAGTCAGGCTGGGTCTTTACCTTAAATGGAGGAGCAATTTCTTGGAAGAGTTCCAAGCAAGAGACAGTGGCTGATTCAACTTGCGAATTAGAGTATATAGCAGCTAGCGAGGCAGCAAAGGAGGCGATATGGATGAAGAGCTTCATTGGAGACCTTGGAGTTGTACCAGCTATTAAAGAGCCAATGGAAATTTTCTGTGATAGTGAAAGTGCAGTTGCCTTAGCCAAGGAACCAAGGGATCACGGGAGATCCAGACACATCGACAGAAAATACCATTTCATCAGACATCGAATAGAAGAAGGACTCCTCGTGGCAAAGAGGGTATCATCAGATGAGAATCCAGCAGATCCCCTCACGAAGGGACTGACTTGGGTTAAGCATCTCCAGCATGCTCGGAGCATAGGGCTGAAGGATGATATTAGATTTAGTAGTTAGATAACCTTGAAATTTGTAAAGTGTAATTGACATTAGATGATGAATAAAAGGTGTTTTATTTATGAGTAAAGTTTTGCTATCTCTTGTCGATCGTTTACTATATTTTTTTTTGCATGTTTTGACTTCCAGAATAATTATGTTTGGTATATCAGATTATTCGAACCTCCACAGTCGGTCATATGACGGAAGTAGGTATGAATCAAGACTGTCATGATTGGTTGCAGAGGTCGAAGTTGTTGGACATGGCTACAACACTCATGAGTGCTCATAAATTCTGAGCATTGGACTCAACCCACGCTCACTGGAATCACTTCATGGAATTTATCTCGAGTGATCGTGAGACGGTAATATCATATAAGTCTTCAAACCTAGAGATATGATTTGTTACTTATGAGTTGGTTATGCATTGATTGTACGTTAACGCATTGGTAACTCGATGTTATAAAACATGCTTTTGTGTATAATTCAATGAGTGGTAGAACAAACATATGAGTCGAAGTTTATCTGTTCCTTCTTGGATTAGAAGCTGATATCTGGGCCCCTCGATGATTTTGTTTTGACCTATGTACCGGGCCCGGTCAGAACTAAGTTGATGTGTTCAATTAAGTTCTTTGTCAAACAAATCGGAAATCGGGAAACAAACTGCTGGACAATAAGTAAGACATTGTTCCATGTATTTGTCCGGCTGATATCTAGAACAGAGGATTATATGATCACTTATCTTAAATGGCGTATCATCATCTTCTCAGTTTCGAGAGACCTTGAAAGAGCTACGATTGCCGATCGGTTGCTGAAGTATTGCAGTTATAGTTATTAGACTTATCCAAGTGGGAGACTGTTGGATAAGGTGTCTAAGTCCATAACTATTTCTGGTATGTACTTGACCCGACCCGGCATGGTCCATTTGGGTTGCATGGCACCATGCAATTGGATAAACTAAAATGAGAGAAATAACACTTATGGTTTATTAATATATTATAAGTTCTAATATATTAATAATATTATTTAATTAGTTTGATCAAGAATTAATTTAGAATTAATTAAGTGATCAAAAGATAACTAATTAAATATATGGGTAGATTATGTAAATCTTCCATATCTTATATAGTGGACTAAGAGGCTCCATGGATTATCAAGTTGGGTTCCACGCATAGGATGCTCCATGGGAGTTACAAACCCATGGGTCATGGAAATGAAGAGTCATGACACATTAGGGTTTACATGGTGTAACCCTAGATGTGTCAACACTATATAAGAAACCCATTCTCCACCAAAATTGGCGACACATAAGAAACAAGAGGGCTAGAGCCGATTTTGCAAGTGTAAGATTCTCTCAAAGTTTACTCCTTTGCATTTGGTGTTGTGTGAAGCATTTGAGGCATCACACTTGGGGTGCTAAGCTCACAAGGTTTCAAGGATTATAATCAACAACAAGGTAAGTTATTCTATCTTTCATTCAAGTTAAAAATGTTCCCCATGTATGCTAGATAGGAATATAACCTTGGAATTCAACTTTGCATGATTATTAGACAAACATAGATGCAAGGTTATTAGGGTTGCATGTACACTTAGGAAGTGTTAGAATGCTCAAAACCCATCACCCATGTGGAAATGGGAGCAGATTTTGATGGACTTCATCACCAAGTTGCCGAAGACGACAAAGGGTTTTGATGCTATTTGGGTCATCTTGGATCGATTGACCACGAGTGCCCATTTACTGGCGATTCAGGAGAGTTCTTCGGATGAGAAGTTAGCCGATGTCTACATTCGTGAGATCGTTGCTCGCCATGGGGTTCCGGTCTCCATCGTTTTAGACTATGATGTTTAGTTCACCTCCTGTTTCTGGCAGAAGTTCCATGAGGAACTGGGCACGAGGTTGCACTTCATCACTGCTTATCATCCGCAGACCGACGACCAGAGTGAGCGGGTGATACAGACTCTTGATGATATGTTGCGAGCATGTGTCATTGATTTTGGTGGGACTGGGATTCCTACCTACATCTTGCAGAGTTCTCCTATAACAACCGTTTCCACTCCAGCATTGGTGCTCCGCCTTTTGAGCTCTCGTATGGGTGGAGATGTCGTACCCCATTCTATTGGGGCGAGGTTGGTCGTAGGGTTATGGAACGGACCAAGGTGGTCCTTTAGACTACGTAGATGATCCAGCAGATCAGGCAAAGATTGCAGACTGCTCAGAGTCAGCAGAAGAGCTATGCCGACCGACGCCGATCCAAGTTGGAGTTTCAGTTGGTAACATGGTATTACTGAAGGTCTCACCTTGGAAATATGTGATACGCTTCAGGAAGAGGGTAAAATTGGGTCCCCGATATATTGGGAAATTCTGGATTATTTCCAGGGTTGGCAAGGTCCTCTACAGATTGGATCTTCCTGAGGAGCTCAGCCAGATCCATAGCACTTTCCATGTTTCGCAGCTGCGAAAGTGCGTATTGGATGAGGATGCAGTAGTATCATTGGATGATATTCAGGTTGATGAGCGTCTGAACTATGTTGAGAGGCCCGTAGTTATTCTGGAGAGAAAGGTGAAGGTTTTGCGCAACAAGGAAGTACCTTTGGTAAAGGTACGATGGCAGCATCGGAGGGGATCCGAGTGGACCTGGGAGCCGAAGCCTGAGATGGGGGAGCATTACCCGGATTTGTTTGTTGCACCAGACTTTAAGGATGAAGTCTAGTTCGAGTGGGGGAGAGTTGTAACATCCCGGATTTCAGGTATTTTCATATCCTTCCCTTGATTTTTAATTATGTCATTTATAGTCCTTCAAGTTGGTTGGAATTAGCCCTAAGAAGCCCTAGTGGCAAATTTGTAAATTTTGGGGCAGGATGTATACGTTGAGCGTACATGTGCGTACGCTAAGCGTACTAGGGCACACCCTAGTACGTTGGGTGTACACATATGTATGTTTGGTGTACTAGTGTCCGGGTGAAACCCTAAATTTTAGGGTTTGAGGAGTATTTAAACATCATTATGGACCATTTGCCCTTATCCTTTCAGTCTCCAAGTCACCGAGTTGTTCTTGCAAAACCCTAGCCCCCTTGAGTGAGAGTGAGAGCCCGAAAGTGTATTCTTGGTGATTTAGAGACAAAGTAAGTGCATCAAGAAGCTTAGGAACATGAAGCAAGGCTTGGATCCAGGCTTTTGACTTCCTTCTCCATCATCTAAAGGTATAAAGTTCATACATTTATGATTGTATTGATAGATCTCTTGTTGGGTTCTTTTTATGCTTCTTTTTTATCCCAAATACTCCATCTTGAGCATGGCATGTTCTGGATGATTTGAGTTGTCCTTTCAGACCCTTGGAGGGGTCCTTAATCATAAAAATGAGGTCCCAATGGCTAGAAGTGTCCCATGCATTTGGTAGAGGGGTCTTAATGGATTAACACCTTGTATTAAGAACTTTTGGATGTCTAAAGCCATAAAGTTGGAGACTTTATGACTCTAAGGTGCATTTGAACCATGGATCTAAAGTTTGGGCTTAAGTGCTTAAGCCATTAAGCACTTATTGTAGTTTGTGATGGGTTTTAGGTAAAACAAATAAACTAGAAAACAATTCCTAAGTTCACATGCAACCTACTTTGGATCTATGTTTTAACTATTGAACATACAACTTTGAATTGCGAAACAAGAACCCTAGAGGAGAGAGGCTAATTTCGAAATTAACAAACTAGGGTTTAGAGTTTACATACCTTTCAATTGTTATAGCAAACAATTGATATTTCCTTGATCTTGATCTTGATCTTCTTGGAAGCTTTAGCACCACAAGTGTAATGCCTCTAATGGAATCACACCCAATGACTAGCAAGAAGGAAAGTAGAAGAAGAGAGAGGAGAGGGAGTATGCAATTTCGGCCAAGGTATTCTTCCAAAGAATCAGTACCTCAAATGTGAGCCAGGAGGCTCCTTAAATAGCTGAGGGATCTAGGGTTTAGGGAAAACCCTAGTTATCCCTTGCTTAGGGCCTAAGCAAGATCCAAGGCCTTATCTTGGACCCCTTGGACGAATTCTCTAGGGTTTTCGTCCACCCCCTTCCAAGGGAGTTCTGGATCCTTCCATTCAACTATCAGTTAATTGCAAACTAGTCCCTACACTTTATAATTAATTCTTTTAACCCCAAAATCAATTCTGATTAATTTCTGGCTAACAATTAATTAAACATAATGATTTCTAATTAATATATTAATCCATTAACATATTAATAAATCAATTATATATATATTAATTTATTAATCTTATAAATTAATATCTCTCCTTTCATAATTTCCTTGTCCAGTTGCTAGGTTGAGGGCAACCCAAAAGGACTGTGCTGCTATCAATTCAAGTACATACCAATTATAGTTATGGGCTTAGACACCTAATCCAACAGTCTCCCACTTGGATAAGTCTGTAACTATAATTGCTAGTATGCCTTCTAAATTTGACCAGCAAATTGTAGCTTCCAAAAAGCTGCTACCGAACTCTGACCCAGTCAGTTACGTGTCCTAAAATAAGTGATCATATAACCCTTCGTTCTGCTTGATATCCCCAGACAAAAGACATGGAATGTAATCAATCTGTTTGTCCAGAATCTATGTTTCCCGATTCCTGATTTGTGATGATGTAGGACTTCTAATTGAACACATCAATTTAGTCCTGGCTGGGCCCAGCACATAAGTCAACACCAAATCATCGAGGGGCCCACAGATATCGCTTTTCCTGTTAGGGAAAAAGGAACGAATAAACGTTGACTCATATGCTTGTATCTTTTACTCATCAAATTATGCATGACAATACGTTTTATAACACCAAGTTACTAATGCGTTTTCGTATCACCAATGCACAACCGACTTGTAAATTACAACTCATATATCTTCGTTTCAAGATTATAAGATATTATCGTCTCAGTATTACTCGTGATGAATTCCATGAAGTAATACTCTGAGCGAGGGTTTATCCAATACTCAAATCTCAATTTCTGAGTACTCATGAACATTGCAACAATTCTATTGCCATGTCTATCCTTAGACAATCTGCAATCCAATTCATGACAGTCTTAATTCACTACTTACTTCCAAGAGTACGAGTGACTGTGGAGTTTGAATAATCTCATTATTCAGGAAGTAAAACATGCAAAAATGAAACACAATAATAAACAATTGACAAAAGGTAGTAGCCAAACTTATAAATAATACTTTATTATTTAGTCACCAAAAGTCAATTACATTTACTTTGTTACAAGTTTCAAAAACTAATCTAACTACTAAAACTAATATCATCTTTCAGTCCTATGCTCCGAGCATGCTGAATATGCTTAGCCCTACTCAGACCCTCTGTGAGATGATCTGCTGGGTTATCTTCAGATGACACCCTCTTTACTATAAGATGGCCTTCTTCTACTCTATGTCTGATGAAATGGTACTTTCTGTCGATATGTCTGGTCTTACCATGATCTCTTGGTTCCTTTGTCAAGGCAACCGCTCCTTCATTATCGCAGAACAGTTCCATAGGCTCCTGGATGGTTGGAACAACTCCGAGATCCCCGATGAAGTTCCTCAACCAAGCTGCTTCTTTCGACGCTTCACTTGCTGCTATGTACTCTGATTCACAAGTAGAATCAGCCACCGTATTTTGCTTGGAACTCTTCCAAGTAACTGCTCCTCCATTCAGTAAAAACACCCAGCCTGACTGAGAACGGAAGTTATCTCTATCCGTCTGAAAGCTGGCATCACTGTAACCATCTACTCTCAAAGTATCACTGCCACCAAGCACAAGGACCCAATCCTTTGTCCTTCGCAAATACTTGAGTATATTCTTAACTGCTACCCAATGAGCTCTACCTGGGTTTCCCTGATAGCGACTGACCATGCTCAAAGCAAATGCCACATCAGGGCGAGTACATGTCATAGCGTACATGATCGATCCGACAGCGGAAGCATAAGGTACACGACTCATGTCATCTATTTCAACATCTGTACTCGGGCATTGAGTCTTACTCAATTTGGTATTGCTCTGGATAGGTAGCTCTCCCTTCTTGGAGTTTTCCATACTAAACCTCTTTAGTACCTTATCCAAGTATGTGCTCTGACTAAGTCCAATTAGTCTTTTCTTTCTATCTCTCAATATTCTAATCCCAAGAATATAGGCAGCTTCTCCAAGGTCTTTCATGGCAAAACACTTTCCAAGCCAAGACTTAACTTCTTTCAAGGTTGGAACATCGTTACCAATGAGTAATATGTCATCGACATATAACACCAGAAAAGTTACTATACTCCCACTAGCCTTGATATACACACAAAACTCATCTTCACTTCTAGAGAAACCAAACTCTTTGACTTTCTCATGGAAGCAAAGATTCCAACTACGAGATGCTTGTTTCAATCCATAAATGGATTTCTCAAGCTTGCACACTCTATTGGGGAACTTTGCATCAACAAAACCCTCTGGCTGACTCATGTAAACATCTTCGGCCAACTTCCCATTAAGGAAAGCAGTTTTGACATCCATCTGCCAGATTTCATAATCATGGAAGGCAGCTATGGCGAGCAATATCCTAATAGATTTAATCTTAGCTACTGGTGAGAAGGTCTCATCATAGTCAACCCCTGGGGTTTGAGTGAAACCTTTTGCAACCAGTCGAGCTTTGAATGTGTGCACATTCCCATCCATGTCTGTCTTCTTCTTGAAGATCCATTTGCACCCAACTGTCTTGCGACCTGGTGCACTATCAACCAAATTCCAAACTTAGTTGTCATACATGGACTTAATCTCGCTGTCCATTGCCTCTTTCCACTTGGAAGCCTCTGGGCCTGCCATTGCTTCCTTATAAGTGACTGGTTCATCTAAGTTTACCAGTGTTCTGTCACTTATGAATGTGTCACCATCTGAAGTAATATGAAAACCATACAACTCAGGTGGCACACTCACCCTAGTGGATCTTCTAAGAGGTAATGAGTTATCAATTGGTTCAACAGGAACTGTTTCCTCTGGTTGAATGCTAGTGTCATCTAAGGTTCCTTCATTGGCTGACTCTTGAATTTCTTCAAGGTCAATAGTGCTCCCACTGTCCTCTTTGAATATGAGCTCTCTTTCAAGAAAGACTCCTCTTCGTGCTACAAAGACCACGTTCTCACTAGGCCTGTAGAACAAATATCCAAAAGACTGCTTTGGGTAACCAATGAAAACACATTTCTCACTTCTAGCTGCTAGCTTGTCGTGAGTCTCTCGTCTTACGAAAGCTTCACAACCCCAGACTTTAATATGTGCTAACGAGGGAACTTTCCCTGTCCACATTTCGTGAGGTGTTTTGGCAACCTTCTTTGTAGGGACAAGATTGAGGATGTGGGCGGCTGTCTCTAAGGCATACCCCCAGAAGTGAATAGGAAGCGAAGCCCGACTCATCATAGAACGAACCATGTCTAACAAGGTTCGATTGCGCCTCTCAGCTACACCATTTAACTGTGGTGTCCTAGGAGGAGTCAATTGTGAGACTATCCCACATTCTTTCAGATAGTCGTTAAACTCGATACTAAGATACTCCCCACCTCTATCGGATCTAAGTATCTTTATCTTTCTGCCCAATTGATTTTCGACTTCATGCTTAAACTCTTTGAACTTTTCAAAAGTTTCTGACTTATGCTTGATCAAGTAGATATATCCATATCTGCTATAATCGTCAGTGAAAGTCACATAGAATCGATTAGCATCTCTTGTAGTTGATCTGAAGGGCCCACACACATCTGTGTGTATGAGATCCAACAGACCTTCACCTCTTTCACAAGACCCTGTGAATGGTGATTTTGTCATCTTTCCCAAAAGACAAGATTCACACATATCATCTGACTTTAGGTCAAATGATTCCAACACTCCATCCTTTTGGAGTTGGGCTATGCGTTTCTTGTTAATGTGTCCAAGACGACAATGCCACAAGCATGCCTTGTCTACACTATTAGACAAGTCAATATTAAGTACACTATTTCCTAGGCTATCAACACAAGTCACTGTTTCATACACACCATTACAAGGCAAAGCTTCAAACATAAAAACACCATTCTTATAAACAGAAATTGAACCATTCAAATCATTAAAAGAATATGTAAAACCTTGTCTGAACAATGCATGAAATGAAATAATGTTTCTCGTCATCTCAGACGAATAGCAACAATTTATTAAATCTAATCTAACATCATTACTAAGCAGAAGCTGATCAACTCCGATCTTGGTTACTGGTGAAGACTTTCTGTTTCCCATGATCAGGTTTATCCTTCCTCGCTCTATCTCCTCACTTTCCTTTAGACCCTGCAAATCAGAACAGATATGAAAACCACATCCTGTATCAAGGACCCATGAACGAGAAGATAATGAGTTATTAGCAGAAATAGTGTAAATACCTGCCGAAGATGGCTTCACTTTGCCATCCTTGATATCTTGCAGATACTGTGGGCAAGATCTCTTCCAATGCCCCTTTTGGTTGCAGTAAAAGCAAACTGCCTCTTTTGGATCAGAAACATGGGGAGTGGAACCATTGGGCTTAGCCTTTGGGCCATTACTAGATGACCCAGCTTGAGCCTTGCTCTTCCAGTTTTGCTTGGGAGGACCTTTCCTCTTTTTCCCCTTTCCCTGTCCAATAGCCAAAACATGGGCACTCGTAGGTGTGGAGGGTATACTTTTACCCTTCATCCCTGCCTCAGCTGTCTGCAACAAGTTGTGGAATTGGGCCAAGGTCTGCTCAGTATTGTTCAAATGGTAAGTTAGAATAAACTGACCATAACATTCAGGAAGTGAGTTCAAGACCATGTCAATGGCCAATTCCTCATCAAAGTGAATATTGAGCTTGACCAAACGCTCTATGTAGCGTTGCATTCTTTGCACATGTGACACTACCGACTCCCCATCCTTCATCTTGCAAGCCATGAGTGACTTGACTACTTCGAACTTTTCTTGACGAGCTCGCTTATGGTACTTTTCCATAAGGTCCTTGTTCATCTCGAAAGGCCAGTAGTCCTCATAGTACCTCTGCAGTTCTGGGGACATAGTTGCCACCATGATGCATGCCACTTTGGTAGCATCATCGTAATGTTTCTTGTAGGCAGCAATATCTTCAGGAGTAGCTTCATTCTCATCAAGCTCTTTGAGCTCCTTTTCAAGAACATATTCTTTGTTCTCGAAACGAAGAGCCATCTTGATGTTGCGCATCCAATCGTTATAGTTTGAGCCATTCATAACGACTTTGGAGCATATATTGAGCAAAGAGAAGTTTTGGTTGGAGGAGGACGAAGCAGAAGTGTTTCCAGGAGTAGACATCTGAAAAGAAAGAAAGTTTTAGTTAGATTTCAAGATACCTTAATAAAATAACCCAAAGATATAATATCAAGGTTAGGATCCAACTATGAAGATTTACAACTTAGAAATGGGATGCCGAGATCCAAGTGTAAATTTCATAAAGGTAGGTGAATGACGATTCACCAATTCCACCATTAAACGAAACAACCGAAGTGAAATTCCTAATTCTTTTGAGATACATTGAAACTATTCAATGGCATGTTTTGATCTCAGATTATGCTCTTCTATTTGTGACTGGGATGCCGAGGATCACAAACAAGATGTGAATAACCATGCAAATGTGCTTGGTAACCTCATTGTCTTTATCATTAACTATTGATGTGCTGGTAAACCACACACGCTCCATCAAAATGACAATTATGAGATACCCATTACTACTCTTTATTAGTGCCTTTTAGTGTGCTGGTTAACCACACACGCTCCACTAACGACCAATAAAGCATAATGTGCAATTTCATGGATTAGCATACTTTTCACATTTTTCCTAAAGTAACTAGAGTTGGGATTTTGAAAATAATGTTCTAGTACTTTCTTTTAATATCATTATACTTTTAATGAGAAGTAGTTGTCCTATCAAATTCGTTCTGCTAACGACCCTCCACTAATCAAGGAAGCGGTGGGTGAGAGTGGACACCCATTCAACTACCATTTTATAGGCAGTTTCCTTATACCCCCCTTATAGATTAGCTTTGTGAATGAGGCATACTAGCGATTTGACTGACCAAATTCTTATACATATATAATATTAAACTTTTAATTATAATATATATATATATATATATATATATATATATATATATATAAGGTGTGTTTTAAAACTTTTTTAAAACTTCAAGGGTTTATAAATTTCGAAATTTAAGCTATTAAATTTAAATTTAAATAAACCAATTAACTAGATTTAATATTTATCTTTTAATTAACTATTAATCAAATTATTAAATCTTGTAAGGATTATCTAATTAAATTAATCCATTAATTTAATCCTAATCCTTATCCCTCTAAATTTCGAAAAATAGGGTAAGGATAATTATCCAATTAATCTAATTAAGTAACAATTATCCAAAACAAGAAACCCTAAAACTTCTAAGCAAATTTCGAAATTTACAAGGGAGGAGGCTAGGGTTTTCAAAACCCTAACCCTAATTTCGATTAGGGTTCTTTGGAGGCTAGGGTTTTCGAAAAAACCCTTTGATCCAAAACCCTAGAAATCGAAAATTTGGCCTTTAGGGTTTAATAGCTGTAAACCCTAATTTGCAATTCAACAATTGTAGCAATTCAATTTAAAAACAACAATGGCTCTGATACCACTGATGGGTTTTAGGTAAAACAAATAAACTAGAAAACAATTCCTAAGTTCACATGCAACCTACTTTGGATCTATGTTTTAACTATTGAACATACAACTTTGAATTGCAAAACAAGAACCCTAGAGGAGAGAGGCTAATTTCGAAATTAACAAACTAGGGTTTAGAGTTTACATACCTTTCAATTGTTATAGCAAACAATTGATATTTCCTTGATCTTGATCTTGATCTTCTTGGAAGCTTTAGCACCACAAGTGTAATGCCTCTAATGGAATCACACCCAATGACTAGCAAGAAGGAAAGTAGAAGAAGAGAGAGGAGAGGGAGTATACAATTTCGGCCAAGGTATTCTTCCAAAGAATCAGTACCTCAAATGTGAGCCAGGAGGCTCCTTAAATAGCTGAGGGATCTAGGGTTTAGGGAAAACCCTAGTTATCCCTTGCTTAGGGCCTAAGCAAGATACAAGGCCTTATCTTGGACCCCTTGGACGAATTCTCTAGGGTTTTCGTCCACCCCCTTCCAAGGGAGTTCTGGATCCTTCCATTCAACTATCAGTTAATTGCAAACTAGTCCCTGCACTTTATAATTAATTCTTTTAACCCCAAAATCAATTCTGATTAATTTCTGGCTAACAATTAATTAAACATAATGATTTCTAATTAATATATTAATCCATTAACATATTAATAAATCAATTATATATATATTAATTTATTAATCTTATAAATTAATATCTCTCCTTTCATAATTTCCTTGTCCAGTTGCTAGGTTGAGGGCAACCCAAAAGGACTGTGCTGCTATCAATTCAAGTACATACCAATTATAGTTATGGGCTTAGACACCTAATCCAACAGTTTGGACTCTACTAGGATACGCCCTGCATAAGGAGGAGTACGCCCCGCATACTCGGTCAGCCACCCTGTTGTGGTTCAATGCGAGGCTCGGTGTACGCCCTGCGTACCGAATGAGTATGCCCCGCGTATGCCTTGTAATGGGATTTCGGACTTTGGGCTTCGGACTTTGAGCCCAATTTTAAAATTGGGCCAATAATGGGCCTCGTATAATTTTGGGCTTTTTGGATCAAGAATTGGACCTAGGTCTTGGCCCAATTATGGATAGGGTAAAATGGCCATTTACCATAAGTTTGGGTCATTAGTCAAGGATGGTAATCCAATTGTTAATTGGATGTCTATTTGTTCTGATAGTTTAGGATTTTAGTGGGCCATCAGCTGGAGGTTTTCTGTGCGATTCGTCAGTGTGAGGTGAGTATTCCTCATGGTACTTGTTGGGTCGAAGGCACCAAGGCCGACCCTTTTGGATTGTTATCCTGATTATTGCATGATTGAGTATTGTAGTGATCTGTTAGATTTGTATCCTGGTAGGTAGGATTATGATATGCTTAGTGATCTGTAAGATCTGCCTGTTTGTCAGTTGACTGGTTATATGTTTATTTGTTATGTATATGTCGACATCTTATGTGTGGTTGGGTTGAGGTCGTCCTGCTTTGTGCTAAAGGCCAACAGACCCAGGGCATCCTGGATAGACTGAAGGCCAGTAGGGTGTACCAGTCAGGCCGAAGGCCCTGAGAACATTCTAGATAGGCTGAAGGCCCAAGGTGGCATACCAGTCATGCTGAAGGTTCTGTGAACATACCAGATAGACTGTAGGCCGGTAGGGCGTTCCAGTCAAGCGGAAGGCTCTTATGCATGTTGTTTATTGTAATATTCTGGTTTTGTGTTGTGTTGGTACTTTGGTGGAAACTCACTATGCTTTGGGCTTACAGTTTTGGATTATGTTTCAGGTACCTCAAAGGATCGCGGAAAGGCGAAGGCGTGATCGTGCACCTCCTCATGTTATGTTTTGGGATTTTGGGAAAAACTCTGATGATAAACACGTTTTTGAAAACTATTATGTAAACATTTATGATTTTTGGTTGGTTTGGAAAAGTTTAAATTTTTATGAAACTTTATGAATGTTTCATTTATTCTATTATTAGTTGCACTTATTTGAAGTTTGATCTCACTTCAAGATAAACAAGAACTTGTGGAAAATTTAGTTTGATTTCAAAACCACATATATGTTTTTAATCTATTTTTAATTATACATGTATATGTTACCATTGATAAATTTAGTTACATAAATTATAACAAAGACCACTTTGATCCTATATCATTATGATTATTAGACGACATTTTTAAAGGTATCAATATTATAATAACATATATTAAATTTTTTATATGGTTGTATGTATATTTAGATATTTGTGGTCCAGTGTGATTGTTACAAATTTTTTAAACCACTTAAATTAAGGGTATATATTGTTATTATTAAATTCGAATTTACTATGAAAATTATTGATAGATTGATTTTATCATCAAATGAAGATAAACATTCACCATGTTTATCTTGTAAGGTGATGGATTATGGAGAGTTTTGAAATCAAGTAGAATACAAACCCTAATCATCGTATTAGAAGATCTCAATGGAAGCAAGTATGCAATCTTTTTTGTTTATTTCTTTTACTAATATTCAGGATCAAGAGATAAAATTAAGCTTGTGCATCTTATGTTTTAAGTTAATAAAATATCTAAAATTATCATATAGACTGACTTATTACAAAAAAAAACATAAGTAACATTTCATAAGGAACAAATCTAACAATTAAAGTAAAAATAAAATTACTCTTTCATTAAGAAAGTACTTAAAGCAATGCTAGGGTCTAAAAACACCAATATTTTTTTTTATAAATGGAAAACGAAATATAAGGACCACAACTAGCAAGTCGCTAGTGAGCAAAATAGTACAAAGCAGAAATTGAAAGAGATACAAGAGAGATTATAAGCTTAAGATCTTTTTTCCTCCCCCTATGCTTCAACCACACAAAAACTAAAGATTTTATATTATTCGCCACCAATGTAGGAGATGTAGACTTATGGTTAAACACTCTGTCATTTCTTGCTTTCCACATAACCAAAGTATATCGTAGAATATTAGAGTTAACACATTTCTCTTCTTAGAACATCTCCCTAAGAATAAGAAAAGCCAAGTAGATCCCCTGCACTTTTTATATCCGCATCTGCATTTTGAAGTCCGCACCACCTAAATATCCATTCACGATTTGTTGTAACAAAGCTAGAATCAGGGAGGATGTGATCTGCACATTCATCAGCCCCATTTCAATAGGCGCAAATCAGTGAGCCCGAATTAATTCCTGAGCCCGAATTAATTCCACGCCTGTGAGGAGCAACAATGGAGGGAATCCTTCCCATTTTCGCTCTCCATGAAAATGTAAGGACCTTCAGTGGAGCCTCCTTCAGCCATTCAATTCGATTTGACGAGAGGCCAGGGGTAGCTCTAATCAATTTGGCCCTAAAAGAACTAATAGAGAAAACCCCAATGGAATCAAGCCCACACTTCCAAATTTCGCATGCCGCACCTAGAACAAAGAGCCCAATAGCAGCTCTAAGTTGGGCTAATTCGTGTAGCTCCGATTGAATTGAGTAATGAAACTAAATCAGAGTATGAATTGATTTAGAGCACTAGATCTAAATATCATATGTTTGGCACGTTGTATTGCTTTATCAGTTGAATACAAGAGGAAAGAGAAAATGATTACAATTAGAGAAAAGTTCTTTACCTCTAAAAGTATCCTTCCCATATTTATAGGGAAAACTGAAATCACAAAAAGTATAAGGACATTTGACATCTAAGCTTCGACATTAGAGTAGTCCTTAAAATAAAATACAATCCAACATTCTATATTACTGACAATAAAGATAAATTCGACATCTCACAACCTTCGAACCCCAACATTCTCCCCTTTGTGAGAAGGGTCGAATCTAAGTCATTAACATCCGGATTTCTTGATGCATCGAACTCCGAATCTCTGCATACCAGTTCATCACTTTCATCAGTTCAGCCTTATCTCCTTCGTTGTTCTTCTTACAGTGATTCATACGAACAATCAAGTTCGTATAATGTGCAATAGTATATCTTTCTACGTCGCATGCTTGGAATAAAACTTTGTCTTCCTTCCTTTCTTTCTTTTACCAACAAAAATGATTCCAAGAGGCTTCAGACAAATTTCTCCATCATCATAAGGCTGTAAATCGGCTTTACTCTTCAACAATGATTGCGGTACAGTAATCTATTGACCAATAGTCAAAGCCAATTCGACATCTATCAAGGCTAAACAATCGTAATAATTGTCGATGAATATCTTGATATGAGAAAGACCTATCAAATAATCTTCTTTGCTTGTACCCTGGAGATTCGTTTCATTATTGGCCTTAAGAATCTTTGTGACAGAGATTAAATCATCCAGATTCATAAGAGGGAAATCAGCAACAGAAAAGTTGAAGTTGGTATTGTTTGCTCTGACCACATGGTAACGATAATTTTTAAGTACAACCTAGAAATGAACATCTTTGGAGATACTTAAAACTTGAAAAATCTTTAAAAGTGACCAAACTTCTTCTTCCTCTTTCCCAAGAACAGCATGAAATCGAATCTTTAATCTCTTGAAGTCTTCCTTGTCATCAAACTTTTCAACAATCTGATATTGTGGAGTAACAAACATCATCTTGTTGATAGGAAAGTCCAACTGATTCATGTCTGAATTCTCAGTTGCATAACTCTTCTTTGGTTTCTTCTCAAAGTCACGAATTTCACCATAAGCTACGATAGGTTCAATGCCTTCATAGCTATGTAGTTTCCTTGGATCACCTTTGTTCATTGTTGGAGGATCATTTTGGCGAAGCCTAAGAATGCTTTGAATATGACGTTATTTTTCCATTTCAGTTTCAATAGTTTCTTTTCTTTCTTCCTTCGACTGTTCAACACTTATACCCTTTCCTTTGACTTTATCAGCTTTAGTAGGCTTAGGTTTCGAAGAAGATGAGCTGGAACCCCCAATTACAATCCCTTTTTTTAAGGTCTTGTTGTTGTTGTTGTCGAAATAATTGGATCAGTCTTCTTTGGCAAAGTTGTAGGAATTTGTGTAGTCGGGACTTTTCCCACAGCTTTCGCATCACCACTTGCATCTCCACTTGTCTTTCCAGATGCTCCTTCACCTTTACGTACACCAACAACTTTTCTTTCTCCCCCTTTGCACCCCTGTGACAACAGGTGGGGCATCCGTAGGTATTAAGTTCAAGAGTTTCGAAAGTGGCGCCAATTCAGAATCAATTGTTGACTCAAGCAACCGAAACTTCTGAGTTAAAAACTCAGGAGTGAACAAGGATGAAGAACTACAATTTGAAACCATTTCCTTCAAATCAACCAAAAGAAAATAAATCTTCCCAAAATTCTTAAAATCAAATTCCACCTTCTCATCTAACTTCGGAAGCATAGAATGGTAATACTCAGCAATTTTCGTTACTGCACCGGAAGAGAAGAATGATTAGTTGTCAAGGTTGCGATCTCCTTTTCTATGTCTGAGAGTAACTCCTCAATTTTGCGATTGACATCTTCTCGAACAGTCTTTACATCTGAACAAAGAGAACATGACGCTGCTTCGCAACAGCTTTCAATTCTTTTAATTCGCCATTAAAGTTCTCTGATTGAGCTTTGACCCTTAATTCATTGTTCTTGTCAACCTGATCGAGTTTATTGAGAAGACGAAGCTCTTGAGCTTTTAGCATGACATAAACTTTGATACCAGAAACCGAATGTTTACCCCTTGCATCAGCTTCAAGTTAGAGTAAGGAGTTAAGTTTGCAGTTCATAATTTTGAACTGTTTCCCAGACATCAGCATATGATCAGGAATATTTTCCTCTTCAGGATCAAATTCTATGTCAACAAACAAGCCTACAAATCCTCCATCATTTGTTTCATCATCATGAACGGTTATGGGTTCTTCGGTGGATTGAGATGGGAATAAGGAAGTAATGGGTTGTTGCATGATGTTTTCGAATGTAGGAGAATGAGTAGATGAAGGTATATGAGATATATTGAGAACAATGTATGGTGGTAATGAAACTGAAGTATCAATAATGGAGGTTTCAAAAGTAGATGATACAACAAGAGAAGGGTTACCTTGAGGTTCATTTGTCGATACTCCATCACCCTTGTTGACATTTACATTCGTATCATATACGTTTGCAGTGATGCCTGAAGTTTAAATCTCCTCATGAAATGATTCAATAGTCGAAACTTCGGGTGGTATGACAGTTTTCTGCTCAGGAGTCGAAATCTTTGGTTGTTCACCTTGATTGATGGTTGTGTCCACTATAGAAGTTTTCATAATGCCATCAGGATTTCCAGTCTCCCTGAAATTCGACTTAAATGGAGAATCCCTCACAGGTGAAGAATTTCCCGTCTGATCATTGTTTAATGGAAATTCAGGTACAACTTCATCATCCATTGAATCATCTTGAATGATCAATTTCCTTTGATTCCTTTGTTTCTTTAAGATCTTCTTAGCCATATCCTCTGCTCTCATTTTCTTCGATTGTGGAGAAACAGGTGTGGGCATTTCACGAATTACAACACCCTTTCTACCCAATTGAGGCTTTCGAACAATAGATGGTGAAAAACTTCCAAAGCTTTAAGGAGAATGACGAGGTTTGTGAGCCATTTTCTTGAGTGTCTTCAATACTCCCGATTTCGAAGGTACCACCTCCTTCGAAGGATTGACAGTTTCTATAACTACTGGCTTTGAGTATTTCTTTGAAAGTTTTTCTTTGACAGTAACCTTCTTTGGAGATTTCACCACTTTTGCAACCGGACTAACTTTCGAAGGACTTGGCTGAGCTTCCTTCTTAGAGCCTCTTCTCTTCTTCGAAGGACCTTCACTTGTGTTGGTTAACAAAACCCCAGTTTCAACAAACGTATTAATAGTCTTCAAATATGTGACCAAAACTGTGTTGGTTGAGTCGACTATATTGGGATAATCATATGTGGCAAATGCAACAGTTTCTTCACCTTCAGGAACCAAAATCCCTTCTTTCTCATATACAAACTGTAAAATTAAGCTCCAGTAATGAGCACACGAAATCCCATCAACATCGTTTGTATTCCCTATATTTTTCACAAACTCATTCCATAATTGAGTTGCATAATCAACAGATAAGTCGTAATAAAGACCAACAACCATAGCATAAACTTCCAACCAACCTTTATCCAATCCCACAGTTTGAACAGTTAAGCATCGAAGAAAAATACCAAATAAGAAGTTCCACAAACATGGCAAAGACGATTTCTTGAATTCACCAGTCTTTGTAAGCAGAGGTTGATAACCCATTTAATTGAACATATGAATGATTTGTTCATTGGTTACCTTATAGAAGGGTTCAACATTAGGAATACTGAGAATTTGATCAAAGACCTTCTTCGATAGCTTAAACTTCTTATCATTTGTCAGTTGAAACGTCATTGTGTTCATTGTCTTGATGTAAGTGGCTGTAGAACCAGCAAGAGATAACCATGAAAGAGGAACAACAAACGAATTGAACATCACAGTTGATAGTACAAAACTCTTAAGGGCAACAATGAGCATCTGTAAACCGTTAGGATAAACTCTTTCATCGCATGGAACTTGATAGTTTGTGCTTTGGATTTTCATAAGAGGTTGTGAAGAAACATCTTATTGTTAGGTTTTGTGAGAGAACTTGAAGAATACTAAGAAAAAGATCACAAATCGTCTGAGAATCAAATTGTAAGCATAAACTTGGAATGGAATCCCCAATTCCCTTTTTATATGTATCCTCAATTTGAATTCCAAATGGTTTTCATTAATAAATTGCCATGTTTCTCCTTGAAAATCATACCAGTCGTCGTAAAGCACTCCATGTTAGGAAAAGTGATGAGTATTGTTGCATAGAAAATCACACAGTAACCAAACCGTCACATCAGATGTCTTTTCGATAGTACCCAGTGGATAAGAACCGTCGGAAACCTTTGGAATGGAGGTAGGGCTCTTTCTCTTTTGGGTTTAAAATCGAAGTCATGTGTCAGACTTGTGAAATCATCAGCCTGAGTTGGTATTACTCAGAACCTCAAGGACTTCGTGAGTGCAATGTGTACCAAAGACAAAGATGAGAAATCAAAATAAAAAAAAATTGATTATGTGATGTCGAAAATAAAATTTCAACATAAAGGCAGTTAGATCCCAGGCAAAGATCACTTCGCGAATCATCAAGAGATATGATCAACAGCTTGTGTGGTTTCCCGTGAAATACAATCGAATACTTGTTAAGAAGTATCGAAGGGCATCTTTTATAAGGCTTTATGGGTGGTAAACAATTTCGTTACATATCACAACAAAACATAAGTGTGAGAAATTGTAACCGAAATTACCTGTTTGACCAGTGTAGTCAGGGACAAGTATGGCTTGGAAAAATGTTTGAAGTAACGAAGAATCAGATAGATACTTACACAGATATCATATTCCTCAAAACAAAAGTATGTCTGGATCTTGTTTGGTAAAAATGGCGTGGGCTTCGAACACTTTAGCAAGATCACGCAAGAAAAAGAATATGATTTGAAGTATCGAAAAGTAGTACTGAAACAAAAGTTTCGTTAAAATCTGGAACAAAGTTCCCCATCAATTCCTTTATTAGTTCAAAAGTTTGGGTTTCACTTCCATCACGGTATCATAATGTTAGATCAAAAACACAGAGTTTTGATATGTCAAGATCCTGATTGGTTTATACCAGAAATCTCTTGGTCATATGTCATTGTGTGTGATCGTGAAAGAACGTTAGGATGAAAAAGGTTGGTTTAAGGATTCGAAAGTACCACTGCTATACATTGACCAAGCAGAAAACTCTAAACTCCATTTATTAGAGTATGGTAGCTCAATGACTAATGGGAATGTAGCCTAGTTAGGAAGAATCCTCAGAATGAGATATCCATTAAGGCTTCGAAACCCATTGAGTCTAGGAGGCTTGGGTCTACATGCTACAGTATGCTTCTAGGGACATCCTAACTAGGACATAGTTTCGAAAATATACCTTTCCCTCAAGTAGCAAGCATGAACCACCAAAAATCTTCGCTAAAATCTGTACTAGTAAACATTAACAAAACAAAAATATTTTTGGATTTTTGAATTTTTGAATGAAAATAACGAAAAATCTTTTTGGTATTTTTGATTTTTGATAATGGAAGACAATAATGAAAATCTTTTTGTTGTTTTTGATTTTTGATAATGAAAAAAAAAAATAATTGACAACAAAAGAATTGTACCTGACTAACAAAAATTTGAAACATAGCAAAAGTAACGAAGATTTTTGTCAAACCATTGTGCATAATGTCGAAAGCGAAGCATGTCGAACCGTTGACTATGAACAGTAACCGCTGAATCATGAACAGTAACCACTGAATCGACATCTTTGCTCCACTTTGGCTTGTCATTCTAACAAAAGTTGTCCTGGAACAGAATTCGCATCCAACATTCCTAAGCCATTCAGAATTCTTACGAGAGATTTTTCATCCAGGGTTTTTGTAAAGATATCAGCAAGCTGATCAGTGGTCTTTACAAAATGAAGTTCTATGTTTCCATCTTCAACGTGATCTTTTCTAAAATGGTAACGAAGAGCAATATGTTTGGTTTTTGAATGTTGCACAGGGTTATGGCAGATGCGAATGTCACTTTGTGAGTCACAATACAAAAGAATTTTCTTCATGTTGATTGCATAATCACGCAGTTGACTTTGTATCCATATGATTTGAAGAGTGCAAGTTGCAGCAACAACATATTATGCTTCTGTTGTGGAAATCGAAACACAAGTTTTCTTTTTCGATTGCCAGCTTACTAACTTCCATTCAATAGTTGACACCCACCACTTGTGCTTTTTCGATCAAGATTACAACCTCTCAAATCAGCAGCTGAGAATGCTTGTAAGAAAAAGCCTAACTTCAAAGAATACCACAGTCCTAACAAAGTTGTTCCTTTAAGATAATATATTCTTGACAGTAGTTAGATGAGGCACCCTGGGATTCGATTGGTACCTAGAACAATTGCACACAGAAAACATAATATCAGGTTGACTTGCCGTGAGGTAAAGTAACGAACCTATCATGCTTCGATATAATGTGAGGTCTATAGCTAGTTTATCCAATGATGGACTAAGCCTTGTTCCAACAGCCATCGGTACTCTCAGCTTTGTACTATTCATCATTCCGAATTTTTCCAGCAGATTTCTTATATACTTCTCTTGGTTGATAAATATTCCTTCTCTACTCTGATGAATGTTTAATCCCAGAAAACTGTTGATCTTCCCCATCATACTCATCTCAAATTTACTTTTCATCAAATTTTCGAATTCTCTTGACAAAGCAGGGTCAGTAGAGCCAAAAATAATACCATCGACATAAATTTGAACAAACATGAGATGATCCCCAACTTTCTTTCAAAAGAGAGTGGAATCAACTGATCCTCGTTTAAATTTTGATTGCTTTAAGAAATTGGTAAGAGTTGCATACCATACTCTTGGTGCTTGTTGTAACCCATAAACAGCTTTATCTAAGATATAATAATGATCAGGAAATTCTTCGTTAATAAAACCTGAAGGTTATTCAACATACACCGACTCATCGTGTTCACCGTTGAGAAACGCATACTTGACATCCATCTGGTAGACATAAAAATCCTTGTGCGATGTGTAGGCTAAACATATTCGAACTGCCTCGAGTCTTGCAACAGGGGCGAAGGTTTCCTCATAGTCTATACCTTCTTTGTAACGCCCGCAGATTCGGGCTAGTCAATTTAAAGACAATAAGCGTCAAAAATGACTTTTTGATGTAAGATTATTTAGAAGGATTAATCTTAACCAAGTGGTAGTATATGTTACAAGGGTTCTGTACATATAAAGAACACCGAAATCCGAGTTATAACGAAGAAGTTATGACTCGTCGAAGTTTTACGGCAAAACCGGCACGGCACCGGGAGACGTAAATAGTGAATTTATGATAGAAGACATATTAACCTTAGTAATCTAAATGAAAGTCGTATAATACGTTAAACCGAGAACATACAAAAAAAGAACGCCCAAATCTGACTTCGTATGAGGAAGTTATGAATTTTCTAAGATTTAGCATAGCAGTGCACAACCCGAAACTCGAATTTTAGTTCGAGCGGTTTTTGGCCAACGCGACATAAATAAGATTTGAATATCTCATTAATAGGAACTCAACGATAAAAAGACAAACGAAAACGGAGTTCGTATGAAGGAGTTACGAATTCTTCGCGGTCATTTAACAGTCTAATCTCCTCCTACTGTTAAATTTAAGATACGTTAGGAATTAGCCGATGGAGTCAAAATGAAAGTTGTATATCTTGTTTTTACCTACGCGTGGCTATAAAGAACGTCACAAACGGAGCATGTATGCGAGAGTTATGATTTTTCTAAGTCGAGAAAAACCCGCTGTAAGTAAGCTACGCCTACCCTATCTTTAGTATAACTTATGTTTCAATATAATAATGTTATTAGGACCTTATAATAATTATTTGGGCTATTATTATGAGTTATATAAGTGTCGTTATAATCTCTTTTTAACCACTCGTGGTACGGGGAATCTGGTTTGGAGGGTCGCTTGGGTTGCTGGATTCAGAAGTGCTATATGCCAAAATGATCCTGCCCTCCGGTGTTCCATGTCTGGCCCCTGTCTGTACATAGTGGGTGAAGAGTAATGTTTAACGCTTATATAATAGTAATAATAGCTGGTTATTTATTAGTCTCGGTGAATATTAGACTAAACCCTAGTGGTAATGATACTAGGTTTTGTCGAAGGAAATTGTTTTAAGAGTAACGAAGTGTTGTCCGAGTGCAGAGTCACCACCTTATCAAGTGAGTGTATAGTTACTTTCATCTTACACATAGATATGAAGTATTTAATATAAATTACGTGCTATGTGTGAATCTTATCTGTATACTTGCTACGTATGCTGGATGAACAATTTTATACATGTTTTAATTGATTTAAACTGTATATATATTTTATATCTACAAAATATGTTGGGTAAACATGGATAGATGAAATATGAGTCGGATGATGAGGTGAGAGGTGAAATAGACCATGAGGTGAGGGTGAGAGGTGGACAATGTGAGAAGCCTTTTACCCAAATGCTAGCCCCGTCATCTAGCAGCGTATGAATGACAACCACGGACTATTCTACACAGTCCAGTGGAACACTAGCAGGCTCGCAAACTGTAGGTGTTGTGAACGATTTGTTCACCGGTGTACTCTAAAAACCCATTGACATGTATTGCGAGTGGACTCTTGAAAATGATACTGTCAATAAACGAGATAACCCTGGCAGCGGTGCCCGAAGGACAATACCGGCAGCTGCGCCTCATAGAGAATGTCACAATTCTGGCAGTTGCGCCTAAGTGATAGAACTAGCAGATGTGCTTGACAGCTGGGTCATAGGCAACGATGGACTTCGTGCCTATTCCTTTGGACAATCCTTAGGAATGAATGAATGAAGAATAGCTGACTCTTAGGGTAGATCCTTAAGAGTATAGAAGAAGATAGGGATGGATAATTGGGTTAATTGTTTGATGATTAGACATAATAATTATATTATTGTGGGTTGAAAACCCTATGTACTCACCAGGTTTCCCAACCTGAGCCACTCAGTTTATTCGTATCATAGGTGTCGATATGACGTTACATTACACTGAGAGATTAAGGAGATATAAATCACTAGTGATAATGAATGTAAGTTATGTTTATGCTTATGTTTATGTATTGACGATGACATCCCAATGTTTTAAAATGAATAAAATACATTCTTCGGAAATGCATTGATAACTGTTGGGTCTAAAATTATGGTTTATACTTTGCTTTTCTAGGCCATTGTATTTTTTTAGTCTAGGACCGTAAACATCCTTGGTGTTTGCGGTTAGATGTGTTCACGGGTGTGTTTACGACCCAATGGGTGTTTACGGCCGTGAACTGGTTCACAGCCGTGAACCCGTTCACGGCCCATGTGTCATATATATAGATGTTAGGTGGGTGAGGAGTGTACGGCCAGAGGAGCTTAAGTGTGTATATTCCAAGGTGTTTTAGAGAGAAATTGAATCTTGTGTAAGGAGCATCATTCCATTCATCAATACATTAAAGATTCATATTATTCTTCTTCTCCTTTTCTTCTATTTTGATATGGCATCATCCGTTTGATTGGGATTCCGCACCATCAAACGAATCTGATTGATACACAAGCAGATTGGGGATTTACAAGTGGTATCACAGCTTGGATTCTATCAATCATTTTTGTCAGATCTGGAGCGTATTTGATCTTATTTTTGAATGATTTCTGCGTTTTTTGGATAGATCTTGGCAAAATAGGGGGTTTGTTCTTCGTGTTTTTGATAAAAACGAGTTTTTGATCGAGTTTTTGAGCAAAAAGGGTGAAAAATGTCATTTTTTTCGTAACTGTTGAAGGGTTTATGGCCCAAGAAGGGTTTACGGCTAGGGTTTCTCGGCGGCGGCATTTACGGCTAGGGATTCTTGGCGGCGGCCGTAATCACGAATTAGGGTTTCTCGGATATTTACGGCTCAGCAGTTTGCGGCCCAGCAACTCCTCGGTCCAGCAACTCCTCGGCCCACTTGCTCGTTCAGCAGCCTCGGTCTCGATCAGCAGCATCTGCGAGACTTCGATCAGATAGTCCGAAGTTCGCTGCCAGCGTTCATTTAAAAAAAGGGAGGAAACGATTTTGGGGTTTCCAGGGATCGAACCCTGGTCCCCTGCTTCATCATTCCAACGCCTTACCAGTTGGACTAGCAAGTGCCTTTTTCCAAACCTTCCGAATTTAATTCAAAAGGACTCCCATTCGACCCTATTTTCGCAATTTTAACACTTTCAGCCCAAAAATTAATTTCTTTTATTTTTAAATTTCATTTTCAACCCAAAATTTTAGTTTTTAATTTTTGATCTAAAATTTTGACTTTGACTTTAAACTTTGACTTTCTCGTTTAACTTTCAAATTTTCAAATTTAGTTTTTCGGTTTGACTTTTAAGTTTGACTTTTTAAATTTTACTTTTAAGGTTGACTTTTGAGTTTTTAGTCAAAGGGCATTTTTGGTAAACAATGAGTTCTTCAAAAATCAAAGTCAATAAACTTTCCTTGGAGAATTTACGTGAACACTATGAATTACTACAAAGAGAGAACGAGGAACTAAAATACGAAAGATACCAACTTAGGAAAGGCCAGAAACCATTGAAACTTCAATTAGAGGCCAAGACAAGTGTGACAAGTGTGAATATAAGAAATTACAGGCAGACTATAGTGACAAGTGTGTTCATTATAGATATCTTAAAAAAGATTTTGATGTTGTAACTGCGGAACTTGACACATTGAAGACTAGTTTTGAAAATACTGATTTTAACTTCAAGAAATTCGATGTGTCAAGTGAAAGAGTTGCTACAATAATCGAACACCAAATGAAATGGAAGGACCAAAAGCAAGTAGGAATAGGATATGAGAGTGTCCCTCCTCCATTCAATCACACTTATCCTGTTACTCCTTTGACTCGGGAAGAAATAGATAGAGAACCATTTATGGTGTATGGCAAACCTGCCGTGGTTGTGCCAGAAAGTGTTGAGATGAAAGATTCAAATGTTTCTACTTCATGTGCAGGTAAAGTAACGGAAGATGAGAACAAGGAGAAAACTATTGAACAAACCAATGTCTCCTTGAACTCTAAATTTGTTGCTTCGAACTCAGTTGCTTCTGATCAACCTGCTGTTGAGAAATACAGGCCACTAAATCAAGTGAAACAGCCAGCCTGCTGCAAGTGTGCTTGTGGGAACAACCAGAAAAGAGGCAAGAGTACGCCACCAGGGGCAGTAAGAAACAATTTCCCAGTGAAGAAAAAGACATGTTTTCATTGCGGAACACCTGGACACATTCCCAAACATTGTCCAAATCGCGCATACATTCCCTACTACGCACATGGATGGCAGAACGTACCAAGAGGGAGATTTTCCAAAATAAATCTCTCAAGGTCACGTTCAGAGAATGGCGACTGGAATGCCACGAAGGGCAAGAGTTCAACTCCTAAGGCCAAGAATCCAAATCCCAAAGGCAATAAGGGAATGCCAGCCAAGAAGACCAATCCAAGAGATGCTCCAGTGAAATCAAGATCAGTTAAATCAAAGTCATCTCAACAATCGGCCTCCAGTTCAAAAGCAAGTACCGAGGCACCCATCCGCTCGAAAAAGGAATGGGTTAAACCCAACTACAAATAGGTACCAAAGGTTCAATCTCCCAAATCTTCTAATGATTCTAATATTTCTACGTCTTCTGTTTGTGATAAGCAGGACATGTCATGGGAGAGAGTACCTTGAAAGGATGAAAAAGGTCGACCCAGTTTCAAAATGGATTGGGTTTCTAAAACCAACTGATCCCGCTCTGTGTCGGAGCAGCTATGGAGGCATATCATCAGACTTCGGTTTGTTGGTAGTGGCTGTTCCAGGCACATGATAGGAGGCATCTCTCAATTGTACAACATTCAGACCTTTGTTAGAGAGTATGTGTCCTTTTTCGGGAAAGGAAGAAAGGAAAGGATCACACATTGGGTTTGTGCTTAACGATGTGAAGAATTTTCGGATTTGTTCTGAGATTAAGCGTGCTGTTCTCAGACCTTCTGGATGCAAATTCAATCGGTGAATTACGGTTTGAGTTTTCTTCTCGATACTCCTGAGTTTTTCTTACACTGATTTGTTTCAAAGACAATCTTTTCTTTCTTATAGTTTTTCGTTAGTAGGTATTGTTTGGGAAGTGTATCAAGAAAGTGATAACGGGCAGTCTAAACATGTCTA
This sequence comes from Lactuca virosa, assembly GCF_052849685.1. Taxonomy (NCBI): domain Eukaryota; kingdom Viridiplantae; phylum Streptophyta; class Magnoliopsida; order Asterales; family Asteraceae; genus Lactuca; species Lactuca virosa. The sequence goes on along the minus strand of NC_136426.1, from coordinate 160,328,630 downwards.
AGGGACTGAGTTTGGACTGACCATACGACGCTCGGATAGATTGAGCAGTGAGATAAACACGGGAACCTACAGGATACACTAAATTAATACGCATCTAGAACTGTGGCTCAACTTTTCCTTGATGTACGGACTTATGTACTTAATTCTGGTTCTGATAGGGCAACTGGGGGGTTCTGAAAAAGTAGGTTTGTAGGAAATTATTTTCTTGCTTTCCATCTGTCAGTCATATGTTTCTTCCTCTGCATGATTGGAAGAGATCCGACCTGTATTGCAACATATGCAACTTTAATTCTACACACCTCCTTATCTATGCAATTTTTTCTATCTGTTAGCCATATGCTGTCCCCTCTGTGTGATCGGAAGATCCGACCTGGGACACAGCATATGCAACATTCTACGTCTCAATCCATCTATCTCTGTTAGTCATATGTTGTCCCCTCTGCGTGATTGAAAGAGATCCGACTTGGGACACAACATATGAACCTATTTTGAAATCTGATTTCCTCCTTAATAATTGTTTACTCACCTAAAGTAAGGAGTTCTTTGGAAGTTCTTGATAACCAGGGTATATCGTGAAGTGGGGAACACGTTCTAGTGCAACTAAAATTGAACCATTTAGAGGTTGCCTGTAGATCTCGCTGCTTAATTTAAATGGACAACAATACTCGTGGTCGTCGTCAGCTGAGTGGTATATTTTGAAACGTTTGTCAATATTCTTCATGTTTAAGTGGACCACAATATCGGCAAATTTATTCATGAAGGTGAAGGTACTGATAAACAAAGTTCAGATTGTCTCACAACTTTGATCCCAAATATTTTTGTTTTTTTTTTTTTTGTTAAATTTGTTCATAGTTTTCCTCTATACACAAATTTAGGGGGAGAATTAAAAAAATAAATTCAAAAATCAAACAAAATCATAAAATTCAAAAATCAAACAAAAATCAGAAAATTAAAAATCCAAAAAATAGTGTTATTTCTGTTTTATTTCTTGTTCAGAAAAATCAAAAATCCAAAAATATTTTTGTTTCTGTTTTATTTTTTCAGAAAATATGAAAAATTCAAAAATATTGTGTGCTAAATTTTCTTTTAGTTTTGTGTTGTCTTAAAAGTGAATTCATATGTAGATGAAACTCATGGAGTTTGTGTCAAAAATTTCTGAGCCAAGGCTTCGTCTGTAATCATCGAAGAATTCTCATTCGAAGGAGCAAGAAATGAAGACTATTCTTTCAACATTCAATCCTTCAACCCAGAAGCAAGGTGAGGCTGACTTGAAGATTATGTGACAAGTTGCATTGAAGCCCCCTCAATCAATTTGTTGCTATCTTATACTTGTTGAAGTGATCCAGAAGATTGTTTCTCTCTGATATTCTTGCTGAAGATTCTCAAGCTGAAAGCGCTATCTTTCAAGAATCTTTTCAAGAAGCCTCCTCACCCAACGTGCGTTCAATGTCAAATTCTGAAGAAAAGCCCAACTGCTCAAGATGAAGTCATTTATTGAAGATTCAACAAGTCCATCTTGAAGTTGTGAAGAAATCGAAGATTAATGCTGAAGCCAAGCTCCCAATGAAGATTAACAAGAAAGGCCAGCTACCTTTTTAGGGGGAGTTTGTTGGGTCAGTTAGAAAAGAAAGCTATAAACCAAGGGGGAGATTGTTGGGTCTAAAATTATGGTGTATACTTTGCTTTTCTAGGCAATTGTATTTTTTTAGTCTAGGACCATAAACATCCTTGGTGTTTACGGTTAGATGTGTTCACGGGTGTGTTTACGACCCAATGGGTGTTTACGGCCGTGAACTGGTTCACGGCCGTGAACCCGTTCACCACCCATGTGTCATATATATAGATGTTAGGTGGGTGAGGAATGTACGGCCATAGGAGCTTAAGTGTGTGTATTCCAAGGTGTTTTAGAGAGAAAGTGAATCTTGTGTAAAGAGCATCATTCCATTCATCAATAAATTGAAGATTCATATTATTCTTCTTCTCCTTTTCTTCTATTTTGATCTGGCATCATCCGTTTGATTGGGATTCCGCACCATCAAACGGATCTGATTGATACACAAGCAGATTGGGGACTTACAATAATGTATTTATCATGTTTTTCTGGGAACAAATTCCATAACATTTTTATTAAAAGGGTACTCAGATTTTTATAAAGCATAAACAAAATCGGTCTTTTTTGGCAGACGGAAAATTGGGGATGTCACAGTTGGTAACAGAGCATTACTTTAAGCGAACTAGGAATATGAATTTATTTCTAGACTTAAACTTAGAATGCTAAGCAATGATTGTGAGGAGTGTTTCTAATAAAATTTAGGTAATACACCTTAATAGACACAAGCACTAGCTAATTTAGGGAAAATGTCTAACATGCTTTTATGTGCTAAATGTCTTATCGGATCTATGGTATGTTGCCGACCGGATCTGGAAATTTTATGTGCTCAGATTTCTAAACGTTTAATTACGTATTAGAACTGGCGTGTAACTTTTCGGACTAATAGAGAGACTTACACGTCGATCGTAAATAAAATCTTTCCTATCTTAATTCTCGTCACTACACACCGAACGTCCGACTTGGTGTATAGATCAACATGGTGAGGACTTGAAGAGGATTTGGAAGCAGTAACCCTCAACCCGAGCCACAAGAAATTGAGTGTGTGCCATAGGTAGCAGTTGCACCCAAGCCAATCACAATGGCAGGAGTACAAGCAATGATGCAGATGATGTTGGATCGTCATATGGAAGAGACTAGATGATTACTTCAACAAAGTAAGGACGATCTTACTGTGCCAGTACTCCAGGCACCTACTATTGAGGCAACCATCTGGTTTGCTAAGACCGTTGAAGAAATAATCAACGACAAGACTGCCAACAAGATTGAAGTTGGCAAGAAGAGGAAATTTGAAGGGCCTTCAAGGTCCAACAAGAACAACATGTTCTCAAAACCTGGCAAAGGAGGAGGTAAAGAAAAATGGTGTGAGCAGTGCAAAAATAAACACTTTGGAAAGGAGGTGACTTCCTAAAAATATGGAAGGAATGGGCATTACGCCAAAGGGTGTACATTTAAAGAGAAGTTGTTACGGATGTAGGGGGAGGGCATTTATCTAGGGACTGCCCGAAGAAAAATGAAGCAGCAAGAGCGGATGCACCTCCAAATCCAAGAAGCATCCTTGACGAAGCAGTTAACAATACAAGGAATCAGGAGTGAGGACAGATATCCGAAGAACAAGTAGTCATGTAGATAGTACCACATGGTGTAGCCTATTAGAGGCATAGTATAGGGTGAACTTGAACGCCTATGTAATCGTTTCAAAAAAGAATATACACCATGGTTTTGTTATCTGATGTGTTGAATGATTGTGTTAAATTCTTGAATGGTGACTTGGAAAACTGTGAGACAATACTTGGGACGAGTATGAGTAGGTGTGAATGGTAGTAGAGGCCTATACTACCGGAAGCACAGGACTCACACTTGGATCAGGGAAAGTCACAATGTTACCAAGAAGCTAGTAATTGATATCATTTTATTCAAGTATGTCGTTACCATTGTTTCGGTAATGACTAAGAAGATTGTTGTTATTCCGACCCTAGTGGTCATATCAAATTGAGTCTGACTAAGACAAGTATGTTACATGGTTCAAAGAACCAAGTCCGATGTAGAATCTGACTTAAGCTAGAAGATTGAAGTGAAAGACAATCAAAGCGATCAGTAGAGGTATCGTGATAGTTGCTTGTAGCTAGGAATGCTAACTTTTAAGGTGTGATTATATCACATTAGAACATGAAGGGAGGTATAGTATGTTCTGGAAATTTGACTCTAAAAAGACCTGAGTCTAAGCGTTGAACATACGATGATAGGTCATTACAATATGACACATCGGTCCATGGTAGTAATCCTAAGATTGTTAAGAAGAAGAAGGAGTCTCTAGTAAGGATCGATATTGTGAATTGAAGATCATAATTTGGAGCCCAACGTGAGATAGGGAGCAGGTGCAAGACCGAGCACCGCCTGTAGTTATGGAGTCCAAGAGTTAGATACTCGTTTGAAGCAACATAGAAGATACGATTATTACTTGGGAAGAAGAGATAAGGTATGGATTTATTATACAACCCTGTTTCGTTGATGATTCCGGGACGTAATCATCCTAAGGGGGAGATAAATGTAACGCCCGCAGATTCGGGCTAGTCAATTTAAAAACAATAAGCGTCAAAAATGACTTTTTGATGGAAGATTATTTAGAAGGAGTTATCTTAACCAAGTTGTAGTATATGTTACAAGGGTTCCGTACATATAAAGAACGCCGAAATACGAGTTATAACGAAGAAGTTATGACCCGTCGAAGTTTTACGGCAAAACTGGCACGGCATTTTAGCCTTAGTAATCTAAGTGAACTTTATGATAGAAGACATTTTAGCCTTAGTAATCTAAGTGAAAGTCGTAGAATACGTTAAACCGAGAACATACAAAAAAAGAACGCCCAAATCTGACTTCGTATGGGGAAGTTATGAATTTTCTAAGATTTGGCATAGTAGTGCACAACCCGAAACTCGAATTTTAGTTCGAGCGGTTTTTGGCCTACGCGACCTAAATGAGAGTTGAAGATCTCATTAATAGGAACTCAACGATAAAAAGACATACGAAAACGGAGTCCGTATGAAGGAATTACGAATTCTTCGCGGTCTTCTAACAGACTAATCTCCTCCTACTGTTAAATTTAAGATCGGTCGAGAATTAGCCGATGGAATCAAATTGAAAGTGTTAGATATTGTTTTTACCTACTCGTGGATATAAAGAACGTCAAAAACGGAGCTCGTATGCGAGAGTTATGATTTTTCTAAGTCGGGAGGCTGCTGTGCGAAATCGGGTGACGTGGCGAAATCCTGGCCGTTGCTTCCTCCACAAGGCTAGACACCAGATGGTGAAACCTGGCCTGGAAATCGACGATTTGGAGTCCAACTCGATGAGTTATGGTGATTTCTAGCCTATAAATAGAGTGTCTGGGCACCCTCATTTCTCACACCTTCCAACTTCTCTTTCTCTCTCTATAACCTCTCTCTAGCTCCCCTTAAGCCCCCTAAAGTCTATGTAAACCCCCTAGCACCTGAAGGAATCCCCGAGGCTCCCGAAGCCCCGAGAAAATGGCCTTTCGGCTCAAAAACGCTGCTCCAAGCGGAGCCCGGTTTCAAGAAAAAACCCGTTGTAAGTAAGCTACGCCTACCCTATTTTTAGTATAGCTTATGTTCCAATATAGTAATGTTATTAAGACCTTATAATAATTATTTGGGCTATTATTATGAGTTATATAAGTGTCGTTATAATATCTTTTTAAGCACTCGCGGTACGGGGAATCTGGTTTGGAGGGCCGCTTGGGTTGCTGGATTCAGAAGTGCTATATGCCAAAATGATCCTGCCCTCTGGTGTTCCATGTCTGGCCCCTGTCTGTAAATAGTGGGTGAAGAGTATTGTTTAACGCTTATATAATAGTAATAATAGCTAGATTATTAATTAGTCTCTCTGAATATTAGACTAAAACCTAGTGGTAATGATACTAGGTTTTGTCGAAGGAAATTGTTTTAAGAGTAACGAAGTGTTGTCCGAGTGCCGAGTCACCACCTTATCAAGTGAGTGCATAGTTACTTTCATCTTACACATAGATATGAAGTATTTAATATAAATTACGTGCTATGTGTGAATCTTATCTATATACCTGCTATCTATGCTGGATGAACATTCTTATACATGTTTTAAATGATTTAAACTGTATATATATTATATATCTACAAAATATGTTGGGTAAACATGGGTAGATGAAATATGAGTCGTATGATGAGGTGAGAGCTGAAATAGACCATGAGGTGAGGGTGAGAGGTGGACGATGTGAGAAGCCATTTACCCAAATGCTAGCCCCGTCATCTAGCAGAGTATGGATGACAACCACGGACTATTCTACATGGTCCAGTGGAACACTAGCAGGCTCGCAACCTGTAGGTGTTGTGAACGATGTGTTCACCGGTGTACTCCAAAAATCCATTGACATATATTGTGAGTGGACTCTCGAAAATGATATTGTCAATAAACGAGATAACCCTGGCAGCGGTGCCCGAAAGACAATACCGGCAGCTGCGCCTCATAGAGAATGTCATAATTCTGGCAGTTGCGCCTAAGTGATAGAACTAGCAGATGTGCTTGACAGCTGGGTCATAGGCAACGATGGACTTCGTGCCTATTCCTTTGGACAATCCTTAGGAATGAATGAATGAAGAATAGCTGACTCTTAGGGTAGATCCTTAAGAGTATAGAAGAAGATGGGGATGGATAATTGGGTTAATTGTTTGATGATTAGACATAATAAGTATATTATTGTGGGTTGAAAACCCTATGTACTCACCAGGTTTCCCAACCTGAGCCACTCAGTTTATTTGCATCACAGGTGTCGATATGAAGTTACATTACACTGAGAGATTAAGGAGATATAAATCACTAGTGATAATGAATGTAAGTTATGTTTATGCTTATGTTTCTGTATTGACGATGACATCTCAATGTTTTAAAATGAATAAAATACATTTCTTCGGAAATGCTTTAATAACGTATTTATCATATTTTTCTGGGAACAAATTCCGTAATATTTTTATTAAAAGGGTACTCTGATTTTTATAAAGCATAAACAAAATCGGTCTTTTCTGGCCGTGAAAATTGGGGATGTCACATTCTTGTTGCGAATAACCTTTAACTACAAGCCTAGCTTTGTTTCGAACAATATTACCATCTTTATGAGTTTTATTTTTAAAGATCCATTTTAAGCCTACAATAGAAACATCTTTTGGTTTGGGAATGAATCACCATACCTTGTTTCTTTCGAGTTCAGCAAGCTCAGATTGCATAGAAACAACCTAATCGGGATGTTCCATAGCAACCTTGACTGATTTCGGTTCAATTTTCGAAATAAAAACATTGAACATGCAAAATTCCTGGTGCGTATTGAGTACCTCATTCTTTGGAAGAATCTGAGCCCTCTTTAATACTCCAGCTTGTGAATCACCAAGAATTTGTTCATGTGGATGATTTCGAGTCCATCTATCCATCGGAGGATATGTTGGATCAAAGTCCAACGGTGCATCTTCGAATGTTTCATCATTCTCTGAACCTGCAACTGATACATTATCAGTTGAATCATGAAAAATTTTGTGTTGATTATTTGAAATATTTGTTTGATTATCATTTTGCTCCCTCTTGACCAAATTATCTTCTTGATGCTCCCCTCGACATCAGCATTCATTCTCCCATTCTCCCACTCGAAAGTATGCTCCCCTCAACAAGAGTAGTCAAATTCAAGTGCTCCCCCTCCACTTGATCAGTTTGTAAAACTGGCAGACTTTCGTTATAAACTGGAGAATTTGTTGTCGAGTATAAATCAGCAATTGGTTGTATCACCGTCGAATCTGTAGAATGGTTCGATGCTTCAGGAACTCGATTATCCTCAGCATGAATTTCAGCATCAATAGCCCTATCAGGAGTACAAAAAATTAAAGTATAATCAAAATCAAATGAATTAATACATTCAGATTCATAATTTGATTCATTAATGATCGGTTGTTATGCAAAACATTTTTCGACACTTTTGACATATTGATCATCGAATGTGAGATTAAAGGTTTCTTCGATCTTCCTTGTTCGCTTGTTGAGAATCCTGTATGCCACAGAATTATGAGAATAACCTAAGAATATTCCTTCATCGGTCTTAGACTGAAATTTCGAAAGATTATCCTTAAGATTCATAATGAAGCACCTGCAACCAAAAACATGGAAAAATTTTACATTCGGTTTCTTGTTGTTAATGATTTCGTAAACGGTGATATCGAATCTTCTATGAATAAAAGACCAATTTTGAGTAAAGCAAGCAGTAGAAACAACTTCAGCCCAGAGATACTATGTAAGATTCGCGTAAGTCAACATTGTTCTTGCTACTTCACAGAGTGAACGATTTCTTCTTTCGATAACATCATTCTGTTGAGGTGTGTAAGGAGAGGACAAGTTGTGTGAAATTCCTTTGTCATCCAAAAATGAATCTAGAACCTTGTTCTTGAACTCAGATCCATTATCACTCTTGATTTTGCAAACCTTTTTCTTTAAACTTAATTCGATATGTTTGATAAAATCGATCATCACTTGAACTGTTTCTGATTTCAAACGAAGAAAATATACCCAAGTAAACCTAGAAAAATCATCAACAATAACCAAAATGTACCTCTTCTTGTTGAGTGTTTCAACTGTCGAAGGACCACAAAGGTCAATATGAAGAAGTTCCAAAGGTTCGACAATCTTGGAATCAATCACAATCGGATGACCTTGTCTATGATGTTTTCCTTGTTCGCAAGCTGCACATAGAGTATCATTATCAAATTTTAATACATGCAAACCTTGCACGAGATCTTTTACCACCAATTTGTTCATATTTTTAAAGTTCAAATGAGACAATCTTCGATGCCACAGCCAGCTAATATCAGATGAAGTCTTCGAAAGTAGACAAACAGAAGGAACACAAACAATGGGTTTGATGTCAAGCGTAAACATATCTCCTTTTCGCTTTGATTTAAGAAGAACTTCATTTTTTTCAATGTTTGATATGACACTTCCTTCTTCATTGAAGACAACTTGATTGCCAGTGCCCACAAAAAGTTCCGAAACACTGATCAAATTGTGTTGAAGACCTTTGACATAAGCAACTCTGTTTACTGTAAAATTCCCATTGGTCACCTTCCCAAAGCCTCTTCTTGTTGAGTGTTTCAACTGTCGAAGGACCACAAAGGTCAATATGAAGAAGTTCCAAAGGTTCGACAATCTTGGAATCAATCACAATCGGATGACCTTGTCTATGATGTTTTCCTTGTTCGCAAGCTGCACATAGAGTATCATTATCAAATTTTAATACATGCAAACCTTGCACGAGATCTTTTACCACCAATTTGTTCATATTTTTAAAGTTCAAATGAGACAATCTTCGATGCCACAACCAGCTAATATCAGATGAAGTCTTCGAAAGTAGACAAACAGAAGGAACACAAACAATGGGTTTGATGTCAAGCGTAAACATATCTCCTTTTCGCTTTGATTTAAGAAGAACTTCGTTTTTTTCGATGTTTGATATGACACTTCCTTCTTCATTGAAGACAACTTGATTGCCAGTGCCCACAAAAAGTTGTGAAACACCGATCAAATTGTGTTGAACACCTTTGACATAAGCAACTCTGTTTACTGTAAAATTCCCATTGGTCACCTTCCCAAAGCCTTTGACTTTACATTTGTTATTATTTCTGAATTTCACAACACCAGAATTTTCTAGACTTCGAATATCTCTCAGGTTTTCCTTCTTCCCAGTCATGTGACGAGAGCAACCACTGTCGATATACCATTTGTCATCATATTTCTCGTCACACAAAACCTACAATCATTTAAAGAATGTAGGTCCCCAAGGTTGTTTGGGTCTTGGGTTATTTGAATAAAATGCTAGGTGAAACGAAGATCCTATTATCCAGTTTCGAACTTTTGTCTTGACACTATCAATTAAGTCTACGTCATTATTTAAGGGTATCGAAATGTAATCATTCGAAGATTTAAAGTCAACATTAACTTTCACCTCATTCTTCTTAGTTTCTTTCTTACTGACTTTTTCTTTCGAAATTGCTCTCTATTTCTTTAAAGAAGAACTTTCATTTGATGATTCATTCAGATACTTCTCATATGCATCCTTAATCTGTTCTTGAGAGAATTTCCCAGATTGAAATCTCTTTCCTTTCCTTCCAACCAATGATTGAATTTTTTCACATTTGTTTTTCCTTTAACAAATGAAGCTTTTACTGATTGTTTCGAAGGTGGGTTTTGAAAATGAGGTTGATCAGGCTTGAAAGATTCATTGCTTCTCCCTTGAACTTTCAATTTCTCATAGTTTATTGTTGGCTTTCTTGTCGAAACATGAGGATTATAACGATTCTGAAATTCGTTTGATAACCAACGTTATGTCTTGGAAAGTCTTTTTGTGAATGCGAAAACTGATTTTGATAAGGAACACGATGATAACTCTTTTGTTCATTTGATCGAAAATCACTTCTCTGAAAGCTATTTTGTGAAAACCTTTGATTGTTAGAATTCTTAACAAAACTCTTGGATTGTTGATTTTTCACATAACTCTCATGATAAGAAGATTTAATATTAGACTTTTGTTTTGGTTTCGAAACATATTCCTTGTCTTTGGAAAAATCATTTTGTGTTTGTGATGGTTTTGACATCGGTTTCTTGTCACCAAAAGATGGATTTTGTGATTTTGTCTTAACAGATTCAGACTTTTTCTGTTCAGACTTTTGGAAGAAAAATTTTGTTGTTTCTTTTTAGACACATTATTATTCCAATAAGCCTTATTTCTTGCTTATTCAATGAAATTCCATTTTTTTGTGAAATCTTTTGAACATTTTCTTTTTGACTTTGAACTTTTTCAATTGGTTTTTCAGAAACTTTAAAATTTTTTTGTTTTTCAACCTTTGATGTTTCAGTTTTAACCACCCAAGTTCGAATTGGATTTTGTCAATGAAAAGTGTATGCGTTTTTGGTAAGATTGTTCTCAATGGTGCTTTGATTCGAGAAAAATCCTTCCTTCGAAGCTTTCTTATTGTCCTCTTCAACCAGTTTGTCTATCTCTGGATTCACACATTCACCATTACCCTTTGTGACAAAAACTTGGTTTGGAAACACAACATTATCAGTACACTTAAAGTTTGGATAAACCACAAAATTAGGTTCAAGATAATGGGAACCTTTTTCTTTCATGATTGTGTCAAATTTCTTTGTCTCTTCATACACCTGATCTTCAACAATTCGTGGAATTTTTTTTTCTTTCGAAACTTCTTCATCATCGTCACTGTCAGTCTGACTATCTTAGACAGTCACATAGTCAGGATTAAAAACTTTCGAAGTAGAAGGTTGGTCTTTGTCAACTTTAATATTCGAATCATGACATATTTCTTTACCCTTGGCTAATAATTTGACATTAATGACAGATAACTGAGAACAGTCAACAACTTTCTCTGCTTCAATTTCACTGATATTGTCATCTTCGATATCAGCAAAATTGTTTTGGGAGTCAAAAGTTGAATTCTTAGTCTTTTTCAAAATCTTGCTTTGTTTATTTACATTCAAGGTCTTATTAACTATATCAACAAGATCATTAGCATTTAGATGTTCATCAATTTTCACTATTCCATAGGGATATCTATTATCAGGAACTTTATCAAAGTCAGAAATAGTCATCTCATAATCATAAGAAGTTGTATCTACTTTTTCCCTTTCGAAAGATATGAATGGTAGAAGCTTCCTATGTTGTTCTTTACTTGTGTCACTGGAGTGATGCAATTCAATCAATTTACAATAGAATCTTTTAGCAGAATTAGAGTAAATATTCCTTTGTTTTAATAAAATCCTATTATCTATATTCAAACTATCTCTATCAACCATGATGTTAGTTATTTGTAATTTTAGATTATCTATCTTAGCCTTCTTCGCCTCCAACATCCTCTGGGTTTCTAGTAACTGAGTACTAGACTTTTTGGCCTCATTGCTAGCAGAGATCACCAGATTATTAACATAAGTAATAGCAGCATCAAACTTAGTTAACACAGAATTATGAGCACTTGAAGGAATATTAAAGTATTGAAGTAGAGAATGTACATTCGAAGTCATTGGTGTATTGTCTCCTGATGTCGAAACAAAGCAACAACAGTGATTTTCTCTTCTTCATCCTCCTCATACCTCGCGAACATAGCTCCATGCGTTGGATTCCTCATTTCTTTGTCATCCGAGCCTGAAGACCATATTTGGTATTTTCCCTCATCCTCATCTTCTCCTCTAGCTACCAGTGACAATCCCTTCGACTTGGCCCTCACTTCTTCCAGCCTTTCAGAATAGTATGCCTCATCCTTAACCCTATTCTTCTTTTCTTCTTTCTTCTTCAGCATACAGTCATTGGTCATGTGATTTGCACCATGACAGTAGTGACAATCAACTCCCGAATCACCCTTTAGCTTTTTCTCTTGTTTCGAATCTTCACCCTTAGCCTCTTTCTTCTCAAACTTCTTCTCATCACTAACCTTCCCAGTGTTGCTTCCCTTCATTTCCCCAGCTTTTGAATTAGCATTGAACGGCTTCTTATAAAACTTCTTTACTCTATTGTTAGAGTAAAAAGCCACTGCTTCGTCATCAGAGTTGACGATAAGACCTTCATCTTTGGAAATTTCCTTCTCAGTAACTTCCTTCTCACCTACTCTTCCCGATACTTTCGAAACCAATGCTAATGGACCACCCAGATTGATCTTTGACTCTTCAGGTATTTCATTCACTTCAGCTTTGTGAGCTTTTAGCAGGTGGTTGTAAAGATCATTGAGAGTTAAAAAATCAAAGTTATGTTGTGTCTTCATCATCAAACTCACACTCCTCCACTCCTTTCGAAGCCCCATAATGAAAGTAAGGTTGTATTCCATAGCAGACCTAGTAATTCCATACCTATTACACTTATAGATGAGCTCGTTCAGACGTTCATAGTACATTTCGATCGATTCTCCATCTTTTTGTTTGAATTCTCTTAATTCAATCAGACATTGCTTGACTGAACTGATTTTGGTCTTCTCACTACCCTGGTACTTTTCCTTCAGCGTATTCTAGATTTTTTTTGAGGTTTTGTAGATTCGAACGTAATTATACACAACAGGAGGAAGGGCACCACGAAGCTCTCTCATGCACCTTTTCTCATTCTTCTGCAGTCTTGCAGTTTGTTCAGTAACACTTTGACTTGATGCAGAAGTACCAATGCTTTGAACAGAAGGAGGAGGAAGAACATCATCAATAATGCATTTCCATAGCTCTTCATCGATTCCGTTCAAGTGATCCTCCATACGATCCGCCTATTGATCGTATTACACCGGAATAAGCATAGGAATCTTTGTTGAAGATCCTAGCAAATGAGAGTAAGAAGTCATGGTATTCATGTTGAAGTTCGCATGGATGTACGGACGAATTCTGAGAAAAGCTTGAGAAATTTGAGATTAACAAGATGAATCAAACAGCAAATGAACACCGAACACTCTATTAGTCAATCGAAGTGAAGAATCAAATCAAAATTGAAGATTTACAAAAAATTTCAGAATCAAAAGTGCAGAAACTTTTGAATCTAGAACGAGATTCAAAAATCTTTTGAAACAAAAGAAAATCAGATCAAAACAGTTTGATTCCTGCTCTGATACCAATTGTAGCTCCGATTGAATCGGGTAATGAAACTGAATCAGAGTATGAATTGATTTAGAACACTAGATCTAAATATCTTTTGTTTGGCACATCGTATTGCTTTATCAGTTGACTACAAGAGGAAAGAGAAAAGTATTACAATCAAAGAAAAAGTTCTTTACCTCTAAAAGTGTCCTTCCCATATTTATAGGGAAAACCGAAAGCACAAAAAGTATAAGAACATTTGACATCTAAGCTTCGACATTAGAGTAGTCCATAAAATAAAATACAATCCAACATTCGATATTATTGACAACAAAGATAAATTCGACATCTCACAACCTTCGAACCCCAACAATTCGTGCGATAGACCCACACATCAGAAACATCACATGACTAGTTCCATTAAAAACCATGAGTGTTTATTCTGTAACATCCATAAAATTTTGAAAATTTTAAAACTTTTAAATAAATCCAAAACCATCATTTATTACATATTGTTTTCAAAATAAGTTTCACATCAGAGTTTTCCCAGAAATCATAACACAAAATACGAGGAGGTGCATGATCAAGCCTTCGCCTTCCCGCAATCATCTAAGGTACCTGAAACATAATAAAAAATGTAAGCCCAGAGCTTAGTGAGTCTTCCCCAAAATACCACCACATAAACATAAGAGACAACATCATGCATAAATGAGCCTTCAGCCTGACCGGACCGCCTCAAAAGGCCTACAGCCTATATGGACCGCTCCCGAGCCTTCGGCATGACTGGATCGCCTTGCAGAGCCTACAGCCTATCTGGACCGTTCGTCGAGCCTTCGGCCTGACTGGACCGCCTCACATGGCCTTCAGTCTATCCGGCCCGCCCTGGGTCTGTTGGCCTTCAGCACAAAGCAGGACCGCCTCAACCTGACCACACACACACATGTCGACATATACATAACTCATAAACACATAATCAATCAACAAGCAAGCACAGATCATACAGATCAATAAGCATAGCATTATCCTATCTACTAGGATTTAGATTTAACCAGTTACTATAGTACTCAATTATACGATAACCAGGATAACAATCCAAAAGGGTCGGCCTTGGTACCTTCGACCCAACAAGTACAGTGAGGAATACTCACCTCACAAGTAGTGCTGAACTAGTAAAATCCAACTCCAAACTCATCTCCGGACTCAAATGCGTACAACCACCATGTGACCATTTCTATCAAAACCCCGAAATACCCAAAATGCCCTCAAAGTCACACTGGGTCAACCATGGTCAAAGTCAAAGTCAATAGTCAAGGTCAACAGTCCATGTTGACCCAACTCGTCGAGTGCACATACCAACTCGTCGAGTTACTACAGTATCCAGAGAAGCCGGAAAAACCGAGCCAACTCGCCAACTTATCAGGACCAACTCATCAAGTTCCTACAGTATCCAGAGAAGCGGAAAAACCTGAGCCAACTCGTCGAGTTGTCAGGATAACTCGTCGAGTTTTCCCAGTCTTAACACATTCAGCCCCTTCTTATCGAATCTAATGCTTAGAAAATGTAGATCTGATACCCAAGGGTTGGAAACCCACGTAAAGTTGCTAACTTTACGTCCATGCATGATACAAGGAGGCTCCAAAACTCAAGAAAGGCTTAATAAGGGACCTAAAGCATGAAAGAGGCATAGAACTTGATCAAGCTTGCAACTTTAAGTCCAATGAGGCCATAAGACATCCAGTTAAGAAGTGATAACTTCATGAAATACTCAACCTAAGAACAATCCCCAAAAATGAGCCAAATATGACAATAAACTTCCAAGAAAGAGATCTAAGCAATAGATGAGCAAGTTCTCGACTTTTTACTTCAAAAGAGTAGCTAAACTCAAGGATATTTTGGATCTATAGCTTCCCCCTTCAAGCTAGGCACCACCAACTTCAAGCTTCTTCAAAATGAGACCAAAAGAAGCAACTTTTAAGCTCACACACTCAACTTGGGATAAGATGCATGAAATCTAGGGTTTCTGGACAGAGGAGGCGATTAGGATGGCCAACAATGGGACTTAAGTCCTTTAAATATGGTGCAACACCCTAAAAATTAGGGTTTCATATTAAGCCACCAACTCGTCGAGTTTTCCTCTCCAACTCGTCGAGTTGGTCCAAAAAGATCCCCGGCCCAAAAACTTTCAACACGTCGAGTTGAGGCCATCAACTCGACGAGTTCCAAGGAAAAATTTTCCTTTTTAATAAAATTCTCATACCTGGGAATTGGGATGTTACAACTCTCCCCCACGTGGACTAGGCTTCATCCTTGAAGCTTGCTACGGTGAACAAATCCAGATAATGCTCCCGCATCTTGGCCTCTGGCACCCAGGTCCACTTGGATCCCTTCCGATGATGCCAATGTACCTTTACCAAAGGTATCTCCTTGTTACGCAGAACCTTTATCTTCCTTTCTAGAACAGCCACCGGCCTCTCAACATAGTTCAGGAGCTCATCAACCTGAATGTCATCCAATCATACCACTGCATCCTCGTCCAGTACGCACTTTCGCAACTACGAAACGTGGAAAGTGCTATGAATCTGACTGAGCTCCTCCGGAAGATCCAATCTAAACGCAACCATGCCAACCCTGGAAACAATCCGGAATGGTCTGATATATCGAGGGCCCAACTTCCCCCTCTTCCTGAAGCAAATCACAGCCTTCCAAGGTGAGACCTTCAGCAACACCATGTCGCCGACCTGAAACTCCAACTCAGATCGGCGTCGGTCGGTATAGCTCTTCTGCCGACTCTGAGCAGTCTGCAATATCTGCCTAATCTGCCGAATCATCTTTGTAGTCTGGAGAACCACCTCGGTCCAACCCATGAACCTGTGACCAACCTCGCCCCAGCAGACTGGGGTACGACACCTCTGCCTATACAACACCTCAAAAGGCGGAGCACCAATACTGGAGTGAAAATTGTTGTTGTAGGAGAACTCTGCAAGATGTAGGTAGGAGTCCCATATCCCACCAAAATCAATAATGCATGCTCGTAACATATCCTCGAGAGTCTAAATGGTCTGCTCGCTCTGGCCGTCAGTCTGCGGATGATAAGATGTGCTGAAATGCAACCTCATGCCCAGTTCCTCATGGAACTTCTGCCAGAAACGGGAGGTGAACCGAACATCATGGTCTGAAACAATAGAGACGGGAACCATATGGCGAGCATCGATCTCGCGAATATACACATTGGCCAACTTCTCGGCCGACGAGCTCTCCCGAATTGCCATAAAGTGGGGACTCTTGGTCAATCGATCCACGATGACCTAAATATCATTAAAACCCTTCGTCGTCTTCGGCAACTTGGTGATGAAATCCATCGAAATCTGCTCTCATTTCCACATGGGAACCTCCAGAGGTTGCAGCTTTCCATGCAGCCTCTGATGCTCGGCCTTGATCATCCTGTATGTCAAGCACCTCTCGACGTACCAGGTGATCTCCATCTTCATTCACGGCCACCAATAACTCAACCTCAGATCTCGATACATCTTGGTGGCCCCCTGATGGATAGAAAAGTGAGACTTATGAGCCTCCTCCAACACAATCTGTCTGACCCCACTAGACACAGGAACCCACACCCGACCGCAACGGGTCAACAAACCACGACTATCCGGCACAAATCTGGTGATCTCACCCCTGATCCTCTCAATCTTCCAATTCTCCTCTCGAACACCCTCAGTCTGAGCCTCACTAATCAAACCCACAAGTGGAGAATCCATAGATATCCTCATACATGCCACCTCAACAAAAGTTCCAACTGACTTGCGGCTCAGGGCATCTGCTACCACGTTCGCTTTACCCGGATGGTAAAGGATCTCGTAGTCATAATCCTTGACTACGTCTAGCCACCTGCAATACCTCATGTTCAGGTTCGACTGATCCATAATATACCTCAAACTCTTGTGATCCGTGTAGATAGTACAGTGGACCCCATAAAGATAATTCTTCCAAATGTTGAAAGCGAAAACCACCGCTCCCAATTCAAGATCATGCGTGGGATATCTCGTCTCATGCGGATTTAGGTTTTGTGAAGCATAAGCTATCACTCGTCCTCTCTGCATGAGTACTGCTCCCAAGCCGGTGATGGATGCATCACAGAAAACCACAAAATCCTCAATTCCCTCCGGGAAGGTCAAGACTGGGGCCTCACAAAGTCTCTGCCGAAGGGTCTCAAATGCGGACTGTTGCTTAGGGCCCCACCGGAAATCCACACCCTTCCTCGTCAGACAAGTAAGGGGTACTACAATCTTGGAGAAATCCTGAATAAATCTCCGGTAGTACCCTGCCAAACCCAGAAAACTCCTAATATCCAACGGAGACTTCGGAACCTCCCACTGCATCACTGCCTTGATTTTGGCTGGATCGAAAAAAAATCCCATCCTGGTTAATGAGGTGTCCAAGGAACTGAACCTCTTGCAACCAAAACTCGCACTTCGAGAACATAGCATAAATTCGTTCTCACCTCAAAACCCTCAGAAGCTCGCGCTGGTCTTGGAATACACCAAGATATCATCAATGAACACAATAACTGAGTGATCGAGCATCAGCCTGCATACCCGATTTATCAACTCCACAAATATCGCAGGTGCATAGGTGAGCCCGAATGGCATCACCACGAACTCGTAATGCCCATAACGAGATCGGAACGCGATCTTCTCCACGTCCTCCTCCCTCACCCTGACCTAATGGTACCCAGACCTCAGTTCAATCGTGGAGAACCAAGATGCTCCCTGCAACTCATTAAATAGATCATCAATACGCAGAAGGGGATAACGGTTCTTCACCATTTACTGGTTTAGCTCCTTATAATCGATACACATCCGGTGCGAACCATCTTTCTTTTTGAAAAAAAGAATTGGTGCTCCCCATGGATAACTACTCAAAAACGGATGAAGTGCTTGCCTAGGAGCTCCTGCAGCTGAGATGACAGCTCATGCATCTCAGGCAGTGCCAATCGGTGCGGCGCCTTGCAATAGGTGTCACACCCCCAAACCAAAACAGTGGAAACGTTCGGGGGCGGAGGACGTCATGTACAGTATCATAACAATTGCATAATAGTAATCAAAGCAAACACAACCATTAAATTGATGAAATATAGTGTTTACATCTGTTCAGTACATAGTTTGTATGACATCAAAAGTGTATAGCAAAAGTATAATAGACGCGACTCTATAAGCTACGTCTTCTCAAAACCTGTGGTGTACTTGTCTACCGGTTCCCTGAGAATACAAGTGGTTTTGAAAGTGTATCAACATTTAAGTTGGTGAGTTCATAAGTATGTTTTTGAGATGGAAATCTAGACTTTGTTCTTTGAAAATGTTATAGTGTACTTCCAGAAAATCCAATATTTTCTTTAGTAAATGAAATGTAGTCTTAGGCCTTAAGACCAAAATGTATGTTTGTTACTGTACTCTGAAATAGTAAACCGTAGTCTTATTAATAAACAAAACTATATCATGAATGTTTCTTTAAATTGTATGTTGTACTAGTGTACTTTGTACTAGAAAACTAGCGTGTCATAGTAGTGTTTGTATGGAACATTTTGTATGAGCCTGGAATCCACCAGCTGTAGTGTAAAATAGTGTATTGTAGCTTCATTATTTAAAATGAAACCTTTGAAGTAGTGTTAATCCTGTAAACAATGTTGTAGCTGATACTATTGTGAGTTTTATAAAACCATGCTGATATGACCTAGTGGCCTCTACGACGTTCTTCAGGCGTCGGAATGTTATGACATTTGCCACCCCAGGTCTGCCGGCGTAGCTGTTGCAAGCAGCTCAGGTGCGGGATTGTCAGTCCCGTATAGATCTATACATAAATTCACGCTCTCCCTCCAGGAGACTCTAGTTATAATTTATAAGACTTGAACTTGTACCCTGATGGGTACCACGAAGTAGTGCCTCACAACCATGTATTAACTAGTTTACGTGTAGTGTTATAGTGTTCTCTTGTACTTGAAAATGTATGTATTACCTTGTACTAGTGTACTTTGTAATGTAAAATAATTATACTTAAATAATTATTTATTAGTGTATCCTTGAATTAGTAAAATAGAGTAGTTTGCCATAAACTATTCTTATTATAGTGTCTATACTTGTTTCTGTATAGTGTTCTTGAACTTGTAAAATAGTGTAGTGGTTCTCAAACTATACCAATTATAGTTTAAATGTATGTTCTTGTAAATTTTATTGAACTTAGCAAATAGTGTAGCGATTCACAAACTATACCTATTATAGTTTAAATGTATGCTCTGTAATGAACTGTAAACCTTTGCAATTTATTAGTATGTATAAAGCAGTAATAAAAGATTTATGTAAAAGTTCCCTTTGCTCGGCATGTTACAAAAGGGTTGACAATATAATGAAATGTATTTTTATACTAATATATATATATATTCTCAACATATATATAACTAAGAGTGAAAAGACATTCAAATAAGTAATTCTATCATAACCCACAACCAGACAAGGAACAGGATTTAGGACGGAATTGCTAATTCTAAGTCTGTTGAACCTTATATATATATATATATATATATATATATATATATATATATATATATATATATAGTTAAAATGTAGCAATAAATCAGTTTGAAACAATTGCAAATGGTTTGTAACGGTTTTGAAATCGTTTGAATATTAACACAAGAGTCCTTGTGTTTTATCCCCCCCCCCCCTAAAAACATTGAAAAATAGTGAAAACGTAGGGGTATGAACTCACCTCTAGTGCGTGTTCGAGTTTGGATAGCGAAACTGTAGAGACGATCCTCAGGCTAGAGTACGTGAAAATAGTGTTATCCTAATAATATTTAGACACGTAACCGCATTTAAATTAATAAGATATTAATTTATATAAATTATATAATAAATTAAGTGTTAAACAACACTTAATTATGTAAGGAATACTTACAAAAATTATTGGGAATTATTTGGAGTGTTGCTCGATTCTAAGGGGGTTCTCGGTCTAAGTGAGTACTCGGTCCAGCTGGTTTTCGGTCAAGCTTGAAGATTTGAAGATTGTTCTTGGTGTTCTTGGTGTTCTTGGTGAATTTATGAAGATTTGAAGGATTTCGCTTGAAGATTTGAAGATTCTTGGATGATACTTGAGAGAAAAATGAGTGTGTTTTCGGTTGAAAAGTGAGAAATGACTTATGTTTTCGGGTGACACCATATATATAAGGAGGGTTTCGGCCAAAAAGTCCAACCGAAATCACCTTGATTTCGGTCCGAGCTCCAACCGAAAAAGGGTTTGCGGTGAGGTGGTTTGCGGTCCGAAGAAGGGTTTCCGGGGCGAAGGTTCTCGGTTCCAAAGAGAAAAAGCTTTGATTTTTAAGTACTTTCTATTCCTTTACTAAATACACATAATTAGATGTAAATTTTATTTACATCAAATAGTTTCCAATTACTTGACCCTTGTTTGACTTTCATTTACTTTTGTTGACTTTTATTGACCCAAAATAACGGTTGTTACATTATCCCCCCGTTAGAGGGAATTTCGTCCCGGGATTCTTTCTATATAGAGATTACATTATGGACTAGGGAAAAGATGCGAGTACTTTCGTTGCATCTGATCTTCTCGCTCCCAAGTGAATTCAGGTCCCCGCTTGGCGTTCCAACGAACCTTCACTATTGGTATGCGACTTTGTTTCGTTCGTTTGACTTCCTTATCCATGATTTCTACTAGTTCTTCCACAAAGTTAAGACTCTCATTTATCTCGATTTAATCGAGTGGAATCACAAGAGTCTCATCATATAGGCACTTCTTTAGATTTGACACGTGGAAGACAATGTGTACGTTGTTAAGTTTTTGTGGTACACGGAGTTTGTAAGCCACTGGGCGGATTCTAACAAGAATCTCGAACGGCCCAATGTACCTTGGATTTAGTTTTCCACGCTTTCCAAAGCGTATCATGCCCTTCCAGTGTGATACCTTCAACAGAACGCGGTCACCAACTTGGAATTCCAAGGGTTTTCGTCTCTTGTCTGCGTAGCTCTTTTGTCTATCTCTAGAGGCTTTCAGTCGTTCTCGGATTTGGATGATATTTTTTGTAGTTTCTCGAATGATTTTCGGGCGAGTGAGAGTGCTGTCGGGGACTTGCCCTTTAGCTAGCTGCGTGTCACCCACTTCAGCCCAGCACAAAGGGATCTGCACTTACGGCCATAGAGGGCTTCGAACGGGGCAACCTTGATGCTAGAGTGGTAGCTATTGTTGTATGAAAACTCGACAAGTGGTAAATTGGTATCTGTTAGAACAAAGTTCTAGTAGGATCGATTGATTCTCAGCAGAAAAGCAATAAACAACATAATGAAGAACACAAGAATGATTTAACTGATGTCGAATGATTAAACTTTAACACCTCAGAAGAGCTCGATTAAGAACTTCAACTGTAGAGGTGTTTAGGGTTACAAAGCAACAATAATAATAATCACGAACATTAACTAAGGCATACATGCATGCACTATTTATAGCTTAACCCTAATCAATAATCACGGATGGACAGGCCCAATCCGGATATACAATAAAAAGACAATGACGCAACACTAAATACTCAACAATCTCCCCCTTTGCGTCCATGGAGCCGAGAGTTCAGTTCAGTTGAGCTATAGAAGACTTCTTAACTGTCTTGAACACCTTCGGTATAATGGACAGTAGATTATGACGAAAAGTAATATACCACCGAAGCATGTCAGTGAAGTTCTTCTTATCTGACTCAGAGTTGTGCTTGCACCGATGGATAATACTAATTATGTGCTCTAAGCAGTCCGTTGAGAACAGATGCTTATCAACAAGAGCGAAAATAAATATGTTAGCTTCGCCTTTTGTGAACATCACTGTGAGATGTGTAGAATCAATTCGACCCATTTGCATCGTGTTAACATCTCCAGGCTTTCCAGTTGGCTTCGCAGTTGGTTTCTTCTTCAAAACTTTAGCAATCTCCAGATCCATTTTAGCAACTTCATGGACATAGGAAGCCAACATCCTCTTCAGATGATCTAGGATCGGCTCATACTCCTTCGCATTAGTGAGCAAAATATTGAACAACAAGATCCAATCATGAGGATTCAAATTAGGAAGATCTGCCAGGGATATCACAGAAACCGAGTTGTCTGAACCTCGGGTAATTTTGAAACTAACATTGACAAACTTCCCTGCAGGCGAAGGTTTCAGCACCTTGACAATGGTAATCTTCTGTGCACTCCAAGTCAGATACTGAGCCTGACCGAACTTAAGATAGAAATCGATAAGTTCACGATCAACTTGAGGATGAGGTGAGGGAACTGGAACTGTTGAATCGAAGCAGCGGAAAATAAATGCCTTTCGTGTTATAGGCATATCGAACTGTGAGTCCCTCGTATTCTCACAATCAAATGAAGCTACAGGTTCCAGCCAGTACACGCTTGGAAACTCTATTTCTTCTTTGATGAGCATCTCCCTAGTCCAAGGAGGAAACAAGGCCTTTTTGCAAGTTAAGGCATCTTGCTTTTCCTTGTTCTTTCGCTCCCTCTCTTCAGCTTCCTTTGCAACACGAAGAGTTTCATCTAACTCCTTATCCCTTTTCTTTCGTTTCAGGGCCTCAGCAATTGTTTCGTCTTCATCACTATCATCAGCAAGACTTTTCTTCTTTTCTTGAGTACCAGAACCCGAAGCTTCATTACCCTTCGGTTCGATTTTGACAGTGACTTTCGGTTGAGTTTTCTGAGCACCTTCTCCCCCTTGTTTTGGAGGTACGAATCGCTCCGAAACACCCTTCATTTCATGTAGAAGTTCAAGTGCAGGAAGGAGCTTGGAGGTAAGGTGATTCTGGATCGTCAGAGTCAGAATTGGATCATGAGCACTAAGAACATTGTGCAACATATTCTGAACATCACCAGAACAATTCCGATAAACAGCACGCTCAGTTTTTAACAATGAAATCTCCCGCTCAGCTTGAGCCAGTTGAACCTTCTGGACTTCAACAGCAGTGGGTTGACGAGCAATATCCTCCCTTAATGTGTTCTCCTTTGCTAAATCAGCATGGAGTTTTTCAAGATGAGAATTCACTAAGCTAAGAAGTGAAGTGTTCTCAGCGTGAATCTCAGCGCGAACATTCTCAAATTTAGCTTGCTCCCCTTGTAGTGACTTTGAAAGAGAGTCAACTGATGCATTCACTTTTGCTGCATTCGTATCAGCATGACCCTTAAGGGATTCAAGAAAAATCTTTGTACTGTGAAGGAGTTCTGCAACATCTGTAGTAGCCTTCTGACACGAAGAGGTGGATGCTTCAACTGCCATAGTTGATTTATCAATCGCACCTGTATATTGTTCAATAGCAGTATCCAGGAAGGCCTTCAGCACAACATCATTATAATTGGAAGAAGAAGCGAGCAATCGATCAAGCTTCTTATCAAGATTTCGTACTTGTTGTCTGGTTACCGGAGCATCTTCATCTTCATCAGTAGGGAGTCGATAAGGACTGTAATAGTTGGAGTCAAACTCAAGATTGTCATCTCCAAGAGTAGCACCAGAATTAGTTGAAGGTGAGGGTGAAAGATGTATGGGTGTAACAGGAGGTTCGGTTTCAGTATTAGCCCTCGTATCAGATACGTTGATGTTTACTGGAGGTTCGGTTGTAGTGGTGGAGATAGGAGTAGTTGTGGTAGTTGCTTGGGAAAAGATTGGAGTTGGCATAGGAGTGGTAGAAATGGAAATTGTACTAACTGGTGGTGGTGGTGGTATAGTAGTGGTGGTTTGAGATGTAGGCGGTGGTGGAATTGGAGCAACCGAAACTGGAACAGTTGTTTTCGGTGGAGATGGAGGAGGAGTTGGAATCTTGTCATGAAGGGGTTCAGTAGGAGTTGGAGAACGAGGAGGTGTATTACCTCTTGGTGAACCATGATGCTGAACTTCCTCTTCCGCATCAACCGAATGCTCCTCATCATGTTCAGAGCTTGAAGGAGTGGGACTCTTTGGTTTCTTGGCCATCTTCTTAATTTTCTTAGGTGCCGAAGAGTCATCCTTTTCAGCCTTTCGCTTTTTGGACTTCACAGGCTTAGAAGAAGGACCTTCGGTTTCCACCTTTTTGGTTTCGGTCCTCTTCCCTCGCTTAGCTGGCTTTTCCACAGCATCCAAGGCAGCCTTCTATTCAGGAGTCAGTTCTCTTGGACCCTTGGGAGGAAGCTTTCGGTATTCAGCCATCACCTTACTTTCGTTGGACACACACCTGCACATAGTTTCAGGGATAGAACCAAGGTGAGTGAACTTTGTGGCATCTGAGAAGATGATCTTCTTTGTATGAAAAGAAGCCACAGAAGACAGCATTGCGTCCTTCATAACCGAAATCTGCAAGGACTCAATGGATAGTCTAGTGATGATGGTCCAGAAACGGCCACATGAGATCTATGAATGTCTCGTTGATGTGTTGAGACTTTGTACCAGTTGCGACCAAATAATTGATCCACAATCCAAATTAGTACAATTGTAGAGACCATAGAGAATTGTCATAAAACCCTTGCTTGTACCATCGGACCCAGCTACCCGTTCCGCCAAACCCTTGTTTATAAGAGTAAGTAACCCATTCCATTGCGGCGGCAAACATGACTTCTTAAACTTGGTTATAGTGGTAAGGACGTCAGTATATCCCATCTCATAGAACATCATGAACAGTTGGGTTGTGGTGATGAAGTCAGGAGAAATAACAGATGCATCGACGGCAAGCCCTAATAGGGAGCAGAATCGAGCTTTCGAAATAGAAGCCTTGTGATTGAAGATTTGGAAGTAGATTATCTCCTTGTTCTTGTCGTAGGACGCAGTAGAATACACTTGTGACAGCAAAGACATGGGTACGGATTCCACCTTCGTTAGAGCAATAACTAGAGGAGAGTACTTAAGACATTCAACGACGTGGAGCATATACGAATCATACAAAAAGGGGTTCAGTTGAATGATCAAGTTCTGATTAGGTTTGATCACAAGCAATGACGATGATGCAGTTTGATCTTGAATAGATGATGATTCCGCCATTGTTGAGGTAAAGAAGAAGATCAACAGTTGTTGATTGCCTTGTGTATTTGAGAGAGTTGGAAGACGGTAAAAGAGACAATTGGTCTGAGAAACCCTTTATATACCGTTTCCAGAAGAGAGCAAAAATCTTCGTGATGATGATGCGATCACTGAAACGTCGCCTGAAAAAGCGCGATGTGACAGATTGGTTTTCCCCAGATATACGACAGCAAGCGTGGGTTTAGGAACCATTCAAATTCACGCGCCCAAAATCTTATCCACATATTGTTTTTTCAAATTCACTTTCACTCCAAATAAAACCTTTAAACGAGCCACGTGGAACATCAACCAGAATTTTGGAAAATCACAAAGAATTTTCGTGCAAGAGTGTGACAAAAATAAAGAAATAAAGCAAAATGTGTATAGGAGGTGAGTGATGTCTTTAATAAGACATGAAGCAGATGATTCCGGGCAAGAATCTCTTCCTTCAAAGTCAAGAGAGACTTGAAGTGCTTGTGTGGTTCCCCGAGAAAATACGATTGAGTGTTTGCAAAGTAACACCGAAAGGCTTCTTTTAAATAATAGGTCGAAAGGGTGGCTTATCTTAAACCGAACATCGATACTTAACATAAGACCGAAAGTTGGATGAAGTACTTGTGAGACCAATGTGGTCTGTTGAACAAGTAGGTTGGATAATATTTGTGATGACTAGATGTTATAAAAATCTCAAAAATAAAAACAAACTAGATCTTTTTGGATGAAAATGCCTTGGTGTTAGACAATTTCATAAAGACCACTCAAAAAATAAAATGAGATTTTGATAGGTAACTAGTGAGATCTTGAATAGAGATATTCACCGTCAATTCATTATTGGTGTTGGAATTTGGGTCTCACTTAGCGCGTGCTGTACGCATCTAAGATCATAAACACATATTGGGTGTAACCATAAACCTCAGTGGTAATATCTGAGAGTCTCAAGGGTTATCTTAGTGAAACGAAAGTTGATGGAGAATTGTGAGTAGGTGGTTAAGGAACCGAAAGTACCCCTGCTATATGGAAGTGAGAAAGCAGAAAACTCGTAACTCATTTGAGAAGAGTAAGGTAGCTCATGACTCGAGGTAAATTAGCAGCCTAATTGGGAAGAAACGATAGGTATCGATCGAATCATTAAGGCCTTACTCATAGTCTTAGAGGCTTTGGTCTACATGCAGCAGCATGCTTCTAGGGACACTTAACTAGTTCAGCTTAAAATGATCATACCTGACCTAGCTCCAACGTATGTATCAACAATGTACTTGGTACCTAGTAAAGAAAATAAACAAAGACGAACAAACCACACAACCAAAACAAACAAACCAAACAAACAAACAACCAAAAAAAATAATCAAGAGAAAAAAAAACCTTTTGGAATTTTGAATTTTCTGAAAAAGAATAAAAACAAATTATTTTTGAATTTTGAAGTTTCTAAAATTAAAAACAGAAAATATTTTTGGATTTTTGAAGTTTCTGAAAAATAATTAAAAACAAAAAATATTTTTGGATTTTTGAAGTTTCTGAAAAATAATAAAAACAGAAAATATTTTTGGATTTTTGAAGTTTCTGAAAAATAATAAAAACAGAAAAAGAAATAAAACAAAATTAATGTTAAAAACTTTAGGAATAAGAATAAAACATAGCAAGAAAAAGAGTTAAAAGAAAGTTTACAAAGTATATAACCAAAATCAAACCATAAAGTAATGAAGCGAAATAAGTCGAACATTCGGTTCATTTCGGTTCCTTAAAATTCTGGAGCCGAAATAGACCGAGCGTTCGGTTCATTTCGGTTCCCGAAAATTATGGAACCGAAATAGACCGAGCGTTCGGTTCATTTCGGTTCCCGATAAATCCGGAACCGAAATAGACCGAGCGTTCGCTCTATTTCGCTTGTCTAATTTTTAGAGAGAGGTTTGAGGGTCCGATACCGAATCTGCTTCCACCATTCCTAAACCTTGTAGAATTTTATTGAAGCTTGCTTCTGGTAAGGCTTTAGTGAAGATGTCTGTCAGTTGATCAGAGCACCGAACGAAATGTACTTCCACGTTTCCATCTTCAACATGGTCCTTGATGAAATGGTATCTTAGTGCAATATGCTTTGTCTTTGAGTGTTGCACAGGATTGTGACATATTCTTATTGCGCTTCCAGAGTCACAATAGAGGGGTATTTTCTTCATACTTAGTCCGTAGTCTCTTAGTTGGTTTTGTATCCATATCACTTGTGAGGTACAAGATGCTGCAGCTATGTACTCAGCTTCGGCTGTTGAAAGAGACACACAGGTTTGCTTCTTGGACTGCCAGCTAACTAGTTTACCATCAAGGAATTGGCATCCTCCAGTTGTGCTTTTCCGGTCCAGACCGCATCCTCCAAGATCGGTGTCATAAAAAGCTTGAACAAAGAATCCGGATCTAGCAGGGTACCAAAGACCGAGATAAGAGGTTCGCTTCAGATAATGGAAAATGTTTTTCACTACCACCATGTGAGGTTCTCTTGGATTTTCTTGAAACCTGGCACAATAACAAATAGAGAACATAATGTCTGGTCTACTAGTCGTTAGATACATAAGAGACCCTATCATTTGTCGATAGAGTGTTATGTCAACAGCAGGTTTTTCCAGAGAAGGTGTTAACTTTGTGCCAAACGCCATGGGAACCTTCACCTTTGAATCTCCCATCATACCGAACTTCGTCAGCAAGTTCTTCGTATAGGCCTCTTGGTTGATAAAAATGCCTTCTGATCCCTGTCTTATATTCAATCCAAGGAAAAAGTTAATTGGACCCATTGCGCTCATTTCAAATCTAGTCTCCATCAACTTCCTGAATTCAGCCGTAAAGTTAGGATTCGTGGAGCCGAAGATGATGTCATCGACATAAATCTAAACTATCTTTAGATGTTCGCCTTCTTTCTTTCGGAAGAAGGTTGGATCAACCGAACCTTGCTTAAATTTCGATATTTTAAGAAAGCGAGTTAATGTTTCATACCAGGCCCTCGGTGCTTGCTTCAGACCGTATACAGCTTTGTCCAACACATAGCAGTGATCAGGGTATTTCTCGTTTACGAACCCAGGTGGTTGCTCAACATACACCGTTTCTTCTAGTTCTCCATTTAAGAAAGCACATTTCACATCCATTTGGAAAACTTCGAAGTTTTTATGTGCAGCATATGCCAGAAAGATTCTTACTGATTCCAACCTTGCTACAGGAGCGAAGGTCTCCTCATAGTCTATCCCTTCTTCTTAGCAATATCCCTTCACCACCAACCGAGCCTTATTGCGAATTATGTTTCCCTCTTTATCCAATTTATTCCCGAAGACCCATTTTAAGCCGACTACAGAAGCATCCTTTGGAGTGGGAATCAGCCTCCAAACTCGATTACGTTCAAACTCGTGAAGTTCATCTTGCATAGCTTGTACCCAATCAGCATGATCAAGTGCAGTATTAACCGTCTTCGGTTCGATTTTGGAGACAAACGAATTAAACATGTAGAATTCAACTTGAGAGAATAAAGCAGTTTGTTTCGCTTTCAATTGAGAACGTGTTAGAACTTGTTCAGATGATTCGCCAATAATTTGTGTTTTGGGATGATCCTTAGTCCATTTTATTAGAGGAGGGTAATTAGGGTCATAGGCAGGATCCAATTCTGCATTTACCTCTTCTTCAAGTTCCGATTGATCTCCTTCGTCATTTGATTTCTCACTCTCCCCCTCAAATGGCGAACCGAATCCCATGTCAGGTTCAGGATTCTCCCCCTCGGTTGGAGATGGATTTTCCCCCTTAATTGGACTATGATGAGTTGTTTTTGGTACAGATGAGCCCTCCCCCTTGAACGTTGAGCTATTGTTTGGCGAGTCAGTTGAGGGTTGACCACCAGTCGGTTGTTTAGGAGGTTCATTTTCCATCTCTTTTGCAGCTTCATCGATGATCTTTTTTAGATTGTTGATTTTGTTGTCTGCTGCTTTTGCCTCAGAGTGGATAGCCTTTTCTGGTTCATCAAATAGCCTGATGTATTCTTCAAACAGGTTGGAAATGGGAACCGAGACTTGTCCTGATGCTGGAAATATTTCCCCCAAAGTACTTTCGCTTGTTTGAGCTTTCTTCATGTAACTGTCATCAAAGGTCACATAGTAGGTTTCTTCAATACGCTTGAAATGTTTATTCAAAACCCTATATGCCTTTGATGTGAGTGAATAACCAAGAAAAATTCCCTCATCGGCTTTGACGTCGAACTTGTTTCGGTTCTCTTTTGAGTTGAAAATAAAGCATCTTGAATCGAATACGTGTAAAAACTTAACATTGGGCTTCCGATTGTTCAGAATCTCGTACGGAGTGATGGAGAATCGTTTGTTAAGTAAGGATCGGTTCTGAGTATAGCACGTGGTTGCAACTGCATCGGCCCAGAAGTATAAGGGAAGAGAAGCGAAACTTAACATGGTTCGGGCTGCTTCACACAAGGAACGGTTTCGTCTTTCAACAATTCCATTCTGTTGTGGTGTATAGGGGGCCGAGAAGTTGTGAGATATCCCCTTTTCTGCCAGAAAGTCTTCAAAATCTTTATTCTTTAATTCAAGCCCATTATCACTTCTAATGTTCCTCACCAGCTTTCGCAGCTGCAGTTCCACTTGCTTAATAAACACCTTCAACTTGGGAGTTGCTTCTGATTTCTGTTTAAGAAAGAAAACCCAGTTGAAGCGTGAAAAATCATCTACTATGACAAGAATGAACTTACTACCACCGAAACTTTCGATAGCCGAAGGTCCACATAAGTCAATATGCAGAAGTTCAAGAGCTTCAACAATAGTTGTATTGATACGTGTAGGATGGCTCTTTCTGCTTTGTTTGCCCAGCTCACACGCTGCACACAGGTGTTCCTTATCAAACTTGAGAAGAGGAAGGCCTCGAACATGATCACCAAGCACGAACTTATTAATGTCTTTGAAGTTCAGGTGTGATAGACGTCGATGCCATAACCAGCTTTCATCAGAGTTCGCTTTTGACAATAGGCATATTGCTGGTTTTCCTCGTATTGGGTTGATATTTAGTGGATACATTTCTCCCTTGCGTTCAGACTTCAACAGAACCCTTTTGGATTGCTTTTCAATTATTTCTGTTCCCTCATCATCGAAAGAAACTTTCAAACCGGTTCCGACAACCAATTGAGATACACTGATTAGGTTGTGCTGCAATCCTTCCACGTAAGCCACTTTTCTAATCGTGAATTCTCCGTTGGTTATCATTCCATATCCTTTGATTGTGCCATAAGAATTGTTTCCAAACTTCACACACCCACCATCCTTAAGGGACCAAAACTCCCTTAGCTCTTCCCTCCTTCTTGTCATGTAACGTGAGCAGCCATTGTCTATGTACCATTCGTCATCGAACTGCTCGTCACTTATAACCTGCAAATTTAAGCAGATTTAGGAACCCAAAGTTTCTTGGGCCCTGGTGAGTCTTTTACAGAAAAAGGAATAGCAACAGAAAGATCAACCAAATAAGTTCTTTTTATTAAAGTGGTTTCGTCTTTTCTTTTGATTGTATACACCTTGATTTTGTTTTTATCTTGTTTGAATTGTGGTGTTTCAGATGGTTTGTTGTTAGATGGTTTTGGAATATTCTTGTGAGTCCTAGGGTTAGCTGACTTTTTCTTATTGTTGATGTCAGAATTCGAATCAAGCTTTCCCTTTCCTTTGATGTCGTTCACGGAATTATTCTTTTGTTGGTAGCAAGAAGGACCGAAGCTTGACTTTCGGTTGTTAGCCTTGACGGTGTGACCGAAACTGGATGTTCGGTTCACGGCGCTGGTGTTGGAACTGAAACTGGATGTTCGGTTCTTAGCATTGGAATAATAGGAACTTGGACTAAAACTCTCCTTTCGGTTTGGCTTGTCATTTTTCTTGACGCCTGACTCTTTCTTGGAAGAAACGTAGTTAGGGTTTTGAGACTGCCAGTACCGTTTTTGCTCATTCAGATTCTTCATGTATCTCTAATTTCTTTGGCGTTTCTGTTCAGCCAGCTGCTTTTGAGATTTATGAATATTGAAGCTTGATTTTGGCTTCTCCTTTTGAGCTTCAGATATCTTGGAAGGTACATAAGATGCCTTCTTTGATTCTTATGGTATCTCTTTTGTTCCACTCGTGCTTGGTTTGTCAAAACTTGAGGGTTTGTTGATGGGTTCTGCAACATATCTACCTCTTAACCTCCACGAGGTTTGCTCAGATAAGCCGACGGTTTCGTCTGCATTATCGATAGGGGCAGACCAGAAATAATCGTCGCACCCTTCAGCATTGTCTTTGTCGACCAAAATTTTCAGTTCTGCTGTTTGTTTTTCAGAGACCCCTGTAACAGCATATACTTGATTTGGCACTGTTTGGACTTTCTGATAGACCATTGCTTTCTCTATGAGTTTCTGCGGCTTGTCCTTTGACAGGCGAGCATACTCAACCGAGTTCTCAGATATGAGTGGTTTTTCATTCTCGGTTTCGCTCTTCATAAATTCAGATCAATCAACCACAACTTCCACCGAGATTTCGCTCATCTCACTTTCCTCATCAAATTCAGACATATTTTCTATATTCATTTTATGTTCTGAAATTAATTTGGCGTTAGATGAGTCAAAAGTTTGAATGGTCTCAGACTTAATTTTCAACCTATCATTTTCATCTAAAAGATTTTTGATCATACACTTATGTTCCTTAGAGTCAATAAAGGTCTCAATCTTGTCTAGTCCGATTTTATAAGTGATGGAAGTTTCTTCTGAGGACATTATGGATTCACACTCAGCGATGACCTCATCCTCCTTAAATTCAAGGAAGGGTAAGATCATCTTATGAATCTTTTTCCCTATTTCACAGCTTAAGTGCAACTGAGTAATATTTGTATATAAGCGTTTAGCAATCAAGCAAAAAACATTCCTTTGTTTTAAAAACTTTAAATTGTCTCGTTGCAAATAAATAATCTCATCCCTAGCCCTATTTAACTCTGTCTCCTTCAGCTCAATCCACATCCTTCTCTCCTCACTTTTCGAAGACACCCTGCTGAGTTGGTCAGTTAGGTTAGAGTTCACTAAGCGAGTTTGCATGAGACTACCACTTAAGTTAGAAAATTTAAATTTTAGTTCATTTAATTCTTCTTCATAATTTGTTACCGGAACTTTAAGTGATTCAAGGATGGATTGTACCTTTTTGATCAGCCGATCACAGTCGTTGATCTTCTCACTCACGGGCTTGGCTACAAAGCACTTGTCCTCATTCAGGTTCGGTTCCTTAAGCTCACCTTCGGTTGGTCTTCCAGCAGTAACCATCAAACATTTTCCAGCCGAACCAGTGTCTCTCGCTACGTAAGCTTTTCCATGTGTGGGTTTTCTCACTTCTTCATCCTCAGAATCGGTTGACCAGACTTCGACGTCATCGAACTCATCTTCATCCACATTTTCCTGCACAATCAAGGCATTCATTGAACTATTAGTTGCCTTCTTTTTCTTTATTTCTTCCAACTTTCGCATGTAATACGCCTCATCATCTTCACTGTCCCTTTTCTCAGCCATCTTCCTCAACATACAATCTTTGGCAAAATGGTTCTTGCCATGACAGTAATTGCAGTCGAATCCAGAGTCTCCTGCAAGCTTGCTTTCTTTCTTGTCGTCATTCTTTTGAGAGGTATTTTTCGTTTCTTCTTTCGCCTTCTCAGAGCTGTAACTTCCTTGCCAGTTTCGGTTCTTACTGACAGGTAACTTCTTTCGTGCAAACTTCTTTGGGTTGGTGACCATCATTGCATATTCTTCTCCTGTAAGGTCACACTCAGACATATCTGAATCCTCCTCTTCTTCTGCAACACTTTTGCCTTTTGCGACAAGGGCCAGCGATCCCACACCAGAAACTACCTTCGCCTCTTTGGTTACCACACTTTCATGGGATTTAAGGATACCCACCAGTTTCTCGAGTGAGTATGATTTAAACTGTTCATGAGCTTTCACTGTTTAAACCACATCCATCCATTCTGGTCTTAAACCATTCATTAAAGTCACCTTTCGCTCAATCAATTTTCTTTCAATACCATGCTTGATCATCTTGCTTAGGAGATGATTGAAGGGATCGAAGGTTTGTATCAGTTTCTCTTCAGGTTTCTGTTCGAAAACTCCAAATTCTTAGAGCAACAAGGTTTGGATTGAGTGTTCTAGATCCTCATCGGTTGAGTAGAGTTCTTTTAACCTATCCTAGATTTCTTTAGTCGTCGTGCATGAACCGACTAAACGAAAAGTGTCAGATTGTAATGCGAATCTGATCATTCTCATGGCTTTCACGTTACATAGCACCTTGTCCTTTTCATCATGTGGCATCTTTTCTACGTCCGCCACAAGCAGATTATATTCTTTTTGAGTCTTCATTGTTCTGTTCGTTCCAGAGTGAACAAATGTTCCGAGCGTGATAGCTTCCCAGATGAGATAACCATTATCTTCAGATCCAACTACGTAATCTTCAAAGTGATGCGCCCATACTTCATAGTCTTGAGTGTAAAGAATGGGAACCCTTGTAGTGGATCCAATGCTATTGGAGATGTTGATGGGATTAGTTTGAGTATCGTCGTGAGACATGATGAGCCTTTTCTTGAAACTGCTAGAATCAGACCTGTAAACTTAAGATTAGGGTTTTATCAAACACAAGAGTTACCGTCGACAGGAAGAAGACGGCTTCTTTATATTCGATAAAATCGGAAACCCTTAAGAATTCTTCAAACAGAAGGAATGTGTATTGATTACACAGTCTCCTGCTCTAATACCAATTGTTAGAACAAAGTTCTAGTAGGATCGATTGATTCTCAGCAGAAAAGCAATAAACAACATAATGAAGAACACAAGAATGATTTAACTGATGTCGAATGATTAAACTTTAACACCTCAGAAGAGCTCGATTAAGAACTTCGACTGTAGAGGTGTTTAGGGTTACAAAGTAACAATAATAATAATCACGAGCATTAACTAAGGCATACATGCATGCACTATTTATAGCTTAACCCTAATCAATAATCACGGATGGACAGGCCGAATCCGGATATACAAAATAAAGCCCATGACGCAACACTAAATACTCAACAGTATCCCATGCTTTACCGAAATCAATCACACAGGCTCTCAGCATGTCTTCTAAGGTTTGAATAGTTCTCTCACTCTGCCCGTCGGTTTGTGGATGGTAGGCTGTGCTCATGTCCAGCCTAGTTCCCAGAGATTTCTATAATGACTGCCAGAATCGCGAGGTGAATCTATTGTCTCTATCCGAGATAATAGATATTGTGACACCATGCAGTCGTACTATCTCTCTAATGTAAGTTCTGGTTAATTTCTCCATCTTCTATGTTTCCTTTATTGGTAGGAACTGAGCGGATTTGGTTAATCTGATGACGATTACCCAAATGGTGTCATGACCATCCTTGGTTTTGGGAAACTTGGTTACGAAATCCATTGTAATCCGCTCCCACTTCCACTCAGGTATCTCTGGCTGTTGCAGTAGACCTGAGGGCTTCTAGTATTCTACCTTGACTTTGGCGAAAGTTAGGCACTTGCCTATGTAGGTAGCAATCTCGGCTTTTATGTTCGGCCACCAATAAAGTTTCTTGAGATCCAGATACATCTTATATGAACCTGGATTAACAGAATATCGAGTCTTGTGGGCTTCACTCATGACAACATCTCTGTAGCCACCAAACTTTGGTGTCCAGATCCGATTCATGAAGTAACGAACTCCGTCACCCTTGATTTCTAAGTTCTTCTCCATTCCTCTTAAGGCTTCATCTGCCACATTATCCGGCTTCAAGGCTTCTAGCTGAGCCTCTTTGATCTGTATTGACAGATGTGAATGGATTGTCATGGTTAGTGCCTTCACTCTATGACCTGAGTACTCCTTTCGACTAAGGGCATCTGCTACTACCATGGCTTTGTCGGGATGATAGCGAATTTCGCATTCGTAATCATTGAGTAGTTCTACCCATCGTCGATGTCTCATGTTAAGTTCTTTCTGATCAAAGATGTGTTGAAGGCTTTTGTGGTCGGTGAAGATGGTGCACTTGATACCGTAAAGGTAATGCCTCCAGATTTTTAATGCAAAGACTACTGCTCCCAACTCAAGATCATAAGTGGTGTAGTTGACTTCGTGTGACGTTAGCTGTCTCGAGGCATAGGCAATAACCTTTCCTCGCTACATAAGCACACAGCCTAGCCCCTGATTGGATGCATCGCAGTATACTACAAAGTCTTATATCCCTTCTGGAAGAGACAAGATATGTGCACTGCACAGGGCTTGCTTCTGTGTTTGGAACGCAGGGTCTTGTTTCTCTCCCCAACTAAAAGTTACACCCTTCTGAGTCAAGGCGGTAAGCGGTTTAGCAATTCTGGAGAAAATTTGTATGAATCTGCGGTAATAGCCAGCAAGTCCTAAAAACTGGCGGATCTCTGTTGGTGTTCTGGGTGCTAACCAGTTATCGATTACCTTTATTTTGGAGGGGTCCACGTGTATTCCTTCTTCTCTGACCACTTGACCAAGGAAATTTACCTTCCTAATCCAAAACTCGCATTTTGAGAATTTAGAATAAAGCTTTTCCGCCCTTAATCTTTCTAAGACTTGTCTCAGGTGTTGTGTAACATCCCGTAATTTTCTATATGTAAAGTCAACCCTAGTCAACCAAAGTCAAACTTGGGTCAACTAAAATAATAACCTTTGTTTATTTAAAATCCTTAAAATAATTGTGGTTAAATTTGGAAGAGAAATGCTTAAAAACCGAGAATTCTCACATGCAATTTCTTCTTTTCCTTCGGACCGTACACCAACCTCGGACCGGGAACACTTCGGCCGTGAACGACGCTGTGAACGGCTTCGAGCTACAAATTCGCAACCGTAAACCCTTGTCGGCTAACCGACTTCGGACCGTATATGAGGTTCACGGCCGTGAACCCCTCGGACCGTGAAACCTCGCATATATAATCATTTCAGCCGATTTTTCTTCACTTTTTACACATTCAAACACAATTCCAAGCCATTTTCTCTCAAGTATCACCAGCCAAGAACACAAAGAACAACCTCTCTCCTCAAGAACATGTTATATTCATCCCTTCTCATCATATTCAAGCAATAATCACTAGTTCTTCACAAGATATAATAGGTATCATTTCCTGATCTTGTTAACACTTCAAGAACATCTTTCAATCTTCTTATATTAGATTGAAACCCGTTAATTTAATCTATTTTTCACGAAGAACACGCGAAGAACACGAAGAACAAGCACCTGAAAACCTTTAAATCTTCTTAGAAACGTGCTTAGGATCATCAAGTGTTCTTCAATCATTCAAGAACATTGGGTCGTGAACCCTTCAAGCTTGGGTCGTGAACCCTTCATACTTTAGGGCCATGAACACCCTCTCCTGGCCGTAAAACACCTATCAGATTCCATTTTAGCTTCTAACACTGCAAAATTTGTAAGTTATACTTACAAATTAGTCCAATTTCCAATCATTCCTATGATTATATTAGCTAATTGGATGCATATATGCTATAAAAATAACTATATAGGACTTGTTTTGTTGCGGGATTTCACTCGTGGAACTAAACATCCTATACCAAATCATCATTTCAATCACCCTCCAAAAAGTGAGTTCACACCCCCATATTTTCATAGTTTTTACTGTTTTAAGGGGGGGGGGGGGGGGATACAAGTCGAACACAAAGATTTTGTGTTATAAACAAATGGTTTCAAATATCTTATCAAAATGGATTTCAGTTATCATCAAATCAAATGATTTTTCAAAGATTGTGTTAAAATGACATCAAGTCTACAAAAGTATTTCAAAATATTAAACTTCTTTTAAATGGTTTTATAAACTTATATTTTTCCTCAGAAATCGTATTTATATATATATATATATATATATATATATATATATATATATATATATATATATATATATATATATATATATAAGATTTAAAAGGCTTAGGACTGATAACCCACTTTGGTTCCTTTTCCTTGTTTGG
Source organism: Lactuca virosa (assembly GCF_052849685.1). Taxonomy (NCBI): domain Eukaryota; kingdom Viridiplantae; phylum Streptophyta; class Magnoliopsida; order Asterales; family Asteraceae; genus Lactuca; species Lactuca virosa. The sequence goes on along the minus strand of NC_136426.1, from coordinate 160,291,313 downwards.
ATGTGGGATTATAAGTATCGGTTATTTGTCTGAATGCCAATTAACTTTTATTTATATATATTTGTATATGTATATAAGTATAAAAGCTATTTCATTAAGTTCAAATACCCTTTGTAACATGTTGACCAAGGGGTTGCGTTCATGAATACTCAGTATCAATTCAGAAAGTACATATAAATTATAATAGGTATAATTTATGATTCATGGAACATTAATTCATGAATCAAGTATACTAAAGTACATTGTTTTACAAGAACAAAGTTTTGATCCAAAACTAATCAAGAGTATACATCTTTCATATACATATTAAGAATACTAATTCAAGAACATATTGACAATCATTTATTTCAGAATGATTGGGTTTTCATAACCAATATATATGTAACGTTTATATGCTTTTTATGAGTCATTTGATACAGGTTGTTTAATTTATTTTAAACAACATAGTTAAAGTCCTGACATTATAACCAGAATCTCCAGTCGGGGATCGAAACAATGTGTGTATAGATCTATACTGGGATTGACAACCCTGCACTCAGACTGCTAGCTACAGTCAGGCATACACGCCTACGAGTGACAGTTGTTATCAACAGCTTTCAACGCCTTCAGTGCGTTGGGGATCAAAACAATGTGTGTATAGATCTATATTGGGATTGACATTATAACCAGAATCTCCAGTCGGGGATCGAAACAATGTGTGTATAGATCTATACTGGGATTGACAACCCTGCACTCAGACTGCTAGCTACAGTCAGGCATACACGCCTACGAGTGACAGTTGTTATCAACAGCTTTCAACGCCTTCAGTGCGTTGGGTCAGGCCATCTAGTCAATATGGTTATAATAACTCATTAAAAAGATATTAACAATACGTTAGTGTATAATTAATAAAACATAAGTACATTTTCAAAGTACTAGTTTTAAAAGGTACAATTTACAGTATTACATTACAGTTTACAATAACAGCTGGTGGAACCAGGCACACTCACAGTTACAAGTTTTACAAAAGGAATACAAATACATAACATTGGTTTACAAACAGAACGGTTTTATGTGATTAAAACTACTTTTCATATACAGCAGAAAATATAGGATTTTCTGGAACAATTTACATATTCAAGAAACAGAAAACATTATTTCAAACATAAACACTTATGCACTCACTCAACTTTATGTTAATACTCTCTTTTCAAATTACTTGTATTCTCAGGGAACCAGTAGACAGGTACTCCCCGAGCTTTTGAGAAGATGGAGCTATTTGAGTCTTGTCTTCTTCTTTTGTATAACTATTTGGTTTCAGTATACAATGATGAAACACATGTAAATACTTATAATTATTAAATACAGTGGTTGTTTGTACTCTGGTTACTATAATGAATGTGTTATGATACCACAAATGTAGTCATCCACCCCCGGACGTTTCCGTCGTTTGGTTTGGTGGTGTGACAGATTGGTATCAGAGCATTGTTTATAGTGAACTCAGTATATCAACCCATAAAAGATATACAAACTATAAATACAATTGGGGCTGAGAGATCTGACTACAAGTATACTTTTTAAAAAAATTTAAGTATTTTTACAAGAAGTATACTAACACTCATACCTACAAGTACAGTATCATTGTCATAAGAACTTAAAAGTATTTGGATGTTGAACATTATAGTCAAACCTGGGCAGTTATGTAATCATATCTGGGATTAATATAGCCTGATCAACTATATTGATTTGAGATATGACCAACATGTGTTAGGGATGATAATAGTGTTGCGACATGTCTAAAACTTACCAACCATAGATATTCAGAAGAACTCTAGAACAGAACATAAAGATTAAAATAATATAGGAGTATTTTATGCACTATATACTAATAACAATTATGTGAAAACAAAGGAACCATTGTGGGTAGAATTATAAATATTAAGGGTATATTACAGTTATATATAATTAAAGGTATATAGACTTAGAATATGTGATCTAGCTTCTTTTCCTGTTCCTCGTTTGGTTGTGGATTTAGAGTCGGGTCATTTAATTGAAGGTTGATTATACCCAAGTTATATATAATTAGTATACACTTTATAGTTATAGTAATACCTAGAACAAGTCATACATAATACATTACTTGTTAACTGTAAGTCTCTCGCGTAGAAACTTATATCTATAATCTATCGTTACTAAATATATTGTATATCTTCTATCCCTATTCTCGCTTAGTTAACAATGGCTGGAGTTCATCTAGCTGGAGACCCTTATTTTCCCAATCAAGGGCAAGATGCAGAGCCAGAAGAGAATCATGAAATTCCCTTAGATGATGATTTTGCAGAAAATTTTCCTGAAGACACTGATTCCGAATCAGAAGCCTATAATCCACCACCAGTTGTCCAGAATCCTAATCCATGACAAAATTTCCAAGGTCTGACACCTTCGTGGGCTGAGAACTTAGGTTGGTGGAGCCGAGAGCAAGGTCAACCCTTATCCTACAACGGAGACCGAAGCTTCTACAACATAAGTGAGGGAGGATCTGCAGACAGAGTTTTTCCTATTTTGGTTCGCCGAGTGGCTCGAAATGTTGATCTAGGAGTGACAGCCATTCAGCAAACCATAGAGCTAGATGCTGACACGGATGTCAATACGGATCGTATTTACAATTTTGAACTTGCTCATAACAGAGCAATGAGAGACAATGAGGCCCTGCTGCAAGAGCTAGCTGTAACTCAAGCTGAAGTCATAGAGATCCGAGCACGCCAGACAGTGTATGAAAGACATCTGCTTGATGTGGAGCGTCAGCTGGCTGAGTTGAGGGTTCGTCCGAGTGATGCCCGTCGCCAGTAGCAGATGCTCTACTTATCCTTTCTTTTGGTTTAAGATATGTATTATACTCTACTCGCTCTCTGTTTACTCTTTTTGTTATAGTTAAGTCTGGGGATATGTTCTAGCGTTATTTTTCATGTTTTTCAGTACGACCGCGAAAATTTCATTTTCGGTAGGTCAGTAGGATGTCGATGTTTTTCCCAGAATTTGGTGTATTTTAGACCTGTTTAGGGTCAAGTTTTCCAGACTTTTATGTACTCAATATACCAATATAATCGACATGCATTTTCATACTCTTTGAAAAATAATCACTCAATTTCATATGATCTTATTGCAAGTTGTACTTGTAGTAGACTCCTATATCTGATTCCTTACAAGATTCATGTTGAACTAAATGTTTTAGTTCAGAGATATCAAATTCATCTTCACTCTTGATATCTTACCATCTTTTTATCTTTTAACTTTTATAGTAAAAGATGCCTCCTCGGAGAAATCCAAGACGTAACAATGTCAATGAAGCACTGACACCACCTCCGCCACCACCTCTTCAATTCGACGCTGCTATGTTTCAAGCGGCGTTCACGGCAGCGATTGCGGCTGCCATGTCTCATATCAATACTCCTGGTACTAGTGGGTCAGGAGCTGGTGCGCATCCTTCTAACCATGGCGAGAGTCATAGGCACTCGCGAGAGTGTACTTATAAATATTTCTCGAATGCCAAACCCAGGACCTTTAACGGGACTCGAGGAGTTATGGCATTAAGACAGTGGATTGAGAAGACAGAAGCAATTTTCGAAATCTGCTCCTGTCCAGAGGGTAGCAAGGTTAAGTTCGCTGCTTGTACTTTTTCGGATAGAGCCTTAACATGTTGGAATGGCCATGTTAAGTCACTGACTCTAGTAGTGGCTAACTCGATAAGCTGTGAGAACTTAAAAACTATGCTGATGCGGGAATACTGTACGCGAGGGGAAATTCAGAAACTCGAGCAAGAGCTCTGGGGTCTTACAATGGTTGGTTCTGACATAACAACCTATGAAAATAGATTCTGTGACTTAGCAATTCTTTGTCCAAAAATGGTTGCTCTGGAGAGCAAAAAGATCGAGAGATATATTTGGGGACTGTCGCCCCAGATTCAATCAAGTGTTTTAGCTTCAAGGCCTGTTACCTTTGACAGTGCCAAAGAGCTGGCATAATCTCTTATTGACCACGGTGTCCGTCAAAACTCAGTGGTTGTTGCACCAGAACAACCGAATGGAAACAACAACAACAATAACAACAACAACAGCAAGAAGAAAGGTTGGAACAAGAGGAAGGGAAATTCTTCACAAGAATCCTCAAAGAAACAACAGCTAGTGACAGTCAATGCGGATACTATACCTTTTGTTGTTCCTGCTAACCCTGCACCAGCTAAGCATTATGTTGGTAATCTCCCCAAGTGCAACAAGTGCAATTTTCATCATAACAGAAATTGCCGGGAAATGCAGTGTCGTAACTGCAACAGAAAAGGGCATACTGCACGATTTTGTAGATCACCACCCCATCCAATTAACCAAGTTCCTGCCGCTGGAGTAGGTCAAGCATGCTACCAATGCGGTGATGTGGGGAATTTCAAGAGAGATTGTCCAAAAGCTGCAAATGGCGGTGGAGTTGGGAGAATTTTAGCTTTGGGTCACGAAGAAGCAGTGGCAAACCCTGCGGTTGTCACGGGTACGTTTCTTCTCAACAACACTTATGCATTCATTCTATTTGATTGTGGTGCTAAGAAGAGCTTTATGAGCCACAATTTCAAACACTTGCTAAATCAGAACTCCCAACCACTAAATGAAACTTTCACAGTCGAAATGGCTAACGAAAAATCCGAATCCACCAACGATATATACATAGGATGTACTCTTACCTTGAATAACATTTCTTTCCCAATAGACCTTATGTCGGTCTCTATCAAAAGTTTCGACGTCATAATAGGTATGGATTGGTTGTGCTCTAAGCACGCTGACATCCTATGCTATGAAAGAGCCATTCGTCTGAACTTACCAGCTAATAAAACTCTTGATATTTACGGCGACAAACTCGGAATGAACCTCCAGATCATTTCTTGCATCAAGGCATAGAAGTACCTTCGCAAAGAGTACTGTGCTTTCTTAGCTCACGTGGTAGACAAAAAGCAAGAAGTGAAAGACATGGCGAGCATTCCTGAGTTCTGCAACTTTCCCGAAGTTTTTCCTGATGATCTTCCAGGAGTGCCTCCCGAAAGACAAGTTGAATTCAGAATCGACCTAATCCCTAGGGCTACCCCTGTATCCAAATCCCCCTATCGTCTTGCACCTTCTGAAATGCAAGAATTATCCAGCCAGCTTAACAAACTCCTTAGCAAAGGTTTCATAAGACCAAGCTTCTTACCATGGGGAGCACCGGTTTTGTTCGTGAAGAAGAAGGATGGATCATTCCGTATGTGCATATACTACCGCGAGCTAAATAAACTTACCATCAAGACTCAATATCCTCTGCCTCGCATTGATGATCTGTTCGACCAACTTCAAGGTGTGACCTACTTCTCGAAAATAGACTTAAGATCCGGGTATCATCAGTTACGGATTTTGGAGGAGGACATTCCCAAAACCGCGTTCAGAACTCGTTATGGTCATTACAAGTTTGTAGTGATGCCATTCGGATTGACAAATGCACCTGTTGTATTCATGGATCTAATGAACAGAGTGTGTCGTCCATTCCTGGACAAATTCGTCATAGTCTTCATTGATGACATCCTTATTTACTCAATAAGTGAAGAGGAACATGGACAACATCTTTGTCAAATACTGCAAACTCTTAGATCAGAGAAACTCTATGCGAAGTTTTCAAAGTGTGAATTTTGAATCGCGAAGGTTGATTTCCTAGGTCACGTGGTCAGTTCAGAAGGAATACACATCGACCCTTCCAACATAAAAGCAATTGAAAACTGGTCAGCACCCAAAACACCTACAGAAATCCGTCAATTCTTAGGTCTTGCTGGCTACTATCATAGATTCATCCAGAATTTCTCTCGAATAGCTAAACCTCTTACCACCCTGACGCAAAAAGGTGTAATTTTTAGCTGGGGAGAAAAGCAAGAAACAGCGTTCCAAACGTTGAAGCGAGCTCTGTGTAGTGCACCGATCCTGTCTCTTCCTGAAGGGACAGAGGATTTTGTAGTGTACTGTGATGCTTCTAATCATGGGCTTGGGTGTGTTCTTACGCAAAGAGGAAAGGTTATCTCCTATGCCTAAAGACAGCTAAAGACACATGAAGTCAACTATACAACACATGACCTTGAACTAGGAGCAGTGGTATTTGCTCTGAAGATCTGGAGACATTACCTATATGGCACGAAATGCACAATATTCACAGACCATAAAAGTCTCCGGTATATCTTCGATCTGAAAGAGCGGAACATGAGACAACGACGGTGGGTGGAGCTATTGAACGACTACGATTGTGAGATTCTTTATCACCCTGGTAAAGCTAACGTAGGAGCTGACGCCCTTAGCAGAAAAGAATACTCGGGACGTCGATTAAAGTCGTTGACCATGACAATCCATTCACATCTGTCCACACAGATCAGAGAGGCTCAACTCGAGGCCTTGAAACCCAAAAATGTGGCAGGTGAAACCCTGAGAGGAATGGATAAAACTTCAAAGTTAGGGATGATGGAGTCTATTGTTTCATGAACCGGATATGGACACCAAAGTTGGGTGGTTACAGAGACGTGGTTATGATTGAAGCACACAAAACTCGATACTCCATTCATCCAGGTTTAGAAAAGATGTATCTGGACCTCAAGAAACTATATTGGTGGCCTAACATGAAGGCCAAAATCGCTACCTTTGTGGGCAAGTGCCTTACTTGTGCCAAAGTCAAGGTAGAATATCAGAAACCTTCAGGTTTATTGCAACTACCTGAAATCACTGAATGGAAGTGGGAGCAGATTACAATGGATTTCATAACTAAGTTACCCAAGACATCGGGTGGTTATGATACTATTTGGGTAATCGTCGATAGATTAACCAAATCCACACACTTCTTACCAATCAAAGAGACCGACAAGATGGAGAAGCTAACAAGAACTTACCTCAAGGAAATCGTTATACTGCATGGTGTGCCAATATCTATTATTTCAGACCGAGATAGTATATTCACTTCTCGTTTCTGGCAGTCTTTACAAAAATCTTTGGGAACTAGCCTGGACATGAGTACAGCCTACCATCCACAAACCGATGGATAAAGTGAGAGGACGATTCAAACTTTAGAAGACATGTTGCAAGCTTGCGTGATAGACTTTGGAAAGGCATGGGATACTCATTTACCCCTTGTCAAATTCTCTTACAACAACAGTTATCACACTAGCATAAAGGCTGCTCCTTTCGAAGCCCTCTATGGCCGCAAGTGCAGATCACCTCTGTGCTGGGCTGAAGTGGGTGACACGCAGCTAGCTAGAAGTCAAGTTCCTGACAGTGCTCTTACTGGTCCGGAAATCATTCGCGAAACTACGGAGAAAATCGTACAAATCCGGGAGTGACTTAAAGCTTCCAGAGATAGACAGAAAACATACGCTGACAAAAGAAGAAAACCTTTGGAATTCCAGGTTGGTGACCACGTCATGTTGAAGGTCTCACCCTGGAAGGGCATGAAACGATTTGGAAAGCGTGACAAGCTGAATCCAAGGTACATAGGACCATTCGAGATTCTTGCTAGAATCAGTCCAGTAGCTTACAAACTTCGACTACCTCAAGAACTCAGTAACATACATCCTGTTTTCCACGTCTCTAACTTGAAAAAGTGTTTGTCCGACGAGACTCTTGTTATCCCACTCGATGAAATCGAGATAAACGAGAATCTCAACTTCGTGGAAGAACCCGTAGAGATTTTAGACAGGGAAGTAAAGAGAACCAAACAAAGTCGTATCCCGATAGTGAAGATTCGTTGGAATGCAAAACAGGGACCTGAATTCACCTCGGAGTGAGAGGATCAAATGCAACAGAAATATCCACATCTTTTTCCCTATTCTTTCTGTATCTCTTTAATCCAAATTTCGGGACGAAATTCTCTCTAACGGGGGGATAATGTAACATCCCGTAATTTTCTATATGTAAAGTCAACCCTAGTCAACCAAAGTCAAACTTGGGTCAACTAAAGTCTTCTTTATTGTTTTGGGTTTTTATTAAGGTTAAAATAATAACCTTTGTTTATTTAAAATCCTTAAAATAATTATGGTTAAATTTGGAAGAGAAATGCTTAAACACCGAGAAGTCTCACATGAAATTTCTTCTTTTCTTTCGGACCGTACACCAACCTCGAACCGGGAACACTTCGGCCGTGAACAGCTTCAGGCCGCAAACTCGCAACTGTAAACCCTTCTCGGCCAACCGACTTCGGACCGTATATGAGGTTCACGGCCGTGAACCCCTCGAACCATGAACCCTCGCATATATAATCATTTCAGCCGATTTTTCTTCACTTTTTACACATTCAAACACAATTCCAAGCCATTTTCTCTCAAGTATCATCAGCCAAGAACACAAAGAACAACCTCTCTCCTCAAGAACATGTTATATTCATCCCTTCTCATCATATTCAAGCAATAATCACTAGTTCTTCACAAGATCTAATAGGTATCATTTCTTGATCTTGTTAACACTTCAAGAACATCTTTCAATCTTCTTATATTAGATTAAAACCCATTAATTTAATCTATTTTTCACGAAGAACACGCGAAGAACACTAAGAACAAGCACCTGAAAACCTTTGAATCTTCTTAGAAACGTGCTTAGAATCATCAAGTGTTCTTCAATCATTCAAGAACATTGGGCTGTGAACCCTTCAAGCTTGGGTCGTGAAACCTTCATACTTTAGGGCCGTGAACACCCTCTCCTGGCCGTGAGCACCTATCAGATTCCATTTTAGCTTCTAACACTACAATTTGTAAGTTATACTTACAAATTAGTCCAATTTCCAATCATTCCTATGATTATATTAGCTAACTGGATGCATATATGTTATACAAATAACTATATAGGACTTGTTTTGTTGCAGGATTTCACTCGTGGAACTAAACATCCTATACCAAATCATCATTTCAATCACCCTCCAAAAGGTGACTTCATGCCCCCGTATTTTCATAGTTTTTACTGTTTTAAGGGGGGGAATACAAGTCGAACACAAAGATTTTGTGTTATAAACAAATGGTTTCAAATATCTTATCAAAATAGATTTCAGTTATCATCAAATCAAATGGTTTTTCAAAGATTGTGTTATCAAGTCTACAAAAGCATTTCAAAATATTAAACTTCTTTTAAATGGTTTTATAAACTTTTATTTTTCCCCAGAAATCGTGTGTGTATATATATATATATATATATATATATATATATATATATATATATATATATATATATATATATATATATATATATATATATATATATATAAGATTCAAAAGGCTTCGGACTGATAACCCACTTTGGTTCCTTTTCCTTGTTTGGATGTGGGATTATAAGTATCGGTTATTTGTCTGAATGCCATTTAACTTTTATTTATATATATATATATATATATATATATATATATATATATATTTGTATATGTATACAAGTATAAAAGCTATTTCATTAAGTTCAAATACCTTTTGTAACATGTTGATCAATGGGTTGCATTCATGAATACTCAGTATCAATTCAGAAAGTACATATAAATTATAATAGGTATAATTTATGATTCACAGAACATTAATTCATGATTCAAGTATACTAAAGTACATTGTTTTACAAGAACAAAGGTTTGATTCAAAACTAATCAAGAGTATACATCTTTCATATACATGTTAAGAATACTAATTCAAAAACATATTGTCAATCATTTATTTCATAATGATTGGGTTTTCATAACTAATATACATGTAACGTTTATATGCTTTTTATGAGTCATTTGATACAGGTTGTTTAATTTATTTTAAACAATATAGTTAAAGTCCTGACATTATAACCAGAATCTCCAGTCGGGGATCGAAACAATGTGTGTATAGATCTATATTGGGATTGACAACCCCACACTCAGACTGCTAGCTACAGTCAGGCATACACGCCTACGAGTGACAGTTGTTATCAACAGCTTTCAACGCCTTCAATGCGTTGGGTCAGGCCATCTAGTCAGTATGGTTATAATAACTCATTAAAAAGATATTAACAATACGTTAGTGTATAATTAATAAAACATAAGTACATTTTCAACGTACTACTTTTACAAGATACAATTTGTTGAGAGAAAAAGTTGAGTAACACACTTGAACAAACGTTAGAACAAGTAATAATGCAGAATGAAGTTTAACTCAGTGGATCATAAAGCTCAAAAATAATAATAAGATAGAATTAGATAGTTAGATAATTAGGTGCGGAAATATAAGGAAATATAAATTACAACAAGTATTATATCAAGAAGACACTATAAGCTGATTCTTAACAAGGATTGCAGACAATCCAGGTTAGTAAATGAGATCAAGCTTAGTGATTAAGTCAAGCTGACTTGCTCCGAAGAGATAACGATCTTAATATTAGAATCTGAATATCTTTTAAGATGAGAGAGTGAGAGAGTAAATAGAATATGATATTCCAGAAAGAGATAATTGAGAGATATTTCATTCAGAATAAGAGGACTCTATTTATAGAGTCTCGAAGATTACAAAGTTGAATCTGTCTAAGGTGGCCATGCAAGGCACACTGGACAAAGAAATGTAAAGACATAAAACAGATAAAACTAAAGCTAAGCTTGATGTCTTCAACTGCGGATGCAGTTCTTGATTGCGGTGTGGAGTTTGACTGCGGATCTAGTTGATAGCTTCGGAACTCTTCAAGTTTAAGAAGGTCACTTTTATGTTTCAACAATTTCCCCCTAAGTGACCTCTTCAACTTTCCTTTCATTTGTCGAGCTTCATAAATTTGATGAGAATCCACCATAACTTCCTAACTTCCTTAAGCCAAACAATTCTCTTTGAGATTTCAAACTTTACTTCAGCAGTTGTGTGTTTTGATCTGTTGACTGCAATTTGAGTGATCTCTAATTGCTTCCGGGTCATGCGGTTCATGGCAGTCATTGGAATGAAGTATTTTGTATCATCATTTAAACGTTTGAAAATGACTCCAATATATGAGAAGTTAGTTGCTCCAAGGGATCTTTCTTGAAAGCCTTCGGTCAGGACCGGAGCTGGTTCAAGAGGAGGGAGGTTGAACTTCTGAGCAAGTGTTGGGTGGATGTCCGCGTTAATTCTTTCAAAGTCACACACAGTCTCTTTTAGAAAGGTACAGGCCCTTTCATACGCAGTCTTCATCTTTAGGTGCTTCTCACATTTGTTTTGAAATACCTTTGCAATCAGGAAGATTTTCTCCGGGTTCATGCAAGGGAAACCAGCTTGCATTTGGATGTAGTCTGAATTTCTTCTGGTGAGAGTATACTGGATGAATTCTGCTTTCTTAAATTTTCTGGGGTTGTAGTTCTTGACTGCAGTGGGTCTGTCATTCGACCAGATTTTCTCAATTGTAGATCCATGCTTGGCATGGACTCTGTTGAGTCTTTCAAATTCCAGTGGCAACCTCTAATCATCTGAGAGGTTGCGGTCAAACGATTCAAAGACGGTCAAGAACTTTGCGTTGGGAGAGATGGGAATGTCCCAATAACCATCTGTTGGAGGTTTCGCAAAGGTGAGATAGGGCTTGTAGTCATCATCGAGTAATCTTCAGATGGGATTAACCCAGGAATTGATAAGGGATTCATCCAGAGTGATGTCGAATCCATGATCTCTCTATATTAATTCTGCAAATTTAGCTGCTCTCCAGTCAGCTTTCTTTTGTTTGGTTTTGGGGGAGTCGTAGGAGTTTTCGGATGACATTTCTGGGGCTAAGTTTCTGAGATAAAGGGGAGTCTCTGGATGCTGGGAAGAAAGATGTTGAGCATCTTGGACTTGTTGAACTGGAGACTGATGAGGAGATTGAATTGGACTTTTCTAAGGAGAGGGCACATGAGTTTTCTTTTGTGGAGATGGTTGCGGGGAATGTTGCGGGGTAGGAACCTTGTGTTGACTGATAAGTGTTGATAAGACTGGATGCTGACCGAAGTGGATGGGAGTTTGTAAATGTTGATGCGGATGTGAATTTTGAGGTGAGATGTGGTCTGAGCCATGGTCTTCACTTCCCCCTCTTGAGGAAGGAACATCGGGTTCCTCCTCAAGCCATTGCTTAAGACCATCAATTTTGGCACAAATTTTAGTGAACTGAGCTTTGATAGCCTCACTGAGTTGCTGATTGGTAGGGATTGCGTTGTTGAATAGCAATTTGTGAATCTCCTTTGTAAATCTGAGAATCTCCTGGCCATGGAAGTTTGAGGATAAGGAGCGTCTGAGGTTGTTGATGGTTGATTGCAATACTGAAATAGCGGACTCATAAGCATTGTGAGTTTCCTCAACAAGCTTCTTTGAATGAGCATCATGACCCACAATGATAGATTGAAGCTCAGTTTTGATTGCGGTCCCTTCTGTGATGAGTCGCTCCACAGTAGTGATAAATTGTTGATGATCTGCCTTCCGGCTTGAATCCAGGGCTCGGATACCCATTTCAACCTTGAGAGAGATTCTCTCGGCAGCAAGTCGTTCTCTTGCTTCCAGACGTTCTATCCTGTCAATCAGGGATTGCGGTCCAGACATATCTTCTGGTTGTGGTTGGCTGGATTTCACTGCAGCTAAGATCTGATTGATCTTGTTTTGTAGGCCTAGAAACTCTTTCCTGGAAACAACCATTTTCTTCTTCTTCTTCTTTTCCTTGGGCTTTGAAGTAGAATGCTAGGATCCGCTTGATTCTTCTTCTTCGTCAAAGATCATAATCACATCATCTGATCGTTCCGGTTGGGTGACTTCATTCATATCAAAGTCATCAAGACCAAATGTAGGCCCGGAACTGAATTCGATTGTGGTTTCGTCATCTTGAGAGTCATGACAGCATTTGTTGGAGGGACTGGGATGGACCTGCACCATCTGGAATGGACTGAGCTTTGCGGATGGTCTCAGCCATTGCAGTCATCCATTCTTGAATTTTGAGAATGTTGGTTACGGTGTTGGCGTTGTTGATTGCATATGCCCAGTACTTAGCCACCATTTGAATTTCATTTTCTTTTTGCTGAAGCTGCTGTGTTTGTCTATCTTTTCGAGCCTGAAAAGCCCTGCGAAAAGCTTCATATTTCTTGATACCAGACTCGGTAGTGGGACGATTCCGAGTGAAGGTATCATCAGATTCATAACCGTCAAAACCTTGATTTTGCACCGAGGTGTCCCTCAGGTTCACGGATCCTTGCACATTTGTGCTCACCGTTCCTAAACCACCTGTATATAAGGTAAGCAGAGTAGGATTTCCTGAGCTTCCTCGGTCTCCTTGACCCGTAGTCAAGTTTGGCCTCGGCTCAGTTCTGGAAAGGACTGAAGAATTGTCATGTGGTTGGGAAGGTGTATCAAGTGTTTGGAGTACAAAGTCAAGTATGGAGCGCAACTCCTGTTCCTGAAAGAAATGAAGTTTGGAAGCCCTGGAGACCTTAGGGCGAGAAGAACCAATTAAATCCTCTTGGGATTTAGCTGGGGGAGAGTCTCCACGTTTTGATGAAGCAGACACACTTACTGTGTCTGAGTGGCTAGGAAGGGTTGAAGCAAGTGGGCCTGCGGGGACCCCAAGGATTACTTGAGTCTTTTGAGAGACTTCAGTATTAGTCCGATCATGCATTTGGCTAGAACTTTGGTTGGTTTTGCGTTTCTTGAGAACAAGGATGGGGAATGAGTCATCATCAGACTCATCTTCCACATTGACAGCAGGGGTCTGAACTGGATCAGAGTCTTCATCTAAAGAGACATCATGTCTGAGTTTATGTTTCTTGGATGGTTCGACTTCTTTGGATTGAGTGTTTCTCTTGGACTTTCCTCGTGAGGTTTTTCTTGAAGAAAGCTTCTTGAGTCTTTGGGATAAAGGAAGGTTAGAGAGAGTAGTGGAAGATGGAGTTGCGGTATGTTCAGGATCACGGGGTACTGTAGAGGCAAGTATATTCTGGTTGGGTAGAGGCGGGGTAGAAAGGTATGGGTCAATACCTTCCGTAGCCTCAATGTGAGCAGTGACTATTTTTGTCTCAAGGCCAACAGTAGTCAAGATATGTATGGGTAAACGTCTTAAAGGTCTAAAAACAGATTGATCTTTGGAGGGAGGATACCTTTTGAGATCACGGGTGACGAAGAAATTGATGTCGCTGCCCATGTTGATCTTCGCATCGCGGTGGAGGTCTGAAATGCATAAGGACCAAAACCTTGCAAAAGTGAGCTCGGTAGGATTTTTCCCTCGGATTCTCCTTAGGTATGTACTGAAGGAAGTCATCCCATAAGATCTGACCGTAGTTGACGTCGTGGCCTGTGAAGATACTCCAAACGAGCTCCAACAGCTTGAGGCCCATGTTATCAGTGCCTCTGGTTCTTCCTGATAGACTGCGGATCACATAGTGACAGGCAAACTGCCAGACCGCAGGGAGTTGGTTTTTCTTGAACTCTCCTATCCCTTTGAGCTTCTTCTGGTAGCCCATTTGATAGAGTGAAGAGATGATGTTCGTCACGCTGGGAGAGATGAACTTGGTAGAGGGATGAACCAGTAGATTGATTGCATTCAGAAACTTGTCTTTGGTCAAGATGACCAGGGAATCATCCATTAAGTTCAGATGAACTTCTTGAAAATTGTTGAGGGGACGGTACGCCGAGAATGCATACTTGAAAAGTGTGGAAATTGGAACCACATCAGTGAAGGAATCAAAGGGTCCAAACAATGGGTGATTGGTGATGAACTTGATCATGAGTCGAATAGACTCATTGTAGGAGGAATGATCTTCAAAGATTGCCCTAAAGTTGCTTGAGGCAATGAATGGCGATTGGTTCCTTGTGGCGGAATCAGAACCAGCAGGTTGAACGGAACCAGAAGCTTTGGATTGCTTCTTTGAGATGCCAGACTTCACCATTTTGAAAAAGATTTTGTAGAACTTGCAGAAAACTTGAGTGCAAGAAGGTGAAGAAGATGAAGATCGTCTAAGAGGGTTCAGAAAGCGTAAAGCTTTCTTGGATGAGAGAAAAAGGTTTTATAGGGGCGGATTTCAAAAGTTTATTGTTTTAACCCTATATGTGGCGGTTAAAGATAAAAACCCTTGAGTTTTTATTTTTTAACGAAAAGGTTAATTTCAGCCACAAAAACGATTGAAAACAGAAAAGATTAAATGTTTTTGATTTTCCAAAAATGTAGCATTTAATGAAGTGTCAGGCTCATTATCACATGTTTGAGGATCGTGTGGTGAGGGGCTTAAGTCCGTTGAATAAAGTTGGAATTGGAACGAATTTGACAGCTTGGGGCAAGGTGGATAAGACGGTTTAATGAAAAATATTTCTTAAAGATTTCTTTTATTGGGAAACTGTTTTATTTGATTTCAAACCCAAAATAGGTCTGACAAAAAGGATCATTTGAAAAAGAGAACTGAAACGGTGATGTGCTATACAAAGAATGTTTTTGAAAATGTTTTTCTAATTTAAAGAAGGATCATTAAATAACACACAACGTCCTTTGGAATTTATGAAGTAGTTGAGAGTTCATTCAATATGACTGCGGATTGGTCAGTCATTGCGGATTGATACATCAATGCTGAAAGATTTTTCATTGTGGTGGATGGTTCTCAGACTGCGGTAAAATGAACTGAGATAAACACTTGAACAAGATCAGAAATAACAAACAATAAGGACCGAAGAAATAAAGTTACGATATATGGTTGTGGTACACAAAGTATACTGAAACCATATATGATAGATATATTTTGTTAGGACCGCATCCGGGACCAGTGATGGTCTGCGGTACCTCTCAATTCAAAAAGAACTGCGGGTCCGGATTCATCTTTCCTAGCATTTGTAAGAAAACTGTTGAGCTTTGTAGAGTCAAGTGCTTTTGTGAATACATCAGCAATCTCTTTATGAGTGTTAACAAAAATTAGTTCAATGTTACCTTTCAGAATGTGGTCTTTGATGAAATGATATCGTAATTCAATATGCTTCGTCTTAGAGTGATGAATTGGATTGTGGGAAGTTGCTATCGCACTCTCTGAGTCACAGTAAATTGGTATCCGCAGCATCCTATATCTGTAGTCCATAAGTTGTGTTTTCATCCACAAGACTTGTCAACAACAGCTGGCTGCGGCCACATATTCAGCTTCTGCGGTAGACAGTGAGACACAGTTTAGTTTCCTTGATGACCAGCTGACGAGTCTTCCACCAAGAAATTGACAGCCACCGGAAGTGCTTTTTCTATCCAATCTACATCCAGCATGATCCACATCGGTGAAATCTTGTAGGCTGAAGTCATTCCCTGCAGGATACCAGAGGCCTAGAGTCTTGCTGCCCTTTAAATATCTGAGAATCTGCTTAGTTGCGGTCATGTGAGATATTTTCGGATCGGCTTGGTATCTTGCGCATACACCTGTTGCGAAGACAATTTATGGTCGGCTTGCGGTGAGGTACATCGGAGAGCCAATTATTCCTCTATAAGTTTTGTGGTCTACTGATTCTCCCGAAGGATCAGCAGAAATCTTATATCCGAAGGCCATAGGGACCTTGGCAGAGGAACAATTGTCCATTGAGTATTTATTCAGTAGTTCAGAGGTGTATTTCTCTTGATGGATGAATATCCCTTCATGGACTTGTTTCACTTGAAGTCCTAGAAAGAAATTAATCTCTCTATTCATGCTCATTTGGAACTTGTTGGTCATGAGCTTTGCAAATTCATCCACCATCCCCTGATCAGTTGATCCGAAGATGATATCATCCACATATATTTGTACAAGCATAAGGTGGGATCAATCACTCCTCTTTTGTACCCGGACGAGACAAGAAATTCGGAGAGAGTCTCGTACCACGCTCTTGGTGCTTGATTTAGACCATAAACTGCTTTCTCAAGCTTGTAACAGTGATCTGGAAATTCAAGACATTCGAAGCCCGGAGGTTGCTGAAGATAAACCTCCTCTTTCAATTCACCATTCAGGAAGGCACTCTTTACATCCATTTGATGTTCATTGATATTCTTGTGAGCAGCATACGCTAAGAAGATGCGTATGGCCTCCATCCTGGCTACTGGGGCGTATGTTTCATCATAATCAACACCTTCAAGTTGACTATACCCCTTATCAACTAGCCTCGCTTTGTTTCGGACGACCGCACCGGATTCATCCAATTTATTCTTGTACACCCATCGGGTACCAACAACAGTGTCATCTTTTGGTTTCGGAACGAGTTGCCACACTTTGTTTCTTTTAAACTCTTCCAGTTCCTCTTGCGTCGTAGTTATCCAGTCGGGCTCCATTAATGCTTCTTTGATGGTTTTGGGCTCGACCGAAGACATAAATGTTGCATAGTGACAATGATCAGATAAATCTCTTGAGGATCGAGTTTGAATACCTACGGACGGGTTGACGATGATTTGTCCTGGTGAGTGGTCCTTCGTCCATACACGTAGACGCGGTTGAAGATGATCAGCAGGTGAGGTAGATGGAATGTCTTCAATATCTGAAGACTCTGTGGTAGAAGACGGCGGTTCCCCCTGGACTTGTGAGCAGCCCACTGAATTGTCTTGGTTTAGGAAAGTGGAATTAGAGTTTTCTTGATCAAGTGAGAGTGGTTCCCCATGGATTGCGGATGGGAGTTCCCCTTGAACGTGAGAAGGTTCCCCCTGGATTGTTGAGAGAGTGATAACCCTTGGATCAGTTTCTGTGTCAATGTTTTCTATATCTTCGTCGTCTGAATCTGAGGAGACATTTGATGGAAGAGTAATTCTGCAGATAGGAACCGCAGTTGTTTCCTCAGGTACTGGAACCTCGATGGTTGTCACTTGATCCGTAGTGGAGCTTTCCCCCTCAACCGGCGAGGTGGAAGTATTGTGTGACACATCATCGGATAAAGTAGGTCCAGAAACTTCGGCATGCTGCTGTTGAGCTTCCGGAGACACAAGAACTTTGAAGAGTTGACCAGTCTCTACAGGTTTGAAAAGATCATCATAGTTTATTTCAACTATGTTTAGGGGACCCGAGGAGGCTGGGATATCACTTTCCAGGATTGCTTTGGTTTCATCTGAAGGAGCAGTGTTGCGGACGCAATAGTCATCGAATTTGACGTCGAAGCTTTCCACTATTAGTCTCGTGCGTCTGATGAGGACCCTATAGGCTACTTTGTTTGTTGAGTAGCCAAGGAAAATGCGTTCATCCGACTTCGGTGAAAATTTGTTTAGATGATCCTTGTTGTTGATCACAAAACATCTACACCCAAAGATGTGAAAGAATCTGACATTTGGCTTGCGGTTGTTAAGGCCCTCATATGGAGTTTTGTTGAGACGCTTGCAGACAATGCTTCGGTTTTGAACAAAGCATGTTGTGGCCACTGCTTCGGCCCAGATTTAGAGAGGAAAGTGTGCGAAGTTGAGCATAGATCTGGCTGCTTCTACCAGAGTTTGGTTTCTTCGCTCTACTACTCCATTCTGCTGCGGTGTGTAGGGAGCTGAGAAATTGTGACTGATGTCTTTTGAAACCAAGAAACTGTTTAGAAGATGATTAGTGAACTCGGTTCCATTATCACTTCGGATGTGGCGCACTGGTAATTTGATTTGAAGTTCAATTTCTTTGATAAAATTGATCAGCATCTACGGAGTTTCGGATTTGAGTCTCAGGAATAAGACCCAAGTGAAACGTGTGAAATCATCAACTATAACCAGTATGTAATTTTTGTGGTGGAGACTGGCTACGGTAGATGGACCGCGGAGATCAGTATGTAAGAGTTCCAGTGGTTCAGAAATTGAAGAATCAATCACCATAGGATGGCTTGCTTTTGATTGTTTGCCACATTCACAGGCTGAGCAGAGAGTGTCGTTGTTGAATTTGAGAATGGGAAGACCTCGGACGAGTTCTCTGGTGACCAGATTGCTGTTATACCTGAAGTTAAGATGGGCTAGCTTTGGACAGAAAGCACAGTTGCGGTTTCCCAATGATCAGAGAAACGTCCAAAGGATACATGGTCCCTTTGGACTTGGATTTGATCAAGCAGGTGCTTCTATCACTTGTCATTATGTAGCAGTATTCATTATCACATTCGACCATGTGGCCTGCTTTACACAGTTGACCTATACTGATGAGATTGTGTTTGAGGCTTTCTACGTAAGCAACCTTTTGAATAGAGAAGTTTCCTGTAGTAAGTACATCGTAACCTCGGATTATTCCATTCGCATTGTTGCCGAATGTGACGTTTCCACCATGGTAAATAGGCCTGAAATCCCGAAGGTACTCTAACCTTCCGGTCATGTGCAAGGAGCAGGCACTATCTATTAACCACTCTTCTTCTTGATCCTCCTTGTACATTGCCTGAAAATTACACGGTTAGTTTGGGCACCCAAACCAGTTTGGAGCCCGAGGCGACTGGTGGGTTTTACAAAGATGCATGAACCAAGGTTGCCGGGACAGGTTTTATGTCAATATTGAGACCTAGACCTGGGTGTTTGTGAACTTTTGAAGTGTTGTGAGATTTAGAAAAGTTATGAGGTTTTTGAAAAGTGCGAGATTTGACTTGAGATGGTCCCTTTTGGCAATGACATTTACATGAAAGATTTTTGTCATTTACCCTAACATTCTGCTTGGTCAGCGGTCTGAAGGGTGTGGGAACAGTTTTGTGACTAGTCCGAGAAGAGTGAGATCTGACAAAGGTGCTCTTGGAATTTGAAAAAGTACGATTTGAGAGTGTGTGAGCACGTGTAGATTTCCTAGGATGTGATTTCTTAAAAGTTTGAGGTGACTTTAAAAGTGTTGGATTTGGTGAAATCCCTTTCCATTTTGGATCATCTGAGGAATAAATCTGAAAACCATTGCTTCGAAAAGACTTTACTTTCTTTTGGATTGTGTCAGAAGAGTTTGAAAAGGTTTTAGGAACTGTACATCCCTTTTTGTTGGTTTTCTTGACTGCAGAGTTTTTAGAAAAGTAATTTGAGAAAACAAGTTTTTCTGGACTCTTGGGTTTTGAAACTTTGATTTGTCTCTTGTTTTTTGAAAAACTTTCCCACTTTTTGCCATGAGATTGAAGTTCCTCTTTGAAGGCCATTTTTGCCTGAGTTTTTAGAGAACCGCAATCATTGAGATTCAACTGCGGTTTCTTAGATCCATTAGATTGCTTTTGAACACGAGGACTTGATTCATCTGAACTAGAAGGTTCAGGATTCTGGGAGCATTGACCATACTCAAAATTTTCTATGGGCAAATCATGATGAATTGGCTGAATTGTCACTGAACTTTTAACTGCGGTCTAGGGTAGGGAAGATTGGACTACCGCAGCGTAGGTCTGAGTTAATTTCTTTATGGGACATTTGATGAGAGGTAGGTGGTCAGACTGCGGTTCAGGACTGCAGTGAGATACACTGTGGTCCGAAGGCAGAGCCGGGAAGTTCACAAGAACTTCGGGTTTGTCCATAAGAATTTCTTCATCAACAACTGATGAGGTCTGAGAGTTGTGATAAATTGTGCCAAAAATAGGAATGTGATCACATGAGTGACCCGAAAATTCAGGAAGAATTTCCTCAATAACACAATTATAACTTAGATTATGAAGTCGACCAAAATGAGTTTTGATGTCCTCGGGAAAGTTTTTGTCATTGATTGGGAATAGGAACTCTCCGTCAGGAGGGACATAAAGTATGTCTTTGTTAAACCGGGGTGAGGAATCCCTTGCGGTAGGATACCCATTGGACCAACCCCAATTATAGGTGTTATCTATGGTTCCATTGTTCACAAGATTTTCAATAGCTTCACTTTCATTGAACAGTTTTTCTATTAAAAGATTTAAACGTACAATTTCGGTTTGAGCTAAATCTCTCTGATTTAATGTTATGCCTAATTGAGTTTCACATAACATTCTTGCATCCTTTTCTAATTCTAAGTCCTTTTCTAGCATAGAAACTTTGAGTCTTTTGTCTCTAATCGTCCTCTAACATGAAAAATTTCCTGGGACGCAATGTTCTTCTCATCTAAGGCTTTATTATAGTCTGAAAGGACGGCAGCACATGTGCCATTAAGGTTGTCAAGGAATGGTTGACAATCATGCATGCTATAATTAAGAGTTTGGATCATAAGTTTTACCTGCTCAACGATGCTTAGAGTTCCATCATTTGCCATGTAGCAGTAATTCTTTTCCAGTTTGGTTGAACCATCCTCATCCACAGTTGCCATCATGCAAATTTTTCCCTTACCCTTAATGTTGTTGATATCTTCATCCTCATCTCCGGATGACCACACTTGATGGTCTCTCTTCACTTGGGCTACATATGCCCTTGATTTCTCTCTTTCTTCCATTTCTTGAGCCATTCGGAGATAGAATGCTCTGTCTTTCACTATATTGGCTTTACAATCTTTTGCAAAGTGATTTTCCTTGTTGCACTTGTGACAAATTATAACATCAGCTTTGTCTTCTGCTGAGGTACCGGTGTCGCTTGTCTTGACAGGCTGCGGTGCCTCTTTGGAATGAGTGTTTTGAGGTTGTGGTAATGGGTGAAGATTTTTTGGATATCGAGAGTGATTGTTCTGAGGATTGAAGTTGCGGTTGAAGGGAGGTTTAGTAAACTGCTGATTTTTGCGGAAAGATGAGGGTGGTAACCTATTGAATTGTTGGCTAACTAGAGCAATGGCGTTTTAGAATTCCTCTTCATCATCGTATTCTGAGTCGGCTTCGTATGACTGCGGAGGATTGTCATACGAGGTTGAATAAGATTGAGTGTGAGGTGCTTGTGCTACATGAGCGAGTGGTCCTCCGAAGTCAGCACAGTCTTTGAGTACGGTTGATTCTTGTGCTTGTAGTTCACCATAGAGCTTCTAGAGAGATAGAGAATGAATTTTTCTTATCTCCTTGGACGATCATCTTAGCTGTGGTCCAATGTCTACCTGTGACATCCTCATTTTCATGGCCAGAAAAGACCAATTTGTTTATGCTTTATTTTGAAAATCAGAGTAACCTTTTAAAGAAAAGTGTTGCGGAATTTGTTCCCAAAAAAACATGATTATTACGTTATCAAAGCATTTCTAAAGAAATGTATTTTACTCATTTTAAAACTTTGGGATGTCATCGCCAATACAGAAACATAAGCATAAACAGAACTTACATTCATTATCACTAGCGATTTATATCTCCTTAATCTCTCAGTGTACTGTAACTTCATATCGACACTTGTGATACAAATGAACTGAGTGGGTCAGGTTGGGAAACCTGGTGAGTATATAGGGTTTTCAACCCACAATAATATAATTATAATGTTTAATCATCAAACAGTTAACCCAATTACTCATCCCCGTTATCTTCTTTACTCTTAAGGATCTACCCTAAGAATCAGCTATTCCTTGTTAATTTATTCCTAAGGATTATCCTAAGGAATAGACACGAAGTCCATCGTCACCAGGGTTTAGGCACTAAGTCCGCATAGTCGCCAGGGTCTTTCAGGGTACATCTGGTGAATACTTAGTTCAAAACATCTGGTGAACACGTAGTTCAAAACATATGGTGAACACTTAGTTCAAAACGTCTGGTGAACACTTAGTTCAAAAATACCTACTAAATACATAGTTCAAAAACGCTTACAAGTTACGGGCCTGCTAGCGTCCCACTGGACTATCTAGAAAAGTCCGGGGTCGTCATCTATACTTTGCTAGATGACTGTATCATCAACAAAATCTATATCGAGGCTTCTCATTATTTTATTTTGTCACACAACAACTATTACATCTACCCATGTTATACCCAACACATTTTGTAGATATAAAATACATATACAGTTTAAATCATTTAAAACATGTATAAAAATCTTTCACCCAGCATAGACAGCAAGTATTCACACAATATGCACACATAGCACGTAATTTATATAAAAGACTTCATATCTATGTGTAAGATGAAAGTAACTATGCACTCACTTGTTAAAGTGATGTTTCCAAACTCGGACAGCGCTTCGCTTCTTAACAATATATTTTCCTTCAACGAAACCTAGTATTATTACCACTAGATTTTAGTCTAATATTTACCGTGACTAATTATTAGTCTTAGCATTATTATTATTATATAAGCGTTTAAACAATATTTTCCAACCACTATGTACAGACAGGGGCCAGACATAAAACACCGGAGGGCAGGATCATTTTGGCATATAGCACTTCTGAAATCCTACAACTTTCGTTTAGATTACTAAGGCGGCTATAAAGTATTTTATCGTAAATTCACTTTTTACGATTCTCGGTGTCGTTTCGGTTTTGCTGTAAAACTTCGACGGGTACTAACTTCTTCGTTATAACTCGGATTTCGGCGTTCTTTATATGTACGGAACCCTTGTGACATATAATATAACCTGGTTAATATTAATCCTTCTAAATAATCTTCCATCAACACTCATTTTTTATGCTCATTGTCTCTAAATTGACTAGCTCAGATCTGCGGGCGTTACAATTATCTCCCCCTTAGGTAGATTACGTCCCGGAATCATCAACGAAACAGGGCTTGTTTAATGACTCCATACGTTATCCTAGGTAATCATCGTAACTCTATGTTTCTTTGAATGAGTATCTAACTCCTGGCTTTCTTGAGTGCAAGTAGTGCTCGATCTTGCACCTCTCTCTATCTCATGTTAGACTCCAAATTATGACCATCCAGTCACAATCTTGATCCTTATTGGAGATAAACTTAAGATAAGTTCTTTTATTACTACAATGGACCGATGTGTCATATTCTAATGACCTATCATCGTATGTTGCAATGCTTATACTTAGGTCTCTTAGAGTCAAATTTCCAGAACAGACTATACCTTCCTTCATGTTCTAATGTGATATAATCACACCTTAAATGGTAGAATTTCTAGCTACAAGCAATTATCGCGATACGTCTACTGATCGCTTTGATTATCTTTTATTTCAATCTTCCGGCTTAAGTCAGATGTGACATCGAACTTAGTTCTCTGAACCACGTAATATACTTATCTTAGTCAGACTCGATTTGATATGACCACTAGGGTCGAAATAACAATCATCTTCTTAATCATTACCGAAACAATGGTAACGACATACTTGATAAAACAAAATCAATTATTAGCTTCTTGGTAACCTTGTGACTTTCCCTGATCCAATTGCTAGTCATGTGCTTCCGGTAGTATAGGGCTCTACTACCATTAACACCTACTCATACTCGTCCCAAGTATTGTCTCGCAGTTTTCCAAGTCACCATACAAGAAAATCACATAACAACTTAACACACCAGATAACAAAACGAAGGTGTTATATTATTCCTTGAAACGATTACATAGGTGTTCAAGTTCACCCTAGACTATGCCTCTAATAGGTTACAACGCGTGATACTATCCACAATGTTACTTTATAGATCCTCATTCCTGATCCCTTGCATTGCCATGTGCTTCGTCAAGGATCATATGGAACGCTCTTGCCTTCGGTTTTGGTGGAATGTTGGGCTTTGCCGCCTCTTTCTTCTTCGGGCAATCCTTAGCAATGTGCCCTTCTTCACGACATTCATAGCACACCGTTTTGTTGGCGGTGCACTCATTGGCGTAATGCCCGGTCTTCCCACACTTGTAGCAGGTCACTTCCTCTCTACATTTCCCGAAGTGCTTCTTCTTGCACTTCTCGCACCATTTTGCTTCGTTTCCTCCTTTTCTAAACTCCTTTGAACCCGACTTGATCTTCTTATTGGGCCTCGCAGACCCCTCAAACTTCCTCTTTTCGCCAACCTCAATCTTGCTGGCGGCTCTTCCCTTGATCATATCATCCACAGACTTGGCAGCCCAAATAGTTGTCTCCAGAGTATGTGACTGACGTACTGGCACCGCGTACTCCCATGGAAGTCCCTTTGCGTACTTGTCGATTTTCGTCAGCTCATCCGAGACAAGACGCAAGGCAAACTCCATCTTCTCTGTGAAGTTGTTGGTGTATTCATCAATCGACATGCTTCCTTTCTTCAAGGTCAGGAATTGGTTCTCTAGCTCTAGCAGGTTTTGGGCTGAGCAGTACTTGCGTTTAAATTGCACCAAAAACTCTGCCCATGTCAGTTGCAGGGGCTCATTGGGGCTTAAAGTCTTCCCCAGGGTGTTCCACCAACGAACAGCGCCTCCTCGGAATTTACGCACTGCAAAGGTGATCTGTAACTTGCCTCTGCAACCACACGTCATGAAGGCCAACTCCATCTCCGAGATCCAATCCATAACTCCGATCGGATCTTCCTTTCCAATGAAAGTCGATGGCTTTCAAGTTATAAAATCTTTGTACTTGCATCCATTCCTCTCGACCCCGTCATCTTAATTGTTCCTCCTAATCACTGGAGGATCAGCTTGACCAACGGTCCTGCTATCATTCCCTTCCTCATACTGCCCGTCATTCAGCTCGGGCTGTTCAATAGGCATCGTAAGTTCCTCTCGATTTTGTTGAAGTAAACGTCTTGTTTCCTCCATTTGACGATCCAACATCATCTGGATCATCGCTTGCACTCCGGCCATCGTGATTAGCTAAGGAGCGGCTACCACAACAGGTATTTGCTAAATCACTGGGGGTTGCGGTTGTTGATTCCTGTTTCCATTCGCATTCCCGACTCCACTTCGGGTTCTTGCCATTTTGATCTATACACCGAATAAGGTGTATTTAGATCTTAATTTGGATAGACGTTTAAATCATCCTTATTACTCCGAAACGTTTACATGTTAGTTCGAATATCGTATTTGAATGCTTAGAATCCTAAACACATAAGGTGTCCAGATCCGGTCGGAAACAGACCATAGATCCGAACAAATAACAACATATCAGGCACAAAGCATTTAGCGCATAAAAGCATTTCAGGCATATTTCCTAAAATAAACTAGTGCTTGTGTCTAGAATATAGTAGACACTCATCTCACAATCATCGTTTAGCATTCTAAGTTTAAGTCTAGAAATAAATCCTTATTCCTAGTTCGCTTAAACTAATGCTCTGATACCAACTGTGACATCCTCATTTTCACGGCCAGAAAAGACCGATTTGTTTAAGCTTTATTTTGAAAATCAGAGTAACCTTTTAAAGAAAAGTGTTGCGGAATTTGTTCCCAGAAAAACATGATAATTACGTTATCAAAGCATTTCCGAAGAAATGTATTTTATTCATTTTAAAACTTTAGGATGTCATCGTCAATACATTTACATAGGCATAAACAGAACTTACATTCATTATCACTAGCGATTTATATCTCCTTAATATCTCAGTGTAATGTAACTTCATATAGACACTTGTGATACAAATGAACTGAGTGGGTCAGGTTAGGAAACCTAGTGAGTACATAGGGTTTTCAACCCACAATAATATAATTATTATGTTTAATCATCAAACAGTTAACCCAATTACCCATCCCCGTTATCTTCTTTACTCTTAAGGATCTACCCTAAGAATCAGCTATTCCTTGTTAATTCATTCCTAAGGATTATCCTAAGGAATAGACATGAAGTCCATCGTCATCAGGGTTTAGGCACTAAGTCCGCGTAGTCGCCAGGGTCTTTCAGGGTACATCTGGTGAACACTTAGTTCAAAACACCTGGTGAACACGTAGTTCAAAACATCTAGTGAACACTTAGTTCAAAACGTCTGGTGAACACTTAGTTCAAAAATACCTACTGAATACATAGTTCAAAAACGCTTACAAGTTACGAGCCTGCTAGCGTCCCACTGGACTGTCTAGAAAAGTCTGGGGTCGTCATCTATACTCTGCTAGATGACTGGATCATCAATAACATCTATATCGAGGCTTCTCATTATTTTATTTTGTCACACAACAACTATTACATCTACCCATGTTATACCCAACACATTTTGTAGATATAAAATACATATACAGTTTAAATCATTTAAAACATGTATAAAAATCTTTCACCCAGCATAGACAGCAAGTATTCACACAATATGCACACATAGCACGTAATTTATATAAAAACCTTCATATTTATGTGTAAGATGAAAGTAACTATGCACTCACTTGTTAAAGTGATGTTTCCAAACTCGGACAGCGCTTCGTTTCTTAACAATATAATTTCCTTCGAGGAAACCTAGTATTATTACCACTAGATTTTAGTCTAATATTTACCGTGACTAATTATTAGTCTTAGCATTATTATTATTATATAAGTGTTTAAACAATATTTTCCAACCACTATGTACAAACAAGGGCCAGACATAAAACACCTGAGGGCAGGACCATTTTGGCATATAGCACTTCTGAAATCCAACAACCCTATGCGGCCCTTTAAGCCAGATTCCCCGTACCATGAGTAGTTAAAAATATATTATCACGACACTTATATAAGTCATAATAATAGCCCAAATATTTATTATAAGTTCATAATAACAATACTAATTTTAAATATAAGCTATATTTAAAATAGGGTAAGCATAACTTACTTACAAGGGGGTTTTTGCTAGGAGTCGGACTCTACAGTGGCAGAACTTCGTCGCTGAATCTTTCTAAGAAAGATTCGTGCAGCGCTTCAGCGCTCACCTTACTATACTAAAACTACAGAAAGAGAAGTCGAATCACGAGGGACCGAAATGCTCGGGGGATAAGAAGAGAAAGACTCTCGAATCAAGAGAATGGTGCAAGAAATATGAGTGCCTAGTGGCTCTTATTTATAGTAATTGAATTTTCAAAAACCACCCTCTATATTTACTTAAATGACTAAACACCCCTTTATAATACTATTTTAAATAGATTTAATGATATTTGTACTAAACTAATGTCGAAAGTACTCAACATTAGTCTTATAATGACCGCATCGTCGATACCTTTCTAATGATATATACATATATATATATATATATATATATATATATATATATATATATATATATATATATATATATATATATATATATATATATATATATATATATGTAGACGTATATATGATTTACGCTTTATTTTAATACGTAAATGTGCTGTTAAAAATTATAACTCGTTCATACGAACTCCATTTTTGACGTTCTTTATATCCACGTGTTGGTATTTACGAGTACTAAAACTTTCATTTAGACGTCGTCAGCTAATTCTCATTCTATCTCAGATTTACAAAACTGTATCGAATTTATCGCGCTCGAAGAGTAGGGACCAAGTTTCGTCCATATCTTTAACATACGAGCTCTATTCTCGACGTTCTTTATATCCACGCGTTGGTATTTATGAGTACTACAACTTTCATTTAGACTCCATCGGCTAATTTTCATTCTATCTCGAATTTACAAATTTGTATCGAATTCGCCGCGCTCGAAGAGTAGGGACTAAGTTTCATTCATATATTTCGCATACGAGCTCCGTTTTCGACTGTCTTTTTATCGTTGAACTCCTATTAACGATATCTTCATTTCTCGTTTAGACTTTTTTGGTTAAAAATCGACCGATCTAAAATTCGAATTTCGGGTTGTGCACTGCTATGCTAAATCTTAGAAAAATCATAACTTCCTCATACGAAGTCAGATTTGGACGTTCTTTTTATGCACACTCTCGGTTTAATATATACTACGACTTTCGTTTAGATCACTAAGGCTAGAAAGTATTTTATCGTAAATTCACTTTTTACGATTCTCAGTGTCGTGTCGGTTTTGCCGTAAAACTTCGACGGGTAATAACTTGTTCGTTATAACTCGGATCGGCGTTCTTTATATGTACGGAACCCTTGTGACATATACTATAACTTGGTTAAGATTAATCCTTCGAAATAATCTTCCATCAAAACTCATTTTTGATCCTCATTGTGTCTAAATTGACTAGCCCAGATCTGCGGGCGTTACACTACCCAAACCATTGAGAAACTGAAGATTGGTCTCATGGTTACTTTGGATGGTGCCCGCATTAGATAAATTTGTGACAATTAAGTTGAACCTCTTGAAGGAATCTTCCATACTTTCACCAGCATGAGCTTTGAAGTTGTTGAATTCGTTTACTGCAGTTGTAAGCTTCTTATCTCGAGCTTGTTCTGTACCTTCATATAAGTTCTGGAGAACATCCCAGATTTCTTTGGCTGACTTGCAATTTATGATGATGTCGAAGTTGTCAGGAGCAACTCCACAAGATATCTCATAAAAGGCAACAGCATCGTTTTCCATCTTATCAAGATCATCTTTGGTGGGACGATTCATGGCTGGTTGACCTCCTCCCAGTTTAGCTTGAGTGCCATCATTCTGAACTGTAGTAAGAACAGGGACATGAGGTCCTTCTTCTACAGATCTCGATACATCTCTTCCAAGTCTTCGTAGATACCTCTCCATTCTTTGAGACCAGTGATGATATTTGTTTGCCACCAGTATTGGAGCTCTATTTGAACCTCCAACACTGTTGGAAACATTTAGAGATAATGCTTGTGCCATATTTCCTTGTTTATGAAAAGATTTTTTTTGTGTTGTTTTTTTTAATTTGTTTAAGAAATGAGCTCCAGTGGTATACAAGGCCTATTAAAATCAGAGTTCTTGTTTAAAAAGCAACCATTTTGGCTCTGATACCAATTGTTGAGAGAAAAACTTGAGTAACACACTTGAACAAACGTTAGAACAAGTAATAATGCGGAATGAAGTTTAACTCAGTGGATCATAAAGCTCAACAATAATAATAAGTTAGAATTAGATGGTTAGATAATTAGGTGCGGAAATATAAGGAAATATAAATGACAACAAGTATTATATCAAGAAGACACCATAAGCTGATTCTTAACAAGGATTGCAGACAATCCAGGTTAGTAAATGAGTTCAAGCTTAGTGATTCAGTCAAGCTGACTTGCTCCGAAGAGATAACGATCTTAATATTAGAATCTGAAGATCTTTTAAGATGAGAGAGTGAGAGAGTAAATAGAATACGATATTCAAGATAGAGATAATTGAGAGATATTTCATTCAGAATAAGAGGACTCTATTTATAGAGTCTCGAAGATTACAAAGTCAAATCTGTCTAAGGTGGCCATGCAAGGCACACTAGACAAAGAAATGTAAAGACATAAAACATATAAAACTAAAGTTAAGCTTGATGAATTCAACTGCGGATGCAGTTCTTGATTGTGGTGTGGAGTTTGACTGCGGATCTAGTTGATAGCTTCGGATCTCTTCAAGTTTAAGAGGGTCACTTTTATGTTTCAACACAATTTACAATATTACATTACAGTTTACAATAACAGCTGGTGGAACCAGGCACACTCACAGTTATAAGTTTTACAAAAGGAATACAAATACATAACATTGGTTTACAAACAGAACGGTTTTATGTGATTAAAACTACTTTTGATATACAGCAGAAAATATAGGATTTTCTGGAACAATTTACATATTCAAGAAACAGAAAACATTCTTTCAAACATAAACACTTATGCACTCACTCAACTTTATGTTGATACTCTCTTTTCAAATACTTGTATTCTCAGGGAACCAGTAGACAGGTACTCCCCGAGCTTTTGAGAAGATGGAGCTATTTTAGTCTTGTCTTCTTCTTTTGCATAACTATTTGGTTTCAGTATACAATGATGAAACACATGTAAATACTTATACTTATTAAATACAGTGGTTGTTTGTACTCTGATTACTATAATGCATGTGTTGTGATACTACAAATGTAGTCATCCACCCCCGGACGTTTCCGGGTGTGACATGCTAGCTATGTTCTTCCTCACTTCGTGAGTAGATGAGTATATCATCTATGAATACTATCATGAATTTGTCTAAGAAGGGACGACATACCCGATTCATTAGATCCGTGAATACCGCGGGTGCATTTGTTAGGCCGAAGGGCATTACTACAAACTCGTAGTGACCATAACTAGTTTAGAATGCTGTTTTGGGAACATCATTCTCATGGACTCGTAATTGATGATACCTCGATCTTAGGTCGATCTTTGAAAAGTACTTGGCTCCTTGGAGTTGATCGAAGAGCTCGTCTAATCTCGGAAGAGGGTATCGGTTCTTAATGGTAAGCTTGTTTAGTTCGCAGTAATCTATGCACATTCGGAAAAATCCATCCTTCTTCTTCATGAACAGGACCGATGCTCCCCAAGGTGAGAAGCTCGGTCGAATGAATCCTTTACTGAGCAGTTTGTTTAATTGGCTGGATAATTCCTGCATCTCTGCAGGTGCTAGGCGATACGGGGATTTGGCTACGGGGGTAGCTCCAGGAATCAAGTCGATTCGGAACTCGAGTTGGCGTTCAGGAGGAACTCCTGGAAGATCTTCGGGAAAGAGGTCAGGAAAATTACAGACTTCGGGAATGCTCTCGAGGTCTTTTACTTCTTGTTTTTCATTGACTACATGAGCTAACAATGTGTGACACTCTTTTCGTAGGTATTTTTGGGCTTTGATACAAGAGATGATGCAAAGGTTCGTATTGGGTTTGTCGTCATAAATAACAAGGGTTTCGCCACTTGGCAGATTGAGGCGAATGGCTTTTTCGTAGAAAAGGATATCATCACGATGAGGACTTAACCAATCCATGCTGATGATAACGTCGAAGCTTTTTATGGACACTGGCATAAGGTCGATTGGGAAAGAATAGTCGTTTAGAGTGAAGGTACAGCCTATGAATATATCGTTAGTGCTCTCCTTCTTCCCGTTATCCATCTCGATAGTGAACGTTTCGTTTAGTGATTGTGGTTTGTGTTTGAGTAAGTGTTTAAATCTATGGCTAACGAAACTCCTCTCCACACCACTATCAAAGAGTATGCATGCATAAGAGTTATCGAGAAGGAACGTACCTGTGACTACTGTGGGATCTGCTACTGCCTCCTCCTAACCCATTGCTAGCACTCTTCCTGTATTTCCATCATTTCTTGCTTTCGGGAAATCTCTCTTGTAGTGCCCTGTTTCACCACACCCATAGCAGGCCTGGCCTACTCCAGTTTCGGGGGTCTAGGTATTAGGTTGTGTCGGTGTCTTACAGAAATGGGCAGTATGCCCCTTCCTGTTGCAGTTAGTGCATTGCAATTCCCGGCAAGGTCCGTGGTGGTGGAAGTTACATTTATTGCACTTCGGTAGGTTACCAGCATATCAAGTGGGAGGTGTTGGAGCAATAGGAACAACAGCAGGAATGGTAGCAGTGTGGACTGCCAGTGTTTGTTGTTTCTTCGAGGGCTCCTACGAAGATTGTCCCTTTCGTTTGTTCCAGAACTTCTTTTTGATGCCACTCTCTATGGGTTGTTCAGAAATGGTTGTCATGGAGCCTTGACGATCTCCATGATCCACTAGTGTCTGTGTCAGACGCTTGGCACTATCAAAAGTAAGAGGATTGGCATCTATAACATTTCCTTGAGTCAGGGGAGTTAATCCCCAGATATACCATTCCACCTTCTTACTCTTTGGGGTGACCATCTCGGGACACAGAAGAGCCAGATCACTGAATCTGGCAGTGTAAGCAGCAATATCGGAGTCCTTCATCTTTAGACTCCAGAGCTCCTGCTCTAACTTTTGTATCTCGCCTCTGGGACAGTATTCTGCTAGCATTAGATCCTTCAAGTCATCCCAGCTCATGGCATTGGCTATTAGGAGAGTCAATGACTTGACTTGGCTGTTCCACCAAGTGAGGGCTCGGTCTATGAAAGTGCATGCTGCGAATTTCACTTTGCTTGATTCGGGGCACACACCGATTTCGAATATTGATTCGGTCTTCTCGAACCAACGTGTTAAAGCAATGACACCTCCAGTTCCATCAAAGGATTTGGGTTTAGCGTTCGTGAAGTCTTTATAGGAACACTCCCTTGGGTGTCCATGACTATCTCCGTGGTTAGAAGGGTTGGCAACACTACCCACCCCGCTAGTTCCACTTGCATTGATCTGCGTCATGGAGGCTGCCACGGCGGCTGTTACTGCTGCTTGGAAGACAACAGGGTCATACTAAGGAGGTGGTGGCGGTGGTGGATTCGACGAAGGTTTGTTTTTCTTCCTGTTGGACTTCTTTGGAGGCATCGTTATCTATAATTAAATAGAAAGTAATGATAAGTCCTCTATAGTGGTCATGAGTCAGGTGGTATTTGAATAAGATATATCTTATTCTGACTGTTATAGTGTTATATTAAGCGATTTACAGTGGAATTCTACTAATATGAGTAAACAATCGCTAACTTCGTTTATAGCGACACTTGTGAAGAATTTGCATAGTGCGGCTCGCACTGGTCCCCCTATAATCAACTAGTGTATACAAATTATATAACTATCGAGACCTAAATGTTCTTGTTCTAGTGTTGTAGGATCAGAGAAACTCTAGAACCAAACATAAAGATAAAATACTCCTATAGTATTTTATCTTTATGTTTGGTTCTAGAGTTTCTCTTGTATGTATTATTGGTAAGTTTTAGACTTGTTGCAACACCACTATCACTCCCAAACACATGTTGGTCGTATCTCAAATAAATATAGTTGATTAGGCTATATTTATCCCAGATATGATTACATAACTATCTAGGTTTAACTGCAGTGTCCAACATCTAAATACTTTTGTGTAATTCTTATTGTGATACTGTTTCTGGTATGTATGTATTGTTTGTATACTTCTTATAAAATACTTAGATTTTTAAAAGTATACTTTTTGTCAGAGCACTTTGGCCCCATTGTGTTTATAGTTGTATATCTTGTAAGGTTTGATATACTTAGTTCACTATAAACAATGCTCTGATACCAATCTGTCACACCCCCAAACCGGAACGGTGGAAACGTTCGGGGGTGGAGGACGTCATGTACAGTATCACAACAATTGCATAATAGTAATCAAAACAAACACAACCATTACATTGATGAAATATAGTGTTTACATCTGTTCAATACATAGTTTGTATGACATCAAAAGTGTATAGCAAAAGTATAAAAGGCGCGACTCTATAAGCTCCGTCTTCTCAAAACCTGTGGTGTACCTGTCTACCGGTTCCCTGAGAATACAAGTGGGTTTGAAATTGTATCAACATTTAATTTGGTGAGTTCATAAGTATGTTTTTGAGATGGAAAGCTAGACTTTCTTCTTTGAAAATGTTATAGTGTACTTCCAGAAAATCCAATATTTTCTTTAGTAAATGAAATGTAGTCTTAGGCCTTAAGACCAAAATGTATGTTTTTTATTGTACTCTGAAATAGTAAATCGTAGTCTTATTAATAAATAAAACTATATCATGAATGTTTCTTTAAATTGTATGCTGTACTAGTGTACTCTATACTAGAAAAGTAGTGTTTCGTAGTAGTGTTTGTATGGAAACCTTTTGTATGAGCCTGGAATCCACCAGCTGTAGTGTAAAATAGTGTATTGTAGTTTCATTATTTAAAATAAAACCTTTGAAGTAGTGTTAATCCTGTAAACAATGTTTTAGCTGATACTATTGTGAGTTTCATATAACCATGCTGATATGACCTAGTGGCCTCTACGACGTTCTTCAGGCGTCGGAATGTTATGACATTTGTCACCCCATGCCTGCCGGCCTAGCTGTTGCAAGCAGCTCATGTGCGGGATTGTCAGTCTCATATAGATCCATACACAAATTCACGCTCTCCCTCCAGGAGACTCTGGTTATAATTTATAGGACTTGAACCTGTACCCTGATGGGTACCGCGAATTAGTGCCTCACAACCCTGTATTAACTAGTTTACGTGTAGTGTTATAGTGTTCTCTTGTACTTGAAATTGTATGTATTACCTTGTAGTAGTGTACTTTGTAATGTAAAATAATTATACTTAAATAATTATTTAGTAGTGTATCCTTGAATTAGTGAAATAGAGTAGTTTTCCATAAACTATACTTATTATAGTTTATATACCTATTTATGTATTGTGTTCTTAAACTTGTAAAATAGTGTAGTGGTTCTCAAACTATACCAATTATAGTTTAAATGTATGTTCTTGTAACGTGTATTGAACTTAGCAAAATAGTGTAGCGATTCACAAAATATACCTATTATAGTTTAAATGTATGCTATGTAATGAACTGTAAACCTTTGCAATTTATTAGTATGTGTAAAGCAGTAATAAAAGATTTGTGTAAAAGATCCCTTTGCTCGGCATGTTACAAAAGGGTTGAAAATATAATGAAATATATTTTTATACTAATATATATTCCCAACATATATATAATTAAGATTGAAAAGACATTCAAATAAGTAATTATATCCTAACCCACAACCAGACAAGGAACAGTATTTAGGACGGAATTGCTAATTCTAAGTCTGTTGAACCTATATATATATATATATATATATATATATATATATATATATATATATATATATATATATATATATATATATATATATATATTGTTAAAATGTAGCAATAAATCAGTTTGAAACAATTGCAAACGGTTTGTAACGGTTTTGAAATCGTTTGAATATTAACACAAGAGTCCTTGTGTTTAACTTGTATCCCCCCCCCCTCTAAAAACATTGAAAAATAGTGAAAACGTAGGGGTATGAACTCACCTCTAGTGCGTGTTCGAGTTTGGATAGCGAAACTGTAGAGACGATCATCGGGCTAGCGTACGTGAAAATAGCGTTATCCTAATAATATTTAGACACGTAACTGCATTTAAATTAATAATATATTAATTTAAATAAATGAAATAATAAATTAAGTGTTAGACAACACTTAATTATATAAGGAATACGTACAAAAATTATTGGAAATTATTTGGAGTGTTTCTATGTGTTTTCGGTCTATCCCTCACCGAAATCCCTTGATTTCGGTCTAAAACATCAATCGAGAACCAAGTCTTCGGTTCTAAGGGGGTTCTCAGTCTATGTGAGTTCTCGGTCCATGTGGTTTTCGGTCAAGCTTGAAGATTTGAATATTGTTCTTGGTGTTCTTGGTGTTCTTGGTGAATTTATAAAGATTTGAAGGATTTCGCTTGAAGATTTGAAGATTCTTGGATGATACTTGAGAGAAAAATGAGTGTGTTTTCGGTTGAAAAGTGAGAAATGACTTATGTTTTCGGGTGAAACCATATATATATATATAAGGAGGGTTTTCGGCCGAAAATTCCAACCAAAATCACCTTGATTTCGGTCCGAGCTCCAACCGAAAAAGGGTTTGCGGTGAGGTGGTTTGCGGTTCGAAGAAGGGTTTTCGGTGCGAAGGTTCTCGGTTCCAAAGAAAAAAAGCTTTGATTTTTAAGTGCATTTTATTCCTTTACTAAATACACATAATTAGATGTAAATATTATTTACATCAAATAGTTTCCAATTACTTGACCCTTGTTTGACTTTCATTGACTTTTGTTGACTTTTATTGACCCAAAATAACGGGTTGTTACAATAGGGGTCGCACCTGGCACAAGTTCGATCCTGAACTCGACCTGCCTCACAGGAGGCACACCGGGTAACTTCTCCGGGAATACATCAGCGAACTCCATGACAACCGGAACATCAGCCACTGACACCTGATCCCTAACCCGTGTATCCATCACATAAGCCAAATAACATGCACACCTGTGCTGAATATACTGTTGAGCCCTGGCTGCCGAACAAAACCCTGAACC
Organism: Lactuca virosa; assembly: GCF_052849685.1. Classification (NCBI taxonomy): domain Eukaryota; kingdom Viridiplantae; phylum Streptophyta; class Magnoliopsida; order Asterales; family Asteraceae; genus Lactuca; species Lactuca virosa. The sequence goes on along the minus strand of NC_136426.1, from coordinate 160,254,885 downwards.
CAACCTGGTGCCCTCTCCATAAATAACCAGTTCTCCCCCAATTGGGGTTCGAACTACCACACGCTGGCCCTCGCAGTCGATCATGGCATCGAAACGGCTCATCCAGTCCATACCCACGATCATACAGACATCCCCCATAGGAATCAGGATCAAATCGATCGGAAAGGATACCTCGAAGATCTCTAGAAGGCAATCCTAATCAGCCGAATAAGCAGAAACCATGTGTTCGTTGGCTATAGAAACTCGCAATGGACACTCCAACTCCCCCATAGGCAAAACAAAATCCCTACTGAAGGACCGAGAAACAAAAGACTGACTCGCACCCGAGTCAAGCAACACTAAAGCAGGCAAGGAGTTCACTAGGAATGTACCTAACAGGGGTACAAACATATGAGCATAAAACAAACATAATAAATAAGATAAGGGATAGAAACATACCAATTACAACATCTGGTGCTGTCCTGGACTCCTCGGCAGTGAGCTAGAAAGCGCAACCTCGAGCCCTCGGGGGCTCCGCCCTGCCCTTACTCCCGTCAATGATCCTCAATGTAGTTGGCTCGGGAGCATGCGCCGGCTTGGCGGCGAGTAACGGATAGTTGACCTTCACATGGCCAACCTGATCACAATGATAGCAAATGCTCATACTCTGAACTGGGGCGAACTGGTGGTAGTCTCTCGCATAATGCCCCTCTTTTCCACATTTGTGGCACCCACTACTAGATCGACATGCTCCAATGTGAACCTTTCTGCACTACCTACAAGTGCGGCATCGCTGACCTCTAAACCTAGAATCAGCGGCTTTAAACTGCTTCGGCACCGGCTGCGACTGGGGTGGGGCCTGCCTTTGCTCTCTCAACTGAAACTCTATCTCAAGCTCACGCCGATGGTCGGCCTCCTGCAACTCCAACAAGGTATCACACCACTGAGTAGAAACAAACCGTCTGATGTCCGTCTTGAGCATGCTTAGATAACGAGTCATCTCAGCCTGCTCTGAAGCAAACTCAGGGCAAAACATCGCCCTCTCAGTAACATCCGGGTGATCTCTGTCACTGACACCGATCCCTACCTCAGTTCTAAAAACTCCTGAGCCAACCTCTCACGCTCGACCCGAGGAATGTAGCGAGTACGAAACATCTCTCTGAACTGATCCCAAGATACTAAAGCCCTCGGCTCATCAGAGTACGATCCCATAACAAGTCTCCACCAATCCTTCTCTTTAGACCTCAGAAGGTTCAGAGCGCACCTGACCTTCTGGTCAGCAGGGCATGAACACGTGAAGAAACACCCCTCCACATCAGATAGCCAAATCATGGCCACAATCAGGTCCTGGACTCCATCAAAGTTCAGGGACTTCGTATTATCGAAGTCCCGATATTGAAAGACCCGCCCTGTCCCAACACATGCAGTCGTCACGGGTGCAGAGGCTGCAGCAGCAGCCGTCTCAACAATGGTTGCGTACCGAACATCAAAGAACTCCATCATCGCGGTCTTGATAGACCCGAACATCTCCGAAATCTGATCTCGGATGATGGCCACAACCTCCTCGTGGAGGATCCTCCTGATCCTCGCATCCAACTCATCTGATTTCATCTGACTGTCAGTCCCTGATCCCGGCCCAGATCCGATCACAACTCGTATCATAGTCACCATGTTGAAAATACACCAGGAAGATATTAGATAATCCACATATCATAATGGGGAACCAACTCCCAACGAGTCCCTAGGGGTGGTGACTTCCTCGCTAAGCGCACGGGTCATGTGCTTTCAGTAGTACGGGCCCATACTACCTTCCACACCTACATGTGTTTGTCTCAAGGATCATCACAACGCCCTAACAAACCTCATAAGCATAGACGAACACTCGATCCTCACTCCCTAGAGGAAAGGATAAACATCTCACGACTGGTCGGCTGACCCCACATGACTCATCCATGAAACTTCCACCAACCCTGCAGCACTCGTGTATGCTAGCCATACATAACACTGGATCCAATAGACATTCGCATATCTGATCCTACCCTAAGCCCTTCATCAAACAAGAACAGGAAATAAGGCCAGACCAAACATTCTCAGGCTATAAGATCTTAGTTATATATAAACATGTTGCATACACTAAGCAACTACAGTAATGATGTCAATTGCATAATAGAAAGGCCCTAGGCTATCAGGCATCATATAATCAGGCAATTCTATCATGCAATTCCTTAAGATCCCTATCCTATCATTATCAAGTTGTTCTCACATATCACGATATCAAATAATAGTATGGTATTTTGGGGTCAACTTACTGCCTCCGGATGATCGTATACATCGCATCCTCCTTTAGTATCTTGAAAACCATTTGAAAATCATTTTGAAAATCTTTTCTTTAGTTTGAGACTGGATTCACATGAGTGTTCCTCCAATTCACTCAAACCAAGGCTCTGATACCAACTTGTAACATCCATAAAATTTTGAAAATTTTAAAACTTTAAATAAATCCAAAACCATCATTTATTACATATTGTTTTCAAAATAAGTTTCACATCAGAGTTTTCCCAGAAATCATAACACAAAATACGAGGAGGTGCACGATCAAGCCTTCGCTTTCCCGCGATCATCTGAGGTACCTGAAACATAATCAAAAACTGTAAGCCAAGAGCTTAGTGAGTCTTCCCCAAAATACCACCACATAAACATAAGAGACAACATCATGCATAAATGAGCCTTTAGCCTGACCGGACCGCCTCAAAAGGCCTACAGCCTATATGGACCGCTCCCGAGCCTTCGGCATGACTGGATCGCCTTGCAGAGCCTACAGCCTATCTGGACCGCTCGTCGAGCCTTCGGCCTGACTGGACCGCCTCACATGGCCTTCAGTCTATCCGGCCCGCCTTGGGTCTGTTGGCCTTCAGCACAAAGCAGGACCGCCTCAACCCGACCACACACACACACATGTCGACATATACATAACTCATAAACACATAATCAATCAACAAGCAAGCACAGATCATACAGATCAATAAGCATAGCATTATCCTATCTACTAGGATTTAGATTTAACCAGTTACTATAGTACTCAATTATACGATAACCAGGATAACAATCCAAAAGCGTCGGCCTTGGTGCCTTCGACCCAACAAGTACAGTGAGGAATACTCACCTCACAAGTAGTGTTGAACCGGTAAAATCCAACTCCAAACTCAGCTCCGGACTCAAATGCCTACAACCACCATGTGACCATTTCTATCAAAACCCCGAAATACCCAAAATGCCCTCAAAGTCAAACGGGGTCAACCATGGTCAAAGTCAAAGTCAATAGTCAAGGTCAACAGTCCATGTTGACCCAACTCGTCGAGTTACTACAGTATCCAGAAAAGCGGGAAACCCCAAGCCAACTCGTCGAGTTATCAAGACCAACTCGTCGAGTTCCTACAGTATCCAGAGAAGAGGGAAAACCCGAGCCAACTCGCTGAGTTATCAGGACAACTCATCGAGTTTTCCTAGTCTTAACACATTCATCCCCTTCTTATCGATTCTAATGCTTAGAAAATGTAGATCTGATACCCAAGTGAAACACCCCAAAAATCATGACCAAAAATTTCATTTTTAAATCATAAATAAACCATAGTTATCAATATCATCTCATCCAAAATGTAAGTCATAGTATCTCAAAAACATCATATCCAAAAACATATGTCAATTTATCAGTGTAAACATCCCAGGCTAAAAAATCGTGGTGTGTGCGATGCAGTCATCCCGAGCTCTTCCCCTTGCTACCGGAAGTACCTGAAACCAAAACTGAAAACTGTAAGCAAGAAGCTTAGTGAGTCTCCCCAAACTACCACATACTGTACACCTCATCACATAATAACATAATAACATCTCATGGGCCCCGCCCAGCATCGGACAGAATCCGGCATCGGGCCCCGCTCGGCATCAGACAGAGTCTGGCATCGGGCCCCGCCCGGCATCGAGAAAAGCTCGGTATACATATAAACATATCAACAAATACACATAAAATAATCACATAATATAAACATATAAACATTCCTCGGGCCCCGCCCGACATCGGACCAAAATCCAAAAGCATACTAACATTCCTCGGGCATTGCCCGGCATCGGACCAAAATCCGGAAACATACAAATACAGACACATGCAAGAATCACGAAGACATCAAGAATACAAACATTCCTCAGGCATCGCCCGACATTGGACCAAAATCCGGAAAGCATATAAACATTCATCGGGCACCGCCCGGCATCAGAACTTAGTCTGGAACATACCAACATACATAAACGGGCCGGCATTGGTGGCATCGACTCGTTCCTACAGGAGGAAAACTCACCTCAAATGTCGGATGATAGCTGGAACGTTTATGTCCCGGAAATTAGCTCTACTCACTCCCTGAACCAATACAACCCCTTAGATACCATACTTATAATTCTTTATGGTCAACCATTGACAAAGTCAAGGTCAAGTAAAAGTCAACGCTCCGAGTTGACCCAACTCGTCGAGTTTACCCTTCAACTCGTTGAGTTCCCATGAATCATAGAATCGCGAAATCGTGATGCAACTCGTCGAGTTTTCCTCCAACTCACCGAGTTCTTCCCTTTAACAGAATCGGGACAGTTCGACCCAACTCGTCGATTTCCCCCCATGAACTCGTCGAGTTCTTCATAGTTCTTAGTCTATTAAGCCCTTTCCTCAGATCTAAGGTTCCAGAATATAGATCTACATTATTTCCATGTATACATCTGTAAAGTCGACAACTTGATGGCTTTGCATGCCTCAAGTCGACCTAATCTTGAGATATAGCAACCTACTTCTATGGATATGGTCTTTTCTTGAGCATGAACGGGTTTAGGACCCTTTTTATGAATCTAAGGACCAAATAACACTAAGAATGGAAGTTTTTAGCATCAGGACTGTGAAGGTTTATCATGCTCCAGCAATGGGGTCAAAAAGATCCATAAAACAAAACTAAGAGAGATCTAAGCTATTAAGCATCAAGTTTGAGACTTTTTACCTCAGAAAGTTGCCAAATACATATGAGATCCCAGATGCAGTGCTTCTCCTCAAGCTCAATGACCTTCTAGTTCTTCCAAGTCCTTCACCAAGCACAAGAACACACAAAAATCCACTCAAAACCTCTAGTTTCTCAACAAGGAGCTCACAATACGATTTAGGGTTTAGGGAGGTTGATGAGGGGCTGGTTAGGGGAGTTTATGTCCTTTAAATAGGGTACAAAACCCTGGAAATTAGGGTTTCATCCCTGCCAGCCTACTCGTCGAGTTGAGGCCTCCCAACTCGTCGAGTAGGTTACTTAAATTACGCGGCCCATACGATCTCTACTCGACGAGTTTGGGGCTTCCAACTCGTCGAGTTTCTCTTATAAATTGAATGATTAATAAATTAAATACGTACCGGGAACCAGGAGTTACACCAAGGGTTGGAAACCCACGTAAAGTTGCTAACTTTACGTCCATGCTTGACACAAGGAGGCTCCAAAACTCAAGAAAGGCTTAATAAGGGACCTAAAGCATGAAAGAGGCCTAGAACTTGATAAAGCTTGCAACTTTAAGTCCAATGAGGCCATAAGACATCGAAATCTGAAGTGATAACTTCATGAAATACTAAACCCAAGAAAAATCCCCAAAAATGAGCCAAATATGACCATAAACTTCCAAGAAAGAGATCTAAGCAGTAGATAAGCAAGTTCTCGACTTTTTTCCTCAAAAGAGTAGCTAAACTCAAAGAGATTCTAGATCTATAGCTTCCCCCTTCAAGCTAGGCACCACCAACTTCAAGCTCTTTCAAAATGAGACCAAAAGAAACAACTTTTAAGCTCACTCGCTCAACTTAGGATAAGATGCACGAAATCTAGGGTTTCTGAACAGAGTTGGCGATTAGGTTGGCCAACAATGGGACTTAAGGCCTTTAAACAGGGTGCAACACCCTAAAAATTAGGGTTTCATATTTAGCCACCAACCCGTCGAGTTTTCCTCTCCAACTCGTCGAGTTGGTCCAAAAAGATCCGCGGCCCAAAAACTTTCAACACGTCGAGTTGAGGCCATCAACTCGACGAGTTCCAAGGAAAAATTTGTCTTTTTAATAAAATTCTCATACCTAGGAATCGGGATGTTACATATTCTATCTGTCACTTTACAAGATTTTCTGCATTCGATGGAGTATAAACAAGGAAACAGGTCCATTAATTTACCCCCTGATATCCAGTCGTCCTTCCAAAATATAATGTTTGTACCTGAACCAACATATTTTTTCAAAATATATTAAAAGGAATGATTTTTTCAATTTTCGAAATAGAGTGTTGAGTACGCCCAGCGTACTCTACGTATGCCCATCATTTGCGACCTGATCCCACTCCTTCATTAAGCACTTTTTCCCTTAAATCCTTTTGTCCAGAGCTTATATCTAGAATCAAAACATCGACTTAAGTCATAAAGTTTCCATATTTATGACTTTCCATGGCTAGAAAAGGTCCAAAAAGCTACAAGCCTAACTTATTAATCCATTAAGACATCATAACTCTTGCATGGAAGTGATAGAAGGACCAAGATCACATTTTTATGGTTCCAAATTGCTCCATATTGGATAAAGTTTCCAACATTATCCATTAGGATGCTCCAAAAAACCAAGATATAGTCTTTAAGTCTCAAAGGTACCAAAAGTGCATCACTCTCAACTTAATCCATTAAGTCCAAGTCTCCAACCTTCATATCTGAATCAATATGATGTTTAGATGGATAAAGTTTCCGACTTTATCCATAACAAGGTCACAAACTTTCAAGATCTAAACTTTATGCATTAAAGTGACCAAAAGCTCATAACACCCAAAACTAGCTAGATCTAACAAATGCATCATCAAGATTCAAGCTTTATACCTCCAGATGAAAGATCGAACTGAAAAAGGTCCGGATCTACAAGATCCAATGCAACCAACACTTATCCAATGAGCTCCTTCTTCTACAAGATGCACTAAGAACACTCCAAATGTGACATCCTGGAATTAGGTCAAAGACTGTGAACGGCAAGTTCATAATAAACCTCTTGTTAATTTGACTCATTGAGCTTTAGTGCATCTTAAGTGAAATAAATGAGTTCATTTCAACTATTATAAGATACAAGATGATATATTACTTCCAAACGTGTAAATTGACAAACGGATCAAAAAGCTCAAACTGCAACCCTAGTAATGCGTCTGAAAAACTGAAATTTTATATTAAATAGTTGTGAGAAACGCAAAAATTCTAGTCTCGTAGTACATGTTTCCCCGTTTTTGAAAATATAAAGAACGGCTAAAACGGAGTTCGTATGCAAAAGATACGACCGTTTTAAGAATCCAAAACCAGTATAATACTGATTTTCTTAAAATCGCTAAAAAACCGTTTCTATCCGTTGAGGGACTTGCACACCTCAAATGGAAATTACGAAAGCGTTTTGGACTCAGGTCATAGTCTATTATTTAATTTCATACTAGAAATTTTTTTGACAAAAATATTTGAAAAAGTCAAAAAACCGGACGTTCGTGGTCCAATTAAACGCGAACCTGTAAACATGATTTCCCGGAGTTCTACAACTCGAAATATTAATCTGTCTGAGTTTTTCGAATCCTTGTAACCGAGACCAATATTCTTCATTTTCAGAAAAATTATTTAATATCAAAATCGATGGCACACAAATCGAGAAAGTTAGAAAATAATTATAAAAATACGAAAGAATTAGTTTCGTAAATGGTTTGAGACCTATATATATGTTTGTATACATAAGTTATTCAGGAATACCAAATAATAATAGTCAATCATGTAATCACAATGTATATAGATTATGTAATTAAAATTATATAACTACATATTATATATATATATATATATATATATATATATATATATATATATATATATATATATATCGTTTTCCAAATACCAATTACTAGAATATATGACAATTTGGATTTTTATTATATATAAATCCTCAATTCTTTATATATCTCATTAACATATATTATATATGTGTTTCAATTTTGAAATTTAGATACCAAGGTTAACAAATTAACAACTTTACATTTCCTAACATATGAGTTTAAATATATATATATATATATATATATATATATATATATATATATATATATATATATTAACTATATTATAAAGCATATTGAATTTTTCTTGAAATTTAAGAGGTACATGCTTGAAAACTTAATGTACAATTTTGTGTTAGAAATATTGGGTATAGAAAGGCTTGGAAATTCTAAGAATCGTGTTAAACACTTTCAAATTAAAGTATTTGGGTGGTACTCTCAATCTCTAATCGGATAAGACTCAGAAGATTGAGACAAGACAGAAGAGAGAATGTTCAAGATGCTATGAAAAAGAAGTGTACCAACCACAGATTTCGAATATGATCATATAACCAGAAAAACTTTCTGTCTTCAAACTGCCACATGACAGTTTTATGTCCTAACACTGTCAAAACGTCATAAACCAACTTAAATCCAGGTCTAGAAGATGGATCACAAAACCGGGTACATTTACCAAAAATCCGGATTCCGACCCCAGCTAGGGGCTCTGCCCCTTGGACCCCGCCAGGGGCTGCCGCCCCTTGGATCCTGCTTTCAGGGGCGCTGCCCCCGGACCCCCATCGTTTTAGGGGATTCGCCCCTAAATAGCAGTGTACTATCAACAAAGACAATATTAAACAAATGTGCACTCTGCACCATACCGATTTGTTCAATAATTGTCAAAGTGACATTGATCAACAAATTAACCCCATTACACTTAGATAACATTAGTGATATAAAATCACCAACAAACCTCCCCCATTTAAGTGTAATGTTGATTAACTTAACATTAAAATCATAACAACAACAAACTGATGCATAAATGAAATATAGGGACGACTGAATTTCACATTAGTATATTACTCATTCCAAATATTCGAATATCAGGGTGTCATATCCTTCACAGAATCACCACTTGCCATTATCACAAAATACTTTAATCTTTGTTAGAAATCTTGGGTATAGAAAGGCTTGGAAATTCTGAGAATCATGTTAAACACTTTCAGATTAAAGTATTTGGGTAGTACTTCCAATCTCTAATCGGATAAGACTAAGAAAATTAAGAAAAAACAGAAGAGAGAATGTTCAAGATGTTATGAAGAAGAAGTGTATCAACCACAGATTTCGAATATGATCATATAACCAGAAAAACTTGGACCCCGCCAGGGGCCGCGCCCCTGGGACGCCCCTTGGACCCTGCTCCCAGGGGCGTTGCCCCCAGACCCCCGTCGATTCAGGGGCTTCGCCCCTAAATAGCAGTGTACTTTCAACAAAGACAATATTAAACAAATATGCACTCCGCACCATACCGATTTGTTCAATAATTGTCAAAGTGACATTGATCCACAAATTAACCCCATTACACTTAAATAACATTAGTGATATAAAATCACCAACATTTTGTTATGCACAAACCACTATCTTTTTATGAACAAAAACTAATTATGGTAAAGAATAATCACCGAAAATATTTAAGGAAGGAATATATCAATTAAATTCCACGTTTTTTTAACATATTTCAGCTTCGGTTTTAATCTTTTAGTTTATGTTTCTTTCTTTACTCATGTTTCATATCAATAGTTTATAGGCAGGAATTCTTGTGAATTTCCAAAGATGTTGTTGGTATTAGTGGTGTGATTATCACATAATGATGGTCCTCTATATACCTGATTTTCTATTAATTGTTTCTATCATGACTGCATTTTTTTATTCTTGATTTTCTATATATCTATGTGTATGGTAAAGTTTTGACATGAAAAAATTATGCATTTATGTTCTTGATTTTCTATATATTTGTGTATATGTTAAATTTGTATATGGTGGGCCTCTCCTCTTTTCTTAAGTGAATTTTTTAGAAAACTTGAAGTGAATTTTTAATAAACGTATGAGGACTGAAATAATAGATATTATATATTATCTTCTCCAAAGTATTACCGGATAGATATTAAGGGTTGTTCATCCATCCTTCTTTTTGATGGGTTGGTCAGTTCAAGCTCCTAAAGAACAAGGATTTGTGTCAATGAAACTTTTCTCGCTTTGATATCATTTTCTTCATAAAATAAAATTATTCTTCGTTGTTACATTTAAGTCTGTATTTTTTTGAAAGCTTATTTTTTCAGGATGAAAATCAGTTTCCGAACCATCTCAAGTGGCTTCTTCCTCTAGATAACAAATTTACTTAGGACCCGTTTGTTAAGTAGTACACAACAAAACAAGATGAATTATGCTTAGTGTGTATTCGACTAATGGTAATTGAACAAAAATGCATTTTCTTTTGTTTTGCCCATTTCTTTCTATCTCTTATCGTTCCAAGAGAGATGATTTCCCTCCTCATCCTTATTATTCAAAATAGTCCAAGATAATTTGTCACAGATGAAACTTTCAAAACATTCTCAGAAAAAACTTTGATTTTTCTAATTTTTATTTTATAATTAATTTTTAATTATCTTCTTAGGACTCAACGTGGAGAAACAATTTATATTATCTCAGCTTGGGCATGATGTTTGTCCAAAGGTCGGGCAAGAAATTTTTCTAACATTTCAACCACAAAATTTATAGTCATTGAAACAGTCAAATAACATTTTCTGAAAATAAAAAACCATTCTTTGAAACAGTAAAAGTTGTCGCCGCCGCTTTACACGGGTGCCTACCTAGTATATATATATATATATATATATATATATATATATATATATATATATATATATATATATATATACAACAAACTCATAATATCTCATAATATATATAGATATATTATATATAAGGAAATTTGTTTATAAAATCTTAAATAAATACATGTATATAGCATGAATATACAACATTATACTACCAGATTCATTCTTTTAAACTACCAAGTACAAAGAATTTGACGGCCATTAGTTCTTACAAACCAAAACAACAATCAAACAAAATATGTACAATGAACACTCAAACAATATACAATGATAAAAAAATAAAAAAAAATCAACACGCAAACACCTCCATATTTCCTTTTCTGCCTGCTTCTTCGTATTCAACCAAGATCAAACATAAAAATAAAATAAAATGAAATTTGTTGTCTCTTCTCTTTTTCTTCGAGATTGCTGCCAAAGAACAATCAAGAACAAATGCCTCATTTTTTTCCCTGTCAAATGAAACAAACCACCAATGACTTCCAGTCTGGGAAGAGGTATCGGGTATTATACCCACGTGTGGGTCAGAGGTCGGGAGTTCAATCCCTTCAAAACATTTGGGTGCCTCTTAAACTTGTGCCACATGTGGGGAAATTTTCCCGGAAACCCCTATGGGGTTGAGTTTGCCCTGTAAAGGAGCTCAAACCTGGGTGCTCGTTGAACCCGGGTGCTCGTTGAAATATGCGGGTAGGCTTCCGTTTAAACCAAACACCCATTGAATTCTTCTTCTTCCCCTGTCTTCTTCCTTCTTCTTCTCTTGCTGTCAAGATTCAACAACCAATCCCGTTTTTTTATCGGTTCCTATCAAAACAAATAAAATAAAGAACGAAGGAGCTGCAGAAGCAGCCCCATCCACTTACCTTCTTCATCGAGCAAACAGTGGAAGGGAGGCACCGAAGATCGACATTCCCCGGAAATCCCCGCCTGGCTTCGCCTCTCGTACCTCACCCACGCATCTTCCCTTCGCTCACCACTGCTGGAATCGAAGCAAGCAGCCGAGAAGCTGCTTGAGCAGCTCCTCGCTGCACCCGCCGAAGACCACCGCAGCTTCGCTGCTTCTCCCCTTCGGCCTCGTCGAACCCCGGAGATGGCGGTCCCTCTTCGCGATTAATCGACCAACGAAGCGCCGCTACCCTTGTACGCCTCTTCCCCCGCTGCTTCGTTCGTATCCAGCTTTCCCCTCCCTCGTTTCTATAACAATCCCGTTCGATCGTCTTCTCTATCAGTCGAAATAGTTGCCGATTTCTTTCCCCGATCAGACGAGGATCGAGCCTTTTCCCTCCCAAATCGGTTATGCTTCCGATTTCTTTTTTGCCTCCGTGATTCCCTTCGTGACTGCCTTCATGTTCGTTCATAGTGATTCCCGTATTCGATCAGTCCAATGACGAGTATAAAGCCCTAAGTTGAAGTCATTTTATAAAATGACAAAAATACCCCCACTATTAAACCCATTATTCAAAATAAATCCCAACCCCAAACATTAAACCCATTTATTTAAAACAACCCCTCATTTGGCAATTTGTTTACCAAAACAATCCTATTCATTTAATTAAATTACCAAAAAGCCCCTACAGTTTAGTAAAGTTACAAAACAACCCTTATGGTTTAAATTCGTTACGAAATGGACCCAAAAGTATTCATGTATATTTATATGTTTAAATGCAGAGTTTATGATACAAAAATTTATGATTTTTATGTGACATGGTATATTATAACAAGCATGTTATAAAACTTTGTAGTATTTCAAGGATTCAAGCTATTACTATTCATGTATATTTATATGTTTAAATGCATAGAGTTTATACATGTACATATGTTCATTACTTTGAAACATACAACTGTATAAAAGCGAGTACATTACACTTTTACGTACATACCAAGCATACTCGGCTTTTATAAGCTTTATACAATGAAATTCATTATGCCTAATGACTTAATCACAATTAAGTTAGGGTTGAGAGCTATTCACAAACTTTTTAGTTAAGGGCTTTTTAGTGAGACATTATTCATTAGTTGAGTCTAAACACTTAGCATACTCACACTACTAAAACCGTTAATCTTCGGAGCGAGATACATATGTATAGATCTATACGGGGTTGACATCCCCACCTGCAGTTGTTAGCTACAACCTCGACCGATCAATCGAAGCGGGTGATAGGTGTCTACAATTGTTACTACAACGTCCAATGAAGCGTTGCATGGGGCACACTCGGTCACATAGATCGGTTATAGGACTCACTATAAACATTAACTGGAATATCTCTCTCTCTCACATTACAACCATGGGCTTGGTTGCTTTCAAAACTATTTTAAGTAGGGAATTACTTATGTAACGGTATAATTTTGGTTTTCAAGGATATTCAAAGATTCTTTACAAACACAGTTTTTAAGTATGGATTTACTTATACAAAGATACATTTTGGCTTTTAAAGACTAATTGCAAACATTGTTTCAACTATTGTTATTCATACAAAGATAATACTTTTTAGACATTTTAAAAGTATTACTGTTGTTAGCAGAAAACCTGTAACTCTCACCAGACTTGTATTGACCCTCAAAACTACATGTATTCTTAGGAAATCACTAAACAGACATTCAAGACGAATTGGACTACAGGTGACATAGTTTACTTGTTATATTATATACCTATCTGTTAAGGTAATTCATGTATTATTTTTATTTGTAAAAACCTTGTATTTAAATATCGAGATGAAACCCGAATGTTATATTGTTTGTTGTTGTACTTGTGTTATATATTCCGTTTACCTGTGATCCATGAACTTAGTCGCACAGCTTGGCGTGTTCTGCCGTCTCGGTCAGGGGTGTGACACCAAATCACTTAAAAACACCTTATTTTGCTTACAAGGCCAATAGCTTTAGGGTTTCAAGGGAGAATGTTGGAGAGGTGGAAGCTGAGAATGGAAAGGGTTTGGGGAAGTTAGGTTATCCCCGTTACCAACCCAACCCAACCCAATTTTTCTATAAAAACTAATTTCTCTCTTTTCCACCTATACAACCAAACCCAATCCAATTATTCACACCCACTAAAAACCCAACCCAACCATATTTTATACTAATATATATATATATATATATATATATATATATATATATATATATATATATCAATATTGGTTTTATTTTGTAGAGAAACATAAATTCTATATTTCAAGATATTTTATTTGATTTTCTACCAAAGATTAAATATAGTTATTAACTAAAATAGTTTTAAATATAAAAATGAATTTAAATGCACCTATCTCAAAATGACACATTGGCAATATAAAACGGTAAAAAGGCTCGAACCTTTTGGTGATCTCGCTCGTTGCAACAGCCTAGGCCACCAAGATGATTTCATTTTTTCCTTTTTTATTATTTTTGGTGAGCCAGCCTGAAAAGATTACTAATGGGGATAGTCTTAAGGAGCTTAAATAGGGCTCAAAACCCCGAAATTGGGGTTTGTGTTCGGCTCGCTTAGGCCCATTACCCGATTGAACTTCTGTGATTAGCCATGCCTAGTACGCCCAACGTACTAGACTAAACCCAAAATCCTCCTAACTTCTAACGGTCATAATTTCTTCGTTCGAACTCCGTTTTCAACGATCTTTATATACACGGAAAGGTATTGAAAAGCCCCACAATATTTTCTAAATATCTTGGACTAAAAACTTCTCGAACAAAAATCCATATTGCATGCAAGAACCCGACTTACGACTTTTTCCTTTCTACCCTTCGTCCCAAAACACAATTCAAGGGTTAAATCTCTCAACCATCATTACCTCCTTCCACAAGGACTAAATTATGCCTCCTTAAGGACCAAAACCTTTACACAATCGACTTCTGACCAACAGCCCTGAAATAAGAAATGACCGGAAACATGATGTTACAGTTGTTCCAAAATCCAGTAATACTTTTTTTACAAGTAATCAGCGGATTTCTCTGCCAAATTGTGAATACTAGTGATGACTTGAGACCAAAGTGGGGTACCATCTAACTTATATCGCCACCACCATTTTTCCATCAGATCTACATTAAGATCTTGTAATGTACCCACACCTAGACTGCCTTTCTTTTTAGATGCAGTTACTTTATCCCATGCAACCCACTTTATTTTTTCCTTTTCATCAATACTGTCCCAGAGAAGCCTCATTCTCAGTTTTTCTAATGAATTAATCACCCCACTTGGTGCTTTGAACAGAGATATGGTAAGTTGGGAGGTTTCCTAGAACCGAAGTGATAAATGTCAGTCTCCCTCTGAACGACAGTGTTTTAGCTTTCCATTTGGAAAGTTTCACCTTGAATTTATCTACTATAGGCTGCCAATTTTTTATGTGATTCATGTTGGCCCCCACCTGTACCCCTAAATAGGAAATAGGAAAATGGAAGAGACTCGGCTTCACATCCTAGTAGTGAGGCCCATTTGTTTGTGACTTGTTGTGAGGCACTAATTCCAAATACCTTGGAATTTTGAAAATTCACACTGAATCTCGAGGCTACGTGAAAGCACCTCATAATTCTAGCTAAATTTTTCAGATTATCCCTAGTCTATTCCCCTACTAATAGTGCATCATCTGCATAAAAAAATATGAAATCAACGGCCTGTCTCTTCCGATCTTTATACCCTTGTACAGCCCACACGCGGCCCTCATCGTGACGTTTAGCCCTTCCATTGCGACAATAAATAAGAACGGACTGAGCTGATCACTTTTTCTGACTCTCTTGCTTATATTGAACTCATACGTCGAAGATCCATTAATTTGTAACATTTGTTATCTTGGATGAATCGAATTAGGGTTTCGGAGGGTCAAAGGTTGGATTTTAGAGAAAAAGGGTCCTCACGACGTGAGGCATGGAGGCTCACAACGTGAGGATGGCCGCATTAAGATTCTATTCGGGATTAAGCACACGACGTCAGAAATAAGAGCTCATGACGTAAGGATCGTTGCAGCCCAAACCCACGAAGTTTTAGGATTTCCCACATATTTAAGCCCCCCTTAACTCGGTTTTAGGGTTCATTTCTCAGTCTCCACCTTCCCCTAACTCAGAAAAACCCTAACCTAATCCATCTTGGTTATTTTGGATCCATTTAGTGTTTTGGTGGCAAGAAGAAGAAGAAGAAGAAGAAGAAGAAGAAGAAGAAGTGGTTCTAGAGTGTTGGTTCAGCAAGGAGGCTTTATCATCATCATCTTGTGCACATTTTGGACCATTGTAAGTGTCCAAAATCCAATCTTTATGAGTTCAAATTGGTATATCTAACTTCTAAGCTCGTTTTTGCATGTTCATGTTGGATTGCATGCTTGGGATCCATAAATTTGGCAACTTTATGGATTAATGAGTCATTCTCTATGATTTAGTCTTATGGATTTGAAGTGTGGTTATAATTTATGAATCTTGTTTGAGCTTGGGGCCATTTCTTGTTATTTTGACCTAAGATGGGTTTAGGACATGCTTGGGGCATGCATGTCCATCAAGTAATCATTTTTATTGGCCTTTGGAGTCCTTGTTAGCTTCTGAAAGAATTAGGATTGAAGGCTTAATGGATTAAGGACTTAAAAGTTGCATTTTTAGCCTAAGACTGTTCTCACGACGTGAGAAGCGTTTGGTCCCGTTTTTGGTCATCTATTTTGTCACACCCCCAAACCGGAACGGCGGAAACGTTCGGGGGCGGAGGACGTCATGTTTAGTATCACAACACATGTATCATAGTAATCAAAGTAACTCACAACCATTGCATTAATATTAAAGTGTTTACAAAGTATGTGATTCACAAAAGTTAGACTCTGAAAGTAAATAACAAAACAAGACATGAAGCTACTATGCTCCATCTTCTGAATCTCAGCGCGCGTACCTGTCTACTAGTTTCCTGAGAATACAAGTTATTTTGAAAGAGTAGATCAGCATTTAAGCTGGTGAGTTCATAAGTATTTTAGTGATGTAAAGTAAGTTGAAAGTTCTTTTTAGAAAAGTTCGCCTGTTCCTCCAGAAAATCCTATATCTTCTGATATGATGAAAGATAAGTAAAAATAGCTCTACAATCCCTTCTATGAGTACTAAATGGTTACAAGTTATATAAAACCTAGAGTAAACAGACAATCGATTGTGTGAATCTGCCCTAAGCCCACAACCAAACAAGGAACAAGAAATGAGGTGGAAGTCACACATCCCATTGTTTGTTAGATCTTCGTTGTATATAACCGTGGCGTATTCATTTGGTACTCACCGAGTTAACTGTAATAGTTCCTTTATATTTGATGAAAACATTCTTTAAGAAAAACCCTTATTTCCTTTAGTAAAATGGTAACCACAATAGTTCCTTCTATAATCACTTAGTTTATACTAGCTATATATAATCTAATATCGAACGGATAGTTAATTGTTGTAATCTGCCCTAAGCCCACAACCAAACAAGGAACAGGAAGTAAGGCGGAAAGCACACATCCAACTGCCTATCGGATATTAATTATATATAACCCTGATGTATAAACTAAGGTATTATAGAATTAACCACCAAAGGTCCTTTAAGTTATACTAGTTTAATAAAATGGATTAAACCCTTTACTGATAAGTTTCTAGTTTAGCCTACTAAATGTTCTATCTGAAAAGCATGTGTTTGTACTAGAAAACGGTATATTGAACTTGTATCCTATGACCTGACCCATACCTGGTACTCCTTATGATTACTTGGTGTATACGGAATATATATATATATATATATATATATATATATATATATATATATATATATATAGCTAAGATCGAATAGATAGTAGACAGGGTGCATCTGCTCTAAGCCCACAACCAAACAAGAACAGGAAATGAAGCGAAAAGCACATATCCTACTGTCTTTTGGACCCGATTAATATATATCTCTGATGTATCTACCGAGGAATCATAAAGTTAGCATTATAGTCCCCCTTCTAACTGAATGTTCATGTTACTAGTAAGTTGTGAGTTTTGTATATGTCAATATGTTTTATTTATTATTGTCTGGTACTTTGTAGATGTACCCGATATATATATAAATCATGGAATTTTGTAGATGCACCATATATATATATATATATATATATATATATATATATATATATATATATATATATATATATATATATATATATATATCCTTATACCATGTTTATTATCATCTTTTGTTTAGAACAATGAGTTAATGATACGTTTCCTTCCTAGGTTACTGGAAATATATAGTATAAGTATGTAAAGCATGATTTGTTCTTCTGTTATAGTTATAGTATGTTCCTCCCTGTACTAGCTATAGTATGTTCCTCCCTGTACTAGCTATAGTATGTTCCTCCCTGTACTAGTTATAGTATGTTCCTCCCTGTACTAGTTATAGTATGAACTGAACCCCTAAACTATACCTATTATAGTTTACTAGTATGTTTACTTGAACTGATACTGACTTGAAGAAAAAGACTCATTTATCTACTGAGTTATGATTGTACTTTAAAAACAGAGTTTTATAAACAACAAAGTAACATAACTTTAAAAGAGTTTTTGAAATGATTTGATAACTTATAAAAGCATAAGAAATCCTTTGAAATGGTGTTTAACACAGATAAATATTTACACAATTATCATTGTGTTCAACTTGTATTCCCCCCCCCCCCCCCCCCCCCCGTAAAAGCATTTAAAACATTTAAAAGATTGATTATAAGGGTATGAACTCACCTTATGTGGGTGATTCAATTGAAGGTTCGCGTAAGGATGAGAAGTTCCACGAATGAATTCCTGAGATACAAACGAGTCCTAAATGACAAATAATGGCATATATAGGCATGTAATTAGTGTTTATAACAACTAACATCCAAGGAAACAACCTTAGGGACTAGGAAACACTTGTAAGGAAGTGTTACAATCACATGTGATTGACTAAAGGGAGTTCACGGCCAAAGGAAAGTGTTCACGACCCAAATGGATACATGGTTCACGGCCTATTGGAGTTTACGGCCCAAAATGATGAAGGGTTCACGGCCCATGAAGGGTTCACGGCCCTATGAAGGGTTTACGGCCGTGAACACCTCAAACTCATGAAGATGGTGATGATTTATGAAGAATCAAGGCTAGGATCTAGTAGTCTTTCAAGTATAACAAGGTAAATGATGAAACACTTACGAATTTGGGATCCCTTGGGGGTTCACGGCCACCAAGAACAAGTGTGTGTTCTTGGTGTTCTTGGTGAAAGATGATGGTCTTGAAGATCTAGACAAAAGTGGTGAATTCATGGATGAAATCATCGGGTTGTACTAGATCAAGAAGGATATCAATGAACGAAAGGAAGAATTACTTACGATTTGGACGAGAAATGGAGTAATTCTTGATGATAATTGAGAGAGAATGGATGTTCTTGAGTTGGAATTGTGAAGAATGATGAAGAAATTAGGGAAATCTATACATATGGAGGATAGATCACGGTCAGAAGAGAGTTCACGGCCGTGAACTAGGTTTGCGGCCGTGAACCTCAAGTGTGGGGTTCTCTGGTTCAGGTGCAGCCTTCTGATCTCGAGCCAATACTTCCTAACACTCAATCCTTAAGTGTAATAGGCTTAGAACTCATTAGAATGACCCTTAACAAGGCTAGAAGGCAATGGAATTAAGTCTGACTTTTGGGTGATTGGCTGGACTTACAAGATAAAAAATTTTGGGTTGTCACATCATCCCCCCGTTAGATGGAATTTCGTCCCGAAATTAGCTTTCTTAGCAGTACTCCTGGGGTTGTGCTCCTCTGAATGGCAGAATACTCACTCGTAGACCTGGGCAACTTTGCCCTAATGCTAATGATAGGATTCATACCTGGTCCATCTATCATTACCTCGTGTATACAAGTTGTATATAATTAAGATTAGTAAGACGGTCGGATGTGCGACTCTGCCCCAGGTCCACAACCAGACAAGGAACAGGAGATAGGGCGGAAACACACATACTAAATCTGTGTAATCATAATTATATATTACCCTCGCGTATACACTTAATAATGATAGGTGAGCTGTATCCGTCCTTAGCCTCTATGCTTGAACTTGATCTGCTGGTCGAGTGGTAGTTCGGGAAGGTCTGTTGAATATACGGCGTTTAAGGTTTCGGAGGGCAAGGTACTCCTCGCATGAGTACTTCGGGGTTTAGAATACGAGATAGACGATTCTGAGGTCTGGGTCGGGCTGTCGTTACGAATGACGAGGGTTTCATGAATTTGACGGTTAAGGCGATGGAATTTCGAAATATATGAACTTAGTATGGTGAGGACCATGCCAATCCATGACAAATGATGACCACAGACTCTTTACAGAAACAAATGTTAGGCCGATTTGAAAGAAGCGTTTGTTATATGATGGTGTATTCGGAGTGTGCTCGACAATGTACTATGTGTAGACTTTCTAGTGCTTTCAGTTTTCTCCTTGATAGTACCACTGCCACAAATCGTACCGCGATGAGCGAGTACAAATAGTGCAAGTGTTTTGATAACTAGTGTCGATACTCTATATTATGATCCTCCTTGGTATCTCTATGATCGCCTGGCATATACAAGTTATGTATAATTAAGATGAATAAGACGGTCGACTGAGTAACTATGCCCTAAATCCACAACCAGACAAGGAACAGGAATTAAGGCGGAATCACTCACTCTAAGTCTACAAAATCTTAGCTATGCATAACCCTGATGTACATACTAAGCCATCGTAGCTTACCTGTACGTATCTTTAGTTCTCTTATGAATGTTGTGACTTGTTCAGACGAGTTAATAATTTTTATAATTACTTTTAAATTTCCCCAAGTTTTAATCTTAATATGAAATATAAATTAAATCTTTGAAGTAATTTTATTTAGAAGACGTACCAAAATCTCAAAAGAGGGGTTCTTCGTTGCTCCCTTATGCCTTGTCGTTAAATTCCTCCTTCTCCTCCGTCACCTCTCTCTGTTGGGCAGTCTCTCTTGGCATGTCCCATTTCACCACATGCATGGTATACCTGAACTATACCAGCATCGGTGGTTGAAGTGATGTATTGAGTCGGAGCTCCACAGAGACGAGCTTCTTTGTATTTCCTCTCTGTTGGACAATTCCTCTTAAAGTGTCCAGATTTTCCGCACTTGAAACAAGCCAGGTTTACTTGGGGGATTGGCCGTGACGACGCCCTGCAGAAATGGGCAGTGTGCCCCTTCCTGCTGCAATTCGTACACTGCATCTCTCGGCAAGCTCCTTTGTGGTGGTAGATGCATTTTTCGCACCTTGGAAGATTCCCAGCATATCGTTTGACGGGGGTTGTAGTGGCAGATAAAGTGACAGATGTTGTGACTGTTGTTGTGGTCGCAGGGGTAGCCACGGGCTGTCGTCTCTTGTTAGAACCTTGAGCCGACTTTTTCCCCTTTTTATCCCAGAACTTTCGTTTCTTGTTCTTAGGTTTGTGGTCTGGGGTGTCCTTGTCAACAAACACTCGCTGGTTCCCTTGATTGTTACTGCGATTAGCATAACCGGCACCGCTTCCGCTTCCGCTGGCGTTATTAGCATTGAAATATGCCATGACGGCTGTCACAGCAGTTGTGACCGCAGCCTGAAAAGTAGCGGAGTCTATCTGCAGAATTGGTGCCTCGCCTGTTGGTTGGTTTCCTCCTTGTGAAGACATGAGTTTGTTGCATGGCGAAGAATGATCTTGTGAGTAATGATGGTCATCACTAGTTGTATCCCATCAACTTAAATGTATTAAACAATTTTCACGCTTTACTGGACTATTCTCAATGTTTCTGTCAACATTTCTGAGATATGTCCCTGATTAGTAAGTAGAAGTGGGTTTTGTACGAGTGATATTTAAACTAAGTTATCCTTGTTTCCTAGTGTATCTGGTTTTGACTTTCATGGGGTTCTGGAAACAATTCATAAAGGGGAGTTTATATAAAATAAACTTTATGAATCAGAAGTGGCTATCCTCGAATGAATATCTGTAAATTGAATAATTGTTATCAGTTGCACGAAAAAGAAATAATCCTAACACATAATGTGAGTAGTGTATTCACTACCTCACTAAGTCATTCATGGGTATTATTTATTAGCGTGACGCATAAGACGTTTTGTTTCTTGGGCCGTAATGGGCTTTTGATGCTATTGGTGGGCCTCGGATTTTTTGGCCAAGTGAGGAAAGGGTAAAATGAACTTTTACCCTGAGTGTTGAACAATCGGACTTGGATCCTAGCTATGGGTTGTCAACCAATTATTAATTTGGTATTATTTGTTGGTGCTAGCGCGCGGGGATCTTCCGGATCGGCAGTCCGAGGTTTTATCTAAGATATTCGACAATTTGAGGTGAGTCTTCCTCACCATGTTTAGCGGGTCGAAGGCACCAATGCCGACTCATGGTTTATTATGTTAAGGTGCTAGATGTTTGTGTGACTCTTGCATGTGTATGTGTTCATATTCTTAGTGGGCGGGACCCAAAGGTTATTTTGTATGCTATTACTTGTTATAATTGCATGTTTTTATGTTGGGCGGGGCCCGTTGTGCGAGTTAAGGCGAGGCCCGTTATATTCAGTGGGTGGGGCCCATTATGTGAGTTAGGGCGAGGCCCGTTATACTCAGTGGGCGGGGCCCATTATGCGAGTTAGGGCGAGGCTCGTTACACTCATTGGGTGGGGCCCATTGATTGACAGATTTGTATGTCGGGCGGGGCCCATTATGTGTTTGACATGTATGGTATGTGGTATTTTGGGAAACTCACTAAGCTTTGTGCTTATGGTTTTTATGATTATGGTTTCAGGTACTTTTGGTTCGAAAAGGAATGGTCCGGCTTGATCGCAACGCATCCATCCATGTTTCCGCATTATGATGATTTTGGGATTTTACTCTGATAATTGTTTTCTTATAAAGTACTTTTGAATATTTAGAAAAAGAATGTTGAATATCGACTTAAAATATAATTAATGTTTTGGTTGAATTAAAAATGAATTTTTTTACCTCATAATTTTGGGATGTTACAGTTGGTATCAGAGCCTTGGTTTGAGGAATTCAGACATACTCTCGGGTGTGTCTGAACTCAAACTGAGGGTTTGGTGAAATTTTCATAAAATAGATGTTTTATTAAAGGATTTTCTAATAAAATAAAGGGGTGGTATGCGTGCAATCGGCCGAGCTCAAGTAGGTGATTCCCAGAATACCCATACATGTTGATATGTTATATGGTTTGAATGTTTGCAAGCTAGGATAAGGGTAGGGATACTTTCAGGAATTGCATGATAGATTGGCCTCATATATGATGCCTTGTAGCCTAGGAAGCATGGGATGCTAGATTGGGAACATGTACTGGTATCAAGGATTGCTAAGTGTATGCTTTAAGAGTTGTATTCAGTTAGGATCATATAGCCCTAGAATGATTGGTTTGGCCTTATTTCCTATTCCTTGTTTGGTTGTGGTTCTAGAGTAGAGTCTTCTATTCGACATTCTATTTGATCTTGTATTGTGTATAATTTTCATGCATAAGGCAACCGACAGTGACAGTGGAAGTTCCTAGCATGAGTTGTAGTATGGAAGTTTGAATGTTCTTTGGTTATTCTCTGGATTGGAGTGCTATTGCAGGAATGTTGCTTGCTTTGTGCTTTGTGGAACTCTTAAGTAATGTGAGTTACCTATTAAGTGAATATGTCAAGTCACATGTGACAAAGGTGGGATAATCTCAGAGTGACGGATTTGACCCTATTGTGCAGATCTCGTTTGAGTCTAACCGTTGTAGGGACGAGTCTTTTACTCGAAGGATTATCTAAGCTTTGTTGCATGTGATTGTATTTATGAGGTGGGTAACTGAAATTATAAGGAGTTCTTCATCAGCTGATGGCAGGGTGAGGTCGGAAACCTAGGCAAGCCTAGGGAGTGCTTCAGTGGATTTGGTGATGCTGTTTAGCGAGTATTTGGAGTATCGGTTTGAGAAGGTGACTTAAAGGATTCAGGATGATTCTTCAGGAAAGTATGGATAAGTGTGGAAGGTAGTATTGGGCCCATACTACTGAAAGCACAGGATCAATACTCGAATTGAGGAGAGTCTTGGAGAATATAGGAAACATTTGGGATGTGGATTCTTGGGTATGTTCTGATTATTGGTATGATTGTTTTGTCTCGATGTGGCGATGAGCAGACTAGGAGGAGGTTCAGGTTCTGGTTAAGGCTTAGGTGCAGGTACCGAGCCAATTGATGAGCGGATGCGGGAGTTTATCTCGTCGAAGATCACCCACAGCATTCTGGAGAAGACTTCTGTGATCTTTGGTACGGTCAAGGAAAGGATTATGGAGATTTCGATGAGCATCTGGGCACATTCCAAACTGAGGTTATGGCTATTGTTGGAGCTCGTGCTCTTTCCTTCTGTGAGTTCCGTGTTTGTGGAGCTCTAGAGTTCTTTGGGGAGAAGGACCCCATTCCCAGTAGGAGATGGTTAGTGGCTATGGTTAACGCTTTGAGGACGATTTTCTGCCCCGAGGGGTCGAAGGTCATATTTGCCTCCTGTATTCTAAAGGACAGAGCCCGAGATTGGTGGGAGGAGGTAGACTTCGCTTTGGGAGGCGAAGCCCTAGAGATGATGACTTGGGATGAGTTTGTGACCCGATTTAGGGCCGAGTTTTGCACCAGCTATCAAGGTGTAGGAGTTGGCGAGGGAGTTTCAGGACCTTCGCCAGACAACTGAGACTGTGGCAGAGATCACTATCAAGTTCCAGGAGAGAGCTTTGTTGGTTCCGTAGTATGCTGCGGACGAGGAGATGAAGAAAGTGAGATATCATGATATGTTGAGAGATGACATCAGGGAGTTTGTGATTTTATCATGGTGTGAGACCCTGAATGATATGATTGCTAGAGCCCGAGAGTGTGAGATTGATTTAGAGCACCTCGGGAAGAGGAAGTCGGAATAAACTCAGATTTCAGAGGGCCAGGTGAAGAGGCCATGGCTCAGGGTTCACTTTTAGGAGGCCATCAGGGCTAGGTCCGTGGTGCCAAGTGTGAGAGGACTCACATGGGAGGATGTCGGGAGACAGACCGAGGGTGTTTTTGTTGTGGTTAGATGGGTCATTTTAATAGGCATTGCCTCGTGGTTTGGTTCCGATGTGGTTGCACTGTAATCAGGTGGAAAACAAGAAGGTCGACTGCTCGATGTGGAGGGGTGGAGCTGTAAGTGCACCTGCTCCCGTTACCTTGAGGATCAATGGGCCTCGTGAGGGTAGGGCAGGAGCCCCAGCAGCAAAGAGTCAAGCATTGCAGTTTCAGTTAGTGGGTTCCAAAGTTTCATCAGATGTTGTTGCGGATATATGATCTTTTGCTTTCTTCATGCTCATTATTAGTATTTGTTTTCTTTCCTTGGAATCTTGTTTGGATCAACATTATCTTTGGTTCAGTTCTCTGTTATCGCCTGAGTTATGTCCTCGAGATTTTTCATATGTCATTCTTGCATGCCAAGAATCTTTAGAGGGTCGTATCTTGCTGAGCGGGTTTCAGCTATTCAGTTGGTGTTCTGGTTCCTTGATGGGGTCAGTTCAGGGGTATTGTTTGGAAGCTCTATCGTCGAATCAGCAGGAGTAGTTCATCAGCGAAGTCAGAGTTCAGAAGTGCTAGCATTTGTTCCAGTAGGATCGGTCGCTGTCTATGGAATGACCTTTGGGTCCAAATCACTACCGTTGCTAGGGAATGAGAGATAGCAAGAAGTAGGGATGAGATTTAGAACCAGAAAACTGGACCGGAACCGAAACTGTTAGAACTGGAATATGTAAAACAGGTCCGGGTCCTGGGTTTAAAGAATAGCTTTATCCGAGTTATGGGTCCTTCGGGTCCAGGTAAACCGGGTTTAAGAACCGGAACTGTGTTAGGAACTAGAACCGGTTTCTGTGAAAAGTTTAAAACATGCATATCTCATTCATTTGAAGTTGTATTGGCATGAGGTTTTTTTAGAGCGTATATTATAGTTTGTACATGATTTTAGACTATAATTTTTGTCATTTTTGGGTTTATATTCATTGACTTACAGTCTCTCAAAGTCGAGATATCAAAGCTGAAAATTTTATGTTTTTCAGCTTTTTTTGTATTTTGTGATAGTTTCAAAACATGAATATCCCATTCGTTTGAAGTCGGATTGGCATGAGGTTTTTTTTAGAGTGTAGTTTATAGTTTGTACATGATTTTAGAGTATAATTTTGTCATTTTTGGGTTTTTATTCATTGTTTTATAGTCGCTCAAAGTCGGGATATCAAAGTTGAAAATTTTATGTTTTTCAGCTTTCTTTGTATGTTGTGATAGTTTTAAAACATGCATATCTAATTCGTTTGAAGTCGGAATAGCATGTGATTTTTTCCAAAGTGTAGTATAGATTTTGTACATGATTTTAGACTATAATTTTGTCATTTTTGGTTTCATATTCATTGATTTATAGTCTCCCAAAGTCGGGATATCAAAGCTGCGAATTTTCTTTTTTTTTCAACTTTATTTTTGTATTCTGTGAAATTTTAAAACATGCATATCTAATTCGTTTGAAGTCGAATTATCTTGTGGTTCTTTTCAACGTGTAGTTTAGAGTTTGTACATGATTTTTAACTATAATTTTTTCATTTTTGGTTTAATATTCAATGACTTACAGTCCCCCGAAGTTGGGATATCAAAGTTGAAAACTTTTCAAAGTTCAACAACTAAGTAATCACCAAAAAATTTATGTTTCCCGGGTTTTCCGATTCTAGACCCACTTTAACCAGTTCCATCTTACCCACTTTGATATTTCCGGGTTTTCCAGTTCTAGACCCACTTTACCCGGAACCGAACCTGAACCGGTTTCTATATAGCGGTTTGGTTTCCGGTCCTACAAAATCTTGTTAACCGGTTCCCGGGTTTTCCGGGTCCGGGTTTTCCGGGTCCGGGTCTATCGGTCCAGGTTTGGACCCACTCTCATCCCTAGCAAGAAGATGAAGGTGGCAGCCACATGGGTTGTTTGGTCATTGGATGTGCCAAGGGAATTTCATAATCGCGAAGGATGGAGATGGTTAGAATTCAGATATCATTCTGAGGATGGGAAGTTGGAATGAAGATTCTCCAGTTCAGAGCAAGGGTTATGATCTTTGTCACCAGCATAAAGGAGTTAAGGATTTGGTGTTGTATCATGGGAAATGATTGGGGTTCTCGGGTTTGTTGAGATTTCAGGGAGTATTCATCTGGATTGCAAGAGTTGTGCGGTCAACGAGATTGGCTAGTAATGGAACGCTAGTATTGGTAAACGCAGGTCGTCAACGGTTCGAATTATAAGGAGGTAAGATGGGTTGGGGATCCATCAAATTTTATGAGTTGGGAGAGCTTCGACGATACCAAGTGGAGGAGTATCGTTCAAAATTTCGGGAGTCGGATCAGGTGTGAAACTGAGGTAAGTTTCACATCCCAGTCGGGAGGGGAGACAGCTCAAGTGGCCGTCTGGATTGAGGTTGTGTAAGTTGTGAGTTTAGGATACTTCCAACATCTGGTTGGTTTCTTCTTTGTGATGTATAGCATGCATGTGGATGGATGCAGGTTGAGGGTTGTGTTAGAGAACGGTTGCCTGTTCTTGTTTGATGAAGGCCTTGGGGTTCGAAGCATGACCCGAACACCTAATTGGAATTCAGTTGGATGTGAGTTAGACTCAGGATGATTAGGGACGATATGGCATAGGTGTGGTAAGACCATGGTTGGTAACCATGGTGGGGTTGACGTGTCGTAAGACTGTGGGGTGGTCGTAGCATTCACTGGATTGGCAGATAGTATGGAAGTGTTGTAAGTCTGTGATGGGATCGTAGCATTCACCAGATTGAGGTAGACTATCGTTAGGGTGGTCATGAGTATAAAGGAGTATCAGCTCGTGCCTTGGGCAAGGCAGACAGTGGGGTTGGAGAGCATCTCTCTGTTATAGGGGGAGGACCATTGGGGTCCGAGGCAAGGTTAGGCCTGTTTAGCTGTCGACTGGGTGTGACCCATGGGCGAGGCCTGTATGGTTATCAAAGTGCAGGCGAGACCTGGTAGTGACCGATTGGGTCAAGGTATTGGATCATGGTTGTAGTGGGATGAGAATATGGACAGTGAGTGGCATAGAGCAATGCATAGGCTAGGGTAGCCTAATCAGTTGGACTCTCAGAAACCTGGTGGCTAGACCAGGTGCGAGACTGGCAGTCCCAGCGGGGGTTTGGGAATTTTTAGATCCTAGTTTAGTGAATGGATGTAGAGAATCAGAAGATTACGGGTGAATGCAAGTGTAAACATTGGATCTCGATTTTTGAGTTAGGTACCAAGTTGGCTTCTGGTCGCGACTCGCATTGGGAATCGTTAGTGTGGTTATGCAAGATCTTTATTACATCAATATGGGAATTAAGGAATTTGTATGCCAATGACATCAATTGGAGGGTTCAGGGTCAAAAAGGAATGTTGTTAGTTCGGATGGTAGAAAAGACCCTTGTGATTGTGCTTTGGAATGGTTCTGCATGTGTTTAGGTTTGGCAAGTTATGGGATTTCATAATTATAGTAGTAGCGTATCGTTTCGGCAGCAAGGATTGGTCAGTGATTCTGTTTTCAGTGGAAACAACAAGATAATCAAGGAATGGAAGTGTTATGATCAGTCGGAATACGACGTGGATTTGTAATGTCAGTGTATCATCATGGGCTGTCTGTCAGGGGGATACAGGGTTTAGAATTTCAGATTTCGAGCAGAATAGTAATGGTTATTCTTCAGGGGTGGTGAAAGAAGTGTTCTAGTTCTCCGGTGTGGCTGGGAGGTAGTAAGGAGTGATTTCGAGGACGAAATCTAATTTAAGTGGGGGAGATTTGTAACATCCATTATCTTGGATGAATCGAATTAGGGTTTCGGAGGGTCAAAGGTTGGATTTTAAAGAAAAAGGGTTCCTCGCGATGTTAGGCATGGAGGCTCACGACGTGGGGAGGGCCGCATTAAGATTATATCCGGGACTAATCTCACAACGTGAGAAATAAGAGCTCACGATGTGATGATCGCTACAGCCCAAGCCTACGAACTTTTAGGGTTTCCCAGGTATTTAAGCCCCCCTTAACTCGGTTTTAGGGCTCATTTCTCAGCCTCCACCTTCCCCTAACTCAGAAAAACCCTAACCTAATCCATCGTGGTGATTTTGGATCCATTTTAGTGTTTTGGTGGCTAGAAGAAGAAGACGAAGAAGAAGAAGAAGAGGTTCTAGAGTGTTGGTTTAGCAAGGAGGCTTTATCATCATCATCTTGTGCACATTTTGGACCATTGTAAGTGTCCAAAATCCAATCTTTATGAGTTCAAATTGGTAGATCTAAGTTCTAATGTAACGCCCGGTTCCTGGTATGTATTTTAAAGAAAAATTACTCTCTTTTGTATAGAAACTCGACGAGTTGGAGGCCCCAAACTCGTCGAGTAGGAATGAAATTTGAACACGGGATGCGAAGCCTACTCGACGATTTGAGAGCCTCAACTCGACGAGTAGGACTACCATAATGAAACCCTAATTTTCAGGGTTTAGCACCCTATTTAAACACCTTAACTCCAAAGGTTGGCCTCATTTACAGCCTCCATCGTCCTAAACCCTAGCCACGAAACCCTAATACACTTTTGAGAGTTTTGAGCCATTTTTGGTGCATTCTTGTGGTTTTGAAGAAGAAGATACTTGAAGAAGGGGCAAGGAAGTGTTGGAGAAGAATAGATCTAGAAGTCTAGCTTCATTTCTAGTTTATCAGAGGTATAAAGCTCCTATCTTGTCTATAGTATGCTTAGATCTAGTTTTAGGGCATTTTCTCCATATTTTGGTCCAAGAATGTTAGATTTTGGGACTTGGACGTCCCAAGTGAGTATACCATCAGATCTGGAATCATGGAGGGCTTTCATGGCATAAAGGTGCAAACTTTATGGCCATTGAAGCCCCATGCAAGCTATAGGATGTCATTTTGGCCTTTTAAGCTCCAAAAGGCCAGGCATGGAGAGAAAGGTGGAAGATTTACGTGTTCATGTAGTGTCTAGGGTCCAGATCTCAGTTTATATGCTTTAGCTTGGAGTATTGATGGCTTATGGACCAAGATCTAGGTCCTAAAGAGTTAGGGTTTGAGCTAAACCCATTAAGTAAGGGTATTAACGGGTAAAGTTGGAAACTTTACCCTTAAAAGGACATTTTTAGTATGTAGTGGAAGTATGGAGCTTGGATCTGAAGGATAAGGACTTAATCCATTAAGATGGCTTAACAGACTCGAGAACTCGTCGAGTCCATAGAGGAACTCGACGAGTTGGGTCGAAGTGTCCCGAGTCTGTAAAGGGCAAAGCTCGACGAGTTCAAGGGTGACTCGACGAGTTGACTGGAGAAGTCTCGATTCTATGGATAGGAGGAACTCGACGAGTTGTGAAAGAACTCGACGAGTTGGATCGCGATTTCAGTGTTTATGATTCATGGAACTCGACGAGTTGATGGACCAACTCGGCGAGTTGAGTCAACCCAGGATGTTGACTTTGACCAGGGTGTTGACCTTGACTTTGACTTTGACCAAAGTTGACCCGTAAGAAGTTATGAGTATGAAAAGGTAATTAAAGGAGTTTTTATGTGTAGGAGTTTCAGTGGAATTGATTTCGGAGCCGAGGGCAGTTTAGCTACTTCACGACATTTGAGGTGAGTTGCCTTCCAGTAGGAGTGGGTCAAAGGCACCAATGTCGGCCCACTAGTATTGATTATAGTTGAGATGATTGTCTTTGTGATAATTGTCTGGTATGCCACTATTTGTTATGCTTTATGTGCTAGTATGTTATGTTATTATGTGATAGTGGTAAGGAGGGTAGGATAGACCATGTTACCGGTTAAAAGAGACCGAAGGGGAGGCCAGCACCTAGATATGCTAGGCAGTATGTGATTTATATGTATATTCTAGGGTATTATGTGGTAGTGGTAGGGGTGAAATAGTCCCCGGTTACACGTTGAAAGAGACCGAAGGGGTAGGCCAGCACCCAGATATGCTAGGCAGTTATCGGTTGAAAGAGACCGAATGGGTAGGCCAGCACCCAGATATGCTAGGCAGTTACCGGTTGAAAGAGACCGAAGGGGAGGCCAGCACCCAGATATGCTAGGCATTATGTTATTGTATGGTATATGGTATGATGGGGGAACTCAATAAGCTTTGTGCTTACAATTTTCAGTTTTGGTTTCAGGTACTTCCTCTTCGAAAGGAAAGGAGTCGGCATGATCACAGCGCATCACACTACATTTTCCACACCAGAGATCTTTGCGATTTATACTCTGATGATGTTTTATCATGACATGTTTTGATTATCGATACATTGGCTTTTGATATGAGTGATACAATGATTATTTTCAGACAAATGGTTTTATGATTATTATATTAAAATGAAATTTTTGGACCGTATTTTTGGGATGTTACATCTAAGCTCCTTTTTGCATGTTTATGTTGGATTGCATGCTTGGGATCCATAAAGTTGGCAACTTTATGGATCAATGAGTCATTCTCTATAATTTAGTCTTATAGATATGAAGTGTGGTTATAATTTATGAATCTTGTTTGAGTTTGGGGCCATTTCTTGTCATTTTGACCTAAAATGGGTTTAGGACATGCTTGGGGCATGCATGTCCATCAAGTAATCATTTTTATTGGCCTTTGGAGTCCTTGTTAGCTTCTGAAAGAATTAGGATTGAAGGCTTGATGGATTAAGAACTTAAAAGTTGGATTTTTAGCCTCAAACTGTTCTTAGGACGTGAGAAGCGTTTGGTCCCGTTTCTGGTCATCTGTTTGGGGCTCAAGACGAGAGGGCAGCCCCGTTGACTTTCCCTTGACTGAGTTGGCTAGGTTGAGTCGGGATGAGTTGGGATCTGATTGAGTAAGTTCTCACGACGTTACCAAAGCTAGTCACGATGTGATATGTGGTTTTTGGGCTTTTGGACCTTGTTAGGCCCTAGTTTTCTGTTTGTGGGCCTTTTTGGTGCTTGGGCCCATTTGGAGCTTTGGGTATCTTTTAGGAGGTTGGTCCATAATGGGCTTTTGATGCTATTGGTGGGCCTCGAATTTTTGGGCCAAGTGAGGAAACGGTAAAATGGACTTTTATCTAAGATATTCTGTAGTTTGAGGTGAGTCTTCCTCACCATGTTTAGCGGGTCAAGGCACCAATGTCGACCCAGGGTTTATTATGTTAAGGTGCTAGATGTCTGTGTTCGTATGCTTAGTGGTTGGGGCCCAAAGGTTATTTTGTATGCTATTATTTGTTATACTTGCATGTTTGTATGTTGGGCGGGGCCCGTTGTGCGAGTTAGGGCGAGGCATGTTATACTCAGTAGGCGGGGCCCGTTATGCGGGTTAGGGCGAGGCCCGTTACACTCATTGGGCGGGGCCTGTTGATTGACAAATATGTATGTTAGGCGGGGCCCGATGTCGGGTGAGGCCCATTATGTGTTAGACATGTATGGTATGTGGTATTTTAGGGAACTCAGTAAGCTTTGTGCTTACGGTTTTTATGATTATGGTTTCAAAATTTTCGGTTCGAAGGGGAAAGGCCCGACTTGATCGCAACGCATCCACCCATGTTTCCGCATTATGATGATTTTGGGATTGTACTATGATAATTGTTTTCTTATAAAGTACTTTTGAATATTTAGAAAAAGGATGTTGAATTTTGACTTAAAATATAATTAATGTTTTGATTGAATTAAAAATGAAATTTTTACCTCATAATTTTGGGATGTTACATAATTACTAACGAGGCTTTGGTTGATGACAAATACCCCCACATCCACTTTATCCATTTTGATCCAAACTCGATTTGCGACATAATCGAATCTAAGAACTCCCAATTGACGGAGTCAAAGGCTTTATCAAAATCTACTTTGAAGAGTAGTAGTTCTTTACCGATCTTTTTAGCCCACGAGCATACTTCATTAATAATTAAGGGGCCGTCCAAAATGTTACGACCTTCAACATACGCAGACTGTGTTTCATCTATCACTCCCCCAATTACTGTCTTCAGTCTACTAGCAAGGACCTTCGATATGATTTTGTAAATAGAACCAATAAGACTTATGGGACGGTAGTCTCTTAGAACAGTAGGATCTTTAGTTTTCGCCGCCAAGGTTATAAAGGAAGAGTTGCAACCCCTCCCTAGTGTTCCATGTGCTTCGAAGTATCTAACAACATTGCTGATTAGCAACCAAAATGTATTCAGAAGTTTGAATGTCAATCCGCCGGGCCCCGGGGCCCGATCCCCCCCCCCCCCCCCACACACACACACACACACACACCCCATACAGTTTGACTTCCTCCAACGAGATGATAGACTCAATACGTTTTAGCGTCCTCTTGGGACATAGTTCTGAATAATGGACTGATTAATTTGGGTCTTGTAGGCCAAGTTTCATTGAATTTATTTTTGAAGAAAAGAAACGCCTCTGATTTAATCTCCGAAGCACTGGTAGACCACCTACCGTTTATATCAAACCATTAATGCGATTATTCCTGGCTTTGTTGTTGACATAACCATGAAAGAAATTTGAGTTCTCATCTCCATCTATTGTCCATTTAATCCGTGATTTTTGTTTAAAGTCCAAAACCATCCTCCGTGCATGCTCCATTACCTTTTGCACACCTTCATTTCTTTCACTAAGTTCAACATCAGTTAATGGCCTCGACTCCGCACAATCTTCCAAGAATGTTATTCGAGATTTCAAAGTCAAAATCTCAAGGTTTTCCGCCTTATACTTTACATTACTCCATTTCCAAAGTGCTTGTTTTAAAAACTTGAATTTCGCCAATAGTTGCCCGAGTAGCATAGCCTCTAAAATTGGACCATGTCATGTGAACTACTTCATCAATTCGATCTCTAAGTAACTATTGGGGACCATTTAGCGACATAGAACCTAGCATCTATCACACAGATTATCTATTATCTATTAACAAATATAAAGGGTAAAATATTCAAGGTATAATGCACCAACAAGAAAATAATTTGAAATGATGTAATAAGAAGAAATAAAGTTACCAAACTATTTATTGAATTTTAACCCATGATACTGTAAACAAAACTTTTTCTGTTTCAAATATTACTCACATATGATGTGTCTTTTTGGTAATTTTACGTCCTTGAAAACTGTGTTTTTACTATGATGAGTTACTGGATCAATCCATGTAATTGCATACTGAAAAGATCAGCTAAAGCGCAACGAACATCCATCTGAAACAAACCCATTCATATTCTTTTAGTGAAATGTCTAAAATACCCTTCTTGTAGAAGAAGGGGGGAGTGAGAAATGTTAGTTACTACCTGGTCACAGCATACGAGCTTAGTGATCAAAGGGTAGAAGCTTTCAAGGTGTCTCCTGAATATCTTGTTGTCCATTGAGCACATACCCTTAAGCACCTAAAAACACACACAGAGAATATACCATTGTACTTTCAATTTTTTTTTATTTATATAGATATTATACGTTCAATAAAAGGGTTAATATCATAAATGGGTAACAAACTATCTTTTTTTTTTCACAAAACACCATTGTTTTAAATTCTTTTAATGGTATTTTGTGAACAAAAACAAAATAGTTCATTACACATTTACGCTACTTTTTTAACACAATGGTGTTTTGTTAAAAAAAACAAAAACAAAAAAACAAATAGTTCTTTATCTATTTATGACATTAACCCTTAAAAACCCCAATTATAGGACATAAAATTGCTTTATATTTGGGTGGTATTGTTGTAATAATGCAGATTTTTCAAGGGTTAATCCAATAAAAAACCTTATAATTTGTGTTTTTTCCAAATTAAACTTCAACTTTATTTTTTACCAGAAAAAACCTTGTACTTTTTCATTTTTTCCAAAAAAAACCCTCTGACTTTGTCTTTTTTCTGAAACAAAAAAACCCTCAACCTTCTAACTGCTTCCAAATTAACCCTCAACTTTTTTAGTATTTTCGGAAAAAACCCTCACTTTTTACAATTTTTTTGGAAAAAAAAAGACTAAGAGCCAGATCAGAAAAAATGAAAAAATAAAGGGCTTTTTCAATTAAAAAAATATATTTGAAATTTAATCGAGAAAAAACACAAAATGTAAGGTCTTTTTTTAAATTAACTATTATTTTTTCCTATTTCTCAAATATATTTTAAATACCATTTATCCAAAAGTTGTCAACAAAATTCGTTTTTTCGTTGCTTAAACTCATAGTACATTTCAATAACACAGCTTTTAAAGATACCAAAATTGGTCCCTGTGGTATTATCCTAAAATGTGCAGTTTGAGTCCATTTTTTTTCATTTACACAATCAGCCCAAAATTAAAACTTCCATCCCTGTTATATCCCAAAAATTCCAGATTCAGTCCCTCGACGTCTAAAAAAACGACTCAAACTGCACTTTTTGGGATACCAGAGGGACCAATTTCGCAATCATAACTTTTAAGATACCAAAATTAACTTCACACTAATTTCTAAAAAAAAAAAAAAAAAGTACAAAATCAAAATACCTTAACAACAATAGGCGAACGAAGTTCAAGAACTTGATGAATCTCCATATTATTAGCATCTCCAATACTCGATTGAAAATCAGAAGCTTCTTTCAGCACTTGTCCACAAAACGACGCGAGCTTTTCTTCTGCATCGACTTTAACCCTATCATCATCATGATCATGATCATCATGATGATGATCATGATGTGGTGATGTTACAGAAGCTGTCTTTTGTAGCGCATCTAAGTAAATGGAAGTTCCTGTTAATTCTTGGCGAAGGAGGTTTAATGGAGGCCTGAATGAAGATAAACTAGTTTGAGTCAGAATGATTAAGTCGATTGTCTTCTGAATAGCATCTGAATCCCTCCTCCCATCACTATACCAATCTTTGATCACTCTACAAATGACGAAAATAC
The DNA here is from genome assembly GCF_052849685.1 of Lactuca virosa. Lineage (NCBI taxonomy): Eukaryota > Viridiplantae > Streptophyta > Magnoliopsida > Asterales > Asteraceae > Lactuca > Lactuca virosa. The sequence continues at coordinate 160,219,281 of NC_136426.1, read as the reverse complement.
CCTTACAAACTAAAAAGGAAACTTTTTTTTATTTTTCATGACATGGATTGTTGTGGAATAAGGAAAAAGGGTAAAAATGGAAATTTTTTTTTAATGTGGCTAACCTTTCGGGAGGAACATGTTGCATTCGTAACCTGAGGTTATTGTAGGAATTATAGGATGCTGCAAAGTCTAACATGGAGAATAAAATTTCAAGAATTGTAATCTTTTGATCACCCTTCAATTTGCTCCAGTATTTTTTCTGCATGTTTACCAGATATTAAATTTAAAAAAAAAAAAAAAAAAAAAAAAAAAAAAAAAAAAGTCACAACTTACTTGTAGTATTTGGGTTAATCCAAGAAAAGACCTTATATTTTGTGTTTTTTCAAGGATTAAATATTAACTTTATTTTTTTTCTGAAAAAGACCTTGTATTTTTTTCATTTTACCGATTTGGCCCTTTTAGCCTTTTTTTTCCCAAAAAAAGTTGTAAAGTGTGAGGGTATGTACGGAAAAAACTAAAAAAGTTGAGGGTTTTTTTCGGAAACAGTTAGAAGGTTGAGGGTTTTTTTCGGAAAAAAAGTTTAATCTCATAAAAGACTTTATATTTTATGTTTTTTCCAGATTAAAACTCATTTTTATTTTTTTTCATGGCAAAGACCTTGTATTTTTTTCATTTTTTCCAAAAAAACCCTCAACTTTCTTTTTTTCGGAAAAAAACCCTCAACCTTCTGAATGTTTCCAAATAAATCCTCAAGTTTTTTAGTTTTTCCTGAAAAAACCCTCACATTTTACAACTTTTTTGGAGAAAAATGACTAAAAGGGGCCAGATGGGAAAGAATGAACAAATGCAAGGTCTTTTGATAAAAAAAATAAATAAAGATGAGGTTTAATCTAGAAAAAAACACAAACTATAAGGTCTTTTATGTAATTAACCCAAAAAAAAAAAAAGACAAAGTTGAGGTTTTTTTCAGAAAAAAATACAAGATTTTTTTCAGAACAAAAAAAATAAAGTTGAGGTTTAATCCGGAAAAAACACAAAATATAAAGTCTTTTATAAAATTAACCCTTATTATTTTACTAATTTAGCCAGTTAACTACTTTCTGTAGTAATTACTAAACCATTGTACTTTCTTTGACAACTTAAAAACCATTTTCACTGAAAAAGGTTAAAAAAATACAGAAAAGTGAGATGTAATTTTATGTCATTTTACAATTTAGCCACTGAACTATTATTTTTATCGATTTTGCCACTAAACTATAATTAAAGGGTCTGTTTCTCTATGGGTAATGATATCTATCTAGATAAAGTGTTGTATACATAAATTGTCTGAATGAGATTAAATGACCATTTTACCCTTACATTCCAAAAAACAAATTTCACATACCTGAATGATATCAAGGGCTCCTAATAGTAGCAATTGAGTTATGCATTTGCTTCTTATTGTTCCCATAAATGGACTTTCTTCATCAAATTCATTCTCCTCTTCATGAGCCTAAAGATTACATAAATTCAATTTGGATTTTGGAGATAATAAATAAGAAGTCAAAGAGTGAGTCAAACCTTAGATGGGGAAGGTGGAATTAGGGCATCCAAAATCTGGTTTTTAGGTTTAGAAGTGAAACTTCTAACAAGAAGACTATCCTTCATGTTTCCCATTAATCTTTGACCTACTGTTCGAGTCCTTTGTAAACTTGCTCTTTGAGGAGATTTCTCAACATTTTTGGATGAAGGAGTTTGACTTTGACCTAAAAAATTAAAAATAAAAATGTTTTTTTTTATGAATAAGATAATATTATTAATCTTTTAAAATGGGATTTGAAAGTTACAACCTTCTGATTCTTGTGGATCTGTTGATGGTCTGTCATCTTGATGATCTTTTCCCACCATTAATAAATTTTTATCTGTCAAATATAATTAATTTATTATTATTATTCTACCTTCATTTGAAAAGGAGAGATTGAGAAAATAAAATAGCAATGTATTTTCATTTTTGTGTGAATTAAAGCATCCTAGTTTCATTTCTTTCTATAAGAGCATTGTAATTACTATCTTTTTCTTACTATAAAGGGTTAATAGGATAAAAGACCTTATATTTTGTGTTTTTTCTTGATTAAACCTCAATTTTATTTTTTTCCCTGAAAAAGACCTTGCATTTTTTTATTTTTTCCGATCTGACCCTTTTAGTCATTTTTTTTCCAAAAAAAATTGTAAAATGTGAGGGCTTTTTCGGGAAAAACTAAAAAAGTTGAGGATTTATTCAGAAACAGTTAGAAGGTTGAGGGTTTTTTCGGAAAAAAAAAGAGAGACAAAGTTGAGGGTTTTTTCGGAAAAATGAAAAATTCAAGGTCTTTTTCAGGAAAAAAGATTAAGATGAGCTTTAATCTAGAAAAAAAAAACACAAAATATAAGGTCTTTTATGAGATTAATCATCTAGAAAAATTGTTCTTTTCATCTTTTGACATGAAAGTCCTTAAGTTTGTCAAAAATTGTCGGTTTTGTCCTTGTGACGATTTTTTGTTCGTTTACATCCTTAAGTTTTCCAAGTTTTTTCATTTTTGCCCTTTTTACCTGTAATAGTAGGTTTTCATGTTACCATTAGATATAATTTGCAAAAAAGCCCTTAAGTTTACAAATCTTTTGCAAAAAAAAAAAAAAAAAAAAAAAAAAAAAAAAAAAAAACCTTAATTCGTATAATATGAAAAATATTCTTAGGGTAAAAACATAAAAGATTTGTAACGTTAAGGGTTCTTTTGCAAATTATATTTCATGGTAACCTGGAAACCTGTTGTTACAAGTAAAAGGAGTAAAAACGAAAAAAATAATAATAATAACTTGGAAAACTTAAGGACATAAATGAATAAAAAATCATCACAAAGAGAAAATCAACAAAACTTGACAAACTTAAGGACTTTCATGTAAAAATCCTTTATTGTAATTTAGTGCAAAGTAGAATGTTGTAATAGGAAGAAATGAAAGTATAATGCTAGAATATTAATAAATAAATCAATAAAAGTACATTGCTATTGTCTTTTTAAACTTTAGAAAAACTCACCACTAGTAGAAGGAGACATAAGAGAAGGACTACTACTACTTTCTGATTGAACTTTCAAACCTCCATCCACAATCGAATGACTCTTTGTACTTTCAAGGCTCAAAGCATTGAGAAGCTCAAGGGGTTGAGTGGTGTAAGAAGCATCCCTATTAAGTTAAGTCAGTTGACACAAGGGCAAATATGTAAAATCTCATATATATCAACATATTTTAGCTTAAAAATGGCTTGAAAGTAAGAAGAAGCACCTTATGCTCTTCAACAAGGTATCCCAATCAGCACCAATGAATTGGTGTCCTCCAACTTCTATAAGATGAACAAGTGCTCCAAGTGATATTGAAACCACGGATTGATCCGTCTTTTTCGCACAATCTACTAGTAGATTTAGCAGTGGAGATAGCATGAAACACACCTCCTACATCACATGTATGAGGGCAAAATCGTAAAAGTACACAAACTTAATCCTATAACTTTCTCTATCTTTAAGTAAGTCATTATTTCTATATTAAGTCAAAAGGAAACACCCATACATAGAGACTGTTTCTTTTTTCGACTGGATGAGCAAATGACCATTTTACCCTTATGTTTAGGAATTATGTTGAATTCAAAAACAGTCCATTTCCTCACTTAACCCATTAAGACATGCTTTACTTTTTCCCAATTAAGTTTATGTTTCTTTTCTATACAGGATAAACCATCTGAATGAGACAAAAAGACCATTTTACCCTTACATTGCAAAACAAATTTCACAATATTCATTAACATTAGTGTCTTCTAACATTAAGGGAGGTTTTAAGGCTTAACCCATGAAGTCATTCTGTCAAAATTAAGTCAAAAAGAAACATTACCATAGTGTTAAAAAGCGTTGTTTTCTTTTCTAGACAGGATAAACCGTCTGAATGAGACTAAATGACCATTTTACTCTTACAATGCAAAAAACAAATTTCACAATATTCATTAATATTAGCATCTTATAACATTAAACCTATGTTTTAAGGCTTAACCCATGAAGTCATTCTGTCAAAATTAAGTCAAAAAGAAACATTACCATAGTGTTAAAAACTGTTATTTTCTTTTCTACACAGGATAAACCATCTGAATGAGACTAAATGACCATTTTACCCTTACATTGCAAAAAACATTTTTCACAATATTAGTGTCTTATAACATTAAGGGAGGTTTTAAGGCTTAACCCATTAAGTCATTCTATCAAAATTAAGTCAAAAAGAAACATTAAAATGGTTACATAATACATACCTTATAAAATGTGTTGAAAAGGTTACACAACAACTGAAGAGAATGAACACTAGTTTCACGAAGCCACCCATCTTTCTTAAAGCCTGGAGATTCTTTTCCAGCATGTCTCACATGATCAAAAATAGGAAAAAGAACTCGGTGGAAAATACTTTCCCAAAATGTTGGAGTAAAATGGCTTCCTCTTTCATTCAACAAATCAAACAAAACCTCAAGTGCACATTTGCTGACCTCATGTCTAGGGTCAGATGTTAGGTCAGATAAACCAGCCAACATTGGGAACCAATAATGCTCAGTGATATCATAATTTGTATCCATATTTGTATGAATTGGTTTTAACTTTCCACCTGGTATGAGTCCCTATAAGAAGATTATAATTTATAATTGGATCTTATTGTCTTTGTGTAGATTTAGAAGATGCATATTTGAATGTTCAATGCAAAAAGGGAAATCAATTTTGGTTATGTAACTGGATTTTAGTGTCTTTAATAGTAGGGATAAATGCAAGAAATTGCAACGTATGTAGAGTACTTCATTTATTTGTTTATTATAAGGATTGATCTCAAAAAAGACTTGTGTTTTTTTCGGATTAAAACTCAGATTTATTTTTTGCTTGAAAAAGACCTTGTATTTTTTTCATTTTTTCCGATATGGCCCTTTTAGTTTTTTTTTTTTCCAAGAAAATTGTAAAATGTCAGGGTTTTTTTCGAGGAAAAGTAAAAAAGTTGAGGGTTTATTTGGAAGCATTTAGAAGTTTGAGGGTTTTTTTGGAAAAAAAAAATACAAAGTTGAGGGCTTTTTTGGAAAAAATGAAAAAATATAAGGTCTTTTTCAGGCAAAAAATAAATTTGAAATTTAATCTGGAAAAAACACAAAATATAAGGTCTTTTTTTAGACCTAATATTTTATGTTTTTTCTGGATTAAACCTCAATTTATTTTTTGCCTGAAAAAGACCTTGTATTTTTCATTTTTTTCCGAAAAAGCCCTCAACTTTGTATTTTTTTCCAAAAAAAAAACCATCAACCTTCTAAATGCTTCCAAATAAACCCTCGACTTTTTTACTTTTTCTCAAAAAAACCATCACAATTTACAATTTTTTTTGGAAAAAAAAATGACTAAAAGGGCCAAATCGGAAAAAATGAAAAAAATACAAGGTCTTTTTCAAGCAAAAAATAAATTTGGGGTTTAATCCGGAAAAAACACAAAACATAAGGTCTTTTATGAGATTAACCCATTTGTTTACTATAGCATCTTATCTTTATTTCTTTCTATTACAACATTATACTTTTAGTCTTATTAAGACTTTGTATTTTTCAAAGCACAATGTTGTAATAAGTAAAAAATGAAAGTAGAATACTATAATAAACAAATAAATGAATATTAAAAAAAAAAAAAAAAAAAAAATACAAACCTCTGCAAGTCGATCCTCACATATACGAAGAAGTGCAATTGCTTTCAAACTGATTCGATGAGAACTTTTACTATTTGCAAAACTAATTAAGCAATTGACACAATCCATAAAACAATCACCAACAACTTGATCAAAGTGCTCCAATATAACTGTAAATTTCTTTAAGTTAGATATGATACACTAAAAAAAATAGGGTTACATAACATACTTTCACTTATTTGTTTATTATAGATTTTTTAAAGTACAATTATGTGATAATGATAATAAAAAAAATTGACAAGGATCAATGCTATAAATGAGTAGATTAATATAACAATATTGTAATAGAAAGAAATAAAAGTAGGATTCTATGATAAACAAGACCTTGTAGTTTGTGTTTTTCTGGATTAAACCTCAAATTATTTTTTTCCCTGTAAAAAAAATTGTAAAATGTGAGGGTTTTTTCGAGAAAAACCAAAAAAAGTTTGAGGGTTTATTTGGAAGCATTTAGAAGGTTGAGGGTTTTTTCGGAAAAAATGAAAAAATACAAGGTCTTTTTTAGGCAAAAAAATGTTTTTGAGGTTTAATCCCAAAAAAAACACAAAATATAATGTCTTTTTTCAGATTAACCTATAAACAAACAAATGAAAGGTATTGCATATTTGCATTTAGCTCACAATAATATGTATATTTTGGGTATAAAAAAGAGCTATGAAATCTCAATTTTTGGGAAGTCCCATGAAAATTGCAACATTTCAATCTCTTGAAAAGTTTTAAGTTAAAATTACCTATTTGCCCATTGTCATCATTGACAAAAACTAATGATTTTCATTAGGGTCCACAAGATATCTTCTTTTGTTATTATTATTCCACTCCATTATAGATACTTTATAAATCATCAAATGCTCTCCTAAAATTATGGAATATATATATAAAAAAAAAAAACATCAAAATACCTTGTTCTACATTCTCAAAAGCACTTTCAACAATTGATTCCAGCTCATCACTAGCAGCAGCTGTAAAAACCATAAACACACTTCTCCAGCCAGATTTAATGCTTCCAACTTTTAATTTTGTCATCTGTTTCAAAAACCAATAATACCTTCAAGCTCCTGTTTCTTTTTGACTTAATGGACTCAATGGAAAAAAAAAAAAGACAAATTTGCCCTCATGATTTATCTATACCTGAACAATGCAATCGACAATCAATCTCCTGATTGATTCAGCTCGAGTGATTCGCATTAAAATAACAAAAGGTTTCAAGATATCATTTTGGAATGTGAAATTAGCAAGTTCTTCACGTTCCAAATATTTTATCCCAAGTTGTCTTAAAGAATCAATGGCATACATTGCAATTTTCTCATCATGATGACTTCCAGCAGCAATAAAATGGTTAGAAAGGATATACCATATTCTAGCCCATACCTGGATTTATAAACATTTTCAGTCATTAAAAATTAGTGAAAATAAATACATATATTCTATTCATTACATCATACTAAAAGTTAACAAGAGAACTGCTAAATGATTTATGCAACTTCTTTCTAGCTAAAAAGAAGGGTTAATTGTAAAAAAGACCTTATATTTTGTGTTTTTAAAACTCAAATTTATTATGTTTTTTTCATTTTTACTATCTGGCCCTTTTAGTTGTTTTTTTCTAGAAAAATTGTAACATGTAAGGGTTTTTTCGAGAAAAACTAAAAAAGTTGAGGGTTTATTTGGATGCATTTAGAAGGTTGAGGGTTTTTTCGGAAAAAAAAAATACAAAGTTGAGGGCTTTTTCGGAAAAAATGAAAAATACAAGGTCTTTTTCAGACAAAAGGTTTAATCCGGAAAAAAATAAATAAATAAATATAAAATATAAGGTTTTTTTTTAGATTAACCCTAGAAAGAATGCAAAACTTTCCACTTTGGGTGATCCCCAAAAAATTTTCAAGGTTTCCTTTCTTGCCCCTTGGTGAACTTTCCTTGAAAAATCTTGATTATGCTTCATTATTTTTTTTAGGGTAAACTACAAATATCATCCCTATGCTTAAGTCAAAATTGCATATTTCGTCCCTAAAAGTAATTTTTCACTCGGACCATCCATATGGTTTGGTTTTGTTTCAGTTTCGGTCCCTGACCGATATAAAATGACCATTCTGCCCTTATCTGATTTTTTTTAAACTTTTTTTTAATAATTTGTTTATTATCTATATTGTTTATTCCTATTGTCAGCTTACTAGATAAGGGGGTGGGGTAGGCCCATTTAATTTGAGAAAAGTTATAAATAATAGGGTTAATCTCAAAAAAGACTTTATATTTTTTCATTTTTTCCAAAAAAGCCGTCACCTTTGTATTTTTTCCCGAAAAAACCCCTCAACTTTTTAAATGCTTCCAAATAAACCCTCAACTCTTTAAGTTTTTCTCGAAAAAAAACCCTCACGTTTTACAATTTTTTTTGGCAAAAAATGACTAAAAGGGCCAAATAGGAAAAAATGAAAAAAAAATACAAGGTCTTTTTCAGGCAAAAAACAAATTTGAGGTTTAATCTGGAAAAAACACAAAACATAAGGTCTTTTTTGAGATTAACCCTAAATAATAAACAAATCACAAAAAAAAAGTATTTTAAAAAATCATATAAGGGCAAAATAGTCATTTCACATCCATCACGTACCAAAACCAAACCATAGGGACAGTCTGAGTGAAAAATTTCCTTATAGGGGACGAAATATGTAGTTTACCCTTTTCTTTATTTCATCTTTTTCATTAAATACAAACACTTTTATAAAACTATGTATCAAGTAAATAAAATTTTGTAAATAAAAAAATAAAAAAAATTATTACCATGCGAATACGAGCCATATTGTAGTAACTAATCTCCACAAGTTTCTGCAAGCTATAAATACGAGGTGGAGTCTGCTTCAATTCTTCAGCTGAAATGTTACATAAAGCAGAAAAAAATTCCACCACAGATTCACTAGGGAGTTGAACACTGTTTAAAAAAACTTGCTCAGCTGGTTTCCCAGCCAAGTCTTTAAGTGAATGGACAATTGTGTCCCTGGATATTTGGTTAGATCCATGCATAACAGTAGCAGTCATAACAGGGTTAGATGTGGTATATTCTAGCCTTGATATGCATTCAAGAACTGCATTCCATGTATCTTGAAGTGTATCAGGCTCTGAATCACATAAATCTAAAAGAGTTCTTAATGCTTCAACGTTTTTACTCAGCATATCTCTTGGTGCATGTAAGAAAGTGAATCTGCAGTTGTATAAATAATTACTTCAGTTGTAAATTAATTAGCTTTTAAGAAATGAATCTTTACTTGATTTAAGGAGAATTGAGAAATTGAGAAATGGAATGGGGCCCACAAAATGGTAAATGGTATGAACAAATAACATAGTTTTTAGGAAAAAAAAAAAAAGCAATGTACTTTGCCTACAGATATGATCAAAAAATAAATTTTAGCATTTATTTAAATCTAAGAAAATTCCACATCATGGGTGTTTGTATACATGGCAGGTGATGTGGACGATGAAGTGGCAACAACCAACACCATGTCGAAACTGAAAATATGTTGCAATTGTGGTTAAAAGTAAAGTACATTGCCCATAGAATTGAGATTGTGGGTCCCATAAACTTAATGTGCTGAGAATTGAGTTGGGGCCCATGAAATGGGTATGGAGGGTAAAATGGTAAATGGTAGGAAACAGCAACGTATTTGCCTCTTTTACTGATATGATCAAAGATAAAGTTTACCATTTATTCAAATCTAGGAAAATTCCACATCATGGGGTTTGTTTTGTTTGTATACGTACGTGGCAGGCGATGTGGACAATGACATGGCAACAACCGACGCCATGTCATCATTTATTCAAATCTAGGAAAATTCCACACCATGGGTTTTCTTGTATACGTGGCAGGTGATGTGGACGATGACATGGCAACAACCGACGCCATGTCATCATTTATTCAAATCTGAGAAAATTCCACATCATGGGTTTTGTACACATGGCAGGTGATGTGGAAGATGACATGTCAACAACCGACGCCATGTCATCATTTATTCAAATCTGAGAAAATTCCACATCATGGGTTTTATTTGTTTGTATACGTGGCAAGTGATGTGGACAATGACATGACAACAACCGACGCCATGTCATCATTTATTCAAATCTAGGAAAATTCCACATCATGGGTTTCATTTGTTTGTATACATGGCAAGTGATGTGGAAGATGACATGGCAACAACCTACGCCATGTCATCATTTATTCAAATCTAAGAAAATTCCACATCATTGTTGTTTGTATACATGGCAGGCGATGTGGACGATGACATGGCAACAACCTACGCCATGTCATCATTTATTCAAATCTAAGAAAATTCCACATCATGGGTTTTGTTTATATACGTGGCAGGTGATGTGGACAATGACATGGCAACAACCGACGCCATGTCATCATTTATTCAAATCTAAGAAAATTCCACATCATGGGGTTTGTTTGTTTGTTTGTATACGTGGCAAGTGATGTGGATGATGACACGGCAACAACCGACGCCATGTCATCATTTTTTTAATAGGTTTCAGTAAGTAGGTTGCTATTTCTCAAAATCTACCCAAAAAAAAAAAAGATTATATTTAGTATTTACCTGACTAATGAAGTCAAAAAGGCATATCGCATGGTATCCATTCTAAGCACATGTGTAATATAAATTCCAGCTTTAAAACCTTCCATACAAAGAGCAACACGTGCCTTAACTTCCTTTTCCTCCATTGTAACAGAAAATGTAGCAAGTAAAGGCCACCCTACAGCTTCAACCATAGGCTTTATAAGCTCAATCCTTTGTGAAGTATAAAAAACACCTCTTTTTGCTCCTTGAATCCTATATATCTCCTGTGTTTTTCTAATAATACCTTCACTCTCACTTTTATCAGATAAATTCCTCAGTTTTGGAAGAGCTAAATTCAAAATACCAACAATGCCCCCGCCTTTTTCTTCTGTTTCTGTCTTTTGTTTATTGCTTTTTCCAATTGTAACATTTTCGTCTTTCATTTTGATCTCTTCTTTAACTATGGAATCGTATATTTCTTCAAGAAGATATGTTGGAGCACATTCTTCAGGGTCATTTGTGGCATTCATGCGCACAAAATCAGATTTTGACATTTTAGGCCACACCATTGGATTATGAGCATCTGTGTTTAACATTATGACTGCATATGCAAGAACATATGCAGTATCTGCAGACTTGAAAAGACCTGGATTATCTGCACAATATCTGCAACAATGGCAATATATTCAAGAAAACTTTTACTTTCAATTATTTGTTTATTATTGCAGTTTACTTTGAGAAATTACCTAATTACAACATTGTACTTTCAGTTTTTTTTTCTTATTGAAACATTGTGTTTTTAGTTTCTTACTTTATTAAGGTATTGTACTTTGAAAAATGGGTTAATCTCAAAAAAGACCTTATACTTTGTGTTTTTTTCCCGATTAAACCTTAAATTTATTTTTTGCCTGAAAAGGAATTTGTATTTTTTCGTTTTTTCCAAAAAAGCCCTCAACTTTGTATTTTTTCCGAAAAAAAAAAACTCAACATTCTAAATGCTGACAAATAAACCCTCAATTTGTCTACTTTTTCTCGAAAAAACCCTCCAATTTTACAACTTTTTTGGGGGTTTTATGCAGAAAAGTCCTATTATTTTGAGAAAAATTTTGATAAAGTCCTAAAAAAAATTTGAACTGGAAAAGTCCCGATTATTTAATTTTACACAATAATCTATCATTTCCTGTTAAAATAAAAATAAGAACTTTTTCGTTAATTTTGGCAAAATATTTATTAATCTGGACTTTTCTGTTCAAAAAAAAAATTAGGACTTTATCAAAAAAATTTCCCAAAATAATGGGACTTTTCTGCATAAAACCCATTTTTTTTTCAAAAAATGACTAAAAGGGCAAGATTGGAAAAAATGAAAAAAATACAAGGTCTTTTTCAGGCAAAAAATAAATTTGAGGTTTAATCTATAAAAAACACAAAATATAAGGTCTTTTTTGAGATTAACCCTTGAAAAATCTACCAAAATTAAAACATTGAAATTTTCATTTTTTTTTCTTATCAGAACATTATACTTTGAAAAATCTACCCATATACAGAATTGTAAATTGCTATATACGAATCTTGTCTTATATAATATAACAATATAATATGAATCTAAAATCAAACAAAAAAAATAAAAATTTATATTACCTTTCTGCATATTTTTCCATTATTCGATCAATCTTTTGTGCTTCTCCAGGAAGTCTAAACCCTTTAAGAAACTCACGAATAGCTGTATGAAATTTCATTCCAGAAAAATTCATGGAGTCAACATAAGCATGCATTACAGCAAGAGGAAAGTCTTCATGTTGACCCAAGTAATCACCAATCATAGCCTGAAAGTCAACTCTTTCATATTTACTTATGTTTAAACCTTAATTTTTACAAAATAAGAAGATGTACCTTATCCAAACTGGATGTGTTTCTGAGAAAAAGTGCAACTGCAACAGGTGTATTGTCCACTAACCTATTTGCTGTGAGAAATCCAATTCCCCTTGCAGGGTGTCTGTTGAACTGTATTTTATATATGATAGAAATAACTCAATAAGTTTTATTGATTTGTTTATTATAGCATCCTACTTTCATTTCTTCTTATTACAATATTGTACTTTGAAAAATCTTATATAGTTGGGTGGATTTTTTATATATAATGTCTAAAAAAGAAAAAAAAAATGGAAGTACAATGTTATTAATGTGTATATAACTATATATTTCAAAGGAAAATGCCTTAATAAGAAAAAAAAATGTAAGTACAATGTTGTAATAGAAAGAAGTGAAAGCAAGATGTTATAATACAGCATTTTCATTTTTTTTTTCGGGTTAATCTCAAAAAAAAAAAAAGCCTTATATTTTGAGTTTTTTCCGGATTAAACCTCAAATTTATTTTTTGCCTGAAAAGACCTTGTATTTTTTTCATTTTTTCCAATTTGGCCCTTTTAGTCATTTTTTCCAAAAGAAATTATAAAATGTGAGGAGAAAAACTAAAAAAGTTGAGGGTTTATTTGGAAGCATTTAGAAGGTTGAGGGTTTTTTTCGGAAAAAAAAAATACAAAGTTGAGGGCTTTTCAGAAAAAATAAAAGGTCTTTTTCAAGCAAAAATTAAAATTTAAGGTTTAATCCGGAAAAAACACAAAATATAAGGTCTTTTTTGAGATTAACCCTAAGACATTATATTTTATAAAATCTACCCAATTATAGCATTTGAGTACATTTTTCAAAGTAGGATGCTATAACAAACAAATCAAAAAACGTATGTTGCTATTTCTTGCATTTATCTCTATTCCAAGAAAAGACACATGTTTTGAGACCAAATTTTTTCCAAATTGATAGCATTTGTTATTCAGCTAAAAGGGTATCATATATTTTTCTCAAATTCACAAGGAATCTAGAGTTACTTTAAACTTCAAAAAAAGCATTTGAACAGAGTATCAAAGATTCAAATACCTCAGAGATGGCTGCTTCCATGGTGGATTTTTGAGCCTTAACTTTCTCAAAATTACTTGTTAATCCATTGCTATCTTTTGCTTTTGAATCACGAGGTGTCACATCTCCATGAACAGATTGTCTATCTTTGTCTTTATTCTGCTTTGATTCTCTTCGTAAACTCTCCCATTCAACAAGTGATTTCAACACATTCACAAGGCACTATAAAAGACCAAGGGCAAAACCGTAAATATATTAAATGTTTGATAAGTTTGTAGCATCAATTGTTTCAAACCTGAAGTGAGGATCCTTTAAGTGTTCCAGTTTGGATAGAGTTAACATTGTTAGGATCCAAATCTTGTGTCCCTTGAGCTATTTTGGAAAGAGTTGTAACCTAAATTTTAATGAAAAAAAAACACCATTTAAGAACAAAACACATATGCAGAAGTTAATAACTGAATAATTTATAATCATAAATCATAATACCATTCTTTCAAATGAATTAGGAGCCTCAAAATCACAATCATAGTTCACATATAAATCAATAAGCAACTGAGGATCCTTGCAAATCTTCTCTAGCATCCTGTTATATAATAAAATCATGAGTAACTTACAAATGTGGTCCCTTTTCTTTCTGATTTTTACCGTGTTTGATCCAAAACTGAAGCTTTTTTTCAGTTTTGGTCCTATTTCAAGGTTTCATGATCAATTTTGGTCCCTGGGACCTTGAAACATGGACCAAAATCGGTATGTAACTTTGAAATAAGGACCAAAATCAGAAAGTCTTAGGGACCAAAACCGATATGAAACCTTGAAATAAGGACCAAAATTGAAACTTGTTTCAGTTATGGTCCTTATTTCAAGGTTTCATATCGATTTTGGTCCCTGAAACCTTTAAATAAGGACCAAAATTGAAACTTTTTTCAGTTATAGTCCTTATTTCAAGGTTTCATATTGATTTTGGTCCTTGAAACCTTGAAATAATGACCAAAATTGAAACTTTTTTCAGTTATAGTCCTTATTTCAAGGTTTCATATCGATTTTGGTCCCTGAAACCTTTAAATAAGGACCAAAATTGAAACTTTTTTCAAATATGGTCCTTATTTCAAGGCTTCATATCGATTTTGGTTCCTGAAACCTTAAAACAAGGATCAAAATCAATATGAAACCTTGAACTAAAGACTAAACCAGAAAGTCCCAAGGACCACAACTGATATGAAAACTTGAAATAAGGACCAAAACTGAAAAATATCTCAATTCTGGACTAAACACCATAAAAATCAGAAAGTTTACAAGGACCATTTTTGTAATTTACTCTAAGTTCCTTTAGCAAATTAATGGAGCTTGATCATCTCTATTTAGAATCTCATATTTCAAACTTTGGTTTGTTATAATTCTGTGAATCTGAATATAGTAAGCAGAAATTATACCGAATCACCATTAATTTGAGATTCAAAGGACATTCTGAGCTATCCAAAGGTCTCAAAACAGTAAGAGGGAAGAAGATGCCAATTTCAATCTGAAAATTGATATTAAATCATGTTGATTGAAGTGAATCACAAAGAGATGAATACAACACATAGAACAGTTATATGTTATAACTTGCCTTAAGTCCTTCCCTAAATCTCAACAAAAGCACTGAAAAGATCCCAGCTGCATACTGTAAGAAAAAGGATACACATCATTTCCAAAATCCATAATAGATTTATAAATGAAACAAAATAAGAAAAGAAGAATGGAAATTGAAGGTTGAAAATTTTCCTGAAAGATTGTTGAAGATGTTGAAACAGATGCCCTCAATAAAGCATATGATAAGTAAGCTTTGACCGAGTCAATGAAAGTGAAGTTCTTAGTAAATGAGTAACTAACACCCTCTAACAAGCCCTGAAAAATCAACAATTTGATGCTATAAGGAAGAAATTGATGGAATTGTGTTTATATTTATTGCATTAAACTTTATCAAGAAAGACAAGTTATTAGTAATTAGCTGCTGTAAATAACCTGTAGAAGTTCAAGAGATAGAATTCGTGTCTTTGTGGTGAATGCATCATTATCTTCTTTCATACTCATCTGTTTTTATAGCATAAATCAAATCAAGAATCAAATTTTAAACGAAAAAAATCAACAATTTGATACATAAAAATTACAAACCTTGCAAAGGGTGCGAAAAACAAGTAATGCATCACGTTCTGCAATGCTCATGCTCTCAGAATCAACCCCACTTAAAGAATATAAAGTTCAAAGGATAAATTAGAAATTACTAATTGATATGTTATTATTGTAACCAAAATATATAAAAGTTTTCATCATACATATATATATATACATACCTAGTCTTTCCATCATCTTCAAGTTGCACAGCCTTGTCAAGAGCTGCCTCCAATCCCTGTAAAACAAAAAAGTCAACCATCTTGATCTTGATCTTGACTTTCACAAGATTTAAAAAATAAAAAATAAAAAATAGGGACCTTTATGTCATTTCCACCAGCAAGATTCTGAAGCTCTTCAAGGGGTGCAATAGAATTGCTGTTGGCAGTTGGAGTCAACATTTGGCTATCATCATCAACTGATAAACTTTCTTGAACTCTCATGAATGCATCACTTTTTTTGTTTATAGGTGAATCATCTGAAGACACCTAAAATTCAAGAAATACAGTTATAAAATAAATAAATAAATAAAAAGTGTAGTGGATAATGTATAAAATAGTAATGAACATAAATTTCTAGAGTACAAACTGAATCGTTGTCCATTCGCCTGAATACTATGCTGATCATTTGAGTTAACATAGCCTTGGATGTAGCTTGGTTGACAGGACTTTTACTAAAGAATTTGAAAAGAAAATTTATTAGTTTAATACTTTAATTTGCCAAAGTGGAATAAACATTTAAATATAAATTAATAGTTACCTGTTAAGAGCAATATTATAGCACACTCTAATTACTCCCATCAATGGTTCCCCATGAACTGAAAAAAAAACAAAAATGGTATTTCAAAAAGGAATTTATAGCAACCTGAAGTGGCAGATTTGAATGCTTATGTGGCATATGATGTGGCATTGTCATTGTGTTTGATTCTTTAACTAAACATTTATAAATTGAAATTATAGATTCTTTTTTGTAAATTGTAACAATGACATGATTCTTGCTAATTAAAGATTCATTTTTTCAAAACAAACAAGAAAATGATAACAGAAGTAAATAACAATAGAAGAATAATAAATTAATAACATTAATAACAGAATCCTTTCAAGCATTTAAAAATTACCTCTGAACTTGGCAGAAGATACTGCAGTAAGTAGCACTTTCAAGACTTGAAGAATTGTACTACATGAATGCATACAAAAGTTGTCATAAAAGTTTTAAAGTATTTGAGAAAGTGAGAAACAATCAAGTAAAATAAATGAAAAGAAAAAAAAAATCGAAGGATATACCTATCAGGTGAGTTATTATCAACACAACTACACACCATGTTCAATATGTCTGTAAACAATGGAATATTTTTTCCATCTTCTAAACCAGCATCACCTTCTAGATGATCATAAGCAATGAGTTTCTGCATTTACAAAATGTTTGTTTGAATATATTTATAAACAGATATTTTGTTTCATTCAAATACACTAATCACAACTTTCCATAAACTTGTATGCAATATAATAACAAAATCTCTAAAGTGTGAAAGATCCTAAACTTTCTGAAACAAAAATGTTAGTGAAACACATCTATAAAGTATAAGTGGTTAAACCTCAAAACTGTCAAACATATATAATGGTTTTTCTCTAGTTTCCCTCTATAATATCATATAATTAAAACTACAAGAACTAAATAGAAAACAACATACATGAATACAATCCAATGCAAGTTCAATAAGTTTTGGATTCTTGGTTTCAAATGCAAGTCGAAGTGGATTAAGAACAAGTTCCAATTGAGCTCCTTCCAAAGCACATCCAGCATTTGCCAAAGTCTTTGTGATGCCTCCACTTGAATCATTTGTTTCTGACTCCACTTCACTTCTTGGAGTCCCATCATCACTGCAACAAAGCTCCATTTTGATAAATGAAACTAATGTTAATTAAGTTCATATTACAAGATCTCACCCTCTCAATAAACAGACATGTGAAGCCCCTTTTTCATGCCTAATATTATGTATACAAGTAGTTATAATTTACAGTAGGCACCTCTTATCATTAGTTGAAGGTGATTTGTTGCTATTACTTGATGTTGCCTCTTGATTGGTTGCTTTTGAAGTATCTGGAAAAGCAAGGGGAATAGAACAATCAATGTTTGTTTCATACAATGAAGCTAAATCATGGAAGATTACCAAAACTTTCACAAAATGTACAAGGTCTTACTTCAGAATATAATATTTTCATGGCTACATTCTCATAACATGAGTATTCAATGAGAGTTGCAGATATAAGTATAACATTTAGTTTTCAATGCCAAACATAAATAAGTAGTTATTGTGACTTGAAAGTTGAAAATTGAAATCACTATAATCAGTTTAAACACACATCCAAACATCCCCCAAGTCGCTATTTATGTCAATTATATAGAGTTTTCATTTCATCAGTCCCATTTTAGGGTGCCATTAGAGAGGGATAATGTAATTTTGGGTCCATTTATAGATAAAAATGGTACAAATTGATGGAAAGCTTGAATTTTAGAACGATATATCATCTAAATTAACCTTAATGACAAGTACTATAAGATAGCATAAAGCTGATTTATAATCTGCACGAAGCCAAACACAAAATTGTGTGAAAGTTTCGTTTGAAAAACATCAGGTTCCATGTCGATATAAAATGGCAGTTTTTCATCAAATAATGCTGGCTAATAGAAATTCCATTTAATGTAACACATAAAGCGGCTAACGAATTACAGACGTTGAAGCACACAGTGAATTTCATAATCGGGATATGCGTATCTCGAAGAAATCTAATAGATGAAACAAAAACAGAATAGAAATACAAACCTAGATAAGAACGGATTGCAGTCTGAATAGAATTATACTTTTTCCCCGAACATTCTTTGAGCATTGATTCAAATGCCCGAGTAAGAAAACCTCCCGCAGCACCTCCAGCCATTTTGAATGCTGTGGATTTTTCAGGGAATGGGAGGTCGATAAGTTGAGAGATCTGAATGAAAGATCATGAGTGAGGATCACTCTCTCATGCTGTGAGATCCGATTCTTGTTCATGGTGGAACAAATCAAATTAAAGAGTGAATTACAAACGTCCCCTTTCCTGTTAATTTGCAGTTTCGGTAGCTTCGATATTTGCTCTGTTTTGACATTTTTCAAATGAGAATTTATAGCTTCTTAAATATTGCATAAAATGAGTGAATTGCATAAATCATCCTTGGATTTATACCTAAATCACAAGAATCGTCTCTTGTTAGAAAGTCTGTCTATTTAAGTCATTATGGAGCAATATTTTGAATTAGATCAAACGATTCAAGGAATCTTCACGTTTTAATATGTGATTAATTAAAAGATTTACATGTGATGTTAGTTTAATTTCTTTGTGGATTGTTATTAAAAGGAATTTTGACTTTATTGGCTATCGAAGTTTTAAAATTGTCACCTTTTGCCCACTAAAATTCGATTAGTATTAATTAAGTCCTTAAACTTCCAACTTTGTCACCATTAATCCATTGAGACATTATATAGGAGGTTCAGCAGTTTATTTTTCTATGTACATGTCGCGTAGGCTAATTTTGACCGCCTTCATCCACGTGTTGTCCACATGGAGTTTAAACTTATTTTTTTTATAAAGTTAATTTTATTGGGACAAAACTATGAAAATTAGTAAACATCAGGGACCAAACCTGTAATTTACTCTTTTGATTAGAAAACCATCGACTTACCGCTAACCACTGTCATCTTCTCAAACCACCACCACAATCAACATCTAACTATGATTAGAAGTTATTCGCTAATTTCTTCTTGAAACCAACATCAATCAACGACGGATAAAAATAATAATAATAATAATAAACTCACTTTCACTCTCGTACAATTTTCTCTACGTTGATTTGAACGTGTTGTGTAAGTGTTGTGCAGTCGTTGGTTGGTGGTCCCTATAATGTTTCTACTAGTGACGTCCGTAGAGAATTGTGGTTGTGTGATTAGTGTTCAAAAATAAATATCAAATATGATTGATATTTATGAGGTTTTGAGTCTTACGTAGATTTGAGTCTTACGTGGATCTGAAGTAAATATTTATGAGGTGCTTACCAAAAGTTTTGAGGGTTCCAAATTGTTTTTCCTTGTATTTTGAAACTTTGATCTTCCTTAAGTTTTCAGACAATCTCCAAGCGCTTTAGTCTATCGGCTACCATATCCAAGTTCAATTGTGCACAGGGGCGGAACACAAACATCAAAATTGGAGGGGCCGAAACCAAAACATAAAAAATCATATACACAATTTTCTTTTTTGTTTTTCTTGATTGATTTTCCATGCTAATATACACTATATACCAAATGTATCTAAGACTTAAAAACAATATAATAAAATAACAATTCCAAATACATTTTGCAATCTATTAATATATTTTTAATTCAGTAAATGATGCAATTGATTATACTAGATCGACAATTAACAATTTAACCAATATTAAAATAATATATCAATTAATAAACACATTTTATCAAACAAAATCTTTCTAAAATTCTAATTCAATTTTGTTAGATGACCTCGATTTAGAAAAAAAAAAGTATCTATCTTTTTAGATTATAAAACTGAATAGGTTAAATAATAACATATAACAAGGAGTTGTCAGTCTACTTTTAGCTTTTCAGATTTTTTGTTTTCAAAGACAACTATTCATCTTCGATTATGAGTTATGACTTGTGAAAGAAAGAGAAAAAAATAGAAAGAAGTTAAGAAAGAGAATGAGAGCGTACAAGTTTTTTTCTCCGGTGGAGAGAGCCATGTGCCTGAAGGTCGCCGGTCGGAGAAGTTGGCAGGTGTGACAAATGCCATAGACAATATACGGTTAGCACATGGAGGTGAGCATAAAGGGCACGAACGGCGGCGGTGATATTTTCTTGTGAGCTTGGCAACCCTTTTCCCAATCGCAACAAAGATTTTTTTTAGGGTTTTTATCATCCCAAATATCAACAACTAGTATATCTCTGAATAGTTATTTGTTTTTTTATTGCTTTAGTTTCCTACTTAAATGATATCCTAATATGGTTTGAAATTTTCAGTGATTTTCGTGTTCCTAGTTAAATACTTATATAGTTTCTTAACTTATAAATCTCATAATCTTATATATATATATATATATATATATATATATATATATATATATATATATATATATGCCTAGGTTATTCTATTCAAACTAATTATTGTATTATTGTATGCATAAATATGGGTCAATCATTTTACTTATTTTAAGAAAGTGATTAATACATATTATTGAATTAAAAATAATCGAAAAATACCATCTAATTTAACTAGAAGGGTATTTTAGTCAATTAACATAGATTTAATAAAGGAAGTTTGCATATTTTAAGGGATCATAGATTCTATTAATTTTAAAAATCTGATTTTACGAATTATTAGGTTTTTAATTCGGACATTCTGACAGAATATGTTTGAATATATTCAAAAAGTAAAAAAATTCTTGAACCATAAAATAATAAAAATATTCTTGAACATATTTTTCTTGTAGAATAACAAATTCTCGAACCAGCAATTGAAAAATTAAAACAAAAATTATATTAATTCTTATAGAATACATGTAACAATTGCTAAGAATTACATTTATTGTTATAGAATAAAACTAAAACACTTTCAAATCGGGAAAAAAAACATCAAAATCTAACAAATACACTAATTTATTCTAAAAGAATAATGTTGCTAAGAGGCGTCGTTCAAATTTCGTGGTCCGTTCTTCAAGCATCAACTTCTGTGGAAACAAATCCAATGAATAAATTAGTGAGAAAAAATCTATATTCCATTCCAGCATAATTGGAATTCGTGATTCCATTCTGATAGAATTGGAATTTATTTACCAATAATTATATTAAATCGGGGCATTCTAACAAAATATGTTCATGATTATCATAAAAAAACATTCTTTTCTGATAGAATACTATAAACGAAGAAATACCATTCAGTTGAAGCATTTTAGCGAGCGCTTGGTGTGCATCAAAACAACTTTTAATTTCGGATGAACAACATACATAAATTGTTCATACCACACCACCCCCAAATCACTACTTCTAAGAAACAGAAGTTGACGCAACTAGAGGCTGCTAAAACAAAAAAAAAAAAAAAAAAAAAAAAAAAAACTAATTTCTTCCTTCTTCATTGATTTCCTGTGAATCAACAAACCCAAATTCCCTTCATTTTCATTGATTTCCCAGCAAACCCAAACACCCTAACGATTTCTATTAAACAAACAAACAAAATCCAAAAAGAAATTTTTACATGTGGTTGATTTGGAACTGCCAAAACAAGGAAACATCGTGATCTTCAAGCAAACACCACCGAGGTCCTCACCTACGACACTTTTGGTCCCTGATTTCGTTGGTTCGTAGTGAGATCGTTCGTATCATGAGATACACAAATTTGATTTTGACCTTTTGCTTGACTGGCACTTCAATTCCGAAAATGTCCATTCTCGTGAGAAACAGTTCCGAAATTAACTTCATATCCCCTCAATTCCGATTGCCAAATCGTTTATTACCATAAGAACGGTTCAGATTTTGACCATTTATTTCCTTAGTTCCGATGAATATCCAATCTAATTCCGATTCGTACCATTTATCAACACGATTCCGATTTGAGCAGCTAAACACTTTTTACTTGATATCAATATTCAGAAAAGAGACATCCAATTTTAGTTCCAGATAAAAAAAATGATTCCCGAAAACAAAAATTATCACAACCATATCAATCGATTGACCAAAATCGATGAAGAACAAATCAAACAACTTGGATTCGATTGTCTGAACATGAACAAAAACTTGATTTTGACTATTGATAATAACAATTTTGGAATCAAGTCAATGAACAGAAGATGCGACAAGCAGAGAGAACGGGAAAGAGAAAACATTTACCATTTAGGTCAACGAAAATTGATCTGCACGGAAACATATCACGATGGACGATTTGGACTCTTTGAATCGGATGAACAGTAGGCGTAACATCAGTTGGAATAATCGATTTTCAGATCCAAATAGAATAAATTGAACAGTAGGATCGAACACAATAAAAACTTGACTTTGAAACATAGATTTATTGAATCAAAAGACTTTTGTCTGAAAACAATTCAGATCCAAAAAAACAGAAAATATACCACGATGAACAGCAGAAGAATATCATAAATCTTCATGAACAGTCAATGGTTACCATAATTATAGGATATTATTTGTGGAAACTAGTTATCAAATTACCTATTTACCCTTATTTATTTATTTAATTATTTATTTATATTTTAAATTTTGATTGGCTCACATTTATGCATACAATAACACAATAATTAGTTTAAACAAATGAACCTAGCTATATATATATATATATATATATATATATATATATATATATATATATATATTTATGTTTAGTCATGTGTAAAAACAAAGTCAAAAATCTTGGAGGGGCCATAAGATAAATTACAAGTTGGTTAAGTGTATATACCTGTATGATAACTCAAAAAACAGGGGGGCCATGGCCCCCTGTGGCCCTCATGAGCATCCACCACTGATTGTGCATCAGTCTAACCATAATTAAACATAAGTGATCAGTCTACTATTAGTTGTGGTTCGGCCTACATACAACAAAACTTAGCTAAGGCATTTGACCTAAAACCTTACATTGTACTCTTGATGAGGGTTCAAGCTTTCTATATGTTCGGGTTGTATATACATGTGTTCTCATCGTTGGACTGAGTTCATATATAACTCTATATCTCGTATTTGTTGTGTTTGTGTTAGGTCTAGCTGATAAGGCTCCGGTCAGTCAGGATAGTCAGAGGGCGGACCCATTTTGGCATTTAGCCCTCCTGAAATCCAACAACTCAAGCAACACATCCTTCCTTACATCGCTCTCGTCAGTAGTTCTTCAGTAGTATGGTTAACAATACTTAACACTTGTAGGTTTATAGAAATAAACCTGAGTATGGAGTTGTAGGTCTAAAGAAAGAACATAAGCATAATGTATCGTAGGTTTATAGGGATAAACCTATTTGTCAGATGTTTTAGTTTTAGGAATACCTAGACCTATGAGTAAGCCCTATACTATAGTCGTACTCTCCTGGAAAAGTACTTATTTGATATAGACGTTAGCTCTGATACCAGTTTGTCACACCCCGACCGACGGCGGAAACATCAGGGTTGCGACGTAAACATTTGATCACAATTCACAACATATAATGAATAATACAAACATTACAATCTTCCATAAATTTGCTATGAAGAATTACATTGTCTTCACACAATAAAATACTAGAACAAGTTCTACAACTTAAGTCAAAACGAAACAAAAGGCCTAACAGATTTGCCAACCAAAGATATGTATTTATTCCATGACACACAAGGTGTGTTCTTACGTCCTGAATTTCAAAGGAAAATTTTTCATTTTTATTTATTAAAAATATAAGTCTTACAAAACATTATAATTCATTATTATATAAAAGAGTATCTTAGCGGAAGTCTATATTGATGCTTCGATGCCGATACAGTCATGCATGAGCCTTTCCACTGTCGGATAAACAACTTGTAAAGCAGCTATTCAACAACTGTAAGTCAATTCTTAGTGAATTCCCTCAAAATATGTAACATCACGAAATTCAGGTACAGCTATCTAACCCTTCTCTTTTGTCAAGTTGTCAAAATTAGCCCTTGAGTGGAAATTGTAGCAAATGAGTACGCTGCGTGTACTCATGCGCTTATTTTGGACGTGGACTCGCCTAGGTACGCTGGGCGTACCCAGAGTTACGCTGGGCGTAATTGGCCCAGGTGCAAAACCCTAATTGTGGCTTGTGGGCTATAAAAGGAATGAGATGGTCTTGCCCCCAGCCACCATCCCTCAGAGAGAAACCCTAAGAGAGAGCCTTCTATCGTCCTTAGCTTGAGTGTGTGTGTTTTAGAGCTAAAAGTGTCTTGGTGTGTTAGTGAAGAAGAAGAAGAAGAGCTTGTGGAGGCTAGGGCTTGAAGTGCAAGTTTGGATCTGAAATCTTCAGAGAAAGGAGCTTCATCTAGAGGTATAAAGTTCGAAACTTTCCTCTTTATTTGGTTTAATGTTGCATGGACCATTTCTAGGGTTAAAAGTCCCAAAGGTGGAGACTTTATGAGTGTAATGTACTCCATGGACCTAGATCTGTCCCATTTCAGTGATATATGTGTTGTAGATCCATAAAAATCCCATCTTGGTCGTTGTTATGAGGTCATGCTTGAATTATGAGCTTCTAGAGTTGGGAAATGGAATGATATGGGTGTTAGTGACTTGTCCAGCCATGCAAAGGCTTAAAGTCATCAACTTTATGGATTAAGAGGCTTAGAAATGGTCAGATTTAGAAGTTAGACGTGGGTCTTAACTGTTTAAGACCTCAATGAGCTTAGGGTCTGAAACTAGGAGTTACGCGGGGCGTAATCCCAGTACGCGCAGCGTAAGGGGTCGCGCACCCCGTTTCTGTGAGGACGCCGGGTACGCCCAACGTACATGTTTGGTACGCGCAGCGTAACCCGGAGAGTTGACTTTTGTTGACTTTTAGGGTTTGGTCAACTTTAGGGTCTTTGAGCCATGAGAGGGGTAAAATGGTCTTTTACCCTTCAAAGAGTACTAGGAGAGGGGATAGTCTAGCCTTGAGAGATGTATTGATTTAGAGTGTATATTTCATATGATTAGGCGGAGGCTAGACCAGAGTTTACAGAGTTCGAGATTACCGAGTTACCCGAGGTGAGTCTTCTCACTATACTTTACCTAGAGTGGTAATTAGAGTTATGTGACAGAGTATTTTGTATGCTTTTGCATGATGTGATTTCTATGTGATTTATGCTGTGTATGTTACAGAGTTTACAGAGTTAGGACCGGAAGGTCCACAGAGTTAGGGCCAGAGGGCCCACAGAGTTATGGGACTGGAGGGTTCCACTGAGACACATTGACCAGAGGGTCAAACAGAGATATAGCCTCGAGTGGCTAATATATGTTGTGTGTGGTATTTTGGGGAACTCACTAAGCATTTATGCTTACAGTGTTGTGTTATGTGTTTCAGGTACCAGTGAGGATCGCGGGAAGGCGCCGGCTTGATCAGCACACACATGAGGAGCTTTTACATATTATGATCTTGGGATGTGATGTTATAAATTGATTATGTGAAACAATGATATTTTTATAACAATTATGAATGAAAGTGTGTTTTTAAATGTGAAAAATTATTTGAAATTTTGGGTGTTACAAGTTGGTATCAGAGCCTTGGTTTGAGGGATTCAGGTGCACCTTCGGGCGTATCTGGACTCAAACTGAGGATTTGAGAGGTTTTCAAAATAAAATTTACAAAATTTTTCTCAAGAGTAAAAAGTATTTGAAAGAGAGAGCAGAGCAGTGTGTACGATCAGCCAGCGCCCGAACGGTGATTTCCCAAAATACCCTTACATTATGTATTATGAGATATGTTATGATATGATATGCATGCTAGAGTAGGCTAGGTATTCTTATTAGGACTAGAGTGGCCTGATTTGTGATGCCTTAGCCTAGGGGTTTTGCTGCTAGGAGATGCTTGAGAGTGAATAGATAGCAGCGAGGAATTTATGAGAGATCTGCTAGAGAGTAGATTATGTATAGAGAGAGTAGAGTACTTGGGACTTGGGATCCTAGGAGGAGGACTTCGGGTGAATATTGATGCGGTGTGGACGGTAGTATTGGGCCCGTACTACCGAAGGCACCGGATCAGTACGCAGCCCAAGTAAGAATCCTTAGGGTACCAGGGATCAAGTAGGAACGGGATATCGAGTGTGTGAATACTCGAGCGAGTCTCTTATATTTTTGTGTTGTATTTCAGAGAGACATCATGGTTGGGACACGCCACACACCTGGGAGCAGTAGTGTTAGCGATGAGGAGATTCGCAGGTTGATTCACCAGGAGGTGGCTGCGGCCATCAGAGCCGAGATACCAGAGATGTTTGGGTCTATCAAGACCACCCTGATCGAGACTTTTGACGAGCGCTATGATGCTCTTAGTGATGTTGCTGTTGCTGCATCCACCGCAGCCGTCGCTGCTGCGAGGCCACAGGGGGTGACTCGTTGCTGTACCGGGAGTTCAGCAACACGAAGCCACCAGAGTTTGATGGGACTCAGGATCCGATAGCTGCGATGAGGTGGATCTCTGACATTGAGGGGTGGTTCTACACATGTTCATGTCCGGAGCACCTGAGGGTACGGTTCGCTTTGAACCAGCTTCGCTTGGGAGCGAAGGACTGGTGGAAGTTTGTGACAGCACACTTCACTTCTGCAGAGCACGCTGCGGTGACCTGGGAGAGGTTCAACACTATGTTTCGAGATGAGTACGTTCCCCCGGTGGAGAGGGAACGTTTGGCCCAGGAGTTTCTGACCCTCAAGCAGGGTACCGAGTCTGTTACAGTGATCACCAGGATGTTTCATGAGAGGGCGATGTTCTGCCCTGAGCACGTGTCGTCCGAGCAGGCACGCATGAGCAGATATTTGAGTATTTTGAGGAGAGACATCCGAGAGTTCGTGGCGAACTCGACATACCGGACATTTGCTGAGCTTCAGGCAAATGCCCGGAAGAGGGAGATTGAGCTAGAGACTCAGGCCAGGGAGGAGGCGGAGTCTCAGGGGAGGGATCGGCGACCGGCACAGTCCCAGCCGGCTGCCAAGCGGGCTAAGCCCGCCGATTCGAGATCAGGGAACCAGAAGGGTCGCACTTGTGGCAAGTGCGGCAAGAGTCATGAGGGGGTGTGCAGAGCAGGGTCTTGCTACAAGTGTGACAAGGAGGGGCACATGGCCAAGGATTGCCCTAAGGGGTTTGCAGTTTGTTTTCACTGCAACCAGACCAGACACCGGAAGGCCGAGTGTCCGCAGTTACGAGGATCAGCTCAGGGATCTGTCCCTGCTGCTGTTCGAGCTACGGAGAGTCGGCCGGTGAAGGCTGAGGCGCCGAAGGCTCGCGGGAGAGTCTTCCAGTTGACAGCGGAGGAGGTCCGCGCAGCGCCCGATGTTGTGGCTGGTATGTATTCTTTCATCTATTTATTTTTAGTGTGTAGTGTTATGCTTATATTATGATATGCGTAGGTACATTTCTTGTGAGTTATGTACCTGCTTTGGTGTTATTCGACTTGGGTGCGAGTCGGTCTTTTGTGTCGTTGGCCTTTAGTCAGCACATCAGTATCTGTCGAGAGGCGTTAAGTCGGCCTTTGCGAGTTTCATAGCTGACGAGAGAGCGGTGTATGCCACTGATGTGATTCGAGGATGTGTACTCAAGATTTTCGGCGTTGGGTTTCCGATTGATTTGATCCTGATTGCTATGGGAGATGTCTGTGTCATCGTGGGCATGGACTGGTTGAGCAGATTTGGAGCGGTTATCGACTGCGAGCGACAGCTGGTGACCATACGAGACCCTAGTGGGGGAGTTCTTACGGTGTATGGCGAGGGTACCCGTTCTGGGTCAGCATTTTGTTCAGCCGCGAGAGCGAGACAGAGTCTACAGCAGGGCTGTAGTGGTTTTGTGGCTTATGTGTTGGATACGAGGGTAGGTGCAGAGAGACCGAGGTCGGTCGATGAGGTCCCGATAGTGCGTGAGTTCCCGGATGTTTTCCCCGAGGAGTTGCCGGGTGTGCCTCCCGAGAGGCAGGTGGAGTTTCGTATCGATTTGATTCTGGGGGCAGCGCCTATCGCCAAGGCACCCTATCGCCTTGTGCCT
The DNA here is from genome assembly GCF_052849685.1 of Lactuca virosa. Taxonomy (NCBI): domain Eukaryota; kingdom Viridiplantae; phylum Streptophyta; class Magnoliopsida; order Asterales; family Asteraceae; genus Lactuca; species Lactuca virosa. Next base: position 160,191,208 of record NC_136426.1, on the reverse strand, counting down.
CCGGAGATGCAAGAGTTATCCTCGCAGCTTCAGGAGCTGCTGGGGAAGGGGTTTATACGGCCGAGTAGCTCGCTGTGGGGAGCGCCGATCCTTTTTGTCAAGAAGAAGGATTGTTCACACCGGATGTGCATTGATTACCGGGAGTTGAACAAGCTGACGGTCAAGAACCGTTACCCCTTACCGAGGATCGACGATTTGTTCGATCAGTTGCAGGGAGCGTCTTGGTTCTCCAAGATTGATTTGAGGTCTGGATATCATCAGATGAGGGTGGGTGATGAGGATATCCAGAAGACAGCGTTCAGGACTCGTTATGGGCACTACGAGTTCGTGGTGATGCCTTTCGGGCTCACCAATGCACCGGCGGCGTTCATGGATCTCATGAACAGGGTGTGCAGGCCGATGTTGGATCGTTCGGTGATCGTGTTCATTGACTATATATTGGTATATTCGAGATCCAGAGAGCAGCATGAGGATTATTTGAGGGAGATCCTCGGAGTTCTGAGATCGGAGAGGCTTTACGCCAAATTTTCCAAGTGCGATTTCTGGTTACGAGAGGTCCAGTTCCTAGGACACCTCGTCAACCAGAATGGGATATTGGTCGATCCGACCAAGATTGAGGCGGTGATGAGTTGGGAGGTGCCAAGATCCCCTTCGGAGATCAGGAGTTTCCTGGGGTTGGCTGGTTATTATCGGAGATTCATCCAGATTTCTCCAGGATTGCTGTTCCTCTCACCAGACTGACCCGGAAGGGCGTGACTTTCAGTTGGGGCCCGGAGCAGCAGGCCTCATTCGAGACACTTCGCCAGAGATTGTACGAAGCCCCAGTGTTGGCCCTTCCGGAGGGAATGGAGGACTTTGTGGTATATTGTGACGTGTCGATATCGGGACTGGGTGCGGTGCTGATGCAGAGAAGACATGTGATAGCATACGCATCGAGGCAGCTGAAGCCTCATGAGACGAGGTACCCTACTCACGATCTAGAGTTGGGGGTTGTGGTGTTCGCCCTCAAGATCTGGCGTCACTACTTGTATGGGGTTCGGTGTACCATATACACGGACCACAAGAGCTTGAAGTATTTGATGGATCAGCCCAACCTGAACATGCGCCAGAGGAGATGGTTGGACGTGGTAAAGGATTACGAGTGTGAGATCCTGTACCACCAGGCAAGGCTAACGTGGTAGTCGATGCCTTGAGTCGTAAGGCAGAGAGTGCCCCGATACGGGATGTTTGTATGAGGTTAACAGTGATGACACCGGTGTTGGACACCATTCGGGAGGCCTAGGTAGAGGCCATGAAACCGGAGAACCGCGAGAGAGAGAGGGTGATCGGACAAGTATCTGAGTTCATTGCCGATAGCCGAGGGCTTATGACCTTCCAGAGCCGGATTTGGGTGCCATTTGAGGGCGGGGCACGTACCATTTTGATGGAGGAGGCACACAGGTCGAGGTTTTCGATCCATCCCGGGGCCACTAAGATGTATTTGGATCTGAAAAGAGACTACTGGTGGCCCTGTATGAAGAGGGATGTAGCGTGGTTTGTAGAAAGGTGCTTGACCTGTCGCAGGGTTAAGGCCGAGCACCAGTGTCCACATGGCAAGTTGCAGCCGCTTGAGGTTCCCCAATGGAAGTGGGAACAGATTTCCATGGATTTTATCACCAAATTGCCGAGGACTACGAGAGGCGTCGATGCAATTTGGGTGATCGTCGACCGGCTGACAAAGAGCGCTCATTTTCTTGCTATCAGCGAGAGCTCTTCCGCGGAGAGGCTGACAGAGGTGTATGTGAGGGAGGTGGTATCGCGGCATGGTGTACCAATCTCGATTATGTCAAATCGAGATGTGCGTTTCACTTCCAGATTCTGGAAGAAGTTCCATGAGGAGTTGGGTACTAGGCTGCATTTCAGTACCGCTTACCACCCACAGACGGACAGACAGAGTGAGCACACGATTCAGATGCTCGAGGACATGCTCCGGGCATGTGTGTTGGACTTCGGAGGGAGTTGGGACACGTATCTGCCTTTGGCTGAGTTTTCCTACAACAACAGCCATCATTCTAGTATTGGTATGCCTCCCTTCGAGTTGTTGTACGGGAGGAGGTGTCGGACTCCCATTTGCTGGGGAGAGGTAGGGCAGCGTGTGATGGGTAGCACTGAGATAGTGCTTCAGACGACAGAGCAGATACAACAGGTTAGACAGAGATTACTGACGGCTCAGAGTCGTCAGAAGAGTTATGCGGATAGACGACGATCCGAGCTTGAGTTCCAGGTAGGAGACTTCGTACTCCTGAAGGTATCTCCTTGGAAAGGAGTGATCCGATTCAGGAAGAGGGGCAAGCTGGGGCCCCGGTACATCGGTCCGTTCAGGGTGACCGCGAGGGTGGGCAAGGTAGCATATCGGTTGGAGCTACCTGAGGAGCTGAGTCAGATTCATGATACCTTCCACGTGTCTCAGTTGAGGGAGTGTATAGCCGACGAGTCGGCGGTGGTACCACTGGAGGATATTCAGGTGGATGCGAGCCTGAATTATGTTGAGAGGCCAATCGCGATTGTGGATCGAAAGATCAAGGTTCTGAGGAACAAGGAGGTGCCCCTGGTTCAGGTTCAGTGGCAACATCGGAGGGGGTCTGAGCTGACTTGGGAGACAGAGTCAGAGATGCGGGAGCAGCATCCGGAGTTGTTTTCAGCATGAGACTTCGAGGGCGAAGTCTGGTTCTAGTGGGGGAGAATTGTAACATCCCGAAATTCAGGTACAACTATCTAACCCTTCTCTTTTGTCAAGTTGTCAAAATTAGCCCTTGAGTGGAAATTGTAGCAAATGAGTACGCTGGGCGTACTCAAGAGTACGTTGCGCGTACTCATGCGCTTATTTTGGACGCGAACTCGCCTAGGTACGCTGGGCGTACCCAGAGTTACACTGGGCGTAATTGGCCCATGTGCAAAACCCTAATTGTGGCTTGTGAGCTATAAAAGGAATGAGATGGTCTTGCCCCCAGCCACCATCCCTCAGAGAGAAACCCTAAGAGAGAGCCTTCTATCGTCTTTAGCTTGAGTGTGTGTGTTTTGGAGCTAAAAGTGTCTTGGTGTGTTAGTGAAGAAGAAGGAGAAGAGCTTGTGGAGGCTAGGGCTTGAAGTGCAAGTTTGGATCTGAAATCTTCAGAGAAAGGAGCTTCATGTAGAGGTATAAAGTTCGAAACTTTCCTCTTTATTTGGTTTAATGTTGCATGGACCATTTCTAGGGTTAAAAGTCCCAAAGGTGGAGACTTTATGAGTGTAATGTACTCCATGGACCTAGATCTGTCCCATTTCAGTGATGTATGTGTTGTAGATCCATAAAAATCCCATCTTGGTCGTTGTTATGAGGTCATGCTTGAATTATGAGCTTCTAGAGTTGGGAAATGGAATGATATGGGTGTTAGTGACTTGTCCAGCCATGCAAAGGCTTAAAGTCATCAACTTTATGGATTAAGAGGCTTAGAAATGGTCAGATCTAGAAGTTGGGCGTGGGTCTTAACTGTTTAAAACCTCAATGAGCTTAGGGTCTGAAACTAGGAGTTACGCGGGGTGTAATCCCAATACGCGCATCGTAAGGGGTCGCGCACCCCGTTTCTGTGAGGACGCCGGGTATGCCCAACGTACATGTTTGGTACGCGCAGCGTAACCCAGAGAGTTGACTTTTGTTGACTTTTAGGGTTTGGTCAACTTTAGGGTCTTTGAGCCATGAGAGGGGTAAAATGGTCTTTTACCCTTCAAAGAGTACTAGGAGAGGGGATAGTCTAGCCTTGAGAGATGTATTGATTTAGAGTGTATATTTCATATGATTAGGCGGAGGCTAGACCAGAGTTTACAGAGTTCGAGATTACCGAGTTACCCGAGGTGAGTCTTCTCACTATACTTTACCTAGAGTGGTAATTAGAGTTATGTGACAGAGTATTTTGTATGCTTTTGCATGATGTGATTTCTATGTGATTTATGCTGTGTATGTTACAGAGTTTATAGAGTTAGGACCGGAAGGTCCACAGAGTTAGGGCCAGAGGGCCCACAGAGTTATGGGACTGGAGGGTTCCACTGAGACACATTGACTAGAGGGTCAAACAGAGATATAGCCTCGAGTGGCTAATATGTGTTGTGTGTGGTATTTTGGGGAACTCACTAAGCATTTATGCTTACAGTGTTGTGTTATGTGTTTCAGGTACCAATGAGGATCGCGGGAAGGTGCCGGCTTGATCAGTACACACATGAGGTGCTTTTACATATTATGATCTTGGGATGTGATGTTATAAATTGATTATATGAAACAATGATATTTTTATAACAATTATGAATGAAAGTGTGTTTTTAAATGTGAAAAATTATTTGAAAATTTGGGTGTTACAAAATATTTCATACCACAACACATATACAATGCATACGCACAATGGCCTTCAACATATAGTTGGTACGCCCCTTTGGCCTTCAACATAAAGTTGGTCCGCCTCATTTTGCCTACAACATATAGTTGGTCCGCAGATTAGCCTTTAGCATAAAGCTAGTCCACCCGAGTCTATTGGCCTTCAGCACGAAGCTGGTCCGCCCTCATTTCTCATATATTATATTAACACATATAGCAGGCATTATTCCTACGTTAGTGGCAACTATCTAGCCTAATTGCTTAAGTGTATACTAAAGGCATCTATATCCTAACATATAGTGGATACATAATGGGGTATACAATATAGTGAGATGAACTCACCTGGACAGATTCTCAAGGGATAAACAGTTAACTGGACAATTTAGCTGACGACCAACACTTCAACAAGGATTGACCTATATTACTATAGTTTATTAGTTCTATGGGAATTTGTAATGTATGATAGATCCCACAATTATAGGTGAGATTTTACCATTTATTGAGCAAATGGTGACCTGATGGTGTTTTAGAACACCAAACAAACATTAGGATCCAAACCAAAATAGTTTTGATGAAAACGAATTTAAAAATACCAGGGTTAGAAAATCCCAAAATCTTAATCAAAACTCAAATTGAATAATTATAAATGAAGTTGTTTCTTGAGTATTGATCTAGAAGTGAAAGATGATGTAAGGAACTTTACAAAAACTAGATTAAATCCATTAATTTTATAGTTTAAAGGATCACATAACTTTAGATTAACAAATAAGTAATATGAGAAGAATTCTACCACATGAAGCTGATAGATGATGAGGCTTGAACTAGATCCTCACTAATTGAACTAGGTAGCTTCAAGTACCATGGAAATAGAGAGAAAATCACCCAATGAGGTTTCCTAAAACTAAATTTTCATTCCAATGGAATTGGGGAATGAGGGAAGGAGTCTAAATGCCCTAATTTTTGACTATATGTCATAAAAGGTCCCATTTAGCAAGTTGTTATCATTTAACCACAAATAAATCTAATAACTTCTTATTTCGTTGTGTTCCTAAGTTTACTTTTAACTATATTTTTGTAAGTAACCCTGTTATTCAAAACATTTTAAAGAAAATCACTAAATCAAACGAGATTACTCTAGCTGTCTAGCATATAAGATGATGCAAGGCAGTGAAGTTCATATGGATTATGTGTTTTCCTAGACCAATGAGGAGGTAATGGGAGCCTTAAAACGTAATATCATTTTATGAGTTTCAAATTGTTTACAATTTTGTTATTCTTTTTCAAAAAGTTAAGGGTGCGTTTGGTTGTGGAAAATTTTTCAGTTTTCTAGGAAAATTTTCCAAGAAAAACAAAAATTTCGAAAACGCGTTTTGTTCGTTCAGTTTTCCAGGAAAATGAAAATTTTCAGTTTTCTAAATTGTATGTAAATTAGAAAAGTGATTTTTATAGTTTTCCAAAGTTTTCCAATTTTCTAAGATGGAAAATGAAAACTCTCCCGATTTCAACCAAACGCGTTTTCTAAAATTTTCATTGAAAATTGAAAGCGAAAACCCAACTCCATTTTCTAGAAAACATTTTCTTAGAAAATAAAAACAGTTTTCCACAACCAAACGCACCCTAAGGTTTTGTAACAAATTAGGATGACCGTCGTTGTTGATTTAACATCCCAGAAATCAAGGTAAAATTTTCAATTTTAAAACCAACCCAAAACCCATAAATGTTTACAAAACATAGTTCTCAAATGTCAAAATCATAAATCAGAGTTTTCCCACGAATAAATCTCATAAAATCCGAAAGATGTGCACGATCAAGTCTTCACTTTGCCCCTATCCTCTGAAGTACCTGAAACCATAACAATCAAATTGTAAGCCAAACCTTAGTGAGTTTCCCCAAAGTACCACACATAACTATACAGATAGCAACATGCATATATGAGTCTTCATCGTGACTGGACCGCCTCGCAGGGCCTACAGCCTATCCGGACTGCTCTCCGGGCCTTCGGCCTGACTGGGCCGCCTCCCGGGCATTCAGTCTATCCGGACCATCCCGGGTATCTTGGCCATCAGCACAAAGCAAGACCGCCTCAACGCAACAAACCATACCATGTCGACATATACAATAACAATTAATAGCTAACAAGTACACGTAATCATACAGATCTACCAATTTAACACATACTCAGTGAACTCAGGTAATCATACAAATTTACCAATCTAATACATGCTCAGTGAACTCAGGTAATCATACAAATCTACCTATCTAACACATAACCAACTGATATGTGCATGTTTAGCCCTATATTTAGTATAGATTTTTATCATTTGTTAGCTAATTAATTGCATATTATGGACAAAAGGTACTTAATTATGTTTGAATTATATTTTCAGTCCAAAAGAAGTGATCGGAAGCAAAAGGAAGCAGGAGCAGCTATCGGGAAACTTTGGAGTGAGCAAAAGAAGAAAGGACCAAAAACCACAAAGGACTCGGCGAGTCTGGGATGGACTCGACGAGTTCCCACGAAGATTCGCGAAGCAGAAGAGTCCTTACCTTGCCGTACACGGGGATTTAATGAGGGACTCGACGAGTCGGTCTTGGACTCGACGAGTCGAGTCGAATCTATAAAAGAAGCCTTCCAGATCAAGTTTTGAAGAGGTTGGAGAACCCTAGAGAGAGGAGCTGCGATTCAGAACGAATAAAGGCATCTGGAAGAGTGAAGATTCAACCCAATTCCAATTTTGAAGGATAACTAAGGCATAATTCGATTTCTCTTGACTAGATTTAGTACCTAAACCATGTTTATGTTATTGAATTTCGTTTTTGAGTTTTCTACTGCCTTAATCATGAGCTAAACTTTTTAGCTTCTGTTTGGGTAAGACAAATTTGAGACTATGGTTTGATTAATGGTAGGATTAACTCTAAATTGGTGATTTTGTTAGATTAAGCTTGTTAAAGATCCTTATGCATTAACCATAACTATTTTCTGTTAATAGGAAGGCAATTGGGCTGCATGAACATCTCTTAATTGTTTACCTCATGTGATTCATGTGAACACTTTATTATGTGCCTAGGATTAGCGAATGTGAAACTAGGATTAATTAGAGAATGGGTAAGTTCATGTGTGAGCTTGTTTGATAAACCAACAACAAGAGGCTAATTGAATTATTAATTTAATTAACCATTACAAATCTTATTTAACCCGAATAAATAACCTAGAGAATTAATTAATTTAGACAACTGGCCACTGCTTGAATTAGTTTATTTTCTAAGGATTAGCGATAGCGAATGTGAACCTAATCACCTGAATCGGTAGCCAACAAAAGGTTAATCCATTGCACTATTACCATTAAGTCAACCATAGGATCAATTGAGTCGAACCTGAACAGAAGTCCCTTTAGATATTGAATTTAGTTGGTCTTTGCTTGCTTAGTTGTTAGTTAGTTATTTAGTTTAACTGTTAGTAAGTTCCTAGTCTTGTAAAACTAGAGAAAACCCAATTTATTATTTGTTTAAGATAATATTAGTAATTAATTTAGTTTGTCGTTCCCTGTGTTCGATACCCTACTTATTTAACTATACCACAAATGATAGGTCCACTGCCTTTGTGTGTCTAATTTATAATTGAAAAGTAGGATTAAAACTAGTTGGTTTTACACACATCACCAACATAACATCAATCCAATATACCAGGATACATAATCCAGTGGGCCGACATTGGTGTCTTCGACCCACAAGTACAGTGAGGAAAACTCACCTCACAGTCTGAAATGATAGTTGAACAAATCACTGCTCCGGATACTGCCTCTACTGATCACCTATACAATAATATGGACTCAAGCTTCAATATATTACTTAAAAATACCCAAAATGACCTAAAGCCAAACTTGGTAAAAGTCAACGACTAATGTCAAAGCCAACTCCAGGTGGTCGCCACGTCGTGGCTACTAAATAACAAAGTAGATGAGTCTTAGCCCAGTCGCCACGCCATGGCAACCTAGGCCACGTTGTGGGCATTGGGCTCCCAACAACTTAATATATTAAGTCGTTTTCTTTGATCCTAAGGGATCTAAAACTTAGATCTGGTTCATTCTAAGGTCCAAGTGGATAAAGTTTCCAACTTTATCCCTTCAGACCATCCAAGAGGTAGAGATCTCACTTCTATGTCTAAATAGGGCAAAAACATAACTTGGTTTAACTCATTAAGTACTTAATCTCGAAGATCTCATGACCCACGATGTCAGAAGGTTTTCTAGTACCAAAAATCTCATAAAAGTCCATGCTTTTCAGACATGCATGTCCAATGCATGTCTTGAACTCTTATTGGGTCAAAACTAAAGGGTTATAACCAAGATTCCATACATGACACCGAAGCTCACTTATAAATCATATCCAAGGCACCAAATACTCTAAGTGACCTGTGGATTCATAAAATTGCAAGCTTTGTGAGATCTCACCACTCAAATCCATCAAGACATGAAGAAAAGGGATAAAATCAAGAGATCTAACAACTTAGCAAAGAAAATGTTAGATCTTGGACACTCACCAAGGTCTAGGAGATGTGTTAGCTGAAGTAGACGATGCTTTCCAAGTAAACTATCACACTAAGGGTGTCCTTTTTATTCAAGGATCACCAAAAAGCACCAAGAATGAGTTCACAATTTCAGTGGAGGCTAGGGTTAGGGTTTATAGGTTTGAGAGGGTGATGAAGGCTGAATGATCACGAAACCTAGCCTTAATGTTCTTTATATAGGGTCCAAAGCCTAAAATTAGGGTTTTTTCACTAAAAACACCTGCCACGCTGTGACACCGTGGTGGGTCATTTAATCACGCAGTCCAAAACATTATGCAACGTCGTGGTGATGCTCTACCACGTCGTGGCCACCCAAATTAAAGTTAATATATAGTTTGATTTATACCTGGAACGGATGTTACAATTAAACATGTGAAATTGAGATCTTAGGAAAAACACTGTTTTTTTTTGAAACGACAAATATAATATATAATCTACTCATAAATTAACACCTAAATTCACCTACGTCCACGACAGGACTTAAACTCTCAACCTCAAGGAGGGATGACACCACCTGATACTTGGTAGGAAAAACACTGTTGATATGTGACAAAGTTGTTCATATTTCACACATCACATCATCTGATGACCTATGTGTTTTTAAACATATTCATCCTTTATCTTCATCAACAAAGGCCTAAACAAGTTTCAAAAGTTTTCAAGCGAGCGGTTTTGAAATCTATTCGGTCATGTTTTATAAGTCTCACTACACAATGAATTTCTTTAGGAAAAATGATCGAAAGCGATAAAGTTGCCACAACATGGACATAAAATGCTAACTAAGCAAGGAACGAGTTATAGTCGGAAAAATGATAAAATTAGAGAAAAAAATATGAATTTTAGGACCATAAATATTGAAAGGGAAAAGTTTAGTTAAATGTCCGATCTTTTTCTTGAAAACCCATTATATGTATTTTAGTAGAAAAATCATTTATATTTTAAAACTATTGCACTTTAGCCATTTCGACCTATTAGATTAACTTTAGTGGTGAAAATATAATGTAAATAAATTTTATAAAAAAAACTACACAACAAAAATAAAAATTAAAAATAACAACATGAGACCCCACAAATCAAAACCATAAGAACAAGGCAAACAACGAACTTACAACAACATAAATATTTAAAAGTCTAATAAAATAATACTCTCTATTTGATGGAGAATATGAATTACATTGGAAAATACAATAAAATTATACTAAAAATATACTAATAATATAGAATTAATATTAATATAATTACATTAAAGTAAAAACAACATGATACCATTTTATATCATGTAAGATTACAATACAATTTATAAAATAAAATTTTTTCTATCCACAAAAGATAGAAAATGCAATAATATATTTTTCTGTAATAATAAAATAAAATTAAACAAAAATAAACACTTTACAATAAAATGACATTAAAATAATAAAATAAAATAAAAATAAAATTATAAAAATGATTAAAACCTTTTGATTTTGATTTTGATTTTATCAAATATTTGTCTTTTGTTTACGTAAAAAACCCATTTAAACTTGTTGATCTTGAAACATTTTGAGTTGCTACTTCATGTCAAAATCTCAATTTTATGATTTTTTTTTAACAAATTATGTGTCTTTATGTTTTAAAAAGAATAAGCCAAGAATTTTTCATGAAGTTCTAGGATTTTTTATAAAATTTCACATTATTAAGTAACTTTTTCTTTGAACAATATTTAATTATTTATAGAATGCGTGCCAAACTCCAAAGTAAGTTATCCTCTCCTCGGGTCTCATTAAATGGGTCAAATCAAACCGACCAATATCGTGCAAATTTCGTCCAAAGTATACTAGGGCTAAAGTTCTAGGGTTACAGAGAAGTTACGAACATATCTCTCTTTTCTCTCAAATTCATCAAATTCAAGACATCAGTTTTCCGATCCAGAAAAATATCAAGGAGAGACGATGCCTCCGAAATCGGCGAGGAAGCCCGTCGGGCCAGGGAGAAGAGGCGGAAAAACTAGAGGAACGCCGAAGGTGGCGGCGCAGCCTGATCCAGAGGTAGTAGTGGTGCCTGAAGAATCCAAAAAACCGGTTGAGGATGCGCCGATTGAGGTCAAGGAGGAGGAGCCAGTTGAGATTAAAGAAGAGGACGTGAAGGTTGGATCTAAAAAGGGGGAGACATCGAAGATAGAAAAGGCTAATGAAGAAAAATCGGGAAAGGTGGAGGGGAAATCAGTGGCTGATAATGGGATTGATGATTCAAAGAGTAAGTTACAGATGACATTCTTGATTTCTATTTAATTTACTGTTTTTTCTTATCTAATAGACTTTACCTGATTACATATCAAATTAGATCTGTTATAAGCGAAATTTCCAAAATTTGTCATGTGCTCTTGAAGGAAATTTTGTTTGATGGGCGATTTGTTGAGCCGAATTAGAGAAACCTAAAAAGCTAACGTATTTATGTTTTGTTAGCATATGCAAATACCCCCCTCGTCTACGAAAGAAGGATCAAATGGGTTATTTCAAAAACAGGTATAAAACGTTGTTGGTCTTTCCCCAACAAGAATCATATGAAAATGTTTATACAAAGAGTAGATAGTTTGATATCAACACTTGATATGTATCATCTTTTCTTACCTTTGGAATGGATTAGCAGGTAGGAAAATAACTAACTGAAAAACATTTATGCATAAAAGAGTGCCCTTGCCCCTTTGTTAGTACATAAAAAGAATTTTTTTATGTTTTTTTTATTGCTATGCTTAACTTTGTAAAAGAGAGATTCTTTTCTTAAAAAAAAGGGTGTTGTGTATGAAGCTACAAGCCTACAATTGCTTATAATATGAGGCTGTTTGCAAGGGCACTTCAGTTCAGATTGCTTCAAGCCTCACAATTTGCTATAATTTTGAGAAATTTCTGATGGAAGACAATATGGGTAAAGTAAAATTGGTCAGAATACAAATAAAGAGAAACCCAAAATCTTAAAGGATTAAATTCTTGATTACACATGTTGTCTAGATACTAACGTTAGGACACTTCAAATTGGTAGAAGTGGCTGTATGACACATACTTTAATTCCTGACAACAACGGGAAGACATTGGATTCAACCACACCAATGACTTCATTATGAAGATAATGAATGCCACCTTATTCATTGAAGGGTTGAAAATGTTGTTAAGTAACTTGTTTAACTAGTTTAAAGGCTGGTGGCTTAGCTAAGTACCAATTCATTCTTGCCTTCCCAAGAATTGGAAAATGACTTGACCTCTCTTGAGATGCCAACATTGGCCATAAAATCCTCTCCAATATATTCCTTGGGTTCAGATTCTTCTGTTGTGTTCTGATGAAGAAAGTAACCTCAGTTATTTCTCGAGGTAATATGTGTTAACATGTGCACCCTACATGTAGCATTTTTACTGGTACACCAAAAGCTTGTAAGTTGACATGCATTTAAGTCTATTTAACATTCATTATCTCCAAGGAGGTGCCTTTTTGAGTGTTGGTGTAGTTTGTTCTCAATACTACAAGTTTCCAACATTGGAAGAATCAAATCAACCTTGATTTTAATACCCTTATTAAGTAAGAAGGAAGCAATGGAGCTTTCCACCAAGTTGGAATAATACTTCAAAGCAGTGTATTCTTTCTTTTCACCTCTTTACATGGTAAAGCTGCACCTATAAGGATGGTTACAGTTTCTGAGGGAAACTTTATATGCTCATGTTGCTTATTACATTATTTTCAGCTAATAACATCATATCTGTTTAAGTTGGTAATAAAGATTAAAGGCATCTACCTATTGGAATCTCTCTGGATACCCAAGATTCCACTAAGCCACATCTCAAGCAACTATATTCTCATTGCCTTTATCCCTGACAGGAGACCAAAATGATGTTAAAGAGTCTGTCCCTGAATTCGAAAAAGATGAACGATTGGATTTGGAGGATAATGATCCAGAAGAATCTGAACCTGAAGAGTATATTGGTGAGGATTATGATGAGAAAGAAGCTCAAGAAGAAGTAGAGGAAGAAGAAGAAGAAGCTGATGAAATGGAGGTTGGTGAGGATGCTCATGATCCTACAGAGGAGATGGAGGCTGAGGATGAGGATGAGGTGGAGGAAGTGGCACCAGAACAACATGCTGACGTGGCAGATGCAGATGCAGATGAACAGGAACATCATGATGTTTTCAAAGAAAGACGCAAGCGAAAGGAGTTTGAAATCTTTGTTGGTGGATTGGACAAAGATGCCACTGAAGAGGATCTTAGGAAAGTTTTTAGTGCAGTTGGTGAGGTTTCTGAAGTCAGACTTATGATGAATGCTCAAACAAAGAAGAACAAAGGATTTGCTTTCCTTCGTTTTGCAACTGTAGAACAGGCAAAACGAGCTTGTGTTGAGCTAAAAAGCCCTGTGGTATTTACTATTTAATATCTATTTCTGATTTCCCTCACTCACCTAGGAAAAAAAAAGCTGATTTTGATAACTTTTTTTGAAGTTAAACCATGTCTTTTTACCCTTTTACCCCTCGATTTCCAGGTTCATGGGAAACAATGTGGTGTTTCTCCAAGTCAAGACAGTGATACTTTGTTTTTGGGTAATGTATGCAAGACATGGACCAAGGAAGCTGTAAGTAAACTGTCTAAAACTAGTTACAAAATCTCTCTCTTTCTCTCTAATGATATTGAATGTGGTTACAGCTGAAAGAGAAGTTGAAAAAGTATGGAGTTGATACAGTGGAGGATTTGACTTTGGTTGAAGACAATAAGAATGATGGAAGTAATAGGGGATTTGCTTTTTTGGAGTTTTCTTCACGTTCAGATGCTATGGATGCTTTTAAACGTCTCCAAAAGAGAGATGTTACTTTTGGTGTTGATAGGCCTGCTAAGGTTTCTTTTGCAGATTCCTTCATTGACCCTGGTGATGAAATCATGGCTCAGGTAAATTTATGCGATTTCTTTCTTTCATCTCATCAAGAAACCCTGAATCTTTATATTCTTAAAATGAAAAATCTGTCAATAGATGGAACAATAGTTTGTTTTTTCACCTTGTATTTGGATTACCCAAGCCAGTAAAACAAAGATAGTGCATTAAATATGAAGGGTATAGTGGTCATTTTTTCTCGTCAAGAAACCCTGAATCTTTATATTCTTAAAATGAAAAATCTATTAATAGATGGAACAATAGTTTACTTTTCACCTTGTATTTGGATTATCCAAGCCGGTAAAACAAAGATAGTGCATTAAATATGAAGGGTAAAATGGTCATTTTGTCTCGTCAAGAAACCCTGAATCTTTATGAAAAATCTGCCAATAGATGGAATCATGGAACTATGGAAGTATGGAACAATAATTTACTTTTTCACCTAGTATTTGGATTACCCAAGTCAGTAAAACAAAGAAAGTGCATTAAATATGAAGGGTAAAATGGTCATTTTGTCTCGTCAAGAAACCCTGCATCTTTTCATTCATAAAATGAAAAATCTTTGTCAATAGATGGAACAATAGTTTATTTTTTCACCTTGTATTTGGATTACCCAAGCCAGTAAAACAAAGACGGTGCATTAAATATGAAGGGTAAAATGGTCATTTTGTCTCATCAAGAAACCCTGAATCTTTATATTCATAAAATGAAAAATCTTTGTCAATATATGGAACAATAGTTTATTTTTTCACCTTGTATTTGGATTACCCAAACCAGTAAACACAAAAGATAGTGCATTAAATATGAAGGGTAAAATGGTCATTTTGCAGGTGAAGACTGTTTTTATAGATGGGCTACCTGCTTCATGGGATGAAGGTCGAGTGCGGGACCTACTTAAGAAATATGGGGAAGTGGTGAAGATTGAGCTTGCACGTAATATGCCTTCTGCAAGAAGAAAAGATTATGGATTTATAACATTTGGAACACATGATTCAGCTTTAACATGTGCTAAAAGCATTAATAATGAAGAACTTGGAGACAATGACAACAAGGTTAGTTTTGTAATTTACTTATTGATAATATTCATCCCTGTTGTTTTCTGATTTGTAATTGTTGTATATATAATAATAATATCAGGCTAAAGTGAGGGCAAGATTGTCAAGACCATTACAAAGAGGGAAAGGAAAGCATGTTCCCCGTGGTGGTGGTGGTGGTGGTGATTTCAGATCTGGTGGTGGTCGGCCTGCTTCTAGAGGTTTTAGGGGTCCGTGGGTCCGCCCTGTGCCACGTAGCTTACCGCCACGTGGGATAAGAAGAGTTGGAGGGCGGCCACCGCCGGTGGTTGAGCGTGGTGTCAGGCGGCCTGTTCCGGTAAGAGACAGGCGGCCTGTTGCCGCCTTGCCGCCAAGGGGGCGGCCGGTGGCTCCTCCACCTAGGTCCTATGACAGGCGACCACCTGGTATGCTTCACCTTTTTTCATAATCATATGCTTTGTTATAACAATGTTGCTGTTAAAATTTATTAAAATGACCGTTTTGCCCTTGCTTTGATTTTATTATTCTTGTTTTTATTTGTTGTACTGGAGAAGTCGGTAGATGGGTACTATACTACCAAGGAATAAGAAAAATGAAAAATAAAAGATTCCTTCTTGGAGGGCAAAATGGTCATTTTAATAGTCTTTATTACACTCATGGTGTGTTTGAGAGGGAAGAAATTCAACATAAAACCTGAAAATTTTTTGGACAAAAAGTCTAAAACCAAAGAAAGTCACTAGTTGTAGGGGCACAAAGAAGAAAAGATTCCTTTTTGGAGGGCAAAATGGTCATTTTAGCAAAGAAAATAGGAAGCAGAATGAAGAAATATATTTTTTTTTGGACTAAAAACCAAAGAAAATCACTAACCACTAGGTGACAAGGACAAAAATGAGAAAGATTCTTTGATGGAGGGCAAAATAGACATTTTAGCAAGATTTACACTCATAGTGTGACCAAGAGGGACCAAATCCGAAACAAAACATAAAAATAGGGACCAAAATCGAAAATTTAATTTTCCACTTTTGCACCTCACTAAATTATATATTTTTTGTGAATACAGTTCCTTCGCGGCCAAAGAGCAGCTTGAAGCGGGAGTTCAGCCGGAGGGAGGAGCTGCCACCGCGGAGCAGGGTGGTGGCTGACTATGGTCCGCCACCACCACCACCAAGGTCAACCTCAGAGAGATCCTCATCTTACAGAGACAGTTACCCTACACGTGGGCCCACCTATGCTGACATCCCAAGAGGCTCATCTCACCCTTCATCAAGAAGAGCCCCCGCCTCTGCCGCCTACACAGATGGCGGCTATCCACCACGATACGAAAGGCCGCCACCACCGAGTTACCGTGAACGCCCCCCGCGTGATTACGATCCTGTCCCTGGCTCAAAACGGTCTTATGCTGCACTGGTTAGAACATTTACTATACTACCCTTTTGCTTTTTATTGTTATAGTGCCACATCAGCGCCATGTCAACAACCCAAAAATCTTATATTATAAATGTTACAAAATTACTCACTTTTTTATTTTGATTTTATTTTAAAAAAACTTTGATTTTTTTTTTTAACTATTGCATTAATAAATAAAAACTAATATTTATAAAATGTTATTAGGATGATATTCCACCTCGCTATGCTGATTCTGATGTACGTGAAGTACGCCATACACGTGTTCGTATGGATTATGAAATTGGAGGTGGATCTTCACAATATGGAGATGCATATAGTGAAAGGTAATTTTTTTTTTAATATTTTTATTTTCATAAATGTTTTCAAATTTGATTTTCATACAAATTAAATACAGGAAACAGCAGTTTACTTTCAGTTATATGTTTTCTACACAACTTCCTACTTTCATTTCTTTATCTTACAGCATTGTACTTTGGGAAAAGTGGAGGGGTCAAAGTGACATTTTAAAAAGTATAGGGGTCAAAATAACATTTTAGAAAGTATTTTTGAAAGTGTCATTTATGAAAGTTGGGATAAGAGCTGGAAAGTGTCATTTATGATAGTTGGGAAAATTGGAGGGGTCAAAGTGACATTTTAAAAAGTATAGTGGTCAAAATAACATTTTAAAAAGTATTTATGAAAGTGTCGTTTATGAAAGTTGGTATAAGAGGTGGAAAGTGTCATTTATGATAGTTGGGAAAATTGGAGGGGTCAAAGTGACATTTTAAAAAGTATAGGGGTGAAAAGTGGAGGGGTCAAAGTGACATTTTCAAAAGTATTTATGAAAGTTAGGATAAGAGGTGGAAAGTGTCATTTATGAAAGTTGGGAAGATTGGAGGGGTCAAAGTGACATTTTAAAAAGTATAGGGGTGAAAGTGGAGGGGTCAAAGTGACATTTTAAAAACTATTTATGAAAGTTGGGAAAATTGGAAGGTGACATTTTAAAAAGTATAGCAGTGAAAATTGGAGGGGTTGAAATGACATTTTAAAAACTATTTATGAAAGTGTCATTTATGAAAGTTAGGATAAGAGGTGGAAAATGTCATTTATGAAAGTTGGGAAAGTGGAGGGGTCAAAGTGACATTTAAAAAAATATAGGGGTGAGAAATATCTTTATACACAGTATTTTAAAAAATATAGGGATAAAAAGTGTCATTTATAAAAGTTGAGAAAAGTGGAGGGGTCAAAATGACATTTTAAATATTATTTATGAAAGTGTCATTTATGAAAGTTGGGATAAGAAGAGGAAAGTGTCATTTATGAAAGTTGGGAAAAGTGGAGGGGTCAAAGTGACATTTTAAAAAGTATAGAGGTGAAAAATATCATTATACACAGTATTTTGAAAAATATAGGGATGGAAAGTCATTTATAAAAGTTGAGAAATGAGGAGGGGTCAAAGTGACATTTTAAAAAGTATAGGAGTAAAAATATAAGCATTTTACAAAGTATTTTAAAAAATATAAGGGTTGAAAGTGCAATTTATGACATTTTATGTTAACTAATATTTTGAATAAATTATTGGCAGAATGGGAAGATCAAATGTAGGAGGAGGATATGGTAGTAGTAGCAGAAGCTCAATGTCTGGACATGATTCTCATGGTCTTTATAGCAGCAGCAGCCGCCAGGGCATGTCTTATGGCGGCGGAGGGTCTTACAGTGGCGGCGGCGGTGGTGGTGGTGGTGGTGATGGTGGAATGTACCCGTCATCTTATGGCGGCGATTACGTCTCTCGTGGCGTTGATGGAGGTGGTGGAAGCGGTTACTCATCATCGTTGTATTCCGGTAGAAGTATGGGTGGTGGCGGTGGTGGTGGTGGTGGTTACATGGGTGGTGGGTCTGGATCGTACTATTGAGGTGTTAGTTGATTCAGATTGTTAGGATAAGTAAAGTACATGTTAGATGATTGGCTGTTTGTTTAAGTGTTTTGAGTTAGTTTTTCATACTTTCATGCAGTTTTTTACAGTAAAAAACTGCATAATATGGTAATTAATTTATGAATGCAAGTTTCAAATTTCTATCTTTAGTTTTACACTAATTGGATGTTGATGTCAAAAGGGTGTTTGAGATTGCTTATTTAAGGTGTTTGTTAGCTTATTATGGTTTGATATTGCTAATTGGTATTTTTCAGTGTTTGAATGAAACAAAATAAATAATGCTTATCGAGTTAAAAAACAATTTTTAATAAGTTATTTCCTTAAAGTATTGGGAAAATGACTTATAAGGGTAAGAAACAAACAATTTTTAATAAGTTATTTCCTTAAACTATTGGGAAAATGACTTATAAGGGTAAGAATGTTTCAAAAATGTTCAAAAAACACCATCGGAGTTTTACATGTTCAAAAAATACCATCAAACTATAGGTTATGTATAAAAAACACCAACCAAGTTTATCTTTTGTTCAAATTGCACCTAATGGTAACCTACGATTTTACATGTTAAACAAAATTAAAAGAAAAAAGAAAATGATATGGAGTATACGTCGATTAAGTGAAGCATACGTGGTATTTTGGCTCATTTCTTGTCAACGGCAGGAAGAGAGGGAAAGAGGGGGAAGTCGATTCCTCTAGGGTTCCATCGATCAACAATCCTCCAACAAAACCTGAAGTCGATTTGTGCAGATTGTGAAGAATGGTGCTAGGGCAAAGCGCGAAGATGCAAAAGGCAGCATGAGAAGAAACTGCCGTAAGCTTAGGAGAATGGGGGGTGAGGCGACAGCCAAGGACGACGACGGATGGCGGTAAACAGAAGACGATTATTTTTTATTTCCATTCATTAAAATCGCCGTAAGCTTAGGAGATCCGATGGTTTGAAGCATCTCATAATGTTTCCATCTGTTTTCCTCTAGACATGAATCAACCACATGCAAGGATTGTTCGATGATACACGGAGGAGAGAGGTTGACCGGAACTGCCATAATTTTTGACACGTGAACTGTAGGAGCAGGGTCTGACGTCTTTGAAACAACCGTTTCTGGTGATGCAACGAAGGATGGAGGGGGAAGGCACGGTGGAGAAACGCCGACCAAACCAGGCTTAGCCAAAGAAATTATTCCGACAACAGAGGTCGCATCCTCCACACCCAAACCACACAAACTCGTTACGAGAACTTCCTTTTTTGAACAGAGGGAAGGAGAAGGATGGGGGTCTGAGATATCGACGGACCCAAGAGAAGCGATAGACACATCATCAGCATCTTTTTTTTTTTTCTTTCAAAACTTCATCATCCTCAAGAGAAGTGATAGACACATCATCATCATCATCTTCATCTCTATCTTCATTTCCTTCTATGTTGTTATCACATTCCTTCACGACACTTTTAGTCACCAAAGTTAGAAGGGAATGATGATTTGCTTCATGAGCTTGAGAGTTAGCTTCATATTCATTCTTATTTTCTATAAATTCGTTTGTTGAAGCGCTTGATGTAACATCAGCCACAAAAATAATAGAAGATTCAGTAAAAAAATAAACCTTTTTGGCTGTTGTTGCTATCACAAAAAGCAGCAGAAGAAGAAGAACCGGAGCTGATTCCATGAGAACTAAGAACACTATGAACATCTTCTTTCTTTTGAGGGCAATCTTCAAAGTGGAATGAACCGTTAGTTTCATCTTCAGTAGAAGAAATGCAGAAACGCAGGAGAAGAAAAAAGTTGTCGTTCCTTTCCTTAGAGCATCTCCAACCCGCTCATATTTTTCATTATTTCCTCCATTTCTTCCCCCATTCCTCTCCAACCATACCCTATTTATTCCCCCATTTTGGGAGAAATGAATAGTATATCACCAAATATGGTGTTATACTATTCATTTCCCCCAAAATGAGGATGACCTTTCGGTTGTCGGTTTTAGTCTCCCTTTTTATATATTTATACATTTCTAGTTTATTTTTATCTACTAATTATAATTTAAATGTAATATTTAATACTTATAATATTGTGTTATATATTAAATTATATTAATTAATTATAAATATAAAGTTTGATTTTTGTTTATCAAATTCATATAAAAATTTAAATACATGTTGAAATTTTAAAACATCATAACGTATTTTACAAAAGCTTATAATTAAGTGTTATAAATATAATTTTATTTATTTAATATTATTGTAATGAAAAATATATAGATTATATATTGTTAAAAACAAATTACTAGAAAGGGTGTCTTTGACAATTTATATAAGTTGGAAAAATGAAATATATTAGGAATATATTTTTGGGGGTAAAAATAGGGTAAAAAATGGAATAGTGTTGAAGATGAAACACTATTTATCTCATTTTTTACTCTATTTTTGAGGGGAAAATGAAAGTGGGTTGGAGATGGTTTTATAGCCCTAATCAGACTTAAAGAAGACATAATACAAGTGCCATGTCACCCAATGCTATCCCATGTAATTAATTGTTAGGCCAACATATCAAATTTTAATCCTAGTCATCTTATAACCCACAACCACCGGTTACCGTTAGGTGCAATTTGAACAAAAGTTAAACTTGATTGGTGTTTTTTATACATAGCCTATAATTGGATAGTATTTTTGAATAGATACAACTTCGATCGTGTTTTATGAACGTTTTTGAAACATTCTTACCGGTCAAGTGGTCAAAATTGTAAAAAAATTGGAAAACCACAGTGTTAAATTTGAGAAAAAAAAACACAATATCAAATTAGAAACTTAGGTGCTGTTTGTTTTTTCGAAGCGAAAATTCATGAAGTCTGCGGACCACCTCTGCAATCCTCTGTAGCAGAAGAGGTGGAACAAACGGCTGCAACCTATAATAAGAAGCATGTTTGTTTTTTAACATCTGCAGACTGCTGTAGTAAACTGACATTTAAATAAACTAATTTTATAAACTGAAAATAGTTCTCAACACCGAAATTTAATAATTCTAGTCTGAAAACATTGAAATAATAATAAAAGGAACATGTAAAAAAACAAAAATATAAAACTTTTTTTTAAAAAAAAAACTTAAAAAAATGTAAAACAAGCTAATAGTTTTATTCTAGAAAAAAAAAACTAATTTTAAAAAACATTAAAAAAGAAAATAATAAAAAAATTAAGAAAGTATTGCAAACGATGTCTACAAAGTTCGTAAAAAATTACACATGTTAAAAAAGATGCAACTGAAATTGAAATATTATTAATAGTAACGGTAAAAAAAATAAAAAAATCAAGTTAAAAAAAATCGTGGAAACTATAAAAATAAATTGTATCACATCCATAAATAAAAATTTAAGAAAATCAAAGTTTAAAAAAAAATAAGTTAAAAAAAAATAAGTTATACAAAAATTCTTAAAAAAACACTTGGAAAAAATGAAAGCTGAAGAGGTTAGAAGAGGCAAGTCAAGTGCTGCGCCACGCAGCACACGCGCAGAGGTTTTGTAGTCTGAAGCCTTCCAAAAAACAAACTGCTGCGAGAGGGAAAGTGTTGCGCGTGTGCTGCGCCGCGCAACAATAAGTGGTTTAAAGAGACGGCTCAACCAATTTGGGGTTATAAACGAACCAAAATTTTGGGGCCCTTTGACATTTACTATACTCCTCAATTGTATTCACATACAAGTTCACTCTTTATGTTTTCTTCATGGACAATTCTAGTATGAGATAATGGATTTTTCCTGTTGTAATAACCTAAATCAACAAGAAGTTGATATAAAATTTTATATGATTATTATAACACCTAATATAACAAAAGTACATAACAAACTTGTTACTAAAACATATCATTCAATGTCAAGAATTTATGGTATTTAGGACTAGATAGCTCAATCACATAACTATATTCTAATGGAAAGAAGTAATTGATAATTTATTTATTCTCCCGCTTAATTTATTGTGTGGTTACCGGATTGGATGTTTTAATGGACTAAACTTTTGGACTTTGGAGAATATGGGGCCCTAAGCCCTAGCTTAAAAAAACTCTACATAGAGTCGGCCTTGCTTCCTGGAATGTCTGGAAAGAAAACTGATATCTGCTCTAATGGTTCTTAGAAAGAAGCTGGCAATGCTTGATTAGACAATCCTTTAATCCGTGAAAAGGTAATGAGAAGCTCTACGCTTTTATTAACTCATATCTGCCATAAAATTTTCCGAACAAGAATCCAATTTCCATAAAACCCGAACTGATACTTTACCGAAATACCCATTGGCTCCAAAACACAAATCGAACACCCGGATCATCCAAATTACATCACCCGCCTCCAAATGAGTCCAGATCTCAATTCTTCAAAGGTCCTAAGCCTGCTAATACCCGATCTTTGATCACTTTCCCGAAATAAAAAACGATTCGGAACAGGGCGTTACAAAGGGAGTCCATAATAACAACTTCTTTAAGTGTTTATTATTCAAATAAACTATAAAGTAAAAAAAATGAGAGTTTTTTTAATTCAACGATTTTTCACTAAATTTAAAAGTTTAATGGATAAAGTTTTTGTATTTTTAATAGTAGTTTATCCATTTACTCTATAAATTAATAATGGTATGACCCCATAGATAACCATTGTGAAAAAGCTCATATATGGTGGATGTTTGTTAAGTTTTTTTCATTTATGATGTGGCTATCAGGTTTGGAACGATTTTGGTTGGAAGTTGGAACGAATTTGAATTTTCTCAAGGTCAAGGCTGTCAAGAACTCACTTTCTCAAGGCTGTCAAGAACTCACTGTGCCAAGTAGGCAAAACAATTAAGCATGTATTTCCATTAAGAGAAATTAAATATCCTCCTACATTTTATTCATACTTATTCTCCTACCATATCAAATGTTGACATGTGTCACATTTAATGACACATTTATGAAATTGATAATATTTTAATCCACTTGTCACAATTTCATGTGGGTAGGAAGATAGTAGGAACAAATTGAATGAGGATATTTAATTTCTCTTCCATTAATCCATAATCCATTACTTCTAGTTTACTGTGTGTTCATTTGTAGTTGTCTTGGTGATAGTTATTATTAATCAAATAATCAAAATAATCATGTCTAAAAGAAAATGTGTGTTCATTTGTAGTTGTCTTGGTGATATTTATTATTAATCAAATAATCAAAATAATCATGTCTAAGAGAAAATACGAATCAGGGGCTTCAAAAATATTTTTGGTTTTCTATTTAGTATAAAAAAATTAAAATCATTTGATGAAAATACTTTAAAAGAACATTGTTTAAATGTTGAAGCATGATAATAGCTTAGATATTGACGGTTTAGATTTATTTCATTAACTAAAACTTTTAAGACATATTGTACATTTAGAATATGATACAATTATTAATATACTTAATTAAATTAAAAAATTTAGTTCTTTTCCGAATGCATATGTTGCCTATAAGATTATGTTAACTATTCCTCTAACCGTTGCCTCTGCAGAAAGAAGTTTTTCTAAATTAAAATTGTTAAAAATTATTTAAGATCTACAATGTCACAAGAAAGATTAAATGAATTAGCTATTTTGTTAATTGAAAAACATTAGTAAAAGAACTTGATTATGAAAATTTTATTAAAGAAATTGCATCTAAAAAGACTAGAAAAATTAACTTGTGAAATTTTTATTAAAGAAATTGCATCTAAAAAGGCTAAAAAAATTAACTTAATGTCGTAAATATATTCACAAAAAACATATACATAATAAAAAAAATTAACTCCGCAATTTATAAACTTTTTAGTTGATTACTGATGGTCCTAAGCTCAAATAAAAGATGAGGTTTTATAACATTAAGTATAGTAAAGGCTAAAGGCTTCCAAAATTTTGGTTCGCTTAGAGCCCTAAATTGGTTGAGCCGCCACTAGTTGATCCTTCTATTACATTGACGATGGACATAAACCATTCAAGGGTCTTTGTTCTAAACCCCCTGCACTACTTGAATGCCAAATTGGAGACACACATTCAAGGGTTTTTATTTTTTTTTATTTTTACATTTTCTTATTGAAGTTGTCCCATAATTAATTCATCATGTTTGTTATTGTATTCCGAAACAACATTGGATGAGGGGCTAAGGGTGACAACATTCCCTTCATAATTTAAGGAGTTCATAAAGCATGGTTTAAGCAACATAGGTAGGATTAATATGTATATTAAACATGAGAGGACACGGTTCATGAGTGGTTTGAAGAAGTAAAAGATACCATAAAAGTCCATGAAGTAGATGTTACAACAAATGATGATGAAACATATGTCACAACAAAGGTGAAAGTGGATGGTGGCAAGTTTGAAATAACCAACATTGTTTAGGATGAAGTTCAATAAGTTCAAGAAGCAGATGTGCAAGTTCAAGAACTAGAGGTGCAAGGTCATGAAGCAAATATGCAAGTTTAGGAAATCCAAGAAGATACCAAAGTGGGGATAAAGTACATGTTTAGGAAGAAGTGAGACTTAAAGGTTGGCAATGTGTTGTAGGTGTTTGTGAAGGTGTGAAAATGTTGTATATTGTTTTTGGAAGTTGAGGAGGTGTTGGTAGGTGTAATGAAGGCAGTGGCGGACATAGGGGGTTCCCGGGGCAACCAATGCAACCCCTCAAATTTTAGATCATAGAGTAATTTTTTTCATAAATTTTCCGACGTAATGTAAATTTTCTGGCATGCCACCCCTAAAATTATGTGTGCCACCACAAAGATTTTGTCATGCGTTTGCCACTAAATGAAGGTGGCACTTTTGGTCCTTCCTCAAGTTTTTTTTGATACTAATGTAAAGGTGGAAAATGTTTAGACAATTATATATACAATTAATTCCCATAACACCTTATGAATAATAAACTTTCTATTGTTCAAAGTTTTGCCACAAAAGTTTCAACACTTTGCCACTTTTGGTCATTCCTCAAGTTTTTACGACATTGTTACAATTTTGCCATAATAGTTTCAACACTTTGCAACTTTTGGTGTAACGTCCCAAAAATGCCAATAAAAATTTTCATTTTAAAACATCTAGTCATACAAACATTGGTTCCAAATTCAATAAGTATAAATTGTATTTTCAAACATCAGAGTATATCAAAGTAATTTATGCGGAAAAAGCCATTGGGGGATGCGGTGCAGTCAGACTGGGTCCTTCCCATTGGAACTGAAAGTACCTGAAAATATTTTAACCACAAAACCATAAGCACAAAGCTTAATGAGTTCCCCAAAATACCACATACCATACATACATTGTCATGGGCTGCCCTCATGGTCTTCCCCTGAAATGTCATAAGTTATCCCTATGGTCTTACGTCCAAGTGCCATGGGCCGCCCCCATGGTCTAACATCCAAGTGCCATGGGCCGCCCCCATGGTCTAACATCCAAGTGTCATGGGCTACCCCCATGGTCTTTCATGAAAATGCGATGGGCTACCCCTATGGTCTTTCAAACAAATGCCACGGGCTGCCCCTGGGGTCTTCCATGCAAGTATCACAAAGACAACTAGCACCTTACACAGTATAGTGAGAAGACTCACCTGACTCATGAAACTAGGTAACCCACATCTCAATGCCCCGCAAAATTGTTGGGTTATGGGCATAACATCATTCCTATGGTGTACATGCAACCCTAATTGCTTTGATCTAGGTTTTTATAATTTGAACATACAACATTGAATACCAAAGCAATAACCCTATAACTAGCATACATATTATGAAAATCACATATGATTAAGGTTAGAATCTTTACCTCTCTTGTTATGTAGTAATAACAAGTTAATCCTTCTTGATCTTGACTTCTGAAAGCCTAGTGCTCCAAGTGTTGCACCTCTAATGGAGTCACAAACACTCAATGCAAGAATATGACTTGGGAGAGAAGAAGAATTCGGTCAAGGCTTCCTAGAAACTCATAGGGGCGAATTCCACTAGCAAAGGGGTCTATTTATAGTTGTGTAGGCTGCTAGGGTTTCAGGTGGAAACCCTAATTCTCTTCTTAGGCCTTAAGCAATCCATGGAACCCTTCTAGAAGGCCCCTTGGACGACATCTTTATGGGCTTCCCATAGATTTCATCCAACCCCTTCTATTAGGAGTCCATAGCCCAACTTGCAACTATCTGATAATTACAATATCAATCCCCTTTATTTAATCAGTCTCTTTTGATCACCAAATTAATTCCAAATTAATTTCTGATCAATACTAATTAAATAATATGATTTCCAAATAATATATTAATCTTGTAATATATTAATAAAACCATCTTGAGTACTAATTTAATAATTTATTGTACATATAATAAATTCTACTCTCTCTCCTCTTGTCATCCTATCAAGTTGCATGAGTGAAGGCAACCCAAAAGGACCATGCTCATAATCGGGTCAAGTACATACCAATAATAGTTATGGGCTTAGACACCTAATCCAACAGTCTCCCACTTGGATAAGTCTAATAAATATTATTGCAAGTACGTCTTCAGAACCTGATTAGCAATCGTAGCTTTCAAAAGCCGCTGTCGAACTCTGATCTTATCCGTAACGCGTCCTTTAGATAAGGGATCATATATTCCTCCATTCTAGATATCGTGTGAACCGAGACATGGATTATAATCATTCTCTCTGTTCATGTGTTATTTTCCGATTTCCGATTTAGGACGACTGACTAATTGAACAAATCAAATAAGTCCATGCTTGGCCAAGCGCTTTAGGGTCATCACTAAATCATCGAGGGGCCCACATATATCGCTTTTATCCCTCTTAGGGTAAAAAGAACGGATAAACTTCGACTCATATGTTTGTACTATTCACTCATAAAATCACACACAACAATACGCTTTATAAAACCAAGTTACTGATGCGTTTACACATTATCAATGTGCAACCGACTTGTAAACAACAACTATATGTCTTCATTTCAAGAATATAAGATATTATCGTCTCACAATCACCCGTGATAAAACCCATGAAGTGATTCACGTGAACATGGGTTTAATCCAATACTCAAATCTTATTTTAGGAGCACTCATGAACACTGCATCAGACTTTCGCTATGTCTAAACACTTTGACAATATACAGTCGGATTCATGACAGTCTTACGTCATTACCTACTTCCAAAGTATGATTGACTGTGGATGTTTGAATAACCTAGTTATCCGGGAAGTCAAAACATGCGAAGTGAAACACAAGAATAATCGAATCCAATATGGCCTCAAAACTTTTGAGTATAAATAAAACACCTATTACTTAATCACCATATTGATTACACATTATTCATTGTATAATGTTTCGGATAATCCACTTAATACTTGAATTATAACAATAGTTGTCCCATGCTCCAAGCATGCACACTATGTTTACCTATGGTCCTTACTTTGTGAAATAGATCAATTGAACACACTTCCAATGATGCTCATTTTACAAATCCCAATCCTTATCACAAGTATAAGAATATCAAATTCTTGCCATTATTAGAATGTGTTAGATTCTAACATTTTACACAATGATTCTTTTGTAATGTCAAAGCACCAAAGTCACAAAGACTTTGCCAATGATATTACAAAGTACTCTATATGAGATTGTTACAAGACAACTCCATAGATATGAAGTCTCATATTCAAAGTACATTCCTTTGAACATCCATCTGCATAAAAGTTTCTAATCTACATAGATTCTTAATATCCAACTCCCATTATGGAAACATTTCCATATTTACCATATGACAACTCATTCTAAATAGAATCCTATCTATTAATAATAATGTCGATATGGTCCATCCATTACTATACTTCCAACTGCCCACAAGTAACCAATCCTTGGCGAACCTTAGATTGTACTTGACAGTTGTTTAACTTACTTTAGTCATATCCGATTCTTGTCTTTTTCCCTCTTAACGCCCTAGGCATTTGGAATAGATAAACAGGTTGAATATTACAACATATGTAATCGATCCTATACTCGAAGTGTATGGGATACGACACATAATGTCTTACATAAAGACATGGTACTTTCCCAGTCTCTTGCTATAATAGTGCCATACATAGAATTCCCTTATGTCGAACCTTTCCAACATAACATTCATGTATGTCCTTTGAATAAATTTGATTAAAATTTCTCGATCTAAGCTTTTAGATTTTGAAATGAAGTATAATATTCTCTCCCTTAATTATAGCAAAACAACTTTTCAACCTCTGCAACTTTGCGAATTGAAACTTTTGCTTTCTATAATTAATATTGCTAATTCGCAATACTTAACATAATAATCATGCTCCCACTAACATGATAATTATTTCCTTACCAGCATAACGCTTATGCTCCCACTAGCTTTGACATGTATTCAGAAATCAGTTGGACTTCTAGAAATCAATACTTATTGACTTCCTTAACCAAAGTTCATATTTCTGATACGAGATGCTTCGATAAGGCTTTATCTAAGCTTCTCAAACTCATACACATTTCCTTAGATAACTCATATGTGTATCTAAAAAATTCTAGAACTTATAGCAATAAGTCCCAAACGTTCAGACCCATTTGCCATTTCTCACAATTCGAACTATGAAGAGGGATGCCGTAATCATAATCGAATTCGAGAATGCAAATACCACAATCGCTATCTCCTTAAAATCTTCTTTAGTGAAAGCGTTTCCTCACAATCATTTTCATGATGTGGAGAGAAACCTTACCACTTAGATTTTATGGTGTATGTGTTCCTATCCATGCGAATCTGTCATTATCATAAGACAAGGTCTAAGACAAATTCAAATTCATATGGATTGAACATGTTCAATCTTAATTTCCTACCTCATGACAGCACAAGTGTCCACCATTGCTTCCAAGTTGTTCAACAGCTCACCCATACAGATCAATGAACTTTCATCGATTAAGGTGCTTCTACCTTTATGCATTCAGATGAGAACTCATAGAACTCCCATGCACAGTCAACTCAACTAGAATGGCACAGAAACAAGAATGCGTCAACACGATAGGTTATTAAACCTCAAGTCACGTGCTAATGATTAACAATAGGTTTATTCTTTATTAGTTCTTGAAACCTTTCAAGATCATTAAGACTCCCACTGACCTCTTGACATATAAGATTCTTTTGTCAAGAGACATTTCTCGACAAACAAATATTCAAGAGTTAGTGCGGATTCTTATCAAGACAAAACACAACACATAAGTGGTCTTAGTTGGTCTTTGTCTTATCCAAGACATCACAACTTACCAATTTCAAAATGTGTTACTTACTTAACACATGTCACTCAATACATAATCTTGGAGTATGACTTTAAGACTTGACCTTTTGGAACGAAGTATGATTCATCTTCTTGACTTAACCATTTCAACAATTCCTGATTCCTCTACTTAGCCATACAAGTCCACTAAGGTGTCTTTAGAGGATCAATTGTGATATGATTTTTTTTCTAATCACTAAGATGATCATAAAACACGATACTCAAGTACTCTCCCTTCTTTTCAGATTGGAGAAAATTTTATCTTTCTACCTAATTGATTCTTCTTATTCGTTCTGCCATTCATTGAAGCCTTACCAATGATTCAGAATCATACTTAATCTTTTAAGCATAACCACATTTACTAAACTTTTAGTAATTCATGACGAATAGTCTTATCGTTCTTTGTGGTGGACTTGACTAGCGCACAACAACGTATACTAGATCCCCTAGTCCTTCACTTGACTCACATCTACATGCGAACTAGGAATTAGTCTTAATTTCCCAAATACGAAAGTTCTCATTCATCACACAATGCAAGTTGCATGATTCCAAGTTTCTGTCCAATTGAAACTTGGGTGACGAGAATCATTCCTTATTTGGTAAATTTTCGACACTACCACAAATAACATAACTAAGAATGACATCCATTTTTTAATAGAAACATATAAACATCAATTTTCACAACTATCATTGCAAGGATAATATAAAACAAGATAAAATCAAAATTTTCTTTATTTATAAAATGCGGAAAACTTGTCCTTACAACGCAAGTACAAATGAAAACTATGTTACTAAATATTCCTAAGAAATCTATCATAATTCCTAAGTAGCAGCTCAAAAATCTGATCATCGAACCATACGATCGAAATCCATCTCTTCGCGACCAGAATCAACTCACTCTTCCTTTAAGCTTCCTTTCTTTTCTTCGATCCTACAAAACATCAAAATGCAATCTTATCACATCATGTATTAAGAATCTACAAATAGGAAATTACTAGAGTTAGATAGTGGACTTACCTGAAGCAGAATCATACATCTTGACTCTCCCATCCTTGCAATCTTTCAGGTAAATAGGTGTCACACCCCGAAACCAGAATGGCGGAATCGTTCCGGGGTGGAGGACGTCGTGTATAGCATCACAACCAATGTATAATAGAAATCATAGCAACACAACCATTACAATGAATACATGTATGAAAAGGCTTACAATCAGTTTGAAACTTGTTTGGATTACATCAAATAGTATGTAAATTATAAACATAAGACTCTTATTGCTCCAGCTTCTCAAAATCCAGCAGGTACCTGTCTACTGATTTCCTGAGAATACAAGCAGTTTTGAAAGAATATCAGCATAAAGCTGGTGAGTTCATAAGTGGTATTTTGTAATGAAAACTTGTTGATGAGCTTGTAAAGGTGTTCGTATAGTTTCAAGAAAATCCGATCTTTTCTTTAGTGAAAATGTAGTGTTTTAAATTCTGTATAAAACCATGAATGTTCGTTACTGAAAACTGTAATGATATGTGTAAATAATACTTCATGTGACTAGTTAATGCTAATCATGATGTATAAGTATTTCGTACGTGAAACCATTGTATGATCGGTTTTGTTTGAAAACTGTGACATCCCCAATTTCACGGCCAGAAAAGACTGATTTCGTTTATGCTTTTTAAAATAAAATCAGAGAAATCTTTTAAAAAGATGTTGCGGAATTGGTCCCCAAAACAAAACAAGATAAAAGTTTATCAAAACCTTTCTTTAAGAAATATATATTTTTATTTCATAACAAAACCTCGGGATGTCATGTTCCGATACAGATCAAAAGCATAAACAAGACATTATAAGCCTTACACAGTTATTTACAACTACTGGCCTATAATCCAAAAATCACTCATTGTCATCATCCGACTATGCTCGGGGTCCACTACCTGTAATATAAAAAGCTGAGTGGGTCAGGCTTGGAAGCCTGGTGAGCATATAGGGTTTTCAACCCACAATAAATAATTTATTATGCTTAAACATCAAACAATCAACCCAATTACCCAATCCCCATTATCTTATTGATTTCTTAAGGATTTACCCTAAGAATCAAATCTCACTCATTCCTAAGGATTCATCCTAAGGAATAGGCACGAAGTTCATCGCTGCCCAAGGTTTATACTACAAGCACTAACAAACGTCGATCAAGAATCGACTATCCTTAATCCAATCATTCCTCAGGATTGACCTAAAGAACTTATCTAAAGTCCATTGCTACCAAGGTTCATACAACAGGCACTACGTCACATAGTCGCCAGGGTTTATACAATAGGCACTACGTCTCATAGTCGCCAAGGTTTATACAATAGGCACTACGTCTCATAGTCGCCAAGGTTTATACAATAGGCACTACGTCTCATAGTCGCCAGGGTTTATCTAATAGGCACGAAGTCACATCGTCGCCAGGGTTTATCTAATAGGCACGAAGTCACATCATCGCCAGGGTTTATCTAATAGGAACGAAGTCACATCGTCACCAGGGTTTATCTAATAGGCACGAAGTCACATCGTTGCCAGGGTTTATCTAATAGACACGAAGTCACATCGTCGCCAGGGTTTATCTAATAGGCACAAAGTCACATCGTCGCCAAGGTTTATACAACAGACACTAAGTCCATAGCTGCCAACATACTAAATCCGTAGCTACCAATGTACATCTATACTGTACTAAATTCATAGATACCAACATACATCTATACTGTACTTTTATCCCTCCTACTTTATCTACCCATGTTTTACCCAACATATTTGAAGATAAAATATTTATACATTTTAAATCATTTTAAACATGTATAAAACATTCATTCAACATCCATCTCAAATAAACAAACAACATATATACACATAGCACGTATTTTATATAAAATACTTCATATCTATGTGTAAGATGAAAGTGACTACACACTCACCGGATTTAATGAAAATCGGGCAACAATTTGTTTCCTAAAACGATCGTTTCTAATAAAATCAGGAGTTTTATTGAGAAACCGGGCTCTGCGAAAGGTCGGCCTTCAAAACCGAAAAGATAAATTTTTTCGGGCTTCTCGGGAATCTCGGGGCGTGTTTCGGGCTTTGGAATAAGTATCGGGGCTTCGGGGGATGTCAGGATAGTAAAAATATGGAAAAAGGGGTCAAAATGGCAAAATCCCATTTTTACCCGGGAGGGTTCGCAAGGCTCCTATGCGAGGCACGTGGCAGCTGCGGAAGAAGGACACGTATGCGAGGGTTCGGACACGCAGCAGGCTGCGAGGCCTCGGTTCGGACAGATGGCGAGACAGGGCTTCGACTCGGATAGCTGGACGCCTCTTAGTGGACCGGACTTCGGTGCAATGGGGAAGAAGGGTGACGACTTCGGACCAATCAACGGTTGCCACGCGAGGCTGCGGTACAATCAGAAGATGCCACGTGGAGGCTGCATGCGAAGGGTGACGTGGCCGAAGCCACCTATGCGAAATTTCTCGGTTTTCGCGCCAAAACTTCTAAAATACATAACTTTCGCATACGAGCTCCGTTTTTGACGTTCTTTATATGCACGCGTAGGTAAAGTTATGCTCTACAACTTCATTTAGACTTTGTTGGCTAATTTTGAATTTAATTTTTATATTATTATTTTTAACAGACCGGGACAGGAAATCCGTTAAAAATTCATAACTTCTTCATCCGACGTCCGTTTTCGTCAGACTTTTTACCGTTGTACTACAAATGACGAGACCTTCGATTCTCGTTTAGGTCGTGTCGGCTAAAAATCACTCGATCTAAAATTCGAGTTTTTAGATGTCTACTGCTAAACTGAAACTTCGAAAAATCATAACTTCCTCATACGAAGTCAGATTTGGGCGTTCTTTTTATCGAACTTCTCGGTTTCACGAATACTACGAGTTTCGTTTGGATCACTAAGGCTAAAAAGTAGTTTATCAAAAAATCACTTTTTACGACATTCGGCACCGTGCCGGTTTGTCGCGAAACTTCGACAGGTCATAACTTCTTCGTTATAACTTGGATTTCGACATTCTTTATATATCCGGAAACCTTGAGACATATACTACAACTTGGTTAAGATTAATCCTTCTAAATAATCTTCCATCAAAAAGTCGTTTTTGATGCTTATCGTCTCTAAATTGACTAGCCCGGATCTACGGGCGTTACAAAAACCCTAGAAATTCTCCAGTTGTAGTGTGTATTAGTTCTATTTAGTATAAATAAAACTGTTGAAGAGTGCCATCTTGAAAACTAAAGGTGATTTATACATATTGTGAGTCGTATAACCATACTTGAATGACTAGAGACCTTTATAACGTTCTTCAGGCGTTAAGCTAAATGACATTTGTTCACCCCAGGCGTGCCTGCCTAACTGTAGCTAGCAGTTCAGGTGTGGGATTGTCAGTCCTGAATAGATCTATTCACAAATCTCACGCTCTTCCTCCAAGAGACTCTGGTTATACTATGATAAGATTTATCCCTGTACCCTAAGGGTACAGTGTTGAAGTAGAGTCTCACAGTATCGTACAATCTAGTTTACATGTAGTGTTGTAGCGTTATACCGTAGTGAAATCCGTATGTATACCGTATGTAGTGACAATTACAGTTATGAATGCCATGTTCATGTTGTGATGTAAACTATAACTAAATTTCTCATATATGTTTAGTAGTGACAGTTTATGTACTTGTTATGTTTCGAAAATCCCAAACTATACCGATTATAGTTTGCATGTATAGCGTAGTGAATATCGAGTCCGGAAAACTATGCAATTTAGTGATAAGTTGAAAAACTTCCCTTATGCTCAACATAGTACAAAAGGGTAAAAGTATGAGAATTGCATGAGTTTTATATTTGTTAAAAGCTCTTTGTAATAATTTACAAAAGCATTTATGGTTTAGCTTGTATACTCCCCCTGAAAACGTTTTAAAACCAGTAAAAGTGTGGGGGTATGAACTCACTATTGTTGTATGAAAGCGTTGCCTGAAATGAAGATCCTCGAGTTGTTGTACGTGGCACTTAACGGAATCCTATTATCAAATAAATTCATATATGTATCTAAATTAGCGATTTCGTTAGGTAAAGTGTCAGAGAAACACTTGCTTTCGGTTAAGGAATGTTACCGGAACCTTCTTGAATCGAGAAAACGAACTTTCACCACTTAGGAAGAGTTTGCGGCCGTGAAGAGTTTACAGCCATGAACTGGGTTTATAGTCTTTGAAGATGGGCCGTAAACGGGTTTACGATCTTTGAAGATGGGCCGTAAACTCAAGAACAAGGGTGCTGATTTCGAAGAGAAATGTGTTCCAGACGCCCCGAAATAACTCTAAACGGTGTTTCTCGGTGTTTCCTCGAAGATTGGAGGCCTTCTAGGTGTTTACGGTCAAGAGTTTTAGAGAGAGAATGAGAGAGTTTCCGGTCAAAGGTGTTCAAATGAGGGTGGGGGTCTCATATTTATAGGGGTTTTGTGGTCGGTGGGTGGGGTCCACCCGACGCTGGCCGCAAACGAGTTTACGGCCGTAAACAACTTTACGGCCGTGAACTCCAGTCAGGCCGTGAACATGATGTTTTTCGAGGATAATTCGAGTTTCGCGCGGTTTTGGTTCCGACTTGCATATATAATTTTTAATTATATCATACCAGATGATTTTCTAAATCAAAGGTTCGATGGAAGATTAATAAAATTCAAATTTCATTAACGGGAATTTGCATAATGGAATGGAAAAAGTTTCGGGTTGTCACATCATCCCCCCCGTTAGAGGGAATTTCGTCCCGAAATTCAAGAATAGAGATACAAATTATGGACTTGGAAAAAGATGAGGGTACTTCCGTTTCATTGAATCCTCACGCTCCCAAGTGAATTCAGGTCCCCGCTTGGCATTCCAGCGAACTTTCACTATCGGGATGCGACTTTGTTTCGTTCGTTTGACTTCCCGGTCCATGATTTCCACGGGTTCTTCCACGAAGTGTAGACTTTCGTCTAGCTTGATTTCATCTAGGGGAATGACAAGTGTCTCATCGGACAGACACTTCTTTAGGTTCGAGACGTGAAAGACAGGATGTACGTTGCTAAGTTCTCGAGGTAACTGGAGTCGGTATGCTTCTGGACCGATCCTAGCAAGGATCTCGAATGGTCCGATGTATCTTGGATTCAGCTTTCCACGCTTTCCGAAGCGTATCATGCCTTTCCAGGGTGAGACCTTCAAAAGAACACGGTCACCAACCTGGAATTCCAAGGGGTTTTGTCTCTTATCAGCGTAGCTCTTTTGTCTATCTCTTGAGGCTTTCAGTCGTTCCCGGATTTGTACGATCTTTTCAGTCGTCTCTCGGATGATTTCAGGACCAGTGAGAGTGCTGTCAGGGACTTGACCCTTGGCTAGCTGTGTGTCACCCACTTCAGCCCAACACAGAGGGGATCTGCACTTACGACCATAGAGGGCTTCAAATGGTGCAACCTTGATGCTGGTATGATAGCTGTTGTTGTAGGAAAATTCGACCAAAGGAAGATGAGTGTCCCATGACGTGTCGAAGTCGATGACGCAGGCTCTCAACATATCTTCCAATGTCTGAATTGTTCTCTCACTCTGTCCATCTGTCTGAGGATGATAAGCCGTGCTCATATCCAATTTAGTTCCAAGAGCCTTCTGTAGCGATTGCCAAAATCTCGAGGTGAACCTGCTATCTCGGTCGGAGATAATGGATACAGGTACCCCATGAAGGCGAACTATTTCTTGAATGTAGATCCGCGTGAGTCTCTCCATCTTGAAGTTTTCTTTGATTGGCAGGAAGTGGGCGGATTTTGTCAACCGATCGACAATTACCCAGATGACGTCGTGCCCACTCGGAGATCTGGGCAACTTGGTGATAAAATCCATTGTTATCCTTTCCCATTTCCACTCAGGTATTTCTAGTTGCTGAAGTAAACCTGAGGGTTTTTGATACTCCACCTTCACCTTGGCATAAGTCCAACACTTACCCACGAAGGTTGCAATTTCCGCTTTCATGTTTGGCCACCAATAGAGTTGTTTGAGATCCAGATACATCTTATCTGAACCTGGGTGAACGGAGTATTTCGTCCTATGAGCCTCATTCATGACAACCTCTCTGTACCCGCCGAACTTTGGGGTCCAGATCCGGTTCATGAAATAGTATACTCTGTCTCCCTTGACCTCTAAGTTCTTATCCATTCCCCGCAATGCTTCATCCACCACTTTCTCTGGTTTTAAGGCTTCCAGCTGAGCCTCTCTGATTTGCGCGGATAGATGGAAATGAATGGTCATTGTTATTGCTTTCACCTTTCGCCTTGAGTACTCCTTTCGGCTGAGTGCATCTGCTACCACATTGGCCTTGCCGGGATGGTAGAGAATGTCGCACTCGTAGTCACTGAGTAGCTCCACCCATCGCCGCTGTCTCATGTTTAACTCTTTCTGATCAAAGATGTGTTGCAGGCTCTTATGGTCGGTGAAGATAGTGCACTTGGTTCCATAGAGATAGTGTCTCCAGATCTTTAATGCAAAGACCACTGCTCCCAACTCTAGATCGTGAGTTGTGTAATTTACCTCGTGTGTTTTCAACTGTCTCGAGGCATAGGCGATAACCTTTCCTCGTTGCATGAGCAAACAGCCTAGGCCCTGATTGGATGCATCACAGTAGACAACGGAGTCTTCCGTCCCTTCGGGCAGGGACAAGATAGGTGCGTTGCATAAGGCCTACTTCAATGTTTGAAACGCAGTGTCTTGCTTGACTCCCCAACTAAAGGTTACACCTTTCTGTGTCAGGGTAGTTAAAGGCTTAGCGATTCTGGAGAAGTTCTGGATGAACCTGCGATAATAGCCTGCGAGACCTAAGAATTGTCGGATTTTTGTGGATGTCTTTGGTTTAGACCAATTCTCAATCGCTTTGATTTTGGAAGGGTCCACGTGTATGCCTTCCTCGCTAACCACGTGACCAAGGAAAACTACCTTCCTGATCCAAAACTCACACTTTGAGAATTTTGCATATAGTTTCTCCGCCCTTAGTGTTTTCAGTACCTGCCTCAAGTGTTGTTTATGATCATTCTCACTCCGCGAATAGACAAGTATGTCGTCGATGAACACGATCACGAACTTGTCTAGGAAAGGGCAGTACACCCGATTCATCAGGTCCATGAATACTGCCGATGCGTTGGTTAGACCGAAGGGCATTACTACAAACTCGTAATATTCATAGCGAGTTCGGAATGCTGTCTTGGGCACATCATTCTCGTGAACCCGTAACTGATGATACCCTGATCTTAGGTCTATCTTCGAAAAGTAATTGGCTCCCTGAAGTTGATCGAAAAGGTCCTCGATTCTGGGTAGGGGATAACGGTTCTTGATGGTAAGCTTGTTCAGCTCTCGGTAGTCGATGCACATCCGGAAAGATCCGTCTTTCTTTTTCACGAATAAGATCGGAGCTCCCCAGGGTGAGGAACTCGGTCTTATGAATCCTTTGCTGATCAGCTCATTGAGCTGGCTGGATAATTCTTGCATTTCCGCTGGCGCTAAACGATAAGGAGATTTAGCTACGGGAGTAGCTCCGGGGATTAAGTCGATGCGAAACTCGACTTGACGCTCGGGAGGACATCCTGGAAGATCTTCGGGGAAGACATCAGGAAAATTACAGACTTCGGGGATGCTCTCGAGGTCTTTAACTTTTTGCGTCTCGTCGACAACATGTGCTAGGAATGCATGGCACTCCTTCCGCAGATACTTCTGGGCCTTGATGCATGAAATGATACGAAGGCTCGAACTGAGTTTATCACCGAAAATAGTGAGGGCTTTGCCAGAGGGAAGAATGAGACGGATAACCTTCTCGTAGCAAAGGATATCAGCATGATTGGGGCTCAACCAGTCCATGCCGATAATGATATCGAAGCTCTTGATGGACACGGGCATAAGGTCGATGGGAAAGGAATGATTGTCTAAGGTAAGAGTACAGCCTATGAATATATCATTAGTGCTCTCCTTCTTTCCGTTAGCCATCTCGACGGTGAATGTTTCGGTTAAAGGTTGAGATTTACATTTGATTAGATGCTTGAATGCATGACTAACAAAACTCCTCTCCGCACCAGAATCGAAAAGAATGCATGCATAAGAGTTGTCAAAGAGGAACGTACCCGTAACAACGGTAGGATCAGCGACTGCTTCCTCTTGACCCATCGCCAACACTCTTCCTGTATTGCGCCCGTTGTCGCTTTGGGGCAGTTTCTTTTGAAGTGCCCAACCTCTCCACATCCATATCAGGCTTGACCAGCACCTGCCCCAGGATCCTGGTTGGTTGGTTGAACAGGTGTCTTGCAGTATCGAGCCGTGTGTCCCTTCTTTCCACAGTTGTTGCATTTCAATTCGCGGCAGGGTCCGTGATGATGAAAGTTACACTTGTTGCACAGAGGTAGGTTTCCAGCATAGCCATCGGTAGGAGCTTGAGTGGTTGGAACAGCAGTTGGAGCAACAGTAGGAGTAGTAGCAGCGTGGACTGCCACTGTTTGTTGTTTCTTGAAGGGCTCCTGAGGAGACTGGACCTTGCGTTTGTTCCAAAATTTCTTCTTCTTCTCGCCACTCTCCTTTTGTGGCTCGGCGACCATTGATGCCTCGTCCAGATCGATCCCATGATCGATCAGAGTCTGTGCCAAATCCTTGGCGCTCTCAAACGTGGCCGGTCTAGCAGCCAAGACATTTCCTTTGGTTGGTTGTGTCAGTCCCCATATGTACCTCTCGATTTTCTTGCTTTCCGGGGTGACCATTCCCGGACAGAGGAGAGCCAGATCACAGAATATAGCGGTGTAGGCAGCGATGTCGGAACCCTTCATCTTCAAGTTCCAGAGTTCGTGCTCCAACTTTTGCACTTCTCCCCTCGGGCAGTATTCCGTAAGCATGAGTTCCTTCAGTCTTTCCCAACCCATGACATTAGCCACTGGCAGGGTTAGGGTTTTGACTCGACCATTCCACCAGGTCAAGGCTCTGTCGGTGAAGGTGAAGGCGGCGAACTTCACCTTGTTGGCATCGGAACAGGCGCAAATTTCGAAGATGGATTCGATCTTCTCGAACCATCGAGTTAGAGCGATAACACCTCCATTCCCGTCGAAGGGCTTGGGTTTTGCGGTCATGAAGTCCTTGTAGGAACACTCCTTTTGATGTCCCTAACTTCCGTCTTGCCGCTGGGGGTCGGTTCCACCTCCAGCCCCACCAGAGTTCACTTGTGTCATTGCTGCGGTTACAGCGGCGGTAACTGCTGCCTGGAACATGACGGGGTCGAACTGAGGGGGCGGTGGTGGTGGTGGAGTGTCGTCGTTTCTTCTGATGGGTCTTGGTCAGGGAGGCATCTTGTTCCAGAAATAATCAGGAAGAAGAGGATGGTAAGTCCTCGAGATATATGAAACAAGATATATCTCATCCTGATAATAAAAGTATACTACCAAGCGATAAGCACAGAAAGGTTATTAACGCAAGTAAGTTATGGCTTTAGGAGAAAGTGGTATCAACACTTGGAATGAATCTGTATACTGAATTTGGCTCTAGCTAAAATACTCCTATAGTATTTTATGTCGGATGATTTTGTTCTTGGCAAGTTTTAGGCTTGCTGTAACACCACAGTCACTCCCAAGCACATGTTGGTCATGTCTCGGTTGAATATAGTTGATCAGGCTATATTGACCCTAGACATGATTACATAACTGCCCAGGTTTAACCGCAGTGTCCCAACATCCAAATACTTTTGTTTCGTTCTATCTATGACTCTGGTTCTGTTATGTAGACTAGTATACTTGTTACAAAATACTTTATATTTTGAAAATATACTTTTAGTTTAGAGCACTTAGGCCCCTTAGTGTTCATAGTTGTATACCATATAAGGTTCGGTATACTTAGTTCACTATAAACAAGGGCTCTGATACCAATCTGTCACACCCTGAAACCAGAATGGCAGAGTCGTTCCGGGGTGGAGGACGTCATGTATAACATCACAACCAATGTATAATAGCAATCATAGCAACACAACCATTACAGTGAATACATGTATGAAAAGGCTTACAATCAGTTTGAAACTTGTTTGGATTACATCAAATAGTATGTAAATTATAAACATAAGACTCTTATTGCTCCAGCTTCTCAAAATCCAGCAGGTACCTGTCTACTGATTTCCTGAGAATACAAGCAGTTTTGAAAGAATATCAGCATAAAGCTGGTGAGTTCATAAGTGGTATTTTGTAATGAAAACTTGTTGATGAGCTTGTAAAGGTGTTTGTATAGTTTCAAGAAAATCCGATATTTTCTTTAGTGAAAATGTAGCGTTTTAAATTCTGTATAAAACCATGAATGTTCGTTACTGAAAACTGTAATGATATGTGTAAATAATACTTCACGTGACTAGTTAATGCTAATCATGATGTATAAGTATTTCGTACGTGAAACCATTGTATGATCGGTTTTGTTTGAAAAACCTGGAAATTCTCCAGTTGTAGTGTGTATTAGTTCTATTTAGTATAAATAAAACTGTTGAAGAGTGCCATCTTGCAAACTAAAGGTGATTTATACATATTGTGAGTCGTATAACTATACTTGAATGACTAGAGACCTTTATAACGTTCTTCAGGTGTTAAGCTAAATGACATTTGTTCACCCCAGGCATGCCCGCCTAACTATAGCTAGCAGTTCAGGTGTGGGATTGTCAGTCCCGAATAGATCTATTCACAAATCTCACGCTCTCCCTCCAGGAGACTCTGGTTATACTATGATAGGATTTATCCCTGTACCCTAAGGGTACAGTGTTGAAGTAGAGCCTCACAGTATCGTACAATCTAGTTTACATGTAGTGTTGTAGCGTTATACCGTAGTGAAATCCGTATGTATACCGTATGTAGTGACAATTACAGTTA
Source organism: Lactuca virosa (assembly GCF_052849685.1). Classification (NCBI taxonomy): domain Eukaryota; kingdom Viridiplantae; phylum Streptophyta; class Magnoliopsida; order Asterales; family Asteraceae; genus Lactuca; species Lactuca virosa. The sequence goes on along the minus strand of NC_136426.1, from coordinate 160,149,888 downwards.
TGAATGCCATGTTCATGTTGTGATGTAAACTATAACTAAATCTGTCATATATGTTTAGTAGTGACAGTTTTTGTACTTGTTATGTTTCGAAAATCCCAAACTATACCGATTATAGTTTGCATGTATAGCGTAGTGAATATCGAGTCCGGAAAACTATGCAATTTAGTGATAAGTTGAAAAGCTTCCCTTATGCTCAACATAGTACAAAAGGGTAAAAGTATGAGAATTGCATGAGTTTTATATTTGTTAAAAGCTCTTTGTAATAATTTATAAAAGCATTTATGGTTTAGCTTGTATACTCCCCCTGAAAACGTTTTAAAACTAGTAAAAGTGTGGGGGTATGAACTCGCTGTTGTTGTGTGAAAGCGTTGCCTGAAATGAAGATCCTCGAGTTGTTGTACGTGACACTTAACGGAATCCTATTATCAAATAAATACATATATGTATCTAAATTAGCGATTTCGTTAGGTAAAGTGTCAGAGAAACACTTGCTTTCGGTTAAGGAATGTTACCGGAACCTGCTTGAATCGAGAAAATGAACTTTCACCACTTAGGAAGAGTTTGCGGCCGTGAAGAGTTTACGGCCGTCAACTGGGTTTACGGTCTTTGAAGATGGGCCGTAAACTCAAGAACAAGGGTGCTGATTTTGAAGAGAAATGTGTTCCAGACGCCCCGAAATAACTCTAAACGGTGTTTCTCGGTGTTTCCTCGAAGATTGGAGGCCTTCTATGTGTTTACGGTCAAGAGTTTTAGAGAGAGAAAGAGTGAGTTTCCAGTCAAAGGTTTTCAAATGAGGGTGGGGGTCTCATATTTATAAGGGTTTTGTGGTCGGTGGCCGCAAACGAGTTTACGGCCGTAAACAGGTTTACGGCCGTGAACTCCAGTCAGGCCGTGAACATGATGTTTTTCGAGGATAATTCGAGTTTTGCGCGGTTTTGGTTCCGACTTGCATATATAATTTTTAATTATATCATACCAGATGATTTTCTAAATCATAGGTTCGACGGAAGATTAATAAAATTCAATTTTCATTAACGGGAATTTGCATAATGGAACGGAAAAAGTTTCGGTTTGTCACAATAGGGCAGCTTCGCAACCAATGTCCCTTCTCTTGGCAGTAGAAACAAATGGACTATTTTGGAATGGCACATGGGACAATCTCAGAGCTAGCTTTTCTCTTATGATCAAAACTTTTGACCATGCCTAATTCTTTTCCTTTAGGAGAAAAAAATCATTTCTGGGATATCCATGTCATCGCCTATGTCCATGGCAGCTTGGGAAGTTGATCTACCAGTCAAATTGTCTTTGCCAGTGCGCCAAATCATTGCTGATTCAGCAACAATTAGCAAATAAGTCAAATCAATGAGGGTCACGTCGTGGTCCATCATATAGTAATCATTAATGAACTCACTATATGAGTCATGAAGTGATTTAAGAACCAAATCAACAACCAACTTCCTTGAGACAACGACACCCAACATTCCCAACTTGTCAATATGCAACTTCATCTCCAAGACGTGAGCACACATAGACTTTCCATCTTCGTGATTGCTTGCCAATAGGGCTTGAGTGACCTTGAACTTTTCAAGTCGTCGAACATGTGGGTCAGGGAGAATTATTGGAGGAGGTGGAGGAAGTGAAGCATGATTTCTATTTACATGATCCAATCGTGGAACATCATCTTCACATGGAAAGCCTTTTCCAAACGATTCAGGAAAACCATAGTTAGCATTTGACATCTACAAAAGGGAGAAATTCAAGTTAGTTGATTCAATTCCTTAATATAACACCCAAATGAAATATTAAGGCTATGATCCAACACAATATTCTACAATTCGGAAGAGGGATGCCGTAATCCAATTGCAGAATATTTGAAGGTAGGTAAATGATGATTTACCAATTTCCACCATGAAAAACGAAAAAGAAAATTAAGTTTTAAATGAATCGAAACTCCTAGATCTTTTGAGATTCATTGAACTTTTTAATGGTATGTTTAACCTCGATTATGCCCTTCAAGTGTGACTGGGATACCGAGGATCACAAACAAGGTGTGAATAACCATGCAAATTAGCTTGGTACTCTCGAAGATGTATATCACCTAATCAATGTGCCGGTTAACCACACACGCTCCATTGATCTATGATAATCTACGAGCTACCCATTGCCATCCTTCATTGGTCCCATATTAGTGTGCCGCTTAACAACACACGCTCCACTAATGACCAACAAGGTGTAATGTGCAATTTCATGGATTAGCACCAACTTCACATTTTCCTAAAGTAACTAAGATTTCGGAATTTTATAAAAGCGTTTAGTTACTTCGTATTTTATTATACTTATAATGGAAGGTTGTGTCATATCCTACCCGTTCAGCTAACGACCCTCCACTAGTCAAGAGTGCGGTGGGTGAGAGTGGATACCCAATGACGGTCATTTTACATGCCACTTCCTTAAACACCCCTTGTAGACAAGCTTCGTGAATGAGGCCTACTAACGGTAAGACTGACTTTTTACTTATACATATATAATATATTAACTTTTAATTTTATATACTATAAGGGTGTATTTTATACATTTAAAATACTAGGTGGTTTAAATTATAAATAAATTATACTTTTAATTTGATTAAACTTAAACCATATTATTATGGATTTATTAATTTTTCTTTTAATTAAACACTTAATTAATTTAATAAAACCATAATGGTGTAATTTGAACTATTCAAAATACTAGGGTTTTAGAATTTAATATTTCAAAATTAAAACTTTTAATTAAATTTTAAATTCCAAAACTTGAGGACAAGTTTTGAAACCTTTCAAAAATGTTAGGGTTTAACTATTTAAATTTCAAAAACTAAAACTTTTAATTCCAAATTTAAACTATAAAACCTAAAGGGTGTAATTTAAAACTTTTTCAAAATTACTAGGTCAAATATTTGAATCATAATACTCCTATATTATCCATATTTAACCAAATCCACCAATTTTGATAAGGATATCCATACCAAACTGAAAAAAATCGAATTTTGGCAAGAAAAACGAGTTTTGGTAGTTATCTTCATCAAAATCTAGTAAGAAAATCGAAATTCCCGGCACTTGAGCTCTGGACTCGTCGAGTCCACTATGGAACTCGTCGAGTCCATACATGGACTCGGCGAGTCAGCCAGTCAGACAACAAAAAAATTTCGATTTTCTGATCTTTGGCAGTTCACATTTGCATCTATTCAATAGAAAAACGACATGGGCTCTGATACAACTGTTGGGTTATGGGCATAACAGTATTCCTATGGTGTACATGCAACCCTAATTGCTTTGATCTAGGTTTTTCTAATTTGAACATACAACATTGAATACCAAAGCAATAACCCTATAACTAGCATACATATTACGAAAATCACATATGATTAGGGTTAGAATCTTTACCTCTCTTGTTATGTAGTAATAACAAGTTAATCCTTCTTGATCTTGACTTCTGAAAGCCTAGTTCCCCAAGTGTTGCACCTCTAATGGAGTCACAAACACTGAATGCAACAAGATGACTTGGGAGAGAAGAAGAATTCGGCCAAGGCTTCCTAGAAACTCATAGGGGCGAATTCCACTAGCAAAGGGGTATTTATAGTTGTGTGGGCTGCTAGGGTTTTAGGTGGAAACCCTAATTGTCTACTTAGGCCTTAAGCAATCCATGGAACCCTTCTAGAAGGCCCATAGGACGAAATCTTTATGGGCTTCCCATAGATTTCGTCCAACCCCTTCTATTAGGAGTCCATAACCCAACTTGCAATTATCTGATAATTACAATATCAGTCCCCTTTATTTAATCAGTCTCTTTTGGTCACCAAATTAATTTTTGATCAATACTAATTTAACAATATGATTTCCAAATAATATATTAATCTTGTAATATATTAATAAAACCATTTTGAGTACTAATTTATTACTCATTTAATAAATTCTACTATCTCTCCTCTTTTCATCCTATCAAGTTGCATGAGTGAAGGCAATCCAAAAGGACCATGCTCATAATCGGGTCAAGTACATACCAATAATAGTTATGGGCTTAGACACCTAATCCAACAAAAATATGCTACAACACTCCTATCAAAACATACAAGGTCCAACCTTAGAATACACACTAAATCCAACAATCTTGACCAAAAGTCAACCATATCAAAAAAGTCAACAGCTGAAAAATATCAACCATTGAGCCTCACGTCGTGACCAGCCCTTGGTCACGTCGTGAGAACATGCTCAACCCGATTCCAACTCCTCTTGCTCCACCTCAGCCAACTCGGTCACGGACAACCCACTTAACAAACATCACGGCGTGAACCCTCCTTAGTCATGTCGTGAGCATAACAAGACAATATAGTCACAAATTCCTTCTTGGTCACGTCGTGACATCCTCTATGCCACGTTGTGATCGCAGTCTGAAGCAACAACCTAATTGTTTGAGTCCTTATTCCTTAATCTATTAAGTCTTCAACTCCCACTTTCCAGAAAACTTTAAGGGGCTCTAATGGTTAATAAAAATGCCAACTTTATAGACATGCATGCTCCATGCATGTCCTCTATCCAATCTTGGTCAAATGCCAATAAAATGGCCCAAAACTCATGCAAGGGTTCAATACACAACCAAATTTCTAGATCTGAACCATATAACACTCAAATGGCTTCAAGGATCCATAAAGTCACCAACTTTATGAAATCCCATCACTTCAACTTGCACAAACTTGAAGATAAAGGGACAATGACTTAGATCTATCAACCTAGAAGCATAAAGTTTGAATCTTTGACCCTTACAAAGGTCCAGAAAAGTGCACAAAAAGATGATGATGAGGTTTCTTTGCTGGATCAACACTCTAGAACTCTTCTTCTTCTTCTTGAAGTTACCAAAAGCACTAAAAATGAGCCAAGAACCACCAAGAGGGATTAGGGTTAGGGTTTTCTGAGGTTTGAGGGTGATGAAGGCTGATAATGATCCCTAAAATCGAGTTAATAAGGTTTAAATATGAAGAAAAACCCTAAAATATCATGGGCTTGGGCTGCAGCCTTCTTCACGTCGTGACCACCTATGTGATATGTCGTGACCATAGTCCATATACGCGTTTTCACTTTCGCTTGTCACGTCATGACACCCAATTTTTCCCAAAAACCAAGTTTTTGACTGCATAATGCCCTAAACCGATCCATTCAGGAAAACGGGTGTTACATTTGGCCCCTCCTCAAGTTTTACCACATTAGTTTATAGAGTTGGCACTTTTGGTCCCCAAACTTCGATATTCTCTACTGTTAGCCATAAAGGTTTCAAGAGTTTGCCACTTTTGGTCCTTGACATTTACCAAATGTGACACCTCAAGTTTTTACCGCATTAGTTTGTGGAGCTGATGCTTTTGGTCCCCCCCACCTTTGATATTCTACTATACGACCCTATTTTCTTCAAAACATTATACACACATAATAGAAACAACAAACGAGAAAAAAAAAAAACAAAAGAAACACCGAAATATGTAAACATGAAAAAAAATCGGTCCGTCGCGAAACGCGGATCAACTTCTAGTTTTATGATGAAAACTGAATCTTTATGTAATCTAATCTTATACTACCAAAAAACTTTCTTTGTAAGTAGAAGCTTTTGATAAAAACCATTTTTTTGCCGCATCGTTTTGTATGTAAAGACTTTTGATCCACATCGTTTTGTATGTAAAGACTTTTGATGAAAACCAATTTATATGCCACATCTTTTGTATCTAAAAGCTTTTGATGAAAAACATTTTGTTCGCCTTATTTAGAAATGCCATATTTAGAAATGTGGTACTTTGGGTTATATGGAATAGAAATATGAAATTATATGTATGTATATGCACATGTTTTTTTCGAACGACAAACACACACCCTTTAATAATACTCATAATTCTATATATTTGTCGACGACAAGATTTGAACACTCGACCACTTCGGAAAGAACACATTTCATACACACCTGTATATGTATATTTAGCTTATTTAATGTAGCAAAAATGTGGTACTTTGTGAGTTAATACCATTGTTGAGTTATACAAATATACTTTGTCTGTTATTTAATAACATTATAACAGGTGAAGCAATTTTTTTTTCATAACATTTTATTTACTATTACTTCAATATCAATATTAATGTACTTTATTTGGTATGAAAATTCGAAAAAAATATTGAATATGTATTGATTTTTGAAAATAGTGGTGCATGCTGGGAATGAATAACAATAGACATAAATACAATCGGGAAGAAAAAACATAACCGTTTCATGAAAAAAAAATACTATATTGGTAGCCACTTGTCACACAATGTTGGACAAAAAAACCAAATTATCTTGTTAAAAGCTATATATTATGACAAAATTAAAAAGTACAATAACTAAACTGAGACAAAATGGAACTAAAACGGGATATGAGCAATAATTCGATGAAATATTTCAAAATATTTCATTTTTTTTTACTGCAAAAGATTAAACGTTATCTATATACAAACATGGAATCAAAATATGATAGAATATTACTGATAACATTAATAAGTTTTAAATAAAACTTTGCTTATTTAGAAAGTTTTGAGAACAAATAAAAAAAAAATACTAAAGCATTGGTTGTGGGTGTATGGTGATGTTAGAATGATGTAATCCACCTTTTAAATAAATTGGGGGAATATTTTTAAAATTTTGTATTTTGCTTCAAATTAGGGCAAAGTTTGATTTAGATAAAAACAAGAAAACGACTCCCAAAAAGGAAGATCCTCAGCCGCCCAAGGCCCGGCTGCTCAGGCGGTGCGGTGGGCAGTGGACCGGCTCAACCACCCAATAGTAAAAACGGGCGGTGGTCACGTCATCTCAGCCCTCATCTTTCCTCCCCTTTTGTTTTTACTCATGGGTGCGTACTTTATGCACGGCGCAGGTTAGCCTCCCCCACCACCTCACCGCTAGATCCCCAAGTCAGCCGCTTCCCTCTCTCCTCCTCCACCCTACTTTTATCCATTCATACCTAATCGCCCATCCTTCATTATGCCTCCTCCTCCTCCTCCTCCTCCTCCCACCACCACCACCAACCATCGCCTCTCTGTTTCTATTTTTTCCTCCTCCGTATCACCGCCATCGCTATGGCCAGCTCGAACTCGCCTTCTTCCCAACAAGAACCAACAAACCCACTCGCCGTTCAACAATCAAAATCAACCGCCGCTTCACGCCGCATACCTCCTCCCTGCTGGTCGCACGACGAGACTGTTGCGTTAATTGATGCGTATCGTGATAAGTGGTATTCTCTCCGGCGAGGAAACCTACGCGCCTCCCACTGGCAGGAGGTCGCCGACGGCGTCACCGCTCGGTGTCCGTTAGGTAACCCGCCGAAAACCTCGGTTCAGTGTCGTCATAAGATGGAGAAGCTTAGAAAACGTTATCGCGCGGAGATCCAACGGATCGGAAACAACCCAGGTGGCCATCGGTATCCGTCTTCGTGGGTTCACTTTAAACGAATGGATTCGATGGAATTAGGGTCGTCTCCTTCAGATCCGAGTCTTCAAGACGAAGAGGAAGAAGATGGAGTAGGCGATGAAAACGAAGACGATTTGTTGTTATATCCTAGAGGAATCAAACAAGCCATCGCTCTCCCTCTCAATCGACGTTATCAGAGCTCGATTGGTAACGGCGTTGCCGGAAACGGTGTTCGGATTAAAATCCCAAATCTCGCCGGCGTCCCACCACCACAACCTTTAAACGTATACAACAGTAATATATCAATGGATGATTACCCACCGCCTATGAACCCACATTACGGGTCAGGTAAGGGCTCGAGAGATGGATACATGAAGGAAGCTTTTGGAAGTGAGATGAACAGAAAACATGGCGGCGGCGGTGGTGGAGGGATGAAGAGGAGGAAGGACATGGAGAACAGTGAGAGTCATCTGATGGATGAAATGGTGGCAGCGATTCAGAAGTTAGGAGATGGGTTTGCGAAGGTGGAGAGGATGAAGATGGACATGGCAAGAGAGCTTGAATCCATGCGAATGAAAATGGAGATGAAAAGAACTGAAATGATCCTGGAATCACAGCAGAAGCTTGTGGATTCATTTGCAAAAACAGTTATGGAGAAGAAGAACAAGAAGATCAAAAGAATGCCCACACCAGAATCATGAAACAAGAGCTTCGTAACTTCGTTTTATATCTCTAGGTCAGTAAGAACATGTATTTTCATTGAATTTGTGTTCAGATCCTTTTAATTCTTAGTTTTTTTTTTTTTTTTTTTTTTTTTTTTTTTTTTTTGTTAATAATATGTTCTAGGAGTAGTGTAGTAGTAGCAGAAGTATCATGTTTTCTTATGCAATGGAAATGGTAGCTCTTTATCATGCAAATGACTTGTTTTGATCTCTATTTCCTTAATTCTTGTTGATTACAAAAGGTAAATCAATTACTTATTACATATTACAAAAACATATTGCAAACGACTATTTTAATTGATAAGAAAACAATAACCAATAAAAAAATGAAACTACCTACAAATGTAAGTAACTTGTTAGTTGTTCCTATGGCTAACGTAAGTAGAATGCTAGAAATTGACTGTTGGAACTTTTTGGATTTAAAGTAAAAGTAGAATTCTATAAAAATGAAAGTTGTTAAAAGAGGTTAATGTTGTAAAATGATATAAATTGAAAATAAAATACATTTTGACAACTTTTTGTAGTCTTTGATCCAACTCAACTACCTATGCAAAACCAAAATTTTGTAAAGCCTATGAAATTAAAGTAGAATGCTATGAATATGATAAAGGTAATTTCTTTTTCCTTTAAAGTAAAAAGTTATAACTTGTTTATAGCATTCTACACCTTCATCATGATAAAAATGACTGCATGTAATTTTTTTTCCCTTGAAGCGCGGATGCCAAGGATATGGTGTTTGAGATTTCATTTTGAACTTAAAAAGACCTTTTAGGCAAAATGACTTATTGATTTATATCGGTGAAAAAAAAGTTTTTAAAAGAAATGTTTGGATTAACTTTTATGGTAAGAAAAGTCAATAAGTTGTCTTTTACCAACCTAAAAAGTTTTAAGTAGTTTTGCCAAACACTTTTTATGACTTATTGACTTTTCAAAAAGCAAATAAGTTGTTTTTAGATGAAATACTAAACATCCCGGAAGTTCCATGTATTTTGCATTTAAAATGATAGTAGAACTAGTGATGTGTCCCAAGCTCCGCATGGGTTAGAAGGGTTTTGGTGTTTTTTTTTTTTAATAGATTTTCACTATATACTTGTATTTTTAAATCCACACTACCAGCACGGATAAATAGAACAAAAGATAAATAGAACAAATTCTATCAAAAGGCTCAATATATTGATTCTAGACACTTAAAATCTTGTAAACAAAAAACAACAATAATGACGAAATTACCCCTCGACAACCTCAACTACTCTTTATTTATCATAATTTCCCGTAGTACAAAAATGTGAAGATTTAGAAAACTAAATGCCAATGTTTGATGTTACCAAAATGATATAAATGGAAGTATGTTGCTATTACTTTCCACTTCTCTTTTTTTAATGTAGTTTGTAACCTTGTACTCCTTTTTATAATCCCTTTTGAACCTACAATTCAAAAACAATGATGATAAGGAAGAAGATAAGTTACAAAAGAACCCTATTTACAGTGAATTCACACCAAGCGAATTTTAGGCATTTTACAAACACTCAAAACACTTATCCACACAATGCATACTTACTAACCGGGAAACAGTTGGAAGGATAGTTTTCTTAAATCACTATCCACATCCTAGTATCAAAAATGCACAAAAATCACGTTAATTGTATCTTCATAAAAAACAGAAAAATGTAATTTTGTAGATAGATATATATTACCTGTGGATCCTGGATAGCAAGTAGTGATCGTCTGTATCGGTGAACTTTGAGAACCAAGGAATGTAAACCCAAAAAAAGAAAAGAAAAAAGGGAAGATTTTGTTAGCCTTTGCACATTTTAGAAGAAAAAGGTGCCTCCATCACTTATCCCATATTTCAATTTCGTGTAGAAGCGCTTGGATCTTTTTGAAACATCCAAAAACACTACACCCACCATTACCAAAAGAATAAATTAAAAATTAAAAATGAAATATGGAAGAACACAAATAGAAGTTGGATTTTTAGGAATCCCAGGGATAACAAATTTCTCTTATTTGAGAACCAAATGAAGGGTTATTCTAACCTGTAAAAATAAACCATTAATCTCTTAAGAACCGTATGTAATATTTTTGCAAAATGTTAATTAAAATTGCAAAAGAACTTACTTGGATGTAATATTTTTACTTATAAGTGATATTTTACCAACACAATCCCGTAACAAAACAAAAGTGAACACATCAGTTTTTGATCCTTCTTCTTGCAACATGTAAGGAGAACATACCTGAACATAATCATTTTTACAGTAAGTTTTTTTTAGTACTGAAATGGTTGAATTGATTTGATATCAGTAGGAGAAAGTTGCAGATGAAAGACGGTTGAGTTGTGGGCATCGTTAAATCCCGAAATTAGTGGAGAAGCAAGAAATTAGTTTACCCGAGCTCACCATCACTACCATTAAACTTAAAAAAAAAAAGTTTCAATAACAAATCGGTTGGTTTGAAATTTCAATAGTAAACCGCATCAACTATAATAGAAATTGAGAGTGAAGGACCTATATCCCATAAGATAGAGCTCCAAAATAAAAGGCACATTCAACCCATGTTCTTAAATTAAATAAAAAATCTCAAATACAATACCATAATAGGATCATACTTTTGAACAAAAAAAAAAAAATTACAGTGTAAATTTACCGCCATTAAATATCGTCAGCTCCACCAACAACGGGGCTAACCAACTTTTAAGGGGTTCCATACTCTATACTCAATTGGTATCATAGAAAAAACACTCTAAAATCATAACAGGTCCAGCAAGCATCATTTTGATATAACGATATGAATAAACATATTCCAAAACTCAATTTTATTAGCCTGCATTTCAAGTAACAACCAAATGAATCATAATGTTATAAATAACAAATCAAACTATCAAGTAAAAGGACTTACCATAAGATAAACTTGGTAAAAGATATTGTATATCATTATTCCGATGCGTATACATGATATGTATATATAGTAGACACATTTACAATTTAGACCCTATATTATTATTATCGTCTAATATTCCCCCGCAAGCTAAGGCCGGGTAGCGAGCCGCAGCTTGGACCGTAACTGTAGAAAACGGTGTGAAGACAATGGCTTTGTGAAGAAGTCAGCAATCTGGTCATTTGTGTTTATGAACTGAACTGCAAGGTTTCCTTGAGCTAGTTACTCACGAACAAAGTGGAAGTCGACTTCAACATGTTTGGTGCGCGCATGAAATACTGGATTGGCTGAAAGATAAGTAGCACCTAAGTTATCACACCATAATGTAGGAACTGTTTTGAGAGGGACACAAAGTTCTCCCAGAAGAGCTTGAAGCCAAGTAAGTTCAGCCACCGTATCTGCTAGAGCCTTGTACTCGGATTCTGTTGATGACCGAGAGACAGTGCGTTGTTTGCGAGCAGACCAGGAAACAAGGTTAGAACCAAGATATATCGCATAGCCCACGGTGGATCGACGGTCATCTAGACAGCCAGCCCAGTCCGCATCAGAGTAGGCTGTGATGAATGGACCAGTAGTATCAGTGTAAGCATGTAGCTTTAGATCAGAGTGACATTGTAGTTTCAGACCATAAGACACTGTTCCTTGTAAATAGCGTAGTATACGCTTGACAGCAGACCAATGATTTTTTGTGGGCGAATGCATAAATTGACCTTGTAAGCTGCGGCATAATTAGGGTTGTATTTGGGAGCTCTGATACCAAGATAAACTTGGTAAAAGATATTGTATATCATTATTCAGATGCGTACGTATGCATATGTATATATAGTAGACACATTTACACTTTAGACCCTATATTATTATTATCGTCTAATACCATATCATTTAAATTTTGCTCTTAAGATAACACAGGAAGAGAGAATAAATACCTGTAACAGGGAATTACTCCCATATAAATTGCACAGGCCTGCACTCATGCGTAACTGAACTCTTTCTTCTGCAAAAGAAAGCTCATATAAGTGCACGACGACTTCTAAGATATAAATAAACAACTGGTGTGTAAATCGCGAATAATAAGGAAGATTATGTCTAACCCAAGCATTACCATATTGATATCGATGAGAGAGGAAAGACTAAGGGTTACAATCTTGAAACAAATGACCATTTTCAATAAAAATTCCTCCTGTGACAATGATCAATTGTGCACATCCTTTTTGGATGGTCGGCCTCGCTGCTCGGAGAAACCCAGTGCTGACCACACTGAGAGACACGAAAGCGTAACGCCAGTTGGCGAAGTGGCGTTAAGCATCCCTAGCGGTACGAAAAGAGAGGTCGTGATGATATCATCTACGTCCGTACCGCTCCTCGTAGAGTAGATCGGAAAAAAAAAAACTAAACAACAAATGAGTTAGTAGATACATACATGCTTTAGGAGTATTTTTTTTTATCGTAATCAGAGATGAAGTCGGAGATGTACAGAATGAGAAACAACGAACCCGGGTTAGAGGGTTAGGGCACAAAAGCTTGTAAAGATCGAAATCATCTGCTTAGAAACCCACAAACAGAATGTTTTTTACAAACACAACCACCCAAAAACCCAGAAACGAAAAATGGGTGGTAGTGCGCCGTTGGAAGAGTTGAAGTTCGCAGAGGTAGATGAACCGTTAGCAGTATCATATCCAAAACCACACATCCGGAAGGCAGCCTTGCAATCGTTGTGATTCAACGGTTTGAGGAGGTTAGGTTGGAGGTGAGAGGCGACACAAAAATTGCAGAAGCAGAAGGCACAAAAGAAGCTTTTCACTTCCCGATCCTTCTACCGCTCACTCCATCTTCCCTTGCCGCTCCACCTACCGACTGCTTCTTCTTCTACTCTGATTTCCATCTGAACCGATTTCTCCCCACACTCCTCCAAACCACCGCCGTCGAAAGCCACCGGTGAAGGAGGAAGTTTGTTTGTGAGAAGCAATCTATTGGAGGTTTCTGGAAAGAATGAAAAACGGGAGAAAAAAAAACAGGATACGATCGGTATATGAAAGAAATCGAGGCGGTGATGACAAAACCTGACAGTATGCTATTGGATGTTAGAGGCGATGATTATAAATGGAAGACACATGTCTAGGCACACCGAGTTTTGTGTCATTAAAAAAAATTGAACCAGTAGGAACCATTTACTGTTCCTAAGAGAACAAAGTTTTAATCTTATTATAAAAATAAATATTTAGACCAGTAGGAACCATTTACTGTTCCTAAGAGAACAAAGTTTTAATCTTATTATTCTTATTATATAAAAAAAAATTAGACCAGTAGAAACCATTTACTGTTCCTAAAAGAACAAAGTTTTAATCTTATTATAAAAAAAAATTTAGACCAGTAGGAACCATTTACTGTTCCTAAGAGAACAAAGTTTTAATCTTATTATTCTTATTATATAAAAAAAAAATTAGACCAGTAGGAACCATTCACTGTTCCTAAGAGAACAAAGTTTTAATCTTATTATAAAAAAAAATATTTAGACCAGTAGGAACCATTTACTGTTCCTAAGAGAACAAAGTTTTAATCTTATTATTCTTATTATATAAAAAAAATTAGACCAGTAGGAACTATTTACTGTTACTAAGAGAACAAAGTTTTAATCTTATTATAAAAAAAAATTTAGACCAGTAGGAACCATTTACTGTTCCTAAGAGAACAAAGTTTTAATCTTATTATATAATTATATAATATATAATTATATAATTATTATATAATGCTTGCTAATAAATGGAAAACATTATGATACAAACTATGCCCAAATATTACATTAAAATTACATCTACACCTAATCAGAAGATGTCTAAAATCACTTCAAATTGGTTATATTCTCTCTAGTTAAGTTAGTTTAATTTTAGTGCATCTCAAATAACGTATCTATATACCATTGATTTGGAAGTTCAATTTCGAAAAACTCACATTTCTTCTTTGGATCCTAGATAACGAAAAAAAAATATATGGTATTCTTCAGTTTATTGGAAAAGAAAGTCTCAACACTTTTTCTTGTAAGGTTAATTATCATAAATTTGTTTCGTTATAAAATTCAATTTAATTCTTAACCAATGATCATCCATCTTAACATAAGTGGACTCTTTAATTACAATATCATATGTTTAATTAAAGGGTAGAGATGGTATTTGGTTCTTTAGGACCAATGGACCGAGTAGATGTGCGTATAACCCTAATCAAATAAGCCGACATGGAACGAGTGAGAGCAAAAATCAAACAACCCGTTAATTAGTTGATGTAAACCATCTTTAGTGATAATGGTATTAGTTCATCTTCATATGATTGAAAAAATAAGTTGGTTATATGTTGTGTGTTTCTTAAGAGCTCCATTGGAAATGAAGTCCATATTTAATTAGGTTTGTATGATTAAAGATTTTAATTAGTTTGTTTTATTTAAAAAAAAATGAGTGGATTGAAAAATATATAAAACAAAAATGAGTTTTCATGTGTTATAAGATGGAACGGATGTAAGTGAAAGAACAAATAAAAACTGATGTGACAAATAAGTGGGAAGAGAACGGAAAAATGAATACCTCCATCTTAAAGAACAAAAAGAAAGAATAAAAAGAAGTGAACGGGAAATAAAAGAGTTTATATGTATTTTTATAGCTTAATGCCATAACAGCAATCATGACAATCCTTAAAAAAAAAGAGCCAAAGCAAAAAATTTATATGTTTAACAATACGTGGTTGTGGTCCTTTTCTTTGAAAGAAAAAAAACCAATTTTTTCTTGGATAAATCTTAAATCACAAAAAAATTCCAAAAATGCTTAAATAGATTTTGTATATATTTTACCTTTATTTAAATTGTATTAAATCAAATTCAAAGGTATGTATACACATGATTATGACATACCAAAGTACAATAATATGATATCACACGCATACTACAAAATTGCATGACAGACATGTAAAACATATTGTCATGTTACGAATAATCTTTTTCGTTAATATCTAAAATGATAATATATTGTTACCGCCCCTTGCCCATTTCTACCTTTGTATTAGTCCAAAGTAAAATCTTTGGAAAAGTCCTAATATTTCATCATAATTTACGAAAAAGTCCCAAACTAAAATTGGTTTACGAAAAAGTCCCGATTACCAGAAAAAATGACGATTTGACCATTTTTTTTCCGGTTTATCAGTTTCAATACTTACCCGGTTTCATTAAAGTCCCGTTATTTTACCAAAATTTTCATTAAAGTCCCATTATTTTACCATAATTTGGGACTTATTCGTAAATTATGGTAAAATAATGGGACTTTATTAAAACCTGATAATTCATGAAACCGGTAAATCGGAAAAATAGGGCCAAATCGTCGTTTTTACCGGTAATTGAGACTTTTTCATAAACAAATTTTAGTTTGAGACTTTTTCGTAAATTATGGTAAAATATTGGGACTTTTCCGGAGATTTCCCTAGTCCAAAACAACAAATGAAATAAGAAAAATAAAAGGTAAATGATTTAAACGGGCAATAGCATTTTTTTCAATAAAAATATACCATTATTTATTTTTTGCATATATTATCATTAAACTTCATAAAATACACAAAAACTATCATTATTACCTGTAATAAGAGGTTTACTTGCTAATATTGCAAAAAAAAAACCAAAAACAAATAATAATGAATGCCTAGGTTTACGAGACGGTTGAGATAAAGAAACGTGCCACGAATCTTTGCTTTGTCCTTTGTTCAACCTAGACTCCGGTGATACCTGAAACGATCTCAGGTGGGAACCCGAGATGAAACTCCGATGGTAAAGTCAGTTTTCAACGAGAAAAAATGATCAAAGCTGAAAGTAGGGTATTAGGGTTTCTTACTTCCTTCTCAGACCGCAAACCTAGGCTATTTATAAGATATAATTACATGTCATCGAATTAAGTGGAGAATGTGTTCATCAATTTGAATTGTGATAATCTTTTAGCTCAATATATTATGATATGTTCAACCAACACGTTCTGATCAATATATATATATATATATATATATATATATATATATATATATATATATATATATATATATATATATTGATCAGAACGTGTTGGTTGAACATATCATAATATATTGAGCTAAAAGATTATATATATATATATATATATATATATATATATATATATATATATATATATTGTATGAGTGTGACACAATTAAATATAGACAGTAAAATGTGAGGGCCATGCATTTTAGGTCGCCATGTTTTGGGCCATGCATTTCTGTCCATCATTGCTGTCCGTCAGACTCCTCCCTATGCCCGTCGTCAGCCCCTCGGTATGAAGTGATATGGGTAGTACACATTTCATTTCATACTTAATAATATGCCCGCATTGTTACTCCAACATCCATACGTATCTGAGAAAAAACCATGTACGTTTAATTTCAACAAGAAGCCCAGTATACATATAACCTAGTTAAGTGTGCCATATAAAGCCAAGAGGTATATGTGATAAAGGAATCTTGGCATGCACAAGTCAATGTCAACTGGAAGAAGTGGCATGCATAGGTCGATGGGTTGATGTCAATTGGAAGAAGGAATCTTTGCATGCATGTGTCAATATAAATAATATAGAGAATATTGTCATGCATGTGTCAAAATCAACTGCAGAGAATCACATACCACACATCTATAACATCTAAAAAAAGAGTCTGAATTAACAATCACATACCACACTTACCAAATATTTAGCAAAACATGAGTAATGAGAAGATGGCTCGTGAACTAGGTATAGAAGACATATCTCAACTCTTTCGCAAGCAGGTTTAGAAATGGTGGCTAGCCAGTATGGATTGCGTCCGTCGGATGGAGTTCTTATACCTGGTCCTTCTCGACATATCAAGGATCCGCCCCCAGATAAGGTGGGTATTTATGTCAAAACTATAGAAGCAGGCCTTTGTTGGATTAGGTGTCTAAGTCCATAACTATAATTGGTATGTACTTGAATTGATAGTAGCAATGTCCTTTTGGGTTGGCTTCAAACCTGGCAATTGAATATGATAACTGTTAGAGAGAGAAGAATGATTTATTAATTTATTACTTGGTTAATAAATTAATTTGAAATCAAGATAAATGATTATTAATGTATTATGGATATAATATATTAATTAGAAATCATATTGTTTAATTAATATTTAATCAGAAATTAATATGGAATTAATTTTGGGATTAAAGGAATTAATTGAAACTGCAGGGACTAAAGGTGACAATGTTCAAAAGTTGAGCATTGAGAATTCTAGAACCTCCCTTAGAGGTGGGGAACGGAATCTAGAGTGTCCTAGGGTTTCCTTGGGCTCTAAGGGTGCCTTGGAAGCCTTAGGGAGGAAGTTAAGGGATTAGGGTTATCTAAGATACACTTGCCTTATCCTAAACCTTCCTTATCACCTATATAAACCCCTATAGGGTTGGATTTCGTCCTATGCACTCCAAGAAAGGCTTAGAGTCGAATTTTCCACTTCCCTTCTCTCTCCATAGTAATCCTTGGTTGCTAGGTTTGTTTGTGAGCCATTAGAGGCGCGACACTTGTGGCGCTTGCTACCAAAGTTCAAGATCTTCAAGGATTTGTTTGTTATTACAATATAACAATAAAAGTATGTAAACCCTAATTATATGTTAATTTCGAAAATTACATGTGCATCCTAGGGTTTCTAGTTTTTTGTGTTCAATGCTTGTATGTCTAATAGTGAAAACATAGATCCTCAAATTAGGGTTGCATGCACACATAGGATTGTTTGCTATGTATAAAACCCATCAGTGGTATCAGAGCGTATGGTTTTTTGTTTTCAATTAGATTTGGTACAATTGATTGAACTAGACAAAATTAGGGTTTATGGCTATTAAACCCTAAGGCCTTTAAATTTTCGCCAATTAGGGTTTAAGAACCCTGTTTTTCGAAAATCTCTAAGGGTTTTTTCAAACCTTTTCCTTTGGCCACCTTGGAGTCGAAATCTAGGGTTTCCTAACCCAAGCGTTTTTGATTTTTAGGCAAGGTTGAAAGCCTTGCCTTCCACTCCAAGCAGAAGATTTCGAAATCTAAGGAATAATTTAGTAGGTTGTTATTTTTGGTAATTATCTTGTTAATTGTTTAATCGGATAATTAAAGATATCCTTACCTAAATTTCGAAATCCATGGATAAAGGATTAAATTAAGTTGATATGTTTAATTTAAATTGGTAATCCTTATTTGATTTAATAATTTATTTAATTGTTTAATTTTTGAATAATTATTAAATCAAAGGTTTTTTAAAATTTAAAATTTTAAATTAAATGGTTTTAATTTTTGAAATTTTTAATAAAATTAAAAAAACCCTAGTAGTTTAAAAGTTTAAAGTACACCCTTATTCTCTCTCTCTCTCTCTCTCTCTCTATATATATATATATATATATATATATATATAATATTAAAGGTTTAATACTATATATGTATAAGAAAAGTCAGTCTTACCGTTAGTAGGCCTCATTCACGAAGCTGGTCTATAAGGGGTGTTTAAGGAAGCGGCCTGTAAAATGACCGCCATTGGGTATCCACTCTTACCCACCGCACCCTTGACTAGTGGAGGGTCGTTAGCCGAACGGGTAGGATATGACACAACCTTCCATTATAAGTATAATGAAATACGAAGTAACTAAACACTTATAAATTCCCAAATCTTAGTTACTTTAGGAAAAATGTGGAGTTGGTGCTAATCCATGAAATTGCACATTGCACCTTGTTGGTCGTTAGTGGAGCGTGTGTGGTTAACCGACACACTAATATGGGACCAATGAAGGATGGCAATGAGTAGCTCGTAGATTATCATAGATCAATGGAGCGTGTGTGGTTAACCGGCACATTGATTAGGTGATGGACATCTTCGAGAGTACCAAGCTAATTTGCATGGTTATCCAAACCTTGTTTGTGATCCTCGGCATCCCAGTCACAAACATGAAGGGCATAATCGAGATTAAACATGCCATTAAAATGTTCAATGAATCTCAAAAGATCTAGGAGTTTCAATTCATTTAAAACTTAAACCTTAAAATTTTCGTTTTTCATGGTGGAAATTGGTAAATCGTCATTTACCTACCTTCAAATGTTCTGCGATTTGGATTACGACATCCCTCTTCCAAATTGTAGAATATTGTGTTGGATCCTAGCCTCAATATTTCAGTTGGGTGCTATATTGAGGATTTTATCAACTAACTTGAATTTCTCCCATTTTGTAGATGTCAAAATCTAACAATTATGGTCTTCCTGAATCCTTTGGAAAAGGTTTTCCACATGAAGATGATGTTCCATGATTGGATTGTGGAAATGGAAATCATGCTTCACTTCCTCCATCTCCTCCAATAATTCTCCCTGACCCACGTGTTCGAAGACTTGAAAAGTTCAAGGTCACTCAAGCCCTATTGGCAAACAAACACGAAGATGGAAAGTCTGTATGTGCTCATGTCTTGGATATGAAGTTGCATATTGACAGATTGGGAATGTTGGGTGTCGAAGTCTCTAGGAAGCTGGCTGTTGACTTGGTTCTTCAATCACTTCCTAACTCATATAGTGAGTTCATTAGAGAGTACTATATGATGGACCACGACGTGACCCTCATTGATTTGACTTATTTGCTTATTGCTGCCGAATCAGCAATGATTTGGCGCACTGGTCGAGCAATTTTGTCTGGTAAATCAATGTCTCATCCTTCTATGGACAATGGCAATATTGGAAGTTCAGATGAGTTTTCTCTACGCAAGATAAAGGCTAAGTCTGAGATAGTCCCTTGTGCCATTCCCAAAGAATCTGTGTGTTTCTACTGCCAAGAGAAGGGGCATTGGTTACGAAGCTTCCCTGACTACCTGAGAGATATAAGAGATGGGAGAGTCAATATGTATGACTCTACTTGAGGTAAAATCCACTATCTAACTCTATTAAGTTCCTTTTTAGATTCTTAATACATGATGTGATAAGATTGCATTTGATGTTTTGTAGGATCGAAGAAAAGAAAGGAAGCTTAAAGGAAGAGTGAGCTGAGTCTGATCGCGAAGAAATGGATTTCGATCGCATGATTCAACGATCGTTTTTTTTAGCTGTTGCTTTAGAGTTAGGATAGATTGCTATATAATATTTACATAATTTTCATTTGTAATCGCATTGTAAGGACAAGATATTTTTCCGCAATAAAATAAATTTTGATTTTGTCTTATTTATGTTTCCTTGCGATGGATTTTATGAAAATTGGTGTTTGAATGTTTCTATTGTTAGCAATATTGTGAATGGATTTGATTATTAGTTATGTTATTTGTGGTAATGTCAGAAATTTACCAAATAAGGAAAGATTCTCATCGCCCAAGTTTCAATTGGACAGAAACTTGGAATCATGCAACTGGTATTATGTGATGAATGAGAACCTTCTTGGGAAATTGAGACTAATTCCTTGTTCACATAAGTATGTGAGTCATGTGAAGGACTAGGAGATCTGGTACACAATGTTGTGCACTGGTCGAGTCCACCACAAAGAACGATAAAATATTCGTCATGATTGGCTAAAAGATTAGTAAATATGGTTATACTTACAAGATTAAGATGATTCTGAATCATTGGAAAAGTTTCAATGAATAGCAGAACAAATAAGAAGAATCAATTAGGCAGAAAGATAAAAGTTTCTCCAACCTGAAAAGATGGGAGAGTACTTAAGTATCTGTTTTATGATTAACTTAGTGATTGTATAACCGTGTCACAATTGATCCTCTAAGTAAATCTTAGTACACTAGTATGGCTAAGAAGAAGAATCAGAAATTTTTGAAATGGTTAAATCAAAAGGTGAATCATACTTCGTTCCAAAATCAAGTCTTAGAGTCATACTCCAAGATTGTGACTTGAGTGACACATCTTAAGAAGTTTTTAACACACTCATCAAATGTGGAGTAGAAGAAAAATGTTTTTTTTAATCTTGCACGTTTGAAATTGGTAAATTGTGATGTCTTGGATAAGACAAAGACCAATTAAGACCAAATGTGTGAAGTGTTTGTCTTGATAAGAATCCGCACTAACTCTTGAGTATCTGTTTGTCAAAGAATATGTCTTGACAAAAGAATTTTATATGTCAAGAGGTCAGTGGGAGTCTTAATGATCTTGAAAGGTTTCAAGAACTAATCAAGAGTAAACCTATTGTTAGACACTAGCACACGACTTGAGGTTTATAACCTATCGTGTTGACATATTTTTTTGTTTCTGTGCCATTCCAGTTTAAGTCAACTATGAATATGATTTCTATGAGTTCTCAAATGATTGCATAGAGGCAAGGCACCTTGATCAATGGAAAGCACATTGATATGAAAGGCGAACTGCTAAAAGACTTGGAAGCAATGGTGGGACCCTTGATGGCAAGAAATAAATAATGAACAAGTTCTGTCCATAAGAGTTTGGATTTGTCACAAACATTATCTTATGATTATGGTTATGACAAATTCACATGGATAGGAACACATACACCATAAAATCTAAGTGTCATAAGGTTTCTCTCCTTCATGAAAATCATTGTGAGGAAACGCTTTCACTAGGAAGATTTTAATGAGATATCGATTATGTAAATTGCATTCTCAAATTCGATTATGACTACGTCATCCCTTTTCATAGTTCGAATTGTGAGATTTGGCAATTAGTTTGAACATTCAAGACTTATTGATATAAGTTCTAGAATTGTTTAGACACACATGTGAGCTATCTAAGGAAAGATGCATGAGTTGTTTTCTAGAAGCTTAGATAAAGGCTTATCGAAGCATATCATATTAGAAATATGAACTTTGGAAGTCAATAAATATTGCCTTCTAGAAGTCCAATGGTTTTCTGAATACGTGTCAAAGCTAGTGGCATAAATGTTATGCTAGTATGGATATAATCATAATGTTACTGGGAGCATGATTATTTTTTTAAGTGTTGCAAGTTAGCAATGTTAATTATAGAAAACAAAAGGTTCACATTGCAAAGTTGCAGGGGTTGAAAAGTTGTTTGGTATAATTAAGGAGAGAATATTATACTTCATTTCAAAATCTAAAAGCTTGGATCGAGAAATTTTAATCAAATTTAGTCAAAGGACATATATGGATGTTATGTTGAAAAGATTCAACTTAAAAGGATTCTACATATGGCAATATTATAGCAAGGAACTGGTAAAGTATCACGTTTTTCATTATGAATCGTGTCTCATACACTTCGGGTATATGATCGATTACATATGCTGTAATATTCGACCGTTCTAAAATTTTCCAAATGCCTAGGACATCAAGAGGGAAAAAGGACTAGAACCGGATTTGACTAAAATAATTAAACAATTGTCAAGGACAATCTAAGGTTCGATAAGGATTGGTCGCTTGTGAGCAGTTAGAAGTATAGTAATAGATGGACCATATTGGCATTATTATAAATAGATTGGAATCTATTAAGAATGAGTTGTCGTATGGGAAATATGGAAATGTTTCCATAATGAGAGTTGGATATTGAGAATCTATGTAGATTGAAAACTTTTATGCAATAAGGATGTTCAAAGGAATGTACTTTGAATGTGAGACTTCATGTCTATGGAATTGTCTTGTAACAATCTCCAATAGAGCACTTTGTATTTTCATTGGCAAAGTCTTTGTGATTTTGGTGCTTTGACATTACAAAGGGCCATTGCATAAAATGTTAAAATCTAACATATTCTAATAGTGACAAGAATTTGGAATTCTTATACTTGTGATAAGGATTAGGAATTGTGAAATGAGTGTCATTGGAAATGTTTTCAATTGATCTATTTCACAAAGTAAGGACCATAGGTAAACATAGTATGCATGCTTAGAGCATGGGATAGCTAATGTTATAATTCAAGTATTAAGTTGATTATCCGAAACATTATACAATGAATAATGTGTAATCAATATTGTGACTAAATAAAAGGTATTTTATTTATACTCAAAAGTTTGAGATCATATTGGATTCGATTATTCTTATGTTTCACTTCGCATGTTTTGACTTCCCGAATAACTAGGTTATTCAAACTTTCCACAATCGATCATACTTTGGAAGTAGGTATGAATGAAGATTGTCATGAATCCGACTGTAGATTGCCTAAAGTGTTTAGAGATAGCAAAAGTCTGTTGCAGTGTTCATGAGTGCTCCTGAAATAAGATTTGAGTATTGGATTAAACCCACGCTCACTTGAATCACTTCATGGATTTTATCACGAGTGATTAGTGAGACGATAATATGTTATATTCTTGAAACGAAGAGATATGAGTTGCAGTTTACGAGTCGGTTGCACATTGATAATAAGTAAACACACCCGTAACTTGGTGTTATAAAACATATTGTTGTGTGTGATTTGATGAGTAAATAGAGCAAGCATATGAGTCGAAGTTTATCCGTTCCTTTTATCCAAAGTGGATAAAAACAATATCTGTGGGCCCCTCGATGATTTAGTGATGACACCCTAAAGCGCTTGGCTAAGCCTGGACTAAGTTGATGTGGTCAATTGTAGTCTGTTGTCAGTTATCATAAATCGGAAATCGGGAAACAACACATAGACATAGAGAATGATTAAAATCCATGTATCAGTCTATACGATATCTATAATGGAGGAATATTTGATCCCTTATCTAAGGACACGTCACTAACTAGGTCAGAGTTTGACAACGACTTTTGGTAGCTAAAATTTGCTAGTCAAATTTTGAAGTTATACTTGCAACTATAGTTATTAGACTTATCCAAGTGGGAGACTGTTGGATTAGGTGTCTAAGTCCATAACTATAGTTGGTATGTACTTGAATTGATAGTAGCAATGTCCTTTTGGGTTGCCTTCAAACCTGGCAATTGAATAGGATAACTGTTAGAGAAAGAAGAATGATTTATTAATTTATTACTTGGTTAATAAATTAATTTGAAATCAAGATAAATGATTATTAATGTATTATGGATATAATATATTAATTAGAAATCATATTGTTTAATTAATATTTAATCAGAAATTAATATGGAATTAATTTTGGGATTAAAGGAATTAATTGAAACTGCAGGGACTAAAGGTGACAATGTTCAAAAGTTGAGCATTGAGAATTCTAGAACCTCCCTTAGAGGTGGGGAACGAAATCTAGAGTGTCCTAGGGTTTCCTTGGGCTCTAAGGGTGCCTTGGAAGCCTTAGGGAGGAAGTTGAGGGATTAGGGTTATCTAAGATACACTTGCCTTATCCTAAACCTTCCTTATCACCTATATAAACCCCTATAGGGTTGGATTTCGTCCTATGCACTCCAAGAAAGGCTTAGAGCCGAATTTTCCACTTCCCTTCTCTCTCCATAGTAATCCTTGGTTGCTAGGTTTGTTTGTGAGCTATTAGAGGCGCGACACTTGTGGCTCTTGCTACCAAAGTTCAAGATCTTCAAGGATTTGTTTGTTATTACAATATAACAATAAAGGTATGTAAACCCTAATTATATGTTAATTTCGAAAATTACATGTGCCTCCTAGGGTTTCTAGTTTTTGTGTTCAATGCTTGTAGGTCTAATAGTGAAAACATAGATCCTCAAATTAGGGTTGCATGCACACATAGGATTGTTTGCTATGTATAAAACCCATCAGCCTTCGCTTCCCAATCTCCAAGTTTCTTGAAGATTTAGTATCTCACTATTTTATACACATAAGTCAACTAAAGCCAAATGCAATGTTCAAAATCGTGGCATTTGAATTCCTGTGTAAGGCAAAAAAGGTTGAGCCTTCTGTTCCCTTATTCCGTATTTTCTACAAGTTATCTTCTAGTGAAGATTGGTATATTTTCTACAACTGTAATAAAGAGAGACAAATTACAGCAAATCCAAAAATACCATCTAGGAAATGGAAACAAGAGTTCTTTTGGGTGAGCAAAAACCTCGTACCCCAATGGATGGTCTTTGGTGACACATCAAGGATTGTCAATGACTCGACCATAAAAGTTATAAAACCTCAACTTCGTAAGAACTTAATCAAAATCGAAGGGTATTGGGTACCAGGAGATGAGATCGACGAACTCGTTCTCGCTGCTGGTGGAAAAATGGCTGTGTGGGATCGACACAATAGACTCATGGTCCTCATGCTATTCGTGAGGATTAATGGTAAGTGGCTGTCACTTTTTAACAACCATTACCCATAATATGAAGTGTGATTTTCATATCATCTTTTCTTGTTGTGTTTAGAAAAAAAGTATATTTGAATATGTTAAGGGCTCTTCTGCATGATTACCCGAAGGAATGCGAACTAGAGGCAAATATTGTATCCCCATATTTCCACCAGGGTAATGAAGGAGTGATTACCCGAAGGAATGCGAGCTAGAGGTAGATGTTGTATCCCCAGATTTCTACCAGGGTAATGAGGGGGAAGAGCCTATGATGAAGACAACAAGAGCAAAATTGGATGTTAATGAAGACGATGCCAATGACTAGAGTGACAATGATGACGCATGTCAATCTGTTAACCTTGTAAGACATACCACTTTTATGTCAGGCTTCACCCACCATCCGGAAAGAAGAGAAAATACTATGCTTAATTGGTGTCCACTACCAATATCACAGACATGGAGCACCGTAAAGGTTTTGGTGGTAAAAGCAGAGTTTGTAACGCCTGGTTCGTGGTATGCATTTAACTTTATTATTTATTCATTTTGGAAGGTTTACTCGACGAGTTGGTGGCGATAACTTGTCGAGTAGAAGTCATAGTATGCGCGGGTTTTAAGTGAACTACTCGACGAGTCGCAGTCTTGTCTCGATGAGTAGGACAACCTGGATGAAACCCTAATCTTTAGGGCTTGCACCCTATTTAAGCATCATATCTGGCCTCCAACCCAACCTCTATCACCTCCAAACCCTAATCTCGAAACCCTAATCAACCTTGAGTGATCTTGAGCTATTTTCTTGCAATTTTTGTGATTTAAAGCTAGAAGAAGGAAGCAAGGACTTGGAGTTGTAGAAGGAAGGTTGAAGATCCAGAGTTTAGGACTCATTTCTGTCTTGATAGAGGTATAAAGCTTATACCTTGGCTTCTATTCACTTAGATCTTCATTTGAGCTTGGATATTGTCACTTTTGGGCCATTTCCAAGGTCATTTCCGAGATTTGAACTCTTGGGGATGTAAGGACTTCAGATCTGGGCATTTTTGAGCTTTAGAAGCTCAAAGTTGCCACCTTTATTCAACCATGGTCCTATTCCATGACTTAGACCTCTATTTTAGCTTGTGGTGGGTGTTTTAGCTTCATAGCACCATGCATGCACGTAAAGTTAGCAACTTAACGTGTAATGCTAGTCTAAGGAGTCCAGATCTATGAGTTGGAAGTATTGGAATTGATTAGAATCGACTGTATGGATTTGACATTTGGGGGACGACGAGTTGTTCTTGGACTCGGCGAGTCGGATCGTGGACCCCTAACCCTTTTCTGGTGTTGAGTGAAACCATTGAGTGTAGGAGATGACTCAGCGAGTTGGGCAAGATTAGGACTCGGAAACTGAAGAACTCGACGAGTCCAAGGAGGGACTCGGCGAGTTAAGTCGTTTTGTCCCGATGTTATGACAGGAAGAACTCAATGAGTCTGGAAAGGGACTCGACGAGTTGACTCGGTTGACCATGAGTCTGAGTAGTACATGAACTCGCCGAGTTGGGAGATAACTCGACGAGTTGGGGTTGACTGGGAGTTGACCTTGACTTTGACTTTGACCAGGATGTTGACTTTGACCAGGATGTTGACTTTGAACAAGGGTAAAATTGTCATTTTACCCTGAGAAGGATTATCAGATTTTTGACTAAGTATTATTGTGATATTGATAGCCGGGAAGTCGTTGGAGCAGCTATCAGATATTCCTCACCGCGAGATTTTGCAGACAGCTTTGCAAGGTGAGTTTCCTCCTGTAGGAACGAGTCTAAGGAACCAAGGCCGGCCCGTCTAGATAGTAGTAGTTCCGGACCACGGTCCGATGTCGGGCGGGGGCCAAAGTAGGTTTATATGTTTTCCGAATTTCTATCCGATGTCGGGGCGGTCCCGAGGAATGCTTGTATGCTTGTATGCTTGATGTATTTGTGTTTCTTGCATGTGTTTGTTATGTGTTATGTGTTCTGGGCTTAGGACCGATGTCGGGGCAAGCCCGAGGAATGTCTAGTTAATATGTTATGATAGTATGTTCTGGACTCCGGTCCGATGCCGGGGCGGTTCCCGAGGAATGTTAGTTTGCTTCCGGATCTCGGTCTGATGTCGGGCGGGGCCCGAGGAATGTTTACATGTTAGTATTATGTGCTTATGTTATATGTTGATTGATATGTGTATATGTATGTCGATATCTGATCGATGCCGGGCAGGGCCTGATGCCGAATAGGGTTCGATGCCGGGCGGGGCCCGATGACGGGTGGGGCCCGATGCCGGGAGAGCCGATGCTGAGCTTGACTCGATGTAGCAGGGGCGGGGCCCAAGATATGTTATGTGATATGTGTATGGTATGTGGTAGTTGGGGAGACTCACTAAGCTTCGTGCTTACAGTTTTTAGTTTTGGTTTCAGGTACTTCCACTAGCAAGGGGAAGGGCTCGAGATGATCGCATGGCACACACCACAGTTTTAGCCTGGGATGTTTAGACTCTGATATTTTTCTCATATGATTTCGATACAGTATTTGACATGATGTTTTGATATACATGATTCTTGATTTTCTTTATGATGATGGATGATTTATGGTTTTATTATAAGTTTAAAACGAAATTTTTGGACTGTATTTTTGGGATGTTTCAAGTTGGTATTAGAGCCTTGGTTTGAGGGATTCGGACACACTATCGGGTGTGTCTGAACTCAAACTAAGGACATGGTATGAAAATTTTCAAAAGAAAATCATTTTTACAAAGAATTTTTAAAAGAGAAAAGAACTTTGAAAAGAGAAAAGGGAGTGGTGCATGCAATCAGCCGAGCTCAAGTAAGTACTCCCAAATTACCCATACAAATTTATGTTACGATATGATTATGAGAACTGCATGCTAGATTAGGACTAAGGATCTAGGGAGGATGCCTTATGTGCCTATTATATGTGTATCAGCTTTATGAGAATTGCATGCTAGTTTAGAACTAAGGATCTAGGAAGGATGCCTTATGTGCCTGTTATGTGTATTTCAGCTTTATGAACCGCATGCTAGTACAGATTAGTCATGATTGCCTGAATTTGATATGCTTGATTATGTGTACTCGATGCTCGAATGCTGCTTGCTTTGTGCTTTTAGGAGTTCTAGTTATCTCTTACTAACTTGTAAATGAATATGTTAAGTTACATATTGCGAGGATTAAATAATTTTAGAAGGTTAGGTCTAGATCTATTACGCAACTCTTGTTTGAGTCCAACCGTTGTAGGGTAGGATCTCTCATTCGAAGAATTATCTAGTCTGAGTGATATGTAATAATATTCACGAGCTAGTTAGGGGGAGGTAGCATGGACTTCTTATACAGCTGATAGCGGAGAGTGGGTTGGTGATTACCCTAGGGCAAGCCTAGGATGAGTTTAGCATGAGATCAACGCTAGTAGCAGAAGGGACTTAGTGGAGTCGAGGCAGTTCTTGAGGAAAGTACAGATAGATGTGGAAGGTAGTATGGGCCCGTACTACTGAAAGCAGAGAATCCGTACTCGAATCAAGGAAGGCTGAGATGAATCCAGGAAACTTATAGTATTTTAGATCCCTCGAGATATGATGAGTATACTGATGTTTGTTATGCTGTATTTTCAGTATGGTGACGCTATGCACTAGGCCGATTGGCACTTCAGGCACTGGTGAGGGATCAGGCTCGGGCTCTAGAGCTGGGCAGCTTGACGAGCAGATGAGGGAGTTCATCTCGTCTGAGATCACACGTACTATTCTAGACCAGACTCCTGTGATATTTGGTTCGGTCAAGGAGGGTATTTTAGAGCTTCTGGATGAGAAGCTGAGCGCTTTCCATACTGAGGTGGCGGCCATGATGGGTTCGCACACGCTGACTTTCAGGGAGTTCAGAGCTTGTGGAGCTCCCGACTATCATGGGGCTCGGGACCCCATTGCTAGCACCAGATGGTTGGCGGATGTCGCCAACACATTCCGTACCAACAGATATCCCGATGGGGACAAGGTTAGACTTGTGTCCTGTCTTCTGAAGGATAGGGCACGTGACTGGTGGGAGGAGGTTGGGAGAGCCATTGGGGATGATACATTTCTAGATGCTATGACCTGGAGTAATTTCTCGGCCAGGTTCAGGGCTGAGTTTGCACCTGTGATTGAGGTGCAACAGCTAGCGAGGGAGTTCCAGGATCTTGAGCAGACGACAGAGACTGTGGCGAAGATCACCGCCAAGTTTAGGGAGAGGGCCCTTCTTATTCCGCAGTACGTGGCAGACGAGGAGATGAAAAAGGCCCGATATCATGAGATGTTGAGAAGCGACATACGACAGTTTGTGAGCCGTTCCAGCTGCAAGACGCTGGAAAATATGATTGCGAGAGCTCGGGAAAGGGAGCTAGACTTGGAGATGGAGAGGAAGAGGAAACCCGAGGGGGTGTAGACAGTGAGTGCGGGTAAGAAGCCCAAGGTATCAGATCACAAATCGAGGAGCCAGCAGGGTTGCAACCGGTGTGGCAAGTGCGGCAAGATGCACGAGGGGGCGTGCAGGGCGGGGAGTTCGGGCTACTTCAAGTGCGGCCGAACTGGTCATATGATTAGGGATTGTACAGCTACCACAACCACCACAACAGTTTCAGATTTGATTTGCTTCCAGTGCAATCAGAGGGGCCACTAGAAGGCCCAATGTCTGAGTCTGGCAGCAGCAGGACAGGTGGCGGCACCCGCTCCTGCCACGTTGAGGTTTACAGATGGCCATCAGGGCCGGGTAGAGGTGCCGACGACGAGGAGCACGACTTTTTAGCTGACTACAGAGGAGGCACATGCGGCTCACGATGTTGTGACTGATATGTATTCTCTCCTTATCTCTTTATTTATATTTTTTGCCGCTCATGTTTATGTGTTTTATTATAGGATCGTTCTTGGTGAACGGTATATCTGCTTTGGTATTGTTTGATTGGGGGCTACCCGATCTTTCGTGCCGCTCGCACTTAGCAAGCGATTCGTTAGAGCTCCGGGGGAGCTTGAGTGTCCATTGGTCGTCGAGATAGCAGATGATAGGATGATATGGGTCGGGAGTGTTTACCGCGGATGTACGCTACAACTTTTTGATGAGCAGTTTTCAGTGGATCTAGTCCCCATTCCCCTGAGAGGGAATAAGGTTATAGCTGTTATGGATTGGCTGAGCCCCATTGGGGCAGTGATCGACTGCGAGCAGCAACTAGTGAGGGTTCAGACTTCTAGTGGGGGAGGGTTAGTGATTCAGGGGGAGAGGCCGCAACATGGGTTGACTCTATGTTCAGCAGCGAGAGCTAGGCGCTACCTTCAACAGGGGTGCGCAGGTTATATCGCCTATATTATGGATACCCAGGATAAGGGTAAGGCGACAGTGGATGATGTACCGGTAGTGTGAGAATACCCGGACGTATTTCTGGAGGAGTTGCCTGGGATACCTCCGGAGAGGAAGGTTGAGTTTAGGATTAACCTGGTCCCTGGTGCGGCTCTGATAGCCAAGGCACCGTATCGGTTGGCTCCTCCCGAGATGCAGGAGTTTTCTACGCAGCTACAGGAGCTGCTAGACAAGGGATTTATCAGGACGAGTAGTTCACCATGAGGAGTTGCCTGGGATACCTCCAGAGAGGCAGGTTGAGTTTAGGATTGACGGTGAAGAATCGTTACCCACTCCCGAGGATAGATGATTTGTTTGACCAACTTCAGGGAGCATCTTGGTTCTCCAAGATTGATCTACGGTCAGGTTATCACCATATGCGAGTTAGGGACGAGGATGTCCAGAAGACAACTTTTAGGACTCGCTATGGGCACTATGAGTTTGTGGTGATGCCGTTCGGGTTCACCAATGCTCCAACTACGTTCATGGACCTCATGAACAGGGTGTGAAGACCGATGCTGAACCGGTCTGTGATAGTTTTCATTGATGATATCTTGTTCTATTCCAAGACTCAGGACCAACATGAGGAGCACCTGAGGGAGGTGCTGGAGACACTGAGGAGGGATAGACTTTTCGCGAAGTTCTCCAAGTGTGAGTTCTGGTTGCGCGAGGTGCAGTTCCTTGGGTATCTCGTCAACCAGAAGGGTATTCTGGTCGATCCGGCCAAGATAGAGGCCGTGATGCAGTGGGAGGTTCCGAGGTCTCCAAATGAGATTCGGAGTTTTCTTGGTCTAGCGGGTTATTACAGGAGATTCATCCAGGATTTATCCAAGATTGCTGTTCCTTTGACCCGACTGACTAAGAAGTCGGTGACATTCCGCTGGGGGCCTGAGCAACAGGCCGCCTTCGAGACTCTCAGACAGCGGTTGTCCGAGGCACCGATTTTGACTCTTCCCGAGGGATTAGATGACTTCGTAGTGTATTGTGATGCATCGATTACGGGCATGGGTGCAGTTCTGATGCAGTGGGGTCATGTGATAGCCTACGCGCCGAGGCACCTGAAGCCTCACGAGGCTAACTATCTGACGCATGATTTAGAGCTGGGGGCTGTGGTGTTCGCCCTCAAGATTTGGCGGCATTACCTCTATGGGGTTTGTTGTACCATTTACACGGACCACAAGAGTTTGAGGTACCTCATGGATCAGCTGAATCTGAACATGAGGCAACGTCGTTGGTTAGATGTGGTAAAGAATTATGATTGTGAGATCCTTTACCACCCGTGCATGGCCAATGTGGTAGCCGACGCCCTGAGCCGCAAGGAGGTAGTGACTCCTATTAGAGATATATGTTTGAGGATGACAGTGATTACTCCACTGCTGGAGCAGATTAGAGAGGCACAGGTTGAGGGCCTAAAGGAAGAGCGCCAGAAGTGCAAGAGGATTGTAGGCCGGGTGGCCTCGTTCGATTATGATATGTAACACCCAAAAATTCAAACCAATTTTAAACTTTTAAAAACATTTCAAACCATTAAAAATCATTACAACTTTGTTTTCAAAATGTATAATATCAGAGTTTTCCCAGAACATAGACAAAACATGAGGAACTGTACGAATTACGATCACGCCTTCGCCTTGCCGCGATCCCCTGATGTACCTGAAACAATAAACTGAAACTGTAAGCCCGAGAGCTTAGTGAGTTCCCCCAAAATACCCATACCCGCAACAATACACATAGAATCAAAACAGCATACTATGGGTCCAATCAACCATCGGGTTGGAATACCCCAGGCCCACAACCAACAGGTTGGATTGCCAACACACTATGGGTCCAATCAACCATCAGGTTGGAATACCCCAGGCCCACAACCAACCGGTTGGAATGCCCACATACTCTGAGTCCAATCATCCTCGGGATGGAATACTCGCGGCCCACAACCTACAGGTTGGAATGCCCAGGTCTATTGGCCTTCACACCGAGCAGATAAGCCTCAACCGCCAAACAAACATGTGCACATATAATAGATAATCACATAACAGGCTATAGACAATACTTGATCTAACGGATCTTACCACATAGCACATAACACCATCCTATCTACCAGGATGCCAATCTAACAGATCATACCAGATATCATATAATATTATCCTACCCTCTAGGATACCGATCTAACAGATTATACTAGCATAACATGACCATATAATAATCCAAAGGGCCGGCCTTG
Organism: Lactuca virosa; assembly: GCF_052849685.1. NCBI lineage: Eukaryota > Viridiplantae > Streptophyta > Magnoliopsida > Asterales > Asteraceae > Lactuca > Lactuca virosa. The sequence continues at coordinate 160,117,051 of NC_136426.1, read as the reverse complement.
GTGCCTTAGACCCTTGAGTATAGTGAGGAAAACTCACCTCGCAACTGTCTTCTGAAACTAGAAGCTCAACTCCCGGATCACCAACACGAACTCCACCACCTATCGTTACCATAAAACCCTTTTTCGTAAATCTCCAAATTACCAGAATACTCTCAGAAGTCAACTGGTCAACTCTTGGTCAAAGTCAAAGTCCACAGTCAAAGTCAACAGTCCATGTTGACTCGATTCGTCGAGTGCAGCTCACCGACTCGTCGAGTCCTTCCTGAACTCGATAAGTCGTGAAATCCTTGATTGGCTCGTCGAGTTCCCCTTTAACTCGCCAAGTTCATACGTATCCAAGAATTGGGAGAAACCCTAGCCGACTCGCCGAGTCTTCGAACGACTCGCCGAGTTCAAGGAAATCTTCAACGGACTCGCCGAGTTTGTTCATCAACTCGACGAGTTCACGACCATCTTCATATGACTCGCCGAGTTGACTATGCAACTCGCCGAGTCCTTGCAGACCTTCATCCATGCAGACACTTTTTAAGCCATGCCAAGGTTCCAGATTACAGATCCAAGCTTCTAAGGCATGTTTATCACGTAAAGTTGCAAACTTTACACGGATGCAAAGCTCTAAAGCCTTAAAATGACAAAAACCAAACTTGCAAAGAAGTATCACACTAGAGGGAAGGTTCATGCTTTCCAAAGCTGAAACTTTATGGACTTAGAGTCCAAGGAAGGTCCAGATCTGAAGTTACAACTTCAGATCTTAGCTTATACCCATGAATGGCTTCTTATTATACTAGAAAAGCCCTAAAATCCACCCAAAAGAGGTCTAGAATGAAATGGGGGGGGGGGGGGTTAAGATAACAACTTAATACCTTCCCAAAAGATGCCAAATGAAGTAGATCTTGATTCCCACGAGTTCCTTGCTTCAATCCACTTGTTTTCCCCAAGCTCTTCTCCCTAAGAATCCTCTTCCAAAGCTTAAAACACACAATGGAGCACACACACGTATTAGGGTTTTGCTGAGCTCTCAAGGGACTGTAAAGAGGCTGAAGGACGCTTATGATTCTTTAAATAGGGTGCAAAACCCCGGAAATTAGGGTTTCACCCTCCAGCTCCAACTCGTCGAGTCACTCTTCCGACTCGGTGAGTTGGTCACTTAAACACGTGTCCCAAACCCGCTACTACTCGACGAGTCAGGGCATCCAACTCGTCGAGTAGACCTTGAAACGTGAACATTAAAGCCACAATATTAATACCTGAGAATCGGGGCGTTACAAGATTGACTCATCAACATCACTATCTAAAGATGCCCAAACACACTCTGAAGGATCAGATCCAGTTGATTCCGGAAAAATTTCCTCAACAACACAGTTGTTAGGAGGGCTATGGTTTGGATTTTGAACAACATAATTTGGAGTACTAGAGTTGAGTTCCGAGGTCCGATTCAGGTCCAGGTTTGTCAGAGGCGGAAATTGCGTGGAATTGGGAGTCTTGACAACTATAGGCTTAAACTCAGGAATCAAGGATGCAAAATGGTCAGAAGTCTCATGAAGGGGTGACAAGGGAGAAACAGGTGTATCCGAAGGTTTAATGTTCGGAACATCTCCCATAAAAGTCAGATTTTGTAACTCCTTCAAGGGACGTGTTGGGTTTTGAGCATTCTAACACTCCTAAGTGTACATGCAACCCTAAATACCTTGGATCTATGTTTTCTCTATTATACATGCAAATATGAACTTTCCAAGGTATTCATCCTAACTAGCATAATAACATTGATTCATATGAATATATAAAGTTAGAATTACAAACCTCTTTTGATGTAGAATGACTTCATGAAGCTTGAGTGCCTAGTGCCCCAAGTGTGACACCTCACATGGTTCACACAGCACCAAATACACTTGGAATAACTTGAGAGAATTGGAACACTTCATCAAATCGGCTAGCCCTTTCTATCACACATAGTCGCCGATTTTCTCCAAGAATAAGATCATTATATAGTTAGGGTTACACCATGTAAACCCTAATTGTCATGGCCTTTCATTTCCATGATCCATGGGTACAAATACACCATGGAGCATCTTATGGGTTTTAGCCCAACTTGACAATCCATGGAGCATTAGCCCACTATATAAGTATAGATGATTTACACAATCAACCCATATATTTAATTAGTCTTCTTTTGATCACTTAATTAATACTAGATTAATTCTTGATCAATACTAATTAAATAATCTTATTAATATATTATAACTTATAATATATTAACAAACCTTAAGTGTTATTTCTCTCATTATAGTCTATCCAAATGCATGATGCCATGCAACCCAAATGGACCATGCCGGGTCGGGTCAAGTCTTACCAATTATAGTTATGGACTTAGACATTAATCCAACAGTCTCCCACTTGGATAAGTCTAAAACTATTATTGCGTATGACTTCAAGAACCGACTGGCAATCGTAGCTCTCAAAAGCTTCCGTCGAACTATGACCTTGCCGATGATCTCTGACCTCTGTCAATGACTTCTCCATTAGATAAGTGATCATATATTCCTCCATTCTAGATATCATATGGACTGAGACATGGATTATAAATCATTCTCTCTGTCCATTTGTTGTTTCCCGATTTTCGATTTATGATGACTGACTGATTGAACAAATCAAATCAGTCCTGGCTTGGCCAAGCACTCACATGTGTCATCGCTAAATCATCGAGGGGCCCACATATATCGCTTTTATCCCGAAGATAAAAGGAATGGATAAACTTCGACTCATATGGCTTGTTCTACTACTTGTTGAATCATACACAAAGGCACGTTTTATAATATCGAGTTACCAATGCGTTTTCGTGCAATCAATATATAACCAACTCATAGTAACAACTCATATCTCTAGGTTTGAAGAATATAAGATATTATCGTCTCATGATCACTTGTGATAAAATCCATGATGTGATTCAAATGAGCGTGGGTTGAATCTAATACTCAGAACTTATGAACACTCATGAGTGTTGTAGCACCACTTTGTCCACCAACTTGGACCTCTACAAGCCAACTCATGACAGTCTTGATTCATATCTACTTCCAACATATGACCGACTGTGGATGGTTTGAATAACTTAATCATTCAGGAAGAGAGACTTAGTTACTCTGGAAGTCAAATCATGCAAAGAGAAACACAAGAATAAATGAATCAAATATGGTATCAAACCCTATGAATATAAATAAACACTTTTATTTATCACCATACTGATTACTCATTATTCATTGTTTCGGTTTTATCAACTTTATACTTGAATTAAAAACACTAGTTGTCCCATGCTCCAAGCATGTACACTATGTTTTTCTTAAACAATAGCTTTGCCATACACCAAGTATGCACTCTATGTTTGTCTATGATCCGTACTTTGTGAACTAGATCGAGTGAACATACTTTCAATGATTCTCTTTTCACACTCCCAAATCCTTATAAAAAAATGTAAGAATTCCAAATTCCTATCATTTATCGAAATTTGTTTAGATTTTAAACTTATATGCACTGACCTCTTGTAATGAAAGTGTACAAAGTTACAAAGACTTGTCAGCAGTCATTATAAGGTATTCCAATGGAGTTCAACTCCATGGAAACTAAGTCTCATATTCAAAGTACATTGCTTTGAACATGCTTCTTGCATTAAGTTTTCTAATCTTACACAGATAACTCCCACCTATGGAGACAACTCCATATTCTCATTTTGACTATCACTTCTGAACAAGAGATGCCTCTTTTTCCAGAATATGTCAATATGGTCCTTCCAAAATTAGCACTATACTTCCAACTGTCCCTGAGCAACCAATCTTTGGTAAACCTTAGATTATCCTCGATAATTGCTTAATCCTTTTAGTCATATCCAATTCTAGACCTTTTCCCTTCTTAATGCCTCTGGGCATTTGGAAAATTTAGAAAAGACAAATACTATAGCACATGCAATCGATCCTGTACCCAAAGCAAATGGGACACGATTCATGATGTCTCACATAAAGAAATGATTCTAGACCAGTCTTTTGCTACAAAAATTTTTATTTTCCATGTTCTCTAAATTTGACTATGAAGAGGGATGCCGTAATCATAATCGAATTTTGAGAACACAATATATGGAATTTCCTTAAGTTGAACCAATCCAACATGAAATTCATATATATATTCTTGACTAAAGATGATTAAGGTCTCAATCTAAGCCTTTAGAACTAAAATGAAGTATATCCTCTCCCTTAATTATAGCAAAACAACTTTTTCAACCCCTGCAACTTCACGAATTGAAACTTTTGTTTTCTATAATTAACATTGCTAACTTGCAATACTTATCATAATTATCATGGTCCCACTAACATGATGATTATTAGCATAACACTTATGCTCCCACTAGCTTTGACATGTACTCAGAAATCAGCTGGACTTCTAGAAATCAATACTTTATGGACTTTCTTACCAAAGTTCAGACTTCTGATACGAGATTGCTTTGATAAAACTTTATAAAAATCATACACCTTTGCTTAGATAGCATGCATGTGTGTCTAAACAATTTCAGAACTATGAAAAGGGATGCTGTAATCATAGTCTCAATTGTTTAGACCTTTTGCCATCTGCTTCAAATCTACTTGGTGGAAGTGTTTCCTCACCATCATTTTCATGAATCAGAGAGAAACCTTATGACTCTTAGATTTTATGGTGTATGTGTTCTTATCCATGTGAATCATCAAAACCATAGCCACAAGACACGGTTAATGACAAATCCAAACTCATATGGACTGAACTCAATCTGAATTTCTTGCCACCTGGCACCTCAAGGGCCTGCCATTGCTTCCAAGTTGTTATGCAACCAATTGAGAACTCTAAGAACTCATATGAAAAGCCAACTTTAACTGGAATGGGCACAGAAATAGAATTATGTCAACACGATAGGTTATAAACCTCACGCCGTGTGCTAGTCTTAAACTACAGGTTATTATTCTTGATTAGACCTTGAAGCTTTCAGAATCTCTAAGACTCCCACTGTCCTCTTGACATATAAGACTATCTTGTCAAATATTCAAGAGATAGTGCAACTTCTTTATCAAGACAAACACTTCACACACTTGGCCTAAGTTGGTCTTTGTTTAACCCAAAACATCACAACTTACCAATTTCTAATGTACAAGAGTAGGACACTTTTACTCTTACATTTGACAAGTGTTTTGAACCTTTCTTTAGGATATGTCACTCAACTTACAGTCTTGGAGTATGACTCTAAGACTTGTTTTGAAACGAAGTATGACTCATCTTCTCGATTTAACCATTTCAACAATTCATGACTCCTCTTCTTAGTCATAAGAATGCACTAAGATGTCCTTAGAAGACCAATTGTGATGTGGTTCTTTAATCATTAAGATGATCACAAACATGATACTAAAGTACTCTCCCATCATTTCAGATTTGAGAAACTTTTATCTTTCTGCCTAATTTGATTCTTCTCATTCGTTCTGCCATACATCGAGACTTTTCCAATGCTTCAGAATTATACTTAAACTTATACGTATAACCATATTTACTAAACTTTAGTAAATCATGACGAATAGTCTTACCGAGCTTTTGTGGAGGACTTGGTCAGTGCACAAGAATTGGTACTCGATCCCTTAGTCCTTCACTTGACTCACATATACATGTGAACAAGGAATTAGTCTCAATTTTTTCCAAAGCTGAAAGTTCTCATTCATCATACTATTCAACTTGCATGATTCCAAGTTTCTATCCAACTGAAGCCTTGGGAATGAGAATCTTTCCTTATTAGGTAAATTATGACACTACCACAAACGAAAGAATCAAGTCCATTTTTTTTCCAAATATTGCTATCAATGGAATCATATAAACAACCATTTTTCACAAATGCCACTTGTAAGGATATTTAAAATAAATATAAAATTAAAACCTTTTATTTTATTTCAAAACTTTGCGGAAAAAACTTATCCTTACAGTGCAAATGCATATGAAAAACTTGTTGTTATCTATTCCTAAGAAATATATCATAACTCCTAAGTAACAGCTTCAAAAATTCTGATCACCAAACCATGCGATCGAAATCCATCTTCATGATCAGAATCAACATGTACTTCCTTTAAGTTTCTTCACTTTTCTTTGATTCTTAAAGCATCAACATGTGACCCAGCCACATCATATAATGAGAATCTCAGAATAGAAACTTAACAGAGTTAGATAATGGACTTTACCTAAAGTAGAGTCAAACTTCTTGGCTTGATCAACCTTATGATCTTTCAGGTAAATAGGCAGCTTCGCAATCAATGCCCCTTCCTTTGGCAAGATAAACATATGGACTCTTTGTTAATGGGACTATCTCAGACTTAGCCTTTCTCTTTACCATTTGGTCAACCTAGTTGACTATGGTCAAACCCTTTCTTTGGGATGAGAAGGTTTTTCTAGATATCCAATGTTACCATTGGCAATGTCCATTGGGAAGTTGATCTCCTAATCAATTTGCTTTACTAGTCCTCAAATCATTTCTGACCAAGCAAACAGATAAGATCATTAAGGGTCATACCATAGTCTATTTCATAGTAGTCCCAAAGGAACTCACTATGTGACTCAGAAAGTGATTGAACATCCAACTTTCTCAAGACTTTGACACCCAACTCTCCCGGCTTGTCAATATGTGACTTCATCTCTAAGATGTGATCACACCTAGACCTTGCCTTGCCATTAGGGCTTGAGTGACCTTGAACTTGTGGGTTAGGGAGAATAATTGGAGGAGGTGGAGGAAGTGAAGTTCCAAGAGATTTGGGAAGATCATAGATGTCTGAGCTAGACATCTTTTGGGAGATATTCAAGATAGTTGATTTAAAGTCCTTAATATAACACCCAATATGAAATATTAAGGCTAGGACCCAACAAACTATTTTATAACTTGGAAGAGGGATGCCGTAATCCAAGCTATAAAATATTTGAAGGTAGGTGAATGACGATTCACCAATTTCCACCATGAAAACGAAATAATTTAATTAGGTTTTACTTGGCTTTGAAACTCCTAGATCTTTTGAGATTCATTGAACTGTTCAATGACATGTTTCAATCTCGAGTGTGCCCTTCATGTTTTGTGACTGGGATGCCGAGGATCACAAAACAAGGTGTGAATAACCATGCAAATATACTTGGTACCCTTAATATTTACCCCTCAATCGATGTGCCGGTTAACCACACACGCTCCACCGATACTATGATAAACATTAAGTTACCCTTTGCCTACCTTGTTAAACCCAGGTTAGAGTGCCGGTTAACCACACACGCTCCACTAACAGTTTAAACAAAGTGCAAAGTGTAATTTCATGGATTAGCACCTTATTCACATTTTCCTAAGTAACTAAGATTGGGAATTAATAAGTGTTTAGTTACTTAGTATTTATCATTAATACTTTTAATGAAGGGAGAATTATAGTCCTTGTCCTACCTGTTCGGCTAACGACCCTCCACCAGTCAAAGAAGCGGTGGGTGAGAGTGGACAACCATTAAGCTCCCATTCTATAGGCAACAACCTTATACCCCCTTATAGACCGGCTTCGTGAATGAGGCCTACTAATGGTAAGACTGACTTGCTCTTATACACACATATATATTATTAACTTATAATATTATAAAGTATAAGGATTGAATTTTAACTTTTAAAATTCTAAGGGATTAACTTGGAATTAAAGTATTCATAAGGGAAAACTTTTCAAATTCCAAAACTTGAGGGCAAGTTTTGAAACTATTCAAAACTATTCAATTCCATAACTTATGTGTTTAAAGTAGTTTTAATTAAAAAACTCTTCAAGTTCCATAACTTGAGGAAAAGTTATGGAAGACTTTAAACTAATAAAAGAATGTAACTTTTCTTTATTTTTGTAACTTATGGAACTAATTAAGGTTACACATTTTATTACTTAATGAAGTGACTCTTGAACCTCCATAACTTGAGGACAAGTTATGGAGTCATAAAACCATTCAATGAAGACAAGACTCTTCATTTTGTAACCTTTGCCAACTTTTATGAGTTTTAAGAAACTTTAATGTGACTTTTCATGTAACTTGAGGACAAGTTACACAAACACATTTTAGAATCATCTCTTAGATTAAAATGGATTGAAAACAACAATTTCTAATAATTTTTCTATTAATCTAAGCAACTCATAAGAACAAGATAATTTGATCAAACTTTTTCATGTAATTAGACTAACCATTAAACTAATACAAAACATGAATCTATTGACAATTATCTTTGAAATTGGATTAGAATGAACATTACCACATCAAAAACAGGTTTATAGGTTCAAAAAAAGCTTATGGTAATGTTCCTAGTCCATTTCTAGCAAAAAACATCAAACAACAAGCTGTCAGCACCCAAAACTCGTCGAGTTCCTTGAGGAACTCGTCGAGTTCATGCCCAAACTGATGAACTCGTCGAGTTTTTTGCATAAACTCGTCGAGTTTTATGGTCTGGACAGTTTCAGCTTTGAAAAAACAAGTTTGCATCAAGTATAAGTGAAAACAAGCCTAGGCTCTGATACCACTGTTGGGTTTTGAGCATTCTAACACTCCTAAGTGTACATGCAACCCTAAATACCTTGGATCTATGTTTTCTCTATTATACATGCAAATATGAACTTCCAAGGTATTCATCCTAACTAGCATAATAACATTGATTCATATGAATATATCAAGTTAGAATTACATACCTCTTTTGATGTAGATTGACTTCATGAAGCTTGAGTGCCTAGTGCCCCAAGTGTGACACCTCAAATGGTTCACACAACACCAAATACACTTGGAATAACTTGAGAGAATTGGAACACTTCATCAAATCGGCTAGCCCTTTCTATCACACATAGTCGCCGATTTTCTCCAAGAATAAGATCATTATATAGTTAGGGTTACACCATGTAAACCCTAATTGTCATGGCCTTTCATTTCCATGATCCATGGGTACAAATACACCATGGAGCATCTTATGGGTTTTAGCCCAACTTGACAATCCATGGAGCATTAGCCCACTATATAAGTATGGATGATTTACACAATCAACCCATATATTTAATTAGTCTTCTTTTGATCACTTAATTAATACTAGATTAATTCTTGATCAATACTAATTAAATAATCTTATTAATATATTATAACTTATGATATATTAACAAACCTTAAGTGTTATTTCTCTCATTATAGTCTATCCAAATGCATGATGCCTTGCAACCCAAATGGACCATGCCGGGCCGGGTCAAGTCTTACCAATTATAGTTATGGACTTAGACATTAATCCAACAGGACGAACAACTGGTTTCGGAAAATCGCTTCCGAGACCAGGACATTTTGACCAAGGATGACGAAAACTGTGAGTCATCCGTTCATTTACTTCAAGAATGTCTATGGCGTGGTGCATGGCATCAATCTTAGCATTAAGACGTTTGTTATCAGAAATTAAAACATTTCTTTCAGAATAACTGATTTCACATTTGTCTTTAAGAATGATACATTCATCTTTTGACATAAAAAGCTCATGTTCTAAAGACTCTATTTTTAACTTCTTATCCTCGAAACGTAACCTAAGACGACTCAATTCACTGTCCTTCTTCTCACTGGCTTCTATGGATGACTCGTAGGCTTTGTAAATGATGTTCATATATGATTGGATCTGGGTTAGATAAGGTTCACAAAGAGATAAGTCAAAATTATTATTAGTAATCATAGATTTTACCTGTTGAACGATGCTTCTACCAGGTGGATCATTGGTAGCCATGTAGTAGTAGTTTGGCTCAGCATCTTCATCATCTCTTTCGGACCCAGACGACCAGTAGCCTTCATCACATTCAATTTCTTGTCGAGCCATAAGACACATGTTTTCTGCCAGTGGTTACATCATCATCATCTCCAGACGACCAATACCCTTCCACATCCCTTGATACAATAGTTGTTGGATTAGGTGTCTAAGCCCATAACTATAATTGGATGTACTTGACCCGATAGTAGCATGGTCCATTTCGGGTTGCCTTCATCAGAACAATTTGATAGGATGGATATTTGAGTAAGAGGTTGTTTGTGATTTATTAATATATTATAAGTATAATATATTAATTGAGAAATCATATTATTTAATTAGTATTGATCAAGAATTAATTTGGAATTAATTTAGTGGTCAAAAGAGACTAATTAAATTAGCGGGGACTGATTATGTAAATCAGTGAGACATATGGTATGGGCTAATGATCCATGATTAATTTATAATGGGCTACACTTATGTGAAAGTCCATAAATTATTAGTCCTTGTAAGTTATGGGTCATAAGCCTAAGTGTATGAATTAGGGTTACATATAACTCTTGGAATTCTACACTATATATGTGTAAACCCTTTAGCCAAAATTGGACCTAAGAGTGACATTACAAGAGTATGGACGATTTCTTGGTGGCTAACCTCTCTCTCAATATTCTCCAATTTTTCATGATGTTTGTGACTTGTTTGAGGCACAACACTTGGGGTGCTAAGCTTTGAAAGGCCAAATTCAACAAGCTACAACAAGAGGTAATCTTCTAACTTACTTTTGTGATTCATATGTCAAATTGTATGCTAGTTGTAGGCTTTATGCTTTGGAAATTTTTGTTGCATGAATAACTAGAGAAAACTTAGATCCAAAGCTATTAGGGTTGTATGTGCACCATAGGAGTGTTATAGTACATAAAGCCCAAAAGTGGTGTCAGAGTCGTGGAAAGTTTTCTGTTATATTCATGCATAGCTAATTGTTCAAAGCTGGAAAAACTGAAAAACTGTTGTCTGACAGGGGGGGACTCGACGAGTCCATTCATGAACTTGACGAGTTCATGATGAACTCGACGAGTCCATAAGCTGACTCGACGAGTTCAACAGCTTGTTTGCAGTTTTTCAGGTTTCTTGGCCAAAATTGGATTTAGATCATTACCTTAAACTATGTTGTATCATAAAATCTGTTTTTTATATGGTAGTGATTTTCTTCATCCAATTAAAAAAGATAAATTGTCAAATTATAAAATAATTACTAGATTATATGATAAACTAATTATTAGTGTAATTTGATTTGAAATTATCTTACTACAAGAATTGTATTATGATCAAATTGGTAAAAGATACAAATGGTTATTTTATAAGTTTATAACTTGATCTAAATGTTTTAAGGGGTTACAAATTTTGTCATCAAATTTGGAACTCAAAAGTTTTTTTAAGGAGTTACAAATTTTTTCATCAAATTTGGAACTCAAAAGGTTTTATTAAGGAGTTACAAATAAATATTGGTTAAATTGATCTTAATATTTTTGAAGAGTTCCATAAGTTATGGAACTTGAAAAGTCTCATCTTCATAAAACAAATTAACTCCTTAAGTTATGAAGTTCAAAAGTTTTTCAAGATTTACAAAACTTGCCCTCAAGTTTTAAAAGTTGAAAAGTCTCAATTAAGAAACATTGAATTCATGGAAACCCTAGTAATTTGAAAAGTTTTCAAAATGTAACTCATGAGTTCATAACTTAAAATTAATTGAATAGTTTTAGTTTAATTTAGCATCTTGATGTTTTTTGAATAGTTCAATTAACTCTTATGGAATTTATTAATAGTTAATTAAATGTTTAATTAAAAGAGAAGATTAATAAATCCATAATAATAACATGGTTTAAGTTTAATTAAATTAAGAGTATAATTTATTAATTAAACCATCAAGTATTTTAAAAGTTTAAAATATACCCTTATACTATATAAAATTAAAAGTGTAATATATTATATATGTATAAGTTAAAAGTCAGTCTTACCGTTAGTAGGCATCATTCACGAAGTCGGTCTATAAGGGGAGTATAAGGTTACTGTCTATAAAATGGTGGTTTAATGGGTGTCCACTCTCACCCACCGCTTCCTTGACTGGTGGATGTTCGTTAGCCGAACGGGTAGGATAGGACACAAACTCCCACTAAAAGTATAATGAAAAAACAAAGTAACTAAACACTGATAAATTCCCAATCTTAGTTACTTAGGAAAAATGTGAATTGATACTAACCCATGAAATTGCACTTTACACCTTGTTAAGTCGTTAGTGGAGCGTGTGTGGTTAACCAACACACTAATTTGGGACTAACAATGTGTGGCAAAGGGTAGCTTGATGTTAATCATGAATCAATGGAGCGTGTGTGGTTAACCGACACATTGATTAAGTGATTTGTAACATTGAGAGTACCAAGCTAATTCCACCCTCACGAAGTCCGTTTCACTTCCAGATTTTGGAAGTGGTTCCACGAGGAGATGGGTACTCATCTCCACTTTAGCACCTATTTCCACCCTCAAACAGACAGACAAAGCGAGCGGATGATACAGACTCTCAAGGACATGATACGCACATGTGTTTTGGATTCGGTGGAAGTTGGGATACGTATCTTCCGTTAGCGGAATTTTTTTATAACAACAGTTACCATGCCAACATAGACCGACCTCCCTTCGAGATGATTTACGGGAGAAAGTGTAGGACCCCAATATGTTGGGGTGAGGTCAGTCAGTGAGTCATGGGGAGTACTGAGGTAGTACTCAATACTAATGAGAGGATTCAGCAGGTCCGGAGTAGGCTCCAGACTGCTCAGAGTCGGCAGAAGAGCTACGCCGACAATAGGCGTTCAGATTTAGAGTTCCAGGTGGGTGACATGGTCCTCCTGAAGGTGTCACCTGGGAATGGTGTCATCCGGTTCAGGAAGAGGGGCAAGCTGGGCCCCAGATATATCGGTCCGTTTAGGGTTTTGGCCCGGGTGGGTTGGGTTGCTTACCGGTTAGATCTTCCAGCAGAGCTCAGCCAGATCCATAGCACCTTCCATGTATCTCAGTCGCGGATGTGCTTAGTGGATGATTCAGTAGGAGTACCCCTTGAGGATATTCAGGTTGATGACAGCCCGAACTACATTGAGCGACCAGTAGCTATCCTTGACGGGAAGTCGAAGGATTTGAGGAACAAGAGGGTGAAGTTGGTAAAGGTGCAATGGCAGCACCGCAAGGGCTCGGAGTGGACTTGGGAGCCCGAGGAGGAGATGAAGGAGCACTACCCAGAGTTGTTTTCAGATGCAACAGACTTCGAAGACGAAGTCTAAGACAAGGGGGGGGGGGGAGAATTGTAACGCTTGGTTCCTGGTATGCATTTAACTTTATTATTTATTCATTTTGGAAGGGCTACTCGACGAGTTGGTGACCCTAACTCGTCGAGTAGAAGTCAGTGTATGCGCGGGTTTTAAGTGAACTACTCGACGAGTCGGAGTCTTGACTCGACGAGTAGGACAGCCTGGATGAAACCCTAATCTTTAGGGCTTGCACCCTATTTAAGCATCATATCTGGCCTCCACCCCAACTTCTATCACCTCAAATCCCTAATATCGAAACCCTAATCAACCTTGAGTGCTCTTGAGCTATTTTCTTGCCATTTTTGTGATTTAAAGCTAGAAGAAGGAAGAAAGGACTTGGAGTTGTTGAAGGAAGGTTGAAGATCCAGAGTCTAGGACTCATTTCTGTCTTGATAGAGGTATAAAGCTTATACGTTGGCTTCCATTCACTTAGATCTTCATTTGAGCTTGCATATTGTCACTTTTGGGCCATTTCCAAGGTCATTTCTGAGATTTGAACTCTTGGTGATGTAAGGACTTCAGATCTGGGAACTTTTGAGCTTTAGAAGCTCAAAGTTGCCACCTTTATTCAGCCATGGCCCTATTCCATGACTTAGACCTCCATTTTAGCTTGTGGTGGGTGTTTTAGCTTCATAACACCATGCATGCACGTAAAGTTAGCAACTTTACGTGTAATGCTAGTCTAAGGAGTCCAGATCTATGAGTTGGAAGCATTGGAATTGATTATAATCGACTGTATGGATTTGACATTTGGGGGACTCGATGAGTTGTTCTTGGACTCGACGAGTCGGGTCGTGGACCCCTAACCCTTTTCTGGTTTTGAGTGAAACCATTGAGTCTAGGAGATGACTCAGCGAGTTGGGCAAGATTAGGACTCGGAAACTGAAGAAATCGACGAGTGCAAGGAGGGACTCAACGAGTTAAGTCGTTTTGTCGCGATGTTATGACAAGAAGAGCTCGACGAGTCTGGAAAGGGACTCGACGAGTTGACTCGGTTGACCACGAGTCTGAGTAGTACATGAACTCGCCGAGTTGGGAGATAACTCGACGAGTTAGGGTTGACTGGGAGTTGACCTTGACTTTGACTTTGACCAGGATGTTGACTTTGACTAAGGGTAAAATGGTCATTTTACCCTGAGAAGGATTATCAGATTTTTGACTAAGTATTTTTGTGATATTGATAGCCCGGGAGTCGTTGGAGAAGCTATCAGATATTCCTCACCGCGAGATTTTGCAGGCAGCTTTGCAAGGTGAGTTTCCTCTTGTAGGAACGTGTCTAAGGCACCAAGGCCGACCCGTTTAGATAATAGTAGTTCCAGACCACGGTCTGATGCCGGGCGGGGCCCGAAGTAGGTTTATATGTTTTCCGGATTTCGATCCAATGCCGGGGCGGTCCCGAGGAATGCTTTTATGGTTGTATGCTTGATGTCTTTGTGCTTATTGCATGTGTTTGTTATGTGTTATGTGTTCCGGGATTAGGACCGATGCCGGGGCAAGCCCGAGGAATGTCTAGTTAATATGTTATGATAGTATGTTCCGGACTCCGGTCCGATGCCGGGCGGTTCCCGAGGAATGTTAGTATGTTTCCGGATCTCGGTCTGATGCCGGGAAGCGCCCGAGGAATGTTTACATGTTAGTATTATGTGCTTATGTTATATGTTGATTGATATGTGTATATGTATGCCGAGATCTACTCGATGCCGGGTGGGGCCCGATGCCGGGAGAGCTGATGCCGAGCTTGACTCGATGTAGCAGGGGTGGGGCCTAAGATATGTTATGTGATATGTGTAGTGTATGTGGTATTTGGGGAGACTCACTAAGCTTTGTGCTTACATTTTTCAATTTTGGTTTTAGGTACTTCCACTAGCAATGGTAAGGGCTCGGGATGATCGCATGGCACACACCACAGTTTTAGCCTGGGATGTTTAGACTATGATATTTTTCTCATATGATTTCGATACAATATTTGACATGATGTTTTGAGATACATGATTCTTGATTTTCTTTATGATGATGGATGATTTATGGTTTTATTATAAGTTTAAAATGAAATCTTTGGACTGTATTTTTGTGATGTTTCAGAGTTGCTTTTATGATTTCCATGCAAGGAGTAGCCATGGAGGTTCCCTCCGTTCAGAGAGGTACCACCATTGGTACAACAAGCTCACCTGTTATTCTGGGTGATGGTTCAGGCTCTAATTTTGGGTCTTGGACACCTCAAACATCCTGCATGGCTGATCCTACTGTCATTTTTCATCCATCTTGGAATATTACTTACGAAACCGATGTGTTGGAATCGACATACAACTCTGACTTCATATCCAATGTCTTTCCACAAGTAACTTTATCCCAAATGGACAAGATGAGCACCGACGAACTCATCAGGAGACGTCATGCCCACATGGTGCAGTCCATGACCTATAATATGGGGTTTGACAGACGGTACAAAACTAAACTTGAAGAGGCTCGAGGTCTAGCAGTTGTGGCCACCACTAAAGCATCCGAGTATAAGACCAAATATGAGCTTACCAAGAAAAACCAACAAGAGGAACATAATCGTTTGGTTCATCTGGTTTCCAACCTAGAACTTGAAGTAGCCAATCTCCGTGCTAGCGATAGTGAATTAAATGGTCGAGTCGCCTAATCAAGGAATGATATGGGTTGGATGCTTCAAGAAGGTATTTCCGTATCTTTTGATGAAGCCATGTGTTCCGAGAAATTTGTGAGTAATTCCAAAAGACTTTACAAAGCAGATAATGATTATGGCATAGATCAAGGATTCAAATGAATGAAAGAAAAGTATGGATTTTAGATCCCACACCCCCACCCCCACCCAACCGAATCCTTTTCACCCCATGAGAACCCGCCCCCATCATGGAATATTCAAACATGTCCAACATCTCAATCTTTAGACCACAAGTATCTCCCCTATACCCCAAAACCCTCACCTTTCCCTCCTTGATCCTAAAAGGAAACATGCCATGACTAATAAATGTAAATCTTTGTGTGATAATGATACGTGGGAACTAGTACCACTTCCAAATGGTGCTCACAATATACGTTGCTTGTGGCTTTACCGCCATAAATTTCACACTCATCGGTCCTTTGAAAGTTATAAAGCTCGCCTTGTGGTTAATGGTAAATCTCAGCAAGTTGGCATAGACTGTGAAGACACATTCAACCCTTTTGTCAAAATCACCAAGATTTGTATTGTTCTTACACTGGAAATCTCTTGTTCTTGGCCTATTCATCAGCTTGATCTCAAGAATGCATTTTTACATGGTTACCTCACCGGAACAGTTCTTATGCATCAACCACCGAGATTTTTAGATCGATCTCATCCAGACTATATCTGTCGGTTGCATAGATCCCTATACGACCTCAAACAGGCCCCGCAAGCTTGGTATCATCACTTTGCCACATATGTCACATCCCACGGCTTCAAAAGTACCTCCACACACACCTCCCTTTTGTCTATCAAAAAGAGCAGGACACTACAATATTTATTGTTGTATGTTGATGACATCATTCTCACTGCTTCTAATGACTCATTCTTACGAAGTGTCATCAATACTCTTTTCCAGAGAATTTGCTACAAACAATTTGGGCCCTCTACATCATTTTCTTGGCATTCAGGTCACTCGCATATCTTGAGGTCTCTTTCTGTCTCAATCACAGTATGGGAAAGAAATCCTTGATATGGCACATATGATAGATTGCAATCCTGCTTCCACTCCCGCAAACACTTCATCTAAGCTCATCGCCACCTTTGGTCAACCTTTGCAAGATGGCACTCTTTATCGAAGCCTAGACGGAGCTCTTCAATATGTAACATCCCGATGATAAGTTACTTCTAACTTTAACCCTATAATTTTATTATATTGCAATTTGGACCCTAAGTACAAGAAAGTGTGTAATTAAGGCCCTAGTGGCATTTTCATAATATTGGGGGTTGAGGGAGTATGCCATGCATATGTGTGTACACTGAGAGTACTAGGGCACACCCTAGTATGTTGGGCGTACGTATGTACGCAGGGCATACGTTCCAGGCATGCAAACCCTAATTTCTAGGGTTTGGCTCTTATTTAAACCCCATTATAGCCTTATTTCCCCTCATTTCATCAACCTCCATCCTCTTGATACGTTTTTTCAACCCTAATCCTCATTGTGGAGCATTTTTAAGCTTGAGAGTGTGTGTTTTGTGCTCTTGAAGAAGAAGGAAGGAAGGAGAGACCAACTTGGAGGAGTGAAGCTCTTTGGATCCAGGATCACACCACCTTTTGGCACCTTTTTGAGGTATCAAGTTCTGAACTTGGTGAAGTTTCATTTAAATCTTGTGTTGGAATGGGTTTTTGGTCCTTTTTGTCCCAAATGTGGAGATTCATGAACACATCATGTTCTTGGCCCATTAAGATGTCCTTTCAGACATTTGGAAGGGTTTTGAGTCATAAAAATGGGTTCCAAATGGTTAGTTTTGCTCCATGCATCATTTAGAAGGCCTTAATGGATTAAGAAGTTGAGTTAAGCACTTAATGGACATGCAAAGTCATAGAGTTGGAAACTTTATGACTCTTGAGGGTATTTTAGCCATGGATCTGAAAGATGGACGTTAGAGCTTAAGCCATTAAGCTCTTATTGAGATTTTAGGCTTCTGGGAGTATGGTCCACATACGAGGTCAACCACCCCGATGGCGGTCAACACTCGAATAGGCCCAACGTACGTTTGGAGTACGCCCCGTGTACTCACTCTGTGGTGACTCGGCTGGGTTGACTTAGTTAGTTTGACCATTTTGATTTTGACTTTGACCAAGTTTGACCAAGTTTGACCTAAGGTTATTTTGGGTATTTTGGGATTTTGATTGTGATTGGTCATTTGGATGGATAGGGGACGATTGGAGTTGAGATTCAGAGTCTGGACCTCATCAACTTTTGTCCAATTTGGGAGGTGAGTTTTCCCTCACTGTACTTACGGGTCGAAGACACCAAGGCTTTGAAAACAATGATTTTGTAAACATTCTATGATTTGGGGTTGTTTTAAAAAGTTTAAATTTATTGTGATTTTTATGGATGTTACAAGTTGGTATCAGAGCCTTGGTTTGAGTGAATCGGAGGAACACTCATGTGAATCCAGTCTCAAACTAATGAAAAAGGGTTTAAAAATGATTTTCAAATTTGTTTTCAAAATAAGCAAAGAGGATGCGATATGTACGATCAACCGGATCCAGTAAGTAGACCCCAAATTACCACATTGTTATTTGATATTGTGATATCTTAGAACATCATCCTAGTGATAGGCTAGGGATATTCATGAATTGCATGATAGAATTGCCTGATTATATGATGCCCGGTAGCCTAGGGTTCTTTCTTATATGGAATTGACATCATAACTGTAGTTGCTTAGTGTATGCATCATAATTTTACATAACTAAGATTTCATAGCCATATAATGTTTGGTTTAGCCTTATTTCCTGTTCTTGTTTGATGAAGGGCTTAGGGTAGAATCGAGTATTTGACTGTCTATAGGAACCAGTTTCATGTATGATTAGCATACACAGGTACTGCAGGGTTGGTGGAAGTTTCATGGTTGAGTTGTGTGGGATCAGCCGACCAGTTGCATAATGTAGCCTTCCTTTAGGAAGTGAGGATAGAGTGTATGCGTATGCTAGAGTGTATTGTTCGGTTTGTTGTGGTGTTCCTCTGAGACAAATACGGGTAAGTGTGGAAGGTAGTATGGGCATGTACTACTGGAAGCACACAACCCATATGCGTAGCAGGGAAGTCATAACCCAAGGGTTTTATTGGGAATTGGTCCCCATGGTGTTATATGCGTTTTATCTGATATCTCCCTGATTTATTTTTAGTATGGAGTTTATGAGACAATCTGAGGCATGATTCAGATCATGATCAGGGATAGGTGGCCAGAATGGGCCATCAGTGACCGATGACCGGGTTAGGGAGATCCTTCAGGAGGAGGTTGTTTCCCTCTTTCCGGAACAGTTGCTGGAGATGTTTGGGTCTATTAAGACCTCTATGGTGGAGTACTTTGACGAGCGATACACTGCACTTTCTGAGGCTGCTACTGTTGCAGCCACCGCAACCGTTGCTGCTGCCGAGACTGGCGCTGGAAGATCCTTCCAATATCAGGACTTAATGTTGGAACCCGAAAGTGAACCTCTAGCAATCTCGGTCCTTGTATGTTCCAATGTAAGCCAGTTTCACAGTAAGATGGTGTTCCGAAGTCAGAAGATATTCCGGAGTCAATCAGTGTTCCGGAGTCAAATTGGTGTCCGAAACAAAGTTTATGTTCCGGAGTTGATGTTTTGAATTGGTGTTTTCCGAATGCACTTTTCCTTCTGTATTACTTAACTTTGTCTTTTTGTTTGATGTAACATATCATAGGACTTAGTCTTTTTGTCAACTTAGATAATAAGAGTGTCAGGAGTAACTCTATTATCCGGTCCTATGTATGTTTATGGTTTGTACTATGTACCTTATTCTCCTATATAAGGAGCATTCAATGACAATCAAAAATGACGGATTGCTTCACCAAAGATAGAAATTTTCACATTTACTTCATTTTCACCTTTCTCTCTAATCTATATTTCAAACATTCTTTGTGTTCATTTATTGTCTTTACTTGATCATATTCATTGTCTTATATTTAATACTTGAAGTACTTTGTTGATTCTCTTATTCAGTCCTGACTGGTCTTGCCAGACTCGACTGGAACCATTAAGTTAGTAGCGGACATTGATCTTAAGCATTAACTCAAGGTTTGAGTTTTCAATCCTATCCCTGCGCAACCGGATCCTTGTTCTCTTAATTGGTATTAGAGCTTGAGTGGTTGTCCTTTGAATCCATAAGAACAAATTATAGTTGATTTGAGATTACCTTGGTATTTCGATCATTTCTGTGTTCAGGATAAAAGTTCTTCTATATACCACTTTTGCTCAAGATATATTAACTTCAATGGCTGCTCCTAATACTCAACAAATGTACTCAATGCAAATAGCAAATAGCGTAGGTTGCCCTACACGTGCCCCACTGTTAGTTGTTGAAGAATATGATCATTGGAAAGTCAGAGTGGAAAGATTTTTACTTGGAAAAGAAAAAGGTGAATCTATCTGAAGATCCGTTAAAGAAGGTCCTCATGTTCTAGTTCGAACTGCTGTTAGAGATGCTGCTGCAACTCTTTTGGGACATGATCAACAACGACAAACACCTCTCACTGCTGATGATCTTGAAAAGTTGCATGCTGATCAAGTTGCCTTTTTGGAAATGGTGTTTGGTGTTCCACCTTCTCTCTTTGAGCACATCAAACTATGCAAGTCCGCAAAAGAGTTTTAGGACACACTTCAAGATTTGTTTGAAGGGTCAGTGAACATGAAGGATAAGCATTTGACTTCGGTTGTCAATGAGTTCGACACTTTCACTACAACACCTGGTGACTCTATTGCTTCAGCTTCAAATAGATACCGAATCGTTGTCAACAACATGACAACTCATGGGATAGTCCGAACTCCACTTGAGTACAATCTAAAGTTCATTAACAGTCTCGGAAAGGGACGGGGAAACGTGAAATAATGTCTTCAGAGCAATGGGTCTCTGAAAAAGCTCAAGCTTTATCAACTTTTTGATGAGCTTCAAGGTCATGAGTCAAATGTTGCTCAAACTCTACGCGAACTCACTGGAGGTCCTTTAGCTCTAGTCAGTTCCTATGATCCACAAACCTCAAATCCAACCATTTCGGACCCTCTCACCACTGTTGTTCCATACATTCCTCCTGTTCAACCCTCACCTCAAACCTTTCCTGTTCTTACAAACTCTAACTATCAGTCTATGGAAACTTTTAACCCTGATGAAATGGACTCCGAACTACGTTTTCAACAAGAGTTTGCTCTACTTTCCATGAAATACAACCGTCCTTTCAACAAGCCTCACAACAACCGTTTCCAAACTCCTCAACAAAACAATTTCTTTCAAGATCCTCACCAAAATAATCATCAACCATTCAACAAACCTTCCGAAAACCCTCCAGCCTACAAGCCTAATCTTCCTACTCCGAATCACACCTCAAAACCTCGACAACTTCCAAAGTCTGAAAAACCCAAGATTGCGTGTCACAAATGTGGACATGCAAACCACTTTGCCAAAGATTTCTTAGCCAAAGTTCCACAAAAACCAAAGACCAATGACTCTGCTTACTACACACGCCGAGCTCAAGAATTGGCTGAAAGTGAAAAGGCTTTTGTTACTACTGTTGGGTTTTATGTACTATAACACTCCTATGGTGCACATACAACCCTAATAGCTTTGGATCTAAGTTTTCTCTAGTTATACATGCAACAAAAATTTCCAAAGCATAAAGCATGCAACTAGCATACAATTTGACATATGAATCACAAAAGTAAGTTAGAAGATTACCTCTTGTTGTAGCTTGTTGAATTTGGCCTTTCAAGAGCTTAGCACCCCAAGTGTTGTGCCTCAAACAAGTCACAAACATCATGAACAATTGGAGAATATTGAGAGAGAGGCTAGGCACCAAGAAATCGTCCATACTCTTGTAATGTCACTCTTAGGTCCAATTTTGGCTAAAGGGGTTACACATATATAGTGTAGAATTCCAAGAGTTATATGTAACCCTAATTCATACACTTAGGCTTATGATCCATAACTTACATGGACTAATAATTTATGGACTTTGACATAAGCTTAGCCCATTACAAATTAATCATGGATCATTAGCCCATACCATATGTCTCATTGATTTACATAATCAGTCCCCGCTAATTTAAGTAGTCTCTTTTGACCACTAAATTAATTCCAAATTAATTCTTGATCAATACTAATTAAATAATATGATTTCTCAATTAATATATTATACTTATAATATATTAATAAATCACAAACAACCTCTTACTCAAATATCCATCCTATCAGATTGTCCTGATGAAGGCAACCCGAAATGGACCATGCTACTATCGGGTCAAGGACATACCAAATATAGTTACGGGCTTAGACACCTAATCCAACAACTACTGTATCAAGGGATGTGGAATGGTATTGGTCGTCTGGAGATGATGATGATGTAACCACTGGCAGAAAACATGTGTCTTATGGGTCGACAAGAAATTGAATGTGATGAAGGCTACTGGTCGTCTGGGTCCGAAAAAGATGATGAAGATGCTGAGCCAAACTACTACTACATGGCTACCAATGATCCACCTGGTAGAAGCATCGTTCAACACGTAAAATATATGATTACTAATAATAATTTTGACTTATCTCTTTGTGAACCGTATCTAACCCAGATCCAATCATATATGAACATCATTTACAAAGCCTACGAGTCAGCCATAGAAGCCAGTGAGAAGAAGGACAGTGAATTGAGTCGTCTTAGGTTACGTTTCGAGGATAAGAAGTTAAAAATAGAGTTATTATAACATGAGCTTTTTATGTCAAAAGATGAATGTATCATTCTTAAAGACAAATGTGAAACCAGTTATTCTGAAAGAAATGTTTTAATTTCTGATAACAAACGTCTTAATGCTAAGATTGATGCCATGCACCATGCCATAGACATTCTTGAAGTAAATGAACGGATGACTCACGGTTTTCTTCATCCTTGGTTAAAAGCTCCTGGTCTCGGAAGCGAGTTTCCGAAAGCAGTTGTTCGTCCCTTGAAGGAGTTACAAAATCTGACTTTTATGGGAGATGTTCCGAACATTAAACCTTCGGATACACCTGTTTCTCCCTTGTCACCCCTTCATGAGACTTCTGACCATTTTGCATCCTTGATTCCTGAGTTTAAGCCTATAGTTGTCAAGAGTCCCAATTCCATGCAATTTCCACCTCTAACAAAACTGGACCTGAATCGGACCTCGGAACTCAACTCTAGTACTCCAAATTCTGTTGTTCAAAATCCAAACCATAGCCCTCCTAACAACTGTGTTGTTCAGGAAATTTTTCTGGAATCAACTGGATCTGATCCTTTAGAGTGTGTTTGGGCATCTATAGATAGTGATGTTGATGAGTCAATCTTATAACGTCCCGATTCTCAGGTATTAATATTGTGGCTTTAATTTTCAGGTTTCAAGGTCTACTCGACGAGTTGGATGCCCTAACTCATCGAGTAGTAGCGGATTTGGGACACGTGTTTAAGTTACCAACTCGCCGAGTCGTAAGAGTGACTCTACGAGTTGGAGCTGGAGGGTGAAACCCTAATTTCCGGGGTTTTGCACCCTATTTAAAGAATCATAAGCCTCCTTCAGCCTCTTTACAGTCCCTTGAAAGCACAGCAAAACCCTAATACGTGTGTGTGCTCCATTGTGTGTTTTAAGCTTTGGAAGAGGATTCTTAGGGAGAAGAGCTTGGGGAAAACAAGTGGAATGAAGCAAGGTACTCATGGGAATCAAGATCTACTTCATTTGGCATCTTTTGGGAAGGTATTATGCTGTTATCTTAACCCCCCATTTCATTCTAGACCTCTTTTGGGTGGATTTTAGGGCTTTTCTAGTATAATAAGAAGCCATTCATGGGTATAAGCTAAGATCTGAAGTTGTAACTTCAGATCTGGACCTTCCTTGGACTCTAAGTCCATAAAGTTTCAGCTTTGGAAAGCATGAACCTTCCCTCTAGTGTGAGAATTCTTTGCAAGTTTGGTTTTTGTCATTTTAAGGCTTTAGAGCTTTGCATGCATGTAAAGTTTGCAACTTTACGTGATAAACATGCCTTAGAAGCTTGGATCTGTAATCTGGAACCTTGGCATGGCTTAAAAAGTGTCTGCATGGATGAAGGTCTGCAAGGACTCGGCGAGTTGTATAGTCAACTCGGCGAGTCATATGAAGATGGTCGTGAACTCGTCGAGTTGATGAACAAACTCGGCGAGTCCGTTGAAGATTGCCTTGAACTCGGAGATTCGTTCGAAGACTCGTCGAGTCGGCTAGGGTTTCTCCCAATTCTTGGACACGTATGAACTCGGCGAGTTAAAGGGGAACTCGACGAACCAATCAAGGATTTCACGACTTCTCGAGTTCAGGAAGGACTCGATGAGTCGGTGAGCTACACTCGACGAGTCGAGTCAACATGGACTGTTGACTTTGACTTTGACCAAGAGTTGACCAGTTGACTTCTGAGAGTATTCTGGTAATTTGGAGATTTACGAAAAAGGGTTTTATGGAAACGATAGGCGGTGGAGTTCGTGTTGGTGATCCGGGAGTTGAGCTTCTAGTTTCAGACGACAGTTGCGAGGTGAGTTTTCCTCACTATACTCAAGGGTCTAAGGCACCAAGGCCGGCCCTTTGGATTATTATATGGTCGTGTTATGCTAATATAATCTGTTAGATCGGTATCCTAGAGGGTAGGATAATATTATATGATATGTGGTATGATCTGTTAGATTGGCATCCTGGTAGATAGGATGGTGTTATGTGCTATGTGGTAAGATCCGTTAGATCAAGTATTATCTATAGCCTGTTATGTGATTATCTATTATATGTGCACATGTTTGTTTGGAGGTTGAGGCTTATCTGCTCGGTGCGAAGGCCAATAGACCTGGGCATTCCAACCTGTAGGTTGTGGGCCATGAGTATTCCATCCCGAGGATGATTGGACTCAGAGTATATGGGCATTCCAACCAGTTGGTTGTGGGCCTGGGGTATTCCAACCTGATGGTTGATTGGACCCATAGTGTGTTGGCAATCCAACCTGTTGGTTGTGGGCCTGGGGTATTCCAACCCGATGGTTGATTGGACCCATAGTATGCTGTTATGATTCTATGTGTATTGTTGCGGGTATGGGTATTTTGGGGGAACTCACTAAGCTCTCGGGCTTACAGTTTCAGTTTATTGTTTCAGGTACATCAGGGGATCACAGCAAGGCGAAGGCGTGATCGTAAAGCTCCTCATATTTTGTCTATGTTCTGGGAAAACTCTGATATTATACATTTTGATAACAAAGTTGTAATGATTTTTAATGGTTTGAAATGTTTTTAAAAGTTTAAAATTGGTTTGAATTTTTGGGTCTTACAAGTTGGTATCAGAGCCGTGGTTTGAGTGAATTGGAGGAACATGCGTGTAACTCCAGTCTCAAATCAAGGAAAGGATTTTCAAAATGATTTAAAAAAAGGGTTTTCAAAATAAGTAAAGGAGGATGCAGGATGTACGATCAGCCGGAGTCAGTAAGTAGCCCCAAAATACCATACAGTTATTTGATTATGTGATATGTTAGAGCAACATGCTAGTAATAATGTAGGGATGCTCAGGAATCGTATGATATAATTTTCTGATCTTTGATGCCTTATCTTATGTAGAGTACCTCATTGATTGTTTGTGACTCTTTCGCGTGTGAACTAACTATTGGGTGAATACTCTAAGTCACATGCTACATGGGTTAAGTGGTCTTAGGGTAAGGGATTTGGTCCTGCTGCGCAGCTCTTGTCTGAGTCCAACCGTTGTGGGATTAAATCTTTTAGTTTAAGATTGTTTAAGCCGTGCGGTATGTGATTGTATTCATGCAATAGTTAACTAGCACCAATGGAGGGTTGTGTGGCAGTTCATGGATGGGTGAGTTGTAGGGGACGGGTAGGTTAGTTTTGAGACGGTTAGCCTTCCTCTAGGAGTGAGGATTGAGTGTTCTCTATGATATGTATGTTGTTAGGGTGTTGTGGTGATACTTGAGACAAATATGGGTAGGTGTGGAAGGTAGTATGGGCCCGTACTACTGAAAGCACAGGACCCATACGCGTAGAAAGGAAGTCACAACCCCTAGGGATTAGTTGGGAGTAGGTTCCCTGTCGTGTATGCGGATTATCTGATATCTTCCTGGTATATGTTCAGTATGGTGATGGCGAATCGATTTGAGGCGGGATCCGGATCAGGATCGGGAGCGAGTGGCCAGGGTAGGCCGGTATTGTCCGTCGATCAGATATAGGAGATGATTTCCGTGGAGGTTTCTCAGATTTTGCGAGAAGAATTGTTCGGTGTCGTGGACCGGGTCACCGCTAGGGTGATCGCCAAGTTCGAGGAGCAAGTTGCAGCGTTGCAATCTGTGAGAGATGTTGCTACCGGGATGGCTACTGGGGGAGTGCCGGTGGTGGGGTCACAACTAGGAAAGAGGAGGAGGGACTCTTCAGCAGAGGACGAAGAGTTGGAGGCAGCTAACCTAAGTACTGGAAGTTAGAAGGGTCAGGAGGTGTGTGGCAAGTGTGGGGGAACCCACGGATTTGCTTGTCACAAATTTAGGTACTACAAGTGCGGGGAGAGAGGGCATGTGCAACGGGATTGCAAGAAGGATTAGATATGCTTTCACTGTCACCAGCCAAGTCATTTCAGGTCCAGCTGTCATGCGATGAGGACGGAAGGAATTCAGATTCCAGCGGTCATCATTCCTCATGAGGTCTAGGTCGAGCCTCAAGAAGTCTCTGGTATGTAATTGGAAAACTCTATTCTGTAGTAATATTATGGTCAATCGTCAGTGATTGGTATTTATTTTTGTCTTGGAATATTGTTGAATATGGATAAGTAGTAATTTCGGGTTAGTTGCCTGTCCTGTCTGATCTATGTGTTGCGGAGTTTCATTAGTTGTTAGGACATTGGAGGTGTCAGGAGAAATTTATTATCAAAGGATTGTAGGTGAATAGAGTTCAGGGATTCATTAGAAGAGGCGGTAAAATGTGGGAGGTCTGCGGTTAGGGTCCCATAGAAGGATTATTCAGCATTGTCAGGGATCAGTGGTTTTGGCAGCCGTTCATGATTGACGGGCGAAAGCACCAAGGGAAGTAGCTCGTCGCTGAGGTATTAGTTGGAGTATCTATCTTTTGGTCTTCAGGACTTGGGTGTGGGGTCATTCAAACATTTGTGACTGTCGGTTTCACTGGGATTCAGGAAGTGTTCATCTGGTTCTTAAGGTGTGTGGCCAATCGGGATTTGGCTAGTAATGGAGCGCTAGTTAGAAGAGTAGGTTGTTATCAGATCGATCGTTAGACAGTGAGAAGGATTGGGAATTCTCCAATTTTCATGTATTGTGAAGACTTAGTCGAATCTAAGTGGGGGAGAATCGCCCCGGGATACAGAAGCACGAGCAGTGTCGAAAATGGGTTAAGTTCCGTATCGTGGTCAGAAAGAAAGGCGGCCCAAGTGGCTGTTTGGTTTGAGGGTTGTGTGAGTTGAGAGTTCGGTAAACTTCCCAGCATGTGTATCGCATCTTCTCGGTGCTTGATAGCAGAATTTGGGGAATCAGTTTCGAGCTTCAGTCATGAATTGAGTTCAGTTCTGATGTTCAGTCGGATGTGTGATAGATTGAGGGTAAAGTATCAGACTGCGTTGTGTTAGAACGAAAGTGTTGTAAGACTGTGGGGGTGGCCGTAACATTCACTAGCGGTCAGATGGTGTGGGAAGTGTTGTGAGGCTGCGAGATGATTTGTAGTATTCACGGATTCTTACAGACAATCAGGTCAGGGTGGGACTGTTTGCAAGATTGTGGGTAGACCATAGCATAATCGGAATCAGGAAAATGGTAGGTCGTTGGAGACCGGACATGATGTAATACTACAGTATTCTGGTAGCGTTCACTTTTCGTATATGACTCGATGGTGTCAGGTTGTCCGACTGCTATGATCAATGGATCAGAAGGATTGATGGAGCCATGAGTGGCGATATAGTTAGGGCGGTCATTTCTAGACGAGGTTCCTCCGGGAGTCGCGTGGGATGACTGTGAGATTATCATTGGCTCAGCAACCGGTCAGGACTTCGGTATTCCAGATAAGTTGGGACCAGGGAGGTCTCAGTGGACTTCGAAAGCAACCAGAAGACAACCTACTATTTCGGTCAGTTTCTATGATCAGGGCGACATTAACTACTTGGGTTTTCAGGTGTGCGAAAAGTATCTGTAAGCGTTTGCAGATCTATGTGCGGGTATTGAGTATGCTGCTATGCTAGAGCAATCAGTAGGTCTGTCCCCAAGTATTGAACATGCTGATGGAGTACGCCGAAGACTCTGTATGGGTTTTGTTAGTTATGTGATCAGGTTCTAAGAATATATGTGTTATGGAGTAGCAACTTGTTCGGCAAGTGGACAGTGTAGGGTGAGGTTTCAGCACTGTGACGTTTGTTGGTGTTGTGAAGGACATTTTTTAGGCCCTTTTGGGCAATGGAGGAAGTAAGTGCCTCCAGGATGGAGTGCTGGGCATCTGAAGCGACGACAGCGGTGTCGATAGGTTATCGGAAGCATTCCAGTCATGAGTTGAGGGCCGGAGAGGGCATACCAGGCTCATGCTGTGGTCTCAGAGGCAATCCTGACCTATTCTGAGGACCATGTAATGACATCCCAGTCATAGGCTGTGGGCATAAAGATTGTGTTGGTTATGTCGCTGGTAGGAGCACGTTCGGATTGGATGTATTGTTGAGATTCGGGGGATTTGCACTCGGTTGTGACGAATCAGAGGATGGTGGATGAGACGCAAGGATAGATGCTTGGATCTCAAGTTATGAGTAGACCCGAGTCATGTCATAGAGGTATTCCAATCTAGGGTATTCCATCCTGAGGATGACCGGACCCTATGATTGATTGGACCTGATATGTTTGGTATTCCAACCCGGGGGTTGATTGGGCCAAACATGTGTGGGGATACGAGGGTATTCCATCCTAGGGATGTCTGGACCCGTCATAGGCATGCCTGGTATTCCAGCCCAAGGCTGATTGGGCCAGGTATGAGTGTTCGTACTTGTTAGCTGGTTGATTATGTATGATATTTTGGGAGCTGAAGGACGCTTTATCCTGTCGACACAAAGGGTTCGCTTCAGGAAGAGGGAAAGTTGGGTTTCCGATACTTTGGATCATCAAGATTTTGCCAGGTTGGAAAAGTGGCAAGTAGAATAGACCTTTGGAAAAGGGTCGGTTGGATTTCACATCGCCTTTCACGTTTCGCAATTGCGGAAGTGCATGCCGGATGAGGAGGCAGTAGTATCATTGGATGACATTCAAGTTGATGAACAGCTGAATTATGTTGAGAGGCATGTGGCCATACTGGAGAGGAAGACGAAAGTTCTGCGGAACAAGGAGATACCTTTGGTAAAGGTATAGTAGGAACATCGGAGGGGTTCCGAGTGGACTTGGGAGCCGGAGGCTGAGATACGGGAGCACTATCCGGAGTTGTTCATCACAGCAGACTTCAAGGACGAAGTCTAGTTCAAGTGGGGGAGAATTGTAACGCCCCGATTCTCAGGTATTAATATTGTGGCTTTAATGTTCAAGTTTCAAGGTCTACTTGACGAGTTGGATGCCCTGACTCGTCGAGTAGTAGCGGGTTTGGGACGCATGTTTAAGTGACCAACTCGCCGAGTCAGAAGAGTGACTCGACGAGTTGGAGCTGGAGGGTGAAACCCTAATTTCCGGGGTTTTGCACCCTATTTAAATAATCATAAGCCTCCTTACAGTCCCTTGAGAGCTCAGCAAAACCCTAATACGTGTGTGTGCTCCATTGTGTGTTTTAAGCTTTGGAAGAGGATTCTTGGGGAGAAGAGCTTGGGGAAAACAAGTGGATTGAAGCAAGGAACTCGTGGGAATCAAGATCTACTTCATTTGGCATCTTTTGGGAAGGTATTATGCTGTTATCTTAACCCCCCATTTCATTCTAGACCTCTTTAGGTGGATTTTAGGGCTTTTCTAGTATAATAAGAAGCCATTCATGGGTATAAGCTAAGATCTGAAGTTGTAACTTCAGATCTGGACCTTCCTTGGACTCTAAGTCCATAAAGTTTCAGCTTTGGAAAGCATGAACCTTCCCTCTAGTGTGAGAATTCTTTGCAAGTTTGGTTTTTGTCATTTTAAGGCTTTAGAGGTTTGCATGCATGTAAAGTTTGCAACTTTACGTGATAAACACGCCTTAGAAGCTTGGATCTGTAATCTGGAACCTTGACATGGATTAAAAAGTGTCTGCATGGATGAAGGTATGCAAGGACTCGGCGAGTTGCATAGTCAACTCGGCGAGTCATATGAAGATGGTCGTGAACTCGTCGAGTTGATGAACAAACTCGGCGAGTCCGTTGAAGATTGCATTGAACTCGGCGAGTCGTTCGAAGACTCGGTGAGTCGGCTAGGGTTTCTCCCAATTCTTGGACACGTATGAAATCGACGAGTTAAAGGGGAAGTCGACGAGCCAATCAAGGATTTCACGACTTCTCGAGTTCAGGAAGGACTCGACGAGTCGGTGAACTGCACTCGACGAGTCGAGTCAACATGGACTGTTGAGTTTGACTGTGGACTTTGACTTTGACCAAGAGTTGACCAGTTGACTTCTTAGAGTATTATGGTAATTTGGAGATTTACGAAAAAGGGTTTTATGGTAACGATAGGTGGTGGAGTTCGTGTTGGTGATCCGGGAGTTGAGCTTCTAGTTTCTGACGACAGTTGCGAGGTGAGTTTTCCTCACTATACTCAAGGGTCTAAGGCACCAAGGTCGGCCCTTTGTATTATTATATGGTAATGTTATGCTAGTATAATATGTTAGATCGGTATCCTAGAGGGTAGGATAATATTATATGATATGTGGTATGATCTGTTAGATTGGCATCCTGGTAGATATGATGGTGCTATGTGCTATGTGGTAAGATCCGTTAGATCAAGTATTGTCTATAACCTGTTATGTGATTATCTATTATATGTGCACATGTTTGTTTGGCGGTTGAGGCTTATCTGCTCGGTGCGAAGGCCAATAG
Organism: Lactuca virosa; assembly: GCF_052849685.1. NCBI lineage: Eukaryota > Viridiplantae > Streptophyta > Magnoliopsida > Asterales > Asteraceae > Lactuca > Lactuca virosa. The sequence continues at coordinate 160,086,179 of NC_136426.1, read as the reverse complement.
ACCTGGGCATTCCAACCTGTAGGTTGTGGGCCGCGAGTATTCCATCCCGAGGATGATTGGACTCAGAGTATGTGGGCATTCCAACCGGTTGGTTGTGGGCCTGGGGTATTCCAACCTGATGGTTGATTGGACCCATATTGTGTTGGTAATCCAACCTGTTGGTTGTGGGCCTGGGGTATTCCAACCCGATGGTTGATTGGACCCATAGTATGCTGCTATGATTTTATGTGTATTGTTGCGGGTATGGGTATTTTGGGGGAACTCACTAAGCTCTCGGGCTTACAGTTTCAGTTTATTGTTTCAGGTACATCAGGGGATCGCGGCAAGGCGAAGGCGTGATCGTACAGCTCCTCATGTTTTGTCAATGTTCTGGGAAAACTCTGATATTATACATTTTGAAAACAAAGTTGTAATGATTTTTAATGCTTTGAAATGTTTTTTAAAGATTAAAATTGGTTTGAATTTTTGGGTGTTACAAATCTCATGTGATTCTGAACCTCAAGTGATTTCCGAAACAAATATAGTTCCCATTAAGCCTGTGTTCAACAATCCCTCAATAGGACAAACTTCCAAATCTTAGTCTCATTCCAAAAGAAAGCCAATGTGGAATACAAAAGATTTTGTAGATCCTAAGGTAGAAGATCGGAATGCTCACAAAAAGGAAGTTAAGACAAGACAAAATTCAAGATTCCTTGAGAACTCCAAAAAGAGTGTATCTCCGAATTTTCATTCATCAACTCATAGTCAAAACACCTTCACACCCACTAAGATCCTCAAGAGTCCTCCCAATCCTCCCAGTCTTGTAGAACAAAAGAAAGTGGCCAGTCCCACTCCGAAAAAGTCAAGTGTAAGCACCAAATCTGTCCGAAACAACTCTCCTCAGACTGTTTCATCCGTTTTCATTTCCAAAGTTGATGGTACAATTTTTAAACCTCAACTCTCAAAACCAAATGTGCCATCAACCAAAGCAAAAATTGTTAAGAGAACAAACTCTTCAAAATCTTCACAACAAAACCTTGTTTGGAAAGTTAAAACACTCAATGATGAAACAACAACTCCGGAAGACACAGTAGTTCCCACTACTCCGGAAGTTTAATGTCCGAAGAAAGCTGTTCCGAACTCTCATGTAATTGAGTATGACTACTGGATAGATGAAAGAACCATGGCCTTCTGTTTGTTTCCTAAGGAATCTCGGAACAAACCTTCCAAACCATTTGTTGCTCAAAAGTCACAACCGAAGCCTAAGACCCGTGCCTTTGTCCCAAAACCTAACTCGAAGCCTAAATACTCCACAACTCACTAATTTTGCAGGCACTCTGTGCTTCGGAGCAAGAGATGATAAGGTATATTGATAGTGCTTGCTCCATGCACATGATGGGGCCGTAGGACTTTCTGCGAGATCTCAAACTTGCACCAAATGCTGGCTATGTGACGTATGGCAACAACTCTAATTCTCAGATGCGAGGTTATGGCATCCTTACAAATGGCAAATTCTCCATTTCGAATGTGGCATATGTAGCTGACTTGAATCATAATTTGATAAGTGTGGCTCAACTCACTGATGCAAATCGTCGAGTTGAATTCTGCAAGAAACATAGCTACGTCATGTCTGAAGATCGAAAGGAATGCTTGATCAAGTCTAATCGCAACAAGAACATGTATCCTCTTGATATCAACATGCTCATTGGCAAGCCTCAACTCTGCTTACTCTCAAAAGTTGTTCCTGACGTCAATTGGTTATGGCATAGGAGGATTTCTCACTTGAATTTTAGATATATGAATGATCTTGTTTCGGGTGAAATGGTTAGAGGTTTTCCACTCCTCAAGTTCGAAAATGATCATTCATCCCGTCATTATTGAAAAATCAATCTCGGAACCATTAGAACTTCTACACATTGATCTGTGTGGACCATCAACAGTAGAGAGTTTGCATCACAAAAATACATTCTTGTGATTGTGGATGACTTTACTAGGTTCACCTGGGTCTTCTTCCTAAGGCTCAAATCAGAAATAGCCTCTGAGCTCATCAACTTTATCAAAGGAATAGAAGTTCTCATCAAACTCCGTGTAAGGAGAATCCGAAGTGATAATGGTTCGGAATTCACCAATTCCACCATTGAAAACTTCCTTACCAATAAGGGTATCGACCACAATTTTTCTGCTCCATACACTCCTTAACAAAATGGTGTAGTCGAACGACGAAACAGAACACTTGTTGAAGCTGCTCGATCCATGATCAACTTTGCAAATCTTCCACTCTATCTTTGGGCTGAAGCTGTTTCTACTACATGCTTTATTCAGAATAGAAATATCATCAATCGACGCCTCAACAAAACACCATATGAAGCCATGAACGGTCGGAAGCCAACTATCTCGTTTCTTCATGTTTTCGGATACAGATGCTTCATCAAGAACAACCGTGATCAGCTTACCAAGTTCCAACCCAAAGCTGATGAAGCCATCTTCCTTGGATATTTAGCTAAATCAAAGGCTTATCGAGTTCTTAATCAAAAAACTCATGTTCTGGAAGAAAGTTTTGACGTTACCTTTGATGACAATTTCGTTCGGAATTCTGGCCCAACCCACGTTACATCTCACATCATGGATTCTATTGCTCCAGCGCCAGGATGTCCGAACCAGCAAACAATCTTTGAAGTTGACTTTGAGACCTTATTCAGACCCTTAGAAACGACTCTTGATTCGGAATCTCGAACAAGACCAACCACATCCGAAGCTCCGGTCTCTCAAAACGTCTCCGTTCCAACTCCTAGTAATCCTCTATTTGATTCCGAACCGTTTCAACCTTCTCAGGTTGAGGGGGAGAATGATCACTCTTCACTTGAATCAAATATGGATGAATTTCAAGATGCAGCTGCTGAATTCGATTCCAATCCTATCAACATCGATGATGATGAAAATTTCTTTGAATTCGCACCTGAAGATGACGTCAACCTATCCGGTTCAGAAGTTCAGGGGGAGCATCATCCACACGTTCAAACTATCCAGGGGGAGCAGCATAACCCCATTGTTAATATTGGATCATCTGCTGCACAAGAACTTTCGAGATTACATGTTTGGACCAAGGATCATCCTCCGAACCAAGTTATTGGATACCCAAATGCTGGCGTACAAACTCGCTCTGCCACAAGTCTTCAAAATGAATGTCATTTTTCGGCATTTATCTCAATGGTTGAACCCAAATCCATCAAAGAATCACTTGAACATGTTGATTGGATTACAGCCATGCAAGAAGAATTGGCAGAATTTAACAAAAATGAAGTTTGGACTCTCGTCCCTCCTCCTCAGAATCATCCCATTGTTGGCACTAGATGAGTGTTTCGGAACAAATTAGATGATGCAGTAATTATCATTCGAAATAAAGCAAGATTGGTGGCTAAAGGATTTACACAGATTGAAGGGCTTGACTACGATGAGACCTTTGCTCCTGTTGCACGTCTTGAAGCTATCAAAATCTTTCTTGCTTATGTTGCTCATAAAGGCTTCAAGGTTTACCAGATGGATGTCAAAAGTACTTTTCTAAATGGTGAACTTGATACTGAAATATATTCAATAGCCTCCCGATTTTGTTAATCTAGCATATCCAAACTACTGCTACAAACTCTGAAAAGCTGTCTATGGCCTTAAGCAAGCTCCTCGCGCATGGTACGAGACCCTCACTGACTTTCTCAAGCGTTCAGGCTTTCAAAGAGGAATTCTAGATCGTACTCTGTTCCGAAGGTCAAATGGAAAACATCTCATGCTGGTCCAAATTTATGTTGACGACATCATTTTTGGATCCACCGATTCATCAATGGTTGCTGACTTTGCTAAGCTAATGGTCAGTAGATTTCAAATAAGTATGAATCGTGAATTAAGCTTCTTTCTTGGCCGCCAATTCAAACAAACTAACAGAGGAATTTTCATTCACCAAGAGAAGTATATTTCGGAACTCCTCAAAAAGTATTCAATGGACACCTGTGCCTCAGCCAAGGTACCAATGGGTTCGGACACAAGATCTTTTCGGACCCTTCAGGTGTAGCAGTTGATGAAAAGAAGTACAGAGTAATGATTGGATCCCTACTCTATCTCACGGCAATTCATCCGGACATCAAGTTTTCAACATGTTTGTGTGCCAGATTTCAAGTCAATCCAAAGATGTCTCATATTTTGGCTGTTAAGAAAATATTCTGATACCTCAAAGGTATAAAGAATCTCGGAATCTGGTACCCAGCTAATGAGAGTTTCCTACTTCAATCATATTCAGATTCAAACTATGGTGGTCTGCAATTGGACAGAAAAAGCACATCTGGTGGCTGTCAATTTTTAGGTGGTCGATTGGTTAGGTTGTCATCCGAGAAGCAGAACTGCATTGCACTCTCTACAGCCGAAGTAGAATACATTGCTGCTGCCAGCTGTACCTCTCAAGTTCTATGGATGAAATCTCAACTTTTGGATTATGGTTACCGCTTTCAACGCATTCCGATCTATTGTGATTCTCAAAGTGCCATTGCGATTTTGCACAATCCAATTCAGCACTCTATGACGAAGCACATTGACATATGGTACCATTTCATAAAATATCATGTCTTAAATGGCAACATTGAACTCATTTTTGTTCCATCTGACGATGAAATTGCTGATGTCTTTACTAAGGCATTAGACGAAACCAAGTTCAATGGTTTTTTGAACAAAATGGGTATGATGATGCATGATCCTCGGTTCTTTCAAGAGACTTGCACTCTCTGATGGAAACATCAGAAAGAAAACTAGTTCCGAATTCTAGATTATTTTTCATCTCGGAACTATTTTCTCTTGGAATACATAGGATCATTTTACTTGTCTTTATCTCTAACCACCACTCGAGTTTTAAGTTGTACAGTTCATCTTATCATATGAAGTCCATAACCCATATAGTTACATTGGTACATATTTCACCTTGGAACTTACTTCATAAGACCAACCCGGAATTCAAATCCGGAAAGGTATTGTATTCTAAACTTCGAAAAATTTTCAAATCTCACTCCGGAAGTTTTTCAAATTATGCTCCGGAAATTCCTTCAAAATGCACTCCGGAACATCTCAATGATCATCCCGGAATATCAAAACTCTGTTCCAGAATCTCAAACCTTGCTCCTGAATTTCTATCTTTTCCTCCGGAAAATCTTAACAGTTTGCTCTGGAAAATCCCTAAACTTTTCTCTGGAAATCTTTTTGAAATTTTCATTCCGGACATCTTTCTCAAACCTTATTCCGGAATCATCTCAAATTTTTCTCTCTGGAATCTTTTCAACTTTTTGCTCCGGAATCATCTCAAATTTTTGTCTCCGAAATTTTCAAAATAACTCCGGACCATTTTAAGCTCTTATGCTTCATTCCGGAACAAATCACATACTTTCATCCCAGACTTCTCATTTTATGCAAACCCTTTTCAAAACTTTCGTAACACCATTGTTTCGGAATCAAACATTGTGAAGTCCAAAGATTTTTTAGGTGGAACATTTTCTAACGGTAACTTCTCGAGATCCTTATCGTATTCTCCTTGAAATCCACACCATGTTTGAACGATTCATAAAGCAAACATCCCATCGCCGTTTATCGTTTCCATTTTCAACATCCATCCATAGAAACCCTTCATCATCTCAAGTCAACTCAACCCCAAAAAGGCAAAACATTAAATGCTACCCGTTTCCAATTTGGATTTCATCATTACAGTTTCTAACCCGACCCATTTCCATCACCTATATAAGCCTCTTTAAACCCTCATTTATCTCTTTATGCGCACAAAATCATTGAAACCATCTCATATTCTTCTGTGTTCTTGTGTTCTTCAAGCTATCATTCCATCTTCATCAATGGCGTCTTCCTCACCCCCCAAAACTGATCAAACTGCTCCCAAAGTCACCAAATCCATTGCTAAGAAGAAATCATCTAAGGAATCCTCATTGTCAACATCGCCTGAACCCTTCCTCAGGGATACCACACAACACTTTTCACTTAACCCAATGGATTTCGATGAACCTATCAGGGTGATGATCGAGTTCATTGCTCATCATCCCATCTCCATCCCTCCCACAAAAATCCCAAAACCACCTCTTCCACTTCACCTTCTTCACACCGCGTTCACAAGGGTTAAAATCCATAACGATTTTCTTAAAACAAAAATCACTGGTGATCGCATTGTGCCAATCCATAAGTCGACGTTTCTCATAGCAATCAGAGTGAAGGAAAACCCCAAAGGTTTCAAGGTTCAAGAACCAACCACTGACGAGTTTCAACAGTTCTTAAACCACATAGGGTATGATCAAGAGTACAAGGAAAAGGAGTTCAAAAAATCAGCCATTTTCGGTCTTTGGACCGTTCTAATGCATTTTATCATCCGTGGGCTGTCCGGAAATCATGGAGGTATAGACACACTGAGCAAGGACTGGTTGTATGTTGTTTACATCATCTTCTCCGGAAAAGAAAATGAAGTTTATCTTCTTGACGTGCTTTGGCAAGACTTCCAGAAGTTCGCCGTCAAGCGCAAAGAGAATGAGATTTCAAGCGCTAGGTTTTGGGCCCTAACGATCCAAGAGCTCTACAGAGAAAGGTCCGAACCTATTCCAATTGCTTCAATTCCGAAAGAGGTAACTGTCTCTTTCAAAACTGCAAAGCATTATTGCATTCTGGACCAAACCTCTTTTGGACAAATTTGATGCTTACCGGAACATATGTTAGCCATAATACCTTCCGGATCCATTCATTTGAAACACCACTTGGAGACTTCGGTTGTGTATGACCCAACACAACCTGCCCACGTCTCCATTGAGCCCATTCCGGAAGAGGCCAAACGTACTTCGTCTGGAGGAAAGAAAAGGAAGTATGCTGAGAGGAAGACTTCTCCCTCAAAGCCAAAAGCTAAAAAGAGAACCAAAGTCAGTTCCTCCTCTCCACAGGAAGGAGCCCATGACATTCCGGCTGATTCTGGCCGTCCGTCTACCCCTCCTGCCCACTCATCTGAGGTACCCCTCGATGTTTCAAAATCACAAGCACACACTCACGAGGAGTCTTCTTATAATCCACCCTCACCTTCCCAAAAAGGTGATGCCGGTGTTAATGATAGTTCCTTGCCCCCTTGGAACAAACCCACGTGTCTCATTTGCTATCCCCGATTCTTCTACACAAGCACGACCCGTAACCACTATTTCGGACCCTAAGAATTCTGAAGCAGGAGCTGTCCCTCCTGCTTCTGATGCCTCAACTGGTCTGATACCCGGAAGGAGTACAGGACGACTAGGTGTTAACGACCCACTATGGGAAGATTTTGTTGACAGGGCCAAATCTCGACATCCGGAACTCACAAGATCCCAAGTGGAAGCAACCCTCATCTCCATGAGGAAATGGGAAATCCAAAGCAACATGCCCTTCGTTGTCCCTACTGATGACGTATCTGACTTGGAATTTGCTTCCAGAGAAACTCCCACAAATCCACTTCATAATGTCATGCATTCTGATCCTAATGAAGAGCTATCTGATGAAGTTATGTTTGACGATGAAGGAGCCCCAATCGCTGCTCCCAAGATGTTTTCCTCATTTCCATTTCCTTCCAAGCCTTCCTCATCTCGGCCAGATTTGGATTTCAGACTCTCCTCCTCCTCTTCGGAACCTGCCGATGAACAACACAATATGGAGGATCATGCCCAAGCCACTCCTAGAGGTGAAACTGAGTCCACCCCCAATAACATCAACATTGTTCCCACTCCTCCTGACTCTCCTCAACAACAACCTAATCAAGAAGCTGACAAGAACAAGTCCTGGGATTCAACTTCGGACACTGGATCTTCCAAAGGAAACTACATTGATCCGTTTGCCCTCCTTGAAATCCGAGACTCTGTTTCTGATACCATGAAGAAGGTGAACACAATAGAAGCTTCAGTGGCCGGACTCAACACCAGACTTGACGTTAAGGTTTCCGGATTAGATTCCAAACTGGATGCAATCCTGAACTCCTTGTCTGCAACAAACACGTCCGGACCCACCACTGCGGAATGAGAAGTCCAACTGGATCAACTCATCTCCTAACAACTCAAACACACCATTGAGGAAGTTGAGAAGAAATACGATGAAAGTGTTGATCACTACCTTGACACTATTACCAAAATGTTAAAGGTCCATGGCGATATGTTGAATGCTTCCAACGAACTCATTAAGCAAACTCATATTCATCATGAGAAGCAGATCCAGCGTTTGGAGAAAGAGGTCCGTGTAACGCCCGTACATCCGGGCTAGTCAATTTAAAGACGATAAGCGTCAAAAATGACTTTTTGATAAAAGATTACTTAGAATGAATAATCTTAACTAAGTTGTAGTGGTCGTGGCAAGGTTTCCGAAAATATAAAGAATGCCGAAATCCGAGTTATAACGAAGAAGTTATGACCTGTCGAAGTTTCGCGACAGAACCGGCACGACACAGCCCGACGTAAATACTGAATTTACGATAGAGCGATATTTAGCCTTAGTGATCTAAACAAAAGTCGTAGAGTTCTTTAAACCGAGAGCGTGCATAAAAAGAACATCCAAATCTGACTTCGTATGAGGAAGTTATGATTTTTCTAAGTTTCAGCTTAGCAGTATGCAGCCCGAAGTTCGGAGTTGAGATCGAGTGATTTCTAGCCGAAACAATCTAAACGAGAATCGAAGATCTCGTCGATAGTAGTGCAATGTAAGAAAGACAGACGAAAACGGACGTCAGATGAAGAAGTTATGAATTTCTAACGGAGTTTTCCTGTCCCTGCCTATTAAAAATATATTATTAAAAATAAAGTCAGAAATAGCCGACGAAGTCTAAACGAGAGTGGTAGAGTATATTCCCACCTACGCGTGGATATAAAGAACGTCGAAAACGGAGATCGTACGCGAAAGTTACGAATTTTACAAGTTTTGGGCTCAAATCTCGAGAATTGGTCCGAAATGAACGCCATGCGTTCCGAGGGAACACCCCCGCGTTCGGAAATGCAGGGTCTAGGTTAGTCCACGTTGCCCACTAGTCCCATCCGGTGCACCATCCGAGGATGAGGTAAGCGTTGACGTCCGAAGCTGCTGAACGCGCTGCGTACGAGCAGGGAACGCCCTGCGCTCCGAAACGCCCAGCGTTCCTCGCAGGTACGCCCTGCGTACGAGGAGTCAGCCAGCCCTATAAAAAGGGTGCGAAGCTTCCCGAAATTTTGTTGCTTTCCACTCATTTCTTTCACCTCGAAACACCGCTCAAGCCCCTCTAAACCACCCCGAAGCCCCGGTATCATCCCGACACCCGAAGCGAGTCCCGAAGCCCCGAAGATCCCGAGAAGTAAAGTTTCCGAGCCGAAACTCTGCCCGCGAGAAGCTCGGTTTTTGTGAAGATCTCCCGGTTTCACTGAAGAAATACTACTCTTAGAGCCGTAGTGCTGCCCGATCATCTTCTGATCAAGTGAGTGTGTAGTTACTTTCTTCTAACACATAAATATGAAGTATTTGCTATGAAATACGTGCTATGTGTTATGTATTGTTTGTTTATTTGAGATGGGTGTGGAATGGATGTTTTGTACATGTTTTTAAATGATTTAAACCGTATATGTATTTTATATCTACAAATTTTTTGGGTAGAACATGGGTAGATGAAATACTTGGTGACTATGAGACGTAGTGCCTATTGTATAAACCCCGGTGACTATGAGACGTAGTGCTTATTGTGTAAACCCTGGTGACTATGTGACGTAGTGCTTGTTGTATAAACCCTGGTGACTATGAGACGTAGTGCCTGTTGTATAAACCCTGGTGACTATGAGACGTAGTGCCTATTGTATAAACCTTGGTGACTATGAGACGTAGTGCCTATTGTATAAACCCTGGCGATTATATGACGTAGTGCCTGTTGTATAAACCGTGGTAGCAATGGACTTTGAGCCGATTCCTTAGGTCAATCCTTAGGAACGAATGAAGGAAGGATAGTCGGTTCTTTGGGTAAAACCTTAAGAAATCAAGAAGATAATGGGGATGGGTAATTGGGTTGATTGGTTGATGATTGAATATAATAATTATATTATTGTGGGTCGAAAACCCTATATGCTCACCAGGCTCCCAAGCCTGACCCACTCAGTTTTCTTTGCATTACAGGTAATGGCACAAGAGTATAAGTTGGTGGACTTGACGAGAGATTTTGGATTATAGATCAGTAGTTATAAATGACTGTTGTAAGGTCTATTTTATACTGTTTATGCTTTTGGTCTGTATCGGAACATGACATCCAAATCTGACTTCGTATGAGGAAGTTATGATTTTTCTAAGTTTCAGCTTAGCAGTATGCAGCCCGAAGTTCGGAGTTGAGATCGAGTGATTTCTAGCCGAAACAATCTAAACGAGAATCGAAGATCTCGTCGATAGTAGTGCAATGTAAGAAAGACAGGCGAAAACGGACGTCAGATGAAGAAGTTATGAATTTCTAACGGAGTTTTCCTGTCCCTGCCTATTAAAAATATATTATTAAAAATAAAGTCAGAAATAGCCGACGAAGTCTAAACGAGAGTGGTAGAGTATATTCCCACCTACGCGTGGATATAAAGAACGTCGAAAACGGAGATCGTACGCGAAAGTTACGGATTTTACAAGTTTTGGGCTCAAATCTCGAGAATTGGTCCGAAATGAACGCCATGCGTTCCGAGGGAACGCCCCGCGTTCGGAAATGCAGGGTCTAGGTTAGTCCACGTCGCCCACTAGTCCCATCCGGTGCACCGTCCGAGGCTGAGGTAAGCGCTGACGTCCGAAGCTGCTGAACGCGCTGCGTACGAGCAGGGAACGCCCTGCGCTCCGAAACGCCCAGCGTTCCTCGCAGGTATGCCCTGCGTACGAGGAGTCAACTAGCCCTATAAAAAGGGTGCGAAGCTTCCCGAAATTTTGTTGCTTTCCACTCATTTCTTTCACCTCGAAACACCGCTCAAGCCCCTCTAAACCACCCTGAAGCCCCGGTATCATCCCGACACCCGAAGCGAGTCCCGAAGCCCCGAAGATCCCGAGAAGTAAAGTTTCTGAGCCGAAACTATGCCCGCGAGAAGCCCGGTTTTTGTGAAGATCTCCCGGTTTCACTGAAGAAATACTAATCTTAGAGCCGTAGTGCTGCCCGATCATCTTCTGATCAAGTGAGTGTGTAGTTACTTTCTTCTAACACATAAATATGAAGTATTTGCTATGAAATACGTGCTATGTGTTATGTATTGTTTGTTTATTTGAGATGGGCGTGGAATGGATGTTTTATACAAGTTTTTAAATGATTTAAACCGTATATGTATTTTATATCTACAAATATGTTGGGTAGAACATGGGTAGATGAAATACCTGGTGACTATGAGACGTAGTGCCTATTGTATAAACCCCGGTGACTATGAGACGTAGTGCCTATTGTGTAAACCCTGGTGACTATGTGACGTAGTGCTTGTTGTATAAACCCCGGTGACTATGAGACGTAGTGCCTGTTGTATAAACCCTGGTGACTATGAGACGTAGTGCCTATTGTAAAAACCCTGGTGACTATGAGACGTAGTGCCTATTGTATAAACCCTGGTGACTATGAGACGTAGTGCCTATTGTATAAACCCTGGCGACTATGTGACGTAGTGCCTGTTGTATAAACCGTGGTAGCAATGGACTTTGAGCCGATTCCTTAGGTCAATCCTTAGGAACGAATGAAGGATGGATAGTCGATTCTTAGGGTAAAACCTTAAGAAATAAAGAAGATAATGGGGATGGGTAATTGGGTTGGTTGGTTGATGATTGAATATAATAATTATATTATTGTGGGTTGAAAACCCTATATGCTCACCAGGCTCCCAAGCCTGACCCACTCAGTTTTCTTTGCATTACAGGTAATGGCACAAGAGTATAAGTTGGTAGACTTGACGAAAGATTTTGGATTATAGATCAGTAGTTATAAATGACTGTTGTAAGGTCTATTTTATACTGTTTATGCTTTTGGTCTGTATCGGAACATGACATCCAGAGATTTTGTTATTTAATGAAAATACATTTCTTTAAAGAAATGCTTTGATAAATTCTTATCACATTTTGTTTTGGGAACAAATTCCGCAGCAGTTTTCTTTAAACGATTACTTTGATTTCAAAATAAAGCATAAACAAATCGGTCTTTTCTGGCCGTGAAAAATGGGGATGTCACAATCCATAAGAAGGATGAGATGAATCTCATTATGCAACAGGTCCTAATCAAGCTTCTTAGAGCATGTTGGAACATTGTGGATGTTCCGAACAACAAGTTCAATGAGATGCTCTCCATTCTCTCCCAACTGTTTAACCATCTCAAAGCTCAGGCCCCTACTGCTCAAGCATATGACACCCTAACCCTTCAACTTAACACCAACTTTCAGAAGGTGTTTGAGAAATTTTGTGATTTGAAGGAGTCTCTTATGCTTGCACCGGCTCCAAGGTTCACCGATGCAAGAGGAGGAGAGGGACCAAGTCATAGATATCAACCATGGAGATCTGCCTCGGTATATAAGCTTCAAGATGAAAAATCTGATGATGAAGTCCAAGTTCTTTCCGGACTTCTAGGAAATAGTGATGATGATGAAAGTAAGGAAGAAGTGGAGTATGTCACAAATGCCATAATAGGTCTTCAAGCTCCAAGGAAGTTCCCTACCAAGATCCTTACGGAGGAAGAAAAACGAATATGGTCAGCAGTATCATGGACATCCACTGTGGCTGAGGTCCTTCACAAAAGCATTGAAATGGCTAAGGCCAAAAGTGAACTGGCAGCTGATGCCTTCCGAGCCACTACCTCGGTGTTGCCTCCTATTCCAGCTCCAAAAATTGCTCCAATCGATGAAGGCTCTCCACTCCGGAAGCCAGATGACATTCCGGAAGAGCCTCTCCTCCAAAGTTTACAATCGATGAAAATATTCAACACATCCTCTCCACTCTTCAGAAGCAACAAGATAAAGGCAAAAAGCCTATTTCGGACCACCCATACACCGTTCCTCACTTGTCTGAACGAAGTGGCTGGTGTCAAGAAGAGATCCTTTAATCCCTTGAAGAGAGCATCCGGATCCAATCCTTTAAGGATGACAATACCCATCCGATGCTAGGGATCTCTCCACTCTGCCGAGAAGGAATCCTAAAGGATGTCGACATAGTGCCTTTCATGTACTATGACATCCCCAATAATGATTTGGAACAACTTGATCTTCCTCTTTCTCCCTTCAGCAAGTTCTACACCAAATTTTCTCCTCTCCATCCGGAGGATGATCCTCAAACGATCATTCAGACTGAACGTGAAAGACTGAAGACCTTTTATGCCAAGAACACACTTCCTCTCAAAGAAGTTTGGTCTCGGAAAAGGATCACTAAGATTTCCGGATTCGGAAGGAAAATTCTGACAAAAATTTGAACTCAACTGCATTCTATTCCGGTTTCATACCTTCTGGAACAAACCAACCTGCAAGACCATTACTGATGCTGATTTCCCTGCTCTTAATCCAAATGATATCTTGACTATCGATGCTCACTTCCGAAGCATTCAGTCAGATGATCTCAATATGGGAGCTTACCATGCTGCCTTAAGCTTTCTTAAGGATTACGTTGCTGAGTTCTATAGATGAGACTATGAACTGGCCCATCCGTTCGGAACAGATAAATATCTGCCCAAAATCGACTTCAAACTGCTCGAAGCTGAAATCCTAGCAGAAGGACCCATCGATGAACCGGTGTTAGGCTTCGTCTACCTTCACAGAAAAACAAATCAGAAGGACTTTTTTCGAGTTCAAGACAAGCACCTGGTTCCCACTAAGGCTCTTCAGAAGTTCATCAGTCGAGCATCCAAGTCCGAAGCTCCAGAGCATGTGAAGGGTAAGTTCATAAGCCAGCTTCAATGGTACATTGCGGTTAGAGAATGGTTGTACACGGCATATGTTTTCATCAAGGAAGATTCAAGCTAAACTTACCAGATTGCTAAGTTCACTTAGGGGGAGATTGTTGGAACCTGAAAGTGAACCTCTAGCAATCTCGGTCCGTGTATGTTCCGATGTAAGCCAGTTCCGGAGTAAGATGGTGTTCCGAAGTCAGAAGATGTTCCGGAGTCAATCAGTGTTCCGGAGTCAAATTGGTGTCCGGAACAAAGTTTATGTTCCGGAGTTGATGTTTTGAATTAGTCTTGTCCGAATTCACTTTTCCGTCTGTATTAATTAACTTTGTCTTTTTGTTTGATGTAACATATCATAGGACTTAGTCTTTTTGTCAACTTAGATAATCAGAGTGTCAGGAGTAACTCTATTATCCAGTCCTATGTATGTTTATGGTTTGTACTATGTACCTTATTCTCCTATATAAGGAGCATTCAATGACAATCAAAAATGACGAATTTCTTCACCAAAGATAGACATTTTCACATTTACTTCATTTGCACCTTTCTCTCTATTCTATCTTTCAAACATTCTTTGTGTTCATTTATTGTCTTTACTTGATCATATTCATTGTCTTATATTTAATACTTGAAGTACTTTGTTGATTCTCTTATTCAGTCTTGACTGGTCTTGCCAGACTCAACTGGAACCATTAAGTTAGTAGCAGACATTGATCTAAGCATTAACTCAAGGTTTGAGTTTTCAATCCTTGTCCCTGCGCAACCAGATCCTTGTTCTCTCACTTAGACAATACGAAGCCCCCGACATCCGACGGAGTTTAGGATCTGATCATAGCCATGAGGTGGCTGTCTTATATCGAGTGATGCTTCTTTACTTGCTCTTGCCCAGTTGACCAGAAGACAAGGTGCGCTCTGAACCTTCTTCGGTCCGGAGCGAAGGATTGTGTAACATCCGGATTCCCAGGTATGTTATTTTAATTATTTATTTTTGAGGATCATTGATCTACTCGACGAGTTGTTGCTATAACTCGTCGAGTAGAAGCGGGGGTGTCCACGTGAGTTTAATGAACTACTCGACGAGTCCGAGAGTAGACTCGCCGAGTAGGCGCTGTAAGTGGAAACCCTAGATCCCTGGGTTTGGGACCTATTTAAAGGCACTTATAACCTCATTTGCGCCACACCTCACTGAGAAGAAACCCTAATCGCCCCCTTGAGCTTGTGAGAGAGTTTTGAGCCTTACTTGAGATTTGTGAGTGCATTTTGGTAAAGAAAAGGAAGATTCCAAGCAAGGATTGTGAAGAGGCTGATAGATCTACTGCTTATACGTCCAAGAGCTTCTAATAGAGGTATCAGGTTCGAACCTTTCCCTTTTATTTGAGTAGATCTCTCATTTTGAAGATTAGGGCTTCTTTTCTTTATATTTTGGGACTTTGAGGATTTGGGGTTCATGAGGAGGCTTGAACTCCAGATCTGGACCTTAGGAGGTCTCTAGCATCTAAAGGTTCCTGCTTTATTCAGCCTTGATGGAATTTATGAGTGAAAAACCCATTTAGATCATGTTCTTGGCATTTCATGCCCAAAATGTCGTGCATGGACGTAAAGTCTATGACTTTACGTGGTAAACGAGCCCTGAGAGTATGGATCTGGAGTTTGGGAAAGTATCCTGCCTTAAAGTCGTCTAAATGCAAGTTGAGTTTGAATGGACTCGCCGAGTTGTTGAACCGACTCAGCGAGTAGATTAGGGTTGTCCCGATTAACTGGTCCGGGTGAGAGCTCGGCGAGTTAGGGGTTAACTCGACGCGCTGGATCTTCATGAGATTGTCGAGAATCGATGGGACTCGACGAGTCGCACGAGTGCACTCGGCGAGTCTGGTCAATTTGGACTATTGACTGGAATTGACTTCTGTTGAGTTAAGGGTTGGTCAAATGAGTGATGAGGGTCAAGAAGGGGTAAAATGGTCTTTTACCCATTTCTAAGACTAGTGTGTAAGAGAGAGCAACGTTTGGTGTAATTGAGTATATGGAGAGAATTAATTAGATATATTATCCTTGTGATAGGCAGAGGCTAGATCGAGGATTCTGAGCACGCGACTTTTACTTACCAGCTTACGAGGTGAGTCTTCTCACTATACTTCACCTAGAGTGATATGTATCTGTGACCAGAGGGTCTTATATGTTTATTTGAGTACTGTGATATTACTACATTATGTCTGTGTGATTTATGCTATGTGTTATTCAGAGTTTACAGAGTTAGGACCGGAGGGTCCACAGAGTTAGGACCAGAAGGTCCATCAGAGTTGTGAGACTGGAGGGTCCCACTAAGACACATTGACTAGAGGGTCTTACAGAGTTATAGCCTCGAGTGGCTAATTTTTTGTATGTGGTATTTTGGGGAAACTCACTAAGCTTCGTGCTTACCGTGTTAAGTGTTATGTGTTTCAGGTACTTCCGATGATCGCGGGAAGGCCCCAGCTTGATTGTACACACACTCATTTTGGAGATATACTTTGGAGGATCCTGGGTTATGAGATAAACAATTTTTGATAACAAAATTGTATCAATGTGGATACTTGAGATTTTTGGGAAATATGACATGTGATTTTTATGTTTGAAATGAAAATTTTGGTTTGAAAAATTTACGTTGTTACAAGTTGGTATCAGAGCCTTGGTTTGAGGGATTCGGATGCACCTTCGGGTATGTATGGACTCAAACTGAGGATTTGAGAAATTTTTTTCAAGAGAAACGATTTTTCTAAGACAAACAAGAGTTCTAAGAGAAAAACGCGAAGGAGCGATGTGTACAATCAGGTAGAGCCCGAATGGTGATTTCCCAAAATACCCTTACTTTCTGTGTTATAAGATATTTATGAGAGATATATTATGCATGCTAGAGAATTGGCTAGGTATTTCATATTTTAGGACTAGAGTGGCCTGATTTGTGATGCCTTAGCCTAAGAGTTTCAGCTACCTGTGATTTCTTTGGAGAACGAGTATGTAGCATAATGAGTTATGAGGGTAGTTTGTGTTCGGCGAGATATAGAGTACTTGCGATCTGGAATCCTAGGAGGAAGACTTGGGGTGATTACAGATGCGGTGCGGAAGGTAGTATTGGGCCCGTACTACTGAAAGCACCGGGTCGGTGAATAGTCCAAGTAAGAATCCTTGGGATGCTAAGGAAAAAGTAGGGGGAGTGATCGGGTGTGAGTATACTCGAGAGAGTCTCTGATTATTTCGTGTTGTATTTCATAGACATCATGGTGGGTACGCGCCACAACCCAGGGGGCAGTGGTACCAGTGATGATGAGATTCGGAGGATGATTCATGAGGAGGTGACCGCAGCCGTCCGAGCAGAGATTCCCGAGATGTTTGGGTCTATCAAGACCACCCTGATCGAGACGTTTGATGAGCGATACGCTGCTGTCACTCAGGCTGCTGCTGCTGCCGCCACTGCAGCTGTCATTGCTGCTAGGCCACAGGGAGGTGACTCGTTGTTGTTCAGGGAGTTCAGCAACACGAAGCCACCAGAGTTTGATGGGACACATGATCCGATTGCTGCGATGAGATGGATTTATGATATTGAGGGGTGTTTCTACACTTGTTCATGTCCAGAGCACTTGAGGGTACGGTTCACGCTGAACCAGCTTCACTTAGGAGCGAAGGATTGGTGGAAGTTTGTGACAGCTCATTTTACTCCTGCAGAGCACACTGCCGTGACTTGGGAGAGGTTTACTATGATGTTCCGAGATGAGTATGTTCCCCCGGTGGAGAGGGAACGATTGGCCCAGGAGTTCCTGTCCCTCAAGCAGAGGACAGAGTCTGTGACTGTGATTACGAGGATGTTTCATGAGAGGGCGTTGTTCTGCCCTGAGCACGTGTCTACCGAACAGGCACATATGAGTCGGTATTTGAGCATTCTGAGGAGGGATATTCATGAGTTCGTGGCGAACTCGTCTTATCGGTCATTTACTGAGCTTCGGGAAAATGCACGAAAGAGGGATATTGAGCTGGAGACTCAGGCCAGGGAGGAGGCGGAGTCTCAAGGGAGAGACCGGCGGCCGACACAGTCTCAGCCAGCAGCCAAGCGGGCTAAGCCCGAGGATTCGAGATCAGGAGGCCAGAAGGGCCGCACTTATGGGAAGTGCGACAAGGGTCATGAGGGGATATGCCGAGCGGGGTCTTGCTACAAGTGTGGCAAGGAGGGTCACATGGCGAAGGATTGCCCCGAGGGATTTGCAGTTTGCTTTCACTGCAACCAGACTGGCCATCGGAAGGCCGAGTGCCCGCAGCTACTCCAGGGATCAGCGCAGGGAACTGCACCAACTGCTATTCGAGCTATAGAGAGTCGGCCAGCTAAGGCCGAGGCACCGAAGGTTCACGGGAGAGCTTTTCAGTTGCTAGCGGAGGAGGTCCACGCAACACTTGATGTAGTGGCCGGTGAAGGGCCAATATATTTGGTTTGGGATAGGCAACAGTGTATAGATGAGTTAGGGCATTTGTCATTGTATTTTGGAGTCTTTTGTGTGTAGTTGATGTTTTCGGTCTTGGTCATTGTTCTCGGTTGGAAGTGACCGAAAACAGGCTTTCGGTCTCCTGACCGAAACCTGTTTTCGGTCCTCATGAGTATATATAGGCTGTCAGGTTGTCAGTAGTGGTGGTTGATCTACAGTTGTTCACTGCTAGTTTTCGGTCCATTGAGTTGTATCAGACGGTTCCAAGTGTGAATTGTATGCAAGCTCAAGTTTCATTCCACTTCTACTCCATTTCTTCTTTATTTTCATTTGCTTGATTGATCATTGGTGAAGATCCTCCCATCAAGGACCTTACAATTGGTCATTGGTGAAGATCCTCCCATCAAGGACCTTACAATTGGCATGTCGGTGCAGACCAGATTCTTGTCCAAATATATGTGGACGATATCATTTTCGGGTCGACGAGTTCTCAGCTATGCAAGGAGTTCGAGGACGTCATGAAAAAGCGGTTCGAGATGAGTTCCTTGGGAGAAATGACCATGTTTTTGGGGCTTCAGGTCAAACAATGTTCACCCGGAATCCTGATTAATCATGCCAAATATGCGGATGATATGCTCGAGAAGTTCGGGTTCAGAGACGCCAAACCTGCTTTGACGCCCATGGCAGAGAGACCACTGCTGACTCCTGATCTTGAAGGCGAATCCGTAGATCAAACATACTACAGATCGATGATCGGATCGCTGATGTATCTAACTGCAAGTCGCCCAAACATTATGTTTGCGGTCTGTCAATGCGCGCGCTACCAGGCTAATCCTAAACTGTCTCATCTTATTGCTGTTAAAAGGATTTTTCGGTATCTCAAAGGCAGCCTAAAACTGGACCTTTGGTATCCGAAAAATTCCGAATTTGATCTTTATGCTTTTGTAGACAGCAATTACGGAGGCTGCGAGCTTGACAGGAAATCGACTTCAGGCGGATGTCAATATCTCGGAGATAGGCCAGTGTCTTGGCAATGCAAGAAGCAGCATACTGTCTCGACCTCAACAGCAGAAGCAGAATACGTAGCTGCGTCTGCCTGTTGTTCTCAAGTCATATGGATCCAACATCAGCTGTTGGATTACGGTTTGAACTTTCAAGAAACCCCTATATTCTGTGATAATGAGGTTGCGATCCAAATTGCTAAAAATCCGGTCCAGCACTCAAAAACTAAGCACATCGACATCAAAGTTCATTTTATCAGAGATTGTTATGAGCGCTCGCTAATTCGGCTAGAACAGGTTCCCACTACTAATAATGTGGCGGACTTGTTCATCAAGCCGTTTAACAAAGCTCGATTCGATGTGCTGGTAAAATTTTTGAAAATGATTTGCTTTGAGGATTAATTTTTGTTTAGGTTAGTTTAAATTTGCGCATTTTAATTTCATTCTCACCCATGCACAAATTTAGAGGGAGAAATAAACAAAAACCAAACAAAAATTAGGAAATCAGAAAATCCAAAAACATTAGAAAAACAGAAAAATCAAAAATATTAATGAGAAGTGATGTTATGGGAAGTGATATCAGCTTGTGATAACAGGAAATCTGAGTTTGTGTAAAGTACCAAAGCTAAATTGTCTAGGCTCTGTGTTCGATGCGCTGGTAGGCACGAAAAGTTTAATGGACTTGACCATGTACAGATGAACTTAAGGAATCTAGAGATTTGACAATTTCTGATCTAGATAGTTCCATTTAGCTTGACAATACGACGCTTGGATAGGTTGAGCAGAGATATATACATGAGAATCCACCAGTCACATTAAAGAACCCGTATCTAGAACTATGGTTTAACTTTTCCTCGATGTACGGATTATGTCGCTAATTCCGGTTTTGACGGAGCGACTGGGGAATTCCGATAAAGTAGGTCTGTAGGAAATTATTTTCTTTCTCTCCTACTGTTAGTCATATGTTGCCTCCTCTGTGTGATCGAAAGATCCGACATGGACTGTAGCATATGCAACTCTATTTCTCTGCATCTTCTATCTATGCAATTCTTCCTATCTGTTAGCCATATGCTGTCTCCTTTGCGTGATTAACAATCCGACCTGGTACACAGCATATGCAACCTTCTACTTCTCAATCCCTCTGAAATTCTAGTCAGTCATATGTTTCACTCTCTGCGTGATTGAAAGATCCGACCTGAGTGTATAGCATATACAATCTAAATCTATCCTCTCTATGAATAATCGTCTGCTCACCTAAAGTAAGGAGTATCTCGGAAGTTCTTGATTATTGGGGTATGTCAGGAAGCGGGAAACATGTTCTAGTACACTTAAAATTGAAATATTCTAGATTGTCTATAGATCTTGCTGCTCAATTTAGGTGGACAACAATATCCTTGGTTGTCGTCAGATAAATGGTCCTTAGGTATTTTTTTTTATCTAGTAACTTAGGATCAATCTGTCTTGTCACTGATAGCATTCCTAAAATTTGTCACAATTTTTCGTGCTTAAGTGGATCACAATACTGGCGATCGATCAGATCCATTCATGAAAGGAGAGGTACTGATAAATGGAAAATGATTGTCTAACAACTTTTATCCCATATCACAAAAAAATTATCAATTTTAAGATAGAGGATTAAAGTTAGTTTGAACTAAAATTTTTTGTATTTTTATTTTATTTTATTTTATTTTCATTTTTTAGGATTGATAAATTTTAGAAAATGTTTTTATTTTATTTTTATTCTTTAAATTTTTAGGATTGGTAAAATTTAGAAAATTTTTATGTTACTTTGAAATTAATCCTCAAAATGATTTATTTTTAAATTTTTTGAGTTTTGGGCTTAAATGCTAATTGAAATCGGGTCAGCCCATGGGTGAAGAACCGGGTTTGGACCAGGTATATAAGGGAATGGGGACATCGAAATCAGTTTCTTCCATCTTTTCATTCTCTCTGTAGAAAGGCTCCAAGAATCCTCTCAACCCTCAAAAGTTTTTTGTGTTATTTCTTCAAATCGACTTGTTTTTCTTGAAGGTATGAATATTCCGACCATGCCCATGTAATTTTTACTGAGAATAGACCGTGAAATTGTGGCCAAATCGTGAAAACAAGAACTGTCGGCGAGCTTTCGGTCCTTCTCAGCTTTCGGTCGAAGCCGAGCCGTTTTCGGTTCATCGGCTAACCGGCTTTCGGTCAAGCCGAGCCGTTTTCTATCAAGCCGGCTCAGACGGCTTTCGGTTGAGCTGTATTCGGTCCCATATGGCTTTTGGTCTACACTCTGTTCGGTCCATGAGCTTTCGGTCTAACTGTCTTGACCGAGAACCAATTTTTAATGAAACATATTTTAAATGGCCAAAATAAATGGAATTAATTGAGAAAATAATTTTTAATCTGTTATTATCAAATATTTTCTCACTTGGCCAGTTTTGTGCAGATAAAATGGCAAGTCTCAAAGTTGCAGAAAGTCACAATGTGTCCATCATTCTTGATGACCCTCCAGTAGCTCACAACGAGTTCAAATCAATGATGTACAAGCTAAGGGAATGCTGCATCTCAACTGCACTGACCTGGAACCCCATCATTCATCTGAACCTGATCAACGAATTCTGGAGATCTACAAGTGTCAAGAATGGAGACAATGGATCAGTGAAAATTGAAGCTTCTGTCAGGGGACGCAAAGTTGTTATCTCTGAACAATTCATCAGAGATATCTTGAAGATTGATGACAAAGCTGCTTATCCGACTGACATCGATCTGAGAATTGTTGATGAGTATCTCGAGAAGATGGGATACGAAGGAGTCTTTCCACCAACCCTAAAGAAGCTGTTACCTCCTTACTGGAGGTTTCTAGCCCACGTTTTTGTCAACTGTATATCTGGGAGAAAGGGTGGTTCACACGAAATATCCTCGAGAAATACTCAGGCGATCGTTGCATTGGCTGCCGGGATTGACTTCAACTTTTCAAGGTTTATCTTGGAAGAGATGGTTACTAATGCTAACAAGAAGTCGAAGGATCAATTCCTGCTCTATCCAAGATTTATTCAAACCTTCATCAACAGCCTATTTCCCGATCTGGTCAAGACAGGAGAAATTCTTGACATGAAAGCTTTCGTACCAAACACTGTGAGCCTAATCAAGCAGAACCGTAAGGGGAAAATCATGTTCCAAGGGAAGTACCCTCTCATGAAATTTGGAAAGTTTGCTGAGCTGTCAGACTCTTCAGAATCCCATGGGTCGTCTGAACAAATATCAACTGATCAAGCATCTTCAGAACATGCAAATGTGAATGAAGATGTTATCGATGCGTCAGACCATGAGGAAGAAACTGTTGCTCCGTCGACCTTTGTTGCTGAAGAACATGATCTCACAAACGTGGCGGTTCAGAGTAACTTCAGTGAGGGAACTACAGAAGAATTTACTGAGACCGAAGGAGAAGGAGAGGATGAGTATGAGAATCTTGATCTGTCCGGTTACGACAGAGATGATATTTCGATGCATTTTACTGGACTTGAGCACCCTTTGCCAAATGAAGACCTCGATGACTTCCTCAAAGATATCGATGATGGTGCCAATCCAACACCGGAGATAAGGGAGAAAGCTGACGATCGAGAAGTTGAGCCTCCGGTTACCGTTCAAGCGGCTGATTCTTCAACTCATATGGACACATCATCAGGGATTCCTCCCCTTGATCATGTGGTTCCTACATCCGAGCCAATTACAAGTGATACCCAGACAATCTTGACCTCCCAGCCCCCAATGAAAAGACGCAGAATTGATCCAAGGGTGAGAATAATTTTTCCTGATCAAACTAAAACCACAGAGACTCCTCCATCTACAACAGTTGCCCCTTCCTCATCTGTGCCCATTCAAGAAGGCCCCAGCTCAACCCATGAAGCTGGTGGTTCGTCAGCTGGCCTGAGATCGTCTCCTCCAAGGCCTTATCACGATGCTGTCTCTGAGAGACTAGCCATTCATCTGGCCCAGCATTCAAGTCCAACTCACTCCTCACGCGGAAAAGGAATATCCTTTGAGGAAGGTATATCTGGAGATGATGATGACTCAGTGCTTGAGCTGAGAAAGGAGATTGGTGTGCTGAACCAGAAAAATATTGAGCTTGATATCAAGGTTGTAGACCTTCAAACTGAGAACGCCAAGGTCAATATTCAAGTTGCCGATCTTCTTGAAGATAAAGCTCTGAAGACAAAGCAAATCACCGATCTTCAGACGCATTTTGGTTTGTTGACCGCCAACTATTATGATTTGAAGAAGAAGCTGGAAGAAGAAATTGGTGAAAAATTCAAATCATCTGTCGTTGAGCCAATGGTCTATCTTCCCAATCAAGACGCTCCCGTAGTTCCACCTCCTACAAGAACAACCACAGTTGTCGATCGTTTTGACAAAGAACCAGCGCAGGCTCCAAATGTCGTGGCGTTAAAACGTGCTAAACTAGCCAAATCTGCTGAAAAGGGTCAATTTTTGTTCAAGAAGAGCTCGGATCAGAATGCTCCCGGGGATCAACCAAACATCACCTTTACGGATCTTGGAGAAAATCGCTTCAGAGACGTTTATGGTGATAGGTCAGGGATCATCTCATGGGGATACGATGACCCTCTGAAAATGTGGATCGTAAGAAGGAAGAGTGGCAATACCGAATTGTATAAAGATGCTCACGATTTCAACTCTTGGACCAGGGTTGATCTCACTGAGTTGTCTAAAGCCCCTTTTGCAAATCCATCAAATGAACCCAAGGCGACACAGTTCAAGTTATTTTTGGAAAATCAAGTGGCAAAGGGCTTTCCCTCAATGAAGACTGCAGAGTCTATCATCAAGATATACCCAAGCGTCATTGATCCCCAAACGAATTAGCCTATTCGGTCTGTGATGTGGCCTGCTACTAATCAAGTAAAGCAGATTCCTATCCTTCAAAACCATCCAGATGGATCTCTAAAATCCATGCAATACTGGGTGTTTGATGAAACTATAGCTTCCGCTGTCATCAAACTTGAACATGGATGTATTCGTTTGTATGACAAGAGGGATCTGCTACAGTTTAGAAACTGGGATATACATGAGCTTTCTCATCATCAGATCAAGGTGGCTGAAGACCTTTTTGAGTCTGCTGCTAAGGAGTACACTTTGATGGTTGCTGATATTATTCAAAAGGAGATGTGGAATGGAGCCATGGGAAAGTCAGACGTGCTGGTGGTTGACAAAGACTGAATTCATGCTTGTACCAAACCAAGGGGGAGATTGAAGGGCCAATATATTTGGTTTGGGCTAGGCAACAGTGTATAGATGAGTTAGGGAATTTGTCATTGTATTTTGGAGTCTTTTGTGTATAGTTGATGTTTTCGGTCTAGGTCATTGTTCTCGGTTGGAAGTGACCGAAAACAGGCTTTCGGTCTCCTGACCGAAACCTGTTTCGGTCCTCATGAGTATATATAGGCTGTCAGGTTGTCAGCAGTGGTGGTTGATCTACAGTTGTTCACTGCTAGTTTTCGGTCCATTGAGTTGTATCAGACGGTTCCAAGTGTGAATTGTATGCAAGCTCAAGTTTCATTCCACTTCTACTCCATTTCTTCTTTATTTTCATTTGCTTGATTGATCATTGGTGAAGATCCTCCCATCAAGGACCTTACAGCTGGTATGTATTCTTTTGTTATTTTATTTTAAGTTATTTGTGCTTATAATGGTGATATGCGTAGGTACGTTTCTTGTGAGTTCTGTACCTGCCTTAGTGTTATTTGACTCGGGTGCGAGTCGATCGTTCGTATCATTAGTGTTTAGTCACCATATCAGTATCAGGTGTGAGTCCTTGAGTCGACCTCTGAGCGTTTCTATAGCCAATGAGCATGCAGTGTTTGCCACCGATGTGATCCGGGAACGTGTACTCGAGATTTTTGGTGTTGAGTTTCCGATAGATCTGGTACCAATCACGATGGGTGATGTCTATGTCATTGTGGGCATGGACTGGTTGAGCCGGTACAGAGCGGTGATCGACTGCGAGCGTCAGTTGGTGACCATACGAGACCCCAGTCGGGGAGTGCTTACAGTATATGGCGAGGGTACCCGATCTGGATCAGCTTTATGCTCTGCTGCCCGAGCGAGACAGAGTTTACAGCAGGGTTGCATGGTTTTCTGGCGTATGTGATGGATACACGGGTTACTGCTGAGAGACCGAGTTCTACTGCTGAGGTTCCGATAGTGAGTGAGTTTTCGGATGTTTTTCCCGAGGAGTTACTGGGGGTGCCTCCCGAGAGGCAGGTGGAGTTCCGGATTGATTTGGTTCTGGGAGCGGCGCCTATTGCCAAGGCACCTTATCGCCTTGCGCCGCCCGAGATGCAAGAGTTATCCTCGCAGCTTCATGAGCTGTTGGGGAAAGGTTTTATTCGACCGAGTAGCTCGCCTTGGGGAGCACCAATCCTTTTTGTCAAGAAAAAGGATGGTTCACACTGGATGTGCATTGATTACCGGGAGTTGAACAAGCTGACGGTCAAGAACCGTTATCAACTTCCGAGGATCGACGATCTGTTCGATCAATTGCAGGGTGCATCTTGGTTTTCCAAGATTGATTTGAGATCAGGGTATCACCAAATGAGAGTACGCGAGGAGGATACTTAGAAGACAGCTTTTAGGACTCGTTATGGGCATTACGAGTTTGTGATGATGCCTTTTGGGCTCACCAATGCACCGGCAGCATTCATGGACCTTATGAACCGGGTGTGCAGACCCATGTTGGATCGATCGGTGATCGTGTTCATTGACGATATCCTTGTGTACTCGAGGTCTAGGGAACAGCATGAGGAGCATCTTAGAGAGGTTTTGGGAGTTTTGAGATCGGAGAGGCTATATGCCAAATTCTCCAAGTGTGATTTATGGTTACGAGGGGTCCAGTTCCTAAGGAACCTCGTTAATCAGAATGGGATTTTGGTCCATCCGGCCAAGATTGAGGCGATTATGAGGTGGGAGGTGCCGAGATCCCCCACCGAGATCAGGAGCTTCCTAGTATTGGCTGGCTACTACCGGAGGTTCATCAGAGATTTCTCTAAGATTGTCGTTCCCTCACCAGGTTGACTCGGAAGGGCGTTACTTTTACTTGGGGTCCCGAGCAGCAGACCTCATTTGAGACTCTTCGCCAGAGGTTGTGCGAAGCCCCGGTGTTAGCCCTTCCCGAGGGAATGGAGGACTTTGTAGTTTATTGTGATGCATCCATATCCGGGATGGGTGCGGTGCTAATGCAGAGAGGACACGTGATAGCATACGCATCGAGGCAGTTGAAGCCTCATGAGACGAGATATCCCACCCACGATCTAGAGTTGGGGGCGGTGGTGTTTGCCCTCAAAATCTGGCACCACTACTTGTATGGGGTTCGGTGTATCATATACACGGACCACAAGAGCCTAAAGTACCTCATGGATTAGCCCAACCTAAATATGAGACAAAGGAGATGGTTGGATGTGGTGAAAGACTATGACTGTGAGATCCTGTATCATCTGGGCAAGGCTAATATGGTGGCCGACACCCTAAGCCGCAAGGCAGAAAGTGCTCCGATCCGAGATGTGTGCATGGGGATGACGGTGATGACTCCAGTCTTAGATACCATCCGACAGGCCCAATCAGAGGCCGCGAGACCAGAGAACCGTAAGAGGGAGCGGGTGATTGGTCAGGTGTCCTATATGGGCGGAGCTCGGCGTATACTAATGGAGGAGGCGCATAAATCGAGGTTCTCAATCCATCCCGGGGCCACTAAGATGTATTTAGACCTGAAGAGAGACTATTGGTGGCCCTATATGAAGAGGGATGTTGCTTGGATAGTTGAGAGGTGCTTGACCTGCCGCCGAGTCAAGGAAGAGCACCAACGACCACATGGCCCATTGCAGCCTTTAGAGATCCCCCTGGTGGAAGTGGGAGCAGATCTCGATGGACTTTATCACTGTCACACCCCCGAACCAGACGGAAGAAAAGTCCAGGGGCTCGTGTTACTAACAATTGAATAATCATCACAATGAATATACATGAAGCATAACACATTCATCACCAACATTACATAATACAACTGCCATTGTTTACATCAAGTACATTGTTAAAATACATAAGTTCTAATTGTTCAAAGTAAGATAAGTGATGTTACATAAACAAAACCATACACTTGCTTATCTTCCAGCTTAACGACTACCTGAGAATACAAGTCTTTGTATCTTTCTTAAAACCCAGAAAATCCGATATTCTCTGTAAAATGTTTTGAAAATGATGTGAAAATCAAGTATAAATGCATGTGTGAATTTAATAGATAAAACTTGTACGGGTGTAGTTTAGGTTCGTTGTATTTTGAATAAATGATAATTGTATATAAATAAATTCCCCAGAAAATCCGATATTTTCTGTTTTATAATAACGTCTAACTTCTTGTATCGTTAAATAAGTCGTTTGCATTAACACAATTTAAGAGTTTATCTTCAAATGGTTATATTTTGGTATTGAATCTCTATATGAGCCGTTATAACCATGCATGATAATGACTAGGTCGCCCGTCTTGGTATTTTTCCAAATGCCGGTCTTGACTAAGGATGTTGTCGCTCTAGACTGGCCTAGTGTAGCTGTAGCGAGCAGCTAAGGCATGGGGGGTCACCCCGTATAGATCTATACACAAACTCCCGCTTTCCTACCAGGAAACTCTGATTATAACTACAGGCTACGACTGTACACTCAGTGGTGCCGACCGACAAGTCTCACTAGATTCTTAACCTCTTTTGTATTATGTTTAATGTTTACGTATTTGTGAGATGTTTTGTATTCGAAAGGTACTTGAATAAATTTACGGAGTTTTATGATTTCATAAGGGTATCGTTACAACTTACTAACACATGAATTTTCCATTCCAAGCCCTATTAGTATGAAATTGGGCCACAAAGGCCCAATCACATGCATAAGGGTAATTAAGGCCCAATAGGCATGTAAATGGGCCACAAAAGCCCAATAAACATGTAATCCATAACTTAGGCCCAAAAAAACATGTAAGTGGGCCACAAGACCCAACAAACATATCATGGAACACATTGGGCTCATTTCACACTCAATTGGGCCCTTAGGGCCCAATGGCCAAGAAATGTGAATATTGGGCCCAATAAATAGTTTTTAACGTATTTTGTTCGTTCGTTTGATTCGATTGTTTGTTTTAGTTCGAGGCTTAATAGATTGATGATAAAAAGCTTTCATTTTGTAAAAATGACGTTTTTGGCGAATAATAGTCAAATATTTAATTAAGGCCCAAAGTTTTGTAAAAATGACGCTTTAGTCTATAATTTATAAAAGTTTGAAATTTTGTCCCCAAATGACTAGAAACTTATTGTTTTAACCCAAAATGTTATGTTTTCACATTTAGAACCCTGTTTTGCAGAAAAATACATTTTCAGCCCCTTGTTTGTAAAAAATTACATTTTCGGCCCAATTTTGGAAAACTTTACATTTTTAGTCCAATTTGAAAATAAATGACATTTTCACCTCTAAACTTGGTTTATTTACGCTTATGACTCAAAATTTGGCAAAAATAACATTTCTAAACCTCAAACCTCATTTTTTTTTTTTGCAAATTGGGCCCTAAAGCCGTGAGGCTCAAAGGTTTGGCCCAATAAGCTTAAATTTGCATTTTTGATCCCTATGAAAACATGTTTAGCATAAAAATACCTTTTTATACAGGTGGGACCAGTTTGGCCCTTTTAAAAACAGAATTTTTACTTTTTACCCTTATCTGTTGTTTTCTTGACAATTTTTAACCTTTAACAAGATTTTTGTTGAGTTCTTTTGCATCTTAAACATATGTTCACTTTTAGATTGATAATATGTTGTATATAGTGTTGTAGTTCTTAGATCTTTGTTACATACACTTAAAATTTCGAGATTCACTAAGATCTAACACATTTTTACCAAATAAACTAAAGATTCACACAAAGCATGCATATAACACATAGATCTACACATTTTACTTGTATTCTCCCCCAAAAATCATGTAAAACCGAAAACAAGGGGGTATGAACTCACCTTTGCTTTGATGTTTTGGTTTTTGAAGAGAAATGAAGAAGATTTTTGGTCCTAGCAAGCCTCCTTGAGTTGATTTCGAACTTAAGAACCTTCTAAGGTGTTCATGGAGTAAAGCTTTGTAAGAAAGAGTTCTAGATGTTGAAATGAAAGAAGATGTTTGTGTTTGATAGCACTTACCAAAGATTGACAACACTTGATGAAGATCCTTGAATCCAAGCTAAATTTTTGATATTTCTTTGAAGGAAGGAAGAGGATGGTCTTTGAGAGTAATGGAGAGAATTTGTGTAATGTGTGTGTGTTTGGTGGCTCTCGGCCGAGAAGAAGAAGAGAGGGGAGAGAGAGAAGTGAAGTGACTATTATGGATACATGTTGGTCCATGCATGGATATATGGTGTGTAATATGGAGGTGACACCTCCCAAAGTCAACCCTCCCCATAATACTTTTTTTTATACTTGGGCCGGTATTTGGGCTAGGAGGAAAGAGGATGAACTAGTTTGGCCCAATTCTTTCCTTGGTTCGAAATTATGAAGTCCATAGAGAAGTTTTCTACCCATTGGGCCTTTAGGGTGGTTCACGGCCCAAGTTGCATAGAAAGTGGGTTTTATGGCTCACTAATGTTAATTGGATTAGTTATGGCCCAATAAGGCCCATTAGGGTGAGAATGAATCATTCTAGGCCCAAATGGTCCAAAATGTTTTAGATTTATGGATTGGGTCCAATTAGGATCCAATTAGGACTTCTAAGTCCAGTAAAGTTGAATTGGGTGCTTATTGGCCCATTAGGCCCAATAAGGAACTCCTATTCCAAAATAGACTTAAACCATGGATCTTAGGGCTTCAGACTCTTTGATGAATATAGTTGATGAATCTAACTGAGCATTGAGTGAGATTTACTTAGAATATAATTTTGACAATAGTTGAAAGGTTACACAGGAATCGAATTTTCTAGCTAAAATTGCCAGTTGTGACATCATCCCTCCGTTAGAGGGAATTTCGTCCCGAAATTCTTTTGAAAACTAGGATTGTGAAGGAAGGAATAAGTGAGGGTATTTCTGCTTCATCTAAATCTTCACTTTCCCACGTGAATTCTGGTCCGTGTTTCGCGCTTCATCGAACCTTCACAATCAGGATACGACTTTGCTTTGTACGCTGCACATCTCTATCCATAATCTCGACTGGTTCTTCGACGAACAGGAGGTTCTCGTTTATCTCAATCTCTTCTAAAGGGACGACAAGGGTTTCGTCTGATAGACACTTTTTCAGATTTGAGACGTTGAACACTGGGTGTACGTTGCTGAGCTCGACGGGTAGCTGCAGCTTGTAAGCCACTGGACCAATTCGGGCAAGAATCTCGAACAATCCAATGTACCGCGGGTTCAATTTTCCTCTTTTCCCAAATCGAATCATTCCCTTCCAAGTAGAGACTTTTAATAGTACGCGATCCCCGACATGAAACTCTAGTGGTTTTCGCCGCTTGTCAGCATAGCTCTTTTGTCGGTCTCGCGATGCTTGAAGTCGAGATTTGATTTGGACTATCTTCTCAGTTGTTTCACGAATGATTTCGGGTCCTGTAATGGCACTGTCTGGCGATTTCCCTTTTGCTAGTTGAGTGTCACCCACCTCGGCCCAGCATAGGGGCGATCTACATTTACGACCATAGAGAGCCCCGAAGGGAGCAACCTTGATGCTCGTATGGTAACTGTTGTTGTAAGAGAATTCGATCAGAGGCAAGTGGATATCCCACGATTTGCCAAAGTCAATCACACAACCTCGGAGCATATCCTCGAGTGTCTGGATAGTACGCTCACTCTGACCATCTATCTGCGGGTGGTAGGCGGTGCTCATATCTAGCTGTGTTCCCATTGCCTTCTGAAGAGATTGCCAAAATCTTGAAGTAAATCTATTATCTCGATCCGAGATAATAGATACTGGCACTCCATGGAGTTTCACGACCTCCTTGATGTAGATTCGAGTCAGATTTTCCATCTTGTAGGATTCTTTTATTGGCAGGAAATGAGCGGAATTTGTCAATCTATCGACAATTACCCAGATAGCATCCAATCCGTCTGCTGTCTTTGGAAATTTGGTCACGAAGTCCATAGTAATCCTTTCCCATTTCCACTCGGTTATCACTGGTTGTTGTAGTAGTCCCGAGGGCTTTTGATATTCTACTTTCACCTTGGCGCAAGTAAGGCACTTGCCCACGAAAGTAGCTATCTCTGCCTTCATATTAGGCCACCAATATTGCTGCTTGATGTCCAAATACATTTTATCTGACCCCGGATGAATATAATATCACGTCTTGTGGGCTTCATGCATGACTAACTCTTTGAATCCCCCAATTTTGGGAACCCAGATTCTATTCATGAAGTAGTGGGTTCCGTCGTCTTTAACTTCAAGCTCCTTCTCCATTCCTTGTAGCGATTCACTAGCGACATTCTCTGGCTTGAATGCATCCAATTGAGCTTCCTTGATATGCGAAGCCATATGAGATTGGATGGTGATCGACAGAGTCTTCACATGACGATTTGCATTCTCCTTTCTGCTCAGGGCATCGGCTACCACGTTAGCCTTGTCGGGATGATATTTAATCTCACATTCGTAATTGTTTAACAGCTCAACCCATCTTCACTACCTCATGTTTAGCTCCTTTTGATTTAGAATGTGCTGGAGGCTCTTGTGGTTTGTAAAGATGGTGCACCTGGTACCATATAGGTAGTGCCTCCAACTTTTTAAGGCGAAGACCACCGCCCCCAGTTCTAGATCATGCATGGTGTAGTTTACTTCGTGGGTTTTCAGCTGTCTGGATGCATAAGCAATTACCTTCTCTCGTTGCATGAGGACACAACCTAAACCTTGATTCGAAGCATCACAGTAAACTATGAAGTCTTCGGTTCCCTCCGGTAAGGATAGCACTTGAGCACTACAGAGGGCTTGCTTCAAGGTTTGGAAGGCATGCTCTTGCCTTTCGGTCCAATTGAAGGGTACGCCTTTTTGGGTTAACGTGGTAAGGGGTTTAGCTATCTTGGAAAACATCTGAATGAATCTTCGGTAGTATCCTGCGAGACATAAGAATTGACGAATTTCCGTTGGCGTTGCCGGAGCTGCCCAGCTTTCGATTGCTTTGATTTTGGAAGGGTCCACGTGTATTCCTTCCTGACTGACTACATGGCCCAGGAAGTTTACACTGCAGAGCCAGAACTCGCACTTGGAGAGTTTCGCGTACAACTTTTCAGCCCGTAGGGTTTCTAAAATCTGTCGAAGGTGTTGGCTATGATCTTATTTACTTCGAGAGTACACGAGAATATCGTCGATGAAAATGATGACGAATTTATCAAGGAATGGGCGGCATATTTGATTCATGAGGTCCATAAATGCAGCGAGGGCATTTGTTAGACCGAAAGGCATCACGATGAATTCGTAATGACCGTATCGAGTTCAGAAAGCAGTCTTAGGGATGTCCTCATCTCAGACTTTGAGTTGATCATAACCGGATCTCAGATCTATTTTTGAAAAGTAACTAGCTCCTTGAAGCTGGTCAAATAGATCCTCAATTCGTGGAAGTGGATACCGGTTTTTGATGGTGAGTTTGTTTAATTCCCTATAGTCGATGCACATCCTGAAGGATCTGTCTTTCTTTTTAACGAAAAGAACCGGAGCTCCCCACGGCGAGAAGTTGGGTCTGATGAATCCTTTCTCCAGGAGTTCGCTCAGTTGGCTTGATAATTCTTGCATTTCAGCAGGGGCCAACCTATAGGGTGATTTGGCTATTGGAGTGGCTCCAGGCACTAGGTCGATTCGGAATTCGATTTGCCGCTCTGGGGGTATTCCCGGAAGATCTTCTGGAAACACGTCCGGGAAGTCACACGCCACTGGGATGTTGCGAATGCTCGCTTCCTCTTTGGTTTTGTCCACCAAGTGAGCAAGGAATGCGTAGTTCTTCTTTTGTAGACACTTTTGTGCCTTGATACATGAGATAAGGCGAAGGTTTACGCCGGGTTTATCTCCGTAGATTATTAGGGTTTCGTGATTAGGAAGGTGGAGGCGAACGACCTTCTCGTGACACATAATATCGTCATGATGGGGGCTTAACCAATCCATGCCGATGATCACATCAAAACTCCTAATATTTACAGGCATTAAGTCTATTTGGAAGGTGTAATTATCTAGTGCTAACGTACATACTATATAAATATCTTCAGTTGTTTCTGATTTCCCATTAGCCATTTCCACCGTAAAGGCTTCGTTGAGCTTCTGGGGTTGTTGATTTAGCAAGTGTTTGAATTTATTACTAACAAAAATTCGTTCCGCCCAACTATCAAATAGGACACATGCATACGAGTTGTTAAGTAGGAACGTACCGGTGACAACGGCTGGGTCCTGCACTGCTTCACCTTGACCCATTGTCAGCACTCTCCCTGCTGCTCATGCCCCTTGATTGTTCGTGTTGGGGCAGTTTCGCCTGAAATCCCCGGTCTTCCCACATCCATAGCAGGTATAGCTGGCTCCAGCATTGGTGTTGTTGTTATTGTTGTTGTTTGTAACGCCCATAAAAATTCAGACCAATTAAAAACATTTTAACCCATTCAAAACCATTAAGTTATTACAACTCCTTTTCAAAATAGTTTAAACATCAGAGTATCCCCAGAACCAAATCGCAAAATCATGAAATATGAGGAGCGGTACGATCACGCCTTTGCCTTGCCACGATCACCTGATGTACCTGAAACAATAAACTGAAAACCGTAAGCTCGAAAGCTTAGTGAGTTCCACCAAAATACCCATACACACATAACCATACACATACAGCAATGAACAACATACTATGGGTCCAATCAACCGCCAGGTTGGAATACCCCAGGCCCTTAACCGTCGGGTTGGAATGCCAACATACTACGAGTCCAATCATCATCGGGATGGAATACTCTCGGCCCACAACCATCGGGTTGGAATGCCCACACACCTATACATACAATAACTACTACGGGTCCAATCATCCCTCGGGATGGAATACCCCAGGCCCTCAACCATCAGGTTGGAATGCCCACCTACTATGAGCCCAATCATCCTACCGGGATGGAATACTCCTGGCCCTCAACCATCGGGTTGGAATGCCCACCTACTATACATACAATAGCTACTATGGGTCCATGCATCCCTCGGGATGGAATACCCTAGGCCCTCAACCATCAGGTTGGAATGTCCACCTACTATGAGCCCAATCATCCTACCGGGATGGAATACTCCTGGCCCTCAACCATCGGGTTGGAATGCCCACCTACTATACATACAATAGCTACTATGGGTCCAATCATCCCTCGGGATGGAATACCCCAGGCCCTCAACAATTAGGTTGGAATGCCCACCTACTATGAGCCCAATCATCCTACCGGGATGGAATACTCGTGGCCCTCAACCATCGGGTTGGAATGCCCACCTACTATACATACAATAGCTACTATGGGTCTAATCATCCCTCGGGATGGAATACCCCAGGCCCTCAACCATCAGGTTGGAATGCCCACCTACTATGAGTCCAATCATCCTACCGGGATGGAATACTCCTGGCCCTCATCCGTCGGGTTGGAATGCCCACATACTAGCAAACATGTGCACCTATTAAATAATCATATAACAGTCTACAAGTCAACATACTAGGGCCCTATCATCCTAACGGGATGGAATACCCTCTACTACTGCTCAACACGTGTACATATAACAGGTAATCTCCTACCAACATACAGACAGTCAGACCAACTACAGGTCACTAAGCATAGCCACATCCAATCTACCAGAATACCGATCTAACAGAGCATACCATCATATAGCCATCCTATCTACCAGGATGCCAACTAACATAACACAGCAGTAACTATCTCAAATAACAAATCAAAGGGCCGGCCTTGGTGCCTTAGACCCTTGGGTATAGTGAGGATAACTCACCTTGGAACTGCCGAACCGAACCACGAAAGCACAATCCCGAAGCACTGCCCAATTCCAACACCTATAGCCATCAATGATCCATTGACATAAATTTCCAAATTACCATAATACCCTTGAAGGTTAAACTGGTCAAAGTCAAAGTCCTAGCCAAGGTCAACTTTCCTGATTGACCCTACTCACCGAGTCAACCCGCTGACTCGCCGAGTTCCCAACTTCAGAAAACTCTTATATCACAACTCGACTTGCCGAGTCACTCCATGACTCGTCGAGTTCAATAATCTCTGAGTCCTACTGTCCAACTCACTGAGTCACCACTCAACTCGCTGATCTTAGTCTTAAGCAGAAGAGGTTGGGGTTTTGCGTTCTGAATCGCCGAGTCCAAGAACAGACTCGCCGAGTCCACAACAATCTTCAACAGACTCGCCGAGTTGTTCCTCCAACTCGTCGAGTTCATGCCTATCTTCAACAGACTCGCCGAGTCCAAGAACAGACTCGCCGAGTCCCTTCAGTCCTTTATTCATACAGAGGCTTTTCGAGTCATGCAGGGGCTCCAAACTATAGATCCACTCTTCTAGGGCATGACTCTCACGTAAAGTTGCAAACTTTACGTGAAACCAAGGAGCTATAAGCCCAAATCAATCTAGGACTAAGGTTTAAGACAAGGATGCTTCACCAACAAGCCAAAGGCTGATACTTTGTGAGTTTCTGGACCAAGAAAAGTCTAGATCTGAAGTAGCAACCTCAGATCTAGACCCCTAACCCGAAATAGATCCTTAACATGCAAAAAGGGCCCCAAATCTCATTCTTGAATAGATATAAATGCAATAGAGTCAAGGTAACAACTTGTTACCTCCAAAATGTGCCCAAACTACAATAGATTCTGGATCTACACCACTCTCTTGATGCAAGCCCTTTTGATCTTCAAGTTTCTTCCACTAGAAACAACTTCCAAAGCTTCAATCTCCCTCCAAAGGCCTCACACACACGAGCTTAGGGTTTTCTGGTTCTCAAGGGCAATAAAGAGGCTGAGAGAAAGACATAAAGTCCTTTAAATAGGGTGCAACCCCCGAGATTAGGGTTTTTCTCATTTCAGCACCAACTCGTCGAGTCCAGCTTCCAACTCGGCGAGTTGGTCACTTAATTCGCGACCCAAGACCCACTCCGACTCGGCGAGTAAGCATACCTACACGTCGAGTCCCTTATTCAAAATTACACTTTAAACCCTTAAATCATACCTCTGAAATTTGGGGTGTTACAACTCTCCCCCACTTAAATTAGGCTTCGTCCTCGAAGCCTGCTGCAATATACGATTCTGAATACACGTCTTGCAATGCAGACTCCGATTTCACAATCAACTCAGGCCCTTCCAGCCCCTACCACTATACCCCAAAAAAATAACTTCTTCTCGTGTGGTATCCTTGCCAATACTCTCGGCCGACCATCAGCCTCTTCTACTTAGTGTCTGTCACACCCCCAAACCAGAATGGCGGAAACATTCGGGGGCGGATGACTTCACGTAGTATCATAACAGTTGAATATTGTAAAGAAAGTAAACACAACCATCATAAATATAATAAAAACTTACATTGTTACGTGTAATACATGTTTCAAAAGAATATTACAAATATGATGATTTAAAATGTTTTGATAATAGACGCCTTAGCGTTCCTTCTCCAAAAGCTAATGGTTACCTGTATTACTGATTCCCTGAGAAATACAAGTAGTTTTGAAAAAATGTCAACAATTAAGTTGGTGAGTTCATAAGCGTTTTTGTACTGAAATTTGTATGTCCTTTAGTAAAAATAACTGAACGTGTTTTCCAGAAAATCCAATATTTTCTACATATAGTTTGAAAAAGATTCCAAAGGCTGGAGTACAATGGTGTCTTTCGTGCTCGAATAGTGATAGTGTATTTATACTCAAATAATGTATTTACTGAATGTATCAAAAGTCTCGTAAATCAAACTTATTTTAATACTACCATGTGAGTTTTATAACCATGCTATTGACCCAGACTGCCTGTAACAACGTTCTTCAAGCATTGTAGTGTTATGACGTTTGTCACCCCAGACCTGCCGGTCTAACTGTAGCTAACAGTTTAGGTGCGGGATTGTCAATCCCGTATAGATCTATACACAAGTATCACGCTCTCCCTCCAAGAGATTATGGTTTATAATACAGGACTTGGAATACGTACTTGAGAGTACGTTGAAGTTGAATGTCTCACAACTCTTAGTATTTAATAGATTTACGAAAAGAAAAGTCTATATTTCGTGTAGATGAAAGTATTTCATTTTCACAATGTTTACGTAAAGATGTAATGAATAACCCGCAAACTATACCCATTATAGTTTTTCCGAAAGTGTGTTCCATTTGGCGATAAAAACTCGATGTAATACTAACTTTGCATGTAAAGTATAACGTTGATATCAAAGTTATTTTAACATTTATAAAAATGTAGGTGATGTATGTGAATCCGTATAAAACGATAAGTTTTTTTCGTATTGCACTTGTATTCCCCCCCCCCTAAAATATAAAAAGACGTGAAAAAGTAGGGGTATGAACTCACCTGGAAAGTGTGATGATTCGAAGAAAACGAGATTTTTCTTCGGGCGGCACCTCGACCGGAAAGTGGTGAGATTCTCGGGAATCTCGAGGCTTCGGACCTTCGTCGGGGCTGAGGTATGAAACTGGGAAGTCGGGATCGTATCGGGATGCTAAATGTGTAGTAAGAATGAGAGAGAAGGAGGAAATGGGCAAGGAAAGTCGGAGGTCTCGCATCCTATTTATAGGTGAGGAACACTGCCCTCGTACGCTGGGCGTACTCCGAAGTACGCGGGGCGTACCTCGTACGCTGGGCGTACCCTCGTACGCGGGGCGTACGTCAGAGATGATGTCACGGTCTCCGGTCTTCGGATGGGATGGCAGTAGAGTGGTAGGGGTGACGTGGCCGATCCGAGGCCCTCCATTCAGTACGCTGGGCGTACTCCGAAGTACGCTGGGCGTACTCCTTCGGATAAGCTTCGTAATGCGTGCCAAAAACTTCAAAAATGAGTAACTTTCGCATACGAGCTCCGTTTTTGACGTTCTTTATATCCACGCGAAGGTGAGAAAATACTCTACAACTTTCATTTAGACTTCGTCGGCAAATTTTGACTTTATTTTTAATTATATTTTATTTAATAGGCCGGGACACGATAATTCCGTTAAAAATTCATAACTTCTTTATCCGACGTCCGTTTTCGTCTGTCTTTTTACCATTGTGCTACTATTGTAGAGACCTTGAACTCTCGTTTAGGTTGCGTCAGCTAAAAATCGCTCGATCTTTATTCTGAATTTTTAGCTGTCTACTGCTGTTCCGAAACTTAGAAAAATCATAACTTCCTCATACGAAGTCAGATTTGGGCGTTCTTTTTATGTATGCTCACGGTTTAACGAAATCTACGACTTTATTTTAGATACCTAAGGCTAAAAATTATTTTATCGAAGTTTCACTTTTTACGTTTAGCAG
The DNA here is from genome assembly GCF_052849685.1 of Lactuca virosa. Classification (NCBI taxonomy): domain Eukaryota; kingdom Viridiplantae; phylum Streptophyta; class Magnoliopsida; order Asterales; family Asteraceae; genus Lactuca; species Lactuca virosa. Next base: position 160,047,362 of record NC_136426.1, on the reverse strand, counting down.
TGTTTTACCGGGTGTGTCGTGGATTTTCGATTGGTCATAACTCCTTCGTTATAACTCGGATTTGAGTGTTCTTCATGTTTTTGGAAACCTTGGCACGATATCTAACACTTTGAGTATCCCAATTTAGATTTTTGAACACTTCATTTTTGATGCTATTTTCGTTGATTCCAAACAGTTTATTACATTTGACTTTTTGAATGTTACATTAACTTAAAAATATCGGGTTGTTACATCATCCCCCTGTTAGAGGGAATTTCGTCCCGAAATTTAATCTAAGACAGAGTTTATGGATTAGGAAAAAGATGTGGGTACTTTTGTCTCATCTGATCCTCGCGTTCCCAGGTGTATTCAGGTCCTCGCTTGGCATTCCAACGGACCTTCACAATGGGTATGCGAGTTTGTTTAGTCTTTTTAATTTCCCGATCCATGATCTGTACTGGTTCTTCTACGAATTGGAGATTCTCGTTGATTTCAATTTCGTCCAGAGGGATAACGAGGGTCTCATCGGACAAGCACTTCTTTTGGTTTGATACGTGAAAGGTAGGGTGCACGTTATTGAGTTCCTGCGGTAATCGAAGTTTGTATGCCACTGGGCCGATCCTGGCAAGGATCTCGAATGGTCCGATATACCTTGGGTTTAGTTTCCCACGGTTTTCAAAACGTATTAATCCCTTCCAGGGTGAGACTTTTAGTAGTACCCGGTCCCCAACCTGGAATTCTAAGGGTTTCCTTCTTTTATCCGCATAACTCTTTTGTCTGTCTCTTGAAGTCTTCAGTCGCTCCCGGATTTGAACAATCTTCTCCCTAGTTTCCCTTATGATTTCTGGTCCAGTGAGAGTACTGTCGGTTGCTTGTCCTCTTGCTAGTTATGTGTCACCCACTTCAACCCAGCACAGAGGTGATCTGCACTTACAGCCGTAGAGGGCTTCGAATGGGGCAACTTTAATGCTAGTGTGATAGCTATTGTTGTACAAGAATTCGACCAATGGTAAATGGGTGTCCCACGCCTTACCAAAATCGATCACACAAGCTCTTAGCATATCTTCTAAGGTTTGTATGGTTCTCTCACTCTGGCCGTCGGTCTGTGGGTGATAAGCGGTACTCATGTCTAACCTTGTTCCTAGAGACTTTTGTAGCGACTGCCAGAACCTCGAGGTGAATCTACTATCCCGGTCTGAGATAATGGATATTGGTACACCATGCAGTCGTACAATCTCTCTGATGTATGTTCTGTTTATCTTTTCCAGTTTATCCGTTTCTTTGATTGGTAGGAAGTGCGCGGATTTGGTTAACCTGTCGACAATCACCCAGATGGTGTCGAGTCCGCTTGTCGTCTTGGGTAACTTGGTTATGAAGTCCATGGTTATCCGCTCCCACTTCCATTCGGGTACTTCCGGTTGTTGCAACAATCCCGAGGGCTTTTGGTGTTCCACCTTGACCTTGGCGCAAGTCAGACATTTGCCTACATAGGTAGCAATTTCGGCTTTCATGTTCGGTCACCAATACAGTTTCTTGAGGTCCAGATACATCTTATCTGAACCGGGATGTATGGAGTATCGTGTCTTATGGGCTTCATCCATGACCATATCTCTAAATCCGCCAAACTTCGGCGTCCAGATCCGATTCGTGAAGTAACGAACTCCGTCCTCCTTGACTTCAAAATTTTTATCCATTCCTCTTAAGGCTTAACTTGCCACATTTTCGGATTTCAAGGCTTCTATTTGGGCTTCCTTGATTTGTGTGGACAGGTGTGAATGGATAGTCATGGTTAAAGATTTCACTCGGCGGCCCGAGTATTCCTTCCGGCTGAGGGCATCAGCTACTATGTTAGCTTTCCCGGGATGATAACGAATTTCGCATTCGTAATCGTTTAGTAGTTCTACCCACCGTCTTTGTCTCATGTTGAGTTCCTTTTGATTGAGGATGTGTTGAAGGCTTTTATGATCGGTGAAGATTGTACATTTCGTGCCGTAAAGATAGTGCCTCCAGATCTTTAGAGCGAAAACGACGGCTCCTAGTTCGAGATCGTGCGTGGTGTAGTTTACCTCGTGGATCTTCAGTTGTCTTGAGGCGTAGGCGATGACCTTCCCTCGCTGCATTAGGACACATCCAAATCCCTGATTTGACGCATCACAGTAGACCACAAAGTCTTCTGTTCCTTCTGGCAAGGATAATATAGGTGCGCTGCACAGAGCTCGCTTCAGTGTTTGGAACGCATTGTCTTGTTTTTCTCCCCGGTTGAAGGTTACTCCCTTCTGAGTCAGGGTGGTAAGTGGTTTAGCAATCTTCGAAAAGTTTTGTATGAACCTTCGGTAGTACCCAGCAAGGCCCAAGAATTGCCGGATTTCCGTTGGAGTCCTTGGAGTTGTCCAGTTCTCGATTGCCTTGATTTTGGAAGGGTCCATGTGTATCCCCTCCTTGCTGACCACGTGACCTAGGAAATCTACTTTCCTAATCCAAAATTCGCACTTTGAAAATTTTGCGTATAGCTTCTCTGTCCTTAATGTTTCCAAGACCTGTCGGAGGTGTTGGCTATGTTCCTCCTTGCTCCTTGAATAGATGAGTATATCATCTATGAACACGATCACAAATTTATCCAGGAAAGGACGACATACTCGGTTCATCAAGTCCATGAACACCGCCGGTGCATTTGTCAATCCAAAGGGCATTACTACAAACTCGTAGTGACCATAGCGAGTTCGGAATGCCGTTTTGGGAATGTCTCCTTCCAAGACTCGCAGCTGGTGATACCTAGATCTTAAATCGATCTTTGAGAAGTAGCTCGCTCCTTGTAGTTGGGCGAATAGATTGTCTATGCGCGGTAAGGGATATCGGTTCTTGATCGTGAGTTTGTTCAGTTCCCGGTAATCGATGCACATGCAGAAAGATCCATCCTTCTTCTTTACGAACAGGACCGATGCTCCCCATGGTGAGAAGCTTGGTCTAATGAATCCTTTGCTTAGAAGTTCGTTCAGTTGGCTAGATAATTCCTGCATTTCTGTCGGTGCTAGACGGTACGGCGATTTTGCTGCTGGGGTAGCTCCGGGAATCAAGTCGATCCTGAACTCGACTTGACGTTCTGGTGGGACTCCTGGAAGATCTTCAGGGAAAATGTCGGGGAAATTGCAGACTTCCGGAATGTCTTTAATTTCTTTCACTTCTCGTTTCTTGTCTATCACGTGGGCTAGAAAGGCACGATATTCTTTGCGAAGGTATTTTCGGGCTTTGACGCAAGAGATGATTTGTAAATTTATACTGGGTTTGTCCCCATAAATGATAAGAGTTTTGCCGCCTGGCAGATTGAGGCGAACGACCCTTTCGTGACAAAGTATATCGGCATGGTGAAGGCTTAACCAGTCCATACCGATGATGACATCAAAACTTCTTATAGTAATTGGCATAAGATCGATTTGGAACGAGTGTTCGTTTAAATTTAACGTACAGCCTATGTACATATCGTTTGCGCTTTCCGTTTTACCGTTTGCCATTTCTACTGTGAATATTTTATTGAGTGCTTGGGGTTTTGGATTAAGTAAATGTTTGAATTTATGACTCACGAAACTTCTCTCCGCACCACAGTCAAAGAGTATGCATGCATAAATGTCGTTGAGGAGAAACGTACCCGTAACCACCGTGGGATCGGCTATTGCCTCGTTCTGCCCTATTGCCAGCACTCTTCCTACACCGCCAACATTCTTTGCCTTAGGGCAATCCCTCTTGAAGTGCCCAGTTTCCCCACACCCATAACATGCCTGACTTACTCCAGTACCAGGAACTTGGGTGATTGGGCGCGCTGGTGCCTTACAGAAACGGGCAGTGTGCCCTTTCCTGTCGCAGTTTTTACAGTGCATCTCCCGGAAATTACCGTGGTGATGGTAATTGCATTTGTTGCACTTTGGTAGGTTCCCAGCATATTGTTTTGTCGGCGCATGGGTAGCAGGAACAGCAGTGGGGGCAGTAGCGGCATGGACTGCCACTATTTGTTTCTTTGAAGGTTCTTGCGAAGTTTGACCTTTCCTCTTGTTCCAAAACTTCTTGTTGTTGTTGTTGTTGGCATTGCGGTCATTGTTGTTGCTTCCTTTGGTTGGTTCCGGGACGACGGTCGTGACACTTTGGCAGACCCCATGATCAACGAGAGATTATGCCAGTTCTTTGGCGCTGTCGAACGTCGTGGGTTTGGAAGCTAGCATACTTCCTCGAAGCTGGGGCGACAGCCCCCAGATATACCTTTCCACCTTTTGGCTTTCCAGAATCATCATTCCTGGGTAAAGTATTGTCAAATCACTGAACCTATTCGTATAGCTTGTGATGTCCGAGCCTACCATCGTAAGGCCCCAAAGGTCCTGCTCGAGCTTCTGAATCTCGCCCCTTGGGCAGTACTCTCGTAGTAGCATCCGTTTCAGGTTCTCCTAACCCATTGAGTTTGCCACCACCAGAGTTAGTGACTTGACGTGGCCATTCCACCACGTTAGGGCTCGCTCGGAGAAAGTACATGCGGCAAATTTTACTTTGCTTTCCTCGGTGCATGAGCATATCTCGAACACAACTTCTGTTTTCTCTATCCATTGGGATAGAGCCATCACTCCCCCAGTTCCATTAAAGGGGATGGGTTTGCTGTTGGAGAAGTCCTTATAGGTACATTCCCCGGAACGACCTTGGTTTTGGCCATTGGTAGAGCTATTTATTCCTCTTCCTGATCCGTTGTTACTCATTTGTGCCATTGCTGCGGTTACGGCAGCTGTTACAACAGCCTGAAAGGTAGCAGCATCCATTGATGGAGGGGGTGGTGGAGGTGGTGCTGGTGCTCCGTTTGTATTGAAACGTCGGGGATTTCTCCTTGGTGGCATGATTCTGCCACAAGTTAAGAGACGAATTCTTGATAAGTCATTAGAAATGATTATGGAAGGTTTTAGTATTATCAGTTTTAGTTCTGGTTTTCGCATGTAAATGGAAACTTTCAAAAAGGAGTGTATGATCCTTTTAAGAATTTAATGGAATACTCAAGGAAATAATAAATGCGTGTCAATTTCATTGATATTAGTACATGATACAATAATCAGGAAAATTTGACCTTATATAGGTCTAGGGTACATCAATGAAAATGGGAAAATTTGACCGCATTCCGACCCCCGAACTGCGTTCTCACAATTCGTCGGGTTTACATTCTTAAAGGAAAGAGTAGCACCAACACTTGTTTGATAGGTATATACATAGCGCCAGAAGTACGCGCTCTACTCTGAGCGGGTGGCACGCTACGGACCATGGTATGTGGTTGTGGAAACCTTAGCTCGGGCTACTTGACGTTCAGCCTCGATGACGCACCTCTCCATTGCGGCTTGGCTCCTACAGAGCTCCCTCACTTCGGTTCTAGTAGCAGTGATGTCCTTCTGCAGGGAAAAGGTGTGCTCTATTGTTCGCTCATGCTCTTCGTCCAGACGACGAAGACGTACCACGGTGACAGCAGTGGTGGCCCCAATGTCCAAGAGTTGGTTGGCATTTGCTCTTGCTTGCTCGCCTTGGTTGGCAATGCGTCTGACCATGACAGGGAGTGCCCTGTCAGCCGAACCCCCGTTGCGGAGGTTATAAAAGCCTCGTGCCATGCCGTAAGGTGGGCGTTGCCCTTGTTCCCTGCTCCATCGCTTCAGATCCACAGCCCAGCGGGGCGCCGGGCCCTGAAAGTTCCTTGGGGGATTTGCTGCTCCTCGGGGAGGATTGTAGATCTCAGGCTCCGAGTCTATGCTCCTACCATCTCCTTCCTCTTCTGTATCTTCGTCTGGGTCTTCCTCAGGATCCTCTTCGGATTCTTCTTCGGGTTCTTCCTCGGGAATTTCCTCTTCGGAATCCTCTTCTGGGTCGTCCTCAATCCAGCCTCCATTACCCTGGTTAGGGTAGTAGGGATCCCCGGGAATGTGAAAACCTGCCATTTCGTCTGATCGAGAATAGGGGCAAGAGAATTATATAAAACTCGGGAGTAAGAAGGGAAATTTTCGATAAGGGTAAATTTTATTCGACGATTCCTATTTCTAATTAAATACTGAGATTCGCATGATTATAACAGTTCTTTTAGTTTTTACAAAATACTCCTATAGTATTTCAAATTTGTGAGTTTGATTCTAGTATTTAATTCGGTAAGTTTTCGACTTGTTGCTTACTACGACCATTCCTCGACATACGTTGGTCACATCCAGGATGAATATAGTTGATCAGGCTATATTTATTCTTGATTTGATTACATACCCCGAGGCCTAGTCGTAGTGTCGCAACTTGCTTTAATACTTTTTATAAAATTTTGCTATGATACGAGACCGATGCATGCGTGTACTTATACTTTTATATATATAAAAAAAATGTATATCACTTTAATTTATTAAAAGTATCGTTTATGAAAACGTTTTGTTAGAGGGTTTTTGGTCCCTTTGCATTTATAGTTTGTATATCTTATGTGGTTCGATATACTTAGTTCACTATAAACAATGCTCTGATACCAATCTGTCACACCCCCAAACCAGAATGGCGGAAACATTCGGGGGCGGATGACTTCACGTAGTATCATAACAATTGAATATTGTAAAGAAAGTAAACACAACCATCATAAATATAATAAAAACTTACATTGTTGCATGTAATACATGTTTCAAAAGAATATTACAAATATGATGATTTAAAATGTTTTGATAATAGACGCCTTAGCGTTCCTTCTCCAAAAGCTGATGGTTACCTGTATTACTGATTCCCTGAGAAATACAAGTAGTTTTGAAAAAATGTCAACAATTAAGTTGGTGAGTTCATAAGCGTTTTTGTACTGAAATTTGTATGTCCTTTAGTAAAAATAACTGAACGTGTTTTCCAGAAAATCCAATATTTTCTACATATAGTTTGAAAAAGATTCCAAAGGCTGGAGTACAATGGTGTCTTTCGTGCTCGAATAGTGATAGTGTATTTATACTCAAATAATGTATTTACTGAATGTATCAAAAGTCTCGTAAATCAAACTTATTTTAATACTACCGTGTGAGTTTTATAACCATGCTATTGACCCAGACTGCCTGTAACAACGTTCTTCAAGCATTGTAGTGTTATGACGTTTGTCACCCCAGACCTGCCGGTCTAACTGTAGCTAACAGTTTAGGTGCGGGATTGTCAATCCCGTATATATCTATACACAAGTATCACGCTCTCCCTCCAAGAGATTATGGTTTATAATACAGGACTTGGAATACGTACTTGAGAGTACGTTGAAGTTGAATGTCTCACAACTCTTAGTATTTAATAGATTTACGAAAAGAAAAGTCTATATTTCGTGTAGATGAAAGTATTTCATTTTCACAATGTTTACGTAAAGATGTAATGAATAACCCGCAAACTATACCCATTATAGTTTTTCCGAAAGTGTGTTCCATTTGGCGATAAAAACTCGATGTAATACTAACTTTGCATGTAAAGTATAACGTTGATATCAAAGTTATTTTAACATTTATAAAAATGTAGGTGATGTATGTGAATCCGTATAAAACGATAAGTTTTTTTCGTATTGCACTTGTATTCCCCCCCTAAAACATGAAAAGACGTGAAAAAGTAGGGGTATGAACTCACCTGGAAAGTGTGATGATTCGAAGAAAACAAGATTTTTCCTCGGGCGGCACCTCGACCGGAAAGTGGTGAGATTCTCGGGAATTTCGGGGCTTCGGACCTTCGTCGGGGCTGAGGTATGAAACCGGGAAGTCGGGATCGTCTCGGGATGCTAAATGTGGAGTAAGAATGAGAGAGAAGGAGGAAATGGGCAAGGAAAGTCGGAGGTCTCGCATCCTATTTATAGGTGAGGAACACTGCCCTCGTACGTTGGGCGTACTCCGAAGTACGCGGGGCGTAACTCGTACGCGGGGCGTACGTCAGAGATGATGTCACGGTCTCCGGTCTTCGGATGGGATGGCAGTAGAGTGGTAGGGGCGACGTGGCCGATCCGAGGCCCTCCATTCAGTACGCTGGGCGTACTCCGAAGTACGCTGGGCGTACTCCTTCGGATAAGCTTCGTAATGCGTGCCAAAAACTTCAAAAATGCGTAACTTTCGCATAGGAGCTCCGTTTTTGACGTTCTTTATATCCACGCGAAGGTGCGAAAATACTATACAACTTTCATTTAGACTTCGTCGGCAAATTTTGACTTTATTTTTAATTATATTTTATTTAATAGGCCGGGACACGATAATTCCGTTAAAAATTCATAACTTCTTTATCCGACGTCCGTTTTCGTCTGTCTTTTTCCCATTGTGCTACTATTGTAGAGACCTTGAACTCTCGTTTAGGTTGTGTCGGCTAAAAATCGCTCGATCTTTATTCCGAATTTTTAGTTGTCTACCGTTGTTCCGAAACTTAGAAAAATCATAACTTCCTCATACGAAGTCAGATTTGGGCGTTCTTTTTATGTATGCTCACGGTTTAACGAAATCTACGACTTTCATTTAGATACCTAAGTCTAAAAAGTATTTTATCGAAGTTTCACTTTTTACGTTTAGCAGTGTTTTACCGGGTATGTCGTGGATTTTCGATTGGTCATAACTACTTCGTTATAACTCGGATTTGAGTGTTCTTCATGTTTTTGGAAACCTTGGCACGATATCTAAACTTTGAGTATCCCAATTTAGATTTTTGAACACTTCATTTTTGATGCTATTTTCGTTGATTCCAAACAGTTTACTACATTTGACTTTTTGAATGTTACATTGACTTAAAAATATCGGGTTGTTACAGTGTCTGAACACATCAAACCAGTATCACCCGATGATACTGCCACCTTCCTGACATGAACACACCTTCGAGACTTGCGAAAGTTAGACACCACAATAATCCACTGAGCTCTGCTATAACACTAATCCACCTTTCCTTCGCCCAAAACTGGCGATAACCCGGATAACCTGCAATAGGGAACGAATCCTGTTCCCATCCCGAATCTATTCCCTTTTACTATGACATGATACTGCATCCTTCAGCTTCTAGTAACTCCCATGAATCAGCCAGCTACATCACATAACCATTCGTACCTAGCCCAATCAGCCTCGGGCTGGAATACCAGGTACGCCTATAACGGGTCCCGTCATCCCAAGGATGGTATACCCTCGCATTCCCACGCATGTTTTGGCCCAATCAACCCTCGGGTTGGAATACCAAACACACCAGGTCCAATCAATCATAGGGTCCGGTCATCCTCATGATGGAATACCCTAGATTGGAATACCACTACTCACATAACCCATGCCTGCAACCATACTTGAAGCCCAAGGATCCAACCTTCAATCTACTCTGGTTCAACACAACCGAGTGTAACTCACCCAAATCTCGACATCACGTCTACTCCAAACATACCATAACAGGGAACATTACTCTCGCGATCTCTAGGTCCACTACCTACGACTGGAATATCCTTACATGGTTCTTCGCGCCGATCTAGACTGCTCCCGAGTCTATCAACTCTGCTATTTCTAGCTCCTCTGTCCAAATCCCCAATCTGGAGTTACTCACCTTCTCCTCTTCCAAGGAGACATGAACCATAACTTCAGATCATCAGTCGATGCCGAAATATCGGAACCTCACTCTACATTATCCTCTTGTGGAGCACGTCGCTATCCCATAACACGTACATATACTCAAAAACTGATTGCATAACCTACCATCCATAAAGAGTCTTTCGCATGCCCCTCAACATTTCCGACACTTGGGATCAACCCCGATGATTGTTATAGCATAGCAGTATCCTTACTGCTCGCTCAAAGACCCACCATATAGTCAGGGTTCTTACCATAATTGGAACGCCTCATCACACCACTTCCCGTGACCGGCATCCAAACTGCATCAGGCGACATTCTTCCAAACCACGCCCCATTCGAGAATTTCCAATTCTCCCCTACTTAGAGCACTAACTACTGCCTACCGGCGGCGAAGCTGGTACGCGACTCATTCGTCCCAATCCGAGACGACGAACTTCAAGTGATCCGAGTTCCCGCTGATGACTCCAAATCTCTGGATCATGACCTTCCTCTCTCTTGAATGCATCAACAGATACTACCCCTCTATAATTTCTCAATAATAACTTCTCACTATCATCTACCATGCCCTAATAACTTATGCGGGAAACAAACAACTCATAATAACATGAACAAGATATAGAAGGAAAAGACATACCGGCTGTCACCTCTGGCGCTGTCCCGATCTCCTCGGCCACAAGTTGATAAGCACGCCCTGGAGCCTTTGTAACGACGTAATTTTTCAAAACAATTTTTCATTTTTAAATCATACTTCCAATCAAATGGTAATCACAAAACATAATGTATCACTGTGTCAATACAAAACATGTCCCCATAATCTCAATAACATGAACTCTATGAGTGTGTACGGATCAAGCTGACGCCTTCCCGCGATCATCACTAGTACCTGAAACACATAATATAACAACTGTAAGCATAAATGCTTAGTGAGTTCCCCAAGATACCACATACAACACATACGCCTTTCCAGGCCATAACTCTGTAGGATCTTCCGATCCATGTGTCTCAGGGGACTTCCGTCCCGAATCCCGGTAGACCTTCCGGTCCTACCCGTATCGACCTTCCGGTCCATATCATCTTGACCTTCCGGTCCTTATAGTACATAACATACATAACACATACATATCACATAACAACATACAACTCATACATCTCATAGCATATAAGACCTTCCAGACACACTGTGACACCAGTCAAATTTTGGTCAAAAATAAATTGATCAATAATCGTAATTGGGATAAACCAAGTGGTAGAGTTTGTAACAAGGTTTCCAAAAACATAAAGAACACTAAAATCCGAGTTATAACGAAGAAGTTATGACCAATCGAAAATCCGCGACAAAAACGGCAAAACACTGTTCAGTGTAAAAACTGAATTTTCGATAAAAGGCTTTTTAGCCTTAACAATCTAAATGAAAGTTGTAGTTTATGTTAAACTGAGAACTTTCATAAAAAGAACGGAAAAATCTGACTTCGTATGAGGAAGTTATGATTTTTCTAATTTTCGGTATAGCAGTGTACAGCTAAAAACTCGAAATAAAGATCGAACGATTTTTAGCCGACACAACCTAAATGAGAATTGAAGATCTCGTAGGTAGTAGTACAACGGTAAAAAGACAGACAAAAACGGACGTCGTATGAAGAAGTTATGAATTTATAACGGATTCCCGTCCCGGTCTGTTTAAAATAAAAATATTAAAAATAAAGTCAAAATTAGCCGACGAAGTCTAAATGAAAGTCGTAGAGTATGATTTTAACTATGCGTGCATATAAAGAACGCCAAAAACGGAGCTCGTATGCCAAAGTTATGATTTTCGCAAGTTTGGCACAAAAATGAAGAAAGAATGGGAAAAACCGGGCAATTTCGCATGCCACGTCATCCTCGCACGTGGCAGCTGCTGAGTGGACCGAACCCATGCGTGGCACCTCCTGATTGGACCGCAGCCGAGGTCCACTTAGAAGCGAACAGCTTCGCATGAGATGCCCCGGAGATACCCCTCGGACACCCTCCTTCACATATGTGGCCTCTTTCTACTGGACCGAAGAATGGTCCAATCCGAGACTGCCACTGCGAGCCTGCTGTCCGAACCCTCGCACGTGGCTTCGCTGCTAACCGACGTGTGGCTGCTGAGTCACCCTCGCTTTGCCATCTGTCCTCCTCGGTCGAACCCTCGCACCCCTATATAAAGGGTGCGAGCCTCCTCGCATAAGAAGAGTTTTTCACCTCATTTTTCACCCATTTTGCACCATTTCACCCCCTCGACTTTCTCACGACCCCCGAAGGCCCCGGTATCGCGTCTAAAGCCCGAAGCAAGCCCCGGAGCCCTGGAATTCTCGAGAATTCATCATCTCTTCTGTCGAAACTCTGCCCGGTTTGAGCCGGTTTCTCGTTAAATAAACTCTTTACGGGAAACGAAACGCTGCCCAAATCACCGCTTATCAAAGTGAGTTCATACCCCTATAATTTACCTTTTCAATGGTTTTTAAATGCTTTTTAGGGGGTGGAATACAAGTTTAACACAATATTAAATTGTGTTAATAACTATATGTGATAATAATCACACAAAATGATTCCGTATGCTTTTAAGAATTACCAAATACTTCCAAAATAACGTAAAGTCATGTTAAATTCTTTGAAAAATGTTTTATAAACTATTTCAAATTATAAATGCCAAAATCATGTTTATATATGTATAAATATATAAATAAGACTTGAAGGGCTTAGGACTAATGGATTATCCTATATCCTTTTCCTTGTTTAGATGTGGAATTAGGGTTGTATTATTTGTCCGAAGGTCGTTACCTTCTTAGTTATATATATATATATATATATATATATATATATATATATATATATATATATATATATATATATAATATACATATATGAGTACAAAAGGTTACTCCTTTTGGTATCACCACCTTTGTATCAGGCTGAGCAAAGGTGTTCATCCATGAGAAACCATGCTAATCAGATAGAACATATAAATTATAATAGGTATAATTTATCATTCAAAACTAACGATACAAGTATGATTTACAACTGTATACTTTCCAAGGAAATTACCAAAATTCATTCAACTATACCAAGATATGTATAATACCTTTAATATACGAACAACATATTAAAGAAGTAAAGATACATCATACCTAGTTTGCATTAACAAAGGTACGATACAGAGTACCAGGGTTAGCAAACACGTGGTAATGCCGGGTTTGCATTAACAAAGGTACGATATACAGAGTACCAGAGTTAGCAATCACGAGTAATAATACATCATACCGGGTTTGCATTAACAAAGGTACGATATACAGAGTACCAGAGTTAGCAATCATGGGTAATAATACATTCTGTCGGGTTGGCATTAGCAAAGGTACTATAGTGAGTACCCGAGTTAGCGAACTCGAGGTAATAATACATCTTACCGGGTTTGCATTAACCAAGGGTACGATACAAAGTACCAGAGTTAGCATTCATCGGGTAATAATAATAATACATCGGAAATCTCGTTGAAACAATAAATTTGTGAGACCCTTCACGGTGTACTTATCTAAGTACGAACTTTTTAAGTCCTGAACTATTAGCCAGAATCTCTTGTAGGGAGAGCATGAATTTGTGTATAGATCTATATGGGACTGACAATCCCGCACCTTTACTGTTCGCTACAGTTTGGCCGGCAGGCCTAGGGTGTCAAATATCATACCGTTCCGACGCCGGAAGAACGTCGCTGCAGGCATTTCCGTCATATTAGTATGGTTGATAGGACTCACATGGATAAAACAACGAGTGAATTACAAAGTTATATACTTCTCTTATAACAGTAAGAAAAGTTAATTACATCCCGACCAGATATACCTTCAGTAGCTTTTACTTACAGTAAGAGCTATGTATCATGAAATCAAGTATTGTACTTCTGGTTTTGAACATTTAAAACCACAAGGCAGTATTATGAATAATAGAATACTCTCCATGATTAATACTAAGGTTGTTACTGTAGAACAGATATAACTAAGAACACTTTTACAAATGAAACGGTTTATGGGATTAAACCACTTTTACAAATGAAACGGTTTATGGGATTAAACCACTTATACAAAGGAAACGGTTTATGGGATTAAACCACTTATCAAATGAAACTTAGTCATTCAATCTTTGTAAACTAGTATAACATAAAAGACCTTTAGTGGTTAATTCTATAATTCCTTAGTTATTACATCAGAGTTGTACATAAGTAATGTCCGATTGACAGTGAAATGTGTGACTTCCGCCTTACTTCCTGTTCCTTGTTTGGTTGTGGGCTTAGGGCAGATACACCCATTTAACTATCAATTCAATATTATCTTATGTATAATCAGTATAAACTAGGTAATTACAGAGGGAAACTATTGAGGTTATCAGTTAATCACCTCAGGAAATATGGGATTTCATGGAGAAACCAGTAAACTTATTCAAAGAACTTAGGGTATACTTAACAGAACTAAAATACTTATGAACTCGCCAGCTTAAATGCTGATCTACTCTTTCCAAATCACTTGTATTCTCAGGAATCCAGTAGACTGGTACACTCCCGAAGCTTTTGAGAAGACTACCTAGTACCGTACCGCAACTCTTGTCTTCTACTGTACCTACTTTAGTGTTTGAAGATGTAATGTTTGAACACTTATGTAAAACTTATACTTATTAATGCAATGGTTGTTTGTACTTTGATTACTATGTTACATGTGTTGTGATACTTACCTTAAGTCCTCCGCCCCCGAACGTTTCCACCATTCTGGTTTGGGGGTGTGACAGATTGGTATCAGAGTAGTGTTTATAGTGAACTCAGTGTATCAGTCATAAAAGATATACAACTATAAACCCATTGGGATAAAAACACTCTGACCAAGAGTTATACTTTAAAAATATATCAATATTTTATAAAAGTATAAGTACATGCAGAGTACATATACCAGAATGAGTATCACAAGAAGAACAAAACTAAAAGTATTTAGAAGTTGGACATTGCAGTTAAACCTAGACAGTGATATAATCATATCTGGGATCAATATAGCCTGATCAACTATATTCATCCGAGATATGACCACCAGGTGTTTAGGGGAGTGATTGTAGTGTTGCAACTGGTCTAAAACTTACCTAAGTACCAGAAGAATTCTGGAACCAAACATAAAGACTAAAATACTATGGGAGTATTTTAGGATGCTATAACAAGAAAACTGAGAACTTGTTAAGTTCTTGTATCTAGGAGTCCAAGAATCAAACTCATAACTAAAATAACATGGAGGTATGTTTCATACCTTTGGGAAAATGTTAAAAAGATATGTTCTGATAGGTCTATAATTACTAAGTGGATACGTTAAGGTTATATATAGCCGAGATTTTATAGACTTAGAATATGTGATTTTCACTCTACTTCCTTTTCCTTGTTTGGATGTGGTTTTAGAGTAGGATTACTTATTCAAAGGTCTGTTTGATCTAGATTATATATAATCGGTACACACCATGTGATTATAGAAGGACCAGAAAGAATCACCTTCGTAAAAATTTTCTCATAGATTCTTTAGACATTCCCATTCTCGTATAAACTCGTTAGATAAACATAGTTACTCCAGCAATCAATAGAAGAGTCAAGGAGGATCCAACATAATTTCATTAGGGGAATCCCAAGAAAGAAACATATGAGAAGCACATAAACTATATAAATCATTTAGTGCCTTTACCCTATTAAGGACACCAGTGAGATATTCGCATGAACTTCCAAGATTCAAAATCTTCATTACGAAGTAATGGGGGTCAGTGTCAGAATCGGAAGTAAGATAGCTCGGGAATTCAATATACCTACAGAGGAGAAGGACACCCTATAGATACCAGGAGAGAACAAATCATTACCATCCAGAATAGAACAAAGAACATAGGAAAACCACGCATGATTCATGTGAAGTGTTCGAGCACCTTTTCATCTAAGTAATAACTAGTAAATCGGTTCAACCTAGTGAGTTAGTGATTTCATTACTCACATTAGGTTTGGAGCTTATCCTCTTTTCCTGTCACGGTTAATAACAATAAATCAGATCACAGAATCTTAATTGATAGTGATTACCTCTCAAATTCATAAGTCTATTTTATGTAGACACTGTTATGAATTATTTTCGAATATTTTCGAAAATTGGGAAACAATATCCACCAAACGAAGGTAAATTAGTTCGGATGATACTCGGTTCCTAACCATTCTAGAAACTTAACTATGTTCCTTACCAGGACTGCATCATAGGGATGCAGGTCGAATCATTAAGAACAATATAACAAAACGAAAGATTAATACATAGATACAAATGGTTAGAATACATCTAGAGACACGATAGTCGCTCACGAACTCATTTTCTTATCATGTAACAGAATCATACCTCCAAAGAAGTGTAACCAACCCACCAGCGAAACACCAATCCTTCAGATAGATGCGGCTACGTTTCAAGCTGCGGTCACAGCAGCTGTAGCAGCTGTCATGGCACACCTTAATGCTAACAATACAAATGTTAGTAATAATGCTATCGGTAACCCCGATCGTGGTGATGGCCAAGTACAGCAACGGGCACCTACTTGTAAGAACACCTCGAACCTTAAGCCTAAGATCCTTAAACGAAAGTTCGAGAACACGAAATGGAGTTTTTCAA
Organism: Lactuca virosa; assembly: GCF_052849685.1. Lineage (NCBI taxonomy): Eukaryota > Viridiplantae > Streptophyta > Magnoliopsida > Asterales > Asteraceae > Lactuca > Lactuca virosa. Next base: position 160,031,155 of record NC_136426.1, on the reverse strand, counting down.
CTCAAGAACCTAGTAGAGGGCAACGAACTGGGGCAGTCGATACCCCCATTAGCCCTGTTATTCTAGCACCAACCAAGCCGTACTTAGGAAACCTCCCACACTGCATCAAGTGCAACTACCATCATCATGGAGTTTGCCGAGAGCTGCATTGCAATAGATGCAACATGAACGGGCATACCGCCCGCATCTGTAGAACTCCGGTCGAGTTCATCACTTCAACTGCCAATGTTGGAACCATTCCTATATGTCACCTTTGTGGCGAAATAGGACATTACAAAAGGGATTGTCCAACAGAGAATAACGACGGGGGAGCAGGAGGATTTTGATCCCAATACATGGGAAAGCATCAAAGAACCCTGCTATATTTTGGTACGTTTCCAAACCCCGATAATTATCTATAATTATGATTACTCTTCCGTTCAAATTAAATCATAACACTTATATAAAAATTTGAAACCCTAACAGGTAAGCTATGATGACTTAGTGTATACATAAGGGTCATTTATAATTAAGATTTGTAGACTTAGAGTGAGTAATCCCGCCTTATTTCCTGTTCCTTGTTTGGTTGTGGATTTAGGGCAGGGTTGCTCAGTCAAAGCTCTTACCAATCTTAATTATACATGACTTGTATACACCAAGCGATTATAGAGAGACCTAGTAAGGATCGTTTCATGAAAGTTCATAATTTCAAATTATCAGAACGACTTAATATCTATTTCGTCGAGAAAATTCTGACATCCTCATTTGACATGGTTTGGCCTGGCCCTTACCATGTGAAAATTCTTATGCTGTATAAGAGAATTTTTCCTTAATCAGCCGTAAGATGAAATTCTTTCAATCCATAACGCAAAACCCTTAGGTTGTCTCTCATTTCAAAACTTCAGAAGTACCCATGCGAAGAGTACCCCGCGATTCTAGCCTACTCAGTAGACATGAAACTTCAAACTAAAAGCACTGAAGTAGTCATAGAAGTCAGTAACTACCGAAGTACCTCAATAGATCTCATAGGAAAATCATTGTACCGTAGGTCAAGTTCAAGAATAGAGACTAAGAACTCATTAAGTTAATCTATCGCTTCTAATTGTATACACGAGAGTGGTATATAAGTTAGACTTAACAAGATTAAGGATGTGTGATTCCGCCCTATCTCTTGTTCCTTGTTTGGTTGTGGACCTGGGGCAGAGTCACCTATCCGAACGTTTTGTGAAATCTAAAGTATATACGACTTGTATACACGAAGTTATGGTGGATGAGCCAAGTATGAATTTGATCATGAACTTCGGAGCAAAATCCAGTATCAGATATTCTACCAGGTAGAATTCACCATGAGACCACGACAGTGGGTCGAGCTACTGAATGACAACGAATTTGAAATTCGTTATCATCTCGACAAGGCCAATATAGTAGCTGACACCCTAAGTCGGAAAGAGTACCCAGGTCATAGTGCCAATCACGGACTATGATAACCCTTTCAAATCTCTCCACATAAAGTAAGGAGGCTCAACAGGAAGCCTTGAAACTTGAAAATGTGGCAAGTAGAGAAGATAACTAGAACGTGTGAGTGCACGGTATGCCAATACCTATTATTTCCACAGAGATAATAGAATCATCTCCCAGTTCAGACCGTCACTCAAAAATCTCTAGGAACCAGAGTAGTCATGATTCTATGGGATCGACTATGGTAAAGAATGGGATATCCATTTACCAATTAGTCGAGTCCTTTATCACACTAGCATTCAAGTTGCTCCATTCGAAACCTTCTGTGGTCACAAGTACAGATTCTATCTGCACTGGACTAAAGTAGGTAATACGCAACTAGCTAGAAATCCAATTTCCACACAGCACCCTCGCTGATCTGGAATTCATCCGAGAAACTACCAAAAAAAAAAACAAAATACGAATCGGGAAGCGCCATAAAGCTTCCAGAGTTAACCAAAGAAGCTATGGATTCGATAAAAGAAAACCCTTGGAGTTCTAGGATTGATGACCTTGTCATATGAAGGTCTCACCCTGAAAGGACAAGATGCGCTTGGGAAAGCGTGAAATACAAAACTTAAGGTACATAGGACCATTTGAGGTTATTACTAGAATCGCTCTTGTACTTTTAAACTTATACTACCATAAAAACTTAATAACATTCATCCCATCTTTCACATATCAAATCTAAAGAGGTGTCTAGCCGATAAAACACTTGTTATTTCACTCGATGAAATCAAGTTAAATAAAAGTCTACGCTCTGTAGAAGAAACAATAAACCATGGATAGGGAAATCTGAAGAACCACGCTAAGTCTTATCCCGTTAGTGAAGGTTCGCTGGATTACAAACCAGGGACCTGGATTCACTTGGGAAGGAAAGATTAGACCTAGTCCATGAGTATCACTTTAGACTTAATTTCGGGACGAAATTTCCTCTAACGGGGATAATGTGACACCAGTCAACTTTTGCTCAAAAATAAATTGATCAATAATCGTAATTGGGATAAACCAAGTGGTAGAGTTTGTAACAAGGTTTCCAAAAACATAAAGAACACTAAAATCCGAGTTATAACGAAGAAGTTATGACCAATCGAAAATCCGCGACAAAATCGGCAAAACACTGTTCAGTGTAAAAACTGAATTTTCGATAAAAGGCTTTTTAGCCTTAACAATCTAAATAAAAGTTTTAGTTTATGTTAAACCGAGAACTTTCATAAAAAGAACGGAAAAATTTGACTTCGTATGAGGAAGTTATGATTTTTCTAAGTTTCGGTATAGCAGTGTACAGCTAAAAACTCGAAATAAAGATCGAGCGATTTTTAGCCGACACAACCTAAACGAGAATTGAAGATCTCGTCGGTAGTAGTACAACGATAAAAAGACAGACAAAAACGGACGTCGTATGAAGAAGTGATGAATTTATAATGGGTTCCCGTCCCGGTCTATTTAAAATAATAATATTAAAAATAAAGTCAAAATTAGCCGACGAAGTCTAAACGAAAGTCGTAGAGTATCATTTTACCTACACGTGCATATAAAGAATGCCAAAAACGGAGCTCGTATGCGAAAGTTATGATTTTCGCAAGTTTGGCACAAAAATAAAGAAAAAAATGGGAAAAACCGGGCAATTTCGCATGCCACGTCATCCTCGCACGTGGCAGCTGCTGAGTGGACCGAACCCATGCGTGGCACCTCCTGATTGGACCGCAGCCGAGGTCCACTTAGAAGCGAACAGCTTCGCATGAGATGCCCCGGAGACACCCCTCGGACACCCTCCTTCACATACGTGGCCTCTTTCTACTGGACCGAAGAATGGTCCAATCCGAGACTGCCACTGCGAGCCTGCTGTCCGAACCCTCGCACGTGGCTTCGCTGCTGACCGACGCGTGGCTGCTGACTCACCCTCGCTTCGCCACCTGTCCTCCTCGGCCGAACCCTCGCACCCCTATATAAAGGGTGCGAGCCTCCTCACATAAGAACAGTTTTTCACCCCATTTTTCACCCATTTTGCACCATTTCACCCCCTCGACTTTCTCACGACCCCCAAACGCCCCGGTATTGCGTCTAAAGCCCGAAGCAAGCCCCGGAGCCCCGGAATTCTCGAGAATTCATCCTCTCTCCTGTCGAAACTCTGCCCGGTTTGAGCCGGTTTCTCGTTAAATAAACTCTTTACGGGAAACGAAACGCTGCCCAAATCAGCGCTTATCAAAGTGAGTTCATACCCCTATAATTTACCTTTTCAATGGTTTTTAAATGCTTTTTAGGGGGTGGAATACAAGTTTAACACAATATTAAATTGTGTTAATAACTGTATGTGATAATAATCACACAAAATGATTCCGTATGCTTTTAAGAATTACCAAATACTTCCAAAATAACGTAAAGTCATGTTAAATTCTTTGAAAAATGTTTTATAAACTATTTAAAATTATAAATTCCAAAATCATGTTTATATATGTATAAATATATAAATAAGACTTGAAGGGCTTAGGACTAATGAATTATCCTATATCCTTTTCCTTGTTTAGATGTGGAATTAGGGTTGTATTATTTGTCCGAAGGTCGTTACCTTCTTAGTTATATATATAGTATACATATATTAGTATAAAAGGTTACTCCTTTTGGTATCACCACCTTTGTATCAGGCTGAGCAAAGGTGTTCATCCATGAAAAACCATGCTAATCAGATAAAAGATATAAATTATAATAGGTATAATTTATCATTCAAAACTAAAGATACAAGTATGATTTACAACTATATACTTTCCAAGGAAATTACCAAAATTCATTCAACTATACCAAGATATGTATAATACCTTTAATATACGAACAACATATTAAAGAAGTAAAGATACATCATACCTAGTTTGCATTAACAAAGGTACGATACATAGTACCAGGGTTAGCAAACACGTGGTAATGCCGGGTTTGCATTAACAAAGGTATGATATACAGAGTACCAGAGTTAGCAATCACGAGTAATAATACATCATACCGGGTTTGCATTAACAAAGGTACGATATACAGAGTACCAGAGTTAGCAATCACGGGTAATAATACATTCTGCTGGGTTGGCATTAGCAAAGGTACTATACAGAGTACCCGAGTTAGCGAACTCGAGGTAATAATACATCTTACCGGGTTTGCATTAACCAAGGGTACGATACAAAGTACCAGAGTTAGCATTCATCGGGTAATAATAATAATACATTGGAAATCTCGTTGAAACAATAAATTTGTGAGACCCTCCACGGTGTACTTATTTAAGTACGACCTTTTCATACCGTTCCGACGCCGGAAGAACGTCGCTGCAGGCATTTCCGTCATATTAGTATGGTTGATAGGACTCACATGGATAAAACAACGAGTGAATTACAAAGCAATATACTTCTCTTATAACAGTAAGAAAAGTTAATTACATCCCGACCAGATATACCTTCAGTAGCTTTTACTTACAGTAAGAGCTATGTATCATGAAATCAAGTATTGTACTTCTGGTTTTGAACATTTAAAACCACAAGGCAGTATTCTGAATAATAGAATACTCTCCATGATTAATACTAAGGTTGTTACTATAGAACAGATATAACTAAGAACACTTTTACAAATGAAACGGTTTATGGGATTAAACCACTTTTACAAATGAAACGGTTTATGGGATTAAACCACTTATACAAAGGAAACGGTTTATGGGATTAAACCACTTATACAAAGGAAACGGTTTATAGATCTGGCCTTCAAGTGCTCAAAGGTCACGTAAAGGTGCAACCTTTACGTGCATGCAACCCACATCAAGTCATAAATGGAGAAATAACTCTAAAAATGGCAACCTAGTCTCCAATCCTCCATGAACAAGCATAAAGCAGAATGGGAAAGATTCTCTGGACCTCTATGGGTCCAGATCTGAGGTCTAACCCAGCAAGGGACCATAACCTCAACCTTTCAAGCCTAAAAAGGTTTATAGAAAACCCTAAATCATAGATCTTGACCCAAAACAGAAGGGAAGTTCGATTTGATACCTCAATAGTGTAGATCTGAACTTGAAAACCCTGGATCCACAGCTCCCTTAACCTCCTCTTGTTGGAAACTACTTCTCTTTTGCTAAAACACACAAGAAATGGTGAATTAGCCTTCCTCTTGCACCACAAACGTTCTCTTTCTCTCTAGGGTTTCTCAGGGGTGAAGTGGCTGCAATGGAGGCTATAAAGGCCTTTAAATAGGGCACAGGCCCCGAGAATTAGAGTTTCACTTAACAGCGCGGACTCGCCGAGTCCACGCATCGACTCGTCGAGTCCTTCATTAAATCAGACCAGAAATGCGCGATCCTACTCGGCGAGTCTGAGTGCCTACTCGCCGAGTCCCTCTCTAAAATTCAATATAAATACTTAAAATAAGATACCTGGGAATCCGGATGTTACAATTCTCCCCCACTAGAATCAGAGTTCGCCCTCGAAGTCCTGCTCGACAAACAACTCTGGATGTTGCTCCCGCATCTCCAACTCCGACTCCCAGGTCAGCTCGGACCCTTTCTGATGTTGCCACTGGACCTGCACCAGGGACACTTCCTTGTTCCTCAGAACCTTGATTTTTCGATCCCGGATCGCGATTGGTCTCTCAGCATAATTCAGGCTCGCATCCACCTGAATATCCTCCAGCGGTACCACCGCCGATTCGTCGGCTATACACTTCCTCAACTGAGACACGTGAAATGTATCATGAATCTGTCTCAGCTCCTCAGGTAGCTCCAACCGATAAGCTACCCTGCCCACCCTCGCGGTCACCATAAATGGTCCGATATACCGGGGCCCCAGCTTGCCCCTCTTCCTGAATCGGATCACTCCTTTCCAAGGAGACACTTTCAGGAGTATGAAGTCTCCCACTTGGAACTCAAGCTCGGATCGTCGCCTATCCGCATAACTCTTCTGACGACTCTGAGCCGTCAATAACCTCTGTCTAACCTGCTGTATCTGCTCTGTCATCTGAAGCTCTATCTCAGTGCTACCCATCACACGCTGTCCTACCTCTCCCCAGCAAATGGGAGTCCAACACCTCCTACCATACAACAACTCGAAGGGAGGCATACCAATACTCGAATGGTGGCTGTTGTTGTAGGAAAACTCAGCCAACGGCAAGTACGTGTCCCAACTTCCTCCGAAGTCCAACACACATGCTCGAAGCATGTCCTCGAGTGTCTGAATCGTCCGCTCACTATGTCCGTCCGTCTGGGGGTGGTAGGCGGTACTGAAATGCAACCTCGTACCCAACTCCTCATGGAACTTCTTCCAGAACCTGGAAGTGAAATGTACATCTAGATCTAACACAATCGATATCGGTACTCCATGACGCGATACCACCTCCCTCACATACAACTCTGCCAACCTCTCAGCAGAAGAGCTCTCACTGATAGCAAGAAAATGCGCGCTCTTCGTCAGCCGGTCGACGATCACCCAAATTGCATCGACACCCCTCGCGGTCCTCGGCAATTTGGTGATGAAATCCATGGAAATCTATTCCGACTTCCACTGGGGAACCTCAAGCGGCTGTAACTTGCCATGCGGACGCTGGTGCTCGGCCTTAACCTTGCGACAGGTCAAGCACCTCTCGACAAACCACGCGACATCCCTTTTCATACAGGGCCACCAATAATCTTTCTTCAGGTCCAAATACATCTTAGTGGCCCCGGGATGGATCGAGAACCTCGATCTATGTGCCTCCTCCATCAGAATGGTACGTGCCCCGCCTGCATACGGCACCCAAATCCGACCTTGAAAGGTCATCAGCCCTCGACTACCGGTAACGAACTCGGACACCTGCCGATCACCCGCTCCCTCTTGCGGTTCTCCGGTATCACGGCCTCTGCCTGGGCCTCCCGAATGGTGTCCAACACCGGAGTCATCACTGTTAGTCGCATGCAAATGTCTCGAATCGGGGCACTCTCCGCCCTACGGCTCAGGGCGTCAGCTACGACATTACCTTTGCCCGGGTGGTACAGGATCTTGTAACGCCCGTGTTTCTAGGATAGGCATTAATATTGACATAATGGTCTAGGTTAACCTTTGTAACTCATTTAGAAGAAATGAAAAGGAATTATGTGAATTATGTGTTTTATGCTTAATTATTAGGGTTTAATTAATTAAGAATAAAAATGAGCGTCAAAAATTAAATTTTAGATAAAGCCGATATCTATTAAGAAACTTGTAGTGGGCGTGACAAGAATTAGGGATATATAAAGAATGCCGAAATCCGAGTTATAACGAAGAAGTTATGACCTGTCGAAGTTTCACGATAAACCGGCACGGTGCCGAATGTCGTAAAAAGTGAGTTGTTGATAAACTACTTTTTAGCCTCAGTGATCTAAACGAAACTCGTAGTGTTCGTTAAACCGAGAGTAGGTATAAAAAGAACACCCAAATCTGACTTCGTATGGCGAAGTTATGATTTTTCGAAGTTTCAGCTTAGCAGTAGACAGCTAAAAACTTGAATTTTAGATCGAGTGATTTTTAGCCGACACGACCTAAATGAGAATCGAAGGTCTCGTAAATAGTAGCACAACGGTAAAAAGTCTGACGAAAACGGACGTCGGATGAAGAAGTTATGAATTTTTAACGGATTTCCTGTCCCGGTCTGTTAAAAATAATAATATAAAAAATAAATTCAAAATTAGCCGACAAAGTCTAAACGGAAGTTGTAGAGCGTAATTTTACCTACGCGTGCATATAAAGAACGTCAAAAACGGAGCTCGTATGCGAAAGTTATGGATTTTAGAAGTTTTGCACAAAAACCGAGAAAATTCGCATAGTCACAATTGCCACGTCACCCTCGCTTAGAATGTGACACGTGTCCGAAATCTGTGACTCATGCGAAGCCACGTGGCGAAGCTGCTGAGTCATCCGAGCACATGGCCTTATCCGAAGCGGTCCAGTAGCCATGCGACACGTACCCTCTTAGCACGAGACCGAACCCTCGCTGACTGCCACGGTGCCTAGGCTTCGGACCAGTAGACCTCGGTCCAATAGGAGACTGCGAGCGAGCCTTCGCAGGTGCGACCCACGTGCAGCCCTCGTGCGAGCCTCCTCTGCGAGCCGTCGGATCCGCGGAGCGTGGCCACTTCTCAGCCATTGGATCAGGAGGCTCGGCCCTATAAATACAAGGGTGCGAGACCTCCCGGGGGTATTTTGAAAACTTGTCATTTTTAGCCCCTTTCTCCATATTTCTTTCATATTATCATCCCCCGAAGCCACGGTATCAATTATAAGCCCCGGAATACGCCACGAAGTGCCCGTGAAGCCCGGAAAATTTATCTTTTCGGTTTTGAAGCCCGACCTTTCGCAGAGCCCGGTTTCTCAATAAAACTCCCAGTTTGATTAGAAACGATCGTTTTAGGAAACGAATTGCTGTCCGATTTTCATTAAATCATGTGAGTGTATAGTCACTTTCACCTTACACATAGATATGAAGTATTTACCTTAAAATACGTGCTATGTGTAAATATATTAATTGTTTATTTGAGGTGACTGTTGAATTGATGTTTTATACAAGTTTTAAACTGTATATATATATTTTGATCTACAAATATGTTGGGTAAAACATGGGTAGATTAATTAGATGATGTGTTATGAAATAAAAGTGATGAGAGGTATCGATGTTTAAGATGATCTAGTCATCTAGCAGAGTATAGACAACGGCCACAGACTATTTTAGATAGTCCAGTGGAACGTTAGTAGACTTGTAATCGGTACGTATGTTTGAACTATATGTTCATAAAGTGTTCTTGAACTATATGTTCATTAGGTGTTTTTGAACTATGTGTTCATCCATTAGTTCTTCCTTTTGACACTATTACGTGTCGGGGTACGGGAGCGTACGTGAGTACTTTATCAGTATTTTCCCTATACTTTTATTTGGAAGAGCTTTGGAGTCTTCGTTCTTTTATGAAGTGATCGGACTAGCTTCATGAGTTAGTGATATAGATCATGAGTTAAATAGTGGGTGTGTGATGAAAGGTGAGTTGGATAGATGAGATGATCAGTGATATAGATCATGAGTTGAGAGTGAGTGGTGAAATATGGGAAATGCTTTTACCCAAATGTTGGCATGAGTGGTGCAATATGAGAAAAGCCCTTACCCAATGTTGACCCCCGTCATTCAGCAGAGTAGGGATGACAACCATGGACTGTTCTAGACAGTCTGCGGAACACTAGCAGGCTCGCAACCTGTAGGTGTTAATGGACTTAAGTGTTCATTCGCTGTACTCTAAAACCCCCGTCATTCAGCAGAGTATGGATGACAACCATGGACTGTTTTGATGGTCTGTGGAACACTAGCAGGCTCGTAACCTGTAGGTGTTAATGGACTTAAGTGTTTATTCGCTGTACTCTAAAACCCCCGTCATTCAGCAGAGTATGGATGACAACCATGGACTGTTTTGATGGTCTGTGGAACACTAGCAGGCTCGTAACCTGTAGGTGTTAATGGACTTAAGTGTTCATTCGCTGTACTCTATTCCCCTCATGAGTGCCTTTATGGCAAGTAAGGCTGGGGAAAACCCCTTAAATATGTTCATCAGCTGTATGGAAAAACCATTGACATGTATTGCGGGGAAAACTCCCATGGGAAATACCGTCGATGAATAAGAGCTATGGACTAGCACATGGCAACGATGTGACTTCGTGCCTATTTGACATAAATTGCTGAAGGAAAGCAATGTTGTCATCTTGTTGGTTGTTTTATGTTAGGATGTCTTGTTTGACATAACTTGCTGAGGGAAAGCAATGTTGTCACCCCGATGTTTGTTTTATTTGACATAACTTGCTGAGGAACCCCCAAAGCAATGTTGTCACCCCTAGTGATAATCCTTAGGCTAGGTCCCTTGTGATAGTTGTTTTAGGGACGTAAAGTAAGGATAATGGGAATGGGTAATTAGGGTTATTTTTGTTGATGGAATTAATAAATTTATTGTTGATTGAGAACTTAATAAGTTTATTATTTATTGTGGGTTGAAAACCCTATATGCTCACCAGGCTCCCAAGCCTGACCCACTCGGTTTATTTATATCACAGGTATCGATACGAAGTTGCTTTACACTGAGAGATTAAAAGAGAAGTAGATCACTAGTGTAAATGAATGTAAGTTTTGTTTATGCTTATGTTTTTGTATTGACAATGACATCCCAATGGTTTAAGTGATTAAAATACATTTCTTCGGAAATGATTTGATAACATTTTATCATGTTTGGTTTTGGGAACAAATTCTGTAACACTTTTAATCAAATGATTACTCTGATTTTATTTTAAAAAGCATAAACGAAATCGGTCTTTTATGGCCGTGAAATTGGGGATGTCACAGATCTCACGTCCAACCATCTCCTCTGGCGCATATTCAGATTGGGCTGATCCATCAAATACTTCAAGCTCTTGTGGTCCGTGTATATGGTACACCGAACCCCATATAAATAATGACGCCATATCTTGAGGGAAAACACCACTGCCCCCAACTCCAGATCGTGGGTGGGATACCTCGTCTCATGAGGCTTCAGCTGCCTCGATGCATACGCTATCACATGCCCTCTATGCATAAGCACCACACCCAACCCTGATATCGATGCGTCACAATACACCACAAAAATCCTCCATCCCTTCCGGGAGGGCTAACACAGGGGCTTCGCATAACTTCTGGCGAAGTGTCTCAAACGAGGTCTGCTGCTTCGGACCCCATGAAAAAGCAACACCCTTCCGGGTCAACCTGGTGAGAGGCACGGCGATCTTGGAGAAATCTCTGATAAATCTCCGATAGTAACCGGCCAATCCTAGGAAACTCCTGATCTCGGTGGGAGATCTCGGCACCTCCCAACTCATCACTGCCTCAATCTTGTCCGGATCGACCAAAATCCCATCCTGGTTGACGAGATGCCCCAAGAACTGGACCTCCCGTAACCAGAACTCGCACTTGGAGAATTTGGCATAAAGCCTCTCTGTCCTCAATACCCCGAGGATCTCTCTCAGATGCTCCTCGTGCTGCTCTCTAGATCTCGAATACACCAGTATATCGTCGATAAACACGATCACCGAACGATCCAACATCGGTCTACACACCCTGTTCATGAGATCCATGAACGCTGCTGGTGCATTGGTGAGCCCGAAAGGCATCACCACGAACTCGTAATGCCGATAACGAGTCCTGAACGCCGTATTCTGGATATCCTCATCGCGCACTCTCATCTGATGATATCCAGACCTCAGATCAATCTTGGAGAACCAAGACGCTCCCTGCAACTGATCGAACAAATCGTCGATCCTCGGTAATGGGTAACGGTTCTTGACCGTCAACTTGTTCAACTCCCGGTAATCAATACACATCCGGTGTGAACCATCCTTTTTCTTGACAAAAAGGATCGGTGCTCCCCAAGGGGAACTACTCGGTCTAATGAACCCCTTCCCCAGCAGCTCCTGAAGCTGCAAGGATAACTCCTGCATCTCTGGCAGCGCAAGGCGATAAGGCGCCTTGGCGATAGGCGCTGCCCCTGGAACCAAATCGATGCGGAACTCTACCTGCCTCTCGGGAGGCACACCCGGCAACTCCTCGGGAAAAACATCCGGGAACTCATGCACTATCGGAACGTCATCCACCGAACTTGGCCTCCCAGCGGCCTCTCGTGCATCCATCACATAGGCTACAAACCCGTTGCAGCCCTGCTGTAAACTCTGTCTCGCTCTGGCAGCCGAACAAATCGCCGACCTACATCGGGTACCCTCTTCGTACACCGTAAGTACTCCCCCACTAGGGTCTCGTATCGTCACCAACTGTCGCTCGCAGTCTATAACAGCCCCAAATCGGCTCAACCAATCCATGCCCACTATGACACACACGTCCCCCATCGCTATCGGGACCAGATCTATCGGGAACTCAACACCGAAGATCTCGAGTACACATCCTCGTATCACATCCGTAGCATACACCGCTCGCTCGTCAGCTATGGAAACTCGCATAGGTCGACTCAATGCCTCTCGTCTGCTACTGATGTGTCGACTAAATGCTATCGACACAAATGATCGACTCGCACCCGAGTCAAATAACACTAAGGCATGTACAGAACTCACAAGAAAAGTACCAGCCACTACATCGGGCGCTGCGCGGACCTCCTCCGCTGTCAACTGGAAAGCTCTCCCACGAGCCTTCGGTGCCTCGGCCTTCGCTGGCCGAACCTCGGTAACCCTAGCAGCAGGGGCAGATCCCTGTGCTGATCCCTGATGTAACTGCGGGCACTCGGCCTTCCGATGGACAGTCTGGTTGCAATGAAAGCAAACCATAAATCCCTTGGGGAAATCCTTGGCGATATGCCCCTCCTTGCCACATTTATAGCAAGCACCTGATCGACAGACCCCATCATGTCCCTTGCCGCACTTCCCACAAGTGCGGCCCTTCTGGCCTCCAGATCTCGTATCAGCGGAATTTGCCCGCTTGGCTGCCGGCTGAGACTATGCCGGCCGCCGATCCATCCTCTGAGACTCGGCCTCCTCCCTGTCTTGAGTCTCCAACTCAATCTCCCTCTTCCGGGCATTTGCCTGGAGCTCAGCAAATGTCTGGTAAGTCGAGTTCGACACGAACTCCCGAATATCCCTCCTCAAAACGCCCAAATACCGGCTCATGCGTGCCTGCTCAGTAGACACCTGCTCAGGGCAGAACATCGCCCTCTCATGAAACTTCCTGGTAACCACAGTAACCGAATCAGTACCCTGCTTGAGGGTCAAGAACTCCTGAACCAACCGTTCCCTCTCCACCGGGGTAACATACTCGTCTCTGAACATGGTGGTGAACCTCTCCCAGGTCACCGCTGAAATCTCTGCAAGAGTGAAGCTCGCCGTCACGAACTTCCACCAATCCTTCGCTCCCAAGCGAAGCTGGTTCAACACGAACCGTACCCTCAGATGCTCCGGACACGAACACGTGTAGAAGCATCCCTCGATATCAGCAATCCATGTCATCGCAGCGATCGGATCCTGCGTCCCATCAAACTCTGGTGGCTCCGTGTTGCTGACCCTCGAAGCAACAACGAGTCACCTCCCTAAGGTCTGGCAGCAGCCACTGCTGTAGTAGCTGCAGCGGCCGCAGCCTCAGTCACCGCTGCATACCGCTCATCAAAAATCTCAATCAATGTGGTCTTGATAGACCCAAACATCTCCAGAATCTCGGCTCGAATCGCCGCTGCCACCTCATCGTGGATCATCTGACGAAGCTCCTCGTCACTCACGCCACTTGGCTCAAGTCTGTGACGTGTCCCAACCATGATGTCTCTCAAATACAACATAATAATATCAGAGACTCGCTCGAGCATACTTGCACTCGATCACTCAACCCTACTTGTTCTCTAGTACCCAAAGGATTCTTACTTAGAGTGCGCACTGCTCCGGTGTCTTCAGTAGTACGGGCCCTATACTACCGTCCACACCGCATCAGTATTCACCCTAAGTCCTCCTCCTTGGATCCTAGATCACAAGTGCTCTATATCTTACTGGCATAGGCTACCCTTCGGTAGACCTCTCTTCATCTCCTCACTGCTACCTACTCGATCTCAAGCATCACATAGCAGCAAAATCCTTCCTAGGCTAAGGCATCACAAATCACGCCACTCTAGTCATAATATGAATACCTAGCCTACTCTAGCATGCATATCATATCATAACATATATCATAACACATAATGTAAGGGTATTTTGGGAAATCACCGTTCAGGCGCTGGCTGATCGTACACACTGCTTCCTTCTGCCTTTCTCAAAATCTTTTACTCTTTTAGAAAAATTGTTTATTTTATGAAAAACTTTCTCAATTCCTCAGTTTGAGTTCAGATTCATCCGAAGATGCACCCGAATCCCTCAAACCAAGGCTCTGATACCAACTTGTAACGACGTAATTTTTCAAAACAATTTTTCATTTTTAAATCATACTTCCAATCACATGGTAATCACAAAACATAATGTATCACTATGTCAATACAAAACATGTCCCCAGAATCTCAATAACATGAACTCTATGAGTGTGTACGGATCAAGCCGGCGCCTTCCCAGGATCATCACTAGTACCTGAAACACATAATATAACAACTGTAAGCATAAATGCTTAGTGAGTTCCCCAAGATACCACATACAACACATACGCCTTTCCAGGCCATAACTCTGTAGGATCTTCCGATCCATGTGTCTCAAGGGACTTCCGTCCCGAATCCCGGTAGACCTTCAGGTCCTACCCGTATCGACCTTCCGGTCCGTAACCACTTGACCTTCCGGTCCATATCATCTTGACCTTCCGGTCCATATCATCTTGACCTTCCGGTCCTTATCGTACATAACATACATATCACATAACAACATACAGCTCATACATCTCATAGCATATAAGACCTTCCGGTCACACATAGGTACCCTTCCAGGTACAGTATAGTGAGAAGACTCACCTCAATGAAGTCGGATAAACTTTCGTGCTCAACGTCCCGACTTAGCCTCCTCCTATTATTCAAATAACATCCCCGATCAATATTCTCTCGTGATCTCATCTCTACAGATTGGGTAGAAGGCCATTCTACCCTTCCCTGAACTCTCTTGAAATAGTCTTGACTAGAACCCTAAGGTCAACGAAAGTCAACGGTCAAACTTTGACCCGACCGTCGAGTGCACAAGGGCGACTCGGCGAGTCCATGCGGGTCCTCTGAATCCTTTCAGCCTCTCTTGGCTCGTCGAGTCATCCTTCCACTCGACGGGTTACACCTGTCACGAATCGCGGGGCAACCCCGACTCGACTCGTCGAGTTCACTTATGGACTCGACGAGTTGCTCCCATAACAACTCTCCAATGACCTTCTGAGGTCAGATCTGCTTCTCTAAACTATAGATCTGGCCCTCAAGTGCTCAAAGGTCACGTAAAGGTGCAACCTTTACGTGCATGCAACCCACATCAAGTCATAAATGGAGAAATAACTCTAAAAATGGCAACCTAGTCTCCAATCCTCCATGAACAAGCATAAAGCAGAATGGGAAAGGTTCTCTGGACCTCTATGGGTCCAGATCTGAGGTCTAACCCAACAAGGGACCATAACCTCAACCTTTCAAGCCTAAAAAGGTTTATAGAAACCCTTAAATCATAGATCTTAACCCAAAACAGAAGGGAAGTTCGATTTGATACCTCAATAGTGTAGATCTGAACTTGAAAACCCTGGATCCACAGCTCCCTTGACCTCCTCTTGTTGGAAACTACTTCTCTTTTTCTAAAACACACAAGAAATGGTGAATTAGCCTTCCTCTTGCACCACAAACGTTCTCTTTCTCTCTCTAGGGTTTCTCAGGGGTGAAGTGGCCGCAATGGAGGCTATAAAGGCCTTTAAATAGGGCACAGGCCCCGAGAATTAGGGTTTCACTTAACAGCACGGACTCGCCGAGTCCACGCATCGACTCGTCGAGTCTTTCATTAAATCAGACCAGAAATGCACGATCCCACTCGGCGAGTCTGAGCGCCTACTAGCCGAGTCCCTCTCTAAAATTCAATATAAATACTTAAAATAAGATATCTAGGAATCCGGATGTTACAGCCTTCAAAGGCTCTGCTCGACCCTGACCCTCGTCAGTAAGTCTCAAAGTGGTTGGTGCTGGGACCTGCACTGGCCTGGCAGCCAAGAGAGGACATTGGGCCTTCATATGGCCCATCTGATCACAATGATAACAAAGTCGGACTCATGCAGCCGGAGCCTGCTGCCTACAATCCCTGACTATGTGGCCCTCCCTGACACACTTGTGGCACCCAGAAGAATATCGACAAACTCCATCATGTACCTTACCGCACTTCCCACAAGTGCGACTCCTCTGGCTTTCCTGACGATAATCAGCGGCCCTCATCCGTTTCGGCACAGGCTGCGACTGCACCGGGGCCTGCCTCTGCTCCCTCAGCTGGAGCTCAATCTCTAGCTCGAGCCGCCTGGCGGCCTCCTGCAACTCCAACAAAGTATCACATCTCTGCATGGACACAAACTGTCTGATGTCCCTCTTGAGCATGCTCAGATACCGGGTCATCTGAGCCTGCTCCGAAACAAACTCAAGGCAGAACATTGCCCTCTCCGTAAACATCCTGGTGATCTCCGTCACCGACTCTGAATCCTGTCTAAGCTCCAAAAACTCCTGAGCCAATCTCTCCCGCTCTACCCGCGGAACATAATGAGTACTAAACATATCCCGAAACCGATCCCAAGTCACCGCAGCTCGCTGTGCATCAGAGTATGATCCCGTAGTCAACCTCCACCAATCCTTCGCCCCGAGCGTCAAAAGGTTCAAAGTGTTGGATAAGGTGTCTAAGTCCATAACTATTTCTGGTATGTACTTGACCCGACTCGGCATGGTCCATTTGGGTTGCATGGCATCATGCATTTGGATAGACTAAATGAGAGAAATAACACTTATGGTTTATTAATATATTATAAGTTCTAATATATTAATAGTATTATTTAATTAGTATTGATCAAGAATTAATCTAGGATTAATTAAGTGATCAAAAGATGACTAATTAAATATATGGGTTGATCATGTAAATCATCCATAACTTGTATAGTGGGCTAAAAGGCTCCATGGATAATCAAGTTGGGTTAAACCCATTGAATGCTCCATGGAGGCTCCATGGGAGTTACAAACCCATGGGTCATGGAAATGAAGAGTCATGCCACATTAGGGTTTACATGGTGTAACCCTAGATGTGACGCACTATATAAGCAACATGTTCTCCACCAAAATCGGTGACACTAAGAAACAAGAGGGCTAGAGCTGATTTTGCAAGTGTAAGATTCTCTCAAAGTTTACTCCTTTGCATTTGGTGTTGTGTGAAGCATTTGAGGCATCACACTTGGGGTGCTAGGCTCACAAGGTTTCAAGTATCATAATCAACAACAAGGTAAGTTATTCTATCTTTCATTCAAGTTAAAAATGTTCCCCATGTATGCTAGATAGGAATATAACCTTGGAATTCAACTTTGCATGATTATTAGACAAACATAGATCCGAGGTTATTAGGGTTGCATGTACACTTAGGAAGTGTTAGAATGCTCAAAACCCATCAGTGGTATCAGAGCCTAGGTTTGTTTGTTGTTTCTTTTTTTTTGTGTGCAAACAGCTTGAAAAAAAAATCGTTAAATTACAAGTTTTTTTTAAGTGTAATTTTTGATTCTTGAAAGTGTTCATATTCATGTTCTTGAACTTATGAAGATTAGATGATCATAGGAATTGTTTGTAACCTTCATGGTAGTTTAATTCATGATCATAATGTGTTTTAATGGAGTCCATAACTTGTCCTCAAGTTATGGAAAACCAAAAGTCTCACTTTTATTAAAGCCATTAAAAGAACACAAGAGTTATAAAAATTAAGAGTCTTCATTTTTATTACTCAATTAATTCATAAGTTATAAGAAGTGAAAAGTTTTGGAAGTTTACAAAACTTGCCCTCAAGTTTTGGAACATGTAAAGTCTTGATTAAAACTTTAGTTCCAACCCTTAGAATTTTAAAAGTTAAAATTCAACCCTTATACTTTATAATATTATAAGTTACTAATATATATATGTATAACAACAAGTCGTCTTACCGCTAGTACGCCTCATTCACGAAGCCGGTCTATAAGGGGCGTATAAGGTTGTTGCCTATAAAATGGCAACTTAATGGGTGTCCACTCTCACCCACCGCTTCCTTGATCGGTTGAGGGTCGTTAGCCGAACGGGTAAGACAAGGACTTATAAATTCTCATTAAAAGTATGATGAATATTATAAAGTAACTAAATGCTTTTATTAAATTCCCAATCTTAGTTACTTTAGGAAAATGTGAATAAGGTGCTAATCCATGAAATTACACTTTACACTTTGTTTAAGTCGTTGGTGGAGCGTGTGTGGTTAACCGGCACACTAACTTGGACTTAACAAGGTAGGTAAAGGGTGACTTAAGGTTTACCATAGCATCGGTGGAGCGTGTGTGGTTTACCGGCACATCGATTGAGTGATAAACCTTGAGGGTACCAAGTGATTTGCATGGTTACTTCACACCTCGTTTTGTGATCCTCGGTATCCCAGTCACAAAACTTGGAGGGCACACTCGAGATTGAAACATGCCTTTGAAAAGTTCATTGAATCTCAAAAGAATCTAGGAATTTCTAAGAACCAATTAAAAACCTAATATTTATATTTCGTTTTTCATGGTGGAAATTGGTGAATCGTTATTCACCTACCTTTCAAATATGTTATAGCTTGGATTACGGCATACCTCTTCTAAGTTATAATATATTGTGATTGGATCCTAGCCTTAATATTACATTTGGGTGTTTTATTAAGGACTCTCTTAATATCTAAACTAATCTTGTCCTCTTCTTTCAGATGTCTTCAAACAATGCTGCTTCTGGCTCTAATCCTAATGGCTCCTTTACCCTTATGAACTTGTATGGGAAAGTCACTTTTGATGGATCCAACTTCAATGAATGGATCAGAAACATCAGGATGATTACCCGCTACGAGGACAAAGAATATGTCCTTGACAAGGAGCTTAAGGAGATTGATGAGACCACTGCAACTCCCCAGGAGATCGCTGACTTCCGGGCACATGAAAGGGATGCTACAAAAGTGGCATGCATCATGTTGGCCACCATGACAGCGGAACTCCAAAAGTCCTATGAGGACTTCTACCCTTTTGAAATGCACCAAGATCTGATGGAAAGATACCATCAAAGTGCACGACAAGAGAGGTATGAAATCATATGCTCTATCATAACAACCATGATGAAGGACGGGGAATCCGTCACGAGCCACATGCAGAAAATGCAAAGGTATGTGGATCGGTTGTTGAAGCTTAATGTGAACTTCCCTGAGGAGCTTGCAATAGATATCATTTTGCACTCCTTACCATCGTGCTATGATCAATTCCGCATGACATATCACATGAATAAGGAAGAGGTCACACTCAGCAAACTTCAGGGACTCCTCAAGACCGTAGAAACAGGTCTTAAGGGTAAGTTGGTTGTTAATACTCCTACTCCAAACTCCGCCCCGGTTTTGGCAATCGGGAAAGGTAGAGGGAAGAAGAGGAAGAGCTCTTCGAAGGATACCAAGGCTAGGACCCTTGATGGCTCTTCTTCAAGTGGAACCAAGAAAGGTTTTGTCACTCCTTCTTCTGACCCTAAAGAGGCTGAATGCTTCTATTGCCATGAAAAGTCACATTGGAAGCGGAACTGCCCAAAGTACCAGCAAGATGTGAAGGATGGGAAAGTTAAACCCAACCATGCAGGTATTTACACTATCTTATCTAATAACTCACCCCATTCTAACTCTTGGGTCCTTGATACCGGTTGTGGTATTCATATTTGTTCTGATTTGCAGGGACTAAGAAGAAGTGAGAATGTGGAGCATGGAAGAATAAACTTAATCATGGGGAATAGGAAAGCTTTACCTGTCACCAAGATTGGAGTTTATACTTTATTGCTAAGTAGTGGGTTTAGTTTAGATTTGAATAAGTGTTGTTATTCGCCAGAAATGGCAAGAAACATTATTTCCTTTCATGCATTGTATAAACAAGGTTTCACCTTTTCATTTGATAATGAAGTTGGTTCGATTAACGCTTTCTTTAATAATGTTCTTTATTTTAAAGCATGACCTTGTGATGGCGTGTATGAAACTGTATCTGTGGTTGATAACTTAGGAAATACTGTATTGTGTATTGATTCTGTTAATGATAATAACTTGGATAAAGCATCATTATGGCATTGTCGTCTTGGACATATAAGTAAGAAACGCATAGGCCAACTCCAAAAGGATGGAGTATTGGAGTCATTTGACCTAAAGTCAGATGATAGTTGCGAATCATGCTTACTTGGAAAAATGACAAAGTCACCCTTCACAGGTTGTTGTGAGAGGGGTGAAGGTTTGTTGGATCTTATACACACGGATGTGTGTGGGCCCTTCAAACATGCCACAAGGGATGCTAATCGTTATTATTTGACTTTTATTGATGATTACAGTAGATATGGATATGTCTACTTAATCAAGCATAAGTCAGAGACTTTTGAGAGGTTTAAAGAGTTTAAACAGGAAGTCGAGAATCAATTGGGCAGGAACATTAAGATGCTTCGATCCGATCGAGGTGGTGAGTATCTTAGTTCAGAGTTCCTCGACTATCTTAGGGAATGTGGCATTGTCTCACAATTGACACCTCCCAGGACACCGCAGTTGAATGGTGTAGCTGAGAGGCGTAATCGAACCTTGTTGGATATGGTTCGTTCCATGATGAGTCGATCTTCGCTACCAATCTCATTTTGGGGGTATGCCTTAGAGACTGCCGCCCATATCCTTAATCTAGTTCCCACAAAGAAAGTTGCCAAAACTCCTCATGAGATGTGGACTGGTAAAGTACCCAAACTAGACCACATTAAGATTTGGGGTTGCGAGGCTTTCGTGAGACGCGAGACTCATGATAAGCTCGAACCTCGAAGTGAGAGGTGTATTTTCATCGGCTACCCACAGAAATCCTTTGGTTACCTCTTCTACAGACCTAGTGAGAATGTGGTCTTTGTAGCTAGGAGGGCTTTCTTTCTAGAGAGAGAGTTCATAAGCCAAGGAGACAGTGGGAGGCAAGTTGACCTTGAAAAAATTCAAGAGTCAAGTGGTGAAGGAACTTCAAACCCTAGCACTCAACTTGAGGAGGAAACTTCTGTTGAGCCAATTGACAAGTCTGTACCTCTGAGGCGTTCCACAAGGGTTAGGAATGCACCTGAGCATTACTATGGATTCCATATTACTGCGGAAGGTGATACACTTATCAGTGATGAGACACTGATAGGTCTGGATGAACCTAACAGTTACGCGGAAGCCATGGCAGGCCCTGAGTCAGCCAAGTGGAAAGAGGCAATGGACAGCGAGATACAGTCCATGTATGACAATGAAGTTTGGAACTTGGTTGAGAATGTACCAGGTCGTAGACTGTAGGGTGCAAATGGATCTTCAAGAAGAAGACCGACATGGATGGTAATGTACACACTTATAAGGCACGACTGGTTGCAAAGGGTTTCTCACAAACTTCGGGAGTTGATTATCATGAGACCTTTTCTCTAGTGGCCAAGATTAAGTCTATTAGGGTTCTGTTAGCCATAGCCGCATTTCATGACTATGAAATATGGCAAATGGATGTCAAACCGCTTTCCTTAATGGAAAGTTGGCTGAGGATGTTTACATGAGTCATCCAGAGGGTTTTGTCAACACAGAGTACCCTAATAGAGTGTGTAAGCTTGAGAAATCCATTTATGGGTTAAAGCAAGCACCTCGCAGATGGAATCTTTGCTTTGATGAGAAAGTCAAGGAATTTGGCTTTTCTAGGAGTGAAGATGAATCTTGTGTATATGTCAAGGCTAGTGGGAGTATAGTTAGCTTTTTGGTATTGTATGTGGATGACATACTACTCATAGGAAATGACATCCCAACTCTGCAGGAAGTTAAGTCCTGGCTTAAGAAGTGTTTCTCTATGAAGGACCTAGGAGAAGCTGCCTATATTGTAGGGATAAGGATCTTGAGAGACCGGAGTAAAAGACTAATTGGACTTAGTCAGAGTACTTACTTGGATAAGGTGTTGAAGAGATTCGGCATGCAGGACTCCAAGAAAGGAGAGTTACCCATCCAGAGTAATGCCAGATTGAGTAAGACACAAAGCCCTAGTACTGAGGATGAGATAGCAG
Organism: Lactuca virosa; assembly: GCF_052849685.1. Lineage (NCBI taxonomy): Eukaryota > Viridiplantae > Streptophyta > Magnoliopsida > Asterales > Asteraceae > Lactuca > Lactuca virosa. The sequence goes on along the minus strand of NC_136426.1, from coordinate 160,008,954 downwards.
AAATGTGTCGAATACCTTATGCTTCGGCTGTAGGATCGATCATGTATGCTATGACGTGTACTCGACCTGATGTAGCCTTTGCTTTGAGCATGGTTAGCAGGTATCAGGGGAACCCTGGCAAGGCACACTGGATTGCGGTAAAGAATATCCTCAAGTACCTACGGAGGACTAAGGACTGGGTCCTTACCCTCGGTGGGAGTGAAGACTTGAGAGTTGTAGGGTATAGTGATGCTAGCTTTCAGACTGATAGGGATAATTTCCGCTCTCAGTCAGGCTGGGTCTTTGCCTTAAATGGAGGAGCAATTTCTTGGAAGAGTTCCAAGCAAGAGACAGTGGCTGATTCAACTTGCGAATCAGAGTATATAGCAGCTAGTGAGGCAGCAAAGGAGGCGATATGGCTGAAGAACTTCATTGGAGATCTTGGAGTTGTACCAGCTATTAAAGAGCCAATGGAAATTTTCTGTGATAGTGAAAGTGCAGTTGCCTTAGCCAAGGAACCAAGGGATCACGGGAGATCCAGATACATCGACAGAAAATACCATTTCATCAGACATCGAATAGAAGAAGGACTCCTCGTGGCAAAGAGGGTATCATCGGATGAGAATCCAGCAGATCCCCTCACGAAGGGACTGACTCGGGTTAAGCATCTCCAGCATGCTCGGAGCATAGGGCTGAAGGATGATATTAGATTTAGTAGTTAGATAACCTTGAAATTTGTAAAGTGTAATTGACATTAGATGATGAATAAAGGTGTTTTATTTATGAGTAAAGTGTTGCTATCTCTTGTCGATCGTTTACTATATTTCTTTTGCATGTTTCACTTCCAGAATAATTATGTTTGGTATATCATATTATTCGAACCTCCACAGTCGGTCATATGTCGGAAGTAGGTATGAATCAAGACTGTCATGATTGGTTGCAGAGGTCTAAGTTGTTGGACATGGCTACAACACTCATGAGTGCTCATAAGTTCTGAGCATTGGACTCAACCCACGCTCACTGGAATCACTTCATGGAATTTATCTCGAGTGATCGTGAGACGGTAATATCATATAAGTCTTCAAACCTAGATATATGATTTGTTACTTATGAGTTGCTTATGCATTGATTGTACGAAAACGCATTGGTAACTCGATGTTATAAAACGTGCTCTTGTGTATAATTCAATGAGTAGTAGAACAAACATATGAGTCGAAGTTTATCTGTTCCTTCTTGGATTAGAAGCTGATATCTGGGCCCCTCGATGATTTTGTTTTGACCTATGTACCGGGCCCGGTCAGAACTAAGTTGATGTGTTCAATTAAGTTCTTTGTCAAACAAATCGGAAATCGGGAAACAAACTGCTGGACAATAAGTAAGACATTGTTCCATGTATTTGTCCGGCTGATATCTAGAACAGAGGATTATATGATCACTTATCTGAAATGGCGTATCATCATCTTCTCAGTTCCGAGAAACCTTGAAAAGAGCTACGATTGCTGATCGGTTCCTGAAGTCATACTTGCAGTTATAGTTATTAGACTTATCCAAGTGGGAGACTGTTGGATAAGGTGTCTAAGTCCATAACTATTTCTGGTATGTACTTGACCCGACCCGGCATGGTCCATTTGGGTTACATGGCATCATGCATTTGGATAGACTAAATGAGAGAAATAACACTTGTGGTTTATTAATATATTATAAGTTCTAATATATTAATAGTATTATTTAATTAGTATTGATCAAGAATTAATCTAGGATTAATTAAGTGATCAAAAGATGACTAATTAAATATATGGGTTGATCATGTAAATCATCCATAACTTGTATAGTGGGCTAAAAGGCTCCATGGATAATCAAGTTGGGTTAAACCCATTGAATGCTCCATGGAGGCTCCATGGGAGTTACAAACCCATGGGTCATGGAAATGAAGAGTCATGCCACATTAGGGTTTACATGGTGTAACCCTAGATGTGACACACTATATAAGCAACATGTTCTCCACCAAAATCGGTGACACTAAGAAACAAGAGGGCTAGAGCCAATTTTGCAAGTGTAAGATTCTCTTAAAGTTTACTCCTTTGCATTTGGTGTTGTGTGAAGCATTTGAGGCATCACACTTGGGGTGCTAGGCTCACAAGGTTTCAAGGATCATAATCAACAACAAGGTAAGTTATTCTATCTTTCATTCAAGTTAAAAATGTTCCCCATGTATGCTAGATAGGAATATAACCTTGGAATTCCACTTTGCATGATTATTAGACAAACATAGATCCAAGGTTATTAGGGTTGCATGTACACTTAGGAAGTGTTAGAATGCTCAAAACCCATCACAGAGCACACTTCACCCTCTACTCAGCAGGGCACGAACACGTGAAGAAATATCCCTCCACGTCCGACAACCATCTCATCGCAACAATCGGATCCTGAACTCCGTCGAAGGTAGGGGCTTCGTATTATCGAAGTCTCGGTACTGGAAGCCCCGACCGGCTCCTCCCCCTGTCGTTGTTACAGCCGTTGTAGCAGTCGCGACAGCCGTCTCAGTAAGAGCTGCATAACGATCATCGAAGTACTCCCTCATAACGGACTTAATAGTCCCAAACAACTCCGGAATCTGACCCCGGACAATCTCGACCACTTCCTCGCGAATGATCTCCCTGACCTGATCCTCTGTCAACATTGGCCCCTCCTGACCGATAATCTCAGGTGCCGTTGGGGCCCCCTGATCACCCTGGCCTGATATCGATCCGGATCCAGTCACAACACGCCTCGTAACCACCATACTGAAAATAGAAGAGGAAAAATATCAGACAATCTGCCTAGATAACCGGGGACCAACTCCCTTCTAAACCCTAGGGGTTGTGACTTCCTTGCTATGCGTATGGGTCCTGTGCTTTCAGTAGTACGGGCCCATACTACCTTCCACACCTACCCATATTTGTCTCAAGTATCACCACAACACCCTAATAATATACATAACACAACGAATGATCTACCCTCACTCCTAGAGGAATGCTAATTATCTCATCACTGGCCTACCGGTCCCACACCACCCACCCATCCATGAAACTTCCACCAACCCTGCAGCACTAGCGTATGCTAGTCATACATAACGATGGACCCTATAGACTTTCGAATATCCAATCCTACCCTAAGCTCCCAATCAGACAAGAACAGAACATAAGGCCAAATCAAACATTCTCAGGCTATAAGATCTTAGTTATGTATAACCATGATGCCAACACTAAATAACTACAGTAATGATGTCAATTTCATATAAGGAAAACCCTAGGCTAACAGGCATCATGTAACCAGGCAATTCTATCATGCAATTCCTGAATATCCCTAGCCTAGTACTAGCATGTTGTTCTAATCATATCACATAATCAAATAACTTGTATGGTATTTTGGGGTTTACTTACTGGCTCCGGCTGATCGTACCCTCTGCATCCTCCTTTACTTATTTTGAAAACCATTTGAAAATCTTTCCTTGATTTGAGACCGGATTCACACGAATGTTCCTCCAATTCACTCAAACCAAGGCTCTGATACCAACTTGTAACGCCCATAAAAATTTAGACAAATTTAAAACATTTTAACCCATTCAAAAACCATTAAGTTATTACAACTTGTTTTCAAAATAGTTTAAACATCAGAGTATCCCCAGAACCAAATCACAAAATCATGAAATATGAGGAGCGGTACGATCACGCCTTTGCCTTGCCACGATCACCTGATGTACCTGAAACAATAAACTGAAAACCGTAAGCTCGAAAGCTTAGTGAGTTCCCCCAAAATACCCGTACACACATAACCATACACATACATCAATGAACAGCATACTATGGGTCCAATCAACCGCCAGGTTGGAATACCCCAGGCCCTCAACCGTCGGGTTGGAATGCCAACATACTACGAGTCCAATCATCCTCGGGATGGAATACTCTCGGCCCACAACCATCGGGTTGAAATGCCCACACACCAATACATACAATAACTACTACGGGTCCAATCATCCCTCGGGATGGAATACCCCAGGCCCTCAACCATCAGGTTGGAATGCCCACCTACTATGAGCCCAATCATCCTACCGGGATGGAATACTCCTGGCCCTCAACCATCGGGTTGGAATGCCCACCTACTATACATACAATAGCTACTATGGGTCCAATCATCCCTCGGGATGGAATACCGCAGGCCCTCAACCATCATGTTAGAATGCCCACCTACTATGAGCCCAATCATCCTACCGGGATGGAATACTCCTGGCCCTCAACCATCGGGTTGGAATGCCCACCTACTATACATACAATAGCTACTATGGGTCCAATCATCCCTCGGGATGGAATACCCCAGGCCCTCAACCATCAGGTTGGAATGCCCACCTATTATGAGTCCAATCATCCTACCGGGATGGAATACTCCTGGCCCTCAACCGTCGGGTTGGAATGCCCACATACTAGCAAACATGTGCACCTATTAAATAATCATATAACAGTCTACAAGACAACATACTAGGGCCCTATCATCCTAACGGGATGGAATACCCTCTACTACTACTCAACACGTGCACATATAACAGGTAATCTCCTACCAGCATACAGACAGTCAAACCAACTACAGGTCACTAAGCATAGCCACATCCAATCTACCAGAATACCGATCTAACAGAGCATACCATCATATAGTCATCCTATCTACCAGGATGCCAACTAACATAACACAGCAGTAACTATCTCAAATAACAAATCAAAGGGCCGGCCTTGGTGCCTTAGACCCTTGGTTATAGTGAGGATAACTCACCTTGCAACTGCCGAACCGAACCACGAAAGCAAAATCCCGAAGCACTGCCCCAATTCCAACACCTATAGCCATCAATGATCCATTGACATAAATTTCCAAATTACCATAATAGCCTTGAAGGTCAAACTGGTCAAAGTCAAAGTCCTGGCCAAGGTCAACTTTCCTGATTAACCCTACTCGTCGAGTCAACCCGCTGACTCACCGAGTTCCCAACTTCAGAAAACTCTTATATCACAACTCGACTCGCCGAGTTACTCCATGACTCGTCGAGTTCAACAATCTCTGAGTCCTACTGTCTAACTCACTGAGTCACCACTCAACTCGCTGATCTGAGTCTTAACCAGACGAGGTTGGGGTTTTGCTTTCTGACTCGCCGCGTCCAAGAACAGACTCGCCGAGTCCACAACAATCTTCAACATAATCGCCGAGTTGTTCCTCCAACTCGTTGAGTTCATGCCTATCTTCAACAGACTCGCCGAGTCCAAGAACAGACTCGCCAAGTCCCTTCAGTCCTTTATTCATACAGAGGCTTTTCGAGTCATGCAGGGGCTCCAAACTGTAGATCCACTCTTCTAGGGCATGACTCTCACGTAAAGTTGCAAACTTTACGTGAAACCAAGGAGCTATAAGCCCAAATCACTCTAGGGCTAAGGTTTAAGACAAGGATGCTTCACCAACAAGCCAAAGCCTGATACTTTGTGAGTTTCTGTACCAAGACAAGTCTAGATCTGAAGTAGCAACCTCAGATCTAGACCCCTAACCCGAAATAGATCCTTAACATGAAAAAAGGGCCCCAAATCTCATTCTTGAATAGATATAAATGCAATAGAGTCAAGGTAACAGCTTGTTACCTCCAAAATGTGCCCAAACTCCAGTAGATTCTGGATCTACACCACTCTCTTGATGCAAGCCCTTTTGATCTTCAAGTTTCTTCCACTAGAAACAACTTCCAAAGCTTCAATCTCCCTCCAAAGGCCTCACACACACGAGCTTAGGGTTTTCTGGTTCTCAAGGGCAATAAGGAGGCTGAGAGAAGGACATAAAGTCCGTGAAATAGGGTGCAACCCCCGAGATTAGGGTTTTTCTCATTCCAGCACCAACTCGTCGAGTCAAGCTTCCGAATCGGCGAGTTGGTCACTTAATTCGCGACCCAAGACCCGCTCCGAATCGGCGAGTAAGCATACCTACTCGTCGAGTCCCTTCTTCAAAATTACACTTTAAACTCTTAAATCATACCTCTGAAATTTGGGGTGTTACATTATTGTTTGTCATCTGGTTTTGGGGAAGCTGTGTCCTACAATATTTTGATGTATGGCCCTTCCGGTTGCACCTCGTGCAACTCATCTCTCTGCACTCCCCATGATGGTGGAAGTTGCATTTGTTACACTTGAGGAGATTTCCTAAATACTGCTTTGAAGCATTTGGTGTGGTTGAGGCTGGAGCATGTGGTGTGGTGGTAGCTTGTGTTGCAGCATGGACAGATACCGTTTGTTGCTTCTTGGATGATTCCAAGTTTTGCTTCCCCTTTTTCTTGTTGTTTCTCCCTTTCTTGTTCTCTTCTTCCTTCTTAACCTCCGCTTCCACTGTTTTGGCACCCTTCTTGTTGCCATGATCATACAGTTTCTTGGCCAGTCTCTTGGCGCTATCAAACATCTCAGGGTTTGTCGTAATGACATTCACTTGGATAGGCGCAGTCAATCCCTAGATAAACCTCTCAGTCTTTTTCCCTTCTGAGGTGATCATCCTGGGACACAGAAGAGATAGCTCGCTAAACCGGGATATGTATGCGTCGATATTGGAGTTTTGAACTGTGAGGTTCCACAATTCTTGTTCCATCTTCTGAATCTCACCTCTAGGACAGTATTCTGCTAACAACATCTCCTTCAGCTCTTCCCAGGGCATCGCGTTTGCCACGGAGAGTGTCATGGCCTCTACGTGACCATTCCACCAGGAGAGAGCTTGGTCAATAAACGTGCAGGCTGCAAACTTGACCTTACACTCATCCGGACATCCACAGATTTCGAAGACGGATTCTACCTTCTCGATCCATCTCTTCAGGGCTATTACTCCTCCTGTCCCGTTAAAGGTCTGAGGTTTGGCGTTGGCGAAATCCTTGTAGGTGCATACTCGTGCGGCTCCGTGGTTCGTCCCTTGATTGGTGCTTCCGGCTCCCTGCCCATTACCTTCTCCGTTGTTTCCATTACGTATCTGTGCAAGTGCTGCAGTGACCGCAGAGGACACTGCTGCCTGGAATGCAACTGAGTTTATCTCAGGTGGGGTCGGTGTTGCGTTGTTTCCACTGTTGGGTCTTTGAGGCATCTTTCTGTCATGGAGTGGAGAGATGTTGAGTGCCTATCGTTTTGTGTGTTTGTGATCATATAGGCTAGGGGCATAGTGTGTGTATTTAAGTACTTTCATGCATTAACATTAAAACGAGGAAAATAAAACACATAGCAGATAGCAATGTCATGATAAAACATAAAGCATTTTCATTAATACTAATAGTTTTGATACATGAAAATTTTCCAGAAGGCATACAGAGCATAGAGCTATAAAATCCGGCAGCATGACGACCCTATGAGTAGTGTAATCACTTAAACATAGAGTCGATGAGAAAATATAAAATATAAAATCCAGCAGCATAACGACTCTATGAGTAGTGTAATCACTTAAACATAGAGTCGGTAGTACATAGCATAGTACACCTAAGGGAAACCTAATACTAACGATAGCTACTGCTGGTCCTAGTCATGGTGGGATGTGCCTGGAGGTAAACATAATATTAGTAGGGGATACGGCTTATTCCTCAAACGGTGAGACCTACATAGCAAGTTGGAGAGCAAGTCCTATCAGAGGAGATGACAATGATACTCAATCGTCGAGCTGACGTATCAGGAGTTCAGCCAGTTCATCCGCCTCTTGGGTGATTACCTCTACCCTTTTCTCGGCTCGTACAGCCCTTGCTTCAGTCGTAAAAAGTTGAAGCTTGAGGCTTATAATTGTTTCCTCAAGGGAGCGTAGATAGTCTGTATCATCCTTCTGAACTGTGTGGGGATCTGATGGGGCTTTCGATAGGTGGGGTTCACTACGTGCCTCCTCTACGTCCTTCTCTTCATCTAACTCCTGGTCAGATTCGTCATATTCGTAATCAGTTACCACATATTCTTCCTGTTCTACGTCAGGTCCAGCATCACGGGCTCTCCCTTGCCTTTCTTCGGGATCCTCCTCAAGCATCCCTCGAGCCACTAGTGCTTGGTAGAAGTGCACCCCTTGCTGATCATCATCCATGGCGGCTGCATGGGGCGCGAGGTAAGTCATGTTTTGATTATTTCCTATAGTATATTTTTAGTTATTTAAGTTTTGGCTTCCCTAGAGTTTTTTTTAGAGTAAGGTAGACTTTTAGATTCATTTCCCGCTATGATTACTCCCGAACACATGTTGGTCATATTCTGAATAAATATAGTTGATCAGGCTATATTTATCCCTAATATGACTACATAACTGCCCAGGTTTAATCATAGTGTTCAATTTCCTCCAGAAGCTTTTATTAGATGTTGTTAGATTATTATCCTAGTATGCACACATAAGTGTGAGATTTTTTTTTGTTCAGAGTTATTTAGTCCCATTGTGTTTATAGTTGCATATCATATATGGTTAGATATGCTAGTTCACTATAAACATTGCTCTGATACCAACCTGTCACACCCCCGAACCAGACGGCGGAAACGTCCGGGTAGGGGTGAGCAAAAACCGAACCGTAAACCGAAAAAACCGCATAAACCGAAACCGAAAAACCGAAACCGAAATGAAAACCGACGGTGCGGTTTTTAGTTTAGCAAAAACCGAAAATGATCGGTGCGGTGTGGTTTTTAGTCTTGCAAAAACCGCAAAAAACCGCACCGCATATATATATATATATATATATATATATATATATATATATATATATATATATATATATATATATATATATATATATATATATATATATATATATAGTGTTGTTATTTATAAGAACAAAAAACTCATGACAATTAAAATTTCTATAAATATAAATATCTATCTTATCAGATGATGATTGTATATTTTTAAGCATATATTCAATGGATATTTACAAGAACAAATAATGTTTATGTCATTTTTTAACATTTATGCAGAGTACTAGTGATGTCAATATCATTTTTATGAATACATTAATTGATATTATCGTATGTACCTATAAAACAAATATTATATTTAATTCGTATTATATTCAACCATTAGAAACATGTTTGATGAATGGTTATGTTATTTGATTTCAAACCAAGAAGTGGTGGTATTTGTTCATCTCCAAGATATCATTTGGGCTTTCATTTTGCAAGCCTTATAAGAGCTTCCCACATCGCCTTTGAGATAAAATCTTCACCATTCTCACATTTTATATAAGAGAGTCAAGTCTATGGCTTTTAAACCACATCTTAGAGGAGTCCCACATTGCTCGGGATGAAAAATCAGGCGCTCCTCATCTCTATATAAAGTTTCTCAAGAAATGATTAGCACTCCTCATCCGAGTCAAAGTAACTCATTGAGTTACTGACTTTTAGTAAAAAGGCAAAAAAAACCGACAAAAAACCGCAAAAAAACCGAACCGCAAAAAACCGCAAAAAAACCCTAAAAACCGAACCGCATAAAAACCGAACTGTGCGGTTTCTAAACTTTAAAAAACCGAAGTTGCAGTTTTCGGTTCGGTTTTAACCAAAAACCGCAGCAAACCGCACCATGCTCACCCCTACGTCCGGGGGCTCGTGTGACTAACAATTGAATAATCATCACAATGAATATACATGAAGCATAACACATTCATCACCAACATTACATAATACAACTGGAATTGTTTACATCAAGTACATTGTTAAAATACATAAGTTCTAATTGTTCAAAGTAAGATAAGTGATGTTACATAAACAAATCCATACACTTGCTTATCCTCCAGCTTAACGATTACCTAAGAATACAAGTTATTTTGAAAACGGTCAACATATATAATGTTGGTGAGTTCATAAGTATGTTTGAGTAAAAGTCTTTGTATCTTTCTTAAAACCCAGAAAATCCGATATTCTCTGTAAAATGTTTTGAAAATGATGTGAAAATCAAGTATAAATGCATGTGTGATTTTAATAGATAAAACTTGTACGAGTGTAGTTTAGGTTCGTTGTATTTTGAATAAATGATAATTGTATATAAATAAATTCCCCAGAAAATCCGATATTTTCTGTTTTATAATAACGTCTAACTTCTTGTATCGTTAAATAAGTCGTTTGCATTAACACAATTTAAGAGTTTATCTTCAAATGGTTATCTTTTGGTATTAAATCCCTATATGAGCCGTTATAACCATGCATGATAATGACTAGGTCGCCCGTCTTGGTATTTTTCCAAATGCCGGTCTTGACTAAGGATGTTGTCGCCCTAGACTGGCCTAGTCTAGCTGTAGCGAGCAGCTAAGGCATGGGGGGTCACCCCGTATAGATCTATACACAAACTCCCGCTTTCCTACCAGGAAACTCTGATTATAACTACAGGCTACGACTGTACACTCAGTGGTGCCGACCGACAAGTCTCACTAGATTCTTAACCTCTTTTGTATTATGTTTAATGTTTACGTATTTGTGAGATGTTTTGTATTCGAAAGGTACTTGAATAAATTTACGGGGTTTTATGATTTCATAAGGGTATCGTTACAACTTACTAACACATGAATTTTCCATTCTAAGCCCTATTAGTATGAAATTGGGCCACAAAGGCCCAATCACATGCATAAGGGTAATTTAGGCCCAATAGACATGTAAATGGGCCACAAAAGCCCAATAAACATGTAATCCATAACTTAGGCCCAAACCAACATGTAAGTGGGACACAAGACCCAAAAAACGTATCATGGAACACATTGGGCTCATTTCACACTCAATTGGGCCCTTAGGGCCCAATGGCCAAGAAATGTGAATATTGGGCCCAATAAATAGTTTTTAACGTATTTCGTTCGTTCGTTTGATTCGATTGTTTGTTTTAGTTCGAGGCTTAATAGATTGATGATAAAAAGCTATCATTTTGTAAAAATGACGTTTTTGGCCAATAATACTCAAATCTTTAATTAAGGCCCAAAGTTTTGTAAAAATGACGCTTTAGTCCATAATTTATAAAAGTTTGAAATTTTGTCCCCAAATGACTAGAAACTTATAGTTTTAACCCAAAATGTTATGTTTTCACATTTAGAACCCTGTTTTGCAGAAAAATACATTTTCAGCCCCTTGTTTGTAAAAATTTACATTTTCGGCCCAATTTTGGAAAACTTTACATTTTTGGTCCAATTTGAAAATAAATGACATTTTCACCTCTAAACTTGGTTTATTTACGCTTTATGACTCAAACTTTGGCCAAAATAACATTTCTAAACCTCAAACCTCATTGTTTTCGCAAATTGGGCCCTAAAGTCGTGAGGCTCAAAGGTTTGGCCCAATAAGCTTAAATTTGCATTTTTGATCCCTATGAAAACATGTTTAGCATAAAAATACGTTTTTATACATGTGGGACCAATTTGGCCCTTTTAAAAAAAGATTTTTTACTTTTTACCCTTATCTTTTGTGTTCTTGACAATTTTTAACCTTTAACAAGATTTTTGTTGAGTTCTTTTGCATCTGAAACATATGTTCACTTTTGGCTTGATAATATGTTGTATATAGTGTTGTAGTTCTTAGATCTTTGTTACATACACTTAAAATTTCAAGATTCACTAAGATCTAACACATTTTTACCAAATAAACTAAAGATTCACACAAAACATGCATATAACACATAGATCTACACATTTTACTTGTATTCTCCCCCAAAAATCATGTAAAACCGAAAACAAGGGGGTATGAACTCACCTTTGCTTTGATGTTTCGGTTTTTGAAGAGAAATGAAGAAGATTTTTGGTCCTAGAAAGCCTCCTTGAGTTGATTTCGAACTTAAGAAGCTTCTAAGGTGTTCATGGAGTAAAGCTTTGTAAGAAAGAGTTCTAGATGTTGAAATGAAAGAAGATGTTTGTGTTTGATAGCACTTACCAAAGATTGACAACACTTGATGAAGATCCTTGAATCCAAGCGAAATTTTCGAGATTTCTTTGAAGGAAGGAAGAGGATGATCTTTGAGAGTAATGGAGAGAATTTGTGTAATGTGTGTGTGTTTGGTGGCTCTCGGCCGAGAAGAAAAAGAGAGGGGAGAGAGAGAGAGAAGTGAAGTGACTATTATGGATGCATGTTGTGTTGGATATAGTGTCTAAGTCCATAACTTTATTTGGTATGTACTTGACCCGACCCGGCATGGTCCATTTGGGTTGCATGGCATTGCAATACTTGGATAGACTAGATGAGAGAATAAGGCACTTATGATTATTAATATATTATAATTTCTAATATATTAATAATAGTATTATTTAATTAGTATTGATCAAGTATTAATCTAGTATTAATTTGGTGATCAAAGTGAGACTAATTAAATATATAGGGTTGATTATGACAATCATCAATTCTTTTATGGTGGATTAATGATCCATGGTTTATGAGTTTGGTTATAACCATATGGAGCTCCATGGATAGTCCATGGGAGTTACAAACCCATGGGTCATGAGAAATCAAGAGTCATGACAATTAAGGGTATTCATGTGTAAACCCTAATTGTGACAACACTATAAAAGGAACCCTATGGCTAGCAAAATCGTGACCTAGTGTTACTAGAGAGGGCATAACCGATTTTGAGTGCTAGAAGTATTCTCTCAAGTTATTCCAAGTCTTGTGGTGTTGTGTGATGCATTTGAGGCACAACATTTAGGGTGCTAGGCTCACAAAGTCTTGAAGGAATCCAAGCAACAACAAGGTATGTATTTCTACTAGTTTTATGTTCTATGTAATCCCCATGCCATGCTAGTTAGGAAATAACCTTGAAAAGAAATTTGCATGTATATAGAGAAAACATAGATTCAAGGTTATTAGGGTTGCATGTACACTTAGAAAGTGTTAGAATGCTCAAAAACCCATCAGTGGTATCAGAGCCTAGGATTGTTTTCTGTATACTTGATGCAAAACTGCTTAAAAATCGAAAATTCTGCATTCTGACGACTGGACTCGCCGAGTCCATGGGGAGGACTCGCCGAGTCCATGAACAAATTCATCCTACTCGACGAGTAGAATAATGCACTCGGTGAGTAGGAGCGTGCTGGGCAGTTTTTTCGAGTTTTGTTGCAGGAAATGGATTAAGATCATTATCCCAATCTGTTTTGGACTTGTAAAATCTGTTTTTCAAAATGATAATGATTATGTTAACCCATTTTACATGACTTTTATCAATTTTCAAGTATTGTATATGTTTATATGATTTTCTTGAAATTGCTTGACATGAATTTGTGTTCATATGAGTTTAGAAGATCATAGGAATTATGTGTAACCTCCATGTGTGTTTAATTCATGATCTTAATGGCTATGATGGTGTCCATAACTTGTCCTCAAGTTATGGATAACCAAAAGTCACTTCTTTTAATTATGATTAAAGAACTAAAGAGGTTTCATAAAATGAAGAGTCTTCATTTTTATGAACCATTAAAACTCATAAGTTACAAATTGAAGAGACTTGGAATAGTTTCAAATCTTGCCCTCAAGTTTTGGAATTTGAAAAGTCTTACACTTTAATACTTTAATTCCAAATTAAACCTTAGATTTTTAAAAAGTTTAAAAATCAACACTTATACTATTATTATAATTTTATTATATAGATATGTATAAGAATATGTCATTCTTACCGTTAGTAGGCCTCATTCACGAAGCCGGTCTATAAGGGGGGTATAAGGTTGTTGCCTATAAAATGGTGACTTAATGGGTGTCCACTCTCACCCACCGCTTCCTTGATCGGTGGAGGGTCGTTAGCCGAACGGGTAGGATACGACTTTAAATACTCGTTAAAAGTATAATGAATTATAAAGTAACTATACATTATAAATTCCCAATCTTAGTTACTTTAGGAAAATGTGAAATTGGTGCTAGCCCATAAAATTACACTTTGTACCTTACCAAGTCGTTAGTGGAGCGTGTGTGGTTAACCGGCACACTAACATGGACTAGTAAGAGTGGCAAAGGGTAACTTAACTTTATTATAGATCGGTGGAGCGTGTGTGGTTAACCGGCACATCGATTAGGTAATATTGTTGAGGGTACCAAGTCAATTTGTATGGTTATTCACACCTTGTTTGTGATCCTCGGCATCCCAGTCACAAACTTGAGAGGGCACAATCGAGATTCAAACATGCCATTGAAAAGTTCAATGTATCTCAAAAGATCTAGTAGTTTCAAAACCAATAAAACCTAATAATAAAATATTTCGTTCTTATGGTGGAAATTGGTAAATCGTCATTTACCTACCTTCAAATATTTTATAGTATGGATTACGGCATCCCTCTTCCAACTATAAATAGTTTGTTGGATCCTAGCCTTAATATTTCATTTGGGTGAATTATTAAGGATTCCTAATCTAATGAAACTTGTCTTTCTTTCCTTTCAGATGTCTTCCAACAATGCTTCTGGCTCAAACCCAACAGGCTCCTTTTCCCTTATGAACTTGTGTGGTAAGGTCATCTTTGATGGATCCAATTTCAATGAGTGGATCAGAAACATCAGAATGATTACCCGCTATGAGGACAAAGAATATGTCCTCGATAGGGAGCTTAAGGTTGTGAGTGAAGCAACTGCTACTCCTGAAGAGTTTGCGGAGTTTGTTGCACATGAAAAGGATGCTACTAAAGTAGCATGCATCATGATGGCCACCATGACTCCTGAACTTCAAAAATCCTATGAAGATTTCTACCCCTATGAGATGCACCTGGATCTGATGGAAAGGTACCATCAGAGCGCGCGTCAGGAGAGGTATGAAATCATCTCCTCCATGATAACCGCAAGGATGAAGGATGGTGAACCCATCACCGGTCACTTGCAGAAGATGCAAAGGTTCGTTGACCGGTTGCTGAAGCTAAATGTTGACTTTCCTGAGGAAATGGCGATTGACATCATTCTCCATTCCTTACCTCCAAGTTATGATCAGCTTCGTATGACTTATCATATGAACAAGGAGGAAGTCACGCTTAGCAAACTTCAAGGACTCTTAAGGACAGCTGAAAATGGCCTTAAGGGTAAAGCGGTTGCTACTTCTACTCCTTCAACAGCCCCTGTTCTGGCTATTGGGCAGGGAAAGGGTAAGAAGAGGAAAAACCCTTCGAAGGGTACCAAGGGTAAGACTCTTGATGGTTCCTCTTCAAGTGGGACAAAGAAAGGTCCCATTACTCCTTCTTCAAACCCAAAGGAAGCACAGTGCTTCTATTGCCAGGATAAGGGACACTTCAAGCGAAGCTGCCCTAAATATCTGCAAGATGTAAAGGATGGGAAGGTTAAACCCACCCATGCAGGTATTTACACAATATTGTCTAATAACTCATCTAATGCTAATTCTTGGGTGCTTGATACAGGTTGTGGTATTCACATTTGTACTGATTTGCAGGCACTAAGAAGAAGTAAGCAAGTGGAGCACGGGAAGATAAACTTAGTCATGGGCAACAGGAAAGCATCACATGTTACCAAGATAGGAGTTTATTCTTTATTACTTAATAATGGGTTAATGTTATATTTGAATAAGTGTTGTTACTCTCCCGAAATGGCGAGAAATATTATTTTTTTTCATGGCTTGTACAAACAAGGTTTTTCATTTTCATTTGATAATAAAAATGGTGATGTTAATGTTTATTACAATGATGTATTTTACTTTAAAGCATTACCTTGTGATGGTGTATATGAAGCCGTGAATGTTGTAGACAATCTAGGAAATAATGTGTTGTATATTGATTCTTCAGATAGCTTGGATAAAGCATCCTTGTGGCATTGTCGTCTTGGACATGTTAACAAGAAGCGCATAGGCCAACTCCAAAAGGCTGGAGTCTTGGAATCATTTGACCTCAAGTCAGATGATAGTTGCGAGTCTTGTTTACTTGGAAAAATAACAAAGTCACCCTTCACAGGTACTTGTGATAGGGGTGAAGGTTTGTTGGACCTTGTACACACGGATGTGTGTAGGCCCTTCAGAGTTGCTACAAGGGATGCTAATCGCTATTATGTGACTTTTACTAATGATTACAGTAGATATGGATGTAATTATTTAATCAAGCATAAGTCAGAAACCTTTGAAAAGTTCAAAGAGTTTAAGCAGGAAGTGGAGAATCAATTGGGCAGGAACATCAAGATGCTCCGATCCGATCGGGGAGGAGAGTATCTTAGCATTGAGTTCCTTGACTATCTTAAGGAATGTGAGATTGTCTCACAATTGACACCTCCCAGAACACCACAGTTGAATGGTGTAGCTGAGAGGCGCAATCGAACCTTGCTGGATATGGTTCGTTCCATGATGAGTCGAGCTTCATTACCAATCTCTTTCTGGGGGTATGCCTTAGAGACTTCCGCCCATATCCTTAATCTAGTCCCTACTAAAAAGGTTGCCAAAACACCTCACGAGATGTGGACTGGGAAAGTTCCCAATTTGGACCACATCAAGATTTGGGGTTGTGAAGCTTTCGTGAGGCGTGAGACTCATGATAAGCTTGAACCTCGAAGTGAGAGGTGTATTTTCATTAGCTACCCACAGAGATCCTTTGGTTACCTCTTCTACAGACCCAGTGATAATGTGGTCTTTGTAGCAAGAAGAGGAGTCTTTCGTGAGAGAGAATTCATAAGCCAAGGGGACAGTGGGAGACAAATTGACCTTGAAGAGCTTCAAGAGTCAAGTGGTGAAGGAACCTCAAATGCTATCGACCAACCTGAGGAGGAAACTCATGTTGATCCGATAGATGAGTCTGTACCTCCAAGACGTTCCACTAGGGTGAGGAACACACCTGATTTTTATTATGGTTATCACATCACCACTGAAGGTGATACATTTATTAGTGATAGTACACTAATAGATTTGGATGAACCTAATAATTACAGGGAAGCCATGGCAGGCCCTGAGTCTGCTAAATGGAAGGAGGCTATGGACAGCGAGATTCAGTCCATGTATGACAATCAAGTTTGGAACTTGGTTGACAATGTACCAGGTCGTAAGACAGTTGGGTGCAAATGGATCTTCAAGAAGAAGACCGACATGGATGGGAAGGTACATACTTACAAAGCGCGACTGGTTGCGAAGGGCTTTACTCAAACTCCGGGAGTTGACTATTAGAGTATTGTTAGCCATAGCTGCATTTCATGATTATGAAATATGGCAAATGGATGTCAAAACCGCTTTCCTTAATGGAAAGTTGGCTGAGGATGTTTACATGGCTCAACCAGAGGGTTTTGTCGATACAAGATACCCTAATAGAGTGTGTAAGCTTGATAAATCCATTTATGGATTGAAACAAGCATCTCGCAGATGGAATCTTTGCTTTGATGAGAAAGTCAAAGAGTTTGGCTTTTCTAGGAGTGAGGATGAGTCTTGTGTGTATGTCAGGGCTAGTGGGAGCATAGTTAGCTTCTTGGTGTTGTATGTGGATGACATACTTCTCATAGGAAACGACGTCCCAACCTTGCAGGAGGTTAAGTCCTGGCTTGGGAAGTGTTTCGCTATGAAGGACCTTGGGGAAGCTGCCTATATCCTAGGGATAAGGATATTGAGAGATAGGAGTAAGAGACTAATTGGACTTAGTCAAAGGACTTACTTGGATAAGGTGCTGAAGAGGTTCAGCATGCAAGAATCCAAGAAAGGGGAATTACCCGTCCAGAGTAATGCCAAGCTGAGTAAGACTCAGAGTCCGAGTACAGAGGCTGAGATAGCTGAGATGAGTCATATACCATATGCTTCCGCTGTGGGCTCGATCATGTATGCTATGACTTGTACTCGCCCTGATGTGGCCTTTGCTTTGAGCATGGTCAGTAGATATCAAGGGAACCCTGGCAAGGCACACTGGACAGCGGTAAAGAACATTCTCAAGTATCTGCGAAGGACTAAGGATTGGGTCCTTACCCTCGGAGGCAGTGATGACTTGAGAGTGGAAGGATATAGCGATGCTAGCTTCCAGACTGATAGGGATAATTTCCGCTCTCAGTCAGGCTGGGTCTTTATCCTAAATGGAGGGGCAATTACTTGGAAAAGTTCCAAGCAGGAGACAGTAGCTGATTCTACTTGTGAATCAGAGTACATAGCAGCAAGTGAAGCAGCTAAGGAGGCGATATGGCTAAAGAACTTCATCGGAGACCTTGGAGTTGTACCAGCTATAAAGGAGCCAATGGAAATTTTCTGTGACAGCGAAAGTACGGTTGCTTTGGCTAAGGAACCGAGAGATCACGGGAGATCTAGGCACATTGACAGAAAATACCATTTCATCAGACATCGAATAGAAGAAGGACTCCTCATGGCTAAGAGGGTATCATCAGATGAGAACCCGGCAGATCCCCTCACGAAGGGACTGAGCAGGGTTAAGCATTTACAGCATGCGAGGCGCATTGGGCTGAAGGATGATATTAGTTTCAATAATTAGATTCCTGAAACTTGTAAAATGTAATTGACATTTGATGATAAATAAAAGTTGTTATTTATTTATGAGTAAGGTGTTACTATCTTGTGTTGATTGTTTACTATGTTTCAATTTTGCATGTTTTTACTTCCAGAATAACTATGTTATTATTCAAACCATCCACATTCAGTCAAACTTTGGAAGTAAGTATTGATTTAAGACTGTCATGAATTTGGCTTGTATGATTTGTCTAAAAGTGCTTTGGACAATGCAATGGTTGCTACAACATTCATGAGTACTCATAAGGGCTGAGTATTGGATCCAACCCATGCTCACTTGCATCACTTCATGGAATTTATCTCGAGTGATCGTGAGACGGTAATATCATATAAATCTTCAAACCTAGAGATATGAGTTGTTGACTATGAGTTGGTTATTCATTGATTGCACGAAAACGCATTGGTAACTCGATGTCATAAAACATGCCTTTGTGAATAATTCAATAAGTAGTTAGTACAAGCATATCAGTCGAAGTGTATCTGTTCCTTCTAGAAATAGAAGTGATATCTGGGCCCCTCGATGATTTGGTTTTGACCTATGTACCGGGCCCGGTCAGAACCTAATTGATGTGTTCAATTTAGTTCTATGTCGAAACAAATCAGAGATCGAGAAACAAATGCTGGACAATAAGTAAGACCATGTTCCATGTGTTTGTCCGGCTGATATCATGAGAACAGAGGATTATATGATCACTTATCTTAAATGACGTATCATCATCATCTCAGTTCCGAGAGACTTTGAAAGAGCTACGATTGCTAGTCGGATTTTGAAGTCATATTTGCAAATATAGTTATTAGACTTATCCAAGTGGGAGACTGTTAGATATAGTGTCTAAGCCCATAACTTTATTTGGTATGTACATGACCCGACCCGGCATGGTCCATTTGGGTTGCATGGCATTGCAATACTTGGATAGACTAGATGAGAGAATAAGGCACTTATGATTATTAATATATTATAAGTTCTAATATATTAATAATAGTATTATTTAATTAGTATTGATCAAGTATTAATCTAGTATTAATTTGGTGATCAAAGTGAGACTAATTAAATATATAGGGTTGATTATGATAATCATCAATTCTTTTATGGTGGATTAATGATCCATGGTTTATGGGTTTGGTTATAACCATATGGAGCTCCATGGATAGTCCATGGGAGTTACAAACCCATGGGTCATGAGAAATCAAGAGTCATGACAATTAAGGGCATTCATGTGTAAACCCTAATTGTGACAACACTATAAAAGGAACCCTATGGCTAGCAAAATCGTGACCTAGTGTTACTAGAGAGGGCATAACCGATTTTGAGTGCTAGAAGTATTCTCTCAAGTTATTCCAAGTCTTTGGTGTTGTGTGAAGCATTTGAGGCACAACATTTGGGGTGCTAGGCTCACAAAGTCTTGAAGGAATCCAAGCAACAACAAGGTATGTATTTCTACTAGTTTTATGTTCTATGTAATCCCCATGTCATGCTAGTTAGGAAATAACCTTGAAAAGAAATTTGCATGTATATAGAGAAAACATAGATTCAAGGTTATTAGGGTTGCATGTACACTTAGAAAGTGTTAGAATGCTCAAAAACCCATCATGTTGGTCCATGCATGGATATATGGTGTGTAATATGGAGGTGGCACCTCCCAAAGTCAACCCTCCCCATAATACTTCTTCTTCTTTTTTTTATACTTGGGCCGATATTTAGGCTAGGAGGAAAGAGGATGAACTAGTTTGGCCCAATTCTTTCCTTGGTTCGAAATTATGAAGTCCATAGAGAAGTTTTCGGCCCATTAGGCCTTTAGGGTGGTTCACGGCCCAAATGGTATAGAAAGTGGGTTTTATGGCTCATTAATGTTAATTGGATTAGTTATGGCCCAATAAGGCCCATTAGGGTGAGAATGAATCATTCTAGGCCCAAATGGTCCAAAATGTTTTAGATTTATGGATTGGGTCCAATTAGGACTTCTAAGTCCAGTAAAGTTGAATTGGGTGCTTATTGGCCCATTAGGCCCAATAAGGAACTTGTAACGCCCGTAGATCCAGGCTAGTCAATTTAGAGACGATAAGCATCAAAAATGACTTTTTGATGGAAGATTATTTAGAAGGATTAATCCTAACCAAGTTGTAGTATATGTCTTAATGTTTCCGAAAATATAAAGAACGCCGAAATCCGAGTTATAACGAAGAAGTTATGACCTGTCGAAGTTTCGCGACAGAACCGGCACGACACAGCGCGATGTAAATAGTGAATTTACGTTAGAGCGATATTTGGCCTTAGCGATCTAAATGAAAGTCATAGAATACGTTAAACCGAGAGCGTGCATAAAAAGAACGTCTAAATCTGACTTCGTATGAGGAAGTTATGATTTTTCTAAGTTTCAGCTTAGCAGTATGCAGCCCGAAACTCGAGATTGAGATCGAGTGATATTTAGCCAAAACTTTCTAAACGAGAATTGAATATCTCATCGATAGTAGT
This sequence comes from Lactuca virosa, assembly GCF_052849685.1. NCBI lineage: Eukaryota > Viridiplantae > Streptophyta > Magnoliopsida > Asterales > Asteraceae > Lactuca > Lactuca virosa. The sequence goes on along the minus strand of NC_136426.1, from coordinate 159,988,103 downwards.
CAAACGGTAAAAAGACAGACGAAAACGGATATCGGATGAAGAAGTTATGGATTTATAACGGAGTTTTCCTATCCCGACCTACTAAAAATAATATAATAAAAATAAAGTCAAAATTAGCCAACAGAGTCTAAACGAAAGTTGTAGAGCAGGATCTCACCTACGCGTGGATATAAAGAACGTCGAAAACGGAGTTCGTATGCGAAAGATATGAATTTCTGAAGTTCGGAACACATTATTCGAGGCTGTGTCAGAACTCACGAGGTGAGCACAGTGCTCACGACGTGAGAACAGACTGGACGTCCTCCAGAGCAAGTGGACGAATGACGAACACAGTGACCTACTGTGCTCACAACGTGAACACTTAAAACTCACGACGTGAGTACAGAATGCTGGCCCTATAAATAGAATTCAAGGGGGAGCCGAGTTTGGTTACTCAATATCTTCTCTCTCACTCCCGATACTCTCTCTAAGCCCTATTTTAACCCCCCCCCCCCCCCCCCCCCGAAGCCCCGGTATCATCCCGAGACCCGAAGCGAGTCCCGAAGCTCCGAAGATCCCGAGAAGAAAAGAGTTTCCGAGCCGAAGCTCTGCCCGCGAGAAGCCCGGTGTGTGAAGATCTCCCGGTTTCACCGAAGAATACTACTTTTAGAGCCGTAGTGCTGTCCGATCATCTCCTGATCAAGTGAGTGTATAGTCCCTTTCATAAACACGATTTTAATACAAGTATTGTTTGAATGTATTAAGTATACGTTTGGTGTGAGTGTGTATTTACTTTCTTCTAACACATAAGTATGAAGTATTTGCTATGAAATACGTGCTATGTGTTTATACATTGTTTGCTTACTTGTGATGGATGCTGAATGAATGTTTTATACGAGTTTTTAAATAGTTTTAAACTGTATATGTAATTTATATCTACAAATATGTTGGGTAGAACATGGGTAGATGAAATAGTTGGTGTGTGATGAAATAATGTGATAAGAGATAGGTGAGGATATAATGTTGATGATAATTAGGTGATGATAGATAGGTGATGAATTACGAGTCCAGGCGATGTTGTGGCTACGTATTCATGCGATGATAGTCTAACCCTTATTATGAATTACGAGTCCAGGCGATGTTGTGGCTGCGTATTCATGCGATGATAGTTTAACCCTTATTATGATTTACGAGTCCAGGCGATGTTGTGGCTGCGTAATCATGCGATGATACCCTAACCCTTACTAGACACATATTGAGGGAGTGATCCCCGAATTAGTATTGTCTATGCGATGTAGGCGATGATCCTTAGGAAAAGTTCTTAGGAACAAACATATAAGGAAATAAGATGTAAGGAGATGAGAAGTAAATATGATATAGGAGATGACCCTTAGGATAATATCTTTAGGGAAGATTAAATGAAGATAATGGGGATGGGTAATTGGGTTGATTGTTTGATGATTAAATATAATAATTATATTATTGTGGGTTGAAAACCCTATACGCTCACCAGGCTCCCAAGCCTGACCCACTCAGTTTTCTTTGCATTACAGGTAATGGCACAAGAGTATAAGTTGGTGGACTTGACGAGAGATTTTGGATTATAGATCAGTAGTTATAAATGACTGTTGTAAGGTCTATTTTGTTCTGTTTATGCTTTTGGTCTGTATTGAACATGACATCCCGAGATTTTGTAATATAATGAAAATACATTTCTTTAAAGAAATGCTTTGATAAATTCTTATCATATTTTGTTTTGGGAACAAATTCTGCAACCGTTTTCTTTAAACAATTACTCTGATTTTTTAAAACAAAGCATAAACAAATCGGTCTTTTCTGGCCGAGAAATTGGGGATGTCACAGTTGGTATCAGAGCATTAGTTTAAGCGAACTAGGAATTTGTAGGAAATTTCTAGACTTAAACTTAGAATGCTAAGTAATGATCGTGAGGAGCGTGTCTAAAATATTTTAGGTAGTACACCTAAATTGACACGAGCACTAGTTTATTTTAGGAAAGATGTCTAAAATGCCTTTATGTGCTAAATGTTATATGCTATTATTTGTTCGGATCTATGGTCTGTTGCCGACCGGATCTAGAAATTTTATGTGCTCAGGTTTCTAAACGTCTAATTACGAAATTTTATGTGCTCAGGTTCGACGTAGCATCTGACTCAAGTCAGAAGATTGAAATCAATGTGATCGATAGCATCACGCTCGTTGTTAAGGAAGCTTGTAGCTAGAAATGCTACATGTAAAAATGTGATTATATCACATTAGAATATGAAGGAAGGTATATTCCATTCTGGAATTTGACTCTATGAGACTTGAGTCTAAGCGTTGCATCACACAATGAGAGGTCATTAGAACACGACCCATCAGTCTGTTACAATAGAAAAAGGAAAGTACTTATTCTAAGAAGAAGAAGGAGTCGTCAGTAAGGATTTATTTTGTAACTTGAAGGTTACGATTGAAAGTCCAACATAGTACGAAGAGCAGATGCAGGATTGAGCACTACCTGCTATCGAGAAGTCCAAGAGTTAGATACTCTTTCGAGGAAACATAGAACTTACAGTTATTACCTAGGATGAAGAGATAACGTAAGGAATCATTATACAAGCCCTATTTTCGTTGATGATTCCGGGACGTAATCATCCTAAGGGGGAGATAATTGTAACGCCCGTAGATCCGGGCTAGTCAATTTAGAGACGATAAGCATCAAAAATGACTTTTTGATGGAAGATTATTTAGAAGGATTAATCTTAAATAAGTTGTAGTATATGTCTCAAGGTTTCCGAAAATATAAAGAACGCCGAAATCCGAGTTATAACGAAGAAGTTATGACCTGTCGAAGTTTCGCGACAGAACCGGCACGACATAGTGCGACGTAAATAGTAAATTTACGTTAGAGCGATATTTGGCCTTAGCGGTCTAAATGAAAGTCGTAGAATACGTTAAACCGAGAGCGTGCATAAAAAGAACGTCTAAATCTGACTTCGTATGAGGAACTTATGATTTTTCTAAGTTTCAGCTTAGCAGTATGCAGCCCGAAACTCGAGATTGAGATCGAGTGATATTTAGCCAAAACTTTCTAAATGAGAATTGAAGATCTCATCGATAGTAGTCCAACGGTAAAAAGACAGACGAAAACGGATGTCGGATGAAGAAGTTATGGATTTATAACGGAGTTTTCCTGTCCCGGCCTACTAAAAATAATATAATATAAATAAATTCAAAATTAGACAACGGAGTCTAAATGAAAGTTGTAGAGCATGATCTCACCTACGCGTGGATATAAAGAACGTCGAAAACGGAGTTCGTATGCGAAAGATATGAATTTCTGAAGTTCGGAACATATTATTCGAGTCTGTGTCAGAACTCACGAGGTGAGCACAGTGCTCACGACGTGAGAACAGACTGGATGTCCTCCAGAGCAAGTGGACGAATGAAGAACACAGTGACCTAATGTGCTCACGACGTGAACACTTAAAACTCACGATGTGAGTACAGAATGCTGGCCCTATAAATAGAATTCAAGGGGCAGCCGAGTTTGGTTGCTCAATCTCTTCTCTCTCACTCCCGATACTCTCTCTAAGCCCTATTTTAACCCCCCCCCCCCCCAAAGCCCCGGTATCATCCCGAGACCTGAAGTGAGTCCCGAAGCTCCGAAGATCCCGAGAAGAAAAGAGTTTCCGAGCCGAAGCTCTGCCCGCGAGAAGCCCGGTGTGTGAAGATCTCCCGGTTTCACCGAAGAATACTACTTTTAGAGCCGTAGTGATGTTCGATCATCTCCTGATCAAGTGAGTGTATAGTCCCTTTCATAAACATGATTTTAATACAAGTATTGTTTGAATGTATTAAGTATACGTTTGGTGTGAGTGTGTAGTTACTTTCTTCTAACACATAGATATGAAGTATTTGCTATGAAATATGTGCTATGTGTTTATACATTGTTTGCTTACTTGTGATGGATGCTGAATGAATGTTTTATACGAGTTTTTAAATAGTTTTAAACTGTATATGTAATTTATATCTACAAATATGTTGGGTAGAACATGGGTAGATGAAATAGTTGGTGTGTGATGAAATAATGTGATAAGAGATAGGTGAGGATATAATGTTGATGATAATTAGGTGATGATAGATAGGTGATGAATTACGAGTCCAGGCGATGTTGTGGCTACGTATTCATGCGATGATAGTCTAACCCTTATTATGAATTACGAGTCCAGGCGATGTTGTGGCTGCGTATTCATGCGATGATAGTCTAACCCTTATTATGAATTACGAGTCCAGGCGATGTTGTGGCTACGTATTCATGCGATGATAATCTAACCCTTATTATGAATTACGAGTCCAGGCGATGTTGTGGCTGCGTATTCATGTGATGATATTCTAACCCTTATTATGAATTACGAGTCCAGGCGATGTTGTGGCTGTGTATTCATGCGATGATAGTCTAACCCTTATTATGATTTACGAGTCCAGGCGATGTTGTGGCTGCGTAATCATGTGATGATACCCTAACCCTTACTAGACACATATTGAGGGAGTGATCCCCGAATTAGTATTGTCTATGCGATGTAGGCGATGATCCTTAGGAAAAGTTCTTAGGAACAAACATATAAGGAAATAAGATGTAAGGAGATGAGAAGTAAATATGATATAGGAGATGACCCTTAGGATAATATCTTTAGGGAAGATTAAATGAAGATAATGGGGATGGGTAATTGGGTTGATTGTTTGATGATTAAATATAATAATTATATTATTATGGGTTGAAAACCCTATACGCTCACCAGGCTCCCAAGCCTGACCCACTCAGTTTTCTTTGCATTACAGGTAATGGCACAAGAGTATAAGTTGGTGGACTTGACGAGAGATTTTGGATTATAGATCAGTAGTTATAAATGACTGTTGTAAGGTCTATTTTGTTCTATTTATGCTTTTGGTCTGTATTGAACATGACACCCCGAGATTTTGTTATATAATGAAAATACATTTCTTTAAAGAAATGCTTTGATAAATTCTTATCATATTTTGTTTTGGGAACAAATTCCGCAACCGTTTTCTTTAAACGATTACTCTGATTTTAAAACAAAGCATAAACAAATCGGTCTTTTCTGGCCGAGAAATTGGGGATGTCACAGAACTCCTATTCCAAAATGGACTTAAACCATGGATCTTAGGGCTTCAGACTCTTTGATGAATATAGTTGATGAATCTAACTGAGCATTGAGTGAGATTTACTTAGAATATAATTTTGACAATAGTTGAAAGGTTACACAGGAATATAATTTTCTAGCTAAAATTTCCAGTTGTGACAATCACCAAGTTACCGAAGACTACACGTGGGGTTGACGCGATTTGGGTGATTGTGGATCGACTGACGAAGAGTGCTCACTTTCTTGCTATTAGTGAGAGCTCTTCTGCAGAGAGATTGCCGAGATTTATGTGAGGGAGGTGGTAGCTCGGAATGGAGTGACGACCTCGATAGTGTCAGATCGAGACATGCGTTTTACTTCCAGATTCTGGAAGAAGTTTCATGAGGAGTTGGGCACCCGGTTACACTTCAGTACCGCGTACCATCTGCAGACAGACGGGCAGAGCGAGTGAACGATTCAGACGCTAGAGGACATGCTGCTTGCATGTGTTATGGATTTCGGAGGAATTTGGGACACTTACTTACCCCTGGCTGAGTTTTCTTACAACAATAGTCACCATTCCAGTATTGGTATGACTCCATTCGAGCTCCTTTATGGGAGAAGGTGTCAGACTCCTATCTGTTGGGGAGAGGTGGGACAGCAAGTGATGGGTAGCACTGAGATAGTGCTCAAGACGACCGAGTATATTGAGCAGGTCAGGCAGAGGTTACTGACGGCCCAGAGTCGTCAGAAGAGTTACGCAGACAGGCGACGATCAGAGCTCGAGTTTCAGGTTGGAGATTTTGTCCTTCTGAAGGGATCCCCTTGGAAAGGGATGATCCGATTCAGGAAACGGGGCAAGCTTGGGCCCCAATACATCGGTCCTTTTAGGGTGATCGCCAGAGTGGGTAGGGTAGCATACCGTTTGGAGCTACCTGTGGAGTTGAGTCAGATCCATAACACCTTCCACGTGTCCCAGTTGAGGAAGTGTTTAGCCGACGAGACGGCAGTAGTACCGCTAGAGGATCTTCAGGTAATGCGAGCCTAAATTATATTGAGAGGCCAACCGCGATCCTGGATCGAAAGGTGAAGGTTCTGAGGAACAAGGAAGTGCCCCTCGTTCAGGTCCAGTGGCAGCATCGGAGAGGGTCCGATTTGACTTGGGAGCCGGAGTCAGAGATGCGGGAGCAGCATCCAGAGTTATTTGCAGAGCATGACTTCGAGGGCAAAGTCTGATTCTAGTGGGGGAGAATTGTAACATCCGGATTCCCAGGTATGTTATTTTAATTATTTATTTTTGAGGATCATTGATCTACTCGATGAATTGTTGCTATAACTCGTCGAGCAGAAGCGGGGGTGGCCACGTGAGTTTAATGAACTACTCGACGAGTCCGAGAGTAGACTCGCCGAGTAGGCGCTGTAAGTGGAAACCCTAGATCCCTGGGTTTGGGACCTATTTAAAGGCACTTATAACCTCATTTGCGTCACACCTCACTGAGAAGAAACCCTAATCGCCCCCTTGAGCTTGTGAGAGAGTTTTGAGCCTTACTTGAGATTTGTGAGTGCATTTTGGTAAAGGAAAGGAAGATTCCAAGCAAGGATTGTGAAGAGGCTGATAGATCTACTGCTTATACGTCCAAGAGCTTCTATTAGTGGTATCAGGTTCGAACCTTTCCCTTTTATTTGAGTAGATCTCTCATTTTGAAGATTATGGCTTCTTTTCTTTATATTTTGGGACTTTGAGGATTTGGGGTTCATGAGGAGGCTTGAACTCCAGATCTGGACCTTAGGAGGTCTCTAGCATCTAAAGGTTCCTGCTTTATTCAGCCTTGATGGAATTTATGAGTGAAAAACCCATTTAGATCATGTTCTTGGCATTTCATGGCCAAAATGCCATGCATGGACGTAAAGTCTATGACTTTACGTGGTAAACGAGCCCTGAGAGTATGGATCTGGAGTTTGGGAAAGTATCCTGCCTTAAAGTCGTCTGAATGCAAGTTGAGTTTGAATGGACTCGCCGAGTTGATGAACCGACTCGGCGAGTAGATTAGGGCTGTCCCGATTAACTGGTCCGGGCGAGAGCTCGGCGAGTTAGGGGTTGAATCGATGGGCTGGATCTTCATGAGATTGTCGAGAATCGACGGGACTCGACGAGTCGCACGAGTGCACTCGGCGAGTCTGGTCAATTTAGACTATTGACTGGAATTGACTTCTGTTAACTTAGGGGTTGGTCAAATGAGTGACGAGGGTCAGGAAGGGGTAAAATGGTCTTTTACCCATTTCTAAGACTAGTGTGTAAGAGAGAGCAACGTTTGGTGTAATTGAGTATATGGAGAGAATTAATTAGAGATATTATCCTTGTGATAGGCAGAGGCTAGATCGAGGATTCCGAGCACGAGACTTTTACTTACTAGCTTACGAGGTGAGTCTTCTCACTATACTTTACCTAGAGTGGTATGTATCTGTAACCAGAGGGTTTTATATGTTTATTTGAGTATTGTGATATTACTGCATTATGTCTGTGTGATTTATGCTATGTGTTATTCAGAGTTTACAGAGTTAGGACCGAAGGGTCCACAGAGTTAGGACCGGAAGGTCCACCAGAGTTATGAGACTGGAGGGTCCCACTGAGACACATTGACCAGAGGGTCTTACAGAGTCATAGCCTCGAGTGGCTAATTTGTTGTATGTGGTATTTTGGGGAAACTCACTAAGCTTCGTGCTTACCGTGTTAAGTGTTATGTGTTTCAGGTACATCTGATGATCGCGGGAAGGCCTCGGCTTGATTGTACACACACTCGTTTTGGAGATATACTTTGGAGGATCCTGGTTTATGAGATAAACAACTTTTGATAACAAAATTGTATTAATGTGGATACTTGAGATTTTTGGGAAATATGACATGTGATTTTTATGTTTGAAATGAAAATTTTGGTTTGAAAAATTTACGTTGTTACAGATTGGTGGAGACTTGTTACTAGCTCGTATTCTCCTAAGTAGAGGACTGCAGTGACTTGCGAGCAATTCTCTGAGATGTTATGCTCTAGATATGTTCCTCTGATAGAGTGAGAGAGGTTGACCCAGGAGTACTTGGATTTAAGACATGGGTCTGAGTCGGTGACGGAGATCACCAAGATGTTTACGGACAAAGCCATGTTTTTTCCTGAGTTTGCTACTTATGACCAAGCTCAGATGACCCGGTACTTGAGCATGTTCAAGACGGATATCTGTCAGTTTGTGTCCATGCAGGGTTATGGTTCATTGTTGGAGTTACAGAAGGCCGCTAGACGGCGGGAGATAGAGATGGAGCTCCAGGCGAGGGGGCAGAGACAGGAGTCGGCGCAGTTGCAGCATGCGCTAAAGCGGTTCAAGGCCACTGATACTAGAGGTAGGATTCAGAGGGGCCGCACTTGTGGCAAGCAGGGCACATTGCGTAGGACTGTCGACAACATACTCCAGTATCCGACATCAGGATTTGTTATCATTGTGATAAGGTGGGCCATCTTAAGGCCCAATGCCCCATGCTTGCTTCTAGGCCAGCGCAAGCTCCATCACTGGCTACTATGAGGATCACAGATAGAATTCAGGGCAAGGCGAAGTGTGACATCCCCTAATTTCTCGGCCAAAAAAAAAGACCGATTTAATTTATGCTTTTTAAAATAAAATCAGAGAAATCTTTTCAAAAGATATTGCGGAATAGGTCCCCAATATAAAACATGATAATGTTTATCAAAACCTTTCTTTAAGAAATATATAATTTCCTTTTATATTAAAACCTCGGGATGTCATGTTCCGATACAGATCAAAAGCATAAACAAGACATTATAAGCCTTAGAACAGTTATTTATAACTACTGGCCTATAATCCATAAATCACTCATCATCATCATCCGACTATGCTCGGGGTCCACTACCTGTAATCATAAAAAGTTGAGTGGGTCAGGCTTGGAAGCCTGGTGAGCATATAGGGTTTTCAACCCACAATACATAATTTAATATGCTTAAACATTAATCAATCAACCGAATTACCCCAACCCCATTATCTTATTTATTTCTTAAGGGTTTACCCTAAGAATCAACTATCACTCCTTCCTAAGGATTCATCCTAAGGAATAGACACAAAGTCACCTCGTCACCGGGATTTATACAACGGGCACTAAGTCCATAGCTGCCAAGGTTTATTCAACATATGCTAAGTTCATAGCTCTCATTTATCGACAGTATTATTTACAGATATTCCCCCCTGCAATACATGTCAATGGGTTTTTAGAGTACAGCAAATGAACATATATTTCATTACACCTACAGGTTGCGGGCCTGCTAGTGTTCCACAGACTGTCTAGAATAGTCCATGGTTGTCATCCATACTCTGCTGAATGACGGGGGCCCACGTTTGGATAAGGGCTTTTCTCATATTACACCACTCACGCCAACGTTTGGGTAAGGGCTTCACCCCTCACTATCAACTCATGATTTCATTTCACCACTCCCTCTCAACTCATGATCTTATTTCACCACTCACTCTCAACTAATGATCAATATTATTGATCATCTCCTTTGTCCAACTCACCTTTCATCACACCCACTATTTCATCTACCCATGTTTTACCCAACATTTTTCGTAGATAAAAATACATATACAGTTTAAATTATTTAAAAACCTGTATAAATCATTCCTTCAACACCCATCTCAAATAAACAAACAATATATATTCACACAGCACGTATTTTATGTAAAATACTTCATATCTATGTGTAAGGTGAAAGTAACTACACACTCACATGATTTGATGATAATCGGGCATCAATTCGTTTCCTAAAACGTTCGTTTCTAATAAAACCGGGAGTTTTATTGAGAAACCGGGCTCTACAAAAGTCGGGCTTCGAAACCGAAAAGATAAATTTTCCGGGCTTCACGGGCACTTCGTGGCGTATTCCGGGGCTTATAATTGATACCGGGGCTTCGGGGGGTGATAATATGAAAGAAATATGAGTTTAGGGGCTAAAATTGACAATTTTCAAAAGTACCCCCGGGAGGTCTCGCACCCTTGTATTTATAGGGCCGAGCCTCCTGATCCAATGGCTGAGAAGTGGCCACGCTCCGCGGATCCGACGGCTCGCAGAGGAGGCTCGCACGAGGGCTGCACGTGGGTCGCACCTGCGAAGGCTCGCTGGCAGTCTCCTATTGGACCGAGGTCTACTGGTCCGAAGCCTAGGCAATTGTGGCAGTCAGCGAGGGTTCGGTCTCGTGCTAAGAGGGTACGTGTCGCATAGCTACTGGACTGCTTCGGATAAGGCCATGTGCTCGGATGACTCAGCAGCTTCGCCACGTGGCTTCGCATGAGTCACAGATTTCGGACACGTGTCACATTCTAAGCGAGGGTGACGTGGCAATTGTGACTATGCGAATTTTCTCGGTTTTTATGCAAAAACTTCTAAAATCCATAACTTTCGCATACGAGCTCCGTTTTTGACGTTCTTTATATGCACGCGTAGGTAAAATTACGCTCTACAACTTCCGTTTAGACTTTGTCGGCTAATTTTGATTTTAATTTTTATATTATTATTTTTAACAGACCGGGATAGGAAATCCGTTAAAAATTCATAACTTCTTCATCCGACGTCCGTTTTCGTCAGACTTTTTACCGTTGTGCTACTATTTACGAGACCTTCGATTCTCATTTAGGTCGTGTCGGCTAAAAATCACTCGATCTAAAATTCGAGTTTTTAGCTGTCTACTGCTAAGCTGAAACTTCGAAAAATCATAACTTCGCCATACGAAGTCAGATTTGGGTGTTCTTTTTATACCTACTCTCGGTTTAATGAACACTACGAGTTTCGTTTAGATCACTGAGGCTAAAAGTAGTTTATCAAAAACTCACTTTTTACGACATTCGGCACCGTGCCGGTTTATCGTGAAACTTCGACAGGTCATAACTTCTTCATTATAACTCGGATTTCGGCATTCTTTATATATCCGTAATCCTTGTCACGCCCACTACAAGTTTCTTAATAGATATAGGCTTTATCTAAAATTTAATTTTTGACGCTCATTTTTATTCTTAATTAATTAAACCCTAATAATTAAGCATAAAACACATAATTCACATAATTCCTTTTCATTTCTTCTAAATGAGTTACAAAGGTTACCCTAGACCATTATGTCAATATTAATGCCTATCCTAGAAACACGGGCGTTACAACTCTCTCCCCATTAGAATGATTCCGTCCCCGGAATCACACATCAGCAAACAAATACGGGTAGCGACTCCTCATGTCACTCTCCGTTTCCCAGGTGAGATTTGGTCCATTCGTATGTTTCTAACACATAAGCACTAATTCGACAATTTTACGTCACAACTTCCTAGTCTTACGGTCAACGATTGCCTCAGGTTCTTTAATCAACCTCTTGTTTTCATCCAACCTTAATTTAGAATTGGGAATTATGTTGGGCACATCTCCCGTAAATTTTCTTAAATAACACACACGAAAGGTGTTATGAATACCCTACAGTTCTTCCGGTAATTCTAGCTCGTAAGCTTGATTCCCGATCCTCTGAAGAACTTTAAATGGTCCAATAAACCTTGGACTCAACTTTCCCTTCTTACCAAATCTTATAAGTCCCTTCCACTGCGAGACTTTAAGTAAAACCGAATCTCCAACTTCGAATAATATCGATTGTCTTTTCTTGTCAGCATAGCTCTTTTGAGCAGCTAACCTCCTTTCCCTAATCACTTTCAACTTTTCAGCAGTCTGATGGACTATTTCAGGTCCCATAAACTGCTTTTCCCCAGCTTCCAGCCAACATGACGGCATTCGACACTTTTCCCCATACAAAGCGTGATAAGGTGCCATCTAGATGTTCGAGTGGAAACTATCATTATAGGAAAATTCTACTAGAGGTAAGTGTTTACCCCAGTTACCTTGGAATTCCAGGGTACATGCTCTCAGCATATCCTCCAATGTTTGAATTGTTCATTCGTTCTTACCATCGGTTTGTGGATGGTAAGTTGTATTCAAACACGACTTGGTACCCAATTCCGCTTATAGACTCCTCCAAAATCTTGAGGTAAAACGGCTGTCACGATCGGATACAATCGTTAACGAAACATCGTGAAGCCTCACACTTTCCTTCACATAAGAATTCGCAAGTTTATCCATAGACCATTTCTCGTTGGCTGCTATGAAATGCGCACTCTTAGTGAAGCGATCAACGACCACCCAAATCATGTCGTGACCGTTCCTTGTTCTGGGCAGTTTAGTCACAAAATCCATAGTGATACCTTCCCATTTACCCATGGGTACAGGCAAAGGTTCTAAACTCCCATACGGTTTCTGATGTTGTGCCTTAACCCTAGCACATGTTACACACTCGGCCACATACTTAAAAACATCGAGCTTCATCGTCGGCCATCAGTAATAGGGTTTTAGGTCCCTGTACGTTCTTATACTGCCGGGATGAATCGAGTACATGGTCTTGTGAGCTTCTTCCATCAGAATATCTCTTACTCCTCCCATCTTAGGTACCCAAATCCTATCTTTGAATACCTTCAGTCCTTGACCGTTTGTATCAAACACTAACGTTTTATCCCAAACGTTCCTCCTTCCGGTCATTTTTCTCCAAAGCTTCCTCCTGAGCTTTCTTTATACTTTCCACAATTGTAGAGACAACTTCAATCTTCAGCGCTCTTGGCCTTCTCTTTTCAAGATTTACATTCCGACTGAGAGCATCAGCAACAACATTTGCTTTACCAGGGTGGTAAAGTATCTCACAGTCGTAGTCCTTGAGTAGTTCCAGCCAGCGCCGCTGCCTCATGTTCAATTCCTTCTGATTAAAGAGATATTGAAGACTCTTATGATCAGTGAAAAGTTTACACTTAGTACCATAAAGATAATGCCTCCATATCTTTAAGGCGAATATTACCGCTGCCAACTCCATATCATGAGTTGGGTAGTTCTTTTCATGCTCTTTCAACTGCCTCGATGCATACGCTATCACTTTATCCCTTTGGGTCAGAACACATCCTAACCCAACTCCAGAGGCATTACTATAAAATGTAAAGTCATCAACTCCTTCAGGTAACGAAAGAATCGGTGCTTCACACAACTTCTTCTTTGACTTCTCAAAGCTTCCTATGCTTCTTATTCCAAGTATAGACAGCTCCTTTGTGGGTCAAAGTTGTCAATGGAGTCGCGATCGAAGAAAAGCCTTGGATAAATCAACGATAATATCCAGCTAATCCTAAAAAGCTTTTGATCTCCATAGGACTTTCAATCGTAACCTTCGAGTTACAAAATAAATCCTTATTGAGGACTCCTTCTTCTTCTTAGAATAAGTATTTTCCTTCGTTTATTGTAACAGACCGATGGGTCATGTTCTAATGATCTCTCATTGTATACTGCACTACTTAGACTCAGATCTCCTAGGGACAAATTTCGGAACAAACTATACCTTCCTTCATGTTCTAATGTGATACAATCACAGTTCAACATGTATCATTTCTAACTACCTACTTCTTTAACAATGAGTGCGATACTTCTATTAATCGCTTTGATCATTTCTCACTTCAATCTTCTGGCTTAAGTCAAATACTACATCGAACTTGGTTCTCTGAACCACATAATAAACTCATCTTAGTCGGACTCGATTCGATATGACCTCTAAGGTCGGAATAACAATCATCTTCTTAGTCATTACCAAAATGATGGTAACGACAGACTAGAATAAGACGGAATCAATTACTAGCTCCTTGGTAACCTTATGACTTTCCCTGATCCAAGTGTGAGTCCTGTGCTTCCAGTAGTATAGATCTCTACTACTATTCACACCTACTCATACTCGTCCCAAGTACTGTCTCGCAGACCCCAAGTCCTAAAATCACAAAACAATTTAACACATACGAATGTGTCCAATTAATCATAAAATTTTCCTAGACTCTACTAGGACTTCTTCCATACGTATCTTTAATCATCAATTCTGCTTCAACTTGGTTGATGATGGAAATTCCAGACGATTGGGACAACTTCAAGAATTACACCAACCATTCCATTCATCAGATAACAAAACCAGGGTTTATATTATTTCCTTGAAACGATTACATAAAGGTTCAAGTTTACCCTATACTATGCCTCTAATAGGCTAAACCACTTGTTACTATTCACATTATTACTTCGTAACTTGATCTTTGGGTATCGAGTCTTTACTTCTACTTCCTAGCGTTATTAATCGCTTCGTCAAGGATATTCTGAAATTCCCTTGGCGTTGGCGGTGCACTTGGCCTTGTTACTTCATTGTTCCTCGGACAGTTCTTAGAAATATGGCCTTCTTCTTTACATATATAACACACCCCATTGAGAATCGTACACTGATTGGCGTAATGCCATATTTCTCCACACCTAAAGCACTTCACCTTCCCGTCACAATTACCAGAGTGTTTATTTTAGCACTTCCCGAACCATTTTCCTTTATCTCTTCTTTTGCCAGACTTTGAGGATATGTTGCTCTTGTTGGGCCTTGAAGACCCCTCAAGTTTCCTCTTTTTGTCAACTTCAACCTTGTTGGCGGTCCTGTCATTGATCATTTCTTCAATAGACTTAGCAACCCTAATAGTTGCCTCAAGAACAGATGCCTGACATACTGGCACAGTAAGTTCATCCTTACTTTGTTGAAGTAAACGTTTTGTTTCTTCCATCTGTTCATCTAACATCGTACGCACCATTGCCTGCACCCCAGCCATCGTGATTGGCTCAGGCTGCGGATTATCGTTTCCGGATTCACTTTGCGTACTTGCCATTTCGATCTATACACCAATCGTAGGTGATTTTAGATCTTTATTTTCGATAGGCGTTAAATCTTCGTTATTACTCCGAAACGTTTATATGTTAGTTCGAATATCATAATCATACGTTTAGAATCCTACACACATAAGGTTTCCAGATCCGGTCGGCAACAGACCATAGATCCGAACAAATAATAGCATCATTATAGCTATAACACAAAACATTTAGCACATAAAAGCATTTTAGGCATCTTTCCTAAAATAAACTAGTGCTCGTGTCTAAAATATGATAGACACTCATCTCACAATCATCACTTAGCATTCTAAGTTTAAATCTAGAAATCCTACAATTTCTTAGTTCGCTTAAACTAATGCTCTGATACCAACTGTGACATCCCCTAATTTCTCGGCCAAAAAAAAAAGACCGATTTAATTTATGCTTTTTAAAATAAAATCAGAGAAATCTTTTCAAAAGATATTGCGGAATAGGTCCCCAATATAAAACATGATAATGTTTATCAAAACCTTTCTTTAAGAAATATATAATTTCCTTTTATATTAAAACCTCGGGATGTCATGTTCCGATACAGATCAAAAGCATAAACAAGACATTATAAGCCTTAGAACAGTTATTTATAACTACTGGCCTATAATCCATAAATCACTCATCATCATCATCCGACTATGCTCGGGGTCCACTACCTGTAATCATAAAAAGCTGAGTGGGTCAGGCTTGGAAGCCTGGTGAGCATATAGGGTTTTCAACCCACAATACATAATTTAATATGCTTAAACATTAATCAATCAACCGAATTACCCCAACCCCATTATCTTATTTATTTCTTAAGGGTTTACCCTAAGAATCAACTATCACTCCTTCCTAAGGATTCATCCTAAGGAATAGACACAAAGTCACCTCGTCACCGGGATTGATACAACGGGCACTAAGTCCATAGCTGCCAAGGTTTATTCAACATATGCTAAGTTCATAGCTCTCATTTATCGACAGTGTTATTTACAGATATTCCCCCCTGCAATACATGTCAATGGGTTTTTAGAGTACAGCAAATGAACATATAGTTCATTACACCTACAGGTTGCGGGCCTGCTAGTGTTCCACAGACTGTCTAGAATAGTCCATGGTTGTCATCCATACTCTGCTGAATGACGGGGGCCCACGTTTGGATAAGGGCTTTTCTCATATTACACCACTCACGCCAACGTTTGGGTAAGGGCTTCACCCCTCACTATCAACTCATGATTTCATTTCACCACTCCCTCTCAACTCATGATCTCATTTCACCACTCACTCTCAACTAATGATCAATATTACTGATCATCTCCTTTGTCCAACTCACCTTTCATCACACCCACTATTTCATCTACCCATGTTTTACCCAACATTTTTCGTAGATAAAAATACATATACAGTTTAAATTATTTAAAAACCTGTATAAATCATTCCTTCAACACCCATCTCAAATAAACAAACAATATATATTCACACAGCACGTATTTTATGTAAAATACTTCATATCTATGTGTAAGGTGAAAGTAACTACACACTCACATGATTTGATGATAATCGGGCAGCAATTCGTTTCCTAAAACGTTCGTTTCTAATAAAACCGGGAGTTTTATTGAGAAACCGGGCTCTACAAAAGTCGGGCTTCGAAACCGAAAAGATAAATTTTCCGGGCTTCACGGGCACTTCGTGGCGTATTCCGGGGCTTATAATTGATACCGGGGCTTCAGGGGTGATAATATGAAAGAAATATGAGTTTAGGGGCTAAAATTGACAATTTTCAAAAGTACCCCCGGGAGGTCTCGCACCCTTGTATTTATAGGGCCGAGCCTCCTGATCCAATGGCTGAGAAGTGGCCACGCTCCGCAGATCCGACGGCTCTCAGAGGAGGCTCGCACGAGGGCTGCACGTGGGTCGCACCTGCGAAGGCTCGCTGGCAGTCTCCTATTGGACCGAGGTCTACTGGTCCGAAGCCTAGGCATCGTGGCAGTCAGCGAGGGTTCGGTCTCGTGCTAAGAGTGTACGTGTCGCATAGCTACTGGACCGCTTCGGATAAGGCCATGTGCTCGGATGACTCAGCAGCTTCGCCACGCGGCTTCGCATGAGTCACTGATTTCGGACACGTGTCACATTCTAAGCGAGGGTGACGTGGCAATTGTGACTATGCGAATTTTCTCGGTTTTTGTGCAAAAACTTCTAAAATCCATAACTTTCGCATACGAGCTCAGTTTTTGACGTTCTTTATATGCACGCGTAGGTAAAATTACGCTCTACAACTTCCGTTTAGACTTTGTCGGCTAATTTTGACTTTAATTTTTATATTATTATTTTTAACAAACCGGGATAGGAAATCCGTTAAAAATTCATAACTTCTTCATCCGACGTCCGTTTTCGTCAGACTTTTTACCATTGTGCTACTATTTACGAAACCTTCGATTCTCATTTAGGTCGTGTCGGTTAAAAATCACTCGATCTAAAATTCGAGTTTTTAGCTGTCTACTGCTAAGCTGAAACTTCAAAAAATCATAACTTCGCAATACGAAGTCAGATTTGGGTGTTCTTTGTATACCTACTCTCGGTTTAACGAACACTACGAGTTTCGTTTAGATCACTGAGGCTAAAAGTAGTTTATCAAAAACTCACTTTTTACGACATTCGGCACCGTGCCGGTTTATCGTGAAACTTCGACAGGTCATAACTTCTTCATTATAACTCGGATTTCGGCATTCTTTATATATCCGTAATCCTTGTCACGCCCACTACAAGTTTCTTAATAGATATAGGCTTTATCTAAAATTTAATTTTTGACGCTCATTTTTATTCTTAATTAATTAAACCCTAATAATTAAGCATAAAACACATAATTCACATAATTCCTTTTCATTTCTTCTAAATGAGTTACAAAGGTTACCCTAGACCATTATGTCAATATTAATGCCTATCCTAGAAACACGGGCGTTACAACTCTCTCCCCATTAGAATGATTCCGTCCCCGGAATCACACATCAGCAAACAAATACGGGTAGCGACTCCTCATGTCACTCTCCGTTTCCCAGGTGAGATTTGGTCCATTCGTATGTTTCTAACACATAAGCACTAATTCGACAATTTTACGTCACAACTTCCTAGTCTTACGGTCAACGATTGCCTCAGGTTCTTTAATCAACCTCTTGTTTTCATCCAACCTTAATTTAGAATTGGGAATTATGTTGGGCACATCTCCTGTAAATTTTCTTAAATAACACACACGAAAGGTGTTATGAATACCCTACAGTTCTTCCGGTAATTCTAGCTCGTAAGCTTGATTCCCGATCCTCTGAAGAACTTTAAATGGTCCAATAAACCTTGGACTCAACTTTCCCTTCTTACCAAATCTTATAAGTCCCTTCCACTGCGAGACTTTAAGTAAAACCGAATCTCCAACTTCGAATAATATCGATTGTCTTTTCTTGTCAGCATAGCTCTTTTGAGCAGCTAACCTCCTTTCCCTAATCACTTTCAACTTTTCAGCAGTCTGATGGACTATTTCAGGTCCCATAAACTGCTTTTCCCCAGCTTCCAGCCAACATGACGGCATTCGACACTTTTCCCCATACAAAGCGTGATAAGGTGCCATCTAGATGTTCGAGTGGAAACTATCATTATAGGAAAATTCTACTAGAGGTAAGTGTTTACCCCAGTTACCTTGGAATTCCAGGGTACATGCTCTCAGCATATCCTCCAATGTTTGAATTGTTCATTCGTTCTTACCATCGGTTTGTGGATGGTAAGTTGTATTCAAACACGACTTGGTACCCAATTCCGCTTATAGACTCCTCCAAAATCTTGAGGTAAAACGGCTGTCACGATCGGATACAATCGTTAACGAAACATCGTGAAGCCTCACACTTTCCTTCACATAAGAATTCGCAAGTTTATCCATAGACCATTTCTCGTTGGCTGCTATGAAATGCACACTCTTAGTGAAGCGATCAACGACCACCCAAATCATGTCGTGACCGTTCCTTGTTCTGGGCAGTTTAGTCACAAAATCCATAGTAATACCTTCCCATTTACCCATGGGTACAGGCAAAGGTTCTAAACTCCCATACGGTTTCTGATGTTGTGCCTTAACCCTAGCACATGTTACACACTCGGCCACATACTTAAAAACATCGAGCTTCATCGTCGGCCATCAGTAATAGGGTTTTAGGTCCATGTACGTTCTTATACTGCCGGGATGAATCGAGTACATGGTCTTGTGAGCTTCTTCCATCAGAATATCTCTTACTCCTCCCATCTTAGGTACCCAAATCCTATCTTTGAATACCTTCAGTCCTTGACCGTTTGTATCAAACACTAACGTTTTATCCCAAACGTTCCTCCTTCCGGTCATTTTTCTCCAAAGCTTCCTCCTGAACTTTCTTTATACTTTCCACAATTGTAGAGACAACTTCAATCTTCAGCGCTCTTGGCCTTCTCTTTTCAAGATTTACATTCCGACTGAGAGCATCAGCAACAACATTTGCTTTACCAGGGTGGTAAAGTATCTCACAGTCGTAGTCCTTGAGTAGTTCCAGCCAGCGCCGCTGCCTCATGTTCAATTCCTTCTGATTAAAGAGATATTGAAGACTCTTATGATCAGTGAAAAGTTTACACTTAGTACCATAAAGATAATGCCTCCATATCTTTAAGGCGAATATTACCGCTGCCAACTCCATATCATGAGTTGGGTAGTTCTTTTCATGCTCTTTCAACTGCCTCGATGCATACGCTATCACTTTATCCCTTTGGGTCAGAACACATCCTAACCCAACTCCAGAGGCATTACTATAAAATGTAAAGTCATCAACTCCTTCAGGTAACGAAAGAATCGGTGCTTCACACAACTTCTTCTTTGACTTCTCAAAGCTTCCTATGCTTCTTATTCCAAGTATAGACAGCTCCTTTGTGGGTCAAAGTTGTCAATGGAGTCGCGATCGAAGAAAAGCCTTGGATAAATCAACGATAATATCCAGCTAATCCTAAAATGCTTTTGATCTCCATAGGACTTTCAATCGTAACCTTCGAGTTACAAAATAAATCCTTATTGAGGACTCCTTCTTCTTCTTAGAATAAGTATTTTCCTTCGTTTATTGTAACAGACCGATGGGTCATGTTCTAATGATCTCTCATTGTATACTGCACTACTTAGACTCAGATCTCCTAGGGACAAATTTCGGAACAAACTATACCTTCCTTCATGTTCTAATGTGATACAATCACAGTTCAACATGTATCATTTCTAACTACCTACTTCTTTAACAATGAGTGCGATACTTCTATTAATCGCTTTGATCATTTCTCACTTCAATCTTCTGGCTTAAGTCAAATACTACATCGAACTTGGTTCTCTGAACCACATAATAAACTCATCTTAGTCGGACTCGATTCGATATGACCTCTAAGGTCGGAATAACAATCATCTTCTTAGTCATTACCAAAACGATGGTAACGACAGACTAGAATAAGACGGAATCAATTACTAGCTCCTTGGTAACCTTGTGACTTTCCCTGATCCAAGTGTGAGTCCTGTGCTTCCAGTAGTATAGATCTCTACTACTATTCACACCTACTCATACTCGTCCCAAGTACTGTCTCGCAGACCCCAAGTCCTAAAATCACAAAACAATTTAACACATACGAATGTGTCCAATTAATCATAAAATTTTCCTAGACTCTACTAGGACTTCTTCCATACGTATCTTTAATCATCAATTCTGCTTCAACTTGGTTGATGATGGAAATTCCAGACGATTGGGACAACTTCAAGAATTACACCAACCATTCCATTCATCAGATAACAAAACCAGGGTTTATATTATTTCCTTGAAACGATTACACAAAGGTTCAAGTTTACCCTATACTATGCCTCTAATAGGCTAAACCACTTGTTACTATTCACATTATTACTTCGTAACTTGATCTTTGGGTATCGAGTCTTTACTTCTACTTCCTAGCGTTATTAATCGCTTCGTCAAGGATATTCTGAAATTCCCTTGGCGTTGGCGGTGCACTTGGCCTTGTTACTTCATTGTTCCTCGGACAGTTCTTAGAAATATGGCCTTCTTCTTTACATATATAACACACCCCATTGAGAATCGTACACTGATTGGCGTAATGCCCTATTTCTCCACACCTAAAGCACTTCACCTTCCCGTCACAATTACCAGAGTGTTTATTTTAGCACTTCCCGAACCATTTTCCTTTATCTCTTCTTTTGCCAGACTTTGAGGATATGTTGCTCTTGTTGGGCCTTGAAGACCCCTCAAGTTTCCTCTTTTTGTCAACTTCAACCTTGTTGGCGGTCCTGTCATTGATCATTTCTTCAATAGACTTAGCAACCCTAATAGTTGCCTCAAGAACAGATGCCTGACATACTGGCACAGTAAGTTCATCCTTACTTTGTTGAAGTAAACGTTTTGTTTCTTCCATCTGTTCATCTAACATCGTACGCACCATTGCCTGCACCCCAGCCATCGTGATTGGCTCAGGCTGCGGATTATCGTTTCCGGATTCACTTTGCGTACTTGCCATTTCGATCTATACACCAATCGTAGGTGATTTTAGATCTTTATTTTCGATAGGCGTTAAATCTTCGTTATTACTCCGAAACGTTTATATGTTAGTTCGAATATCATAATCATACGTTTAGAATCCTACACACATAAGGTTTCCAGATCCGGTCGGCAACAGACCATAGATCCGAACAAATAATAGCATCATTATAGCTATAACACAAAACATTTAGCACATAAAAGCATTTTAGGCATCTTTCCTAAAATAAACTAGTGCTCGTGTCTAAAATATGATAGACACTCATCTCACAATCATCACTTAGCATTCTAAGTTTAAATCTAGAAATCCTACAATTTCTTAGTTCGCTTAAACTAATGCTCTGATACCAACTGTGACATCCCCTAATTTCTCGGCCAAAAAAAAAAGACCGATTTAATTTATGCTTTTTAAAATAAAATCAGAGAAATCTTTTCAAAAGATATTGCGGAATAGGTCCCCAATATAAAACATGATAATGTTTATCAAAACCTTTCTTTAAGAAATATATAATTTCCTTTTATATTAAAACCTCGGGATGTCATGTTCCGATACAGATCAAAAGCATAAACAAGACATTATAAGCCTTAGAACAGTTATTTATAACTACTGGCCTATAATCCATAAATCACTCATCATCATCATCCGACTATGCTCGGGGTCCACTACCTGTAATCATAAAAAGCTGAGTGGGTCAGGCTTGGAAGCCTGGTGAGCATATAGGGTTTTCAACCCACAATACATAATTTAATATGCTTAAACATTAATCAATCAACCGAATTACCCCAACCCCATTATCTTATTTATTTCTTAAGGGTTTACCCTAAGAATCAACTATCACTCCTTCCTAAGGATTCATCCTAAGGAATAGACACAAAGTCACCTCGTCACCGGGATTGATACAACGGGCACTAAGTCCATAGCTGCCAAGGTTTATTCAACATATGCTAAGTTCATAGCTCTCATTTATCGACAGTGTTATTTACAGATATTCCCCCCTGCAATACATGTCAATGGGTTTTTAGAGTACAGCAAATGAACATATAGTTCATTACACCTACAGGTTGCGGGCCTGCTAGTGTTCCACAGACTGTCTAGAATAGTCCATGGTTGTCATCCATACTCTGCTGAATGACGGGGGCCCACGTTTGGATAAGGGCTTTTCTCATATTACACCACTCACGCCAACGTTTGGGTAAGGGCTTCACCCCTCACTATCAACTCATGATTTCATTTCACCACTCCCTCTCAACTCATGATCTCATTTCACCACTCACTCTCAACTAATGATCAATATTACTGATCATCTCCTTTGTCCAACTCACCTTTCATCACACCCACTATTTCATCTACCCATGTTTTACCCAACATTTTTCGTAGATAAAAATACATATACAGTTTAAATTATTTAAAAACCTGTATAAATCATTCCTTCAACACCCATCTCAAATAAACAAACAATATATATTCACACAGCACGTATTTTATGTAAAATACTTCATATCTATGTGTAAGGTGAAAGTAACTACACACTCACATGATTTGATGATAATCGGGCAGCAATTCGTTTCCTAAAACGTTCGTTTCTAATAAAACCGGGAGTTTTATTGAGAAACCGGGCTCTACAAAAGTCGGGCTTCGAAACCGAAAAGATAAATTTTCCGGGCTTCACGGGCACTTCGTGGCGTATTCCGGGGCTTATATCTGATACCGGGGCTTCAGGGGTGATAATATGAAAGAAATATGAGTTTAGGGGCTAAAATTGACAATTTTCAAAAGTACCCCCGGGAGGTCTCGCACCCTTGTATTTATAGGGCCGAGCCTCCTGATCCAATGGCTGAGAAGTGGCCACGCTCCGCAAATCCGACGGCTCTCAGAGGAGGCTCGCACGAGGGCTGCACGTGGGTCGCACCTGCGAAGGCTCGCTGGCAGTCTCCTATTGGACCGAGGTCTACTGGTCCGAAGCCTAGGCACCGTGGCAGTCAGCGAGGGTTCGGTCTCGTGCTAAGAGGGTACGTGTCGCATAGCTACTGGACCGCTTCGGATAAGGTCATGTGCTCGGATGACTCAGCAGCTTCGCCACGCGGCTTCGCATGAGTCACTGATTTCGGACACGTGTCACATTCTAAGCGAGGGTGACGTGGCAATTGTGACTATGCGAATTTTCTCGGTTTTTGTGCAAAAACTTCTAAAATCCATAACTTTCGCATACGAGCTCAGTTTTTGACGTTCTTTATATGCACGCATAGGTAAAATTACGCTCTACAACTTCCGTTTAGACTTTGTCGGCTAATTTTGACTTTAATTTTTATATTATTATTTTTAACAGACCGGGATAGGAAATCCGTTAAAAATTCATAACTTCTTCATCCGACGTCCGTTTTCGTCAGACTTTTTACCATTGTGCTACTATTTACGAGACCTTCGATTCTCATTTAGGTCGTGTCGGTTAAAAATCACTCGATCTAAAATTCGAGTTTTTAGGTGTCTACTGCTAAGCTGAAACTTCAAAAAATCATAACTTCGCAATACGAAGTCAGATTTGGGTGTTCTTTTTATACCTACTCTCGGTTTAACGAACACTACGAGTTTCGTTTAGATCACTGAGGCTAAAAGTAGTTTATCAAAAACTCACTTTTTACGACATTCGGCACCGTGCCGGTTTATCGTGAAACTTCGACAGGTCATAACTTCTTCGTTATAACTCAGATTTCGGCATTCTTTATATATCTGTAATCCTTGTCACGCCCACTACAAGTTTCTTAATAGATATCGGCTTTATCTAAAATTTAATTTTTGACGCTCATTTTTATTCTTAATTAATTAAACCCTAATAATTAAGCATAAAACACATAATTCACATAATTCCTTTCAATTTCTTCTAAATGAGTTACAAAGGTTAACCTAGACCATTATGTCAATATTAATGCCTA
Source organism: Lactuca virosa (assembly GCF_052849685.1). Classification (NCBI taxonomy): domain Eukaryota; kingdom Viridiplantae; phylum Streptophyta; class Magnoliopsida; order Asterales; family Asteraceae; genus Lactuca; species Lactuca virosa. The sequence goes on along the minus strand of NC_136426.1, from coordinate 159,963,674 downwards.
TCCTAGAAACACGGGTGTTACACGAAGCCCCCAAGGGCTCGAGGCCGCGCTTTCCAGCTCACGACAGAAGAGGCCAAATCGACACCAAATTTCGTGACCGATATGTTTCTATTTATTATTCTGTTGATTATGTTTTATGTATGCTCATGTTTATACTCATAATAGGTACGTTCTTAGTGAACTCTTTGTCTGCTCTTGTGTTATTTGACTTGGGCACGAGTCGGTGTTTTGTGTCTTGATCATTCAGTAGGGAGTTTGATATGCCTATTAGGGAGTTAGAGTGTCCGTTGTGGGTTTCTATCGCCAACGAACACGGGGTTTATGAATCCGTGGTGTATCAGGGTTGTGTATTAAAGATCTTCGGGGTGCCTTATCCGATTGATCTGATCCATATCCTCATGGGGGATGTCTGCGTGATAGTGGTTATGGACTGGCTGAGCAGGTTTGGTGCCATGATCGAGTGCGAGGGCCAAGTGGGGGAGAATTGGTTATCTTTGGAGAGGGCATGAGGGTTGGTTCGGGGTTTTGTTTGGCATCCAAGGCTAGACACTATATTCAGCATGGGTGTGAGGGTTATCTGGCTTATGTGGTTGATACTCGGGTTGGGGAGTAGACTTCAGTTTCAGAGGTTCTAGTTGTCGGGGAATTCACCAATGTTTTTCCTGGAGGAGTTACCCGGTGTGCCTCCCGAGAGGCAGCTTGAGTTTAGGATTGATCTAGTGTCTGGTGCGGCTCTGATTGCCAAGGCTTCGTACTGCTTGGCACCGCCTGAAATGCAGGAGTTGTCCTCTCAGCTTCAGGAGCTGTTAGGCAAGCAATTCATCAGATCGAGCAGTTCTCTGTGGGGAGCGCCGATACTGTTCGTCAAGAAGAATGATGGTTCACACTGGATATGCATTGATTACCGGGAGTTGAACAAGTTAACGGCGAAGAACCATTATCTCCTTCCACGGATTGATGACCTTTTTGATCAGTTGCAGGGTGCGTCTTGGTTCTCCAAGATAGATCTGAGGTCTGGGTATCATCAGGTGAGAGTGAGAGAGGAGGACGTGGAGAAGACCACGTTCCAGACTTGTTATGGGCATTACGAGTTCGTGGTGATTCCATTTGGGCTCACCAATGTGCATGTTGTGTTTATGGATTTGATAAATCGGGTATGCGGATAGATGCTCGACCGATATTTCATTGTGTTTATTGATGATATCTTGGTGTATTCCAAGACCAGAGATCAGCATGAGGAGCACCTTCGAGAGCTTCTGGGAGTTTTAAGGCGGGAACGACTTTAAGCCAAGTTCTTGAAGTGTGAGTTTTGGTTACGAGAGGTCCAGTTCCTGGGGCACCTCTTTAACCAGGATGAGATTTTTGTCGATCTGGCCAAGATCTAGGATGTGATGCAGTGGGAGGTTCCAAAATCTCCCTCAGAGATCAGGAGTTTCTTGGGTTTGGCAGGGTACTATCGAAGATTTATTCAGGATCTCTCCAAGATTGTGGTACCCGTCACTCATCTGACGAGGAAGGGAGTGGATTTCCGACAAGGCCCTGAGCAGTAGTTAGTGTTTGAGACCCTTCGGTAGAGGTTATGTGAGGCCCCGATATTGACCCTTCCAGAGGAAGTCGAGGATTTTTTGGTATTCTGTGATGCATACATCACCGGTTTGGGGCGATCCTTATGCAGAGAGGACGAGTGATCACTTATGCTTTGCGGCAGCTAAAGCTTCATGAGACGTGTTATCCCACTCATGACACGGAGTTGGGGCAGTGGTATTTTACCTCAAGATTTGGAGACATTATCTATATGGGGTACGTTCTACGGTCTACACGGATCACAAGAGTTTAGGATATCTTATGGATCTGCCGAACCTGAACATGAGGTAACACATGATATTGGACGTAGTCAAGGTTGATGATTGCGAGATCCTTTACCATCCGGGTACAGAGAATGTGGTAGCGGATGCTTTGAGCTGCAAGTCGACCGGATCTTCAGTTTGAGAGATGTGTATGAGGATATCTGTGGATTCTCCACTGTTGGGTTTGATCAGAGAGGCTCAGACAGAGGGAGTTTGGAAAGAGAACTAGAAACATGAGAGGATCAGGGGTGAGATCGACAGGTTTGTCACAGATAGCCGAGGGTTATTGACCCGCTGTGGTCGAGTATGGGTTCCAGTTTCCGGCGGGATCAGATAGATAGTGTTGTATGAGGCTCATAAGTCTCAATTTTCTATACACCTAGGAGCCACCAAGATGTATTGGGATTTGAGATTGAGTTACCGATGGATGTGTATGAAGAGGGAGATAGCCTAGTATGTCGAGAGGTGCTTAACCTGGAGGATGGTCAAGGCCGAGCATCAGAGGCCGCATGGCAAGCTGCAGCCTATGGAGGTTCCCATGTGGAAATGGGAACATATCACCATGGATTTTATCACCAAGTTGCTAAAGAAAGCCAAGAGTTTTGATGCTATTGTTGGATTAGGTGTCTAAGCCCATAACTATAATTGGTATGTACTTGAATTGATAGCAGCACAGTCCTTTTGGGTTGCCCTCAACCTAGCAACTGGACAAGGAAATTATGAAAGGAGAGATATTAATTTATAAGATTAATAAATTAATATATATATATATATAATTGATTTATTAATATGTTAATGGATTAATATATTAATTAGAAATCATTATGTTTAATTAATTGTTAGCCAGAAATTAATCTGAATTGATTTTGGGGTTAAAAGAATTAATTATAAAGTGCAGGGACTAGTTTGCAATTAACTGATAGTTGAATGGAAGGATCCAGAACTCCCTTGGAAGGGGGTGGACGAAAACCCTAGGGGAAACCCTAGAGAATTCGTCCAAGGGGTCCAAGATAAGGCCTTGGGTCTTGCTTAGGCCCTAAGCAAAGGATAACTAGGGTTTTCCCTAAACCCTAGTTCCCTCAACTATTTAAGGAGCCTCCTGGCTCACATATTAGGGTACTCATTCTTTGGAAGAATAACTTGGCCGAAATTGCATACTCCCTCCCCTCTCTCTTCTTCTACTTTCCTTCTTGCTAGTCATTGGGTGTGATTCCATTAGAGGCATTACACTTGTGGTGCTAAAGCTTCCAAGAAGATCAAGATCAAGATCAAGGGAATATCAATTGTTTGCTATAACAATTGAAAGGTATGTAAACCCTAAACCCTAGTTTGTTAATTTCGAAATTAGCCTCTCTCCTCTAGGGTTCTTGTTTTGCAATTCAAAGTTGTATGTTCAATAGTTAAAACATAGATCCAAAGTAGGTTGCATGTGAACTTAGGAATTGTTTTCTAGTTTATTTGTTGTACCTAAAACCCATCAGCTATATGGGTCATCGTGGATCGATTGACCAAGAATGCCCACGTTTTGGACATCCGGGAGAGCTCTTCAGCCGAAAAGTTGGTCGGTGTGTATGTCCGGGAGATCATTGCTCATAATAAGGTTCTGGTCGCCATTGTTTTAGACCGAGATGTTTGGTTCACTTCCCGTTTCTGGCAGAAGTTCCACGAGGAACTGGGCATGAGGTTACATTTCAGCACTGCATATCAACTGTAGACTGATGGCCAGAATGAGTGTTGAGTATTTGAGATATTGAAACTGATTTGGCATGTTTGGTTATTCAGGGAAGCCTTTTTAGAGTTAATCGTTTTGTGATTCCCTACGGTGCCTTTACAGTAGAAGTTCTTCATCGAGCTCTTCTAAGGCATTTGTTTTATATTTTTGGTAAATATTTTATGTTCCCTATAAATAATCATTAGGCTAGCTTTTGATGCAAGCTTTTTCCTGATTAGGGTTTTCTTTGTACGTTCATATTATAATCAATATACATAAAACCTTTATCAGATTACTTGCATGTGATGGTGATTGATTCTTGATTGTTCTTGATATTCCGCATTCGTTATCTCAGATTTATTCCTAACAAGTGGTATCAGAGCGGGTTCTTGTAGATCTCAGCGGTTATTGCAAGAATCAATCTTGTTTATGGCGATATTTTATCATGAATCTCACCTTGTTCTTCCAGTTTTGTAAGTTTTCTGAAAAAGAAAAAGTCAAATACCTCATATTATTGCAAAATCTTGTTCATATCTGTTATCTTCTACCCATTCTTTCATATGATTTGTTCTTAATTCGTGTTTTGGAAGAAAAATAAAAGAAGAATTTCGTGTTTTGTCAAAGTATTTGTGTTCAGATCTACTTTATCTCTCTAAAAACCATCTCAGATCCATTTTCTCTCTCTAGAATTCTTGTCAGATCTACTTTCTCTCTCTTCAAGTTATGTCACTTGTTGAAGATCTAATGGATTTTTATTCTGTAACTCCATTTTAGAACTTGGATTAAAGGTTACTAAACCAATCTATGGTGTCGACAAAGTGACTATGTTTCATATTCTTGGTGATTATACGTTGAGGGATGTTACGGAGTTATATAATTTTTTTGTTGATAAGAAAATATATGAATACTCATGTGTTAATGACCGTGAATTACAAAAGGATGAGAGAATAATAGAACAATTTTGTATTATCCATAGACATTTAGATCGAAAAAACAAACAAATTTTGGAGATGAAAAGAGCTGAAAAGAAAAATGAAGATGTTTTTGATGTTCTTGGTGTTCTTGGTGAAGTTCATAATGTTCTTCATGTTTCTCGAAGAAAAAGTGACTCCAGATCTTCATGTTGAGGGGGAGTCTAAACTTTCAAGTTTTCCAAAAGTATCACCATCTGCATCTAGTTGTTCTGAAGATGAATCTCAAAGCAAATCTTCTGAAATCGTGAAAGTAAAGACATTTAGTTCTATTGGAACTCAAACAGATGATTTTTCTTGTTCTGATGAAGTTTTTGAAGGAATGATTCCTTACAGAAAGCCAATACTTCAAGATGTTCAGATTTATCAAACTCCAAAAGTTTGTGTACTGAAGGTTTCTAATGTTCAGATTCAGAAAGATGAAGAGGTTGTTCAGATCCAAAAGTCATTTCTCAAGCCTAGAAATCAGAAAAGAAAGAAGAACAAGAACAAGAACAAGAGTAAAATGAAGAAGGTTTGGATGCCCAAGGTACAAGTACCTAATGCATGTGGAAAGGTTAAGAAAGCAGAAGTTAAGCATGTTCAAACAAAATTTCATTCTCATTTTTCTTCAGATGAATATGTTAGAAGTTGGAGAAAAGAGAAAAGAGTATTTTGTTGGTTTAATGAAATATATGGAAAATTTTGTTTTCCAATTAAAAAGTGGGTATTGTTTTCAGATGGTGATCGATTCTCTTCAAATAAATGGGTGTGCAGGAAACCAACTTCAATCTTGAATCTTAAATGGGTACCAAAGGTCTCATAAAAGTTGTCTTCAAAAAAAAATCGGAAAAGATGTGACCAAATCTAGTGAAATTTGAAGAAAATTCAGTCAAAGATATGAAATGGTGTTGAATGAATCAATTTTTATTTATTTTTAATTGTTGGAAATAACAAAATGTTGTAAAAGAGGTTGCTATCGAATTCTGAGTTCACTGTTCACTCCGAGCGCTCGGAGGCGTTCGGAGTTCTTGGCTCGGGGGGAATCGGCTTCGCAACTACAACACTTTCGGATCGGATTTTATGCATTCGGAGTTCTTGGTTTTGGAGTCTGTTATCGGAATTTACAAACGGTAATCGGAATGGAGCTATTTGATTTTGTTTCAGAAATCGATTTTATCATGGGAGGATTATCAGATTCTGGTTTTCGCATCTATCATTTGAAATCGAAACACTCTTCGTCGTCCAAAAGCTTCAAATTGAAATCAAAATCTGAATTAACATCACCTATCGGAAAGCCATAATCAGAGGATTGAATCGGAATTTTATTACATTCGGAACTTGAAGCTGCATTTGGAATTGAAAGTCACGAACATGGAAATCTCATTATCAAATTCGAAATCGGAGAACTCATAATCGGAGGAGTTCGTAACAAATAATCCCGTTCGTAATTTCATTGGAAATAGGAAACTGAATGAAGACGTATTTCAATTTTGACTTTTCTAAGTCAAAGAACGAGATGTTATTGCGTTTCTCAGTTAAATGGGGATGAAGATGAATGTTTTACAATTTCGGTCCCCAGAGTTTGAACAAATTGGCAGATTCAATCAACTTTCACAATCCTTTACAAGTTCATGGGTTTTACCATTAGAATTTTCCGATCTTGAGAAAATCTACCCGATTTCTTTATTCTTCCCAGATTTATTGGATTTTATTTGTTTTTACCCCTTCTTTCCAAATTATTTTCACCTCTAATTCTTTTCTTTGGTCTTATTCTTTTTAATCCCTTCTAAATAAATTGCCTCTTATTCTATTCTTTTTGTCCAATAATTAAAAATCGAAAAATACAAAATTTATTTTTGTTATTTTTCCGGTTTTAATTTTTGATAATTGGGTATATTCTAAAATGATTTATTTCATCAAGTATGACGAGTTTTGAAGATATATGTTGGCATTTGGTAGTTGGTGATTCTTCTTAACTTTCCGGATTCTCTCCATGATATTTGTTGAAGATTCAAGGGGGAGTGATGATTATTCGAGGGGGAGTTCGTATTTGGAAGATGATATTTGTTTCTCTTGCTTTGAATACCCCATGTGCTGATAAGTCTCACAATTTAGGGGGAGAAATGCCAAGAAGATCGGAAATCGTGATCTTCATTTTGAGAATTGGGTATATTCTAAAAGGATTTATTTTATAAAATCTGACGAGTTTTGAAGAGATATTTTGGCATTTGGTAGTTGGTGATTCTTCATAACTTTCCAGATTCTCTCCGTTATATTCCAGTCTGTAAAAGTCAACAAAAGTCAACCAAAGTCAACAAAAGTCAAAACTTACTAAATAGAAGTCAAAAATTTTGAGTTGTTAATTTAAAAAGGCTAAATTAATAATTTGATAGATGGAAAACCCTTTATTATTAAAGTGTTGCAAAATTTGGGATTTTTCCCACTCAACCGAAAACCCTCGCAACCTTATCCATTCCATGACCGAAAACCCAATAGCAATCACTTCGGACCGAAAACAACCAACCAAAATCACATTAGCGGTTGACACCGCAAACGTGCGAAACTGCTCCTTTCTTCGGACCGCAAACTCGCCTGGACCGCAAACCCCATTCTCGGCCGAAAACTGCTTGCGAACAGAACCGCCTAGAGCACCGAAATCTCTTTCCTCGGGTAGAGTTCTCGGCCGAAAACAGTAAAATATCTAGATATTTAGCTTATAACTGCCATACCTTTTCCTTCCTAAGTAAGTTATGATATAAAGATCAATTTCACTTCATACATCCAGTAAACGAAACATCCCTATTTTCTCTCAAGTTTAAAACATATTTTCCTTTCAATTCATATTCAAGACATCGTATTTCCAGAAAATTTGTAAGTATTATGAATTACTTTAGTCTTATACAAACATTTAACATGTAAATTCAACTAATCCATATATAGTATTATTAGGATACGTTTGTTAACACGTGTTCTAACACGAGAATCATAACTACCACATCGTAACCAACCGAGAACACGCAGTCAAGGTGAGTTCATACCCCTACATTTTCATGATTTTTCACTGTTTTAGGGGGGGATACAAGTGTAACACAAGAAAATTTGTGTTAATGTCTAAAAGTTTTCAATATTTATTAATTGTTTCCGTTATTAAAATTATATATTTATATTTATATAAATTATATAATTAGGGTTCAACAGGCTTAGAATTGATAATTTGGCTCCATTTCATGTTCATTGTTTGGTTGTGGGCTTGGGGTATAATTATTTATTCAACTGTCTATTTAAGCATAATTATATAAATATTATATTTATATAAGTATAAAATCATTTTAAACTTGTTAAACAAAAATATAATTTTTGCAAACTATTTAATACCATTTGGGTATAAATATTGAATTTCACGGAACAACCGTATCACATATTTTACAATTTAAACTTGCCGAATTATTAACAATACAAAGGTTTTCGTCACAGTAAAACACAAACATATAAACTATAATAGGTATAGTTTATGGAACTTACTTATTTCTTTCAAAGTTCATATTACTATACGGAAAACAACATATAAACTATAACAGATACAGTTTTATGGATCATATGCACTACATTACATATTCAGAATACATTACGGAAAAACAAACATATAAACTATAATAAATATAGTTTATGAGATATACTTACAGTTTGTTCATTACAAAGTAACTTTTTATTATTCTACATGTAACCGTCAATATAGCATTTGTGAGACACACTTCACGTACTTATCTAAGTACCAACCAAGTCCTGAAATTATAACCAAAGTCTTCTGGAGGGAGAGCGTGACACTTGTGCATAGATCTATACGGGACTGACAATCCCGCACCTGAGCTGCTTGCAACAGCTAAGCCGGCGGCCCTGAGGTGACAAATGTCGTACCGACTGCGACGCCTAAAGAACGTCGTGTTCAGGTCATCTTAGGTCATCAAGCATGGTTATAATAACTCACAATTTGGTATTGAACAATACGATTAGTGTAAGAATAAGTAAACATCTTCACATAGTTTTATTAAATAATAAAACTATAATACAGTATTTTACAAGTACAGATGGTAAATCCAGGTATTTACAATTACACAGTTTTCACACAAGTACAAATACAGAATACTATTCCAGTACAGAGAAAACATCCTTTTCATGGTTTTATGTGAATTTAAAACTACATTATACTATTTCAAAGTACAATAACATTTACACGTTTTGAGTACAACATATTACAACAGAAAATATAGGATTTTCTGAGAAAACATACTTACATTTCAAAATAACAAATAACAGATTTCAATTACAAACATGCTTATGAACTCACCAACTTAAATGTTGACACTCTTTTCAAAACTACTTGTATTCTCAGGAAATCAGTAAACAGGTATCCACAGGTTTTGAGAAGACGGAGCTTCATTGACTCATGTCTTTTAACTTTTGCTATACATTTTGGTGTCAAGTATATATTGGTTTGAAAACGAATGTAAAACTATACTTTATCAATATAATGGTGGTTGTACTTTGATTACAATTATGCAATTGTTGTGATACTGTACATGACGTCCTCCGCCCCCGAACGTTTCCGCCGTTCCGGTTTGGGGGTGTGATAGATTGGTATCAGAGTATTGTTTATGGCGAACTAAGTATATCAAACCATAAAAGATATACAACTATAAATACAATGGGGCTGAAGCACTCTGACTAAAAGTATATTTTTAAAATCAAAGTATTTTATAAGAAGTATACTAACATGCATACATACAAGAAACAGTATCACAGTGAGAACTACATAAAAGTATTTAGATGTTGAACACTACAGTTAAACCTGGACAGTTATGTAATCATATATGAGATAAATATAGCCTGATCAACTATATTTATTTGAGATACGACCAACATGTGTTTGGGAGTGATCGTGGTGTTGCAACAAGTCTAAAACTTACCAAATCTATATACAAGAAGAACTCTAGAATCAAACATAAAGTTAAAATACTATAGGAGTATTTTATATCACTATAACATTGAAACAACAATATTCAAGAAGGTCATTCTTACTAGAAACAAACATGGGAAAACAAAAGATCATTACTGGTAAATCTATAGTTACTAAGTGTATACATAAGAGTTATATATAATCAAAATTTTATAGACTTAGAATTTGTGATTTTGCTTTATTTCCTGTTCCTTGTTTGGTTGTGGACTTAGAGTAGAATCACTTATTCGAAGGTCTATATGGTCTTGATTATATATGATTCGTATACACTAAGTGATTATAGGAAGACCTGGTATGGATTACATTATACAAATTCCTTAGAAGTGTTGCTACAAATTCCATAAACTGAAATTGCGACTGTTTACTTATATTAGTAAACTTCTATTGTAAATCATAGAACACTATGAAAGTCAGGATATGATACGTTTAGAACTAAGATATATCTTGTTCAATATCACTTGACTAGTAACTATTATAGAGGACTTATCATTATTTCCTCTAAATATTTATAGAACAAGATGCCGCCACGTAAATCAAATAGGCGTTTCAACAATAATCCACCAAATCCACCACCTCCACAGTATGATCATGTTGTTTTCCAAGCAGCAGTAACAGCCGCCATAGCTGCGGCTATGACGCAAATTAACATCGGTGGTACTAGTGGAGATGGTAGTGGTGCTCACAATTTTAATCACGGGGAAAGTATTGGACACCCAAGGGAGTGTACATATAAAGACTTTATGAATGTTAAGCCCAAATCCGTTGCTGGCACCGGAGGTGTCATTGATTTAACACCCTGGTTCGAGAAAACCGAATCAGTGTTCGAAATCTATGTGTGCCCTGAAACTAGAAAAGTGAAGTTTGCAGCATGCACTTTCTTGGATAGAGCCCTATCTTGGTGGAACGGCTATGTCAAGTCGTTATCTCTCCTAGTAGCCAATGCCATGAGTTGGGAAGATCTAAAAGTTCTGATGTTGGCAGAATATTGTGCCAGAGGCGAAATACAAAAGTTAGAGCAGGAACATTGGAGTCTGACGATGAAGGACTCCGATATTGCTGCTTATACTGCCAGATTCATTGACCTGGTTCTTTTGTGTCTCGGGATGGTCACCCCGGAGAGTAAGAAAGTAGAAAGATACATCTAGGGGTTAACTCCCCCGACTCAAGGAAACGTTATTGCCGCCAATTCACTTACATTCGATAGTGCCAAGCGTCTGGCTCATACACTTGTAGATCATGGAGTTCGTCAAGGCTCCATGCCAGCCCGTTTCTGTAAAGCGCCATCACAACCCATCTCTCAAGTCCCCGCCGCGGGAGTAAGTCAAGTTTGTTATGAGTGTGGCGAAACCGGGCACTTCAAGAGAGGTTGCCCAAAGACAAGGAATGTTGGTGGTGTAGGAAGAGTTCTAGCAATTGGCCATGAAGAAGCGATAGCAGATCCTACCGTGGTTACCGGTACGTTTCTTCTCAATAATTCTTACGCATGCATTCTTTTTTATAGTGGTGTGGAGAAAAGCTTCGTGAGCCATAAATTCAAACATCTACTAAAACAAAATCCCCAAACATTAAAAGACACATTTACCGTATAGATGGAGAACGGAAAGACCGAGAGAACAAACGACATAAACATAGGATGCTCACTTACTCTAAACAACCATTCTTTTCAAATTGACCTTATGTCGGTCTCAATTAAAAGCTTCGACATTATCATCGGCATGGATTGGTTAAGTCTTCACCATGCTGATACCCTATGTTATGAAAAAGCCTTTCGTGTTAATCTTCCAAGTAACGAATCTCTCGTTATTTATGGTGATAAAACTGATACGAATCTTCAAATCATTTCTTGCGTCAAGGCCCGGAAGTATCTTCGCAAAGATTATTGTGCCTTCTTAGCTCACGTGATGGATAAGACACAAGAAGTGAAAAACATCAAAGATATCCCCGAAGTTTGTGATTTCCATGATTTTTTCTCCGAATATCTATCAGGAGTTACTCCTGAACGCCAAGTCGAATTCCGAATCGAGTTGATTCCTGGAGCTACCTCCGTAGCTAAATCCCCGTATCGTCTTGCACCATCAGAGATGAAGGAACTATCCAGCCAATTAAACGAACTTCTAATCAAAGGATTCATTAGACCGTGCTTTTCACCCTGGGGAGCACTGGTCTTGTTCGTGAAAAAGAAGGATGGATCGTTCCGAATGTGCATAGACTACTGGGAATTGAATAAACTCACTATCAAGAACCGATACCCTCTACCACGAATAGATAACCTCTTCGATCAACTTCAAGGGGCAAGTTTCTTCTCCAAGATTGACCTGAGATCAGGATACCATCAGCTATGAGTCCAGGAGGCCGATATTCCAAAGACCGCTTTTAGAACTCGCTACGGTCACTATGAATTTGTAGTAATGCCCTTTGGTCTAACGAATGCGCCCGCAGTGTTCATGGACCTGATGAACCGTGTGTGTCGACCTTACTTAGACAAGTTAGTTATAGTTTTCATCGACGATATACTAGTCTATTCCCGAAGTAAGGAAGAACACAGCCAACACTTACGTCAAGTCTTGGAAACCTTAAGGGCATAGAAATGGTATGCGAAGTTCTCGAAATGAGAATTCTGGATTCGAAAGGTGGACTTCCTAGGTCATGTAGTCAACTAGGAAGGGATATATGTTGATCCCTCCAAGATCAAGGCTATCAAAAACTGGACGACCCACGAACCCCAACAGAGATTCGTCAATTTCTAGGTTTCACTGGCTACTACAGGAGATTCATCCAAAACTTCTCAAAGATTGCGAAGCCACTCACCACCTTGACCCAGAAGGGTGTAACCTTCAGTTGGGAAGAGAAACAAGAAACTGTTTTCCAGACACTAAAGCGAGCCCTCTGCAACGCACCGATCTTGTCCCTCCTAGAAGGGACGAAAGATTTCGTAGTTTACTGCGATGCGTCCAAGGAAGGGCTAGGCTGCGTTCTTATGCAGCGAGGAAAGTTCATATCCTACGCCTCGAGACAGCTTAAGAACCACGAGGTCAACTATACCACACACGACCTTCAACTAGGAGCAGTGGTTTTTGCTCTAAAGATCTGGAGACATTACCGTTATGGTACGAAATGCACAGTCTTTACAGACCACAAAAGCCTCCAGCACATCTTTGATCAAAAAGAACTGAACATGAGACAATGACGATGGGTAGAACTACTCAATGATTACGAATGTGAAATTCGCTATCATCCCGGCAAAGCCAATGTAGTAGCAGATGCCCTTAGTCGGAAAGAGTACTCGTGCCACCGAGTAAAATCTCTATCTATGACAATCCATTCACACATGTCTGGCCATATCAAAGAGGCTCAGCTGGAAGCCTTGAAACCAGATAATATGATAGGTGAAGCCTTAAGAGGAATGGAAAAGAACTTGGAAATTAAGGGTGACGGAGTTCGCTATCTCATGAATCGGATCTGGACACCGAAGTTCGGTGGCTACAGAGATGTTGTTATGAATGAATCCCATAAAACTCGATACTCCGTGCATCCAGGTTCAGAAGAGATGTATATGGACCTCAAGAAACTCTATTGGTGGCCGAACATGAAAGCTGAAATTGCTACCTATGTGGGCAAGTGTCTAACTTGCGCCAAAGTTAAGGTAGAATATTAGAAGCCTTCGGGTTTACTACAACAACCAGAAATACCCGAATGGAAATGGGAGCTTTGAACTATGGATTTCATAACCAGGTTACCCAGGACTATGGGTGGTCATGACACCATTTGGGTAATCATCTACAGATTAACCAAATCCGCACACTTCCTGCCAATAAAATAAACTGATAAAATGGAGAAGTTAACAAGGACGTACATTAAAGAGATAGTACGATTAAATAGTGTGCCAATATCCATTATCTCTGGCCGAGATAGTAGATTTACCTCGCGGTTTTGGCAATCACTGCAAAAAGTCCTTGGGAACAAATCTTGACATGAGTACAGCGTACCATCCTCAGACTGATGGGCAAATGGAGAGAACTATACAAACACTGGAAGACATGTTGAGGGCTTGTGTGATAGATTTTGGTAAAGCTTGGGATACCCATTTACCACTCGTTGAATTCTCGTACAACAACAGCTATCACACCAGCATCAAAGTTGCCCTATTTGAAGCCCTCTATGGCCATAAGTGCAGATCTCCTCTGTGATGGGTTGAAGTAGGTGATACGCAACTAGCCAAGAACCAAATACCCGACAGTACTTTAACCGGTCTCGAGATCATTCGAGAAACCACAGAAAAGATCGTCCAAATCCAGGAACGACTGAAAGCTTCTAGAGACAGAAAAAAGAGTTATGCGGACAAACGTCAAAAACCCTTGGAATTTCAGGTTGGTGACCGCGTCCTGTTAAAGGTCTCACCCTGGAAAGGAATGATATGTTTCGGAAAACATGGAAAACTAAATCCAAGGTACATCGGACCATTCGAGATTCTTGCTAGAATTGGTCCGGTTGCTTATAAACTCAATCTACCGCATGAACTCAGTAACATTCATCTGCTTCAAATCTACTTGGTGGAAGTGTTTCCTCACCATCATTTTCATGAATCGGAGAGAAACCTTATGACCCTTAGATTTTATGGTGTATGTGTTCTTATCCATGTGAATCGTCAAAACCATAGTCACAAGACAAGGATAATGACAAATCCAAACTCATATGGACTGAACTTATGCAATCTTAACTTCTTGCCACCTGGCAGTACAGGGCCTGCCATTGCTTCCATGTTGTTATGAAACCAATTGAGAACTTTCAGAACTCCTATGCAAAGCCAACTTTAACTGGAATGGGAACAGAATATGTCAACACGATAGGTTATAAACCTCAAGTCGTGTGCTAGTGAAGAACCTCAGGTTTTATTCTTGATTAGTTCTTGAAATTCTTTTTAGGATCTTTAAGACTCCCACTATCCTCTTGACATATAAGACTATCTTGCCAAATATTCAAGAGATAGTGCGGATTCTTTATCAAGACAAACACTTCACACAATTGGCCTTAGTTGGTCTTTGTTTTATCCAAAACATCACAACTTACCAATTTCAAATGTACAAGAGTAGGACACTTTTACTCTTACATTTGACAAGTGTTTTAAACCTTTCTTTAAGATATGTCACTCAAGTTACAATCTTGGAGTATGACTCTAAGAATTGTTTTGGAACGAAGTATGACTCATCTTCCTGATCTAACCATTTCAACAATTCATGACTCCTCTTCTTAGTCATAATAATGCACTAAGATGACCTTTAGAGGACTAATTGTGATATGATTTCTAAATCATTAAGATGATCACAAACATGATACTAAAGTACTCTCCCATCTTTTCAGATTTGAGAAACTTTTATCTTTCTGCCTAATTTGATTCTTCCCATTCGTTCTGCCATACATTGAGACTTTTCCAATGTTTCAGAATTATACTTAAACTTGTAAGTATAACCATATTTACTAAACTTTAGTAAATCAAATAGTCTTAACGAGCTTTGTGGTGGACATGACCAGTGCACAAGAATGTGTACTCGATCCCTTTAGTCCTTCACTTGACTCACACATCCATGTGAGCAAGTACTTAGTCTTGATTTTCCAATGCTTGAAAGTTCTCATTCATCATACTATTCAACTTGCATGATTCCAAGTTTCGGTCCAATTGAAACTTGGGTGATGAGGAACTTTCCTGATTTGGTAAATTTAGACACTACCACAAATGAAAGAATCAAATCCATTTTCCAATATTGTTGTCAGTGGAATCATATAAGCAACAATTTTCCACAAATACCATTGTAAGGATACTTCAAATAAATAAAATTAAACAATTTTTCTTTTATTTTAAAACTTTGTGGAAAAACTTATCCTTACAATCCACATGGAAAATTGTTGTTATCTATTCCTTAGCAATATATCATAACTTCTTAAGCAATTGCTCAAAATTCTGATGCGATCGAAATCCACCTTCGCGATCAGAATCAGCATATACTTCCTTTAAGATTTCTCTCTATTCTTTGATTCTTAAAACATCAACATGTGACCCAGTCACATCATGTAATAAGGATCTCAGAATAGAACTTAACAGAGTTAGATAATGGGCTCTACCTGATGTAGAGTCAAACTTATTGACTTTAACATCCTTAGGTAAATTTGGCAACTTTGCAATCAACGCCCCTTCCTTTGGCAAAATAAACATATGGACCCTTTGGTAATGGGACTATCTCAGACTTAGCCTTTCTCTTTACCATTTGGTCAACCGGGTTGACTATGGTCAATCCCTTTCCATTGGGAAGAGAATGCTTTTTCTGGATTTCCAGTGGCACCATTGTCACTGTCCATAAAGTTTTTGGGAAGTTAATCTTCTAATCAAATTTGCTTTACTATCGTTCCAAATCATTGCTGATTCAGCAGCACCAAGCAAATAGATATGATCATTAAGGTTCATGTCATAGTCTGTTTCATAGTAGTCCCAAAGGAACTCACTATGTGACTTAGAAAGTGATTGAACATCCAACTTTCTCAAGACTTTGACACCCAACTCTCCCGGCTTGTCAATATGTGACTTCATCTCTAAGATGTGATCACACATAGACCTTGCTTGCCATTAGGGCTTGAGTGACCTTGAACTTGTTGGTTAGGGAGAATAATTGGAGGAGGTGGAGGAAAAGAAGTATGACTTCCATGAGCCAAACTCGGGAAGTCATATTCATTAGGAAAGCTTGGTTTGGGAAGATCATTGTTGTCTAAACCAGACATCAACAATGGGAGAAATTCACGTAAAGTTGATTTAAGTCCTTAATATAACACCCAATATGATATATTAAGGCTAGGACCCAACAAACTATTTTATAACTTGGAAGAGGGATGTCGTAATCCAAGCTATAAAATATTTGAAGGTAGGTGAATGACGATTCACCAATTTCCACCAAGATAAACGAAATGTATTATTAGGTTTTAATTGGTTTTGAAACTCCTAGATTCTTTTGAGATTCATTGAACTTTTCAATGGCATGTTTCAATCTCGAGTGTGCCCTTCAGGTTTTGTGACTGGGATGCCGAGGATCACAAAACAAGGTGTGAAGTAACCATGCAAATATACTTGGTACCCTTAATATTTACCCCTCAATCGATGTGCCGGTTAACCACACACGCTCCAACGATACTATGATAAACATTAAGTTACCATTTGCCTACCTTGTTAAGTCCAGGTTAGTGTGCCGGTTAACCACACACGCTCCACTAACAGCTTAAACAAAGTGCAAAGTGTAATTTCATGGATTAGCACCTTATTCACATTTTCCTAAGTAACTAAGATTGGGAATTTATAAGTGTTTAGTTACTTAGTATTTATCATTATACTTAGAATGAAGGGAGAATTATAGTCCTTGTCCTACCTGTTCGGCTAACGACCCTCCACCGGTCAAGGAAGCGGTGGGTGAGAGTGGACACCCATTAAACTGCCATTTTATAGGCAGTAACCTTATACCCCCTTATAGACCGGCTTCGTGAATGAGGCCTACTAACGGTAAGATTGACTTTATCTTATACATATCTATATAATTAAAATTATAATAATAGTATAAGGGTGTATTTTAAACATTTAAAATACTTGGTGGTTTAATCTATTAATTAAACTATACTCTTAATTTAATTAAACTTAAACCATGTCTTTATGGAATTATTAACTCTTTTAATTAAACACTTTAACTAATTTAATGAAGTCCATAAAGTTTGAATTTTAACTTTTAAAATTGTAGAGTTTGGAATTAAAGCATTAATGTGTGTGAGACTTTACAAATTCCAAAACTTGAGGGAAAGTTTTGAAACTATTCAAAACCTTTCATTTCATAACTTATGAGTTTAATGGTTCATTAAAATGAAGACTCTTCATTTTTATGTAACCTCTTATTCTTTAATAACACTTTTAAAGAAGTGACTTTTAAACATCCATAACTTGAGGACAAGTTATGGAGTCATAAAATAGTTTAATGAAAAAAAAAAACTCTTCATTTTTGTGTAACCTATGGCACTTTTATGAGTTTTAAGATTCATAAATGTGACCTTTTATGTGACTTGAAGAAAAGTTACAAAAACACCTTTTATGAACTTCTTTTAAATTAATATGGATTGAAAGCAACTTAACAAATAATATTTTTCATCAATCTAAACTAACTCATAAAACAAGGTAACACAAAAAAACTTTTCATGTTCCATAACTTAAGAACAAGTTATGGAATTTTAAAACATTAAGACCCAGTTTTGTAACTCTATAAAAAACTTTGAATCAATTTTTTTTAAAACCTTTTCATATCCGTAACTTATGGAGGTTTCAAAAAACTCTTTAGATCAAACTTTTAAAACTAATAAAATAATCATATCATTTTATCTTTTACTAAATTTGACCTAATTCAACTCATATAGAAAAGTGACTCAAATTTTAAAAATAATTAGTTTTTCATAAAATCAAGTAATTATCTTAAAATATGACAAACTTCATGTTTTTTTCCTTTTTTTTTCCTTCAACTTGAAAAAAAAATACATTTGCATCAAATATAATAGAAAACAACCCATGGCTCTGATACCACTGTTGGGTTTCGAGCATTCTAACACTCCGATGGTGTACATGCAACCTTATAAACCTTGGATCTATGTTTTCTCTATTATACATGCAAATATTAACTATTCCAAGGTTTCATCCTAACTAGCATATTATGAAGCACATATACTACAAAGTTCTAGTTAGATGACATACCTTTTGATGTAGCTTGATGTCTTCAAGCTTTAAGAGCTTAGCCCCCAATAGTGTGGAAGCCTCAAATGGAATCACAAATCACCAAAACACCTTGGAAGAACTTGAGAGAATATGTATGCACACTAAAATCGGCCCACTCTTATTTTCACACACTTGTGCCAATTTTGTGAGCCAATGACCCCTTTATATATTATGGAGGATTAGGGTTACATCCATGTAAACCCTAATACCCATGACCTTTCATTTACATAGGATCCATGGGTTAAAAGCTCCAAGGACCATCCACGAAAGCTTAGCCCAACCTAAATGAACTTGGCCCATTCCATATATATAAGAGTCCATATTTAATTAGTTCTTTTTGATCACTTAATTAATTCTAAATTAATTCTTGATCAATACTAATTAAATAATATGATTCCATATTAATATATTAGAACTTATAATATATTAATATAAATCATAAATATACTATTCTCAAAAGACTATCCATATAAATTGTGCCGGTGAAGTGCAACCCAAATGGACCATGCCAGGTCGGGTCAAGTACATACCAAATATAGTTATGGACTTAGACATTAATCCAACACTATCTTGAATAATCATTCAAATCAATCAAAGCTGGACTTGTTTTTCTATCTTCTAGCATTATTTAGAGTCAATTAGAGCGTTTTAAACTTGGTACATCAAAGAATTGAGTATTAGGAATTATCTGCTTGGGTCCTTGTGCACCAAGCAAGCCATAAACTCCATCATGTGGAGTTTACGGCCACACCATATGAGTTTACGACCGTAAACTCAAGGTGGCCACAAACTCGGGCCTTAAACATGATATTCCACCCTTTCTTCCTTGTTATTCACCATTTCAACCTCAAGAACTTGATTTCTCTCTCAAGTATCATAAGGATCTTCATCTTATTCTTCAAAAATGTAAGTGTTTCATCCTTTGATTAGTTGATACAACTCGTTATCTAGTCTCATCCTTCAATTTCATCCATTAACTTCATGTTTTGGGTTTGATCTTCAAGATCCCCAAGCACACCAAGAACACACACTAGTGTTTTGGGCCGAAATCAACTCTTGTTGCTTCTATATTGTAAGTATCCTATTCCTATACTTGTTATCTAGTAGGAAACCTTGTTTTGCACCTTGAAAACGTCCAAATCCCATGAACAATAGGAGTTTACGGCCAGCAGCATCTCCCTTAGCCGTAAACCCTTGTTAAGGGTGCATTTGTCGGCCTTAGACCCCCTAAAGGCTTCTAAACTCTTAAGTACCTTCCTATGTGTAGTACTTACTACTTATGCTACTTGAAATCATCCAATATCCAAGATCAAAGAGAGTTTACGGCCAGGAGCATCTCCCTTGGCCGTAAACCCTTGTTAAGGCTACAAGTTGGACATAAACTCTTCTTTAAGGCTAGGATTGAGTGTAGAACACTTCCTACATACTTGAAGGACCTTAACCCACCTCTTTGGCACAAAACTTCATGAGTTTACGGTCGTAAACTCATAGGGCCGTAAACCCTATGGTCGTAAACTCAAGGGCCGTAAACACCTTGGCCGTAAACACCATAGTGTGGCCATACATCCCTTAGATGCAACCCTTTGTACTTCTAACACTTCATTCTAAGTGTTTCCTAAGTCCTAGGGTGTTTTCCTTACATGATTAGTTGTATAAACACTAATTATATACATATATGTGTCATTATATGCTTATTAGGATCCGTTGTGCTCAAGTCTTCACTTGACACTTAGCATCCTGCAAACCGATCTTTCATCCGTATCACTCACTACAGGTGAGTTCATACCCCTTAACTTATCTTTTAAATGATTTTAAATGCTTTTATAGGGGGGGGGGAATACAAGTTGAACTATTATAGTTATTATATCAATCGCATGTGATTAATAACTATCAAATAAATGGATTTTGTTACATTTCAAACTGTGTTATCAAACAAACTGCTTCAAATCGTTTTATAAACTCTTTTACATGTTAAATACTTTCTATTAAACTCTTTTAAAAACTTATACTTTGTCAAAATCATGTCTATATAGATATAGTTATATAAGTAGGATTGAAAGGACTTAGGATTGATAGCTCGCCTTATTTCCTGTTCCTTGTTTGGTTGTGGACTTAGGGTATCGGTTATTTGTCCGAAGGTCGTTTGAACCTTCGTTATATATTATGTGTATGTATATAGATATAAAAGTTCTCCTATTAGTTCAATACCTTTGGGTAGCAAAGGTGTATAATCATATTCATTCATACATACAACATTGCTAGTAAACTATAATAGTTATAGTTTAGGAAGTCACTAATACTATTTCTAGAACAATGAAACATACAAGAGTCAGTTCATACTCACTATAAAGAGAAACAGATAGAGCATACTATAACGAGAGACAATACTCACTATAAAGAGAAACAGTACATACTATAACGAGAAACTATACATACTACACACTATACACTATAGAACATACTACATACTAGACAGAGAGAACATACACTACACTAGAACATACTATACAAATACAAGAATACTATAACAATAATGTGAGATACTACTTCATGGTTCGGCAATATACTGATGTGTCATGTTTTATACCCAGAGTCTCCTGGATGGAGAGCGTGAATTTGTGTATAGATCTATACGGGACTGACCCTCCTACACCTTGCTGCTAGCTACAGTGGGACCTGCAGGTCTATGGGTGACGAATGGCATACCATTTCGACGTCTCGAACGTCGTGTTATACTAGTCGATCAAGTATGGTTACAATCATATCACATTTTACCTTAATTAACTAACAAGTTTAAAGGTAGTTAGTACATGAGTAGTTACCTAGATAAAACTACAGTACTTCTTTATTTTTCCCACGTCATTTACATTGTGATCTTCTCACATAAACGGTAATGAAAACTATATTTTGGTAATGATAGTCATACTTTGGGAAAATACTCACTTTTACAAAAGAACAAACATAAAGAACAGTTGGGTCTTGGTAGAAGACTGCTTTAGTAGAAAATATAGGATTTTCTAGGAAGTTTACAAACACTTTCATCAAATACTTACGAACTTTTACATCAAACATTTACAAGTACATTCTTCAAACTTATACAAACAATGACACTAAAATACTTATGAACTCACCAGCTTTAATGCTGATCTACGCTTTCAAAATAACTTGTATTCTCAGGTCACCAGTAGACAGGTACCGATGACTAGGTTTTGAGAAGATGGAGCACGTTCAAGACTTATCTCTTATTTTGATTCATATTTTTGGTGTCTTATAAACTACAGAACACACTTGTATTAAAATTATACTATTAATGCAATGGATGATGTTGTTGCTTGTTTACTATTATGCATTGTTGTGATACTGTACATGACGTCCTCCGCCCCCGAATGTTTCTGCCATTTCGGTTTTGGGGTGTGACGCTTTTCCTTCCTAAGTAAGTTATGATATAAAGATGAATTTCACTTCATACATCTAGTAAACGAAACTTCCCCATTTTCTCTCAAGTTTCAAACATATTTTCCTTTCAATTCATATTCAAGAACACATCGTATTTCCATATAATTTGTAAGTATTATGAATTAGTTTAGTCTTATACAAACATTTAACATGTAAATTCAACTAATCCATATATAATATTATTAGGATACGTTTGTTAACACGTGTTCTAACCCGAGAATCATAAATACCACATCGTAACCAACCGAGAACACGCACTCAAGGTGAGTTCATACCCTTACGTTTTCATGATTTTTCACTGTTTTAGGGGGGGGGGGGATACAAGTGTAACACAAGAAAATTTGTGTTAATATCTAAAAGTTTTCAATATTTATTAATTGTTGTCGTTATTAAAATTATATATTTATATTTATATAAATTATATAATTAGGGTTCAACAGGCTTAGAATTGATAATTTGGCCATTTCATGTTCCTTGTTTGATTGTGGGCTTGGGGTTCAATTATTTGTTCGACTGTCTATTTAATCATAATTATATAAATATTATATTTATATAAGTATAAAATCATTTTAAACTTGTTAACAAAAATATAATTTTTGCAAACTATTTAATACCATTTGGGTATAAATATTGAATTTCACGGAACAACCGTATCACATATTTTACAATTTAAATTTGCTGAATTATTAACAACACAAAGGTTTTCGTCACAGTAAAACACAAACATATAAACTATAACAGTTATAGTTTATGGAACTTACTTATTGCTTTCAAAGTTCAGATTACTATACGGAAAACAACATTTAAACTATAATAGATACAGTTTTATGGATCATATGCACTACATTACATATTCAGAATACATTACGGAAAAACAAACATATAAACTATAATAAATATAGTTTATGAGATATACTTACAGTTTGTTCATTACAAAGTAACTTTTTATTATTCTACACGTAACCGTCAATATAGCATTTATGAGACACACTTCACGTACTTATCTAAGTACCAACCAAGACCTGAAATTATAACCAGAGTCTCCTGGAGGGAGAGCGTGACACTTGTGTATAGATCTATAGGGGACTGAAAATCCCGCACCTGAGCTGCTTGCAACAGCTAGGCCGGCAGCCCTAAGGTGACAAATGTCGTACCGACTGCGACGCCTGAAGAACGTCGTGTTCAAGTCATCTTAGGTTATCAAACATGGTTATAATAACTCACAATTTGGTATTGAACAATACGATTAGTGTAAGAGTAAGTAAACATCTTCACATAGTTTTATTAAATAATAAAACTATAATACAGTATTTTACAAGTACAGATGGTAAATCCAGGTATTTACAATTACATAGTTTTCACACAAGTACAAATACAAAATACTATTTCAATACAGAGAAAACATACTTTTCATGGTTTTATCTGAATTTAAAACTATATTATACTATTTCAGAGTACAATAACATTTACACGTTTTGAGTACAACATATTACAACATAAAATATAGGATTTTTTGGGAAAACAAACTTACATTTCAAAATAACAAATTACAGATTTCAATTACAAACATGCTTATGAACTCACCAACTTAATTGTTGACACTCTTTTCAAAACTACTTGTATTCTTAAGAAATCAGTAAACAGGTATCCACAGGTTTTGAGAAGACGGAGCTTCATTGACTCATGTCTTTTAACTTTTGCTATACATTTTGGTGTCAAGTATACATTGATTTGAACACGAATGTAAAACTATACTTTATCAATGTAATGGTTATTGTACTTTGATTACTATTATGCAATTGTTGTGATACTGTACATGACGTCCTCCGCCCCCGAACGTTTCTGCCGTTCTGGTTTGGGGGTGTGACAGTCATCGTGGATCGATTGACCAAGAATGCCCACTTTTTGGACATCCGGGAGAGCTCTTCGGCAGAAAAGTTTGCCGGTGTGTATGTTCGGGAGATCGTTGCTCATAATAGGGTTCCGGTCGCCATTATTTTAGACCGGGATGTTTGGTTCACTTCCCGTTTCTGGCAGTAGTTCCACGAGGAACTGGGCATTAGGTTACATTTCAACATTGCATATCATCCGCAGACTGATGGCCAGAGTGAGTGGTGAGTATTTGAGATATTGAAACTGATTTGACATGGTTGGTTATTTAGGGAAGCCTTTTTAGGGTTAATCGCTTTGTGATTTCCTACGGTGCCTTTACAGTAGAAGTTCTTCATCGAGCTCTTCTAAGGAATTGGTTTTATATTTTTGGTAAATATTTTATGTTCTCTATAAATAATCATTAGGTTAGCTTTTGATGCAACCTTTTTCCTGATTATGGTTTTCTTTGTACGTTCATATCATAATCAATATACACAAAACCTTTATCAGATTACTTGCATGTGATGGTGATTGATTCTTGATTGTTCTTGATATTCCGCATTCGTCATCTCGGATTTATTCCTAACAGTGAGAAGAATATACAAACCCTTGAGGATATGTTGCGAGCCTGTGTTATTGATTTTGGTGGGAGTTGGGATTCCTACCTACCTCTTGCAGAGTTCTCCTATAACAACAATTATCACTGCAACATTGGTGCCCTACCATTTGAGCTCTTGTATGATCGGATATGTCGTACCCCAGTTTGTTGGGGAGAGGTTAGTCATAGGGTCATAGGAAGGACCGAAGTAGTCCTTCAGACCACAAAGCTTTTTCAGAAGATCAGGCAGAGACTGCAAACTGCTCAAAGTCGGTAGAAGAGCTATACCGACGGGCGCCGATTAGAGTTGGAGTTTAGGGTCGGCGATATGGTACTCCTGAAGGTCTCACCCTGGAAGGGTGTGATACGTTTAAGGAAGAAGGGGAATTGGGTCCCCGGTATATTGGACCTTTTCGGGTGATTGTCAGGGTTGACAAGGTAGCTTACAGGTTGGATCTGCCGAACGAGCTTAGTCATATCCACAACACTTTCCATGTCTCTCAGTTGCGGTAATGTGTGTTGGACAATGAGGTAGTGGTTCCGTTGGATGGTATTCAGGTCGATGAGTGTCTGAACTATGTTGAGAGACCAATGGCTATTCTGGAAAGGAAGATGAAGGTCCTACGCAACAAGGATATACCTTTGATAAAGATACAGTGGCAGTATCGGAGAGGCTCTGAGTGGACCTTGGAACCGGAGGCTAAAATACAAGAGCATTATCCTGAGTTATTCGTCGTCCCCAACTTCGAGGATGAAGTCTAGACCAAGTGAGGTAGAAAGTATGCAATTAAGGCCCTAGTGGCATTTTCGTAATATTGGGGGTTGAGGGAGTACGCCATGCGTACGTGTGTACGCGGAGCGTACTAGGGCGCGCCCTAGTACGTTGGATGTAAATATGTACGTAGGGTGTACGTGCCAGGCATGCAAACCCTAATTTCTAGGGTTTAGTTCATATTTAAAACCCATTATAGCCTCATTTCCCCTCATTTCATCGGCCTCTATCCTCATGAGACGTTTTTGCAACCCTAATCCTCCTAGTGAAGCATTTCTAAGCTTGAGAGTGTGTGTTTTGTGCTCTTGAAGAAAAAGGAAGGAAGGAGAGACCACCTTGGAGGAGTGAAGCTCTTTGGATCCAGGATCACACCACCTTTTGGCACCATTTTGAGGTATCAAGTTCTGAACTTGGTGAAGTTTCATTTAGATCTTGTGTTGGAATGGGTTTTTGGTCCTTTTTATCCCAAATGTGGAGATTCATGAACATAACATGTTCTTGACCCGTTAAGTTGTCCTTTCAGACCTTTAGAAGGGTCTTGAGTCATAAAGATGGGTTCCAAATGGTTGGTTTTGCTCCATGCATCATTTAGAAGGTCTTAATGGATTAAGAAGTTGAGCTAAGCACTTAATGGACATGCAAAGTCATAAAGTTGGAAACTTTATGACTCTTGAGGGTATTTAGCCATGGATCTGAAAGATGGACGTAAGAGCTTAAGCCATTAAGCTCTTATTGAGATTTTGGGCTTTTAGGAGTACGAGTTCAACCACCCCGATGGTGGTCAACACTCGAGTATGCCCAACGTACTCACTCTGTGGTGACTCAGCTGGGGTGACTCAGTTTATTTGACCAATTTGACTTTGACTTTGGCCAAGTTTGACCTAAGGGTATTTTGGGTATGTTATCATGTCGTAGTGATCTGTTAGATCGGTATCTTGGTGGATAAGATGATGATATGCTTAGTGTTTTATAGATCTGCATGATTGTCTGTAGACTGATTATATGTTTATCTGTTATATGTGAACATATTTGGTTGGTGTTGAGGCTTTACTACTTTGTGGGTGAGCCAACAGACCGGGGCATTCCAACTCGATGGTTGATTGGGCCCGAGGGTATTCCATCCCGAGGATGATAGGAGTCGTTGTATACTGGCAGTCCAACCTGGGGTATTCCATTACGAGGATGATTGGACCCAGATGTTGATTGGGCCTGGGGTATTCCAACCCGATGGTTGATTGGACCCATAATATTGTGTTATTCCAACTCGATGGTTGATTGGACCTGGGGTATTCCAACCTGATGGTTGATTGGACCCGACATGTTGTTATTGTCTATGTTATCTGTTTGTGTATTGGTACTTTGGGGGAACTCACTAAGCTTTGGCTTAAGGTTTTTAGTTGTGGTTTCAGGTACGTCGAATGATCGCGGGAAGGCGAAGGCGTGACCATACACATCCTCTGTTTTATGTACTTTTGATCTATGTGATACTCTGATATGGAACAATACTTTGAAAACAATGATTTTGTAAACATTCTATGATTTGGGCTTGTTGCAAAAAAGTTTTATTTTATTGTGATTCGCCGGAGTTGAAGGACCGAAAAAAGAATGGATGGTGAAGACGTCGATGTCACTAAAGATGAAAAGGAAATAAAAGTTGGGGAAGATGAGATACAGATATGTGGGGTCTATTAAAATTTTGAAATATATAAAAAATAAATACACAGATAAGAAAATTAATTAAAAAATAAATTAATAAGGGCACAATAGTATTTTTAGGTAAGACATGGGCCAAACACGCAACAAAAATAAACAGTAGGGACGATCCGAGTTAAAAAAATAAGTTAGGGACCAAACACATAAATTCCCCCAAACCATAGGGACCATTCGTGTAATTTACTCGTACTTTTCGTTTTGTTCATTTTTGGATAACTATTTTTTTTACACATCGAGGTAACGAATTTGTTAAAAGTGTTCACATATGACCAATATGACCGGATGTAACCTGCTACAACAGGTCATAATGGTCATATGTAAACACTTCCAAAAAGTTCGTTACATAGATGTATACAAAAAAAATATATAGTTACCCATATATGAACAAACTGAAAAGTTAATTACCTTAATAAGTCATATTTCCAAAATACAAACATCAAAGGCAAAAAATCATTTTAACCTACCAAACTCGCAACAAAATAGACTTATCGTGCTAGTCCAAATCTGTTTGACCAAAATGAAAATATTCAGCTACCCACATGGACTATTCTTATAGTTTTGTCTAAATAAAACTATATAAAAGAAAAAAGAGAATAAAATTGAAAAATGGTATAATAGTAATTTTAGATTAAATCTGTAATAAAATGATCAACAATGCAAAATTTAGAAACCATATGAATCATGTCAAAAAAAATTAGCATGCCTAAAGTTGTGACATTTAGTAAACCTATGATCTTTATGTAATTTTGTCAAAAAAATTACATAAAACACCCTTCCTGATAACAAATTTACTAAATTGAGGTCCTACACATAAAATAAATTGCAAAAAGGGTCCTTGTAATTTGCAGAATAGGTCATTATAGGTCATTATGCATATATTTTTTCATAGAAATGGTCAACTTGCTTAAAAAAATTATAAAAATGATTCTTGCATAATATAAAATTTACATATTACACTTCCTATAAAATAAGGGTTATATCACCCTAATTTACTTCGAAATTTATTGTTTTATATAAATTTTGCACACACCGATTAAAAAATAATAAATATAACATGTTAAATAGCTTAAAAGCATACAAAAAATTTAACCATTAGTTTGCTTTTTCCATTTGCTATTGTCGCACATTAAAAGAATGTTGCGTTTTGGTTAAGAAAACTTTAATCGGAATAGTTCTTGATCCTCCACCATCGCCACATGGTTTGTCTACGATGTCAGCCACTTTCAGTAATTACAGCTCCTTTTTGGCTAAACATTTAATCTCGATAAGGACAAAGAAAACGACCCCCCAAAAAGAGGTCCGCCCGCCGCCCAACTTCCGGCGGCTCAGCCGGTGCAGCAATAAAGTCTTCCGGTGGCGTCACCTCAGCTTTTGTATTTACTCATATCGCGCACTTTAAGCACGGCGCAGGTTAGTCTCCCCCACCACCCCACCGTTAGATCCCCAGGTCAGCCGCATGCCTCTCTCTCCCCCACCCCCACTCCACCCTACCTTTATCATCTCCAACCTAACCCCAACAATTCATTATGCCTCCCCTCACCACCTCCGACCACCGACCACCTCTCTCCGATTTCTCACTCCTGAATTGGGTCTTACTCTTTCATCATCGTCTCTGTCGCCATGGCCAGCTCCAACTCACCTTCTTCCTCTCACGAACAAACAAATCCACGCGCCGCCAAACCACCGGCGGCATCTCGCCGCTTGCCTCCTCCCTGCTGGTCCCACGATGAGACGGTGGCGTTGATCGATGCGTATCGTGGTAAGTGGTACTCTCTTCAGCGAGGTAACCTTCGTGCTCCCCACTGGCAAGAAGTCGCCGATGGTGTCGCCGTCCGGTGCCCGTTAAGCGACCCACCGAAAACCTCGATTCAGTGTCGTCATAAGATGGAGAAGCTCAGGAAACGTTATCGGGCGGAGATCCAACGAATTGCGAATACACCAAGGGGACACCGGTATCCGTCGTCATGGGTTCACTTTAAACAAATGGATGCGATGGAGTTGGGTCTTTCTTCTTCAGATCCATCTGTAGATCCGATCAATCAAGAGGAAGATGAGGTAGATGAAGATCATGAAGACGAATTGTTCTTGTATCCTAAAAGAATCAAACAAGCAGTCACTCTCCCTCTCAATCGACGGTATCAGGGTTTAGTCGGTAACGGTGTTACTGCCGGAAAGAGAAACGGGAACGGCGTTCGGATCAAAATCCCAAATATCGCCGCCGTTACTCCGCCTAATACATCCTTTGATGACTACCCACCGCCGGTGAACCCACATTACAGGCCAGGTAAGCGATCGAGAGATGGGTTTGTGAAGGAAGCTTTTGGAAGTGAGATGAACAGAAAACATGATGGTGGTGGAGGGATGAAGATGAGGAAGGACATGGAAAACGATGAGACTCATCTGATGGATGGAATGGTGGCAGCGATTCAGAAGTTAGGAGATGGGTTTCTGAAGATAGAGATGATGAAGATGGACATGGCAAGAGAGCTTGAATCCATGCGAATGAAAATGGAGATGAAAAGAACTGAAATGATCCTGGAATCACAGCAGAAGCTGGTGGATTCATTTGCAAAAACAGTTATGGAGAAGAAGAACAAGAAGATTAAAAGAATGGGTACACCAGAATTGTGAACAAGAGCTTCAAGGTATCATTAACATGTATTTTCATGGAAGTTAGGCTTTAAATTGGTAGTCTTTTTGTTAATAGTTTGGTCAAATTTGGAACCTTGATGTTTCTTGTGATGTGGAAATTGTAGAGCTCTTTTGTTAACAAATTACTTGTTTCATCTTTCATTCTCTCCAATTACATTACTTGCTAATTTTGCTGTTACAAAAAAAAAAAAAATTACTTGCTAATTTTGAATAGTTCTAGTATACATAATATACATGTGATTTGATCAATATTTAGCAATGGGTAAATGTTTGATTTTTAAGCCCCCACTCAAAATATGACATTGTAATTTGTTTAAAATTGTGAATTGAGGTATAGAAATTGGATTTTTTTGTGGCATGCCAAAAATTAATATAATTTTTAGGAGCCAGGATGCAGGTAAGATATATATTTGCTCTTGATCTCTTGCAATACATGTTCATGGAAAATCACCATTTAAAAAAAAACTTGTGTAGTTATCTCCGATAATTGTGAGAAGTGTTTCAAGGTCACATGTCTCCATTTGAAATCTATAAACGACGACCTTGATAATTTATCATGTTCGTATGAATCGGTAAATGAGAGTTATCTCACTAGTGGTGGTTAATTAGAGCAACTCCAATCATAAAAACATTACTGTGTATTTTTTAGAGGTTCATGAACACCATTTTATAGGCTTATATAAAGACTATATTTTAGGCATCATAGTTGGTGTGTGTGAACCTATCTATGTATTTTTTAGAGTTTCATGACCACCATTTTATAAGCTTATATAATATAACTAGTTTATAACCGTGAGAACCACAGTTATAAAATTAATTAAACTTTTATATTAAAAATTCAAAGTTATTAATCAATTATTTTAAATAAATTATTAATTAAGAGATTTTTTTAATTATATAAAGTTATAATCATTGATTTAAATAAGACAAAAATGCAAAAATGGTCCCTGTAGTTTGTCATTTTTTGTGGATATGGTCCAAACCTTATAAAAATTGGATTTCTGGTCCTTATTGAGAGGTTTGTTTGTGGAACAATTCCTTGGAGTTAACTTCCGTTTGTTTGTGGCTGTTAAACCCCTCACATGCATTGCACACGAGGGCATAGATGTCTTTTTACTTGAGGGACCATTTTTACAATTCCTGAAATAAACTCACTTGTTATCGTCTTAGCGCCATATTACACACAACATATTTAGTTATCTCTTACACTTCCATCTTCTTCATCATTCATTTTGAACGCAAAAACCCTAATCAAGATTTGGTCCAAGGTGTTTACTTGTTTTTGCTTTTCAACTGTAAATGGTGTTCGTAATGTGGGCGATTAGGCCAAAAGGCAAGACGTATGACATCACAAATGAATATGGTTAGTTTCACTTCTCCTCTGTTTACGAAATTTTGTTGGGTTTCTTGATGATCTGAAGAACAGAGCCAAAAATACAAACATCTGATAATTTTTTACTTAATGTTTTTTGTATCTTGTAGAGCGTGTACCAACAATGTTCACCATAAAGCTACACCATGGTGGAAATTTTACCAAGCTTCCAAACACGAAATATGTTAAAGGTGAAGTGCGATATATTGATTTAGTAGACATTGATGAGTTCTCAGTTCATGAACTAGACGCAATGATGCTAGAGCTAGGTTACTCTGTACCCCCAGTAATATATTACCATTTTAGGATTCCTCATGAATACTTGGATTTTGGTCTTAGAGCTTTAGGGAATGATAATGATGTCTTGAATTTGGCTCAATATATTGGAGATAACAAGGTCATTGAAGTGTATACAGAACATGGACAAACTAATTTGCTGACCTATTTTATGTCTCCAAAAGGAAAGCAAAAGGTTATTATTAAGGAGCTCTGTGATGGTGATCTTCCAAAAGAAGCAAATGTACCTCAAGTACCAGCAAAGGATAAAACCCCAATAATAGATGAAGCTAATGATCAAACACAGTTGGCAGGGTATATGTCCTTGATACTCTTTGACAGAGTCCCTACACAAGTTTCACCAGAGTATAGAAGAAATGGAAGGGTGAACTCAATAGTTGGTCAAAGTGATGGGTTTTAGGTAAAACAAATAAATTAGAAAAATAATTCCTAAGTTCACATGCAACCTACTTTGGATCTATGTTTTAACTATTGAACATATAACTTTAAATTGCAAAACAAGAACCCTATAGGAGAGAGGCTAATTTCGAAATTAACAAACTAGGGTTTAAGAGTTACATACCTTTCAATTGTTATAGCAAACAATTGACAATCCTCTTGATCTTGATCTTCTTGGAAGCTTAGCACCACAAATGTAATGCATCTAATGGAATCACACCCAAGAGCTAGCAAGAAGGAAACTTATAAGGAGAGAGAGGCTAGGGTATGCAAAAATCGGCCTAGGGTTTCTTCCAAGGTAGGAGTGGCCGATTTTAGGAGCTGGGAGGCTCCTTATATAGTTGAGGGATCTAGGGTTTAGGGAAAACCCTAATACTCCTTTGCTTGGGGCCTAAGCTAATCCAAAGGCCTTATCCAAAGCCCCTTGGACGAAATCCTTAAGGTTTCCCCTATAGATTTCGTCCACCTCCTTCCAAGGAGGTTCTGGAGCCTTCCACTCAACTATTAGATAACTGCAAACTAGTCCCTGCACTTTATAATTAATACTTTTAACCCCAAAATTAATTCTGATTAATTTCTGGCTAACTATTAATTAAACATAATGATTTCTAATTAATATATTAATCTTTTAACATATTAATAAATCATTTATATTAATTCATTAATCTTATAATAAATCAATATCTTTCCTTTCATAATTTCCTTGTCCAGTTGCTAGGTTTGAGGGCAACCCGAAAGGACTGTGCTGCTATCAATTCAAGTACATACCAATTATAGTTATGGGCTTAGACACCTAATCCAACAGTCTCCCACTTGGATAAGTCTGTAACTATAATTGCTAGTATGCCTTCTAAATTTGACCAGCAAATTGTAGCTTCCAAAAGCTGCTGCTGAACTCTGACCCAGTCAGTTACGTGTCCTTAGATAAGTGATCATATAATCCTTCGTTCTGCAAGATATCCCCAGACATAAGACATGGAATGTAATCAATCTCTTTATCCAGAATCTATGTTTCCCGATTTCCGATTTGTGATGATGTAGGACTTCTAATTGAACACATCAATTTAATCCTAGCTGGGCCCAACACATAAGTCAACACCAAATCATCGAGGGGCCCACAGATATCGCTTTTCCCGTTAGGGCAGAAGGAACGAATAAACTTTGACTCATATGCTTGTATCTTTTACTTATCAAATTATACACGACAATACGTTTTATAACACCAAGTTACTGATGCGTTTTCGTATCACCAATGCATGACCGACTTGTAAATTACAACTCATATTTCTCCGTTTCAAGATTATAAGATATTATCGTCTCAGTATTACTCGTGATGAATTCCATGAAGTGATACTTTGAGCGAGGGTTTATCCAATACTCAAATCTCAATTTCTGAGTACTCATGAACGTTGCAGCAATTCTATTGCCATGTCTATCCTTAGACAATCTACAATCCAGTTCATGACAGTCTTAATTCACTACTCACTTCCAAAAGTACGAGCGACTGTGGAGTTTGAATAATTAAATTATTCGGGAAGTAAAACATGCAAAATATGAAACACAATAACAAACAATCGACAAAAGGCAGTAACCAAACTTATAAATAATACTTTATTATTTAATCACCAAAAGTCAATTACATTTACTTTGTTACAAGTTTCAGAACAAAACTAATCTAACTACTAAAACTAATATCATCTTTCAGTCCTATGCTCCGAGCATGCTGAATATGCTTAGCCCTACTTAGACCCTTTGTGAGGGGATCTGCTGGGTTATCTTCAGATGACACCCTCTTTACTACAAGAAGGCCTTCTTCTACTCTATGTCTGATAAAATGGTACTTTCTGTCGATATGTCTGGTTTTACCATGATCTCTCGGTTCCTTTGTTAAGGCAACCGCTCCCTCATTATCGCAGAACAGTTCCATAGGCTCCTGGATGGTTGGAACAACTCCGAGATCTACGATGAAGTTCCTTAACCAAGCTGCTTCTTTCGACGCTTCACTCGCTGCTATGTACTCTAATTCACAAGTAGAATCAGCCACCGTATCTTGCTTGGAACTTTTCCAAGTAACTGCTCCTCCATTCAGTAGAAATACCCAGCCAGATTGAGAACGGAAGTTATCTCTATCCGTCTGAAAGCTGGCATCATTGTAACAATCTACTCTCAAAGTATCATTGCCACCAAGCACAAGGACCCAGTCCTTTGTCCTTTGCAAATACTTGAGTATATTCTTAACCGCTATCCAATGAGCTCTACCCGGGTTTCCCTGATAGCGACTGACCATGCTCAAAGCAAATGCCACATCAGGGCGAGTACATGTCATAGCGTACATGATCGATCCGACAGCGGAAGCATAAGGTACACGACTCATGTTTGCTATTTCCTCATCTGTACTCGGGCATTGAGTCTTACTCAATTTGGTATTGCTTTGGATAGGTAGCTCTCCCTTCTTGGAATTTTCCATACTAAACCTCTTTAGTACCTTATCCAAGTATGTGCTCTGACTAAGTCCAATTAGTCTCTTCTTTCTATCTCTCAATATTCTAATCCCAAGAATATAGGCAGCTTCTCCAAGGTCTTTCATGGCAAAACACTTTCCAAGCCAAGACTTAACATCTTTCAAGGTTGGAACGTCGTTACCAATGAGTAATATGTCATCGACATATAACACCAGAAAAGTTACTACACTCCCACTAGCCTTGATATACACACAGAACTCATCTTTACTTCTAGAGAAACCAAACTCTTTGACTTTCTCATGGAAGCAAAGATTCCATCTGCGAGATGCTTGTTTCAATCCATAAATGGATTTCTCAAGCTTGCACGCTCTATTGGGAAACTTTGCATCAACAAAACCCTCTGGCTGATTCATGTAAACATCCTCAGCCAACTTCCCGTTAAGGAAAGCAGTCTTGACATCCATCTGCCAGATTTCATAGTTATGAAAGGCAGCTATGGCGAGCAATATCCTAATAGATTTAATCTTAGCTACTGGCGAGAAGGTCTCATCATAGTCAACCCCTGGGGTTTGAGTGAAACCTTTTGCAACCAGTCGAGCCTTGAATGTGTGCACATTCCCATCCATGTCTGTCTTCTTCTTGAAGATCCATTTGCAACCAACTGTCTTACGACCTGGTGCACTATCAACCAAATTCCAAACTTGGTTGTCATACATGGACTTAATCTCGCTGTCCATTGCCTCTTTCCACTTGGAAGCCTCTGGGCCTGCCATTGCTTCCTTATAAGTAACTGGTTCATCTAAATTTACCAGTGTCCTATCACTGATGAA
This sequence comes from Lactuca virosa, assembly GCF_052849685.1. Taxonomy (NCBI): domain Eukaryota; kingdom Viridiplantae; phylum Streptophyta; class Magnoliopsida; order Asterales; family Asteraceae; genus Lactuca; species Lactuca virosa. The sequence continues at coordinate 159,928,902 of NC_136426.1, read as the reverse complement.
TGTGTCACCATCTGAAGTAATATGAAAACCATACAACTCAGGTGGCACACTCACCCTAGTGGATCTACGAAGAGGCAATGAGTTATCAATTGGTTCAACAGGAACTGTTTCCTCTGGTTGAGTGCTAGTGTCATCTAAGGTTCCTTCATTGGCTAACTCTTGAATTTCTTCAAGGTCAATGGTGCTCCCACTGTCCTCTTTGAATATGAGCTCTCTTTTTAGAAAGACTCATCTTCGTGCTACAAAGACCACGTTTTCACTAGGTCTGTAGAACAAATATCCAAAGGACTGCTTTGGGTAACCAATTAAAACACATTTCTCACTTCTAGCTGCTAGCTTGTCGTGAGTCTCCCGTCTTACAAAAGCTTCACAACCCCATACTTTAATATGTGCTAACGAGGGAACTTTCCCTGTCCACATTTCGTGAGGTGTTTTGGCAACCTTCTTTGTAGGGACAAGATTGAGGATGTGGGCGGCTGTCTCTAATGCATACCCCCAGAAGTGAATAGGAAGCGAAGCACGACTCATCATAGAACGAACCATGTCTAACAAGGTTCGATTACGCCTCTCAGCTACACCATTTAACTGTGGTGTCCTAGGAGGAGTTAATTGTGAGACTATCCCACATTCTTTCAGATAGTCGTTGAACTCGATACTAAGATACTCCCCGCCTCTATCGGATCTAAGTACCTTTATCTTCCTGCCCAATTGATTTTCGACCTCATGCTTAAACTCTTTGAACTTTTCAAAGGTTTCTGACTTCTGTTTGATTAAGTAGATATAGCCATATCTGCTATAATCATCAGTGAAAGTCACATAGAATCGATTAGCATCCCTTGTAGTTGATCTGAAGGGCCCACACACATCTGTATGTATGAGATCCAACAAACCTTCACCTCTTTCACAAGACCCTGTGAATGGTGATTTTGTCATCTTTCCCAAAAGACAAGATTCACACATATCATCTGATTTTAGGTCAAATGATTCCAACACTCCATCCTTTTGGAGTTGGGCTATACGTTTCTTGTTAATGTGTCCAAGACGACAATGCCACAAGCATGCCTTGTCTACATTATTAGACAAGTCAATATTAAATACACTATTTCCTAAGCTATCAACATAAGTCACTGTTTCATACACACCATCACAAGGCAAAGCTTCAAACACAAAAACACCATTCTTATAAACAGAAATTGAACCATTCAAATCATTAAAAGAATATTTAAAACCTTGTCTGAACAATACATGAAATGAAATAATGTTTCTCGTCATCTCAGACGAATAGCAACAATTTAATAAATCTAATCTAACATCATTACTAAGAAAAAGTTGATAAACTCCGATCTTGGTCACTGGTGAAGACTTCTTGTTTCCCATGATCAAGTTTATCCTTCCTCGCTCTATCTCCTCACTTTCTTTTAGCCCCTGTAAATCAGAACAGATGTGAAAACCACATCCTGTATCAAGGACCCATGAACGAGAAGATAATGAGTTATTAGAAGAAATAGTGTAAATACCTGCTGAAGATGGCTTCACTTTGCCATCTTTGATATCCTGCAGATATTTGGGCAGATTCTCTTCCAGTGCCCTTTGTCATTGCAATAAAAGCAATCTGCATCTTTTGGATCAGAAACATGGGGAATGGTAGCATTGGGCTTAGCCTTTGGGCCATTACTAGATGACCCAGCTTGAGCCTTGTTCTTCCAGTTTTGCTTAGGAGGACCTTTCCTCTTTTTCCCCTTTCCCTGTCCAATAGCCAAGACAGGGGCACTTGCAGGAGTGGAGGCTATACTTTTACCCTTCATCCCTGCTTCAGCTGTCTGCAACAAGTTGTGCAATTGGGCCAGTGTCTGCTCAGTGTTGTTCAAATGGTAAGTTAGAATAAACTGACCATAACAATCAGGTAATGAGTTCAAGACCATGTCAATGGCCAATTCCTCATCAAAGTGAATGTTGAGCTTGACCAAACGCTCTATGTAGCGTTGCATTCTTTGCACATGAGACACAACCGACTCCCCTTCTTTCATCTTGCAAGCCATGAGTGACTTGACTACTTCAAACTTTTCTTGACGAGCTCGCTTATGGTACTTTTCCATAAGGTCCTTGTCCATCTCAAAAGGCCAGTAGTACTCATAGTACCTCTGCAGTTCTGGGGACATGGTTGCGACCATGATGCATGCCACTTTGGTAGCATCATCATAATGTTTCTTGTAGGCAACATATTCTTCAGGAGTAGCTTTAGACTCATCAAGCTCTTTGAGCTCCTTTTCAAGGACATATTCTTTGTCCTCAAAATGAAGCGCCATCTTGATGTTGCGCATCCAATCGTTATAGTTAGAGCCATCCATAACGACTTTGGAGCAAATGTTGAGCAAAGAGAAGTTGTGGTTGGAGGATGATGAAGCAGAAGTGTTTCCAGGAGTAGACATCTGAAAGGAAAGAAAGTTTTAGTTAGATTTCAAGATACCTCAATATAATAACCCAAAGATATAATATTAAGGTTAGGATCCAACTATGAAGATTCACAACTTAGAAATGGGATGCCGAGATCCAAGTGTAAATTTCATAAAGGTAGGTGAATGACGATTCACCAATTCCACCATTAGACGAAATAAACGAAGTGAAATTCCTAATTCTTTGAGATACATTGAAACTATTCAATGGCATGTTTTAATCTCAGATTATGCTCTTCTATTTGTGACTGGGATGCCGATGATCACAAACAAGATGTGAATAACCATGCAAATGTGCTTGGTAACCTCATTGTCTTTATCATTAACTATTGATGTGCTGGTAAACCACACACGCTCCATCAAAATGACAATTATGAGATACCCATTACTACTCTTTATTAGTGCCTTTTAGTGTGCTGGTTAACCACACACGCTCCACTAACGACCAATAAAGCATAATGTGCAATTTCATGGATTAGCATACTTTTCACATTTTTCCTAAAGTAACTAGAGTTGGGATTTTATAAAATAATGTTCTAGTACTTTCTTTAATAACATTATACTTTTAATGAGATGTAGTTGTCCTATCAAACCCGTTCTGCTAACGACCCTCCACTAATCAAGGAAGCGGTGGGTGAGAGTGGACAAGCATTCAACTACCATTTTATAGGCAGTTTCCTTATACCCCCCTTATAGACTAGCTTCGTGAATGAGGCATACTAGCGATTTGACTGACCATATTCTTATACATATATAATATTAAACTTTTAATTATAATACATATATAAGGTGTGTTTTAAACTTTTTAAAACTTTAAGGTTTATATATAAATTTCGAAAAATTAAACTATTAATTTAAATTTAAAATAAACCAAATAACTAGATTTAATAATTATCTATTAATTAACTTTTAATTAATCTATTAAATCTTGTAAGGATTATCTAATCAAATTAAACAATTAATTTAATCATAATCCTTATCCCTCTAGATTTCGAAAATTAGGGTAAAGGATAATTTCCTTATTTTTCTCAATTATCCAATTAGGCAATAATTATCCAATCAAGTAATAATTATCCAAAATAAGATAAAACCTTAAAATAACAAGCAAATTTCGAAATTCAAGGGAGGAGGCTAGGGTTTTCCAAAACCCTAACCCTAATTTCGATTAGGGTTCATGGAGGCTAGGGTTTTTCGAAAAACCCTTTGAACCAAAAACCCTAAAAACGAAAATTTTGGCCTTTAGGGTTGAATGGCTATAAACCCTAATTTTCAATTCAACTATTATAGCAATTCAATTTAAAACAAACAATGTCTCTGATACCACTGATGGGTTTTAGGTAAAACAAATAAACTAGAAAAACAATTCCTAAGTTCACATGCAACCTACTTTGGATCTATGTTTTAACTATTGAACATATAACTTTGAATTGCAAAACAAGAACCCTAGAGGAGAGAGGCTAATTTCGAAATTAACAAACTAGGGTTTAAGAGTTACATACGTTTCAATTGTTATAGCAAACAATTGACAATCCTCTTGATCTTGATCTTCTTGGAAGCTTAGCACCACAAATGTAATGCCTCTAATGGAATCACACCCAAGAGCTAGCAAGAAGGAAACTTATAAGGAGAGAGAGGCTAGGGTATGCAAAAATCGGCCTAGGGTTTCTTCCAAGGTAGGAGTGGCCGATTTTAGGAGCTGGGAGGCTCCTTATATAGTTGAGGGATCTAGGGTTTAGGGAAAACCCTAATACTCCTTTGCTTGGGGCCTAAGCTAATCCAAAGGCCTTATCCAAAGCCCCTTGGACGAAATCCTTAGGGTTTACCCTATAGATTTCGTCCACCTCCTTCCAAGGAGGTTCTGGAGCCTTCCACTCAACTATTAGATAACTGCAAACTAGTCCCTGCACTTTATAATTAATACTTTTAACCCCAAAATTAGATCTGATTAATTTCTGGCTAACTATTAATTAAACATAATGATTTCTAATTAATATATTAATCTTTTAACATGTTAATTCATTAATCTTATAATAAATCAATATCTCTCCTTTCATATTTTCCTTGTCCAGTTGCTAGGTTTGAGGGCAACCCAAAAGGACTGTGCTACTATCAATTCAAGTACATACCAATTATAGTTATGAGCTTAGACACCTAATCCAACACGAAGTTCTTGTGCCAATAAGCTTCGTTTAGTTGAATTGGATGCTGTAGTAGAAGATCAAGGTGGTGATCATGCTAAATTGGATGATGTTGTACAAGATCAAGGTGGTGACCATGATAACTTTGATTATGATGACTTTCACTATGAGAACTTTTCTCATGATCACTTTGATCCTTTTGATGGAGAACATTATCAACCACCATAAGATGAGAATGTTGAAGACCATCAGTCTGAACATGAAAAGTCTGCTGACAGTGATGATCTTGGGCAACAATCAGAAGAACAGTATGATGAACTTGTTGATGATGAAAACAATGTATCAGAAGTGGAGGTGGATATGACTGACTTTAACCTCAATCTTGATAAGGATGATGGTTGTGTTCAAATGGATGGGTTTCATAACGGGGTTGGGACAAATGATGAACATGAGGACATAGAAGTCATTGACAATGATAGATGGGATTCTTTAGATGAAGGGTCAGAAAATGAAAGGAAAAGAAGATGTGTTCTTAAGAATTTGGCTATGGAGAAAAGATGCAGTCTTGGCAATGTCCATAAGGCCAGTTTTTATGTGAGGCAAAAGTTTAAATCAAAGAAAGATTTGAAAGAAAAAATTGATATGCACGCATTAGAAACTAGGAGGAATTTATATTATAAAAAAAAAGAAAAAAAAACCCACCCCATTGCCCTATTACCTAAACCTAAACATACCTTATGAAAAAAATCACAAAAAACACCCAACTAGCCAACAACAGAATCTTTAGAGCTGTGCACCAAGTTTGCATTCGGTTTATATTTCTCAATAGTCCAAGAATAATGACTTTAGACCTTTCACACATGGGGGGATCAACCCATCCGATGAAGCGACAAGCAGAATCCGTCAAAAAGGGGAAAATAACAAATGTTATTTGATTACAAATCAAAATGGGTGCAAACGGATTTCTTTACCTTTTGAGGGCAAGCATAGAAACGTCTGCCTGGGTTCTTCGGTGTCCATGAGCATTTAACAACAGCAAACTTACCACAAAAACAGAGAACCATCGTGTGATTAATTGACAAGACGACCGTTAACAAAGAGAGATGAGAGAAGGAAGAACAACTTGAAAGTTGCAGAACAACGTTTGGGGAAGAACTTGAACGTTGGGGAAGTCTCTATATATTAGTTAAGGAATTGTAAAAATGGTCCCTCAAGTAAAAAGACATTTATGCCCTCGTGTGCAATGCACGTGAGGGGTTTAACAGCCACAAGCAAACGGAAGTTAACTCCAGGGACTTGTTCCACAAACAAACCTCTCAATAAGGACCAGAAATCCAATTTTTAAAAGGTTTGGACCATATCCACAAAAAATGACAAACCACAGGGACCATTTTTGCATTTTTGTCTTTAAATAAATATGTGAAATTATATCACTTTATAATTTGTATTAATTTTATTTTAATTTTAATTTTAATGCTATTAATTTAATATAGATAGAATGAAAAACTTAAATTTTAAAATTTAAAATGAATAATCAATAGGTTGACAAATGACGAATATTAATTAGAAGACATAATAGAGTGACACATGACAAAAGAAGAATAAAATATGTTAATTAAGAGCTCTAATAAGGTGACATATGTCAAAAGAAGAATAAAACTATTCTTTAATTAAAATAGGGAGATTATAATAGTATATTTTAAGCCTAGTGGCGTGGGCAACTAGATATTATACCCAAAAGCTGCCACGTCACATTCCATATCAATATGGTGTTATAACACCAAATGAAAAAAATTTGACAACTAGTTATAACACTCAATGTCATCATTTTTTTCGATTTAATTTTTTGTACTTATGAAAACAAAATTAATTGAAACATGTTAGTTAAATAAAACCTATTTTTTTAATTAAACATAACATTTAAAAATCTAAAAAAAAACATTACAACAAAAAAAACATTTAAAAACAAAAAAAAATACATTTTTGTCCCTAATTTATTCATTTTCATTTCAATCGTACATAAAATCAGCCAAATCTTCTCGAAGTTGCTTGTGTTTTAGTGCGTCTTGAATATCTACGACCCTATATAAATATTCCGCTATCTTGGGTTGAAATTGCATGTGTCTGGGCTCTGAAGCCGAATACTCTGCAATATTTTGTCTTTTATCTTCAACAACCATGTTATGCATTATGATACATTCATACATAATATCTTGTAGAACGTCTAACTGATATGGTCGTGCCGCATGTTCAACTATGTGTCATTTTTACTTTAGAACTCCAAAAGTACGTTCCACATCTTTACATGTTCCTTGTTTTCTCTTAAAAAATTTGTCTCTTGGTTCCACTGGGTGCCGAAACGCCTTCACGAATGTGGAGTATGGTTGATATATTTCATTCGTAAGGTAATACCCAAACTTATATTCATTTCCATTCACTGTGAAAGGAGCACCGGGTGCCTTTCCTGACAAAATATCGTCGAATATTGATGACTGATCAAGAACGTTCACGTCGTTGTTCGAATCCGCAACCCGTAAAAAAACATGCCAAATCCATAAATCTTGGGAAGCAACAACCTCTAATACCAAAGAAGGCGATCCCTGATGACCACTTGTGTACTGACCTTTCAACGCCACGGGACAATTTCTCCACTTCCAGTGTGTGCAATCAATGCTTCCAAGCATACCTAGAAAACCGTGTCTTTCTTTATGCACCACATATAGTTGTTGTATATCATTCAACGAAGGTTTGCACACATAAACGTCACTGAAGGTTTCGAAAACACCTCTCACCAATCTATACAAACTTTCTTTTGCAATTCTCTTAGACATTATCATATAATCGTCAATCGAATCAAGTGACTCTCCTATAACCATAAGCTTAATTGCGGCATCACATTTCTGCAACCCTGTGAATCTTCGTTTACCTCTAGCATATCTCATTTGGAAAAATTCATACCTAAACATATATTTAATATGTAAAAACTATATTTGAAAGAAACAATGTATTTAAATTATGTAAAACATATATTTGAAAGAAATAACGTATTTAAATTATGTTAAAACTATATTTGAAAGAAACAATACATTCTTTCCAACGCGTTGTCTATCCGAACAAAAACATATTTCCACAAACGAAACGTTCCTTTGAAATCGCGTGGCTGGTAGACACAATCATCCGCAAAATAATCATCAACTAGACGTCTGTGCCCTTCTTCGCGATCGCTGTTTAATGTCGCACGTCTGGTTAATAGAGGATCTGAATTTGGTTGTAATAGCACGTTCGTGCAATACTCGTACATCATAGAGACGAACATATCACCGTCATCACTATCATCGAAAAAAATGCATTTTTGTTAATGGATTGAAAGTATATGGAATAGAGAGAAAAGTGGTGATTAAATTTATAGATAATAGTACGAATTTATAGGTAAAGTTTTTTTTTCTTTTAAATGTTACCGTTTTTCAATGGTCAAAATGGAGAAAAAATGCGCGTTATCGATCGTTACAATGCCAACAAAGGGCCACATAACAGTAGGGGGCAGTGTTCCCCCCATGGTCACGCCGTTTTTCCCTGCCACCTCACAAAAATGAAGTCGGGTGTTGCCCACACTGAACCTTCTGATGGTTTGTTGGATTTGATCTTACATGAGATATACCCACCACACCAAAATACCCTGGTCTCAGTATCATATCATTATCATATTTAAATCATATCATAATAAAGTAATTATCATTCTACATCATTATATCTCTTATTTAAAAAAAAATTATTTACTAGAATTTTATTTATTAGTTAATAGGTAGAGAGATTGAGAGAGAAATAAAATGATTGTGTGTGGCGTAATGTGGTACATACCACAATTCACCATGATGTGGTGCTCCGTATTAGGCAGGGATGATGTTCATATCATCACCATATTTCTTAGGGGTATTCGTTTGGATGAATCAGTTCGATTCGATCCAATTAAGTTATTCAAATTGATTTCAATTTTCAAAACATATATCTAAATAATACAAACTAAATTCAAATATGATCTCACACACACACACACACACACACACACACACACACACATATATATATATATATATATATATATATATATATATATATATATAGATGTTCAACATAGAACCATTATTAACAAGGAATCAAAGAACCAATTGTGAGCGTCGGAAATTATAATGATCAACGGCCAAGGGAATAGATGTACATTTGTACATTGGACGCACATACACCGGATTATACCATTAAACCTACATATTTACTAAAAAAACTCACCTATTTTTTCCGTTTAATTTTTTTAAGCCACATTTTTTATCGAAAAAAACCGAATATATAATAGTTCACGATTTATGTTGATATATAAAAAACAAACTTTTTTTTTTCGAAAAAAACTCACATCTTTTTGTTGTTGTTTTTTTTTCATATTTAAGTTTATTTTTATCCAAAAAAACTAATTATACAAAAAATCTCAATTTTTTGTCGTGTATTAACAAACATCAACATCGATTAAAAAAAACATCGATCAGTTAAGTTTCACACTATAAATCAAAACTGTAAATATTTAAATTTTAACATTCAAAATGTGAATCTGACTTATTATTTCAACTATTTGATCATTCATAAATTAAGTGAAATTTACATATGAATCGAAATATATTTTCATGTAATTTTATAATATTTTAATGTTTTGATTACTCCAAAATTATTTTTATAAAATCAACAAATGAATTTATTCACACTATGAATCTGAACTATATATAACTTAGTTTTCAGAATTCACAATGTGAATATGACTTACTATTATTCACATTGTGAATCTAAGCAGATTTACAATGTGAATCTAAAGCTGAAAATTTTTATTTTTTTAAACGTTAATATGAATCTATGTTTAAAGAGTACCAAAAATTATGAATTTTTATATATTTATTAATTTTTTTCGATAAATTATAGACCTTAACTTTTCAAAAAACAAAAAAATGGAATGTGTTTTTTTTCCTTTTTTATATATCAATATGGATCTCTATGGAAACAGGACAAAAAATCATCAACACCGGTATATTTGCTTTTTTTTTATGATAAATAACATGACCTAAAAAAATTAAACTAAAAAAAAGAAGTGAGTTTTCTTATAATCCGGTGCATGTGCGTCCATTGTAAAAGTTTACAATCTTTCATTTTGCCGTTGATCGCTTTAAATTCTGACGTTTTAGATTAATTCCATAATTAATAATGGCTCTCTATTAAAGTATATATATATATATATATATATATATATATATATATATATATATATATATATATATATATATATATAGTGAGGTTCAGTAGAGAACCATTATTAACAAGGAACCAATGAACCAAATGTGAGCGTCGATAATCATAATGATCAACGGCTAAGCGAATAAATGTACACTTGTACATTGAACGCACATACACCAGATTATACCGATAAACCTACATCTTTACTAAAAAACTCACATCTTTTTTTCGTTTAATTTTGTTTAACTCACGTTGTTTATCGAAAAAAAACGGAATATACAATTGTTCACGATTTATGTTCATGTATAAAAAACAAACTTTTTTTGTCAAAAAAATCCAACATCTTTTTGTGGTTTTTTTTCATATTTAAGTTTATTTTTATCCAAAAAAATTAATTATACCAAAAATCTCAATTTTTTGTCCTAGATTAACAAATATCAACATCGAATAAAAAAAATATCGATCAGTTAAGTTTCACACTGTGAATCTAAACTGTAAATATTTCAATTTTAACATTCAAAATGTGAATCCGACTTACTATTTCAACTCTTTGATCATTCACAAATTAAGTTAAATTTACATATGAATCGAAATATATTTCTATATAGTTTTATAATATTTTAATGTTTGATTACTCGTAAATTAGTTTTTGTAAAATCAACAAATGGATTTATTCATATTATGAATCTGAACTGTATATAATTTAGTTTTCAGAATTTACAATGAGAATATGACTTACTATTATCCACACCGTGAATCTGAGCAGATTCACAATGTGAATCTAAAACTGAAATTTTGATTTTTTTAAACGTCAATATGAATTTATGTTTAAAGAGTACAAAAAACTATGAATTTTTATATATTTATTACTTTTTTAGATAAAATATAGACCTTAACTTTTCAAAAAACAAAACAATGAAGTATGGTTTTTTTGAAAATAAAATCATTTTTTATATATATCAATATGGATCTCTATGGAAAGATGGCGAAAAATAATAAACAACTGTATATTCGGTTTTTTTCCAAGAAATAACATGACCTAAAAAAATGAAACTAAAAAAGGAAGTGAGTTTCCTTATAATCCGGTGCATGTGCGTCCATTGTAAAAGTCTACAACCTTTCTTTTTGCCGTTGATCGCTTTAAATTCCGACGATTTGGATTGGTTCCTTGGTTCCTTGATTAATAATAGCTCTCTATTAATTTTTTTCATATATATATATATATATGGTGATGTTCAATAGAGAACTGTTAACGTTACCATAAATGGTCCCGTTAAATGTAACGGACATCATAAACGAGACGTTATCTCGTCAGGACTTTGGCCAAGTGCTGGCCTTGGCCAAGGCAATCTAACACCGGGGTGGTAGTTCGTTTCCCTCCGTGAGGGACAGATATCCCTCGCAATCTACTCATTCACTCACGGCCAATCAGGACATGACAAAAAGCTTAGGTGGCGCTCAGAGCTGACGTCACCATGCACTTAGTTAACGTGGGCATGATTCTCCCAGTCAGAGGAGGCCACGTTTCACACTCATCGGACGAGGTCCCCGCGATCCATTAAAAGTGGATATAAAAGGATCTCTTCCGCCTCAAGGAAGGGATCCCATCTTCTCTCTAAAAAAGATTACACTAAAATTACATATCTCAGGAATCTAACTTGATCGTTGGAGCGACGTCCCGGGTGAACACTCAGACGTCCTTTAACGATTATTCTCTGTGTTGTGTTCTCAGGAAAGCTCTCAAGGCAGATCCTTCATCCGGCATCTAAACTCCCTGAAACATGTCACAACATTTGGAGCCATCCGGACGTATCCTCAGAGGGATACAACCAGTTAACGACACTGGTTCTTTGCAAACGACGATCTAAGCCCAACAGCACCTACGCCTACCGTAGAAGATCTGTTTCAAATATCGGTGGCGATACCCAGAGGACACCACCACGAGTATAAGTCACAGACCCCAATCCAGGTGCTCAGGGAACAGATCTCACCAGCTACGAGGCTAGTACTCCAGAGCAGTTTCCGACAGTTGTCATCGGACGGTTAACCGCCTCAGACAGTGATATTGCATCCTGATTTGTGGCAAGCACTTCCACACTACGGCATGGCAATACTTACTATCTCTAATCCTCGCAAGAGAAACACGACTCACCATGCAGGGGACGAAATAGAGGTACTACCGAGAAATCTACTCAATATCAATTTTTCGAGCAACCATCGAACTGGGATCCACGAGATCCGCCCCTCATATCTGGATTCACTCGTAGCACGAAAATCCATCGAATATATATTGACAACGATAGTTGCTCTGATATACTCTACTAGCACTGTTTTAGATAACTACCAGACGCGTGGAAGGAGGGTCTAAAGCCCCCATCCCGGTGGGACGTTGATAGGGTTCACCAGACATAGTTTATAGCCATTGGGCACAATTCAACTGCCCTTAATGATGGTCAGTCACGACGAAAGGGATCGAATCACAAGAACAATTGAATTCTCTGTGATCCGATATCCGGCAGAACACAACATTCTGCTCGGACGGTCGGCAATCTCCTCACTACACCTCATACCATCAACGATCCATGGCGTCGTTAAATTTAGCACACACCAGGGATCAACGACGATCCTCTCCACAAACACCAGGGAGAAACCCTGTCAAACACAAAAAAAAGGGCCAGTCAGCAGACCATAACAGGGCTGTAAACGAAGAAGTGGCTGACCTGGTGAATTCTGGCATCCTCTGGGAGGTCATGTTCCCGACGCGAATAGCAAATCCTGTCATGGTAAAGAAATTCAATGGGTCATGGAGAATGTGCATTGATTATTCAGATCTTAACAACACCTGCCCAAAGGATTATTACCCCCTCCCGGAGATCGACCAGAAAGTCCAGTCGCTTGAAGGTTTTCGGCTCAAATGTTTCCTCGATGCGTACAAGGATTATCACCAGGTACAGATGAAATGAGAAGATGAGGCGAAAACAGCCTTCCATACAGAAAAAGGCACCTTCTGCTACCAAAAAATGCCATTCGGGCTAAAAAACGCGAGCACTACTTATCAAAGGCTGATGGACAAGGTATTCACCGATCAAATTGGTAGGAATATCGAAGTCCACGCCGACGACATGGTAATCAAGAGTCACGATGAGGAAACATTACTCCAAGATGTGGAAGAAACCTTCAGAACGCTAATTAAAGCACATATAAAGCTAAATCCAACTAAGTGCACCTTTGGAGTCGATGAAGGGAAATTCCTTGGGTATCAGGTATCCAAGGAAGGGATCCTCCCCAATCTCGCTAAAATACACGAGTTCCTCAAATCGAAAGCCCCCCACAATCTTAAAGGGGTACATGAGATCAGCGGTAGGTTGACGACATTAGGAAGGTTCATTGCCAAATCCGCAGAGAAAGCACTTCCTCTGTACCAGACACTCAAAGGATGTTTAGACAAAAAGCAGTTCAAAGGGACAGAAGAAGCAGATGCGGCATTGCAAAAACTGAAAGACGCCCTACAACAACCCTCGACTCTCGCCTGCCCACTCCCAGAGGAGACACTACAGATGTACTTAACAACGTTTGAAGAGGCCATCTCCTCTGTGCTAGCATTGGAGAGAAAAGGCAAGCAGATCCCCATCCATTTTGTTAACAGGGCCCTGCGAGGGCCATAAGTCAATTACCCGGCCTTGGAAAAGATAGTGCTCGCCCTAGTTTACGCAGTCAGGCGACTGCGAGGATACTTTCAAACCCACAAGTTGGATGTTTTGACTAGTCACCGAATAAAGCAAGTGCTACTAAGGCTAGAAAAATCCGGGTGCCGGGCCAAACGGGCCATAAATTTGGTTGAATATGACATCCAATACCACCCCAGAACCAACATCAAAGCCCAGGACCTTGCAGACTTCCTGGTCGAAATCCCAAATACCATAAAGGGAGTGTCAACGACAATCTCCACCGATCCACAGTATCCAACAACGAGGCAGAGTACCAAGCACTCCTAGCAGGTCTGAGGCTTGCCAAAGAGCTTTGTCCATGCAAGGGCGGACGCTCTAAACAAATTAGCCTCAACTTCATATGACCACTTAACAAAGATAGTGCTAGTCGAAGTGCTCCTGGAGCGAAGTATCAATAACCAAAGGGTCAATACAATATCGACTGCACCGGAATGGACCAAACAGTATGTCGATTACTTGCGCCATGACGTGCTACCAGATGACCCTGAGGAGGCAGGAAAAGTCAAGATTAGGGTGTCACATCTTGCAATCAGGGATAACCAATTATACGGAAGAGGATATCTCAGTCAATGGCTAAAGTGCACCTCCAAGGAAGAGGGACATACATTCCTAGAAGAAAGTCATTCAGAGAATGCCTTTCACATGAAGGCGCTCGTGCACTCACAGGAAAAATACTCCGCCTAGGGCTATATTGGACAGATGTGTACAACGATGTTGCAACCCTAACCAAGAAATGCAAGGAATGTCAGGCATTCGCTCCTTTCCAAAATCAACCGGCCATGTCGTTGACCAGCATCACCAGCCCCTGGCCCTTCCAACAATTGGGGAATTGACATAGTGGGACCTTTCCCACCAGCTCCGGGAGGTGTGAAATATTTGCTAGTGGCAGTGGATTATTTCATGAAGTGGATAGAGGCAGAACCACTGGCCACCGTCACTAGCAAACAAATGATAAAATTCATGACCACGAACATCTTGGCCCGTTTTGGCACACCCAGAACCCTCAAAAGCGATAACGACACACGATTTTAAGGAAGTCCCTTCAGAGAACGGTGCGAAGACAAAAAGATTCATCGCCGTTTCACGTTAGTGGCACACCCTCAGGCCAATGGGCAAACCGAAATACCGAACAAAACCATAGTTAATGGCTTGAAGAAAAGGCTACTCAGATCAAAGTCCGCCTGGGTGGATGAACTCCCGGCAGTGTTGTGGTTCTACCGTACCACATCAAGGTCAAGCACGGGAGAAACGCCATTTAGCCTAACATACGGGACAAACGCGGTCCTTCCACTAGAAATAATGGCCGGCTCCCTACGAACAGAGAGTTTTGAAGAAGCAGCCAACGAAAAAGGGTGACGCCAGGATCTGGACATGCTCGACGAAAAACGTGAGGCGGCACAGCTGCGCCAAGCACTATACAAATCACGAACTGAGAATTTCAAAGTTGGAGAATGGGTGCTAAGAAAGAGCGAGTCTAGCCATGTTGAACCATTAGGGAAACTCAGTGTCACGTGGGAAGGACCATACAAAATCATGGAAGCCCATAAGAATGGTGCTTGTGTCCTAGAAGCTCAGGACGGGCATGCCATTCCAAGAACGTGGAATACACAGAGCCTGCATCACTTTTACTCTTGAAACGAGTGTTAAAGGTAGAATCAATGCTAGCAAAGGCATTGTGAATTAATTTTAACATGTGAATGTAATTAGCAAGTATTACCTTACTACTTTCAATTATATTATACTCTAACCAAAACTAGAGTAAACAGAAAAGGCAATTCAGATGCACCTTATTTTCAAGCTTGAAAAACAAAACAAAGAGGTTGTGTACATTTACCGTGTATCAACAATGGCTGATCATCCAACGTCACATGAGCGAAATCGTTACAAGGAGGCAACCAGGGAGTTATCACATAGAAGACTCATAACCTTCCTCCCAAAACATATTAATCATTCACATCATAACAAACACACAAAAGAACATGTGACATGAGTGTAGAAGGATCATAACCTTCCACCAATAAAACAAAAATGCATAATCGGGTGAGCCTCAAGATGGCGATATTGGCTACACCTAGGGTCTTTAAGCAGCAAATTAGAACAAATTTCTCAAAGACCAACTTTGCTAAAACATAAAGAGTTCGCCAACAACAGAACTCAAATCAGGGGTGCAAGCAAACACTGCGTAAATACCATGTGATGGCCAAGATAAACCATGCATGAAGCAACCAAACAAAAGAATATATGTGGAAGCAACAAACATTCATACCCACAAATATAAAGTAGCAATTGTCAGGATGCCGGAATCCCGAACTTTTCAGGCCACCCATGAGGGCAAAAAAGACCATAAACAAACAACGCAAAAGAAAATATTGTTCAAGGGGATCACACCAGAACAAACCACAAAACAGGGTTACTTATCACCAAGAGCAGAGCTTGGGCCGGAGCCTGACCCATCACTCTGAGCTTCTTAACAGAGACTACAGAGTCCAGCCATGTCCAGACTGCCCAGGCGAAGGTGGTTGGAAAAGTCTGTTTCAGTGAAAGCCACCAGGGCATCTTCCATCTCTTGAGTCCTGGCAGCCACATTCTCCTCGAACTTTGGGTCAAACTCCCCGGCAGTTACCTGCTCCCAGACTATCCTTTTTCCCTGTTATACACCCGAAACAACACAAGCTTTCTGTACATGTACCAAGCCTTGGAGAAATTGAGGGCTCTCGATCACCCACTCCACCACCCTGCTGAGCCCCTCGCTAAAGATCCAAGAAACGTCCTTCTCCATCGCCCCTTTTGTAGTGCCCTCAGTAACCAGATCAACCTCCAGTTCTGCTGTCCGCTCACTCATCCTCACATTCTCCAAATTCAACACCCCTACATGATCATCCAGACGCCTCGCCTCTTCCTCTAGTTGTGCCACTTGATCAGCCAAGCCTACCTTCTCGTACAGCACCACCTCCCGCTCGTCCTCCCAACTACGCTTGTTAGCTTCTATCTTCGCCAACTGGGCCCTCAACTCTTCGCATTCAATACTCTTCCGGTCAGAATCAGACTAGAGAGTCTCCATGTCAGAGATGCGTTCAGCGGCTGCGACCAAATAAGATAACACCTGGGCGGCGGCATAGCGCAAGCCATCGGCCATGTGTTCATCTGATAGAACCGTTAAGGCCTTAGTGGTAGAGGGAGGAAACACGTGCCAACACCACTTAAGAGCAGCGTCATGATCGGAGATAAGGTCTTGGGCAGTTAGCTTCCAAGCCGGCTTGTAGGCATCCAGACGAGAACCTGCAAAAAGGGGGACAGTTGTGGTCTTAACAAAAGAAGTTGACGTAAGACCATGAGAAGGTGAAGACCCAGCCTTCGCCTCGGCTCCTCCAGCGTCGGGGACATGGCTTGCATTGTCAGTGTTTCCCTCTACTATACGACCGAGCGGTTTAGTTGCCCGATTGGATGCCCCCTCTGGCAGTTTTGAAGGACCCTCATCGGGGGCACGGGTGGAGCTCCTGGAACCCTCAAGCAAGAAACTGTTGGGTTTTATGTACTCTAACATTCCTATGGTGCATATACAACCCTAATGCTTTGGATCTAAGTTTTCTCTAATTATACATGCAATAAACATTTTCCAAAGCATGAAGCCTAAACTAGCATGCAAGGTGATATTTGAATCATTAAAAAACTAGTTAGAATATTACCTTGTGTAGTAGCTTGAATAACTTGGCCTCAAGAAAGCTTAGCACCCCAAGTGTGATGCCTTAAATGGAATTACAAAACACCAAGAACAATTAGGATGGATATGAGAGAGATTTAGGAGACTAGAAATCGGATTCTACTTCTTGGAATGCAAGGTGTAACCGATTTTAGCTTATGAATATATATATATATATATATATATATATATATATATATATATATATATATATATATATATATATATATGTGTGTGTGTGTGTGTGTAGAATATCAAGGGTCATGTGTAACCCTAATCCATACCCATAAGCTTATGATCCACCCATTTTGTTTGGATAACCACTTCATGAACTAACCTATAAGCCCATCACAAATCAATCATGGATCATTAGCCCAATCCAAATGTATCAATTTAATTAGTCTCTTTTGATCACTAAATTAATTCTTAAATTAATTCTTAATCAATACTAATTAAATAATATGATTCCTCAATTAATATATTATACTTATAATATATTAATAAATCATAATTAACCTCTTACTCAGATATCCTTCCTAACATATTACTTTGATGAATGCAACCCAAATGGACCATGCTACTATCGGGTCAAGTACATACCAATTATAGTTATGGGCTTAGACACCTTTTCCAACAGTCTCCCGCTTGGATAAGTCTAATAACTGTAATTGCCAATGTAACTTCAAATTCGATTAGCAATCATAGCTCTCAAAAAAGCCGTTGTCGAACTCTGACGCGTCCATTAGATAAGTGATCATATAATCCTCTATTCTGCAAGATATCATGTGGACAAAGACATGGAATTAAAGTCATACTCATTGTCCAACATTTTGTTTCCCGATTTCTGATTTGTTCGACATAGAACTTAATTGAACACATCAATAGAGTTCTGACCGGGCCCAACACATAAGTCAAAACAAAATCATTGAGGGGCCCAAGATATCGCTTTTAATCCTCTTAGGGTAAAAGGAACAGATAAACTTCGACTTATATGCTTGTGCTAACTATTCACTAAATCATACATAATAGCACGTTTTATAACATCGAGTTACTGATGCGTTTTCGCACTATTAATATACAATCAACAAATAATCGCCAACTCATATATCCTGGTTTGAAGATTATACGATATTATCGTCTCACAATCACCCGTGATAAATTCCATGAAGTGATATGTGAGCGTGGGTTTAGTCCAATACTCAAATCTTATTTCAAGAGCACTCATGAATGTTTGTAGCAATCTTTTGCTATGTATAATACCTTAGACAATCATACAAAAACCCATTCATGAGAGTCTTCTTTCATAGCCTACTTCCAAAGTATGATCGACTGTGGATAGTTTGAATAATCTTATTATTCTAGAAGTCAATACATGCAAAATGAAACGATAGTGAATAACTGACACAAGACAGTAACTTTACTTATAAATAAAACACCTTTTATTCAATCATCAAATGTCAATTACACTTTTACTATTACAAGTTTCTAAATGTCTATCTAATCACTAAAACTAATATCGTCCTTCAGCCTGATACTATTAGCGTGCTGCAAGTGCTTAATCCTACTCAGTCCCTTCGTACGGGGATCTGCTGGATTTTCTTGTGACGATACCCTCTTAACCACGAGGAGTCCCTCTTCTACTTGATGTCTTATGAAGTGATATTTTCTGTTGATGTGTCTTGATCTGATATGATCTCTTGGTTCCTTTGATAAGGCAACCGCACTGTTGCTATCACAGAAAATCTCCATGGGCTCCTTTATAACTGGTACAACTCCAAGGTCTCCGATGAAGTTCTTCAGACATATCACCTCCTTCGATGCTTCAATCGCTGCTATATACTCTGATTCGCATGTTGAATCAGCTACAGTCTCCTGTTTGGAACTTTTTGAAGTTATTGCTCCTCTGGTTAGGGTAAATATCCAGCCCGATTTAGAGCGGAAATTATCTCTGTCGGTCTGAAAGTTGGCATCACTATACCCTACCACTCTTAAGTCATCACTCCCACCAAGGGTATGGATCCAGTCCTTAGTCCTTTGCAGGTACTTAAGAATGTTCTTTACCGCAGTCTAGTGAGATTTACCAGGATTCCCTTGATATCTGCTAACCATGCTCAATGCAAAGACTAAATCAGGGCGAGTACAGGTCATAGAATACATGATCGAACCAACTGCAGAAACATATAGTATTCGACTCATTTCTACTATTTCAGCATCGGTACTCGGACTTTGAGTCTTACTCAGTCTGGCATTGCTTTGGATAGGTAATTCTCCTCTCTTTGAATCCTGCATGTTGAAACGTTTCAATACCTTGTCTAAGTAGGTACTTTGAGGTCCTTCATAGCGAAAGACTTCCCAAGCCAGGACTTATCCTCCTGCAAGGTTGGAATGTCGTTTCCTATGAGCAATATGTCATCCACAATACAACACGAGAAAGCTAACTATACTCCTACTAGCTTTGAGATATACACATGACTCATCATCGCTTCTTGAGAAACCAAACTCTTTGACTTTCTCATCGAAACAAAGATTTCATTTGCGAGATGCTTGTTTCAATCCATAAATGGATTTCTCAAGCTTACACACTTTATTAGGGTACTTTGCATCGACAAAACCCTCTGGCTGATTCATGTAAACATCCTCAGCCAACTTCCCATTAAGGAATTTTTAACAAGAAAACCCTTTGACTCAAAATTTGGTTCCCAAAAGTGTGTAAGTGAAACCGAAAGGGTAGTAATATAATCCGAACGGTCTAAGTGTGAAAATGACCATGTGTGGAGCATAAAGATGTAATGTAAGCTCCTTTACAAACTTGTAATTTTTCAAAAGTAATGAAAATGTCCACATGCGGACTAAAAGACTCTCTAAAATCCTAAGAAAATCGCAAAAAGATATGGTGATGTAAAGAGACCGGATATGGATTCTACTCGGGGACAAGCACCAATGCTTCATCCTAACAGTTCAAACATGATGAAGTGTGATCCTCTCAGCGGTAGTGACCGCAAGGCTAATAACATCCATTGCTATAGTATATCCTACAGTTGTTAGTATTGTATTCATAATTCTTCATGGAACTACATGGTCATGATCACTTACCCCTTTAAGCTTCCAGCATCTGATCCCAAGTATGAAATCCCAAACTGCAGCTAGTGGTCCCGGTTCGATGGGTGAGATAGCAACAAGATCCTGGACCAATAATGATACAATAACTATGAACCTTCTTCATGGCATCCAAGGGGGT
This sequence comes from Lactuca virosa, assembly GCF_052849685.1. Classification (NCBI taxonomy): domain Eukaryota; kingdom Viridiplantae; phylum Streptophyta; class Magnoliopsida; order Asterales; family Asteraceae; genus Lactuca; species Lactuca virosa. Next base: position 159,908,377 of record NC_136426.1, on the reverse strand, counting down.
GAGAATAAACAGACAACAAAAATGCATGAATACTAATGCCCTAAGCTAAATGTTATGCAAAAATATAAAAGGTTAAAAAGAAGAAAATAAAATCTTTTTGGAATTTTATATAAATAAAAAAAATGAATGAAAATTAGCTTAAAACTAAAATGTTATGCAACCTAGTTAAAAAATGCATGAAAAAGTAAAAGAAAAGGGAAATGCCCCACCCCAAGCTTAAGAACAAGCATTGTCCTCAATGCTTAAGGAAATGGCGGAAATGACCTAAATCGGAGGGTCGGGCGGCGGGAAATGCCCGTGGCGATAGTGGTAGTCCCACATATCCTGGACCTGGCGGGAAGTGGGAGGGAAGGACTGCTCCAATCGATCAACACGGGTCACCACATCTTGGATGGCTCTCGTGTTCTCTTGCGTTTGGGTGTCGATGCGCTGCACCGTGGAGAACATTGTGGCGAATTGGTCAAAGAACGTAGGGGGGAAATATGGTGGGACTTCGTGTCCCCCCTGCTGCTGTAGCTGATATTGAGGCTCGACAAAATGTTGTGGAGGCTGCAACTGGTCATCTTCATCATCTATAGGAGGAGGGTAGTCGGATGGAATGATCCATTGATCGGGGTCGGTTGGCTCGAAACTCCCTATATACTCGTGGGGAAGAATGAGGTATGGTTGGTTGTCAAGAATCCACATGGGACCAACAACCGAATCCCGGACGAGTTGCATTCGGCGAAGTGCGTGGCCGTCAAGGCTAGAGGGGCCGGAAGCCTTCTCGAATGGAAGAGTGGAGAGATGAAGTTGAAACGGTGGCCGAGATGCAATGAGGGTGATCAATCCCCCAATGAAAATGTCTCCTTTGTCCATAGTTGTGAGGTTGTAACATTTGGTGAAGAAAAAGGAGGCAAAATCCGGCCGCGGATCGTTCTCACGAGTCATGCACCAAAGAAAAAATAATTCCGCCTTTGAAATTTGTCCCACTTCGGAGCAGGCAAAAATGGTGCATGTGAGTACTCGATGCGCTAGGCGCAAACATGGGTGAATTATGGAGGAGGCCTTTGACGAAGACGATGAATATTGTGGCTCGTTGGTAATTTGCTGCCAAAAGTGATGCTCATTGAAGTTTCCGGGCCATGGGTCTTGTTGGTGATATAGATTGTCCACTGGAGTGCCCATCAGGGCGTTCACCACCCGATATGGTAGGGATCGTTTCTCGCCGAGCATTTGGAAGGTAACGGTTTCGCCTTCCTCTTCGGGATTGAATGTGGTGAGAAATTCCAAGGTTGGTTCAACATAGGTGGCGACGCGGTTATAGAGGAATTGGCCCCACCCAATATTGTTAAATAACGCTTGGACTCCATTGAGTACCCCAAGACTAGCAAAAGATTCCCTATGGAGGAATTTTGTTGACTTGACTTGACGTTTGTTGGAAACGAGAAAATCATATGTTTTGCGGTCCTCGCGATTCAACAAACGAAAGGGGGGATCCTTGGATTTTCCTTTCGACCCCCCTTTAGAGGAAGTAGCTTCCGTCCTCGTTTTTGCACGTTTAGACATTTACTCCGGACAAAAATTTATCAATAATAACTTTCAAGTCACACCAAAGGCACACAATTCCAACAACAAATGGGAAATTGGGATGCAAATAATCAAGATAAAGGAATGAAAGTACCCAATTTTCTTAGACCCGGAACGAATGGTGGAAGCGGAATTAGAGCCACCGAAGAGATTCTCCAAGACACACCCCAAGCTTATGATTTTGCTTCGTATTTGACACTTTAATCGCTAAAACAACCCCACAAACGAGCTTCAAGACGACTTTCCGGCGACTAGAGTGGCGGCACCCCGAATTGGTCAATAATTTTTCGTGAGTTTTTGGGAAAAGATGGGTATGGTTAGAAAGCCCTTGATGAGAGAAACAAAACCTCGTGCTCGGAATCTCCAATGGTGGCCGGAGTTGGCCGGAAAATGCGAAAAGAAGGTGGTGGTGGCGCCCAGAATTCCGGCCACAGATCGGACCGGAATTTGGGTGGGGTTTGTAGAGCTTGGAATAGGGAAGAATGGCGGTGGTTTTACGAGATTCCGACCCGTAGAACTCCGGGAAATTGGATTTTTTTGAGAGATGGGTTATGTGTTCTTGAGCTTCTAGAGAGAAAATGGTGGGGTGTGGTAGGGATAGAATGAAGAAGAAAGGTGAAAGGGATGTTTTATCCTTGGTCAATAGAGGTCAAACCCGGTCAATGTTAGTCAAACCACTTAAAGCTCTTGGTCAAGGAAAGTCAAACTAGTCAACACCTTAGAAAATCAGTCAAGCGACCAACACGCGGGAAGGGCGCGGGCCGCGTGCTGGCCGCGTCTAGCCTCCAAAATTCAACTGACCTTCTGAACTCTCTACGCGGGTTGGACTCGGGCCGCGGGTAGGCCGCATGTGCTGAACAATTATAGTCAATTTGAGCTACGCAGGCCGCGGGCCATTCTTCATGCTTTTTACGCGGGCCGCGGGTGCTCTTGCACTTCAAAAGATTGAGATTTTTCGCAAAATTTGATTTTTAAGCCAAAACGATCCCCGTAAGGCCCGGTTTCAAAAATTTGACAAAAGTTGGAATAAAACGGGGAATGAATGGTGAAACCTTTCAAAAATTTATTTTTCAAAATCCCGAAAACGCTTTGTAAAATGATTTATTTGAATTTGAAAAAGGTGAAAACACATTGCTTTCCAAAAATGCCCTTCTTTAATGTCTTTGGCGAGACGTCTTCCTGGCTTGCTTCAACACATCGGGACATCCAAATGGATGATTTCAAGAGCATTAGCACTGAAACCTTCATAGAATGGCTTCAACCGGTGCCCATTGACTTTGAAAATTTGTCCCGTCTTTTCGCTTTGAATTTCTACCGCCCCATGGTCAAAGGTCTTTATCACAACAAAAGGTCCAATCCATCTTGACCTTAGCTTGCCTGGAAATAACTTCAATTGTGAATGGTATAGTAAGACCCTATGCCCCGGTTCAAAATGCTTCCGGGTGATGGACTTGTCGTGGAAGAGCTTCGTTTTCTCCTTATAAATCCTTTTGTTTTCATAGGAGTCGTTTCTCAATTCTTCTAGCTCTTGGAGTTGAAGCTTCCTATGCCTTCCCGCCTCGTCAATGTTGAAGTTGCATTGCTTGACCGCCCAAATTGTGCGGTGCTCTAATTCGACGGGAAGATGACATGGTTTTCCAAAAACCAATCTGAAGGGCGACATTCCTATCGGGGTCTTATAAGCGGTCCGATAGGCCCATAAGGCATCGTCAAGCCTCAAACTCCAATCTTTGCTTGTCGGGTTCACTGTTTTCTCTAGAATAGACTTCACTTCGCGATTCGAAACCTCCGCTTGACCATTCGTTTGAGGGTGGTAGGCGGTAGAGACACGATGGATCACGTTGTACTTTTTTAGCAAGGCCTCCATCATCTTGTTACAAAAATGTGTCCCTCGATCACTAATCAACGCCCTAGGTACACCAAACCTTACAAAAACATTAGACTTCAAAAACTCAATAACTGTTTTGGCATCGTCCGATCTTGTGGCTTTGGCCTCAACCCATTTAGAAACATAGTCAACTGCGAGCAAAATATAAACGTTGCCAAATGAGACGGGAAATGGGCCCATGAAATCAATCCCCCATACGTCAAAAATTTCACAAACAAGGATTGGATTTTGGGGCATTTGGTTCTTTTGCGAAATGTTTCCCGTCCTTTGGCACCGTTCACAACTTTTGCAAAACAAGTAACAGTCGCGTGACATGGTCGGCCAAAATAGTCCACACTCAAGGACCTTTCTCAAGGTCCGGCTAGGTCCGAAGTGTCCCCCACAAGCAAATTCATGACAAAATTGTAAAATGGATTGATGCTCTCGTTGGGGTACACATCGCCTAATGATTTGATCGGGACAATGTTTCCACAAATAAGGTTCATCCCACACATAGTATTTTGCATCACTTTTGAGCTTGTCTTTTTGAGCACGTGTGAATGTGTCAGGATACCTTTTTGTGACCAAAAAGTTAACGATATCGGCATACCAAGGAATAGATTGAGTAAGGGAAAAGAGATGCTCATCCGGAAACTCGTCCCGCAAAGGGAGAGGAGTTTCATTTGAAGTGATCCGACTTAAGTGGTCGGCAACAAGGTTCTCACATCTACTCTTATCCCGAATTTCCAAGTCAAATTCTTGTAACAGTAGGATCCACCGGATGAGTCTTGGCTTTGCATCTTTCTTTGTCATCAAGTACTTGAGTGCCACATGATCCGAATACACTATGACTTTGGTACCGAGTAGGTATTGTCTAAACTTCTCCAAAGCGAACACTATGGCCAATAGCTCCTTCTCCATGGTAGAGTAGTTGCTTTGAGCATTGTCTAGTGTCCTTGATGCATAGTAGATCACGTGGGAGGCCCTCCCACTCTTTTGACCCAAAACGGCGCCTATCGCATAGTTTCTTGCATCACACATGATCTCAAAGGGGAGATCCCAATTTGGTGCTTGCATGATGGGAGCGGATGTGAGCAACTCTTTGAGCTTGTCGAAAGCTTCTTTGCACGCCTAATTGAACTCGAAATCAACCTCCTTTTGCAAGAGTTGACACACTGGTCTTGTTATCTTTGAAAAATCCTTGATGAACCTTCGGTAGAATCCGACATGACCTAAAAAAGAACGAACTTCCCGAACACAAGTCGGGTAAGGTAAGCTTTGAATAACATCGATTTTTGCCTTATCTACCTCAATTCCTTTCTTTGACACAATGTGACCCAAAATGAGACCTTGACTCACCATGAAATGACATTTCTCAAAATTTAAAACCAAATTTGTTTCAATGCATCTTTTTAAAATTTTGGTGAGATTGGTCGAACACTCTTGAAAGGAGTTGCCATATACCGTGAAATTATCCATGAAAACTTCAATTATAGTTTCAACATATTCCAAAAAGATACTAACCATACAACGTTGCAAAGTGGCCGGGGCGTTACACAATCCAAATGGCATTCTACGGTATGCGAAAGTGCCAAATGGACATGTAAAAGTTGTCTTTTCTTGGTCTTCCGGCGCCACCGGGATTTGGTGAAAACCGGAATACCCGTCAAGACAACAATAGTGAGATTTTCCGGCCAACCTTTCCAGCATTTGGTCAATGAAAGGCAATGGAAAATGATCTTTTCGTGTGCTTGCATTGAGTTTGCGGTAGTCAATACATACTCTCCACCCGTTTTGCACGCGGGTGGGGACCATCATACCTTTGTTATTCTCGAGCACCGTGATTCCCGTCTTTTTTGGAACAACTTGCACCGGGCTCACCCACTTGCTATCCGAGATTGGATAGATCATTCCCGCATCAAGAAGCTTCAAAATCTCTTTGTTGACCACTTCCATCATTGGCGGGTTCAACCTTCTTTGTGCGTCTCGGCTTGGCTTGCATTCATCCTCCATCAAAATTTTGTGCATACAAGTGGAGGGATTCAACCCTTTAATATCCGCAATCGTCCAACCCATTGCTTCCTTATGTTCCCTCAACACTTTGAGGAGTTGCTCTTCTTCACATTCGGTTAAGTGAGTTGAAATGATAACCGGGAGGGTTTCATTCTTTCCCAAATAGGCATACTTCAAGTGTTGAGGTAGGACTTTCAATTCCAATTCGGGTGGTTGAACAAGGGATGGAGACAACTTCGTGTGGGTCGGGGGCAACTCAATTTGCTTGACATCAAATCTTGTAGTCTTCTTCACCTCCAAATTATTGACCAACTTCTCAATCTCCGGATCCAAAGAATAACGTTTCAATTGTTCGGCTAGCTTCCCACAATCAAACCCTTTGCTCAAAACCATTTCCAACATGTCACCATTAGAAAACTCGAACAACTCTTGGGTTAATGGTTCGACAACATCTATAAAGCACAAGGATGACACATCACTAGGATATCTCATAGCATCATAAATGTTAAAACTTATTGTTTCACCATCAAACTCCATTGTTAAGCTTCCCGCATACACATCAATCTTTGTTCTAGCCGTCTTCAAAAATGGTCTCCCAAGTAAGATTATACCCGACTTTGAGGACACTTGTTCATCTAGATCAATGATATAGAAATCCGCCGGAAAGACCAATTGATTCACTTGCACCAAAACATCTTCTAGAACACCTCTAGGGAAGACACTCGATTTATCCGCAAGAGAAATTATTACACCAGTTTCACTTAAGGGACCAACATTCAATGATTCATACACTGAGTAGGGCATGACATTGATAGAAGCACCAAGGTCAAGCATGGCACTACTAAAAGTGACATCTCCTATCTTGCAAGGAACCGTAAACATTCCCGGATCTTTGCACTTGGGTGGAAGCTTCCTTTGTAAAACTGCGGATGCATTTTCGTTCATTGAGATTTTCTCATTTCCTTTCAACTTTCTCTTGTTGGTGCAAAGCTCTTTCAAGAACTTTGCATATCTCGGAATTTGTTTGATTGCATCAAGTAAAGGGATGTTTACTTCCACCTTTCGGAAGGTATCCAAAATCTCTTTCTCCTCCATATTCTTCTTTGAAGTTGCAAGTCGGGAGGGGAATGGTGGTTGAGTGGCTATTGGCGTCACTAGAGTGGTAGTCTTCTTTGGGGCTCCGGCTTGTGTATCATTCTTGGCTATGGGATCCTTAATGAGAATGACCTCTATTTCTTCCTCTTCTTCCCTCGGCTTCTTCTTCGAACTATTTTCTCCGGTTTGTTTGCCACTTCTCAAGGTCACCACATTGACATTTGGGTTCTTTTCGGTTTGAGAAGGGAGTTTACCACGGGATTCCAACTTGCTTATGGATGTAACTATATCTCCTATTTGTGCTTCAAGGTTGGAGATACTAGTCCTTGTCTCTTTTTGGAATTGTTGGGTACTAGTGGCTAGGGATTTGATAATGTCTTCAAGTGACATTCCGGAGCTACTTGGTTGAGATTGAGGAGGTTGTTGATGATGATGTGGAGGGTGCGGTTTGGGTTGATAGTGTGGTTGTTGATGTTGGTAATGAGGTTGTGGTGGTGGATAGGATGGTCTAACCAATGCATTTTGAGGCAATGGTCTTGGGTTGTAGCTCATGTTGGGATTTGGCTTCCAACTTGAATTATATGCATTTTGGTAACCGGATGGCTTATTGTGGTAGTTTTGGAACTCCCCCGTGGCATTTACATGCTCCGCATCTTCTTGAAGGATGGGACACATATCCGTAGGATGTTCCATTGTTGCACATATTCCACAAACCATCACTTGTGGAGTTTGTCCCATGGCTATCTTTTGGACAACGGATGTTAGATCTTTGATTTGAGACTCAAGATTTGATGTTCCCGCTTCGTTGACTTTGCATTGTGTATCTCTTTTCATGTCTTGGCGCGGGCCAAAATGTTGAGAATTCGCGGCTATGGTGTTGAAAAGTTGTCTTGTTTGTTGTGGATTTTTACTAAAGACATCACCACCACTTGAGGCATCAACTAGTATTCTCTCCATTGGCAACAATCCCTCATAGAAGTGTTGAATGAGGAGTTGTTCCGGAATTTGGTGTTGTGGGCAACTATAGCACAAGTTGTTGAACCTCTCCCAATAATCATGAAAAGTCTCATTTTGACCTTGGCGGATTCCACAAATCTAATTTCTAAGACTTGAGACTCTTGAAGCGGGATAGAACTTATCAAGAAAAGCTCTTGCCATATCGGTCCATGAGTTGATTGACCCTGGTGGAAGATAGAATAACCAATCTTTTGCTCTATCGGCCAATGAAAAGGGGAATGCCCTTAGCTTGATTTGGTCATCGGTTGACCCTTGTGGCTTCATGCTAGTGCAAATAATGTGGAACATCTTCAAGTGCCTATAAGGGTCTTCATTCTCCAATCCATGAAAAGTTGGGAGGTGATGGACTAAACTTGACTTCAATTCCGAACCTCCTTCCAAAATGGGATAATTGATACCGGTTGGAGTTTGTGTAACATCGGTTTCCATCATTTGCCTTAAGGTTCTTTCGGGAGCTTCTCCTCCGTCCGCCATTTTGATTGGTTCAATAATGGGTGGATTTTGTTGTAGAGGTGGTGTTTCGGGAATTTCTTGGCGAGGGTCAGGACTAGAATCGGGTTCCGTATCACTTGATGAAGTGGGTTCAACTTCCGGATCCCCGTGAGGATTAGAAGTTTTACCACGTTCAATTCGCTTTTCCTTCGCCAAACGCCTTGCTTCTTTTTCGATTTCTGGGTTGTAAATCAAGTCACCTGTACGCTGAGATCTGGGCATAGAGAAACAAATTGATTAAAAATAAACCAATCCCCGACAACGGTGCCAAAATTTGGTGGTTGTCGAGGCCAACAAAAATAAATAACCCTAAATCTTTTACACTAAAATAGCGTATAGTGGTAAAGGGGTTGATCCACGGAGATTGGTTCAATTTATAACTCTTATGGAAAATCTTTTTGCAAAAGTACTTGTAAAATGACAATAAAATAAAAATGGGGGTTTTGATCTTTTTGAAATACTTAAATTAAAACTAGAATTTAACTAGAACTTAAATGAACAATTTGGCAAAAAGAAGAATTTGATGTGAAATCAATAAGAGAAAGATGGTTGACTTAAGGTTTCATCACTTTGACTTTTGATGAACATATCATTAGAATCCAATGGTGCAATACTTGATTTAAATCCTTAATTTGGCTATAGTAATCCAAGAAGCCTGAGATTACCTAGACTTTTCTTAGTTGTTAAAATGGTTAGAGAAGCTCATAACAATTTCCTTAGTCAAAGTCATAATTTCCATTAAGCATGTAATTAGTGAAAGTCAACTAGCATTAAGAACCAAAAAGTCACCAAATCCAAGAGGGGTCAAATGCTTTCACCACCATGTTGGAGGAAATGTTTATATGATTGTGTGAAGCAAAAACAACACAAAAATCATTTGTTGCTTGCTAATTTGAGGATCCTTTACTTAATCAAGAAATTAGCCAACTAATCACCACAAACACATTTAAACTCATGAACTAAAACATACAAGTAGTGATAAGATGTTAAAACACAAAACATTCCCATAAAGATTTAAGAACATGTTCATGGATTCTTCAACATTCAACAAAAGTTCAAAGGATTCAACAAAAGTCAACCAAGATTAGTTTAGCGAAGCATGGCTAAACTCAAAGAAATAAAGTTAGAAAAGATTATACCAAACATTTTACAATAATCAAGAGGTGAAAAGAAGATGTTCTTGAGGTGTTCTTGGCCTTCAAAAGTGCTCCAAACTCCCGAGAGAAAGTGTCAAAATCGGACATCCAAGATAAGGCTGAAGAGGCACACCAACCTTCCCAATATAGAGCTCTAGACAAAATCCCGAATTTGCCCTTGTCAGGATTCCACGCGGGCCGCAGGGAATCTTACGCGGGCCGCATGACTATGACGGAGTTTTTGGGCTTCTTCAAAATTTGGGCCCCCACAGCTTAACCATTGGCCCAGTTCGAGTCTAATCAGCTTCTAGCCCATTTTTCTTCAATATTTGTTCAATATTTCTTCAATTTGAGCCCAATTTGCCTCTCCACATCACTCAAAGCTTCCGCAAACTCCTAAAACATCGATCTTGCATACTCAAGAATTCTCCCGTGCCTTTCAAATTTAAAGTTCAACACTTCCACGCCTTCAAGCAATTGACAAGTCCACTCCATGAATCACCTCCATAGCCATCAAGCATGAAATCCCCATTTCCCTTCAATCCCAATCGCCTCCCAAGAGTCCCGCTCCGCTAGTCTCCAAAAAAATCTGCAATAATGCTCAAGAAACTAGAAAGTACCCGAAATGGTCATAAAAATAACAAAAAGGAAAATATGCATGGAAATTAACTAAAATGCGAATGAAATGTGCTAAAAAACTATAAAAAGAAGTAAATAAAATGGAGCTATCAAATCACCCCAAGCTTAAACCTTACTTGTCCTCAAGTAAGACAAGACTAAAATGAACTCGGGATGAACTATCATAGGGAAAATAAAAAGAATGGATAGAACCGTGGAACCTGATCACCGTTAGTCAACATGGTCAGAATTGATCTTGCTATTATCTCACGAATTTTTCATCCGATGACAATGAGACCATAAACCACAGGCAGGACAACTCCTTTAGGTGAGTAAGGAGGGATGAGCAGTCACAGCCCAATGGAACATGCATACAATGAAGAACATCTGTAGTAGGGAGAAAGCAGCTGGATGGGCTCGTGTGGAGCTCTTCTTTTAAGTGTACACTCTGATCTCACGTCTGCCGACTACTCTCATGTGTAATTGGGTTTAATCGCTCGAGCACCGTTGTAGGAATCGGTTCACTTAGTGTTGGCCCAAACCTCCTGTAGTATCCGACTCGACAGTCTCCCTAACATCACCAATTTGCGAAAAACAACTCGATCTATATACAATAAAACAAGCCTATACAAATGAATATCAAACGCCGGGTGACCAAAATGTTGGAAAATTTGTTCAATAATTGAACCGGTCACCTATTTAAGATAGTTGCAGCTGGAAATTCGCATTCTATTCTTTTTTTTCTCTCTCTCTTTTTTTTTGTTAAACACTTGAAGGTAATGTATTAACAATCGAAATTTTTAACAAGAAAACCCTTTGACTCAAAATTTGGTTCCCAAAAGTGTGTAAGTGGAACCGAAAGGGTAGTAATATAATCCGAATGGTCTAAGTGTGAAAATGACCATGTGTGGAGCATAAAGATGTAATGTAAGCTCCTTTTCAAACTTGGAATTTTTCAAAAGTAATGAAAATGTCCACATGCGGACTAAAAGACTCTCTAAAATCATAAGAAAATCGCAAAAAGATATGGTGATGTAAAGAGACCGGATATGGATTCTATCAAATCGCTATCCTGACCTCATTTCATTTCTAGATCCCTTTTGGGCAAATTTTAGGGCTTTCCTAGTATGTTTGGAAGCTTTTCTTATGTATAAGCTAAGATCTGAAGTTGTAACTTCAGATCTGAACTCTCTTGGGCTTCTAAGTACATAAATCTTCCAACTCTTGCAAGGATGAGACTCTCCTAAGGTGTAAAGCTCCATTAGAAGCTTAGATTGGTCATTTAGAGCCTCTAGGGCCTTGCATGCACGTAAAGTTTGCAACTTTATGTGATAAACATGTCTTAGAAGCTTGGATTTGTAATCTGGAACCTTGGCATGGTTTCAAAAGTGTCTGTATGGATGAAGGTATGAAGGGACTCGGCGAGTTGCATAGTCAACTCGGCGAGCCACATGAAGATGGCCGTGTACTCGACGAGTTGGATGAACAACTCGGCGAGTCCGTTGAAGATTGCCTTGAACTCAGCGAGTCAGGCGAAGACTCGGCGAGTCGGCTAGGGTTACTCTCAACCTTTGGACACGTATGAACTCGACGAGTTATAGGGGAACTCAACGAGTCGACCTAGGATTTCACGATTTCTCGAGTCCAGGAAGAACTCGACGAGTCGGTGAACTGCACTCGACGAGTTGGGTCAACATGGACTGTTGACTTTGACTATGGACGTGGACTTTGACCAAGGGTTGACCAGTTGACCTCTGAGGTATTTTAATTTGGAAATTTATGAAAAATATTTTTATGGTAACTATAGGTGGTGGAGTTCGTGTTGGCGATTCGAGAGTTGAGCCTATCACTACAGTGCGACCTTTGGGAGGTGAGTTATCCTCACTATACTCAAGGGTCTAAGGCACCAAGGCCGACCCTTTGGATTGTTATCTGGTTATGTATTGTGGTATGATCTGTGTTGGGTTTTGGTATAATACAACATCCTATGGTGCACATACAACCCTAAATACCTTGGATCTATGTTTTCACTAATTATACATGCAAATGGTTTCCAAGGTATTGAACCTATAGCTAGCATGCAATTGTCATTCAAACTACATAAAGTACTAGATATTGTAACATACCTTTTTGTGTGGAGGGAAGTCTTGATGTATTTGGCCTTAAGAACTTAGCCCCAATAGTGTGGAAGCCTCAAATGAAGTCACAACACATCAAGGACAAAGGTAGGACTTGAGAGAGAATCTCCATGCACTCCTAAAATCTTCATGAACTCCAAGAACATGCACACACTCTAGGGTGTGACTAGGGGTCGTGGTTTTAGGTCATAACATATGTATTTATATGTGTTGAATTCTAAGAGTCATGGGTATAACCCAAACCCATATCCATGGATTTTATGATCCATGATTCATGTGGCCCAACTCTTTATGTATCCATACATAAACTTGGTCCAACATGGATCATAAGCCCAACACATATAAATATAACTAATTATCATAATTAGTCCCCATAGATTTAATTAGTCTCTTTTGATCACTAAATTAATTCCAAATTAATTCTTGATCAATACTAATTAAAACATATTATTTCATATTAATATATTATAACTTATAATATATTAATAAATCATATATAACCTCTTCTCTCAAAAGTCCATCCTAACAAATTGTCCAGATGATATGCAACCCAAATGGACCATGCTACTCTCGGGTCGAATACATACCAATAATAGTTATGGGCTTAGACACCTAATCCAACAGTCTCCCATTTGGATAAGTCTAAAACTATTATTGCGTATGACTCCAAAACCCGACTAGCAATCGTAGCTCATAAAGCCGCTGTCGAACTCTGAACAAATCAATGACACGTCCATTAGATAAGGGATCATATATTCCTCCATTCTAGATATCATATGGACTGAGACATGGATTATAATCATTCTCTCTGTCCATCTGTTGTTTCCCGATTTCCGATTTATGACGAATGACTAATTGAACAAATCAAAATTAGTCCAAGCCCGGCCGAGCACTTACGTTTGTCATCACCAAATCATTGAGGGGCCCACAGATATCGCTTTTATCCCTCCAAGGGTAAAAGGAATGGATAAACTTCGACTCATATGCTTGTTCTACTACTTGTTGAATCATACACAAAGGCACGTTTTATAACATCGAGTTACCAAATGCATTTACGTGCAATCAATGTATAACCAACTCATAGGCAACAAGTCATATCTCTAGGTTTGAAGAATATAAGATATTATCATGTCATGATCACTCATGATAAAATCCATGAAGTGAGTCAAATGAGCGTGGGTTTAATCCAATACTCGAATCTCATTCCAGGAGCACTCATGAATGTTGCAGCAACTTTTGCTATGTCCACTACCTTGGACATCTACAAACCCGATTCATGTCAGCCTTGCCTTAATACCTACTTCCAACGTATTATCGACTGTGGATGGTTTGAATAACTTAGTCATTCGGGAAGAATAACCTAGCTATTCTGGAAGTCAAAACATGCAAAGTGAAACACAAGAATAATACTAATCACTCTATGGTCCCAAGCACCTTTGAGAGTAAATAAAACACCTTTTATTTAAACACCATATTGATTACTCATTATTGATTGTATAATGTTTCAAATAATCAACTTTATACTTGAATTAAAACAATAGTTGTCCCATGCTCCAAGCATGTAAACTATGTTTTCTAAACACTAGTCATGCCATACACCAAGGATGCACACTATGTTTATCTATGATCTTTACTTTATGAAATAGATCAATTGAACATGATTCCAATGATGCTCATTTCACAATCCCAAATCTTTATCGTGAATGTAAGAATTCCAAATTCCTGCCATTTACCGAAATTTGATAGATTCTAAACTTACATGCATTGATCCTCTTGTAATGACTATGCACAAAGTCACAAAGACTTGTCAACAATCATTACAGGGTATTCCAATGGAGATCAATTCCATGGAAATGAAGTCTCACATTCAAAGTACATTCCTTTGAACATCCTTCTTGCATTAAGTTTTCTAATCTTTCAAAGATTTGAAGAACAACTTCCACCTATGGAAACCTTTCCAGATTCCCATTTTGACTATCACTTCTGAACAAGAGTTACCTCTTTTCCGAATATGTCAATATGGTCCTTCCAAAATTAACACTTATACTTCCAACTGTCCATGAGCAACCAATCTTTGGTAAACCTCAGATTGTCTTCGACAATTGCTTAATCATTTTAGTCATATCCAATTCTAGATCTTCTATCCCTTCTTAATGCCCTGAGCATTTGGAAAATTTAGAAAGGATGAATATTACAGCACATGCAATCGATCCTATATCCGAAGCATAAGGGACACGATTCATGATGTCTCACATAAAGAGGTGATCATAGACCAGTTTTTTGCTACAATATTTTTTATTTGTCATGTTTTCAAAATTTGACTATGAAGAGGGATTCCGTAATCATAATCGAATTTTGAAAACGCAATATATATAGAATTTCCTTAAGTCGAACCATTCCAACATAAAATTCATATATATATTTGACTAAAGATGATTAAAATCTCAATCTAAGCTTTTAGAATTGAAATAAAGTATAATTTCCTCTCCCTTAATTATAGCAAAACAACTTTTCAACCCCTGCAACTTCATGAATTGAAACTTTTGTTTTCTATAATTAACATTGCTAGCTTGCAATACTGAACATAATAATCATGCTCCCACTAACATGATAATTATCAGCATGACACTTATGCTCCCACTAGCTTTGACATGTACTCATAAATCAGTTGGACTTCTAGAAATCAATACTTTATTGACTTCCTTAACAAAGTTCGGTTTTCTAATACGAGATGCTTTGATAAGAATTTATCAAATTCATACACTTTTCCTTAGATAGCTCATATGTGTGTCTAAACAATTTTAGAACTATGAAAAGGGATGCCGTAATCATAGTCTCAATTGTTTAGACCTTTGCCACTTCTCACAAGTCCATGTTAGTGTGCCGGTTAACCACACACGCTCCACTAACGACTTTGAGAATGCAAATAACACAATTGCTATCTACTTAAAATCTACTTAGTGAAAGCATTTCCTCACCATCATTTTCATGAATCGGAGAGAAACCTTATGGCACTTAGATTTTATGGTGAATGAGTTCCTATCCATGTGAATTTGTCAAACCAATAATCACAAGACAAGGTTAGTGACAAATCCAAACTCATATGGACCGAACTTGTGCAATCTTAATTTCTTGCCACTTGGCAGCACAAGGGCCTGCCATTGCTTCCAAGTTGTTATGCACCCAATGCAAAACCAACTTTAACTGGAATGGGCACAAAAATGTCAACACGATAGGTTATAAACCTCAAGTCGTGTGCTAGTGAAGAACTTCAGGTTTTTATTCTTGATTAGTTCTTGGAACTTTCAAGAGCTTTAAGACTCCCACTGTCCTCTTGACATATAAGACTCTCTTGTCAAGAACCATTTCTTATCAAGGGTCAGTGCGGATTCTTATCAAGACTAACACTTCACA
This sequence comes from Lactuca virosa, assembly GCF_052849685.1. Taxonomy (NCBI): domain Eukaryota; kingdom Viridiplantae; phylum Streptophyta; class Magnoliopsida; order Asterales; family Asteraceae; genus Lactuca; species Lactuca virosa. The sequence goes on along the minus strand of NC_136426.1, from coordinate 159,893,018 downwards.
TAATTGGCCTTAGTTGGTCTCTGTTTAACCCAAAACATCACAACTTACCAATCTCAAATGTACAAGAGTAGAAACACATTTTACTCTTACACTTGACAAGTGTTACAAACCTTCCTTAAGATATGTCACTCGAGTTACAATCTTGGAGTATGACTCTAAGACTTGTTATGGAACGAAGTATGATTCATCTTTTTGATTTTAACCATTTCAACAATCCACGATTTCTCTTCTTAGCCAAACAAATGCACTAAGATGTCCTTAGAGAATCAATTGTGATATGGTTTCATAATCACTAAGATAATCATAAAACAAGATACTCAAGTACTCTCCCATCTTTTCAGATTGGAGAAACTTTTATCTTCCTGCCTTATTTGATTCTTCTTATTCGTTCTGCCTATCATTGATACTTTTCCAATGTTTCAGAATTATACTTAAACATGTAAGTATAACCATATTTACTAAGCTTTAGTAAATCATGACGAATAGTCTCATCATTCTTTGTGGTGGACCTGACCAGTGCACACTCAAGTGTACCCGATCCCCTAATCCTTTCACTTGACTCACATATACATGTGAACAATGAATTAGTCTTAATTTCCCAAAGATGAAAATTCTCATTCATCATACAACTTGCATGATCCCAAGTTTCTACCCTACTGAAACGTGGGTGATGAGAATCTTTCCTTATTTGGTAAATTATGACACTACCACAGTCGAAAGAATCAAATCCATTTTCCAATATTGCTATCAATGGAAACATATAAACAACAAATTCTCACAAATGCCACTGTAAGGATATTTTAAAATAAAATAAAACCTTTTCTTTTATTTTAGAACTTTGCGGAAAACCATATCCTTACAATGCAAATGCATGTGAAAAACTATGTTGTTATGTATTCCTAAGCAATCTATCACAACTCTTTAAGTAACAGCTCAAAATTCTTCCTTTAAGCTTCCTCTCTTTTCTTTGATTCTTTTCAACATCAACATGTGACCCAGTCACATCATGTAATAAGAATCTCCAAATAGGAACTTAATAGAGTTAGATAGTGGACTTTACCTGAAGTAGAGTCAAAACTTTTGACTTTACCATCCTTACAGACTATCAGGTAAATTTGGCCAGCTTCGCAACCAATGCCCCTTCCTTTGGAAATAGAAGGTTTGGGAAGTCGATCTTCTAATCAAATTTGCTTTTACCAGTGCTCAAAATCATTGCTGACTCAGCAGCACCAAGCAAATAGGTAAGATCATTAAGGGTCATGTCATGGCCTGTCATATAGTAGCTCTAAAGGAACTCACTATGTGACTTAGAAAGTGATTAAAAAAACAAGTTAACAATCAACTTCCTCAAGACCTTGACACCTAACTCTCCCGACTTGTAAATATGTGACTTCATCTCCAAGATGTGAGCACACATAGACTTTGCTTGCCAATAGGGCTTGAGTGACCTTAAACTTGTGGGTTAGGGAGAATAATTGGAGGAGGTGGAGGAAACAGATTTGGGAAGATCATAGTTGTCTGAACCAGACATCTAAGATGGGAGATATTCAAGTTAGTTGATTTAAGTCCTTAATATAACACCCAATATGAAATATTAAGGCTAGGACCCAACACAATATTTTACAACTTGGAAGAGGGATGCCGTAATCCAAGCTATAAAATATTTGAAGGAAGGCGAATGACGATTCACCAATTTCCACCATGAAAATCGAAATAATTTATTAGGTTTTAATTGGTTTTGAAACTCCTAGATCTTTTGAGATTCATTGAACTTTTCAATGACATGTTTCAATCTCGATTGTGCCCTCTCAGATTTTGTGACTGGGATGCCGAGGATCACAAAACAAGGTGTGAATAACCATGCAAATTCAATTGGTACCCTTAATATTATCACCTAATCGATGTGCCGGTTAACCACACACGCTCCACCGATCTATGATAAACATTAAGTTACCCTTCGCCACTCTTACTAGTCCATGTTAGTGTGCCGGTTAACCACACACGCTCCACTAACGACTTGGTAAGGTACAAAGTGTAAATTTCATGGGTTAGCACCAAATTCACATTTTCCTAAGTAACTAAGATTGAGAATTTATAAGTGTTTAGTTACTTAGTATTTATCATTAATACTTTTAATGAAGGGAGAATTATAGTCTTGTCAAACCCGTTCGGCTAACGACCCTCCACCAGTCAAGGAAGCGGTGGGTGAGAGTGGACACCCATTAAACTGCCATTTTATAGGCAGTAACCTTATACCCCCTTATAGACCGGCTTCGTGAATGAGGCCTACTAACGGTAAGACTGACTTTTACTCTTATACATATATATAAATATTAAACCTATAATATTATAATAGTATAAGGGTTGAATTTTAAACTATTAAAATTCTAAGGGTTTAACTTGGAACTAAAGTATTCATGGGGGGAAACTTTACAAATTCCAAAACTTGAAGGCAAGTTTTGAACAATTCAAACACTTTTCAATTCCATAACTTATGAATTTAAAGTAGTTTTAATAAAAACTCTTCAAGTTCCATAACTTGAGGACAAGTTATGGAAGACTTTAAAAAACATTTAAGGAAAAAAAAACTCTTCATTTTCATAACCTATGAGTTTAAAGTAGTTTAATGGATAAACTCTTCAAGTTCCATAACTTGAGGAAAAGTTATGGAAGACTTTAAAATCATTTAAGAAAATAAGACTCTTCATTTTTCCTAACTTATGGAAATCTTATGAGTTTTAAAAAATCATAAATGTGACTTTTCATATAACTTGAGGACAAGTTACAAAAACACATTTCATGAGCAACTTTAAGATTAATATGGATTGAAAACAAATTATCACATAACTTTTCTATTAATCTAGACTAACTCATAAGAACAAGACAATTCAAATCAAACTTTTTCATGAAATTAGCTTAACCATTAAACTAATAGAAAACATGAATCTATTGACAACTATCTTTGAAATTGGTTTAGCATGAACATTACCACATCAAAAACTGGTTTACAAGACCAAAAACAGCTTAGGGTAATGTTTCTAGTCCAATTCCAGCCTTAAAAGTCGAAAATATGCTGTCAGGGGGTCCTACTCGTCGAGTGCACGAACCAACTCAACGAGTTGGATGAATTTCTTCATGGACTCGGCGAGTTCACCAGTGGACTCGGCGAGTCCAGTGCCCAGACAACCAAAATTTTCGATTTTTCAGCCATTTCAGCAAGTATAACATGAAAACAAGCCTTGGCTCTGATACCACTGTTGGGTTTTGGTATAATACAACATCCTATGGTGCACATACAACCCTAAATACCTTGGATCTATGTTTTCACTAATTATACATGCAAATGGTTTCCAAGGTATTGAACCTATAGCTAGCATGCAATTGTCATACAAACTACATAAAATACTAGATATTGTAACATACCTTTTTGTGTGGCTGGAAGTCTTGATGTATTTGGCCTTAAGAACTTAGCCCCAATAGTGTGGAAGCCTCAAATGAAGTCACAACACATCAAGGACAAAGGTAGGACTTGAGAGAGAATCTCCATGCACTCCTAAAATCTTCATGAACTCCAAGAACATGCACACACTCTAGGGTGTGACTAGGGGTCGTGGTTTTAGGTCATAACATATGTATTTATATGTGTTGAATTCTAAGAGTCATGGGTATAACCCAAACCCATATCCATGGATTTTATGATCCATGGTTCATGTGGCCCAACTCTTTATGTATCCATACATAAACTTGGTCCAACATGGATCATAAGCCCAACACATATAAATATAACTAATTATCATAATTAGTCCCCATAGATTTAATTAGTCTCTTTTGATCACTAAATTAATTCCAAATTAATTCTTGATCAATACTAATTAAAACATATGATTTCATATTAATATATTATAACTTATAATATATTAATAAATCATATATAACCTCTTCTCTCAAAAGTCCATCCTAACAAATTGTCCAGATGATATGCAACCCAAATGGACCATGCTACTCTCGGGTCGAATACATACCAATAATAGTGATGGGCTTAGACACCTAATCCAACAATCTGTTACATCGACATTCTAGAGGGTAGGATAATATTATGTGGTATGTGGTATGACCTGTTAGAACGGTATCCTAGAGGGTAGGATGATATTATGTGCTTTGTGTCATGATTCGCCAGATCAGTAGTTGTCTATAGGCTGTTATGTGGTTATTTGTTATATATGTGCACATGTTTGTTTGGCGGTTGAGGCTGATCTGCTTTGTGCGAAAGCCAATAGACCTGGGCATTCCAACCTGTTGGTTGTGGGCCGTGAGTATTCCATCCCGAGGATGATTGGACTCATAGTACGTGGGTATTCCAACCTGTTGGTTGTGGGTCTGGGGTATTCCATCCCGAGGATGATTGGACCCATAGTATGCTGGCATTCCAACCGGATGGTTGAGGGCCTGGGGTATTCCAACCCGATGGTTGACTGGACCCATAGTATGCTGTTTATGATTATATGTGTATTGTTGTGGCTATGGGTATTTTGGGGGAACTCACTAAGCTCTCGGGCTTACAGTTTCAGTTTATTGTTTCAGGTACATCAGGGGATCGTGGCAAGGCAAATGTGTGATCGTACAGCTCCTCACTTTTATGACCTTGTTTCGGGGATACTCTGATATGATACATTTTGAAAACAAGTTTTGTAGCAGTTAATGGATTTGTAATGTTTTTTAAAAAGTTTAAATTGGCTTGAATTTTTGGGTGTTACAATACCACTATTGAGTTTTATGTACTCTAACATTCCTATGGTGCACATACAACCCTAATGCTTTGGATCTAAGTTTTCTCTAATTATACACGCAATAAACATTTTCCAAAGTGTGAAGCCTAAACTAGCATGCAAGGTGATATTTGAATCATTAAAAAACTACTTAGAATATTATCTTGTGTAGTAGCTTGAATAACTTGGCCTCAAGAAAGCTTAGCACCCTAAGTGTGATCCCTCAAATGGAATCACAAAACACCAAGAACAATTAGGATGGATATTAGAGAGATTTAGGACACTAGAAATCAAATTCTACTTCTTGGAATGCAAGGTGTAACCGATTTTAGCTTATGTGTGTGTATATATATATATATATATATATATATATATATATATATATATATATATTGCGTGTGTGTGTGTGTAGAATATCAAGGGTCATGTGTAACCCTAATCCATACCCATAAGCTTATGATCCACCCATTTGATTTGGATAAACACTTCATGGACTAACCCATAAGCCCATCACAAATCAATCATTGATCATTAGCCCAATCTATATGTATCAATTGAATTAGCCTCTTTTGATTACTAAATTAATTCTTAAATTAATTCTTGACCAATACTAATTAAATAATATGATTCCTCAATTAATATATTATACTTATAATATATTAATAAATCATAATTAACCTCTTACTCAAATATCCTTCCTAACATATTGCTTTGATGAATGCAACCCAAATGGACCATGCTACTATCGGGTCAAGTACATACCAATTATAGTTATGGGCTTAGACACCTTTTCCAACAGAAACTCAGATTGCATTTCTTGCGAAGAGGGGGCTCAAAGCTAGCGGTCTTGGCAAGACTGCCAACAGAGGCTTCCAGAACAGCGAAGCGCCTCTTAACACGACGAAGACTTCTTGGAGACCCAGAAGGGGTAGGATCCTTTTGGGAAGCACCTGTGACAACGACGTCTCGGTGGGAGACTCGTGTAAAACCTCGATTCCTTGGCCATAAACAGGAGGTGGCAGAGCTTCTACAAGGTCAACTTCGCGACATTGAATTTCGACCTCAAACAGACCCTGAAGAGCCCTCTCTAACGATATAATATCCTCCCCACCTGGAAACAAAGCGAAAATAACGACGGTTAGCCAAAACCCTGACTTCAACGCGTTTTGCCTAGAAAGAAAAAATAGGGGGAGGGGGAAGATAAGGGAAAAAGAGTGTTATACCTTCCTTCTCGACAACGAACTCAGGCATCTTCCCACGAGCCCTCCAAGCGGCGCTCATTCCGCAGGCGGCCAAAAAGCAATCAAGTCAATCCTCTCCGTTGATGCTGATCTTCTACAAGTCGTCACCAGCTCCTTGTCAGCGCCAAAAAGCGTGGGAGCACGGTCCACATGCGCCTTAACCCTTGGGTAGCCAAGCACTACAAGATCATTATTCACCTACAATAAATTTTCTTTCCAGTTCTTCTTGGACTTTTGGTCGTGAATAAGGGTAGGGACTCCCCGTCGGTGAGAAAGGGTTCGGGTCCCACACTGGGTGGAAGCGTTGAAGAAGTGCTTGAATGCCATAACAGTTGGTTGACGACCTAGAGCGCGGCAGAGGAGTTCGAAACATACTATCTTGTTTATAGCAATGGGAGTCAACTCCCTCACTGAAAACCCGTATTCACGGATGATCAGATTAAAGAAATCGGTGGTAGGAAAATGAAGGCCTGCCTCGAATAAGGAGATTAGAATCCTGACTTTGCCCTCAGGCGGGCTGTAAAAAGACACGTCGGAAAAAGGGATTTGCACTTCGTGTTCGGAGACAAACCCGAACCGGAACTCAAAAGAGTCCCATTCTTCGGAGGTCAGATCTCTCCCCAAAGCGCGAGTGGCATCCATGGAAAAAATATGAAGAAGGGGTTGAAAGGGTTTTTTCGCAAGAAAAAGAAGTCAAAGGGCGACAAATAGGAGGTAGATAGGAAACGCCAGCAAGAATAGAGCCTTAAATACCACAAAAGGGGCAACAAACCGTTTTCATGATGAAAACGCCGAACAAATGGCGATTTCAAGAACAACTCTGCTACGTCACGAACGTAGAAGCCTACTGGCATAAGGGACTTGTTAACGTTACCATAAATGGTCCCGTTAAATGTAACGAACATCATAAACGAGACGTTGTCTCGTCAGGACTTTGGCCAAGGCCCGACATTGGCCAAGGCAATCTGACACTAGGGTGGCAGTTTGTTTCCCTCCGTGAGGGACGGATATCCCCCGCAATCTACTCATTCACTCACGACTAATCAGGACGTGACAGAAAGATTAGGTAACGATCAGAGCTGACGTCACCATGCGGTTAGTTAACGTGGGAATGATTCTCCCAGTCAGAAGAGGCCACGTTTCACGCTCATCGGAAGAGGTCCCCGCGATCCATTAGAAGCGGGTACCAAAGGATCTCTTCCGCCTCAAGGAAGGGATCCCATCTTCTCTCTCAAAAAGATTACCCTAAAATTACCTATCTCAGAAATCTAACTTGATCGTCGGAGCGACGTCCCGGGAGAACACCCGGACGTCCTTTAACGATTCTTCTCTATGTTGTGTTCTCAGGAAAGCTCTCAAGGCAGATCCATCACCCGACATCTAAACCCCCTGAAACATGTCACAACAAGAACCATTATTAACAAGGAACCAATGAATCAATCGTGATAGTCGAAAATCATATTGATCAACAGCCAAGAGAATAGATGTACACTGCTACATTAGACGTACATACAGTGGATTATACCAAAAACTCACCTCTTTTTTCGTTTATATTTTTAAGCCATGTTTTTTATCGAAAAAAAACTGAATATACCGTTGTTCATGATTTTTCATCCTCTTTCCATAGATATCCATGTTGAAATATAAAAAAGAGTAAATTACAGTTTTGGTCCTTGTGGTTTGCCCAGATTCACACTTTCAGTCAAATCTTTGAAATTTTGACAAGATACATCCCTGTGGTTTAATAAAATTGCACTGCACATCCTTAGTCAATTTAAAAAGACCATTTTACCCTTACTTTTATTTTTTTTTGTTTTTCTTTATGTATATATATATATATATATATATATATATATATATACACACACACACACACTATAATTTCTCACTTACATTTTATTTTATTTATTTATTATTTAGATTTTATTTGACATTTTTTTTAATATATTGTTTAATGTTTTTTTTTGTTTTTTTTAATACATTTTGGCCGTTTATATTTTTTTTGAATAGTTTTTTCTAATTTTTTGACATGTTGTTTGAATACATTTTAATATTTTTTTTAACATTTTGTTTGTTTTTATTTTTTAGAATATTTTTTGTAAAAAATGTAAAAAAGTTCGTTAGATGTAAATATACTAACATAGATTAGGTATAAAATTATTTTTTAATAAGATTACTAGATAGGCTAACTGGAATTCGAAAACAAGTTTCAATTTATATATTGACTAATTGGGAACCATGTAACTCGAAAAAGAATAAAATTTTTAAAAATAATAAAATGAACTCGAAAACATTTTCTAAAGACATAACTTCTTTTTACTCGAAAACGAAATTGCTAAATTTCATTTTTTTGATGGAAAATGTTGATCAAAATTGACCCATTCCTACGTGAATATGATTAACACATACTAGGTATAAAATCATTTATTTTCGAATTTCGGTTAGCCTGTCTATTAATCCTATTAAAAAATGTTTTCGTGTTCATTTTTTTATTTTTAGAAATTTTGTTCGTTTTCGAGTTATATGTTTTCTAGTTAGCCATTATATAACTTGAAACCTATTTTTGAATTTCGGTGAGCCTATCTATTAATCATATTAAAAAATTAAATTTATACCTAATTTATGTTAATAATATTCACATTTAATGAACTTTTTTTACATTTTTTAGAAAAAATATTTAAAAAAATATAAACTAACAAATGTCAAAAAAATATTAAAATGTATTCTAACAACACGTCAAAAAGCTAAAAGAAACTATTCAAAAAAACATCAAAAAAATATAAACGAACAAAATGTAAAAAAACATTAAACAATATATTCGAAAAAATATCAAATAAAATCTAAATAATAAATAATATAAATAGAAAAAATAAAATGAAAGCGAGAAAATATAAAAATATTAAATTATATATATATATATATATATATATATATATATATATATATATATATATATATATATATATATATATATATATATATATATATATATATATATATATGGCTTAGAGAATATGTGGCTGTTATGTACCTAATATTAGGTATAGAACCATCAAAAACTACGTAGATTTAACAAAATGCAATCAAATCTCTCTACCATCTTTCTTGTATCCTCTATTAGACTAGATGATAGGCTTTGCACATATTTTTATGAAGTTTTAAATATTTAATTTTGCACCACAAACCATGTATAAGAATATATTATCAACTACCGATAAGGCTTCATATTCAAATTTAATATAGAAAACTATAGTGAAAGATTGAAATTGTTCATTAAAAACCCAATAAACTTCTTCCCATAACACATCAAAAAAGAATCATGCAAGTATACATATGGTAGGTGTCAAAGAAAGTTATGAAGCCTACTGGAGGTCTAATATAAACAACACATTCGAAATTGATAGATGTTGGGGATAGATTATGAAATCATAATTTATATGAGCTCAAAAACAATAGGAAGAAGCTAACAATGAAAAAAATGTGATTTTTAATCAAAATGAAGTCAATTTTGATGGTTCTATACCTAATATTACATACATGACAGCCACATATTCACTTTTCCCACGTATATATATATATATATATATATATATATATATATATATATATATATATATATATATATATATATATGATTACTTATAGTTTATATATGGACCTAACTCTTTCTCTCTCTCTCTCTCTCTATATATATATATATATATATATATATATATATATATATATATGTGTATATATATATATATATATATATATATATATATATATATATATATATATATATATATATATATATATAAGAAAAAACAAAAAATAAAAGTAAGGGTAAAATGGTCTTTTTAAATGGACTAAGGATGTGCAACGCAATTTTTTTAAACCACAAGGATGCATCTTGTCAAATTTTCAAAGGTTGGACTGAAATTGGAAATCTGAGCAAACCACATGGACCAAAACTGTAATTTACTCTATAAAAAACAATTTGTTTTCGAAAAAAACTCTGTTGTTCTTTTTATTTTTCGTATTTAAGTTTATTTTTATCCAAAAAAACTAATTATACCAAAAAATCTCAATTTTTTGTCCTCTATTAATCAACATCAACATCGATTAAAAAAAACTCGATCAGTTAAGATTCACACTGTGAATCGAAAGTGTAAATATTTCAATTTAAACATTCACAATGTGAATCTGACTTAATATTTCAACTCTTTGATTATTCACAAATTAAGTAAAATTTACATAAAATCCGAAATATATTTCCATGTAGTTTTATAATATTCTAACGTTTTGATTATTCGTAAATTATTTTTATAAAATCAACAAATAGATTTATTCACATTGTGAATCTGAATTGTATTTATTAATTTTTTTCGCTAAAAAATAGACCTTAACTTTTCAAACAACAAAGAAAATGAAGTGGTTTTTTTTTTCAAAAAAAGTTTATTTTTTATATATCAATATTGATCTTTATGGAATGAAGACGAAAAATCATGAACAACGGTATATTCGTTTTTTTTTCGATAAAAATATGGCCAAAAAAAAGAACTTGAGTTTTGTGATAGTCCGATGTATGCGCGTCCATTGTAAAAGTCTACAACCATTTCTTTTGCCGTTGATCGTTTTAAATTCCGACGCGTTGGATTGATTCATTTGTTCCTCGATTAATAATGGTTCTCTATTGAACTTTTCCATATATATATATATATATATATATATATATATATATATATATATATATATTTTGTTAGGATCATATATAAATCTTAAATACTGTGTGAATGTATGACCAAATATGGTCTAATCATTTGATAACAGTGTTTTTGTATTTTCATAACATATGGTTATATTATCCTAAAATAACAAACCGATAAATATGGAAGGAAATTGAAGATACGTAACATCTTTTTCACAATCACATATTATCTTACTTACATCCTTCTTTGATTAATCAGGTAACAAATTTTTTTATACGGTAGTCATCAAAAATCAATTTCATAAAATCGTCTTTTCTAAATATTTTTAACATGAACTTTTTCCAAGAATATTTTTTTTTATCATTTTATAAAATAAAAATTGCTCTTTAGCTGTCACATTCTTCAAGAATATGTAGTGTATTGGTAACTCTAAAAAAGAAATACGTAATTATGTATATGCAATCATATTCGTCTAGAATATATTTATAGAGTTATTTTTTATTATATTCTTAAAGAATTTGTTATTATCTATAAGTTTTTGAAAATCATTTGTTTAGTGTCTTGAGAAACAGGGTTTGTATACTTAATTATCAAATTCTTGATGAATACATACATTTTATATACAATTACAATATCATGTTTTGAAAAAAGGCTCGATATTAAAAAAAAAATACAATCCGTAAGAATTAGCATATTATACAAACAGTTAATAAGTTAACTTGTTAACCTACTTTCTTGAAGAATCAATTGATTCAAAAATATATTTTGCAATAACCCAAATCCATTCGGATTGAGCCTTTGTTAGAATCAGGAAGTGCCTTTATCATGCTTTTATCACATAAAAACATGAAGTGCCTTTATCATGTTTTCTAACATTCAACAAGCTCTAATTTATATATGACAATAATTCATAACGAATACGACGAAACTAATTATAACTTTTATAACCAAGTACATTCTAAAATAAAAAGTCTTATTCAGTCAATTTATCTATTTTAGAAGTTGTTCTAAACAAAATCCATACCCACAGATAAACCCAACC